>NC_080704.1:6459245-7721962 GCF_030445035.2 Dasypus novemcinctus
ACATATGTCTATGCAAAAACTTGTACATAAATGGTCATATCAGCATTATTCCCATTAACCAAAGAGTGGAAATAACCCAAATATCTACCAGCTGATGAATGGATACACAAAATATAGTCTTTCCATATAAATGGAATAGTATTTGGCCATAAAAGGGAACGGAGTTTTGATACACGCTACAACATGATGAGCCTTGAAAACATGCTAAGTGAAAGAAGCCAGTGATGAACGAATACATATTGTATGATACATTCAGGGAAGTCTAACTCTTCTGACATCTGTCCTATTACAAAAGGAGGTAAAGTTTAAACTATTGAATCTGCATGGCACTTTTCCTCATGCAACCTGGCCAGGGAACTCCAGGAGATGGGGTATTAGTTTTCTGCTGTATCTATCGCAAATTACCATAAATTTAGCGGCATAAAACAACACTCATTTCTTAGCTCACGGTTTCCTTGGGTCAGAAGTCCAGGCACAGTGTGGCTCGGCTGGTTTTCAGCTGAGAGTCTCACCAGGGTGAAGTCAAGGTGTGGGCAGGGCTGAGTTCCTTTCTGGAGGCTCTAGGAAAGAACCCTTTTCCAGACTCATTCAAGGTTGTTGGTAGAATGCGGTTGTAGCCCTGAGGCCCCCAGATCCTTCCTGGCTATTGTAGCTTCTGCCTTGTTGTGTGGCCCTCTTCCAAGTCAGCATCGATGGGTTGAATCCAACCTGTGCTTCGAATCTGTCTGCCCATCTCTCGCCTCTGTCTCTCCCATTGCATTTCCCTGACTGATTCTTCGGCTTGCCTCTTCTCTTTTTAAGGGTGCCTGGGATTGCATTGAGCCCACCTGGGTATTCCAGGCTAGTCTGAGGCCAGCTGATTCTTACCTCCATCTATAAAGACCCTTCACCAGGGTGCCTAGGTAAATGTTTGAGTGAATAATGGCAGGATGGGAATCTCAGTGGAAAATCGTTTGAATTCTGTCTAACACGGAAGGATATGAGTACATCACGTCCAGGGACCTTCTAAAGTAAAAATTAAACAACCACTGGAATACTCAGAGAAGCCAGAATCAAGATGGGGCATTTCAATGGTAAGGCATGAACCTTGCGAGGCTCAGATGGAGAAAAAAAAAAAAGTGAATCCATGACTCCCTTGTCTGAGCAAGAGGGAAAATACAGTCGGTGCCTGGGACCCGGGGATGCTTGCTGTGTCCGCATTTCCCAGGGTTCCTTCTCCCTCATTGCTCTCTTGCCAGATGCAATCTCGAACCATGCTTCATGTTCATATACGTCTCAGCATTTCCCACTGATAGTCTCTCCGCTGGAGCTGTTCTTCTGGAGGGTTCTGGGGTCTTCCCCTGTTGGCCTCAAGGTGAAGTGTGAGTTCTCTCTTCCAGAACATCTTTGCTGGTCCTCTCCTGGCAGATAGAGCTGTATTTTCATCCATGCTGCCCTACCGTGGGGGCTGCACTTCTCGTCCACGTTGCATGCATTGCCCCCATTACACGCACAGCTCCCCTACTGAACTGTAGCTCCTTCTTTATTTCCATACAACCCCTTCGATGTTTCCTGGCATATGGTAGACGCTAAATCAATATTTGTAAAATGAAGTGTTATTATTATAAATTAAATAGTCGGCTGGTGATAAATCATGCTATTGAGCGTCGGTAGAGAGAAGCTTATGTAATTACGCTGTAGCTCTAGTGGTTTCATAGTAAACCAAAAGTTTAACATGTTTCTTCAGGGCTAAGAGATTTTGTTGATAACAAAAGCACAAAAATACCATTAAATTTAAATATTTATGGTATGTTAACTTGCTAAGCCTAAGCAGGCAGAAGAACGAATGTCAGAGAAAGCCACAAGGCAACTCCGCGGGGAAATAAAAATCAACCCTTGCTCTGTGGAGTTGCAGCTAATTTGCTGTAACTAATACTATGACTTCCATTGACAAGGCTAAGAAGAAAGGATTTCTACTTCAGACTTAGACCTTTGAGAATTGAAGAGATTTACAACATCCTCTACAGTTAAGGCTGTGTGGGTAAATCAGGTTTTGAAAACTCTCTTCTGCAGTAACCCTAGGTCCTTTTGAGTTGGGTCACTGACAAAAGTAGTATTTTATCCAGAAGACCTGCTTACAGCTCCAAACGAACAAACAGAAAACCAAAAAACAACCACAGTTAAAATACCTTCATACGCTGCCCTTTTGTCATCTTCCTATCTGCTTAATGTATGTACAGGTAACATCAACCAGTTCAGTAATAAAAGAGAAGACTATGATTTCTCTCAATAGTTTGCCTACTAATTAGTTAGTTTAAAGACTGTGTAAACTGTAGGTGCCAAGTATTTTTTTTATTGAATGATAATAAAGATTTTTATTATTTTTAAAATATTGCCGATATACACATTATAAACAGTTCAGTGGCTCATTTATTATTTCGAAGGGCTATGGCTAAGAAGCCCAGGTGTTTCAAATGGGTTTTCTTTCCTGGGTCTCCCAAGCCTTAAATCAAGGTGTTGACTGGACTTACTTCCTATCAGGACTGGGGGACAATCTGTTTCCTCTTTTATTCAGATTGTTAGCAGAATACCAGTCCTTGTAGATGTATGGACTTTCCTTGGTGGTGATCAGCTCAAGACTGTTCTCAGCCCCTAGAGGCCACCCACATTTCTTGAATAGTAGCTCCCCATCATCAAAGCTAGCAAAGGTGGCTAAACTCCTTCCGTGCCTTAACTCGCCTGACTCTTCTTGCTGCATCTCTCCAACTCTATCTGGGAAGGGATCTCTGCTAAAGTCTTAAGTGATTAGATTGGGCCCACCCAATAATCTAGAATAATCCCCTCTTGACCACATCTGCAAAACCCATTATGCCGTGTAACTCAACTTTATTCACAGGTTCCAGAGCTTAAGAAGTGGGCATCTGTGGGGAGCCAATATGCTGTTTAGCATGAGGCTGAACTCTTGAGATAAAGCAAATAATTGGTGTGTTTGATAAGAGGTAAAACCTAAGAGTTCCTGGCATTGCTACAAATCAAGGATACAAGTTTTTACTATGTGATATTTGAGACAATCCCCATCCGAACCTACTAATGAAAGGACACCTTTATATTGTGTAAGTCTGCTGATAAGCAAACTTCAATATGACTTGTAACAAAACTAGCCTGAACCTCAGATATCTGGGTAGATGTGAGAATCACCCAAATGTGATTTTTAATTTTAAGTAACTTAATTTCACCTAATTATTATGATTAATGTCATCTGGTAAAGAGATCCTGCACAGTCCAATGGAATAGACACTAGCAACATATGGCTATTTAAGCTTGAATTCATATTGAACACAATTAAACAAACGCAAAATTCAGATTACTAGCATCTTTCCTTGGTACACTAGTCTCACAGGGCTGGTGGCTTTGAGGCTTGGGCAGCACAGATTTAGAAACTTTCCATCACCATGGGGCGGTCTATTGGACAGTGCAGTCTAGACAGTAGTATAAATTTCCAATGATGTGAGTCCCTCCAAATCATGTAAACTGATAAAGCGTATTACATTCTGAAGGCTGATTTCTTATTAAAACAATATTTATGATGACTTATTTATAAAGGAATAATTATCTATTAAATACAGGACTAAAAAAAGGAAGGCTGCCATTTCTATGGAAGATGTCAACCAATAAGGAAACGTAATTGCCTGAAGATATATTTGTCTCCTTAGTGCATTTACTTCTGCGTCCTGACAGGATTCCAGAAACCTAATGCTTGCTTTCATCTGTTAATGATGGATTACACCCAGTAGACCCCTGAACTTTCGGCTTTCAGTTGATTGTTTTCAAAATCTGTTTTTTCTTTCAAACAAAGTTCAAGAGTTGGTGAACTGTGAAAATTACCTCCCAACATAGACACAGTTGCTGCTTTATATAAACAGAAAAAAAAAAAATCACTTCTAATTCAGAGTTCATTAGCACAGCCTTGGGCTTTCATGTACTTGCGAGGTGACAAAGATAACTGAAACCCCATAAAAGTCCTTTGTTTTTAGATTTCTTTGTGGATACAATTAAATGCTGTAATGCATTTTGTCTCCATTCATGTACACAACAAATGTTCTAGAACAATATTCAAAGTTGGAAAGTTCTTTGGAACAAATGACTCTTTGTCCAAGCCCTGGTGATGATTTACAGAGGAGATATATGGATTCTTCATAGACATCTAGAAATGAGATGTCTTGAAGAGACACAAAGGCTTGAGCTCTGGAGGAAAGCCCAATTGTATTGATCTATGCCGTGTTGGCAGCTCATGGCCTGATAAATATCTGTACCTGGCTGCTTAGTTAATGCACTGTCCAAAAGCACAGGCACATTTCAAGGAAGCATATGCAGACAGGACTGTCCATCTGTCCCAGGGTACAGTTATGCCGACAGGCACAATTGGTGTAGAAGGATCTTCTCTATGTGCCTGAACCAGAAGCCCTGTTCCATCAGTATCCTGCCATGACCTCATTAATTATTGGCCTTGACACACCTTAGTGACCTCAAATAACCTCAGGCTCCTTGTGCTTGTTCTGGTCAATTGCCCCTCTGCCTCTCTGCACTCTGTGGTCAGACGTGTAGACAAAGGAGTCCTTAGAATCAGAATGCCTGAAGCTCAAACCAGGACACAGCCGTCCCTTACTGTAGAACATTCAGCAAATCATTTAACCCTCTGAGTGTCAAGTAAAAACATCTATCCAGCAGGACTTTTGGAAGTACTAGCCATAATGTATATAGAACATGAAGGTTGGGTGCTCAGAAGATATAATTATCTATAGCAGGGGTCTGCAAACTTTTCTTTTAAAGGGGCAGACTGTAAATAGTTTAGGCACTATGGACTATATCATCTCTGTCCTTATTAATTCTGCTGTAGTCACACAAAAGCAGCTGTATACAATGTATAAACCACATGCACAACTGTGTACCAAAAGAACCTTATTTATAAAAACAAAGTGGCAGGCCAGATTTTGCCCATGGGCCATCGTTTCCAGACTCTTGGTTTCTAGCATCTAGTTTCAGTTTTTATGTATAAATAAAATATTTGGCCAGCTTGTATTGTCATCTACTACTTCATCTATTCTGCTCACAAACTCCTCAGTTTTTCATATTTCATGTTTATAGAACATGTGTTTTTTTTAATTTTCAAAAATTAAATCCTTTAAAAATTACATAATTCCAAAATTTAGCATATTTTGTGTGCTCAGATTGAGGGGAGACTGGAATGCCTTATCTGTATAGTCTGCCAAGTAAAATGGAAAATGAGCTGCATTTGTCCACAACCTCAGAGATAGAAAATAGTCAAGAAATAATTATCAAATGTATTCATCTTACAGTTCTTATTACCTGTCAGTCCTACATGTGGAAACTTCACTTTTAAAGTGTTTAGGAGAGTACTGTCATTGAAAGATGGAATTATTAAAACCCTATCTTGTGGAAAGCTTTACTACAGCTGATCTAGGAAGGACTTGACTGTGGCACTTTGAATCTTTTGCATCCCCAAAAGAGAAAGATTAGGTTTTTAAAGAATTTTTTGAATCCCAAAAAAAGAATGATTAGGTTTTTAAAGAATTTTATGAATCCCAAAAAGAGAAAGATTAGGTTTTTGAACAAATCTATTCCTGTGGGTGTGTTCCCCTTTGAATGCATTAAATTTGGTTGAGGGGCCTTTGATTAGATTACTTGGTAAGACCACTTTAGGGATTTTGATTGAACTATGTCAGTGAGATGTGAGCTAGCTGGGGTCTCCGTCATCTTACTGGGTCTGATATAAACAGAAACACAGAGTGAGACCCAGATAGACACCAATAAAGGAAGCTGCCATATTTGATCCTGCAGTGATGAGAGAAAGGACTCCAGTTTCACCCACAGCTGAGCTGCAAGGAGAGAAGCCCTTGAAAGGCTCAAAGAATTGAGACCCAGGGAGAAATGAGCCATATGCCTGAGACCTTACAGCTGAACTCAGGAAGAAGAAAGTGGAAGCCACCAAGGCTGAAAAAAGTGGCCTGGTGAGAGACAAGCCCTATTCCAATTTGCCTGCAGAAAAGTGGAGACCATGGCAGAGATGGGCGGCCATCTTGCTTCACCAGGTGGCAGCTGACTGTGGTGAAGGAGCACCTCTTATGGTGTGTTGAGTTGGACTTTTCATGGCCTTGGAATTGCAAGCTTTTACCCCTAAATAAATCCTCTTTATAAAAGCCAGCCCATTTCTGGTACTTTGCATGGGCAACCCTTTGGCAAACTAAAACAGTGATCTTGGACTGACTGCAAACAGTGCAAACAAAGTATATACAGATTCTATCCTTTTGATACTGAGAAGCTTATTTCTTAACTAGTCCTTGTGATGTTGTGATAAAATGCATAAAGAATGGGTGTCTGCAGGATTGGTGTGTCCCAACTCATGACTTGATATAAAATTTACAGGTGGCGGACTTGGCCCAGTGGTTAGGGCGTCTGTCTACCACATGGGAGGTCCGCGGTTCAAACCCCGGGCCTCCTTGACCCATGTGGAGCTGGCCCATGCTCAGTGCTGATGTGCACAAGGAATGCCATGCCACGCAGAGGTGTCTGTCCCCCACATAGGGAAGCCCCACATGCAAGGAGTGCACCCCCTAAGGAGAGCCACCCAGCGCGAAAGAAAGTACAGCCTGCCCAGGAATGGTGCCACATACACGGAGAGCTGACACAACAAGATGATGCAACAAAAAGAAACACAGTTTCCCGTGCCGCTGACAACAACAGAAGTGGACCAAGAAGATGCAGCAAATAGACACAGAAAACAGACAACTGGGGTGGGGGAAGGGGAGAGAAATAAATAAATAAATATTTTTAAAAAATTTACATCGTCAAGTTTTTATGCTGAATTTTTCTGATAAGGGCCAAGTCTTTGGCAGTCTGTTGAAACTTAAACACAAGGTCCTTCTAACATCCAAGACCCCCAGTTAGTACCAACCTACCAACTTGCAGCTTAATATATCACAAATAAATAATATTGGGAATAATAATATGAGCAGAAACAAGGAAAATTATGGAGCAGCTACCACATGGTAAGAACCTGCTACAAATTTCACATTCACTCTATCTTTGAATCCTCAAGATAATTCCAAACTTCCATTGTGGAGAAGATAAAACTGAGATTTAGAATGGTCAGTGATTTCTGCTATTAGTAAAGAGGAGCCAGGATCCAAATCCTACTGTCTTGAAGCAGTACGTTTTGAGATATAAATAGATAATCCAGTCGCCTGTGCTTTGTCTCAGCAAGATGGGTACCAGAAATTGGAATGACTCAATAAAGTTAGGTTCCTAAGGGTCCCATGGAGTCCAAAAGGTGGCCAAATTTGGGGTTATCCAAATTCAGCCTGCCCACTGAACCATGATAGGAAAAGATCATTGCATCTCTTTTCAAAATCAGTTAAGGCAGTGGCTGTTAATAACTCATTCATCCTGATGGTTTCTTTGGAAGTCATTCATGACTGCTGTGGTGGTTTGAAACTCTACATCCCAGAAAAATATGTTAAATTTAATCCATTCCTTTGGGTGGGTACCCATTATAAGTAAGATATTTGGTGGTTGGATCATAATTTAAAATATGAAACAACTCATTTGGGGTGAATCTTAATCCTCTTAGTGGAGTCCTTTATAAGAAAAGAAAATTCAAATGGAGGAGAGTATGGGCCATGATGTGGACCATTGACTATGAGGTGCAGAGGTACCCAAAGATGTACTTACCAAATCCAATGGATGTGTCATGATGATGGGAACGAGTGTTGTTGGGGGGGGGGAGAGGGGGGGTGGGGGGTGGGGCTGAATGGGACCTCACATATATATTTTTAATGTAATATTATTACAAAGTCAATTAAAAAAAAAAGAAAAAGAAAAAGAAAAGAAAATTCAGACAAGGAGAGAGAAAGCCATGGAAGCATGAAGCTGAAAGTGACAAAACTTGAAAGAGAAGGGAAAGACCAGCAGATGCCGCCATATGCCTTGCCACGTGGCAGAGGAGCCCAGGATTGTTGGCAGCCAGTCTTTCAGGAGAAAGTATTGCTAGATGATGGATATTTTTTTTCAGCTTCAAGACTGTAAGTTTGTAAGCTAATCCATTCCTACCTCTAAAAAGCCACCCCACTTTATGGCATATGCTTTCAGCAGCCTAGAAAACTAAAACAACTAGGGAATGGAGTAAGATGACAAAGAAGAAAGAAATGCTGGTATGAAGAGTTGTTACAAAGATATTCATCTCAGTAGTACTCAAAACATGTAGGAAAGACTTTGGTTCTCCCTTTAAAGTGCATTCCCAGGAGGGGAATATCCTTGATTACCTATTTTGCTTTCTAATCCCTGCAATCTTCCTCTCAGTGCTGCAGGGAGTCCTGGGATCAGGTTTCTGTGCACTTAAATGGCATTCTTCCCACTTAGCCTGGCCATCTCCACTCCATCCATCTGGGACCCCTGCTGACTTATTTTTAATCTAACACCACAGGCCTTCTCTAGCATATTCATTTTCTTTAATACCCACTTCTAGCCTCTCTATTCCACAACCTTCTGGCTCTCCTATGGGACTTTGTCTTATGTTTTCTTTCTATAGTTCTTGGAACCCCTTCTCTGAAGATCCTTCCCATTTGGCTCTTTGTCTATGATGATAAACTCCAGGGCCCAACCCTGGTTCCTTAGAACTCCCCATTTCTCAGGAAGGAGAGTAGTTTTCAGTTCCGCTTCCCTGAGATTATCATTATGAACCAAGACTCAATCCTGGAACGTTTTTGCCTCCACGGATAATGCACAGTCACATTACAAATCACGCCATAATCAGTATTACTATGGTGATGATGATTAATATCCTCCAAATGATGATGATAATAAAAACAACCATGAAAACACATTGTGCTCTTGATATGTGCCTGATATTTAACTTTCAGAACAGTGTTGTGAAGTGGGTAGAGTTAGTATCTCCTTTAACAAGTATATACGATGAGGTATGGAGAGGCTGAGCCTGTTCCCCAAGGTTAGAGAAGAGGCAGTCCAAGTGTTGAGCGGTTGAGTCCACAGCCCGAATGCCGATGCCCTTACACAACACTATGGTTAGTTACCGTTGGGAATGGTGAACCCTACCCTTCTGGTGCAAACATGAAGGGCGTGAGGGTTGTTGATGTCTCATCAAAGTTAACTTTCTGCTCTTTTTCTTTCTGGTGTGTGAACTTGGGTGAAAAGTCTAACCATTCTGTGTGTCTGTTTCATTAAGTGGAAGGTGGGAATGAAAAACAATATGCACCTCCCAGGACTAATGTAGACCAGTTTATTTATAAAATGTTTTTAAGAATTCTTGCACGTGGGCAGTGCAATAAATGGCGGCTACTGGAAGATGGGTGATACTTGGTGCTGCGACTGGGTGAGAGGTACAGACAGAGGCATAAATTTGGGTGGCAGCACTTAGAGATGGTATTTAAAGCCATTAGCCTGAGTAATAACTCTTAGGGCAAAGGAGTAAATAGTTCTTTTGCTTTTAAAATAGGAAGAAGGGAAAAGCTGGGGCTTAAACCACACTGTTCAGAGCCATAGAATTAAGGCTTTACCACCGGTATATTGTCTTGGAATACAATGATTGTTCCTTCTCAATTGGCACCTCATTTAACGTCGGTGGGCACGGTCTTTTTCCCTAGTAATGACCAATTGGCATAATGCTTTGAGAAGACATGTACAAATGTTGTAAGCAATTTATCCTTAATCCATGATTTCAAGCCCCATTTTATTTACACGGGAGCATATTCCTATCTTGGGGTTGGATGGTCTAGTTCATGGCAGTGGAACAAGGAGTAGAGGCATGAGCCAAAACCTGGAACCAGACCCTCCTCACACTGGAAGATGAGAGAGTGCAGACCTAGGTATCCTGTTGGGAGAAATGCAGAAGCCTGAAGCAGAGCAAGGGCCGTCTCTATAGTCAGACAGGAGGAGCACAGGCTGGGGAAGCCTGGGACAGACGCACTTCACAAACCCAAGAGGGCAGGCAGCGTGCACAACATGGTCAGGAGTTAGCAGCGCCATATGCAATGGATTGTGTCCTTGGGAGTGAACTGGAATGATAGAGACAGGGATCCCTTGCTGATGGAGACTGGGACATAGATGAGCTGGGCATTGGGAATCAGGTCAAAAGCCAGTTATGAAAGCAGGAACAATCATCAGAAAGGGGAACAAGACAGAGGGTCAAAGGGTGGATGAACAGCTCATAAAATCTTTCTGCCTGATGGGGGCACAGAAAGGTGGAGGGATGGAGAGGGATGGCGTCCAAAGGTTTGCTCATCCACGATGCAGAGCAGCTCACATGGCAGGAGAGGGGGCACTAGAGAGACTGGAGGTAGGCATGGCTAGACAAGCACGCATTAAATCAGCAAAGTCCCCAGAAGGGGCTGGCTTGGTGCTTTCCTGACATCCTGTGAGTGTCAGGAAACACAGTTCCTCCTTTTGCTTAGTCCCTTACATCCAAAGATCCTGACATGTACTTGCAAATCAACATGGATTTTTAAGTGCATAGAATAAATTCTTGAAAGCCACACTCTAAAAATAAATGAAATGGAAACTCATGTTTTAAACATTGATTACTCCTGCACCACTGTAGTCTTTGATATAGATGTTTTGCCGTAGGCTGAATTAATTAATTAATTTGCATCAGCCCTCTGAACTCAAAGTGCTTCTTTCTAAACTAATATGCATTTTCACAAACAAGTCTGCAAAATAAAAGTCAAAGTAGGACAGCGCGCCCCACCTCGTTTTGAATCCATTCAAAGGTGAGGGCTCAGCAATCTTTACCAAATCTTTCGATGTGTTGGTATTTTGAATACATAACTGAGACACGTTTCAAGAAATTTATTTATCATTCTGAGAGTTCTAACACTCAATACTGAATATCCCTTTAAGCTATTTACATTACATGGTAGATATATTACGGTGGTGCAGAAATCGCTTTTCAACTTTGTTTTTGGAGAAGTTTGTAGGTTTTCAAGGTCATTTCTGAATAGCATCACAGGTAAGAATGTCGATTTTTATTTCTTGTTTTTATTCTTGCAATTAATAATTATGCCGTGCACTATACTAAGGGCTCGTGATGTAGAGGAGATGATGACTGTCAAGAGGCTTCAAATCAGAGAAAGTGATTAAACCGCATACAATCCAATGTGGCAGAGACCAGGTACCTGCAAACCACATCTCATGGGCCAAGCCCAGCCTGCTGCCCATTTCTGTAGAGCATGTATGGTGGAATGAATTATGCACCCCAATTTAGTCAAGTTCTTACTCTTGATCCATGGGTGTGAACTCATCATAAATGGGATCTCTTGAAGACATTATTTCAGTCAAGCTGTGGCCCGCCTGAATGAAGATAAGAATGTATCCCAATTACAGGAGTCCTTTTTAAGCAGAAGAGATGCAGGTATAGTTTGGGAAAGCCATGGAGAAAAGCTGGAAGTTGGAATTCAACGGAACCTGGAAGAGAAAGGAGAGGATATCACCATGACTTAAGAAAGTTGAGAGGCCCAGAAGCTGTCGGCCAGATTTCGGACTTCTGGCCTCTGGAACTGTGAGAGAATACATTTTTGTTGTTTCATGCTTCTAGTTTGTGGCATAAACTCTGTTGCAACAGCCCTAGGAATCTAAGATGCCCCCATCGTCTACATGGTGAGCTCCTCAAGGACAGAGACATCGTATTCTATGACTGCCTCCACCTTCCTTTTCAAAGGTCCATCAGAAAGTATAGGAAGGGACATTAGTGTGATGCTCAAACATGTGCCTCTACCTAAGTCAGGAAAAGTGGCTTTTAATGATCAAAAGCTAAGACCACGAAGATGCATAGATTAATGCAGACAGACTCACCCAAAACACAATATATGAACTTTAGCCAGGGTTGTATTGCAGAACTCATGAGTTTCCTTCCCAATAAGAGTACTGGAAATGTTCAAAGCTACTATGATACAGACAAATTCTCATTGCATTTTTTTTTTGTCACACTAACAAAGAAAGAACAGAGTTTTAATTCTGAGTCAGTATACTACTTGATACTAAAGTTTTTAAAATTTTAAAGATAGATCCATCAACTCTTACTCAACTTTATCCACAAAAATTCCTTTTCCACAAATCTTCTGCACTTTCTGTATTCATTTAGGTTTTGTCCCACAATTTACCCTTTCTTTTTTTTGTCTTTATTTATTTTTTTTACTATTACATTCAAAAAATATGAGATCCCCATATACCCCCCACCCCCCTCACCCCACTTCTCCCCCCATAACAACAATTTCCTCCATCATCATGGGACATTCATTGCATCTGGTGAATACATCTCTGAGCACTGCTGCACCTCATGGTCAATGATCCACATCATAGCCCACACTCTCCCACATTCCACCCAGTGAGCCATGGGAGGACATACAATGTCCAGTAACTGTCCCTGCAGCATCACCCAGGACAACTCCAAGTCCTGAAAACGCAGCACACGTGTAGGTATGGAGAAAGGATTTATTTGAAAGGATGTGTGCAATAAGGGGAAGGAGATAAATGCAAAAGGGAGAACGTTCCAAAAGTAAGATCTGCAAGTGTCCCCCAAGGTCAGGCGGCAAGATTTTCTTTAATAGGGAAGGAAAAGTAAGGCTATAAGAACTGGGTAGTGGGAAATGGGTGGCATGATATGGCAGGTGACCAGAGGATGTCCTTCACTGCAGATGAGCCCATTCTCAGGAGGGGCTGATGAGGAGGTTGTAAGCTTGCTTCCACTGAGAGCTGGCCAAAGGCCAGTGCCCAGAGAAGGAAAGATTAACTTTGGATTGGTGGGGACCAAATGTTTACCTAATCTTTTATGAGACAATGAATGAGGAGTTGGAGAGTCTCTGTCTGGCCTTTTCATAGGTAAAGAAGGGGGTATCTCTGAGTCTTATCTAAGTTATATATGTTTTTTTTTTTTTTTTTTTTAGTGTGCCATTCACCACAACACAAAAGAGTGGAGAGAAATCCTAACCCCTGCTCTTTTCCAGGAGCACAGGGAAAGTTTGACATGGTCAATTTCATTCATTACCCCTGTTTCCTTAGACAGCCTTCTAGGTCAGTTCCATATAAACACATGCATGCCCTCCCCCTCCCCCCCCCCCCACACACAGATACAATGAACACATTTGCCTTTTCTACTGGGATAAATGGATGATGTTGCTTCTTCCTGAAAATTAAAGGAACTGCCTCATCTCTAAGACACTGGCATACCACTGGGATGCTTTGTTGTAAAATATATGATTTTATCCCCACTTTTCAGATGTGCAGAATGAATCAGAGGGAAGTCAGATAGGTTTTGTGGAAGGTTAAGAAATGGAGGATGGCTCACTGGGTGGACTGTGGGAGAGTGTGGGCTATGGTGTGGACCATTGACCCTGAGGTGCAGCGGTGCTCAGAGATGTATTCACCAAGTGCAGTGAATGTCTCATGATGATGGAGGAGGTTGTTGTTATGGGGGGAGGAGTGGGGTGAGGGGGGTGGGGGGGTATATGGGGACCTCATATTTTTTTAATGTAATATTAAAAAAATAAAGACAAAAAAAAAAAGAAATGGAGGAACAGGATTCAAAGCCGCTCTTACCTGGTTCTAGAACAACTTCCTGTCTGGCTATCCCCCATTTCCTCCAAAATCACCACAATAAACAATAAGTTCTCAGTATTTGAGATGTTGTGCTTAAATGGAGGTCCTATAGACAAGTCTAGATAAATACATTGAACTATAACCTTGATGAAAAATCACGACTATTATCACTGTTTCCTACCAAAAGATAGAGATTCGGTATCTGGGCTTGGCTTGGAGGAAGAAATGCAAAACGAAAGAAGCAAAGGAGACCCCAAAGTCAAAACAGGGAGGCAAAATGGTAAATCAAGGTCAAACTGATGGTGGTTCCAGTGCCCCACTGAGCCCCGTCTGTGGCATTTTCCTGTAGGGTAGACAGATGCATCTGGTATCAACAAGTTCAGCGAATTGCCCCTGTGATGGAGTTGTCTGTTAGAAAAGATTCATTTGAGAGTTTCAAAAACATCCAGCAAGTTTCACATGCCAACTGGAAATGGACGTGTTTAAAAGAGGCAAACAGGGAGCGCACCTCCCCCTTTCACTGCCGTGTCTAGTTAAAAATGCTTCCGACGGAGATGTCAGAGGTTCTACAGAATCTACTTATCCACAGAGCATGATCAAGACTTACAACCAAATTGCCAAGAAACACCTTGGGTTTTGAGATGGTCTGATTTAGAAAGAATATATTGAGCACCAATAAAGGATTCTCTGTGGCTCTCTGCAAGATGACTAATGAAGATTTGCTTCTGCAGTGGGAATGACTTATGGGTGCCAGCTGATCAGGGCTGGAGGATCTGGCCCTCACTGCCTTCTCTTGTACAAGCTCGGAGGTGGTCACATTTATTTCTGGATGACGAATGGTCTGTGCCAAAGAACAGAAAACCTACAGGTTTGAAACTTACCTTGCTGGGCTGACTCCCTTGGAGGAAAGCGGTGGGGGAGAAAAGCTGAACATTATGTGGGTCCTTTCCTTCAGGTGCGAATGTGTGCATCTCTCTGTGGTAAGGCATTCGCAGGGGCTGCCCAGGGCAGAGTTTCTTTCTGAAACTTGGACAACAACCAAGATGATTTTAATCGGATATTCATAAGCCTCAGCAAACGGCCACTGAGAAAAATAATTGGGTAACTGCCGTCAAGTCAACTGAGGCCGACAAAACAGAACCCACCAAGATGGACGTGATCAGAAAGCATTGGGGACTCTGATTCAGTCAAAATATTTGTCTTCTTTCTTTGTGGTCTGAGGCGCTCCCAAGGCAGGGGTATCTTTTAGAACTGAACGTGGGCAGGGAGTGTCTGCAGATGGGAGGCGAAAGCAAGAATCATTGTGGAAGCCAATGCTTTCTAATAAAGCATAATAATAAAAAAGACTTTGGTTCCACCCCCCAGCCCCTTATCCCAATCACACCGGGTGATCATTTAGGCTTTCATTAATTAATTAACTATATAATTGTCCCCCAGATGGGAGGCAGTTGTTATCTATAAATTACAAACACTTCACCTTTAATCTCCTGAATGGGCAAAGCCAAGGTCAGAATTTAATTTTAGTTAAAATTTATTTTAAATGAGAAGGGCAAGAGGGAAAAGGAGTGTCTTAGCAATACAGGAGCACCCAGTGGATTCTCTGTCACAGATACATGGATATGTCTGTCGGCTTATGACCATCCTGTGGGTCAGTCCATCTCTCTTTCTCACCTTCTACCCACCCTTCACTGAGTTCTAGCAACCTCCCCTGCCCCTGTACTTCTATGTTTTTGTCCTTGCTGTGTGCCTTTTGTCCTCCAAGGAACACACATTCGTTTATTCATTCAGCAGGCATGCAAACGGTTTACCCGGAGTTAGTGGGTAAAGCAATTATATTCTTAATCAAATAAAGATGAATGAACTCAGGAAATCGACTAGATAATTTCTTATTAAGAACAGGCATCTCTTTGAAAAAGACCATAACATGTTTCCAATTTTGTATGCCAAATGGGTCTCTGAATGAGTCAAACCCATTTAACTATTTTCTAAATGTAACAGACAATGCTTTCTCCAAATAATTCAATTTATTGAAAAGAGAATCTTAAATCATCCGAACAAATATGCCCAGTATATTCCTTGATATCTGAAGGAATGCTAAATTTCAAAGTGTCTTCTTGTTTTCTTGGAAAGAATCTTAGAGATTTAAGTTAATCATTCAACCAATTTTACAATTATTTGCTTCCCTCATTGAAGTCGATTTTTCATCCTTTTGTATATCTTGGACCCAATTTACCTTCCAAATATCAAATATTTTTTGATAAGTCTCTCACAGGGAAACAACGATGCCTATAAATCCTCTTCTCTAAGAAGGTATTGGGATTTTGTCTCCTTTTCAATTTAAGATTCACGGGCTATTATCATTAGAGATAAATTATTCTAAATTGAGATCCAGGTAATCCGTTGCCACTAAACTGGAGTAAAGTGTACTGTGTTGGGTTGCAATCATGAAGGTTTTTGTATTGAAAATTAAACACTGCTAGATATCTACTTCCTAGAGTTGGATACAGCCATCTGTTAATGAGCACACGGAGATGCTTATGTTTTCAATATAATATTCCAAAGTAAGAGACTTTCATTAATAGCTCCTTGGAATATTTTCATCTGCCTGCCTCTGTGAACGGATGTCCTTCTGAAAACACACATGAGTAGAGGGTAATGTTTCATTCTTACCATGAGCATTCAGATCGCTTTTGTTGGAATTTATGTTTTATTTACCAGTGAGGAAATGCCTCTTTAACTATATTTAAACTGAGGCTGCATGAATATTTAAAATCATGGTGTCCAAACAAAGACACAAGATCATTATGGGCTGAACAAGAGGGGAATATTGATATTCACAACCTTCGTTCCTAAAATGAATGCACTGGGAATAAATAGCCTAATACTGGCCCTTTGTACTACTGTGTTAGAAAGGAAACCAGATGGACCCCTAAAATTTGTACAGTTATCTCCTAAAAGGTGAAATGCATTCAGTATAACAGTCCTGATGATAACTAGCCCAGGCTTGGAACTTTATCTAACCTGTATCCTCAAAACCACTCTCTGATGGGATTGGTACGATGATCTCTGCTTTGCAAATAAGGAAACTGAGGCTTAGAAAGGTTAAGTTATTGGAATCCTAACTTAAGGAAGGCAAGGAGACAGATTACGTACCCAGATCTTGTGACCACAACCACGTTTAGAGCTTTCTCCCTTCCTCTAATCAAAATTAACATAGCAAGCATTTATTAAGCACCTCATGTGTACAAAATATTTGCAAGCTATTATGAGAAGAAATTTTGCCGAGATGGGCAAGACAACTGCTTTCAAAAATTTATCCTAACTGGGAGAGAGAAATAATCTTGAATAATTATAGAACTCAATATTAATTAATAAGAAAAAAATAATAATTTAACCAGATACCACATTCTCTAAGTATTCTCATTAACTGTTGATGTTTGCCTGTTTTAAATGAGCACCTAATAATCCTGTGAGTAGGATGCCAATTAAATGCTTATTTCTAAGTCTTTTTAAATATCAAGTTTATTTCTTAAGAGCTCATTGAAATCATATTTCACAAATACTTCTTTTCCCAAATTATAGCTCCAGTCTCTTGCATCAAAATCTGGATTGTTTACTATGAATTAAAGGGGGAGAAAATATTAAACAAAACTCTTTAGAAATTGGTTAGCTTTCTCTTGGGTGTTTTTCTGAAACTTCACATAGCAGCTAATCAACTGAAATAATGAATTTTTAAAAAAGTTCTATAAGTATGAACTAAGACTCAGTAGATAGGGTAAAATATTTAAAATAATACTTGACCTCCATTTGATCAACCTTCAAATGGAAATTAGAAGGTCTCGCTACCTACCTCATAAGGTGCATCCAATCATTGGTGTGATAAAAGTAATTTGCTACTTGTAGAAGTTGATAAAATGTCATCTCTCTAGGCAGTAAGTGACTCTCAACTGTGGAAATAACTTTGCCTTCCCCGTGTATATGTAGCCAGATTCCATTTTAGCCTTTGTCTTTATATTCCACTAGGAAAGAGAAATTTAGTGACAGTCAATCAGTTAGAGACTAGTAATGTAAAGGAATTCACCCTTAACAATTGCTTGTGTTGTCCAATGGGCTGATTCTATAGGAATGCAGAGAATGAACTTGGTGACAGCAAATGTTGTTTTGATTTCCATGCTGTGGTCAGCAGGAATGATCCTTTAAAGATGTACATTACCTTATCTCCAGAACCTTTGAATATGTTAGATTACATGGCAAAGGAGAATAAAGGTTGCAGATGGAATGAAGGTTGCTAATCAATGGAATTTAAGAAGGGGCATTATCCTGGATTATCTAGCAGTACCAATGTAACCACAGAGGTCCTTAAGTGGGAGAGGGAAGTAGGAGAGCCAGGGTCAGAGAAAGAGCTATGGAACTATGGCACTGAAACAGGCCCAGAAAGACACTACTTTGCCGTCTCTGCAGAAGGATTAAAGGGACCACGAGCCAAAGAATGCAGGCAAGCTCTAGAAGCTGTAGAATAGAAGGAATCATACCTCTCTTAGAGCCTCCAGAAGGAAAGCAGTCCAGCTGACACCTTGATTTTAACTCTGTGAGAACCTGTTTTGGACTTCTGACCTCCAGAACAGTGAGAGAATACATTTCTGGTGTTTGAAGCTACTAAATTTGTGGTGCTGTTATAGCAGCAAGAGGAAACTGATACACACTCAAGACACCTCCTTTGCTAACATCACAGATGGACATGGCAGGCTGAAAGGAATAAATCCCTGACCTCTGACCAATGGGAAAGGTGTCCCTTGGAAGAGTGCTCCAGCCTGCCACTCTGCTATCCATAACCTCATTTCAGGTGTCAAACGAAGGGTAGCAGTCCCTTCACATTTGATCTTAAAGGCAAGGTTCCTGTCTTGTTCAAATCTGTACCCCCATCTGTCATGCTTTGGGTTGTTAGCAAATATTACGGGAGGACATGCAAAAGTACACACTGCAAGGTTTTAAAAAATGAGCTGTGTTTGTCATCTAAATCTTCTCAGGACTCATCCTCAAATCTGCAAATGTAGCCCAAGGACAAGCAGCATGGGTACCACTGCTTACTACCTACCCCAGACCAGATGAATTAGAATCTGCATTTCAACAAGTTTACCAGGGGCTTCCTGTGCAGAGGAAAGTTTGAGAAGCTCTTCGCCCAAGGAGTTCTCAACTTTGTCTGCATATTAGAACCACGTAGGCAGCATCTGATTTAACTGATCTGGGATGTGACCTGGATATCAGGATTATATATATAAAAAAACTCCTCAGGTGATTCACTGTGTGACCAAGTCAAGATTAAGAACCACTGCTTTGGTCTCAACCCTGCCAAGTTGATTTTTATAGACCTTTGGGGTCAGCCGTTGCTTACCTAATTTGAGTCCTCCATCTAAGACATCCTGTATTATTTTCTTTTTCTTTTTAAATTTATTTTTAAAATTTATTTATCTCCCCTTTCCCCTGTCCCCCAGTTGTCTGCTCTCTGTGTTCAATCACTGTGTGTTCTTCTGTATCTGCTTGTATTCTTGTCAGTGGCACTGGGAATCTGTGTCTCTTTTTGTTGCGTCATCTTGCTGCATCATCTTGCTGTGTCAGCTCTCTCTGTGTGCAGTGCCACTCCTGGGCAGGCTGCACTTTTATTCGTGAGGGGCAGCCTTCCTTATGGGGTGCACTCCTTGCACGTGGGGCACCCCTACATGGGGGACACCTCTGTGTGGCATGACACTCCTTGTGCACATCAGCACTGCACGTGGGCCAGCTTACCACGTGGGTCAGGAGGCCCTGGATTTGAATGCTGGACCTCCCATGTGGTAGGCAGATACTCGATCCATTGAGCCAAATCCATTTCCCTGTATTATTTTCTTGTCAATCATTCCTTCCTTCCTTTTTAGAAGAAGTATTTCCTATGCTAGTGGTAGATTTAGTTTTGTACCCCAGGAAAAAAACAAGCAAAACATATTCTTAATCTTAATCCACGTTTTTGTAGGCGTGAACCCCTTATTAGTAGAACCTCTTAAAGATGTTATTTTTAGTTGAAGTGTGGTCCCCCTGAATCAGGGTGGGCCCTAATACACAGTGCTAGAGGCATTATAAAGAGTACTTGGGAGCCATAGAAGCCAGAAATGAGAAGGCATCATCATCTGATGGTCATAGAAATGCAAGCCAGGGAGCCCCAAGGAGCTTCAACAGCCAGCACCAAAAGGCGACCGTTTTCAAGGAGAAAGCAAGCCTTGCCAATATCTTGATTTTGGACTTCTTCTAGCCTCAAAATCATAAGCCAATATATTCCCATTGTTTAAGCCAAACCTTTGTGTGGTATTTGCATTAGCAGCTCTGGAAAACGAAGACAATAACCTTCTGAAAAATGTAAGACCTATTTTTCCTGGCAGAAATCACTTATTGAAGGGCATGTTTCTTATCAGAACTATGAAGGAGCAGAATCTGAAAGAGTAAATGATAGTCTAAAAACTACACTTAAAATTCTTAAATCAATGTTGTGAAACGCAAGTTGATTTTTCCTTTATTAAAAATCGATATGAAATTTTAAGACCATTTATCACAGATTCATTTATTTCAAAAGTAAAATGGAAATAAAAGGAGTGTCTGGTTATTTTATGATATTCCAATTGCTAGATATCTAGTTAAAATCTTTTTATCATTGTTTAAGGGAAAAAGTATTTATTAGGTTGTCACCTGTGAGGTTACTGGTTAAGGCAAAATAAGGTCAATTTCCCACATTACTGCTTTATCAAAGCATGTACATTTGTTTGAGATAATACTAGGATGGGAGAATGAAATGCAGGTCGGTAACATTATTGTACTGGACATCTTGTGCCTACCATTTCAAAATCCTTCATCTCCACCTCTTATTCCAGTCACCTCCTGAGGTGCTTTCTACTCAGGTATAATTGGACAGTGTCCTCCCATGCTATCTGCTATGAGAGCTTCTCTCACACCTCAGTACAGGCTACCTCCAAACCCACCTTGCCCACTTGCATGTGCAACCCCAAATCTTAGGTCAACTACTGCCCATGAGGCTACCCTTCATCTATGGCTAACAGGATCTGGAAGATACGTGCTTCCCCCTTGCCTGCCCCAGGCGGACAGTTCTGAAAAGCATTTTAGAAGACTCCTCAGAAAGCCCCCTGGGGGAATTAAACACCAGTTTCGTGCAGAGGTGGCCAAGTCCTTGAAGAATCTTTGTAGGGTTGTGCCTCCTTCCCTATTTCTATGTCTTGGGTTCCAGCTTCCTGGGTCCACATTTGAACAAGAAATGCCCACCCACAAGCCTTCTCCTCTCCTCTCAGTAGAAGCCTAACTAAGGCAATTCTGTTATTCACTTCCCTTCCTCCTTACTAGCCTATGTGTTTGTATTGAGGATGAAGCTTTTGGCTCACAAAGCCTGGCACAAAACAAAAGCCCAATGAGTATTTGTTGAATCAGCGAATACATCGCAATGCTCCACTTATTTCAGAAATTTTCCTCTGACATCTCTAGTTTTAATTCAAGGCTAAAACACAGAGCCTGCTGCCTTCCTATATGCTTATATATTCTAACTATTCCAATACTTAACTCCTGTTTGCTCTCAGTCACAAATGTCCCACCAAGTTTACTGACAACTTCTTAAAGACAGAAATTAAAACCATGCCATTTGCATCAAATAAGAAAACACTTGAAAATGCTTTGCAAACAGGAAAGGCTAGACAAATCATGACCATGGCAAAAACGATGACTGTGATGGTGATGGTGATGATGAGGGCAAAATGGTGACGACGACGACAATGATGATGATGATGGTGATGTGGATGGCCACCAAGCAGCCATCCCATATTCGAAATAAAATCTGAACTCACAGACTGGCAGATTCCCATTGTTAATTCTTTTTTTTTTCTTCTTCTTTATTTTTTTTAATGTTCCATTCAAAAAATATGAGGTCCCCATATACCCCCCACCCCCTCACCCCACTTCTCCCACATCAATAACCTCTTCCATCATCGTGGCACATTCATTGCTTTTGGTGAATATGTTTTGGAGCACTGCTGCACCACATGGACAGTGGTCTACATTGTAATCCACACTCCCCCCCATTTCTGTGTAAGATGGAGGCAAATCATTACGGTAAACTCCATTTTTCAAAAATTTCCAAATTGTGATTTCTACGAGTTATCCTTCTGGTCCAAGCTCTGTGTCACATAGGAAAGACAACCTAAGAATTTGTGTCTGTATATCAAACTCATTTATAAACAGAATTTCTAGGGGAGTGGATGTGGCTCAAGTGCTTGAGCCACATCCCACCTTGTACGTGGGAGGTCCCAGGTTCAGTTCCTGGTGCCTCCTGAAAAGACAAAACAAACAACAAATAAAACAAATGAAACTGGCTTTCCATATTCAAGGTCTTGGGTTCAATCCCGAGAACTCAATACCTAAAAAAAAAAAAAAAAAAAAAAAGAGGAAATTCTAGAGCTACCGTTTTTGAATGTTTTTGGATTTTGTTGGAACTCCATAGCCTAAAACATTTTAAAGAATATTCCTTCTAACCCTGCTTTTACATCATCAGGCAGGAATTGCATTATATATGGTTAGATCACCCTGCAACGATTGTTTAAAGTATGGGTATTGTAATTTAAACAGGCTTCTTGCTTCTAATATGTAATTAAATCTCGTAGCTACATATAGAGCCACTAACATGTGTGCAAAGGTAGAATGGCTATACCGTAACAAACCCTTACTTTCTCTGCAACTGAATGTTTGCTTGTATGTTTTAAAATATAGAATTATAGGGAGCAATCTTTAGAGGATACATCCATTGAAGAAGGTAATATTAGATCAAAAACAGTCATTCAAATGTCATCAGCAGCAAGTGTTATTAATTCAATTCCTTAACAATGATGGAATAATTTTTAAAAAAAATATGCTATTACTTTCTCCTTATGAGATTAACTTAAAATAGGAACTGGTATAAGTAGGTACATAGAGCCAATAAATGTGAAACTATTACATACTTACAGGAGGTAACACAATTTATAGAAAAATTGCAAGGTTATATGTGAATTAAGGGAACAACATCTTATTAGCCATTCTGAAAACATACTGTCTGCAAATAAAATTTCATATTGTTCATGTTCTACTTTTAGCACTGCTGTATCTGCTTTGTTATACGATGATCTTTATTTGTTTATCATAGAGGGCTTGCTTGAGTTGGTTATTTTTCTCATTTCTTCTGTTCTTGTTTTTCTTCTTCCTTGATTTTCTTTCCTGCCTTGATGCATCTGAAACACAGTTCTTCTTGGGTTAAGTTATAGTGAGCTGGAAGTTCTTGTCACATAGGAAAGCCTGTGGGTTCTGCGATAGAGGAGGGCTCTCCCACGTTTGTACTCAGGGGTCTTTCAATTGGCAAGCAAATGCTTCCTTCCGCTTTCCAGAGGAAGTGAGCAGTTTTGTGGAAAGCCCCAAGGAAAAGGGAGAGTCTGATGGCTTTTGATGAAAAGTGGAAAGAAGGAATTTTGGAAGCTATTAGACCGATTTATTTGCATTGTGCTGTAGGATTCACCTAGAAACAACATCATGCTCTCAATGTAATGCTAGATCAGCTATACAGTATGCAGGCTTTGCAATTTGAAGTAAAATAGTCGGTATTCAGAATAACTGTGTAATTTTTAAAAATTAAATTTATAGACTTTTGCAATACATGAGATTGAGCTTTTTGGGGCCCAATCTTGATTAGTATTTTGTATCTATAATGGTCTGGTATAATAATACTAATTTTGCTGAAGATACACAGATAGATAAAACATGCGTAAGTATTGTTGCTGAGGAAAGGAAGTAGGTGATCTGATGATTTTGATTTTTGGGTCTTTGATGAAAAGCTCTTCTCATATGCATTACTCTTAGCATGGTTTTATCAAGGAAAATTTTGTGTTCCTAAGTGTGATGGAGTTGGCAGGCCTCTTCTGTCACTTTTACTAAACCTGTGGTTGGCACTGGGGTTGGTGTGTATGCTCAGGAGACTTGAATCTCTGAACTGGCCATGTGCCAGCTGGGTCCTGAGCCCCAGCAGAGTTGCAGTTCCTACTCTCCATTCATGGTCAACCACCACACCAGGGAACTGAGAGTGCCCACAACACCAAGCAGGAGAATCACATCCATCAACATGTGGGATCTAAGCCCCCTCTCGATTTAGAAGTGGAGTGGAAGTCACCATTCCAGGGTCCACAGGATGGAGGGATAAAATATGGATTAGCGTGGACTTACTGGTATTCTACTATGGAACTATTGTGATTAGTATTGGAAGAAACTGTAGCATTGATATGGAGAAAGTGGCCATGGTAATTGTTGAGGGCAGGGAGAGGGAAGAAGAGATGTGATATGGGGGCATTTTGGGGACTTGGAGTTGTCCTAAATGATAATGGAGGGACAGATGGTGGACATTACATATCCTGCCATAACCCACTGAATGGACTGAGGGAGAGCGTCAACTACAATGTAAAGTATAATCCATATGGTGCAGCAGTGCTCTAAAATGCATTCACCAAATGCAATGAATGTGCCACGATGATGAAAGAGGTTGTTGATGTGGGAGGAGTGGGGCGGGGTGGGGGTGGGGTATATGGGAACTCCTATATTTTTTAATGTGACATTTTTTGTGGTAAGTATCTTTAAAAAATAACAATTAAAATATATATTTAAAAATTTTTGTCTTTTTTGTCATTGAATTTCTGGTTCTATATGGAAAAAAACTTACATTATAAAAGCTAACTTTGGAATATATCATCTAGAAGTTACTCATGGATTATAGATATTCTTAAATGTAAAAACCCCCATAAGATTACCTATTTGCAATATACATGTCCAAAAATCAATCTTCGAAGTAAGAGAGATTGTCTTCTTGTGGGCACCATTTCCTATAATCCAAGACTATGTGAAAATACAATTCAAGACTAAGATTTCATTCATTATGAATTTTTAAAATGTTCCTATGACCTTGTCAGCCAGATTCAGATAACTACAAGAAAAATTGATTCCTTAAAACATGCTGTATCTGTACATTTACTGGAGAAGTTAATGCTATTTGAAATATGCAATGTTTTACCAGATGGACAAGGCCAAAGCAAACTTCCAGCAAAACATCACAGTCATTGTCTGAATTGAAACAATAGATTTTATTTCAGAAATGAGAACAGGCACATTTTACTGGAGACCCTGTAGGATGATATTCTGACAGCAAAGTTCTTCTACATCCTGGTAGTGGAAATATAAGAGTTAATGTAAGTTATCTGTGTAGTTAGCAGAAGTTGCAGTTCCTTCAAATTATAGATTACCTAGTACATATTATATTTCATCTTTATCATCACAAAATTAATCAATCCTCTCGTAACAGATTATTGTTATTTCTTCTCACATAGATATCCAAGGTGACTATATGTGCACTAAAATTTGCAAAAAAAAAAAAAAAAAAGCTAGAATTGTTTTTTACTGCATTTGTGGCATTCCCAAAGCTATTATCCACTCAGAATTGATGACTAATTTTATTAAGCTATTCCCTACATGCAAAAAGCAGAGTAGTGAGTCTTAAACAAGTTCACTACATCATTTTCCAACCTCAGATCACATAACAAGCACTAAAATGGTTTAAATACCCACAAAAAAATGGCCTGCACTGAAAATCATTACAGCACCTGCAGATGCCACTCAGAATTTAACCAACGACAGCCAATAAGAAAGCTCATCTTCAGTCTGAGTTGTTAAAGGTTGTATTCATTTCCTAGTGCTAGCCATAGCACAGTCCTGAACACTGGGTGGCTTAAACAACAGAATTCATTCTCTTATGTCCTGGAGACCAGAAGTCTGAATCAAGCCTTTAGTGGATTTGGTTCCTTCTGGTTCATCAAGGAGAATCTTTCCCGTGCTTCTCCCTAGCTTCTGGTGGTTTCCTGGCAATCATTGGTGCTCATTGGCTTGTAGCTGCCATGAATAAAATCTCTGCCTGTGTCTTCATGTGGCATTTCCCCTGTGTCCGTGGGTCTGTTTCTTTCCATCCCTCTTCTTCTTATAGGGATGCCTGTCATTGGAATTGGAGTCCACCCTAATCCAGTATGACCTCATCTTAACTCAACACATCCACCAGGACCCTATTTCCAAAGACAGTCACATTCTGATGTAGAGGGGGGCATGAATCTTGGAAGGAAGTCTTTTCAGAATGGGTTAGTTTCATTCATTCTCTTATTCCTTCTTTCACCATTTACTGGATATCAGCATTGTGCTATACAGAACAATAGGCTTGGGGAATAAGAAATGATCCCTTATTTCAAAGAGTTTATAATCCCACAAGAAGGAGGATGGTGTGGGTAGTAACATAAGGAAGAGGAGTTTGATAGGAAATGGCTGGTATGAGGACTCCAATGAGTGGATGCTTCTTTGCTGCGGTTCCGTGGAGAAGCAGAAGACAGGTCAGGGTGACACATGGACAGATTTTATTAGGAGAAATGCCTTTGGGAGGGAAAGTGGGGCAGGAGTGATTTGTCTATTCCTGACACTTCATATAATATGTAGTCTTCTGTACCTAGCTTCTTTCATTCTGCATAATGTTTTCAAGGTTGTCCCTGTTTTAGCATGTATCAGTACTTAGTTCCTTTTTCTTTTTAAGATTTATTTGTTTATTTCTCTCCGCCCCCCCAACCCCGGTTGTCTGTTGTCTGTGTCTATTTGCTGTGTCGTCTTCTTTGTCCGCTTCTGTTGTTGTCAGCAGCATGGGAATCTGTGTTTCTCTTTGTTGTGTCATCTTGTTGTTGTGTCAGCTCTCTTTGTGTACGGTGCCATTCCTGCGCAGGCTGCACTTTCTTTTGCACTGGGTGGCTCTCCTTATGGGATGCACTCTTTGCGCGTGGGGCTCCTCTACGTGAGGGACACCCCTGCGTGGCATGGCACTCCTTGCGCGCATCAGCACTGCACATGGGCCAGCTCCACATGGGTCAAGGAGGCCCGGGGTTTGAACCACGGACCTCCCATGTGGTAGATGGATGCCCTAACCACTGGGCCAAGTCTGCCACCCTTAGTTCCTTTTTATTTTCAAATCACACTCTGTTGTACAACCTTTTATTTACCCATTCATCAGTTGATGACATTTCACTCCATTTTATCAGTACACCTCAGAATACCAAATCATGTTCCCTAAAAGCACCTGTTCCACCCTGTTACTCCCTCTCAATTCCCATGGCCCCTCCCTCTGATGCAATTCTAGGGTTCTAAGGTATGTCTCATCTAAGAACAGATTTACCTTGAATCCTCTTGAAGCTGTCCTTTGTAAATCCATGCTAGCCAGTGACACCTGGTATTTTAAGGGCATGGTGTACTACCAGTCTTAATGCTGATCTTCCCACTTCAATTAGACCACAAAGGACACCAACAGTTTTTCTACTGGGCATGTAGCACACTTTCAACTGTCTCAGAATCTCTGGTCAGTATATTTCTCCTGTATGGAATGGGTCACCCTCAGCTTTTCACTTATCTATGCCACAATTTCCTTAGATGCACAGCTCAAGAATTCCACTTCCATATGGCCAAGTAGCTACCTACTGTACTAACAAATATCCAGAGAACAACTATCGAATCTGAAGAAATTATATAGTAAACCATTTCCTGAGGTCAGAAGAGGCTAAATGAAAGCAGACCGATTCTGGAAAGGAATTGAGACTTGGAATAAACAAGGTTTAAATGGTAAGATATCTATTCTAATACCTTTTAAACTGAGCTCATGTTACTGATGTCACTACAGCTAAAATTCCAATGAAAATGTAAGGGCTGACTATGGCAGTTTTATTTAGAATTGTTATGATAGCTTATTCCTCTGCTTATTTCCTTCTTTTGTAGCTGTTATTTGTAGTCACTAAATGATTGATAACTGTGCTCCCATGCCCCTCTTTGAAGCCAGTTAGCTTAATGACTTCTCAGGCCTATACTTGCCAGCAAGCTCAAGAACTTCTCAAGCCTATGCTTGGTGCCTACTGGCCGTAACTGAAAGACCCTACCAATCAGTATAATCTAACTTGCATTCTTAATTTGAATATATATGCCACCAATCAGTATAGGCCAACTTAAATCCTTAATTTGAATGTATACACAATCAATCACAATATGTCAACTTAGCTTTCATCACTCATCCCACCTCCCTTTGTTTAGTTCCATAAAAACCCTAAGTATGTCCAATTCGAGGAGACAGATTTGAGTTTGTGCTCCTGTCTCCTTGTTTGGTACCTCCTAATAAAGCTCTTTCTCTCTCTGAAATCCTGGCATCACAGAATTGATCTTTGTGCACATTAGGTAGTAAATCCACTTATTCAGCAACAAAGTATTCAGTCTTTATGGCACGAAGAAATAAAAGACAGAATTTGGGACAATGGTAGCCTCTGTAAAGAGAAGGTATAAGTCCCAGAAAGAAAGATGCAGAGCAGGAAATCCTGAATTCTGTGTATAAATTCTGTTCAACTTTCTAGCTGACCACATATGTGAAATGCAGAGACAAAACACCTCAAACAAGAAGAACTAAACTGAGATTTGAGCTGTCATTCCAGAGAGAGAGAGAATGAAACTTGAATCCAGTCAAATTAGTTGATTCACAAAATAAACTAATAAAAGCAACACAAATAGGAATCTTGAGTCTCCAATACCTAACATTCACACCATCCAGGAGGAAATCCAAAATTACTTAACAAACAAAAAATAAGGAATATGTGCCCTATTCTTAAAAGAGAAGACATCAATTAGAGATTTCTTCACCAGGATCAATCAGATATTATAATTACCAGACTAGAATTTTGTAGCAGCTTTTCCAATATGGTCAGTTGTAAAATGGAAAATGTGCTCCTCATGACTGAGATAATAAATATAGTGAATTTTGGAAGAGAAAGAGAAACAATGAAAAAGAATAACCAAACAGAAATATTGAAAATGAAAAATACAGTACATGAAATAAATAGTTAACTGAATGAGTTTATTAGCAGAATGGAGATGCCAGAGTAAAAAGTCAGTTAAAATGAAGATATATTTGTAGAAATTATCCAAATGGCAAAGAGAGAGAAAATAAATGGAAAAAATAAGTATAATTACAGGGACCAGAAACACAGTAAATAATATTTTAAAAAGTACAAAACATGCTGGTGTTGTTCCGATAGGAGAGGAGGGGGAAAATGGTGATTAAATATATTTGAAGAAAATTCCTCCAATGTGGTGGTAGAAATAAATTTACATATTCAAAAATTTAATGAACCCCAGAAGAAAAAATACAAAGAAAATGTGTAAACCTGCAAGAGTTGAGTTGCTAAGAAACAACTCTCTCTGTATATAAATAATTTATATAGATAGAGAAAGAAGCCAGATGAAAAAACTGGCACATTACTTTAAATGACCACTGAGTACTCATCAGAAATATGGACACACAAAAAAATGGAACAAAAGTTTTAAAGTTTTGGGTAAAAGATCAAAACCTGGAATTTTATATCTATCCAAAATATCCTTCAAGAATAACAACTAAGGAGATTTTAAGGTAAAGAAAATCTAAGTCTATCACCTTAACATTTGAACTATAAGGAATGCTAAAAGTTGGAGGTAAATTGATACCAAATGACCACTTGGGTCTTCTGGAGGAATGAATAGCACAATAAATTGTAAATATCTTACTAAATATAAAAATCTATGTAATGTAGTAAACTGACCTGTACAGTATCAAGATTTACACATTTTATGTGAAGTAGTACACTATTAACTCTAAGTAGGCTCTTGGAAGTTAAGGAGTGGTAATGTACTCTGTAGCCCACTAAAAATAGACAGAGGGATGGGTAAAAGCTTATATACACTTGAAAATGGAGTTTTAAAAACCCACATTCCAACAACCCAAACTAGACAGGCAAAAAAAGGAACAGAAGGAACAAAAAAGAAAAGATACTTAAATGATAGCTGTAAATTCAAATTTAATTATAAAATTACAATAAATATTAATGGACTAGACACCACAATTAAAAGACTGAGTTTATCAGAATGGTTCAATAAGCAAGACCCAACCATACACTATCTTTAAAGATTCACTTTAAATATGAAGTGACAAAGAAATTGAAAGTAAATGGATAAAAAATATTTATAATGCAATCAGGAAGTATATATATATATGCTAGAATGACTAAGTTAATATGATAGAAATAGGAACAAATGTTTCCAAAATGACTTTTAAGAATGTTTATAATATAACTTTGTTTATAATAGCCCCCTAATCAAAGCCATCCTTGTGTACATCAATAACAGAATGGATAAACAAAAGGTGGAATTTTCATACAAATATTCAGCAATGCAAAGCAACAAGCTAACAACGCACACAAAAACATGGATGAATTTTAAAAACATTGTGTCAGGTGAAGAAAGTATTACACAAAAGCTAATCATGTGGTATTACATTTTTATGGTGTTACAACAGGTAATACTGATTTATGTTTGGGGAAAAAACCAAAACAGGAGATGCCTTTGAATAGGGGATGGAGATGATGTTGAAGCTGGAATTAACTGGCAAGGGGTGTCAGCGAACTCTCTGGGGCGAAGCTGCTACTGTTTATCTTGAAAGGGATTTGGTTTTCACAGGCAAGTGCATATGTTGAAACTCAAGGAATATATGCTTAATATTTGAGCATTTCGTGTAAAATCTACACAGAAAGCTTTAAACAAATATTAAAATCTAGTTAATTGTTTTTCCTATCTTGTCACAGCCACACACATTGTGTGTTGCTTTGCCACGCAGGGGCTTGTGTCTCTCCATGCCACGTGGGGGTCTGTGTCTCTTCTCCATGCTGTGTGGAGGCCTGTGCCTCAGCGTGCAGGTCTGGACTGCCTTTAATTTTTTTACCAGGAGGTCCCAGGAATCGAACCCAGATCTTCCATATGGCAAATGGGAGTTCAACTGCTTGAGTCACAGCTGCTTCCCTAAAATCTAGTTAATTTTATACATGCTGAAGTATGTGGAAGAAACTGTACTAATGTATATGTATTTGATAAATATAGTAAAATATTAATGGTAAATTTATGCGGTGGGTATAATAGAGTTCACCTTAAATTTCTTTCAATGTTCTTTAATGTTTAAAAATTTTGCAATAAAATGTTGGGAGAAGGAGGTCAGATCATATTCTATTTCCTGTTTGAAGACTTCTTTCAAAGTTCTTGCTTGCTCCCCTAAAACTTTCTCATTTTCATGTACTCCACAGATCAGAAATTCCCCTTATTTGACCCACAGCATATGCTAGCATCAATTGTTATGTATCTTTCTAATTGTCTTCTGCTTTCCTAAAGAGGTTGTTGTCCCCTGCTCCCACCCTGCCTTTCGCTTCCTTACACTTTGCCCGCCTGTTCCTCGTAACCTCCCTGTATTATGGCCCTTCTCAGCAGCAGTTTGTGCTGCTGCCTCCCTCCGCCCCTCCTCCCAGCCACTGTTATCTTCCCCCTCCCAGCCGATCGCTGTTCTCCCCGCCTCATTTCAACCGCCCTCATCCCGTATCCGCCCCGGCACAACCTCGGAAACAACCCCCTCTGCCATCAATGGCTTACGTCATAAACCGCAAGTCCGCCCTTGCCTCTGCAGCCAATCCTCAGCTGCCCCGCGGACATGCCCCTCCCACAACCTCCCCGCCTGCATGACACTATAAAACCCCATGTACTTCCCGAATAAAATCAGACCTGCGCATAGACCTCGTCTCCGTGGTTTTTCCTCCATCGAACCGCGCGTCCCCCAAGCCTTGAGCCGCCCGCTGCCGCCCCGGTCCGGCCGTGGCGTAGGCCCGATCCCCGGCAGTGACTCGCCTGCAGCAACCTGCCTGCAGTGCCGCAGCGGAGGCCAACAGGTGGCGCCCGAACAGGGACCCCAGCTACGGCCCCTTGTCTGGCCAGCCCGCTGCTGACCCCTCGCACGGGACCCATCGCCGTCCTCCCGTGCCGCCGCTCAAGGTAGGGACTCTCCGGCGTTGCTCCCTTCACCCCCCTCCTGAGCCCTCTGCCGCGATGGGGGCCTCCCTCTCATCCCGTCAGGTTCCTCAAGTCCGCCTGCTCGCTGCCCTCTTAGAGACTCACCACGTGAAGGTCTCTCTCCGTCAGCTACAGCGGTATTGGGACCTTCTCCTACCCTTTAACCCTTGGCTCGTCACCTGTGCTCTCTGGAGCCCAGAGACCTACGAACGTTTAATTCAGCGGGTGACATCCGCTATGGAGCACGATCGCAAGCAGTTTCCCCCCGGCCTTATCCCGACCCTCGTCGCTATCCGCGCCTGTCTCCAAGGTGTGCCCTCCCCTGCCTCCACTCTCGCCTGTGAGCCTAGCCACCCTCTCACCTGCGATCCTGATGGAGACGACGATGCTCGTTCTCTGTCCGCCCAGCTAGAGGCCACGCTCGAACTGGATCCCCCCACAGCCTCCGATCCGGACCCCAACCAACATGGCGACCCCCTGCCTTCTCCCCCCCCCCACCGCGTCCTGCAAACAATGCCAACATGGCGCACCTCCTCCTTCTTCTTCCTCGGCGCCCTCTTCCCGCCTTTACCCACCTCTTCCTGTCTCGTCGCCATCCGGTCCCGTCCCGGATGCCTGCCGATCGCCATTTTCGGCTAAACCGGCAGAGCCTCCGGTGCCATCTTGGCCTGTACCTGGAAATGACGTGGCCACTCCTCCATCTTGGCCCGAGGCCAGAAGTGATGTCAGGCGTGACGTCACCGTGCCGCCATCTTGGCCAATCAGGAACACCGTTGCCTCCGCGCCCTCCTGGCCGGCGCCCGGTGGCACCGCCCATGCCTCACCTCCATGGCCCGCTTCACCTCCCGCCTGCCCCAGCAATAGTGGGAGCATCGGGAATCCTTCTCCACCAGCGTACGACACCGCCTTTCTCACCTCCCCCACTCCGCCTCTGGCTCAGATGTTCCCCCTCAATCCCACTCGCACTCCGCAGAGCCCACAAGCGTGGGTGCCCTTTTCTCCCAAAGACATCCAAATGCTCCGCAACGCGATAAAAGAGGATGGCCTTGCCAGCCCTCATGCCCAAGACCTTCTCGAGTGTATGACCATCCTTCGCTGCATCCCCTACGACTGGATCTCCCTAGCCCGAGCGGTTCTGTCCCCCGGGCAATTCATTGACTGGCGAGCCCATCTCGGTGTCCTGATCGACAATCAGATTGCCGACAATGCTCGTCAGGGTGTGCATTACCCTGCAAACGCATTTCTCGGGTTCGGCCCTTACGGCGATCCCAGCGCCTACACTGCCACCCCGCCTGGGTTTTTCATCCAGCTCCGTGACTGTGTTTTTCGAGCCTTCCGTTCGTGCGCCGCGGCCGCCCCAGAGCCCCTCGTGAAGCTTTTCCAAAAACCCGAGGAGCCGTTTAATGAGTTCGTAGCTCGTGTGCAGGCCGCTGCAGAGAGGCGAGTTGTCGGCAATGCAGCCCGCGAGTCCTTCGTTAAGGACATCCTGCAGGAGGGGGCTAACCCAGCTTGCAAAGCCATCATTCGTCCCCTTCGTGACAAGCCGCTCCAAGACTGGGCCCTCGCATGCTCCGGGGTTTCTGGGCAAGCATCTGCGCTTGCAGCGGCTATTGTCGCGGCAGTCCAAACAACCAACACCTGCTTCCGCTGCGGCGAATTGGGCCACTTCGCTCGCGAGTGCCCCAACCTTCCGGCTCCGCCGCAACCCGTAGTCCAGCCTATGGTGCCACCACCGCGCCCTGTTCCTGCCGCCCGGCCACCCTCCACCCCCTGCCCGCGCTGTGGAAAAGGGTATCATTGGGCTCGCGATTGCCGTGTTCCGAAACAGCCTTTAAACGGGCAGCGGGGCAAGCCTCAGCCCCGCCACCAAGAGGCTCCAATCGCCCCGCGCCAGCCCCGCCCGTAGGCATCCACTGGTCCGTTCCCATGTCGCCCGCTTCGCAGCCGCGCCTCACCATCAAGGTCAATGGAAAGTGGATGGACGGCCTTCTTGACACCGGCACCGAAATCTCCTGCATCCCACTCTCCCAAGCTCGTGACTTCCCACTCACAGCCGGACCCGTCCTCGTAGGCGCCACAGGCCAGTCCTCCTCGCAACAGGCGGCTGAAGATCTTGCCTGGCATGACACCGATGGACGGTCAGGGTTCTTCCGTCCCCTGGTTCTCAGGGATATCAAGCAAGTCCTTTGGGGGCGCGACATTCTTCACCAGTCAGGCGCCGTTCTTTTTACTTCGCAGCCATCGCTGCCCCCCCAATAGTTTTGGCCGTTGCTCGCGTTCGACCTCCAGCACCCGTTCCTCTGCAATGGGACACAGAGGAACCCATTTGGGTGGAGCAATGGCCTATGACTGCCCTGAAACTAGCTATTCTTCAGGACCTCGTGGAAGAGCAGCTCCGTGCTGGCCATGTTGAGCCCTCCACCAGTCCATACAATACTCCCATTTTTTTCATCATCAAAAAATCTGGCAAGCCACGCCTCCTCCACGACCTGCGAGAGGTTAACAAGCACATCAAACCCATGGGCTCTCCTCAGCCCGGCATGCCTCACCCGTCAGCCTTCCCGCGAGATTGGTATGTGGCAGTCCTCGACATCAAGGACTGCTTCTTCTCTATCCCCCTGCATCCGGATGACCGCCCACGGTTCGCCTTTACTGTTCCCCAGCCCAACCACCACCGGCCTGCCAAACGGTATCAGTGGAAAGTCCTCCCCCAGGGCATGAAGGACAGCCCTGCCATCTGCCAGCTGTTTGTGGCTACTGCTATTGAGCCCTTAACCTCCGAGGCCACTATCGTGCATTACATGGATGACATCCTTGTAGCCCATCCGAGCGAGCCAAAACTGCAAGCTATAGTTGCCAGTCTTCTCTCCAATCTGAAAGATATCGGTCTTCAGATCAACATAGAGAAAGCCGTTTTCCACCCACCGTTTCAATTCTTGGGCTTTGAAATCTCGGAAACGGTCACGCCCATGGCGCCGCTTATAAACGTCCCCAAAACCATGACGCTCCATGATCTCCAACAGCTTTGTGGCCAGCTCAACTGGCTGCGCCCGTCGCTGCCAGTCACCACACATCAGCTGCAGCCTCTGTTCCAGCTCCTTCAGACCACTGGCCCACCATCACAGGCACCCACAAAGAGGGTCACCCTGTCGTATGAAGCAGAGTGCGCCCTGAGCTGTGTCAACTCTGCCCTAATGGACTGCTTGCTCCAGCGAATAGACCCAGACAAGCCATTTGCAGGACTTGTCCTTCCCACCCGTGGGACCCCCACTGGCCTCATCTGGCAGGACGGTCCACTCCTGTGGGTCCATTTAGCCAAAAGCAAGCTTCGCAAAATCACCCCCCAATCCGTCCTGTTCGCGCAGCTCGCCATCGCCCTTGTTGAGCGCTCCACCCACCATTACGGGCGTCATCCAGATGTCATCATTTGGCCCCTTACAACTCAGCAGGTCACTCACTTGCTAAAGGACTCCATAGATATGCAGGCACTGTTCCTCCTATTCTCCGGCCCATTCGATAATCACTTCCCCCAGCACCGCCTCATACAAGGCCTCAGCACGCTCCCCGTCGCAGCTCCTGACCATTTCCCGTTCCCGTCCTCCAAGCCACTCCCCAACGCCGCCATCGCCTTCACTGACGCCTCCAAGCACTGCCTTGCTATAGTCCTCTACAAGCCAAACTCCACACAACCCCTCTGCCACACCCGCCGACATAGCAGCTCTGTCCAAGTGGCCGAATTGAAAGCCGTCACTCTGGCTCTCCAATACCTCCAGGACCAGCCAGTAAATATCTTCACGGACAGTCTCTACTGCCTGCAGGTCTCTCGTATCCTTGCCTTTGCGGCCTTCCTGCCGCCTGCTAGCATCGGCAACCCGGACATCAACCTGGCCTTAGCTGACCTTCAACTCCTCTTAGAGAGGCGGCGACAACCCTGGTTCATTGCCCATGTTAGGAGCCACTCAGGCCTCCCAGGCCCCTTGGCTCACGGCAACCATCTCGCTGACCAGGCCGCCCAAGGTGCTTCCATCAATGCCCTTAGCCCCGCAGCTGCCGTAGGAGACATTATCAACCAGGCAAAGACCTTGCATGCGCACTTCCATCTTGGTGCGCCCGCCCTCCATCGACTCCTCCCAGAACTTCCCATCAAGACATGCAGACATCTGGTGCGTGCGTGCTGCTCCTGCGCACCTTTGCTGCCCCTGGGGCCACTCCAGCCCCAGGGTGTCAACCCGCGCGGATTGCGGCCCAACTCTAGATGGCAATTAGATGTCACACATGTCGCTTCCTTTGGCCGATGGAAGTTCCTTCATGTTGCCATCGATACGTTTTCGCACCTCTGCTACGCCGTCGCCCTCCCGGGAGAGTCTGCCAAGTATGCCACTCAAGCGCTCCGGGAAGCCATCCTCTTCATGGGAGTCCCTTGGGACATAAAGACAGATAATGGCCCCGCCTACCGCAGCGCCGCCTTTGCCGAGTTTGTGAAGCTCTACAACATCACCCACCACTTCGGCATCGCATACAACCCGCAAGGCCAAGGACTTGTTGAAAGAATTCACCAAACCCTCAAGATCCTCGTCCAGAAGACTAGAGAGACTCAACCCCGCCTCACCCCATGTGAAACAGTCACGCAAGTGCTCATCCAGCACAACCTGATGACCTTTGACTCTGAGGGGCTTTCGCCCGTCCACAAGCACTGGGGGCCCTCTTACCGGCCCACTCCGGCCCCTCTCGTCCTCTGGCGCGACCCGCTCACTAGCAAGTGGACCGGACCAGCGCCCCTTCTCACCCAAGGGCGAGGATTTGCCTGCGTCTTCCCGGAATCTGCACCCCAGCCTGTCTGGATCCCTGCTCGTCTTGTTAAGCCCTTCACTCCACACGGCCCTGCCGACCTTCCACCTCCCGACCCCCTTCCCCCTGATGATTCCCCCCTGCCATAATGATGGCCCCTCTCCGCACCTCACCCCCCCCGTGAGGTTTTTCTCCTTTTGTCATTGCAGATGACGCCTCCAGTCGCCCAGTCGAGCCCGCCTGAGTCTGCCCCTCCTGCACCATCACCCGCAGGGACCACGCCAGCTCTCTCCCGCCGCGAGCGACGTCGTCGACGTCGTCTTCTTGTCCGCCACTTGAGCCGTCTCTCCCTCGAAGATGCCTCCATCGAGCAGCAAATTCTCCAGCTTCTCCGTCGTGCTCGCGCCTCCCCTGCCCCGCGCCCTCCTACCACCCCCCCCCCACACCTTCTCATCATTATGCTCTCCTTAGCCTCCTCAGCCCAGGCCACGCCCCTTTGGGCCGCCCTTCTTCAACCGCCTGGTTTCCTCTTTCTCTCCCCTCACTCCCCCACCTTCCCCACCATGTACTCCCCCAACTGCGACTTCCTCCCAGAAAGCTGCGACCCCCTCGCCCTTCCTGTCTCCCCGTCGTTGCCAAATGTCTCCATCCCTATTTCCTTCGACGCCTTGCAGTTCGTCACCAACCTTTCCCTGTGCGTAAACCCCCGCAATAACTCCTGCCTTTTTCTCACCAACGCCACTCTTCTTGACCTCTCCCCCACCTCCCCCCTCAACGTCAACTCCTCCTTCAACGCCTCCGCTCTCAATGTCACAGGTCCCTGGCTTTTCCCCACCAACTCCGCCCCATGCCCAGTTCCCACCCCTTCATGCGGCCCCTCGTCCAGCCCTGCCACGCCGACACCCTGCCGGCCCGCCTTCCCACTTTCCCTTGGACCCCCTGCCTCTACCCCACGCCGCGCATTGGTGGCCTCTTCCACGGAGCCCCCTGCAACATCTCCGACCCCCACAACCTTACCCCCTGCTATGCAAACCCCTTCCAAGTTTCCCCCCTGGTCCCCCGCACGTTTAGCGTCATGTCCCTGTGCAACCCCCACACCTGCTTCGATCTCCGCGCCCTTACCTGCCACCCCAATTGCCTTGTCTCCCACGCCAACGTCTCGGTTATCACCCATACTGTCTCCTCGCCTACAACCCCTCCCCCCAACGTCACCTTCACCTCCACCCCGTTCGTTCGACACCCTTACTATTTCCTTTTATGCCCCCCTCCTTCCGAATCCACCCTCACCAACTGCAGCCTCGCAAACCACTGGAACTCTTCCTTCCCTTCCGCCTTTCTGGTGATGCAGCCCCGCATTGTGTGGCTCCCCGTTGACTCCCCCGACTGGGTTGCCCCCCAGCTGGTAGATCTCCCCCTTTCTCGCCACCCCCGAGATTTTGGCATCACAGCCGCCATTACTGCTGCCGTCCTCGCATCCCTCGCAGCCGCCACCACCGCGGCGGCGGCCCTTGCCATCTCTTCTGGCGCTGCCTCCGCCGTCATCAACGCATCCACAGCAGCAGCCCTTGCCCTCGGCGACCAAAGCAACATCAACTACCTTCACCACCAAGCCTTATTCAACCTACAGCAGCAAATCGACCTGCTCGCCGCTGACGTTGCTGCCCTCTACGACATAGCCACCATCACCTGTGATGCCCGTTGGCCCCTCTCTAGCTTCTGCTTAACCCCCCACCCCGTCAACTCGTCAGTGACCGCCCGCCTTGCACTACGCCAATGGATGTTTTCCTCTTACAACACCTCCTTCCTCAACTACACCCACTCCCTCCAGCAACACATCCTCACCCTCGAATCCGTCAAGCCCCCAACCCTCTCAGCTTCCCTCCTTAGAGACGTGCTCCAAAAATTCCTCTCCCTTTTCCAACCCTCCAGCCTCCTCCTCTACGCCTTCCTTTTCCTCCTTCTCCTCCTCCTCCTAGGCCTCGCCTGCTGTATCCGCAAGTCCGTTCGCCAGCACCGAGAGCGGCAAAGGCTCTTGGCCACAGCTGTCCTAGTCCTCTCCCAAAGCCATCCCCTTCCCGAGGAGGCCCGGCACGCCCAGGTGTGGCTCACGGAGGTGGCAGGAGGCGGCCATCGATAGGGCCCATCGTGGTCACCTCGAGCTGCGGGTACGGGTTCTCTGCCCTCCGCATGGGGAATCGGGCGTTTCAGCCGCCCTCCCCTCTGCTCATGCCCCCCTCGTGCCCCCACGCCCCCTGCCGGTAGCCCCTCCTCGTTCCTTTCTCTCCTATTTCCCCTCCTCTCACCCCCCTCATCTTTCCTCCCTACAAAATGTCAATCCCACAAAACCTGTGCGTTCTTATTTTTGAAAGAGGGAGCAATTGTCCCCTGCTCCCACCCTGCCTTTCGCTTCCTTACACTTTGCCCGCCTGTTCCTCGTAACCTCCCTGTATTATGGCCCTTCTCAGCAGCAGTTTGTGCTGCTGCCTCCCTCCGCCCCTCCTCCCAGCCACTGTTATCTTCCCCCTCCCAGCCGATCGCTGTTCTCCCCGCCTCATTTCAACCGCCCTCATCCCGTATCCGCCCCGGCACAACCTCGGAAACAACCCCCTCTGCCATCAATGGCTTACGTCATAAACCGCAGGTCCGCCCTTGCCTCTGCAGCCAATCCTCAGCTGCCCCGCGGACATGCCCCTCCCACAACCTCCCCGCCTGCATGACACTATAAAACCCCATGTACTTCCCGAATAAAATCAGACCTGCGCATAGACCTCGTCTCCGTGGTTTTTCCTCCATCGAACCGCGCGTCCCCCAAGCCTTGAGCCGCCCGCTGCCGCCCCGGTCCGGCCGTGGCGTAGGCCCGATCCCCGGCAGCGACTCGCCTGCAGCAACCTGCCTGCAGTGCCGCAGCGGAGGCCAACAGGTTGTAAACTTGGAGGAAGAGAAATAGTCTTGTTTCACCATCTTTTTTATTTTACATAGCATCTACTATCCCCTAAGCAATGTATTATATATGTGTGTATTGATATTAATAAAGGTCTTTCCCAACTTTACTATAAAACTGAAAAATTACTGATATTATGATTACTAATTCATAACTTAAGATAATGTATAGTTCATTGAGAAATATAATTTCAATAAACTACTAGGGCTGAAGGTAAGCTAAATATTTATTATAGTCATATATATATTTTTAAATTAAAGGTCCCAGTATTTGAAACCAAAATGAAAACTTTGCTCTATGGGAAACCATGAAGAATTGAACATAAATGACAGTTCCCTTTGATCTCTTAAGTTTCCTCTTAACTCTCTTTCAAAGTGGCCTCTAAAACTTTGAGGAGACTGAAGGTACTACAAACCAGAACTTATCCTTTGGGTCACAATGAAATTAAATCCTCTCACTAAAATTCTAGCACTTCCAACTTTTCCAAATCTGTCAACCAAGTTGTGTGTTCTATATAGTAAGAGACATCTACTAAGTCACTGAGACTGTTGCCAATTGAATGGTCCTCTGAGGTCATATAAAAAAAATGATGCAGAAAGAGAGGGTTATATGTATATTGTCCTAGGCAGACATAATGCCATTATTTATAATTTTATGGGCAAAAATAAACCAAGGTAGATGTACACAGAACAATACTCTATAAGGAGTGTTAACTTCAGGTTCATGCTTTTGATCAATTTATTTTTTTCCTTAAATAACACATGCCAGTTTTCATTCACTTTCATTCTATTCTAGAATATATTTCCTAAGGCTTTATTCTTTCCTTTTTCGATTTTTCAGTGACCTTATACAAAATATGCAACATTATTTATAGGCTTTGAGTTTAATATTGAAATTTTTTAGAAGGTTTCTTGTTTCTTTAAATTATACTCTTTTACATCGTAGATTACATTTGGGAGCCTTGATCTTTGTACAGTGTCTTAGACACAAGATCTTGTTTTGTAATTTTGTATTTCAAGATAATTTCCCCCAATGATTGGTATAGTTGGATCATCAGCTTACCAATTACAATATTCCTGCATCAAATATAAAATGACTATTTCCATTAAATATTTTTCACATTATTGGTTGTGGACTGTTGATATGGTACGTCATGTTCTAGGGACAGTTTAGTAAGTCCATAGTTAGAAAGGAAAAAGAAGAAGAGAAATCTACTGCGCACAATTGAGCACAAAACAATTTGTCGTTAAATAAATAGCTGATAGTGTAATGTCTTCTCTGTTGATCTGCTGCTCCTCTTTGGTCTTCACAATTAAGTCTTGGAAGTGAATAAATACCTACGTTAGACTCTTTCTTTCTTTTAGTGACAGACGCTTCACCTTGGAGTTAATGGGCGTTATTGCCCTGTGATTATCAGTCACCACCTGTTTGGATATCTGCCTCGCCTTAGAGCAAAGTCTTTCTGAGCACCAGAGCATGAAAGTCAAGTATACTGCCATCAAGCACGGAGTCCTGTCTCCTCTCTCCATACAATGGAACGGTGTGCTGTGACATCTTTTCCACTGTCCATTCATACCATTCAACCACAGCCAAGCCCCGCCTGAAAGCACTAGAGTTCCTTCACACATGGAGTGGGGTTTGGGACTCTCCTTCCCTGAGGACTCCAATTTGATCTGATCACAGGGAACTGATTTTGACTACATGGTCCCCTCACATATACAAACCACACACACACACACACGCACACTTTGTATACAAGAAATAGCAAAAGTAGTCAAGCAGTTAGTCTCCCATCGATAAGCCATGTATCCCATGAGCATTTCCAGATACAGCACTCTCTGCCCACAGCTGTTTGCCTCAGCTCCTTGTTCTAACTGACTCTTTCTCTGACAGGTGGAAAACCCTTTAAGCGGCATTTATCTCAGTGAACAATATCTTAAGTCCATCATAAAAATCATAGGTCTTACTATTGAAAACTTGGATACCAGCCTGCGCTGCTTTCCATGCATTATCTTATTTGCTCATAACATCCATCTGGGATTTCTATTGTTTTTTTTTTTCTTTCATTTTACAAATGAGGACAATGAGATTTAGAGAGAATAAATGACTTTCCCTTGTCACACAGTTAAGGAAGGGAGTTAGTATTTATCACAGGTGCTCTAAAACCCTTTTCTATACTATCTTCCCACATATATCAGCCTTGATGATATAAACATTTCAATTAACAAATTAGTCTCCTGACAGAAATACATTAATTATCTGTGGGAGAGAAGCACACTGTTTATTGGCACATACTTTGCATTTTTGTCATTCATTCTACATATCTAAATAATTCATGAAAGATTCCAAATAAATTGTGATAATTTTGACTTTGTTCTTTTCGTTTATTTGAGTTTACCACTGCAAGATTTTGGGTATGTCTACTTTAATGAAATATTATAAATCAACTCACTCAAGCTTCAGATATTGTTCATTTTCCAGAAGATGAATTTCCCCATCTTCATTAATCCAAATAAAGCCTCTTTTTGAACTATCCTAATTCTTCCTTAATTGACACCTTTAGTTAATAACTTCACTGTTTTAGAAGAATGGATAGTCCAGTGATATTCAAAACGTTCTCAAAACATCATTATGAAGCAATGATGTAGGTTTTATCTTTATTGTAAAAATAGCTATGTGTCCATGGCAACTTTACACAGCCTCTTAGGCTAGATTTTCAATGTTGATTTAGGTGGCAGAGAAAATCATGTTTATTTTTTTCATTTCACTTTCAATTCATGTAACATTTTTAACTAGTTACCATTAAAAGATGATCAATATGAGATAATTTCATTGTTCACTCATAGGCAAATAATTGACTACTAAAATTGTATATAGTGACCTACAATAGTTTTATATTTTCTAGTTATGGTATTCTTAAAAAACAAACAAACAATTTTTATTATACTAAGTCAGTGCCAACCTATCAACTGCATACTTTGTTGAACAAAACTATTGGAAATTATACTGTTTTCATATTATTAGCATTTCCTTAGAAGTTCTATATGTTAATGAGAAATTAGACATAGCTAATACTTTTTATTCATGCCATTTAAATTTATCCAGAGAAGAATGCATTTACCTATACCCTTATTGTCTTTGAAGATTGAAAATTACAGAGGTAGAATTCTGTTGATGTCAAATTGTCTTGAAAATTAATGAAAGGTCAGTTTGCACCTTTCAAGGGAAGATGCTTTTTAAGGTTTAGAGTTTCAAAAATACCCCAAATGACCATATAACATAGTGAAACCTCATGTAAAATACGAATATGGGAGATATTGCATATATAAGATTGTTTTTACAAAATATAAATATGAATAAACTAGAGAGAAGGAAACAGAATAGCAACTATGCATAGCAGGGGAAGCATGGAGAGATTGAGAGGTGATGAGTTTTGTTTGTTTGTTTGGTTTTTGATTTTTAGTTTTATTATTATTACTGGAATAATGAAAATGCTCTAAAAATGATTGAAGTGATGAATTCACAACTATGTGATTATACCAAATGCCATTGATTGTACACTCTGGATGGATTTATGCATTATTAGTACGAATCAATAAAATTGATTTCTTAAAAACAAACCCCACCCCTGCATGGCAGGCATCAGCACTGCGCATGGGCCAGCTCATCACACGGGTCAGGAGGCCCTGGCTTTGAACCCTGGACCTCCCATGTGGTAGGTGGGTGCTTTATCCGTTGAGCCAAATCCGCTCCCCAAATTTTAAAGTGTTTAGAGAAATAGCTTTAAAATTTTAAACAAACGAACAAAAAATAAATCTATAACCTAGTGCTTTTACACAATAAGAAGGGAAGTAACCATTTTAATATTAATACCAAGAGGACTGGGACACTGTACAACCCAAATATTCATTTCTTGGTTCGTTGCTGAAGTAATGTACTTGTCGAATCACTGAAACAAGCAGAAATGGCTGATGGAGAATAATATGACTCAAATTCTGAGACAGCCGTTATCAGAGGAAGCATTGCTACGGAACTGAAGTGTTCCGCTCTCAGTTACTCCATTTCTGCTCTTCCTGCCCCATCTTATTGCTTTATTCCATAATATCAACCCAGATAGCAGACATGGTATCCTATCAGGAGAATATCAATCCAGATAGCAGACATGGTGTCCTATCAGGAGAATATCAATCCAGATAGCAGACATGGTGTCCTATCAGGAGAATATCAATCCAGATAGCAGACATGGTGTCTTATCAGGAGAATATCAATCCAGATAGCAGACATGGTGTCCTATCAGGAGAATATCAACCCAGATAGCAGACATGGTGTCCTATCAGGGGAAGAACACACACTATAAGATCAGAATATCTCACTCAACTTCCAAGGCTTCTTCTTAATGACTGTGTAACATCCACCAGGTCCCTGAAACCACATAAACATTGTTTCTTCTTTTGCGACATTCAAGTATCCATCGCACCTGTCTCTACAGATTCATCGTGAGGACTATAGGATGCATGTGAAAAACGTTTTGTGAACCACAAAATACTCTGCTTTTTACACGCACAAAGTCTAGGTAAATGTGGGGGAGGATGGAAGCAGCTGCCTTGACTGGCTGAGAATAAAATCTGTAGGTTGTGCCTGAAGAGCAATGCCTTGGACACAGGGCAAAGTTCAAGTTCAACTTTAATTTTTGAGGAGTTAAGCAAGAGTCACAACAGTTCCCAGACACCTACACTCTAGTGTGATCTGAATCATGGCATGCCGGCCCCTAATCGCTCGGTTCACGGAGTGGACCACGGAGAGGCTCAGATGGGAAACTATGACTACCCAAAAGGAGCATTGTGATTGCCGCCATATGAGCGTGAGAGAGTCTTACAGTGTGTACATAAGTGATTCTATTTTCAGGATTCAAATTACCCCCGGGATTTGTGTGAACAGAGAAAGAGGCATCTAACGTTATATGGGTAGAAGCTGCTTGGTGTTCCCAACTCCAGACTTGTGGACTGTTCTCAATGTAACTTGGAGGAAAAAATGTCAGCCTGGAGTTGAGTTTCTCAGACACGGTTTTTTGAGAACTTTGGCGAGAAAGTACCTTTTCTTTCAAAGGCATAAGAAAGACCCCTAAACTCACTTTCTGGCAATCACACGGTTATGAATAATCCCCCAACCACACATTTACTGAAGTATTAAAATTCATTGAAACTTTAGGCTGCCTGGCTAGAATACCTCCTAGGCTTAGGAATTGCACAGTTTTGCCTATTTACCTGACAATATCTTTAGTTGTCGCAATAATATTATGCCTTTCTCATCTGGTAATGCAGTAATTAGGTTGTTTTGCTTATCCATTACTGCATAACAAATTAACCCCCAAAAAAGGGCTTTGGACAACTTTGGTTTATCATTTCATGGTCCCTGGGCACAGCTTAGCAGGACCTCTTGCCCAAATCATCTTAAAGAAAATCGTCATCTGCCTCCCCCCCTCCACAATGGCTCTCTCTCTGTCTGCTTGCTGTGTGTGCTCATTGTCTCTGCTTGTTGGGTCTGCTCATTGTCTCTGCTCATTATGCCTTCTCTTTGTCTGTTTGTTGTGTCCACTCTTTGTCTGTCTTTTTTAGGAGGCAATGGGAACTGAACCTGGGATCTTCCATGTGAGAGGTGTGTACCCAACCACTTGAGCCACATCAGCTCCCTTCTCATTGTATCAGCTTGTTTCATCAGCTCATTGCGTTAGCTCCTTGTGTCATCTTGTTGCATCTGCTCATTTTCTTTAGGAGGCATTGGGAACCAAACCTGGGACCTCCCATGTGGGAGGTAGGTGCCCAACTGCTTGAGCCACATCTGCTCCCTGCTCATTGTATCAGCTTGTTGTGTCTGCTAGTTTGTGAGCTTGTTTCATCAGCTCATTGCATCACATGGTGTCACCTCATTGCATCTGTTCATTTTCTTTAGGAGACATGGGGAAACAAACCTGGGACCTCCCATGTGGGAAGTGGGTGCACAACCACTTGAGCCACATCCGCTCCCTGCTCACTTTATCTGCTCGTTTGTCATCTTGTAGTGGCAGCTTCTTGTGTCACCTGATTGTGTTGCTCATCTTATTTAGGAGGCACTGGGAACCAAACCTGCGATCTCCCATGTGAGAGGTGGGCACCCAACTGCTTGAGATACATCTGCTCCTGCCATAATCATCTCAAATGCAGCAGAAGGATGCACTTCCCAGCTCATGGGCTGTTGGACTGGATGACCAGTCCCTTCCTGGGTATTGGCTGGAACGACTCTGAATTCATTGCCACGTGGGGCTCTGGGACATGGCTACTTGCATCAACAGAGTGTGCAAGTAGAGAAGGCAATAGAGTCTGTTACCAAGACAGGAGTCACCATCTTTTTGACCTAATCATGGAAGTGACTCCTCATGGCTTTTGCAGTCTTCTATTTGTTAGAAGCACATTATTAGGTCCCACCCCCAAAGAGAGGAGACAATTGTATAAGAGTATGGATGCTTAGGTGTTAGAGTCATTGGGGCCATTAGACATCTAAGATCCTACCCCATAGATATATCTTAGGGTGCAGATGGGGTATCCAAGGAAGTAAAAATTGTAGAGCATGTAGATCATAGCTAATCAATACTGTACTCTGGGTCCAAATCCTCTTCACCTCTTACGAGTTCTTTCTCAACTTTTGTCTTAGTTTGCCAGGCTGCGATGTCAAACATTGCACAAAGTGTTGGCAGAAACCTTTAAAAAATCGTGAATCATGATTTTGAAGGCTAGAGACCCAAAATCAATACGTCACCAAGATGACCGCAATCTTCCACCACGTGGTGATGTGCTTGGCGTCCTCCTATGGCTTTAGATGACTTCTAACTCAGAATTTCCTCTTTTTATAGGGCCTCACATAATGTAGATGAAGGCTCTGATTCAACTTGGCCACACCCAAATAGGATCTTGGAAGATCCTAGTCACAGATAAATCCACATTCTGACTCACCTTAACATATTCAAAGCTCTGCTTACAAATGTGTTCATATACTCATGAATTTGGATTAAGAACATGCCTTTTCTGGGGGACCTGATTCAATCCCTAAACATTTTTTCAGTTTGGGTTATAAGAAAAGTTAGGAGAAAATATATCGGGGAATTATTTCGGATTCTTAAATGATGTAATATTATGGCAAGCATATTTTCTTACATATATTTACAACATTTTGGCTTTAATAGGATAGAAACAATGAAAAGAACCACATTTTCTTTTTTAGTTCACAGAAATGATAAATCCTTATCAAACTGCATACACGTGGAGATAAATTCGGCAGATGGAAGATGGACAAGCGTATCAACTATGCAATTATTAACAGCATATTTTAAATCACACATAAAATTACATTTTTAAAAACAGCTTCTGTTATAAAATGCAAGGTCATAGTAGGGGTGACAATTTGAGATTATTTTTGTGAATCCAAAAAAAGAAAGATTGAGAAGCGGACTTGGTCCAGTGGATAGGGTGTCCGCCTACCACATGGGAGGTCCGCAGTTCAAACCCCAGGTCTCCTTGACCCGTGTGGAGCTGGCCCACGCGCAGCGCTGATGCTTGATGAGGAGTGTTGTGCCACACAGGGGTGTCCCTGTGTAGGGGAGCCCCAAGCGCAAGGAGTGTGCCCCGTAAGGAGAGCAGCCCAGCACAAAAGAAAGTGCAGTCTGCCCAAGAATGGCACCGTGCACACAGAGAGCTGACACAACAAGATGATGCAACAAAAAGAAAACACAGATTCCCATGCCGCTGACAACAACAGAAGCGGACAAAGAACACGCAGCAAATGGACACAGAGAGCAGACAACTGGGGCGGGTGGGGGGAGGGGAGAGAAATTTTTTAAAATCCAAAAAAAAAAAGACTGTTTATAAACTAATCTATTCTCTGGATGTGATACTCTTTGATTGTGTTAAATTCGGTGAGGGGCCCCTGATTAAGTTCACTTGACGAAATCACTTTAGGACTTCTGATTGGACTAAGTCAGTAAGGCGTAACTCAGGTTGACTCCCCGTCCCCTTGGTGGGCCGATATAAATGGGCACATAGGAAGAGAAGAGAACTTTGTCGTTTTGATCCTGCCATGTTACAGAAAAGAGAAGGCTCAAACAGCTAAGGCTCCAGGGAGAGATGAGGCATTCACCTGATAGTTGGCAGTTGACCTTGTGAAGAGACCACAAGAGGAGCTGGGGCTGATATAGAAAGCCTGGGAGGAAACGAGCCCTATGTCAGGAGAGAGAGGAAGCCCTGAGAGACAAGCCCTGTGCCAGCTGCAGCTGAGAGAAAGGAAGTCCACAGGGGAAGGCTGAACCCTCGCAGAGATCAGCGACCATCTTGCTTCAATATGTGGCAACTGACTTTGGTGGGAGAGCACCCTTGAGTTGGACTCTTGAGGGCCTTGTAGCTGTCAGCTTTTACCCCAAATAAATACCCTTTTGAAAAGCCAACAGATTTCTGGTGCTTTACATTGGCATCCCTTTGACAACCTAACACAGTAGGGAATATAAAAATATTTAATAAGGCAAACAAAATTCTACAACATAAAGAAAATCACCGTTTAAAATTTGTAAGTTTTTTTGAGATATAATTCACATGCAATACAATTCACCCAAACAAAGCGTGAATCCAATGGCTTTTAGTATATTCAGACTTGTATCACCATCACCACAGTGAATTTTAATCCATTTACATTTAACATACAGCCCCTAGCTTCTATGTCCATGCATTAGCAAATATTTTTATAACCTGATTTTGCACTTAATATATTGTGAACATTTCTTGTACCCACAAATATTCTTCAGGGGCATAATTTATAACAGGTGCATAGTTATTTAAGGACAACTGACCTCTGGTGATTATTACTCTCTGCCAGGCAAAGGATTATGTTGAGCATCTGACTGTCATTTAATCTTCATAATAACCATGTGAAATAGAGACTATAATTATGAGAGGACTGAGGATAAAAAAGAAGGTTAAGTTTCTTGCCCAAGGTACCCAACCAGTAAGTAGGTAGGAAGGATACTCATCACATAGATATACCATCCTTCAGTTGACCAAGTCTCTTATGTTGAATATTGAAATGGTTTCCTGTTTGGGGGGGTGGTATTATAATTATTTTAGTTACCTATTGCATCATAACAAATTATTCCAGCACTTAATGATTTAAAAGAAATGGTTATCTCACAGACTCCATGGGACAAGAAGTATGGTGCTGCTTGGCTAGCTCCTCTGGCTTAGACAGGCAGGCATGTCTTCAATCAAGGTGTTGTCTTGATCTGCGGTATCATCCAAAGACTTGACTGGGGAAGGACCTCCTTCCTGTCTTGCCCATGTGGTTGTTACAGCTTCAGGTCCTCACTGGCTCTGTGTGAGAAACAGCTGTCTTTTGTCATGTGGTCTTCTCCATAGGGCAGCTCAAATGAACGCAGCTGGTTTCTCTTGCAGCTAGCAGGTAAGAAATGATATCCAAGAATGAGACTACTGTCTTTGAGCACCTCCATCTCAGAAGTGACATCCCATGGTTTTGCTGGATTCTGTTTGTTAAAAGTAAGTTAATTGGTGCAGCCCACACTCAAGGGGAGGGACTGAATGAGCATGTTGATACAAGGAGGCAAGCCTGACTGGGTGCCATCTTGGAGGCTTCCAACCATAGCAACTTATGCATATCATAAGCAAATAATTATACGCACATTTCATTTGCTTGGCTAACTTGCTCAAGATAGAGGAGGCCAAATAATGTAAATATATTTTAATATATTATATGTATTATGCTTAATCCATATTGAAAAATGACTCAAAATAACATTGTGGGTTTCAGATTTGTAAAGCATCATTCAATACCCCTTAATGTTGCCCATATTTTAATGTCGATTTTCCACCTCTTGTCCACGTAGTCCATATTCCTAGATGGAGTTTGGACCTACCTCTGCTGGTGTGGCATGCTTCAGTTGACTTTAACTAATCAGCAGATGGAAGGCATGTGACCTTTGCCATTTTGGCACTAGAGAGGAGAGCAGAATGAGGATGAAGCCAACACTCAGCAAAAGACAAGGCCAAAGGAATAACAACAAAATGGAGCTGGGACAACTGGTGAAACCAGCCGTGAAAATGTCCCTGCATTTGAACTCCAGGTACATGTGCCAACAGACATCATTTTACAAACAATGTTGAATTGGCTGAACCAAGGACAAAGATGGAAGGCAATGAGGGCTCCTCTACCTGGGGCTGGACAATTAATTATCCTTGCTATGCACTTGCAAAACACTACTTAAATTGCCACAGATCTTCCCTTGGGATTCAGATCTTGTGCTTCTCAAGGCTGTCGTTTTGGGGGTTAGGATGAAAAAGCCATTGTGTTGGACTTCACAGGCTATTTTTTGAAGGTCTCAGCAAAGTCTACAAGCAAGAAACAAGGTGTCTTAGTTTACCAGGCTGCTATGACAAATACCACACACTGGTTGTCTTAACCACAGGAATTCTTTAGCTTACCATTTGGGGAGATAGAAGTAAAAAGTTTAGGCAAGACCATGCATTTCCCCCCAAATCCATAGCATTCTAGTTTTGGCTGATTGCAATCCTTGGGTTTTTTTTTTTTTTTACTGCATCCCTGCCTCCAGTCACATGCATGGCCATGTCTCTCTCCTTGTGTTTGCTCTTCTGGATTCTTCTGCCTTCTGCCTTCTGCCTTCTTGTGTGGGCCTTTGGATTTCTACACTTTTGGAAATCCTCTAGTAATATGGATTAAAACCTACCCTCATTCAGTTGGGTCACACCCTAACTAAAAATAAGAGCTTCTACTTACAATAGTTTCACAACCACAGAAATGCAGAGCAAGACCAAGAACATGTCTAGGTTCATTTACAATATTGGATCTACCATATAAGGTTATTCCAAAGCAGGGTCATGTGAAATTAGAAGCTTTTGTAAGAGAGACCCTTTAAACATATAGCACACGAGTTAAAACATCTGCAAAGAGCCAAATCCTCTACTTAGCCCCAGTGACGGTTTGTGCAATAGATTTGTCCCATCCCCATCAGCTCCAGGTCCCCATCGCCTCCATCTGCTTTCCCCACAGTCTTCCTCATTTCAGAAAATGACAACTTCCTTCTTCAAGTTACTGAGACCAAAAATGGATGAAATCAACCTTATGTCGTTTCTTTCTCACACACCCTTCCAGTAGGGTCAAAATGAATCTAGAATCTGACCACCTCTCAGTATTATTTCCATCCCAACCTGGTCCACGCCTCCATCACCTTTTCCCCAGGGAACTTGTAGTCCCCTTACTCTCAATTCTTCCTGCAACCAGCCCACTGCCCTATAGTCTATCTTTGACTTAGCAGCCATGCTAATCCTTTTTAAATGTAGGTTGGACTTTGTCATTTCTCTGCTGAAATCCTTCAGATAGTTCCCCATCCCCTCAAAAGAAAAGATACATTCCTTTCATTGCCTAGAGGACCTGCTTACCACGGCGTCCTGTTACCTTTCTGATCTCATCTCCAGCCACATAATTTGCTTATTCTATTCCCGCCATAATATCCCACTTGCTGCTTCGAGAACACACCAGTCACATGCTGCCACTCCCATGTACTTTCACTTCCCCCACCCTTCCACCTGCAACGCCATTTCCCAGATGTTCAGATGATTCCTAAATAAATACTGCACTAAAAATGGTTTGTGCAGGTGTTTCTGTCTCTGTTCAAATGCCACCTAATTCCAAAGGTCTGTCTTGACCAGTCTTTCTGTCTGAGTTTGCCAGGGCTGTTTAACAAATATCAGAGACTGGTTGGCTTGAATTTATTGGCTAGAAGTCCATCATCAAGGTCTTAGCAAGCCACGCTTTCTTCAATCTTTAACTCAATCTCTGCCTCTATTTGGCAATTTATCTCCTTCTGTCTCCTCCTCACTCTAACAACCATGTCCAAATTTCCTTAGCTTATAAATTCTAGTCATTTTGGATTAAGGGCCACCCTAATTCACTTTTGTCTCATCTTAATATCTTCAAAGATCCTATTTACAAATGAGTCCACACTCACAGGATTGGGGGGCTAGGATATGACCGCATTCTTGTGGAGACATGATCTAATCCATAATGCTATCTAAAATAGCAACTGCTCCCCCATCACTTCCTATTCCCTTACTCCTCTTCATTTCTTTCCGTAGTTCTTGTCACCTTTGGACTCATTATATGCTCATCCATTTGTCAATATCTCTTTCTCTCTAGTAGAATGAGCTCTGTTAGAACATGGATTATATTCTGTTCTCTGCAATTTCCCCAGGATGTAGAACAGTGTTTTCTATATAGTTTCCACTAAAAATATTTGTTCAATCCAGTAAGTGGAATCAGGTGTTGACAGACTCAGGGGACAAAATATTGGTACAAAAGACAGGTCTGCTTCTGCATGCTCATCCCAAAAACATGCCTCTCCCAGGCACATACCTGTCTCTAGGACACACCTCTCCCAAGTACACGCCATCTTGGTTTGGGTTGTGTCATGGACAGGAGGGTTTTTGAGGCTCCCCAGGAGACTATAATAAGCAGCCAAATTTGAGAACCCCTAAGGGGCATTGTCTACTTCCCAAGGAGATATCAAGTTCTTTGTAATTATGTAAGTGAGCTAAAGAGGCGGGAAATGAAGAAGTATCCTTCAAGAGAGTATTGTGGGAATGGACGTGGCTCAAGTGATAGAGCTCCTGCCTACTGTATGGGAGGACCTGGGTTCGATCCCTGAAGCTTCCTGGTGAAAAAGAAGAAGAGAAAGCCTGCCTGTGCGGAAAACCAGTGCCCATGTGCGTGCCTACATGGTGAGCCATTCCCTGCATGATGCCTGCATGAGTGCCTGCGTGGTAAGCCAGTGCCCGTGCAAGTGAGTCATGCAGCAAGATGATGATGCATCAAAAGAGAGACAAGGGGAGAGTCAAGGTGAAGCACAGCACAGACCAGGAACTGAGGTGGCACAATCGACAGGGAACCTCTCTCCCCATCAGAGGTCCCCAGGATCGAATGCCGGTGAACCCTAGAGGAGAGAAAATGAGAAGACAACACAGACAGCAAAAACAGCAGGGTGGGAGGAGGGGAAGGGGAGAAAATAAATAAATAAATCTTTAAATTAAAAAAAAGAGAATACTGTTTGAAACCAGTATTAGTATTAGCCACCATTAAGCTGCAAGTGTTGGCATATGGAGTAGAACTGGGATGCATAAAGTAGATGTCATCTGACATATGAGAATTCCCAGACTCAGAGACAATCGCCTACTATTTCAAGCCCTTTGAATGATAATGAGCCCTACAACAAGCTCAAGGACTTTGTATTCTAAGGGAGATTTGCAGTCTTGCCACAAATATTTTTTTAAAAGGTTTATTTAATTATGTATTTTTACTTATCCCCCTCCCCCAGATGGTTCACACATCTTCTGCTCATCGTTTGCTCACCTTCTCCAGGAGACACTGGGAACTGAACCCAGGACCTCCCACATGGGAGGCAAGTGCCCAATGGCCTGAGCCACATCAGCTCCCTGAGGGCTGTGGCATCTGTTGGCTTGTGGTATCTGCTTGTTTAGGCATCTGCTTGTTGTGGTGGGTGCAGCATCTCCTCATCTTTAAGAGGCAGCAGGACCTGAACCCTGGACTTCCTATGTGGTAGGTGGGCATCCAACTTGTTGAGCCATATCCATTTCTCACAACAACCTTCTTTATTTTTTTTAAAGATTTATTATTTATTTATCTTATTTATTTATTTATTTCTCTCCCCTTTCCCCCCCAACCCCGGTTGTCTGCTCTCTGTGTCTATTTGCTGCATCTTCTTTGCCCGCTTCTGTTGTTGTCAGTGGCACGGGAATCTGTGTTTCTTTTTGTTGCGTCATCTTGTTGTGTCAGCTCTCCATACGTGCGGTGCCATTCTTGGGCTGGCTGCACTTTCTTATGCGCTGGGCTGCTCTCCTTACGGGGCGCACTCCTTGCGCGTGGGGCTCCCCTACGCGGGGGACACCCCTGCGTGGCAGGGCACTCCGTGCGCGCATCAGCACTGCGCATGGGCCAGCTCCACATGGGTCAAGGAGGCCTGGGGTTTGAACCGCTGACCTCCCATGTGGTAGGCAGATGCCCTAACCACTGGGCCAAGTCCGCCGTCACAACAACCATCTTTGGTAGCCCAATATTTAGGGCAATTCTCCATTTACCCTTCACACATGAAGCATCCTACCCTTCCAGAATTGCTCCCTCCACCCCCTTCCCAAAGGGGCATTTGAATTGTGATTCTCTTTTCACCTTGGCCTATGGAAAGATTCCACTATCTAAAGTCCCACAAGCACTGTGCGACATGGACCTTGCGTTCCTACCCTTGCCAACATCAGCGATTATCTTTATTTCTTTCCCAATTATGAAAATAAAAGCTGACACCCCATTGCTTGAATTTGCATTTCCTTGAATTGTTGAGATAAGGAACAGCTGAGAGGTGTGTGTGCCATTTGCTTTTTAATTCCACTTTACTTTTATTAGGATTAGTGATATTTTTTCTGTGGCTTTGGGATAGCCCTACCTTTTTCAACCACTGGAAAATTGCTATGTGGCCAGAGCACTTGGTGACTCATGTCACAATTTTTCCTTCTTACAAAACAGAAGGTTAGCAGTAACTGCAGCCATTTCTGCATTGCTTGAAAAATAGGCAAATTTGCTATTTGAAGCCTTTTTGCTATAAGCACCTCCAAAAATTTACTTAGAAACTTGGCATGTTACTTGCCTAGTTAAAGGCCTAACTTGGTACCACATAATATGAGCTGGCAACCTCTAGCCCAGGAAAGGTAGAGGAAAATTTACATCAACAGCTTTTGGAAGGCAAGATTCCCTACAGAATCCTGGTTCAAAGATGCCATAACCCCTTTTGTCATTTGATTCATTCCTTAAGGAGCAAGGCCACTGAAATGTTTGGATACGTCAGATCATTATCATTTCTGAGCTTCAAGCAGAATGCTGAAAGCACCTACATTTTGTGGTAGAATATCATTCAAAAAGCAATAAAGAGCAAACGAAGCATTTGACCAGTCTGTCTTCAACTCCTTTGAAAGGTAAACCTCACGAATCCTCTAGAGCAAGGGTCAGCAAACGATGGCTCACAGCCTGGTTTTGTAAATAAAGCTTTTTTTGGAGCAAAGTCACACCATTCCTTTAAGTACCTTTAACAACAATGGACACCATGGTTGTTTCCGTGCTACAAGGACAGATTTGAGTTTTGGCCACAGAGAATGGATGGCCCTACAAAGCTGAAAACATTTCCTATATTATCCTTTAAGAAAATATTTTTCAAATCCTTGTTATAGCCCAGAAAGCAGAGGGATAATTAATGCTAGAATACACTAAAGCAGATTCATGTATGTGCTGGTTTTCATTTTCCATTTAGGTGGGCTTATGAGTTAATTGGATATACACAAGTAAATTTTATACAATGACATGTATATATCTTTATAATTACAGGTGTGTACTATGCTTTTCGTGGCTAAGAAGGTTTATTCTGAACATGAGATCAGATGATATTCCTTTATATTATCTTCTCATTTTGTTATTGCATTTCATAATAAATTTATGTAAAGTATGAAGAAATACTTCAGGCATATACGTGAACCAATTTTGTTTCAAAGTTTCACTGGTGTTCTCAAATGCCTTGGGCTGCTTATGCCATTTTTACAGATTTTTAAAAGTTTGTAACAGCTAAGAGTAGTTTTTTTCATTGAAGTTTTGCTTTCTTTCAAGGATGGAGTATGCATTTGTTGCGACTCACTCAACCCGAGACATCCAGGTTGTCTGCGGTTCCAGGTATCAGAGCAACCAGCGATTCACCTAAATGTTGATAACATCACGGGAAGTGAAGAGAAAAGAGGAGAGGGTGAACGAAGCCCAGGGGAGTAGCAAGAAGCCTTGGTGTACCCCTCATTGAATCATATCCCATTTGCAATTTAACAGCAGTTGCTGAGTCTTGAGCTGGAGACCCGGGAAGTAAACATGCAGGAGAAGAACTCAGAGGAATAGAGATGGTTCCATAGACACAGCAGAGGCCCCAAGAAGAGAGACAAGCCTGATAGCCTACAGCTGACCTTGTGGAGAGAGCAGAGCAGCTGAGCCCAGAGAGAAATGAGCCCCTGGAGATAGAAGAGACTTATCCCAGCCTACAGTTGATAGTGGAAGAAGCTGGGACCATGAAGACTTAAGAGGAAGAGGAAGGCTGAACCCTCGTAGACGTTGGCTGCCATCTTGCTGCAACACATGGCGACAGACTTTGGTGAGGGAAGAAACATATGTTTTATGGCCTGGTAACTGTAAGTTTCTGCCCCAAATAAATATCCTTTATAAAAGTCAACAGATTTCTGGTCCTCTGTATTAGCACCCCTTTGGCTGACTAATACATGGTGTTTTGCCCAAACAACATTTCCCAGTTTATGCCTGTTGCCCAGACACAATTTAAAATATCCTCCTTTTGAATTCTCAAAAGCATCTTTGTCTCTCAACCAAGTACTAACTAGATCCAACTCTGCTTGGCTTCTGAGACCAAGTTCATTCAAAGTGCTACACTGTAGACAATAGATGGTAGTGAGATTAGCACAACATTGTGAATGTAATTATTGCTACTATATTATAAATGTGAGTGTGGTTAAAAGGGGACATTTTAAGTTATATATGTGTTACTAGAATTAATTAAAAAAAAACTCATAGAACTAAGAAACACAGTGAACCCTAATGTAAAATATGGATTGTAGTTAACAGTATAATTATAGTATCAATTGTAACAACAGTGCCACAATAATGCAGTGTTAATAATAGGGAAAACTGTGTGGGAGTAAAGTATATGGAAACTAACTTTTTGCATGATTTTTCTGTGAACCTGCAACTTCTCTAAAAGTTTTTTAAAAATCCTCTTCTTTGTATGATTAACTATACTCTATCTGCATCCTAGAACTGAATTATTTCAAGGGTTCTTTTCATATGCAAATACTAATATTCTACCCAACTAACTTCAGGTTTGCAATCAGAAGTTTCACATCTTCTAGCTCATTAATGATTAACAAACACCACTGGTTCCCAGTTCAAGAAATTTCCAGCCAGCTGGTTGCAAAGTGCATGATATCTTGTGTGTAAAGTTTCCATATTAATTAGGTAGGAAGCGATTTTATAGTTCAAAATTTTATCTCTGCATAAAAACCCCATTAAGAAAGCAGAGCACATATTTATTGCATAACATTTTAAGGGGATGAAAAGTAGAAATATTAGATAGATTGCATCAGACAATAAAGCAGTGACAATCGACTCCTGATTTTAAAAATACCAGATACGACCTGCTTCCTAAAACCATGACCAAGGAAATACTGAGAAAATATGACCTTTGGAAACCCATTTTATTTTATACTTCCTTCAATGGAAACAACAGTACAAAAAAAACCACTTGAAATATTTTCCTGAAAAATACAAACAAAAATCTAATTTTAGCAAGCTTTGAAATATATCATCATCCAGCTAAACAAAGTTTGTTATAGGAGTGTATTCTCTTTTACTCTTTGGCACTTTGTCCTGGAACTTGTTAAAATGTCATTTGTTTTTCTTCAATTTTAATATTGTCACTTCTAGGGGCAGGACGGGGTAGGTAGCCAGGAATCAAGAGATGGCTTTGTGTCTGAAATGCAGCATGAGCTATCTTCATTTGAATGATGTACCCCATGGGTGAGCAGAGATGAGGAAGCACAGAAATCCCCTTCTACTTTCCCAATGTATCAAGACTCGGTCTTTAAAGGAAAAGAGTTGCCAGGGCTAATTGTAAAATGTGGTGCTTTGCCAACCTCTGCCAGGCTTTAATGAAAACTTGTATTTTATCTATTGTCCCTTGCCCAAAGTCTCTGAATCAGATATCATAGGGCACTCATATTGCTCAAACTTAATTCATAGCACATAATAAGAGTACTTCCCTATGAGATGTGCTACATTGTTTATTGGATATATAAATACACTACGGAAGTTTCTGTCCTCTTCTATCCTACTCTAGACGATTTTAACAGCAGTATCTCATTACATCATTAGCTACTTCTATCATGTGTTCTCTTTAAATGAGACCCTTTTTTCTCTGCATTATAAGGTGTCGCTCGGATGTGCTAAACTCTCCCGTTTTTAAAAATGTTCCTAAAAGTCAAGGACAAGCATGCCTACTTCCACCATCATTGTATAAAACCAAGGCAGCTACCATTTATTACTCAACCTTGTTTGTAGTGGAAGCTAGACTTGGCTGATAGTGACAATGAGCCCCTATCTTCTTTTTTCCTAAAAATTTTTTTAGGTGCTGGACCCAGGAACTGAACCCAAGACCTCATATGTAGGCAGTCAGTTCTCAACCACTGAGCTATACCAGCTCCCTGGTCCCTATCTTCTGACAGTATCATACAGTCTGCTTTTGAAGCGCCCGGTGGGAGTTTATCTTCGAAAAATTGCATTTTCATCCCAGATGTTACAGGAATCGATGGCAAAGTCATTGGCACTAAGTTCTTCCTGGAAACAACCTTGTTTACCAACTTCGGTCCCAACAGCTTATTTCTTAAATCTCTCAAAAGATCAAAGGCAAACTTTGGTGCCGAGACTTATGTTCTGGGAAGGATATCAGAGGTCAGTTGAATCAAAGTCACTTGCCACTGCTAAGAGATTTTATTTGAAGGTAAATCTTGCAGCCCTGAGCACTGAGAACCAAAGCACAAATTCATATTAAGACTCCTGCTCAGAGAAAAACAACTCCTTCCCAAGGTACTAAGCCTGGGATGTTAAAATTGATATCACCTGGTCAGAGAGAAGATGTGGCTACTGTAGCTGCTTGTCAGTGAGTGAAAACCCACTCTTTCTTTTTTCATGGGTCACTTTAGAAATAGTTTCAATATAAGAACCAAGCAGACTGATTTCTCTCCCTACCTCCACCCCAAAAAAATCCCTTTCCAAATGTTGCCGTACCTAAATATCCTCTATTTTACAGAGCCCAAGTCAAATGCCATTTCTTTGTTAAAGATGCCCCTAATATTTTAATCTGGATGTATCCTTTGCTTCTCCAACTCATAGTTTACCATGGATTATATTTTTGTGTGTTTGTTTTTTAACCTTAATTATGCTGTCATATTCTGCTCTTTTACTCAAATACTCCCATGATAGAATCCTGCATGCAATACAAAGACCAATATCTGCTTAATGAATTAATAATTTGCCTCAATAGATCCTCAAATATAAATTTGGATCAACCAGTAATTATCACCAAGTATCTCAAATATCATCAGGCCACATAAATAATTGAAAATGTCTACATCACAGAGAATTTCATCTATCATTATGCAAGGTCTCTTGCCCCGTATTGAAACTGGATATTTCAGATCAACCTAGCAGAAATTCCAACACTAACAAATTCATAAAATGTGATTCTGTTTCCACTCCCTCCCACAAATTTAGCCATGTCAACAAGAGCCTAGCTTGACGCAAGACGTCTTTGCATTAAGCTATTTGCAAAGCTCACGACTCTGATACATTTTGCAAAATCCTTGTGAAATACAGTCTGCTTCCCTGCAGAAAGTATTATTCCATGCAGAAGTCTTCATCTAAGATAACTGCTGATTCTTAGACTAGAACCATAAACAGTTAATGAATTTGCTAATTGTTTTTCCATTCTTTGGAGTTTTTCATGGCCTTTACTTGCTAATGACACTGTAATTAAGGGCAAACAGAGAACAGGTAAGTTCCAAAATAGCTTTTATTTCTTCTTTGCTTTCTTTGTCTTTTTTTCCTACAAACCAACTAAGAATACATTTTTTTTTTTTAAAACCTAGGATATAATAAGATGTCATTCCCTTCAGTGAAAGTAAGACATTTGGACTTTTTAATGGTAGTGCAGAGAAGTGGACATGGCTCAACTGATAGAGCATCCACCTACCATATGGAGGGTCCAGGGTTCGATCCCCAGAGCCTCCTGACCCGTGTGGTGAGCTGGCCACACATGCAGTGCTGCTGTGCACAAGGAGTGCCGTGCCACGCAGGGGTGCCCCACGTGCAAGGAGTGTGCCCTGTAAGGAGAGCCGCCCAGGAGTGGTGCCACACACAAAGAGAGCTGACACAGAAAGATGATGCAATGAAAAAGAGGCGCAGTTTTCCCAGTGCCGCCGGATAATGCAAGTGGATGCAGAAGAACACACAGCGAATAGACACAGAGAGCAGACAACGGCGGGGGGGCGGGGGGGGGGGGAGGATAAATAAAAAATAAAATAAAGGCAGTGCATGAGATAACTTCATTTACTCGCAGCACTGTCCCATCCTCTGGGGTTCTACAAGGCAGTAGGATGCTCAGAAAAGGAACGCAGCTGCTCTGATTAAATAGGACTGTGCTTAAAAAAAGGAGTATGTGGAAGCACACAGGAAAAGTGCCCTCATCAGTCCTGACATGGAGGAACCTCCAAGGCATAGCTGCAAAATGAATATAACGTGAAGGAAAGGAAGCAAAAAGGGGTGTTGGGCAGCAGCTGTTGGAGAGAAAGTGTCCTGTTGAGGGATGCACACAGGTGAACCTGGAGAAGCAGGATAATAGAGTACATCGGTGATCAGAGTTCACCATAGCCAGAGACCTGGGATCCAGGGATGAGGAGCAATTAAGCAGAAGGGGGGACATGACTGTCACCATAACGGAAGGTTGCAACTGATGGAGAGACACCAATAGGCAGTGCAAACGCTGCCAAGTGGCAAAGCATATGGACACCTCTCAGGGGCAGCGACACAAGGCTGAAGTCGTCACTACTTCCCGTCTCTCACTGTGATGTTGGTAGAGCTCACTCCTGTTGAGTGGGGAGTCTGTCTTGTGGGCTGAAGTTGGCTGAATTAATGGGTTCTGAGCAACAGGAAACATCCCGATGTTTACTATAGGGCTGGGTGAAAGAAAATCATTTGCCCAAACCAGCATGCTTGAGCAGATCCAGGCAGCAGGTGTTCCTGTGACTTTTCTGCATTGGGAAAGCCAGGAACCGTAGGTTGTAATGGTTATCGATTAGATAGTGTGCACCGAGTGTCCACAAATAGCTTAGTTTAGTCAGGATAGGATAGGCAATGCTGCAGTAACAAACAAACCTTCCCTTCTCAGAGACTAATATGTAAAATGCTATTTCCCACTCTGACGAAGTCCTCAGAGGGTAACTAGTTCTTTAGCAGTGACTCAATGTTGACGCCTTATAGGGAAACCACCAAGAATATGTAGCTACTAGGTCAACATAGTGGGGAGAGAGAGATTGTGGAGAACTCATCTATGCTCAGAAGTCTCTTGCTGTGGACACAACATATTCCTCTCACTAGAGAAAAGTGGTTTCATGGACACGGACAACTGCGAGGGAGGCAGGGAAATGCAAGGAACCCACATTCCCCTCGCCCCACTGCTCAAGCCAATTTACGTATCTTAATTCACAAAAATGCCGTAAGATAGTAACTGTTATTTTTCCTATTTAATAGATGATGAAACCAAGTGAGAAAAATTGTGGGACTTTCCCAAAGTAATGTGACGATTAGAAGATAAAGTTGAGATCAAATTTTTTTTAAAGATTTATTTTATTTATTTATTTTTCTTCCCTCCGTGTTTGAATTCACTGTGTCTGTTCATTGTGTGCTCTTGTCTTTCTTCTTTAGGAGGCACCAGGAACTGAACATGGGACCTCCCATGTGAGAGGGAGGTACCTAATCACTTGAGCCACCTCTGCTCCCTGCTTTGTTGTGCTGTCATTATGCTTTCCTCCTTGTGTCTCTTGTTGCATCCCCTTGTGTCAGCTTGCTGCTGTGCCAGCCCATCACATCAGCTTGCTGTCTTGCCCATCTTCTTTAGGAGGCACCAGGAACCAAACCTGGGACCTCCCATGTGGTAGGCAGGAGTTCAATTGCTTGAGCCACATCTGCTTCCCGAGATCAAATTAATGTTGGAAACGTTGGACTTTTTATCAAGGGTATGGGAGAGCCATTAAAAGGTTTTAAGCAAAAGAAGTATCATGAGTGGTTTATGATTTAGAGATATCCTTTAGGTAAGGTTAGGAGAATGGATTCAGAGAAATGGTGGTAGGTCAGTTAGAAGGCTGCTGGTAAAATATAGGAAAGGAGATGATAAGAAACTGAGCGAAACATTCTGTGGAGCCAGTTGCTACAATAGTACATCAGGAAACACAAGTTCTGGGCACAAGAGGTACTTTCAACAAACACTCCCTTTATTCCTTGCACAGAGGAAAGAGTACAGAAAAAGAAAAAATAATTTCTTTGTCACTTACTGCACACAGATTCCAAAAGAGCAGGAGAAGAGATCCCATCATGGGCAGGATCCCAGGGTGGCTGAAAACTGCACAGGGTCAGTGTCAGTAGATGCAGCTGTCCATGTCCCTCTAGCATCTATATTGTTTGATTGTGGTTTTTACCCACGTTGGGCGGGAAGGGGCCTTGCCTCTGAGAATTCTTGTTCTGCTAAGCACATGGGGCTGCTTGGTTCCACTTTAGGGTTTAAGGTCCCTTGTGAGACTTCACATCTCCCCCAGGTTCTGGAACAGCACACAATGGGAAAGGAGTTGGTGGCAGTGGAAGACTAGGAGATGATCGCTTAGCATGTGTTTATGACTTCCACAGAGAAAGAGGTGGGGTAGGTGAAGTTTGGGTGCTGGCTGCTAACAGGTGTTTGTGATTTCCCTAACACATACCGTATTGATTAGTATTATATTAATATTATATATATTTGTTTCAAGTTGCAGGAAACCCACTTCCAACTGGCCTAAATGAAGGCTATTTATTGACACAGCATTCAGGCAAGGGATTCGTTTCTGTAAATACACTAAAATAGGGTTATCAAACATCCAATTTCTTTTGGTCTCCTTGCTCTGCTTTCTGTAGTTTAGGCTTCTGTCTTAATTTCCCAGCTGCTAACACAAATACCACACATGGTTTGGTTTAATCATTCGGAGTCTATTGGTTCATGGTTTTGAGGCTAGAAGAAGTCCAAAATCAGCAAGGCGATGCTTTCTCCCCAAAGACTGTGGCATTTTAAGGCTGGCTGCCAGTGCTCCTTGGTCTTGGCCTTTTCTGTCACATGGCAATGCACACGGTAGAGTCTTCTGCTTTCTCTTCTGAGTTCTATTTGGTTCCAGCTTCTTTCGGTGGCTTGCTTTCTCTATACCTGAATTTCATTCTGCTTATAAAGGACCCAGTAAATCAGATTAAAGCCTGACCTGATTCAGTTGGGCAACACCCTAATGAAGGAACATCTTCAAGAGAGCCTATCTACAGATGATCTGGAGCCACACCCACCAGAAGGCAGACCAAGACCAATACATGTCCAAAGTGAAGCACATAATATAATCTGCCAAAACCTGACTGCAAAATAGTCAGCGTTTTCTGTCCTCAGACACTCATAGCATTTTGTCAAGGTCATGAGAGAGTCACAATTTTTTTTCACAAGAAGTTATTTTCTAGTGAGATATATGAACTATAACTTGAATATATATATCCAAGAAGTGGATGCATATATATATGTATCCACTTCTAATTCAGTTTTCATGGGATGATGGGATCCACTAATGGATTTAAGCAAATAAGAATAATAAGAATCCACCCATGGGTCTGGTGTAGGATTAAGGTCCTGACACCTAACTGGCTGTACAAGAAGAATGGATGGGTCTCCCAATGAAGTAGAGGTATGTTGAGAAGAGAAAGGAGAATGTTGTAAAGTGACAAGCAATGAGTAACTCTACATTCCATGTCTTTGGTTACTCAATGTTCATACACACACCTGTTTCCCTTAATACCTGTTATCGCCATATTTAATCCATTGACTGCACACATTTCAATGTCAATGGTTTCTGCAAGATATGCTAGCTTTCCAGTCTGATGAGACATAGCTTCACACAAACCAGGGAACCTACAAGTCAGTGATAATTTTCACACCCTTGGGCATGTCCAGGATACAATTGTGAAGAGTGACACAATTGCTAAAATGAAACAATTGCATAAACACACAGATTGCTTGTTTAGAAAAAGAGAGAATGAGGAAAGATCAAAATGGTATTCCCAGGTCTGTGACACACATTCCATTGCCTTGATGGTGCCTTGCCTTGATGGTGATGTGGTCTGTTGCCACACATTGAAGAAAGATGGCAGGTGATGTCTGCGAGGGTTCAGCCATCCTCCTTTCTCTTAAGGCTCCGTGGGTCCAGCTTCTTCTGATCTGAGCAAGGCTGGAGGACTTGTTTCTTTCTGGGCTCATTTGCTCTGACCTCTTCACAAAGTTGGCTGTATACTCTCAGGCGAATGGCTCATCTCTCTTCCGGGGACCACAGGATCAAAGCTGACAAGTTCTCTCTTCTTCCATGTCTATGGAGCTCTCTCTGTTCCTCTTAGTACCTTCTATGTTCCCCTAGAATGATGCCAGTTTATATAGCCCACCAAGGGGGCAGGGACTCAACCCTGGGCCACGCCCCACTGACATGGTCAAATCAAAACCCTCATCTTAATTTGAACAGGTAAATGTAAAAGCCTTTGAATTTAATACAATCAAAGTGTATCATGCCTAGAGGAACAGACCAGTTCACAAACACAATCCATATCTCTTTTTTGAATTCATAAATAATATCAAACTGCTATAGCCGGCTTGTGGTTTCATTGGCAAAACTTACATATACTCTCTGAATTTGAGGGAAATTGGGGGATGATGGATTCCTCTAGGTTCTTGGACATGCTACATAAAAGAATTTAAGAACATGCCAGATTAGTTAGACCCGTAGCTTATTGAGAAAATGGGAGAAAAGAACAGAAACGGGAGAAAATAACATTACTCATCCCCAGGTATACGTGTGGGCTCCTCCAGGCAGAGAGAGCGATTTGGTTTGTGGGGTTACCTTTATCAAGCTTGGTAATACTTGAGGGAGGGGCCCCTTCTATTTACTGTTCTGATTGGTTACCCCACCCCTCAGTTCCCCTGGGGGCCCAACGGTGAGGGTTAGGGTTAGGGTTAGGCTTAGGCTTAGGCTTAGGGGCTTTCCCTTGGCCCCAGATGAAATCTCCTTCCAATCTCACTCCAAATGGGGTTCTTGTGGGGTCCTTCCAGTGCCTTCTTGGTGTTGGTTTTTCCCTCAGGGGGTTTCCAGGTGGGGTCCCATGGCCACGTGTTTCATGGCCATTTTTTCTGCCAGGTTTTGGACTTGTCTTCCCTTTCCCTAAACTAGCCTGCCCCACTACCCCTGTATGTATTTTTATGTGCAACCATGTAAGCAAATACATCGTAGTATGCTCCTATTCCATTGACTTCTGGATGACTCTGTGGACTAGCCATGACAGCCAACGTTCTTACTGAATCTCTGTCCTTGAGTCTAGAACCGAGCTCAGGAATTTCTGACTCCTAGCAACTGTCCTGCAGGCATTGTCCATCCCTTATGATGCACTGAAGGAGCTGCCATGTTTGCATCTACTTGGGTAAAGAGGTAGCAAAGGTGCAGGGGCGGGGGGAGGTGGTATGCCATTAATCTGCCCTTTCCAAAAGGTTGTATCCCAGCTGTGTTCACATTGGACCGACTGTGCTCTTTTCTTCACCAGAGAGTAGAGAAAGAGAAGTGCCTGACCTGAGAGTCAGCTCCTGCTTTGCTGCCTCCTTCCCTCACTCCGAGGAGAGAGTGCTCCTCCAGATCTGGTCTTTATCCTTTCCTGCCCTCTTTTCTGTTGTGGGATGCTGATTAGTGTGGGTTTTCATCCTTTCTAAGTCTCCAGTTGGGTATGCCGAAGGGGTTCATTGCAGGAAAGAGGCGGGAAGGAACCAAGGCAGTACAGGTAATTTATTCCCCCGCGTGGGTGTGGCAGGTGTGCAATGGTTCTCGCTGATTGCCACTGCTCATCTCAAGGCCAACTATTCTACAGGAGCGCTTCACTCTGCATTCTTCTACTCCCTTTCTCCTCTTGTCTTTTGGACCCTAGGGTGATTCCAGCTAATATAGCATCCTGTTTCATTTCCTGAAACCTGCTCTCACATTGTAATTATACCCTCCTCCGATGAACTGTTTTTGAGTTTGAGTGTGCCCTCTCTTTCCTTTGGGACCCTCAGCTCCTCTGAGATATTTCATGCTTGGCACTGGGTCTCAGGGTCAACCCTCACTGTGCTACTGAATAAATTATCCCCCACACTCACCTTATCTCTCCTCACCCAGGCTTGTTTCCTTTAACCACATTTAGTGTATCTAAAAATCACCTCATTCATTTATTTGTTTGCTCATTTATTGCTAGACTCCCACACATACATACTTGCCAAAATAGATCCGCAAAAGCAGACACCCTGTCTGCTTACCGGTATATCCGATTACCTCGAATGAAGTCGAGAATTAATTGTTTGCTTTACAAAGAACTATAATCCTAAGTATAGCACTTCCAATGTTGTGAGTAGTTCTAGTGAGTTATCAAAACCAAGGGGGTAGTAGGAACCTCTGAATTTGTAGAGCAGGTGGCCTGGGAACTCCCACCCACTCCCAAACTTTAAACTGGTGCTAAGGGACAACCTTTTACAGGATTGACCTTAGCCTGTGGAATCTACCCCCCCACACACACACCCCCGGGCAGTTAAGAGTCAGAAGTGTATTGATTGAGTTACTGCAGTATTTGCAGTTGGTATCAGATGTTTTTGTGGAAGTTGTAGAAGTTTTTGATAAACTAACAGGTTGATCCTAGATAGCTTCAAAACAGAAACCCAAGTGTTTAAAAAGGGCAAACATTGTTTTATTTTCCGGGTATGCAGTTATTGGGGCCATACAAAAGCTTAAGTTATTAGAGCACTTCCTTTGTGGTAGAAAAATACTCATTTGCAAAATTTTTAAGGGGCATCTTTTCATCTGGACAACTGTGCAACCTGTCTCCATGGCTAGCCATCTCTAGATGCTCAAAGTACACATTTAGTTTTATCAAATAATTTGTGCAGAGCTGTTGTTCTTCATGTCCATTCCTGCTTACCCAATAGAGGATATCAGCTGGGAGGCAGTTCAATAACTAATTTAACCTCAAACCTAATTCTTTTAATGATGTATCAATCACAACCCCTTAAAATGCCCATGCCAAATGAAAATATACAGCTTTGGCTTGAATTCAATTAATTAATACAGCATTCATTTTACCTTAATGAACACCCAAGTAGGTGAACTGAATACATATGAATATACATGAGCCACAGGTCCAATTTCTCTATCAATAGAAAATAAGGCCAAGTGAATGAAAAAAAACTGCCTATAAAACTTTAAAAATGTGTTATTTTCTTCCTATAACAGGGCGATGGGAATGACGGGAAGAAAGGAAAAGTGAAAAGAAAAGAATTTAGCAATTCCCAAGCACCTATGTTGAGAAATCCGTGAAATGTTTTAAGTATTTTACCCAATTTAGTCCTCCTGACAAGTCTATAAAGAGAGAAATTGGTGTTTGGAAAGGGAAAGTAGCTTCTACTCAGGTCATCTGGTTTGGAATCCTCTTTTCTTCCCATTGTGTTTCAATGTCACCTTCGAAAGAGGTTGTGCAGAACGAATGAACTCCGGTAGGCTGGTAGAAAGTCCTAGGTTATGTCCTCAGTTGTACAGACTGAGAGGTCCTTGGCAAGAATCCAAACTTTATGGACCTTGGGTGGTTCATTTATTTAATGAGACCCTTGAAGAGGGTAAGAGTCAACTCCCATTGGCGAGATGTTTGTTGTTGTGGCTGTTTCCTGGGAGTTGGTCCACAGCTCTCCACATTAAGTAAAGACAGTCAAGGCGGCCTGTTTTGCTTTTAGCTTTATAAAGATAGACATTATCCAACGATGGAACTGATGTCCTAGAGAGCTTTATCACAGCAGGTGAAACCCAAGGAGATGAATCACACTACTTCTGCCTTCTGCAGTCAAGATGCCATTGCTTAAGGGATGTTCAAAACCGAAGTCTCTCTCTTGGGGGCACATATGGCACTTGGAGCTTAGGAATTTGAAGACGTTTGGAGAATATTTTTTATTCATGTGGTTTATTTTAAACCCATATCTTCTTCGAGATGAAGGAAAGGGGAAAGAGTGAAACTTCAGTCTCAGGTCTTGGACTGAGTGTGCAGAATTAGGATTGCCGGTTCTGTGTGAAGATAGGAAGAGCTCAAATAACTTCTCTTCCATGCTCAGAGAAGGAAAGAGGCTCCAGGAAAGTGTTCATAGTGGGGTTAGGAGCTTAACTTAGTCTATATTTCACCCTTTCAAGTTCTTTCTGGTTAGTGAGATATTAACTTCGAAGCTGTGGATGGATTTTCATTAATAAGTATAACCGTTGAATTTCTTCCCAAATACGTATATAAATAAATTAATGTAATACAGAATAACACAAAGGAAAATCCAAAAAGTCACTTGAAATAAATGTAGTCAACATTTAGTCATAATTCGTGGCATCTCTGCATACATATGTACAAGCAAATGTAGAAAAGTAGATTAAACGCAAATAATTCGTTTTTTGAAAGTGAGGTCATGGTATTTATGTTTAAAATCATTTATATACTTGAATTTGCTTTAACAGAAGAAAATAAAAACTGAGTGAAGTTGAAAATATTGCTGATATTCAGAAAGACATATCTTCTATAAAGAGTCATCTAAAGAAAAAAAATCTTTAAAATATTGGCGACGTTATATTTTTGTTAGCGGCATGTTTTAGCTTTAGATAGCCATCAATTGACTCTCCGTTAAGAAAGATGAAGGGTTTTCTACCTTCCCAGCAGCTCCCATCTCCCTAACCTTGCAATTTTGTTAATTATATTGCGATTTTAGAAATGTCAAGCTTTGTAACAATTGAACTCAGCTAGTTCCCCAAATTTCCTCCATAATTTTATTTTAGGACTATGTCAGAATGGATTTGGTGTATACCAGAAGTCCTTTTGATCAAGTCGAATTTTAGAATTATATTTTCTCATCATTTTTTAAATGGGTTTTATCCTTAAGTAGACATTTTTCAAGAAGGGTCCTGGTTCCTTTCAGGTGACTTTATAGTGAAAGGCTAATGTTGAAAGACTTTAAAAAAAAATTTATAACCATTGCCTCATTAAATTCTGGTATTAAGTATCTCTGATGATATCTAAGTGCAAACTGTTTTTCCCATTTTACAAGGGACTTGCTTTTTCTTGAGGGGAATGCTCCTATGATTCTCTATTTTTCATATTTAGGAAATTCCTTAGGCTATGACTTGATAAAGGTTCAATGTATAGCAAGCAGCTTTTCCCAGAACCAACTCTTGACCACTAGATTCCAGGCTTGCTTTATCTCAAAAATTCTCTTCTATAATGTCTTTGAATTTTCCTTCTGTCCTCATCTCAAAGAACACCAATTATGAGAATAGTTTGTTTTCTTTGTCTTTTATTGCTATCATCTTCCAGATTTTAAACACCTTTATTTTTTTATTTCATTCTGAGTGATTTCTTGAAACTTATCCATTGGTTTCTGGCAATTTTTCAGTCATTTAATTTCTATTGTATGGTACTTCAAATGGCATCTTCAGTCTTCAATTCTGGTTTTCTCCTCTGTTTCTCTCAGGAGCCTTTCTTCCTTGATTAACATTTCTCCTCTTGTTTTGTAAACTCTTCTTTTGAGACATTTCATAGCTTTTGAGTCATTTTGAAAGAAGAATCACATGTTGAAAATTTATTGCAGGCTATGAAGAATTATCTGAAATCTTCATCTCCTTATATGAAGCTTGCTCTTCATTTTTTAGGGCTTTATCATCCTCTCCTTTCCCACTACCACTTGATTTCTTTGAAGTTTATAGGCAACTGCTTTCTGATTTTTCTCTTATATTTTAATAGATATTTAGTGATGTGCACAGACTGAAGTGGTGTGATGTGTTCTGTAGCTCTGATTCAGTTTGATGTCTTCAACAACCTCTCATCAAATAATTTATGCTTTGCCCTAGAGAGCATGTCTCTCCTCAGATTTAAGAGTTCAAGAAGCTGGTTTCAATTATAGCAAAGACCTTTACTTACAGCAGCTCTGCAAGTAAAGCTGTACTCTTGAGATTACAACTCCTTCTTTGTTTAACTTGCTTCACTTAGGACAGCTTTGTACAATTAGGAGTCTACATCATATAAAAACAATAAGGCGACAGTCAAAATTACCCAATTTATTTTCTCCTTTTTTATCAAAAAAATATGAATGTATCTTAAGTCAGTCATCTCTCTACTCAGGTGAGGTAGAGAGATGTTTATAGTAACTTTGGAAATTCAAAATAGGATTTTGTAGCAAGCAATACTGGCTTGATAGAGATTTGTGACACTTTCTCTAACAACTCTTTATTCTGCTGGAGGGCAAAGATACGTAGTACCAGAATCTCCCTGTCCTTGAGTAGCTTTCATATTTAGCCAAGGAGTAGCTTGGATAGCAGTCAGATATTGTCATCAGTTCTTGTTGCATTGAAGATGGATTTTCTTCCATGTGCTTGTTGAAAGAGTAGTTGAAGTAAAAAAAAAACCAAACAAACAACAACCAAACTTCTTTATCACACTTAACAGGAATACTGGATATTTTTAATCTAAAATATTCATTTTAGGAGAAACCTGTAATGCCTTGACTTTTAGGTTCCAGAGGTCAATTTAAAGTATTGCAAATATGTATTCAGGAACCATTCACAAGAACTAACTGCAAACTGGTGATTTTACTAAGACCTGAATATATACCAATGAATAAAAAAGCACGGCCACTGTCTTCTTAGAATTTACAATCTCAAGTTGAATTCCATCTTCCCCACAAATTCCAGTAGCCCATCGGTAAATGAAATCAAGAAAACAAATCCATTTACAATAGCATCAAAAATAATAAAAAGCTTAGAAATAAAATGAAATGGACAAAATATTGTTGAAGGAAATTAAAGACAATCTAACCCAATGGGAAAATACCCATGTTCATGGATCAGGGAGGCAATATTTTTAAGAAAACTTTGCAGCTTACTTCATTTATAGACTCAATACAACCACAATCAGAATCCCACTGACTTACCTGTAGAAATTGGCAAGCTGATTAAAATATTCATATGGAATTCCAAGGGACCCAGGGGACCCAAAACAAGCTTGAAAAAGAAAAAAATTTGGAGGATTCATATTTCCTGATTTCAAGACATACCACAAAGCAAAACAACCAAGGCAGTGTAGTACTGGCATAAGGACAGATATATAGACAAATAGAATAGAATTGATATTCTAGAAAGAAACCAAGTGTCTATGGTCAACTGATTTTGACAAGAGTGCCAAGACCTTCTAATTGGGAAAGAAAAATCTTTTCAACAAATTATGCTGGAACAACTAGATAGTGACATGCAAAAGAAATTATGTTGGATCTTCGTTTCACGTTATTTACAAAAATTCACTCCAAATGGACCAAAAACTTAAATGTAAGAGCAAAAACTATAAAACTTTTAGAAAAAATAGGGCTTAATCTTCATAAACTTGAATTTGACAAAGATGTCTTAGAAATGATACCTAAGGCAAAAGCAACAAATTAAAAAATAGATAAAATTGGGCTTCTTCAAAATTCAGAATATTTATGCATCCAAGGTCACCATCAAAAAGTGAAAAGGAAATCCATAGAATAGGAGAAGGTATTTGCAAATCATATTTCTGATAAGGGTCTAGTATCCAGAGTATATTAAGAACTCTTACAACTCAACAACAAAAATACAACTCAGTTTAAAAATGAGCAATGAACTTCAATGGCAATTTTCCAAAGAAGATGTGTGTGTTAGTTAGGGTTCTCCAGGGAAACAGAATCAACAAGAGATATCGATAGTAAGAGATTCATCAGAGTCTCTCACGTGACCATGGGAATGCACAAGTCTAGGTTCTGCAGGCAAGCTGCAACCAGGGGCTCCCATGAAAGCCCAGTGAAAGTTCTTGGTGAGTTCTGGGAGATGCTGGCTGTTCAAAGATGAGCTGGGAAATTCTCACTCAGTGCTGGAATCACTTCCCCTTTTAAGACATTGAACTGATTGGATAAAGCGTCCCTCATTGCTGATAACAATCTCTCTGATGATGTAATTGTAATCAGCTATCTACGATATACCACTGCAGTCAAGTCAATGGTGACTAAAGTCCATAAATGCCCTTGTATTACAGTTAGCCCAGTGCTTGCTTGACCAAACAACTGAGCACAATTACAATTGTTGACACAATAGCCTAACCATCACAATGTGCAAATGGCCAACAGGAATATGAAAAGATGTTCAACCTCATTAGTCACTAGGGAAATGTAAATCAGAACCACAATGAGATGCTCCTTCTTGTTCACTAGAATGGTTGTAATTAATATTTTCTGAAAAATGGAAAACAACCAATGTTGACAAGCACATGGAGAAATTGGAACCCTCCTACGCAGTGGGAATGTAAAATGGTGCAGCTGTTGTGGAAAACAGTTTGTTCGTTCATCAAAAATTTAAATGTAGAATTGCCGTAGGACATGTAATTCCACTTTTAGGTATATACCCCAAAGAATTGAAAATTGGTGTTCAAACAAATACTTATACACAAATGTTCATGGTAGCACTATATACAATAGCCAAAAGATAGAAATAACTTGGATGCTTCTTAACTGATCAACAGCTAAATATAATTGGTGTATCCGTACAATGGAATGAACGCTGAAATCATTATGCCTAGAAAGAAGGCAGTCATTAAAAACTATTTTTAATATGACTCTTTTAATAGGGAATGTGCAGAATAACAAATGCATAGGGACAGAAAGTAGATTCCTGGCTGCTTAGGGCTGGGAGGGAGGCTTAGGGGGATAAGATGATGAGAACTAAAGGGTTTGGGTTTTGGGGGGCCAGTGATGAAAGAGTTCTAAAATTGATCATGGTGATGATTGAACATATCTATGAAATACTAAAAAACCATTGAGTTGCACAAAGATAATGGGCGAATTGTATGTTATGTGAATTTGATCCTAATAAAGTCGTTGGTTAAAAATCCAATAGCCTTATTTTGAGCAGAATTAACTTTACAATTTGCCATTCTGGGCACAGCACATTAGAAAAAAGATTCCTCTTTGAAGGTAAATAAATGAGTCTATATTGAAGAAGTGCCAACTACTTTTAAAACTCTTCCCTGACTGTTCATTTCAGATTTATTTCCAAATTACTGTCATTTCCAAATTTAGATTTGATATAAAATGTGTCTATCCTAGCATTTTCAAATCATTTCTTTACATAGTTGTTTTTATTGAATGGTGTTTTTCATTATATTTTTCATATGTTTCTCATGAATATTTAGAACTTGTGTTAGCATTAAGAATTCTTGGCATTTACCACTGAGCTCAAAGTGCATCAGATAGTCAATAAATGTTGATGGACATTCTATAGTTTTGGTGAAGTCTTGATGTCACATTTGGGAGAAAAAGGACTCACCTTCCAGGCGCATTCATTTTTTTCCAATTTAAGGTCTTAACAACTGACATGATTAGTCCAAAAGAAATAATTAAGATTGATTTGAGTTACTTAATAGTCATGTAAGCACCAATGTTTTCTGTTAGAAAATCAAGCAATTAAGACAACTATTGATCACTGCTGATGACAATATAAATGCATATTTCCAAAGGGAAGAATTCTAAATATTTCATCAATGTGCCTAACCATTTAAATTGGAAACTTGTTTACTGATAAATGATGCTTAAATAATGCAGAAATAAATGTGATGCATTGTTTGGTAAATTGAATGAATGTTGAGTTTGAGTTATTAAATTGAAAGAAAACATTTTAACTACTGAAAATGACCAGTTACTCTAAATTCCTCAGGCATATCTAAAAATATTGAGAAAATGAAATAGCATGTGGTTATTGGGGCTGAGTTATAGTTGAGTCTGGCATAGATTCAGGAAAAGAAACAATACAATTTAAAAACTATCAGAACTCCATTGCTTGGAATTTATCCCAAGGAAATAATCAGATTTATAGAGAGATTTATGCATGAGGACATTCATTACAGTTTTATTTATAATAGTGAAAATTAGAAACAAGTCCAAATGTGCAACAACACAAAGTCAGTTGAATAACTTCTGCAGTAATATTAAACCATTAAAATTCCGATTGAAAATATACATGGCACTGGAAATTGTTGAAAATATAGTATCACATTTTAAAAGCAGGATGCAAAATTATGTACAGTATGATCGTAAATGCATAAACATTTTATTAATTGTATGTGTCATATATATAACATGAGCATGCATATGAATTATTTATACATGGAATGAAATGTTAAACAGTGTTCATCTTTGGGATTCAGAAATATCAGAGGCAAAATTATTATAAATGTATTTACTTTTCCATATTTTTCAGTTTTGTAATAAAACTATTTCCTTTTTAGATGGAAGGCAAAATCAATCCATGTTAAAAAAATATTCACATTATTATTTTCTCAAGTCTGAGAAAGTAGAAAATATATAGCCCTGTTGACGAGGAAATCAGGTCTGAGCTCCTATCTGAGGCCAATCCACCCATTTGTGCATAGATCCCACCTCATCTCATCTGCCCTACCGAGGACCCAAAAAGGAACAAGAAAACATACTTGCAAAATAGAGTATGATAAGAGTATTTTGGTAGGTCAATAAAACGAAGCAGAGAAGGTAGGAAGCCTATGCCAGATGTACAGGGTCGTGGCAGTTTGATATTGCTTATGAATTCCAAAAGTAGATATTGGATTATGTTTGCAAACTGGTCTGTTCCTCAAGACGTATTAGATTATATTGGATTCAGAAGCTTTACTTTTACTTGATTGGGCCATGTCAGTAGGACATTGCCTCCTGGCCCCCTTGGTGACGGCGGGGGACACACAGAGAAAATGACAAGGCACAGGAGTTAGTTGGAGTTTTGAAGGCTGGAGCCCAGGAAGTTAGGATACAGAGGAGCAAAGAGAAGGCTCACTTAGATAGGGCAGGGACCCCGGGAAGAGAGACAAGCCATTTGCCTGAGAGTCTACAGCTGACCCTGTGGGGAGAGCAGAGCAGTTGAGCCCAAAGAGAAACAAGCCCCAGGAAGGGAGGAACCCAGGAAGCCTGAACCCTTGCAGATGTTGGCAGCCATCTTGCTCCAACATGTGGAAACAGACTTCGGTGAAGGAAGTAACTTATGCTTTTTGGCCTTGTAACTGTAAGCTTCTACCCCAAATAAATACCCTTTATGAAAGTCAACAGAGTTCTGGTACTTTGCATCAGCACCCCTTTGTCTGATTAATACAGGGGTGTTGAATGGGAAGCTTCCCTGGGAAGGTTGATACAGATGAAACAAATCACCTTTCCAGCTAGAAGAGACTGCAGGTGCACGGACGTGGGGAGACAGTATACCCAGCGCCCTGAACTCTGGAGATGAGAAGGATGGGAAACCCTCCATTGTTTTGAGCAGAGAAGTAAAATTAGCTGATATTTTCTTTTTCCTAGGATGACCTCCTGGTGCCTTCAGGATAAAACTCACACTTCTAAATGAGCTCACCAGTCCTGCCCAATATTCAATATAGGTTCCAGCCTTTTCCAAACCAAGCCCATTTCCAAACTCAGCCATGCTGTTTCTTTTGTCATGCTTCTGTCCACACTGTTTGCTCTGCTCCAAAAGGTCTTTCTTCCATTCTTTAGAAAGCCAAGTCCAACTTGGGTGTTGAATCCACCAGTTTGGTGTGGCATCCTCTATCACGGCGCTCATTGGGTTTTAATTTAGCATTTTCTCATCTGTCTGCCTCTCACACCAGATGGCGAGCTCTCTGAGGACGGAGACTTCACCAAGAGGTGCTTTGTCACCCATGAATTGGAACGAAAAAGGTGGGGATTTCACAAAGCCCAAAGTCATCAGGAAAATGGCAAGCAAAATGGTCATCGGGAAAAGGGGGTAAGTCATTAGGGGTAAGTTTAATCAAAATAGCCTCTAGGTTTAAATTCCACAAACTAGCATAAAGTTATGTGGCAATCTCTTGATGTCCAATGCCAAAAAAGGGAATTAAGCCTTAGTTAAGCATATCCGGCCCAATTACAAATAAAGCCCTGCTGGTGGGAAGATGGCGGAATGGAAGCTCCAGCCTCTTCACCAGGACAGCGATTAAACTGCAGGAACTTTCTGAATTAGCCATTTCCAAACTCTGGAACCAAGTGAAACACTGCAGAGCATCCAGGGGAGAGAGAGAGAAAGAGTCTGGTAAATTATGGTAAACACTGGAAAACAGCTCTTTCCGCCTGGCGCTTACCAGTGCCCAGGCCATGCTCTGGCAGCTAGCCAGCATAGGGCGCCTGCTCAGCTCACTGGGGACAGAAAGGGACGTAAAAACCCACTTTCCCAAGACCCGGGAGTGGTTGGGGGGTGCAAGCTGATTGCGGATCATTGTTTTTGATTAGCTCCTTGGACTGACCCAACAAGGTTTCTTAATCAGGGGTCCACATGGAAAGATTTCAGGGAGTCTGTGAGCTTGACCTGAAAAAAATCAACTTACTATCTTACGTGTTCTGACCGCCAAAGTTGAGAGTCATAAAACTCTCTGCCACTACATTCTGAGAAGGGGTCTGTGGTTTTTACCTGACTGGCAAAGGGGTCCATGAGAAAAAAAAAGGTGAAGAACCCCTGCCCTACAGGATCTATCTTTCCACAGTAAATCTGAGGGTTAAAAAAGACCTAAAAAATAGGGCAAATCTTCCATAAGATAATAGATAGGGCCAAAACAAAAAAATCTTAAAAGTCTCCTTTGCAAATATTGGGGAGACTTTTGCCTTCGTTTTGAACAGGTGACCTCAGCTTGTCCCATCTGCTAGGAATACAATTCTGACAATATGTAAAAATATAAAAAATGGGGCAAGAACAGAAAGCCAGTTCTTTTATATAAACTAGGCAGTTTTAAATCTCTGTGTTTTGTCTTTTTGTGTTTCTGTGTCAGTTTGACCCACGGCTGAAAATTTTAAGCTACAATTCCTTAATTAGTGTCTGTCTACATGTTTATGTATATATGTCATATATATGATATTTTCTTAGCTATGGATAGTACTACCAAATTAATTTATAAAATCCGTAAACAAGGGAAGCAGTTAGGTGCCTGCCTACCACATGGGAGGTCCGGAGTTTGATTCCTTTTGCCTCCTGAGGAAAACAAGCAATCCAGTGAGCTGATGTAATCAGCTTGTGTGGCAAGTTGATGCAAGAAGAGGACACAATGAGATTACTCAATGAAGAGACACAACAAGGAAACACAACTAGCAAGGAGTGGAGGTGGCTCAAGCCATTAGGTGCCTGCCTCCACAAAGGAGGTCCCAGGTTTGGTTCCCGGTGCCTCCTAAAAAGAAGTTGAGCACACAACAAACAGACATAGAGAGCAGACGGCAAGTGTGCAAAAAAAAACAAACAAAAAAACCTTAAAAGAACAGCGCTGAATTATATATTTGAATGTGGTTTAAAAAGTTGTATATAAATGTTACTGGAATAAAAGCTTTAAAAATAAAAATAAAAGCCATAGGACTGTAAAATGCAAACAGTGAACACTATAATAAATGATGGACTCTAGTTAATAGTACAATAACAAAAATGTTCTTCCATGAATTGGAACAAATTTACCATATGGAGGCAAGGTATTAACAATAGAGTGATACATGGGAATTGTGTTTTATGAATAATTTTCTATATACCTACAAACTTCTCTAATAAAAAAATTCTTAAAGTATATCTGTTCAAACTGGCGTAAAGACAAATAAGAACTTAGATAAATTCAAAACTTTTTGACTCTCAAGAATTTAAAAAAATTAAACCTGTAATACTTCCAGTGCCAAGGTTTAATAAAAACAGCTGTGTCTTTTGAGTTATCAGTGTTAAATACAAAACAAGCATACAATTTCATTATATTTTGTGTGTGTTCTTTCTAAATTTATACAAGTTTACTGGTCAAATAAGCTAACATTACATCTATTAATACTATATATTTGAGATAAAAATGTAAATTTAGTTCAAGCAAATTCAGTTATTACACTCAACAACACTCGTTATGTTGTATAATATACCTGAACAAAGACAGTTTCCAAGGAATAGAAGATATTTTTTAGTCAATTTTTTGACACATATTAGTAAAGCATGTAATTCCTCCAAGGAGATATGTTTTTAAGGGGAAAAAGCAATTTTGTCCTAAAACAAAATAACTAATTATTCCAGAACGAGAAGAAAGAAAGAGTAGGACGAAACCTGAATAAATGTGGAAAGTAGTAAAAAGTTCATGGAAAGGAATTTTACTTGTGGTCAAAGCAAGCTAAGATTTGTAGGTTTATAAGAGTTTTTTTTTGTTTGTTTGTTTGTTTGTTTTAGGAGATTTTATATCATATAATATATTCATGCAAAACTATAAATTGGTTTTCCCTCTTTTAAAATAACAAAATATTTGTGGATTATGGGTCTGATCTTAGAGGTTGTAAGAGTTTCTCTTAACTATGAGTATTCTGATTAAAAGGCAAAGAGCTTGTGCCTTAGATTAACTCCTTGTGCTTTATATTGAACTCGTTCTTTATTATTTAAAAGAACAATTTTTCTCCCTTTTAAAAGAACAAGGTTTTTAAAAAAATTTTTTTACAGTCATTTTGTCTCCTCTCTCTTTATTTTAAACATCTTTTTTGTCACTTTGGTTAAATAAAAAGCCAGGTATTGTTTCACAGTGACCTTTGATCATATTTAACCAAGTGTTCAAACCTGACAACTTTTGACATTTTGCCTCCCAATATCAAATTCTAAATGATGTCTTCTAAATGGCGAACCTTCTTTGAGATTTTTCCAGCAGGCCCCTGAAAAAAAAATCACAAAGGATTTGCTCTTTCACCTTATAAAAAAGAGGTGCTAGAAGTAATAAGCTATATTTGATGTATTATGAATTGCATGGAAAGTGTAATCAAAGGATTTTCTAACCTTCCGATGGTTAAATTTATACAGATAAAATGCTACTGGCATAAATATTTCAGAAATTACATAAAATTCCTAGCAATTTGTCAGTGGCATTAAACAACAGCATAGCATGATCTGTAATTTCAGTTATTCTTGGAAAACGTTGCATGTCACGGGAACAACCAAATTCCATTGTCAGTTATACTGGTTCACTCTAATGCTTCCCTAAAAGTGCTTGCAATTGGCTACAGGTCAGAACTTCACCTTCAACAAAAAAGAGACTTTAAATAAGCAGGAAGGTCCTGGCAGCTGCATAATCCTGGCAATAATGTAAAGGTGGGTCAAGGTCATAGAGTTTGACTGCCAGGACCTTTAAACATTTTCAAATGCACTTTCTAGAGCTACCCCTTTTATGGGATAGAAATATGTCCTAGTTACCATAGGTCTGTTTTCTAGATAGAGAAAGGCTTTTCTTTGTCGCAAGGCTATTGACCTCACAGTAGCTGAAAAACACAGCACACCACAACAAAACAAAAATGATTAGACTTTGTTTTATCTACCTAGGAAATCCCTGCTGTTCTCTCACGTGATAGAAGCACCCGTTTTACTCCAACTGTAGTCAAGGAACTTTGCAAGTTCTTTCCCGTCAGCCAAAACTTCACTGCCCTTATCGTCCTCAAGCAAAAAGGAAAATTTTTGGAAAAAGAAAAAAACATGTAAATTAGCTAAATTATCAAAACCCCTCTCTTTCTTGGCCTAGGGGTCTTCCCTTGGTCTTTTTTTTTTAAGATTTATTTTTTATTTATTTCTCTCTCCTTCCCCCCATTGTCTGCTCTCTGTGTCCATTCGCTGTGTGTTCTTCTGTGACTGCTTCTATCCTTATTAGCGGCACCAGGAATCTGTGTCGCGTTTTGTTGCATCATCTTGCTGCATCAGCTCTCCCTGTGTGCAACGCCACTCCTGGGAAGGCTGCACTTTGTTCACGCTGGGCAGCTCTCCTTACGGGGCCCACTCCTTGCGCGTGAGGCTCCCCTACATGGGGAACACCCTGAGTGGCACGGCACTCCTTGTGCTAATCAGCACTGTGTGTGGGCCAGCTCACCACATGGGTCAGGAGGCCCTGGTTTTGAACCCTGGACCTCCCATGTGGTAAGTGGATGCCCTATCCATTGGGCCAAATCTGCTTCCCTCTTCCCTTAGTCTTGATGGCAATAATATCTAACCCATCGGGAAAGTATGTCTATCTCCTATAAAATCATCATGGGAAGGCCCATGAGATTCATTTTTGCTCATGCTATACCAGACTTCAGACCATTACAATAGAAAATTGTAGGTTTTTATAAAGAACTCATTCCATATACCCAGTTTCGCCATTCATACATTCAGGCTTCCTTTTCTGAAATTCCTCCACAGCAAACCCTACATGATCATCCACCCAGAGACTTGATACCCTGAAAGAAATATGAATGCAAGACTGCTTTAAAATCTAGATAAAATGGACTCTATCAAGTCTTACTGATCACTACCAAGCTGTAAAAACTGCAAGGAGCTAACCCCTGGATCCACATGGGTCAACTAAAACATGCTCCAAGATCTTAGGTGGTCATTCCTATTTCAGGACCAAATTGACCCTGGGATCCCCGAGGCAGATGATATCTGATGTCAACAGCTAACCCAAGATCAAGAGAATAAACAAGTGACCCCTACAAGAAGTCCAAACCCTTTATCTTCTTCTTATCTTCTAGTGCCCTCAGGAGATCCTTGGACCCAATTCTAAATGACTCCCTGCCCTTCTCTCTTAAATTTAATTTATTTTTTTAGGAGGCACCAGTGATTGAACCCAGGACCTCGTGCATGAGAAACATGTGCTCAGCTGCCAAGCTACATCTGCTCCCCCCTTCTTTTTTTCTCCTTTTATATTACATGGTTCTCCTAACAAGAACTCTCCACCTTCTTGTTCAAAGGGCATCCTAGGTTTTCTCACATAATTGCCACTAATACAAATGTGTTATGCTTGGATAAATGAAACTGGACAAGTGGGACAGTCTACATATCTGATTAAGAAAAAACCTGCTTCCCTGGGCATATGGGGCTTTTTTTCAAATATTGGTTTGAGTTCCCAGACATCTTGGCTCAGAAATATCCTAAGAGAAGTGCATGCATTTTTTCAGTCATAATGCTCATACCCCTCATTTGTTGTCTGGTCTCTTGAGTCTTAACGGCGACTGCACAGCCATTAAGCCAACAAATGACACTAAAACTTCTGAATGTAATATTAAAATGACTCTACAGAGTTTTGGGAGCTTTAGAGCTATGGAAAATCATGAGAAACAAGAAGCAACTAATGGCGAATGAGAGACTAACAGTATAGTCAAACTCTCGTAATCTAGGGAATGACCAAAAGGGGACCATTGATAATATAATTAAATATTTATATTTAAATATACATAAATCTAATTTTAAAATATCTCTTGGGTTTTCTCAGAACCAACACATAACTTCAATTCCCTGAACTAAGCCATGACAAACATCTTCAGAAAGTCCCTACCAAAATGCTCAACCAGAAAAGCCTACTAAGCCTCTAGTTAACCATACCTGGCTGAATTAAAAATAAAGACCCACTTACATTTAAGCTACTCCTATAAGAGTAGTAGGTCCCTGCTCCAATCAATGAACTGAGCCACTTTCCTTCTTTCCAATCATAGAACTACTTGCAAACTCCCTGGCCTCAAAGCTGTGTTCACTTTCACAAGTTACAAGTTTCCTTGCTGTAGCAATCTCGTGTCCTGAGTAAAATGCTGTAAAGTACAACTCATCTCGGACTTGTCATTCAACATTAGAAAATTATTAAAATAGGATATTGCCAGGCAAAGTCCCTTCCTGACAGAGCAAGGGAAGCATATAATTATGCCCCATATAATCTAAACTTGATTACCCCTCATATAATCTCAACCCCATCTCCAACCTGCAGATAGCCTTGGACTTAGGGTTGGGAAATTTGGTAGGAAACATGGTATAAGAAACCTAGAATTACTGGGTTTCTCAGAGATGTCTTGACTACCTGACATTTTTGAGAATTTGGAGTTTTTAAATAAGAAGACTTATCAGTTGATGGGTAGTTCTTGCTATCATTTTATTTGAGCTGGCCCATACCTTCTCCATGAGCAAGTCTTGATTCATGTGAGCTAAAGGATTCAGGATCCATGTCACACAAAGGAGAGAGGGCAGGTCCGGGTTTTCTGGCTCTACGTTTGATAGGGAAGTTTATTTCTGGCTGCTCAATCCAGTTCAGCAGATACAGAGGCTGTGATTTGGGCACATGAGAGCAATAAAGAGAGTTTATTGCCCGGGGGCTTCCTTTATGGTATGTCTTTTAAAACACAACATGGTAGACCGATGAAGATATTGAGGAGCCAAAAGACAAAAAGTCAAAGACTAGCAAGTGGGTTTCACATGCAATGCCTATATAGAGACTTTGTTTATGGACTATGGGAATCAGGTAAGCCATCAATTCAGGAATGATTCATCAAGGTGATGGAGTGTTCTGGACGGGTCTTGGTGGACATTCTGACTTTCTTCTACTCGCAATAAGGCAAACTAGCACTGAATTTTAAGTAGTAAGTTGGGTTTTTCGTGATTTTCATTATAAATGCTTAATTTCATTGTTTTTCAAGATATCAAGTCCTGGAGGAAGAAGGTGTGTAAGGAATCTATGTATCCTCTTGACTTAAATTCACTGTAGAATAAATAAATGCTTATTAATGTATAGCTATCCATAGGGGAGGGGGAAGAGCAGTCTTATTCTATATATTACAGCTGATAAATTATTTTTACCTACAAATACAAATGAATCACAAATGTAATTCATAGGGTTTTAGATGCTTTCATTTTACTGACACATAGGTTTAGATTTTTTAAAGAGGTGTATCAATCCCTAATTTAAATAAATTCACTCAGCAAATTCATACTCCATGCTGTACTGACATTTATTTTTAAAAAGGTATTAGAGAACACATTCTAACAATGGATATTGAAAAGGAAAAGAATGTTATGGTTTGTGCAGGTATATCAGAATATTTTGTTTAATCAAATGTTTAATACTGGTAAGCTCCCACATTCATTTGTCCCAAAAGGATGTCCATTTCACTGGCTCTGTGCTCCACTTTTAATCAGTTCTTCTACTCAGTATGTATGCTTAGGGAAATAGTTTCTCTATTTCTATTTCTATTTTCTCCCTTTGCAGTAAGGGAGCAAATATTTCAATTACAGAAAGTTATTTGGAATAATTTCTGTTGAAGTATATTGTGAAGATACATGAAAAGTTATGCTATTGCTTAAAATATATTTGCCAGGGCAAGATCGTTCTGCTGTTACAATTTTCTGTTGTTTTTCAATTCTCAAAACCATTTCACATACATTATCTCATTATAAGATTCAGTTCACCAAGAAAATTAACTGGAAATACAGTTATTTTCATGATTTGAGCAACTCTGTTATTTTGTTCATTCTTCCTTATCAATAAGCATGAAGGGTAGAAATATAATAATTTACCAATATGCCAGAATGCCTGCCAGTTACAAAGGAAAAAAATAAAAGTTTAAAAGACTAATTCTTCATAATCCTACATCGTAAAGTAAGATTTTCATGTTGCATTTTACTCTTTGCTTCCAAGATTTACATAAACATCCCCTGCATATACATCTGGAATAGCTGAACAGGGGGAAAGAGAATAAAATATAAATATTTCCCCATTAACAATAGTAACAGAAAATGAAAGCACCTTGAAAAATATCAAAATTGTACATGACCTGTATAAGTGAAATTTTAAGATTTATTGGCAGACATAAAAATATTAGGGGGAAAGAAATAATGCTTTCCCTTGGAATTTTTTTTCAATTAAAAAATTATTTTTTATATCAATGTTGCAAGTCAGTTAACACAAGATAATAACTACAATAAAAATAAATCTACTTAGTCAGTGGTTATACGCCCCCTTATTTTTGTTTATTCCTCAATTGAGGGATTTGAGAGGATGCCCACTCTGACTGCTTCAGGCTGAGGAGGGATAGATATAATGGGGCAGAGGAATGGAATGGTTTTGCTTGTGATTGAAGGTACTCCTTGCTTTGGGGTGGGGCTGGTCCATCATCATTGTTTTGTTAGTTGTCCAGGGCAGGCCCAAGGAAGTGGAGAGTAGGAGTTAACTGTATTATCTGCTGGGTTTGGGGGCTCAGCTGGCATAGGAACAATCCAAAAGTTTTCAATCTCTAAGAAATATACTTAGCAGGTGAGTTTGAAAATTACAGGTTCAAATAAAAGAAGTAGAAAAATCACAATTAGGGGATTTATAAATGAGTATAATTATATTATATTGGGGAAATAACTTTCTAGTCCCAGATAAAGCTCATGGAGAGAGTACTGATTTCATGTGGCCCCATAGCTTGCCTATGTTTCCAGATGTCCCTGGGGTCCTCAGGAACACTTTTGATTGTGGCTTTGTGTACTGTGGCAGTTTGTGAAATCTGGCTGAGACCTGTATAAGTTTGACCTCTGGAATGACTTCTCAACTCACTTTGAAATCTAAGTAGGCAAAAAAACCCCACAAACAACCCTCTATTTTATATACTCTTTTCCCCTTTTGATCAAGGTCTTTCTCCAAATGCAGTCCTGCTTAATGCATGATAATAATTCCTGTGTGCCAGGGAGGCTCATCCCTGGAAGTCATATCCCACGTTGGGAGGAAGGTAGTGAGTTTATTTGCAGATTATAGCTTAGAGAAGCAACATGACTCCCTGATGCTCAGAGAAGTAACTCTTAGACAATAATTATAATTAGGCTTAGATTCATTATTATAGGAATAAGGTTCATAAGTGCAAGTGTTGAGGTGGGAGGCTTGGTTTATTAGCTTGTTTTCTTTTATTAGGTATGGCTTATATATTTCTAATTTCAACAAAACAATAGGCAAAATATATAAAACAAATCTGAAGAAGAATAATGAAGGGGTTGATATACTTAAGTGACTAAATATTTACATCTTTTACAAGAGTGTAATGATCAGCAGAAATGATACATTTAAAAGATGTATAAAGGGAGTGGATGTGGCTCAAGAAGTTGGGCACCTATTTCCCACATGATAGTTCCTGGGTTCTGATCCCAGTGCCTACTAAAGATGACCAGATGCAACAAGCCAATGCAATGAGCTGACAAACAAGCAGCCACAATAAGCAGACAAAACAAGCAGAGACAATGAGCAGACAGAAAGCAGACACAGTGAGCAGAAAGATGAGGGAGCCATCTCAAGGATGGAAGAAAAAAAAGTGTATAAAGGTATATTTTGGATATAGTCACCTAATGAAATATTATACAAAAATGAATATGAACATGGAACATAAAACAATCTAAAGGCACCTTATTAATATATTATTGAGTTTATAAAGCAAAAGTTTCAAACATATGAGACTGAAAATTACGGATGAATAAAAAGTGATCTGTCCGTACAATGAGCTATTATTTGACCATTACAAGAAAAGAAGTTCTAACACATGCTACAAGACGGATGAACCTTGAGAATACGATGCTAAATGCAAGAAGTCAGACACAAAAGACCATGCAGTATATGATTCCATTTATATGACATGTCCAGAATAGGCAAATCCATAGAGACCAAATGCAAATTAGTGGCTGCCAGGGTCTGTGTGGGATGGAGAGATGGGGAGATGACAGCTAAGGGGTTCAGGGTTTCTTTTTGGGGTAATGAAAATGTTTTAAAATTGATCTTGGTGATAGATACACAACTCTGTGAATATTATGTTGTGCATTTTCTGTGGGTGAATTGTACGGTATGTGCTTTATATTTCAATGAAGTCTTTTAAATAAAACTAAACACTACACTGTTTAGGCAACAATTGAAATATATGGATTAAAACTCATACAAAAAAGACAAGCATTTATATACAAAATTCAGGATAGCAGATACCTTTCATAAGGAGAAAGAGAAAGTGGGCTGAGGGAATTTCTAGGAGATGGTAGCCTTTTTGTTAATATTCTAGGACGGTCCAAATTGGACTTTCTGAGATGACGAAAATGTTCTCTATCTTCACTGTCCAATACGTAGCCACTGACCATATGTGCCTATTAAGAACTTTATATGGGGCTGGTGTGAAAGGTGAACTGAATATTTATTGTCATTTCATTTTAATTGACTGGAATTTCCACTAGCAGCTATCTCATTAGTCAGCCCAGTTCCAGACCTATGAAGACAGTACAATGGAACTGACAGAAAAGTAATATATTATATTGTATTGCATTGTACTGTATTGCATTGTATTACATTATATTATATATAGAGAGAAAGAATTTGAAAAATGCTGATTAACCAGTTTTCAGAAAAATTCTATGACTATTCTACCTACCACACTAGAGGTGAGAACTGCCAACATTATCTAAGTGTTGTGCATTTTTTCCCAGTCACTAAACAATAGGTTATGATTTTATCCATGTTCATAATTAAGTATTTTCTTTATGGATGTGCCATAATTAATTAACCAACACCTATCATTGGAGAATAAATCTGTTCTAATATTTTTTATAACAGAAATATCTCTGGGATTAATTCTTTACCAATTAGTGCTATTTTACTTTTGGATAAATATCTAAAATTATGTTTACAGAGACAAATTTTAGTCTCATTTTAAGGCTTTTATTACCTATTTCCAAACTGCCTACCAGAAAGTTTATACACATTTATTCAAAATGTCTAAGAGATCCCTTTTCCCCTTTGCCATATTGTCCATTATTCATTATTATATTTGTCAACCTAGTCATGGAAAATTTCATGTAGTTTCAAATAAAATCATTTTTTTCATTAGTGAATTTAAATTTGTTTTCATATTTTATGGACCCTGTATTTGTGGTTTGTAGATAGTTTTGTATAGGTTGTATTTTATTTTGCTGTATTTTGTATGTTTTAAGAGTTCTTTATACAGAGAGCTCTTTATAAAGACCATTATATGTAAACATATGCATTTAAAGCTATTTGCTGCCTATTTGTCATGTACATTTCCTGTATGTTATCTAGAAGCTTTCTATTTGAATGTTATATGTATAGGTTTTTTTTTTTTATCGAACGAGTATTTTTACCCCCTGTCTTTCGGCAAGGCCCAGTAATGCTGCCTTAATAATTTTGAGGAAAACAGACTTTATTTCCTGGGGGTCTTAATGTTTTGTAGGAAAGGAAGATGTTAATGAAAACATGACAGAAATAAATAAGTGCTTATCAATTTTAGTAAGGCTATGAAGTATGATCAGAGGTGATGATGAAAATATTTCCCAGGATGATCAGATCCATGAAGTCGGTAAAGGTGGGCAAGAAATGACGTTTCCTGCCATCTGATGGTTGACTGGGAAGCACTTGAGGTGAGGTGGTACGTAGGGAGAGGAGCACCTGGGGAGGGGAGGTGGGCAGGGGCACTGGGCTTGTCCAAGCAGCAGGACTTGGAAGCTTCTCCTTCTGTCCCCTATATTTGGACTCAATCTTAGAAAGTCTTCCCACATGCAGAAATGATATCAACATTCATCTCTATTCTCTGATACTTGCATTATATATTTTTTCTAAATGAGCGTTTTCATCTGGCAGAGATTTATTTGGAGTAGCGTGTGAGGCAGGGATCTATTTACCTTTTTCTTGTTTGTGCCATAAGTGTTTTCTCATCAAATGGTTAGCATGCCCTGTTGATAGGAAAAGACAGATATATCATACGTTAAAGAGGGTGGATATTGAAGCCCCATGATAACTACAAAGCAAATGGCAGAGACAATGCAAGCTCAGAGAGACAAATTAGAGGACAGGTTGCCTGGGGCAGGGGGGGAAGGGGAAATGGGAAACTAATGTGTAATGGATGTAGGGTTTCTATTTGGAGAGATGGGGGCTTTAGTTGTTGAAGTTACCATAATATTGAAGACGTAATTAATTCCATTGAATAGGTAGGCTTGAAGTGGTTGAGATGCGAAAGTTTATGTTGTATATATGGTTCCATAATTAACAAAGAAAGAGCAACTAAAGAGACAAAGAACAACTAAATGCAATACCTGATACTAGATGGTATCTAGCAAGGGAAGAGAAAAATCTCAAAGGGACATTTTTGGGAATATGAAAAAATTGGAAGGTAGAATGTACACCTAATATCCAAATTTCTTGGACTTGATAACTGCTCTTAAGGTGGTGACACAAGAGAATATCTTTGTTCTTAGGAAACGTATTAATACATGTCGGTATTAAGTGGTCAAGGGGCACGATGTTTACAACCTACATTCAAGTGTTCAGATAATGGATTGATTAATAGATACATGGACAGAGAGATGGATGGATGAATAGATGGTTGTAGAAAGGAAGAAGGAAGAAAGAAAGAAAGGAAGGAAGCAAGGAAGGAAAAAGGAAGGAAGAAAGGAAGGAAGCAAGGAAGGGCAAGTGTAACAAAATGTTAAAATTGTTGGATCTAGATAGCTGATGGATGGGATTGTTATTGGCATTTCGGAGTTCTCTGTATGAGGTTTGTTTTATTTTTTAGCTGTTTTGTAAGTTTGAATGTATTTCAAGGTAAAAAGTTTTTTAAAAAACCTTCTACATGATACCAACACACACTCAACGAAATTTCTAAATTTAGAGAGATGTAAAATGGTGTTGCAAGGATGTAGAACAGTGCTTTTCAGTAGGACCCTTTGTGATGATGGAAATGTTCTGGTCAGTGTTTTCCAGTATGGTAGCCACTAACTACATAAGCCCACTGCGTACTTGAAGTGTCGTTATGAGGACTGAGGGGCTGCATTTCTAATTTTCAATGTTATCTAACTTTGATTCAGATAACCACATGCGGCTAGTGTCTGCCATCTTTGATAGCTTTGATGTGGAACATCTTTGGGAAAACACACTGCTGATGGGAGTGTAAGTTAATATGTACTGTTTGCAAAATATATGTATTATCCTCTGAAGCTGAACATACACTTACCGTAAGACCCATCAATTTAACTTTTCTTTTTTAAAAAGATTTATTTATTTATTTCTCTCCCCTTCCCACCCCGCCCACCGCCCCGTTGTCTGCTCTCTCCGTGTCTATTTGCTGCGTCTTCTTTTGTCCGCTTCTGTTGTCAGTGGCACGGGAATCTGTGTTTCTTTTTGGCGCATCATCTTGTTGTGTCAGCTCTCCGTGTGTGTGGTGCCATTCTTGGGCAGGCTGCACTTTGTTTTGCACTGGGCAGCTCTCCTTATGGGGCGCACTCCTTGCGCGTGGGGCTCCCCTGCGCGGGGACACCCCTGCGTGACAGGGCACTCCTTGTGTGCATCAGCACTGCGCGTGGGCCAGCTCCACACGGGTCAAGGAGGCCCCGGGTTTGAACCGCGGACCTCCCATGTGGTAGACAGACGCCCTAACCACTGGGCCAAGTCCGCCGCCCTTAACTTTTCTTTATATACCCAAAAGATATGTTCAAAAATGAACTCAGCCTCCTGATTTATAATAACCCAAGCTGGAAAACAAGTCAGATGTGTATCAGTGGTAGAACTGATCAATAAACGATAGTATTGTTCTGTAATAGAACACCACATAGCAACAAAACTGTCTAACCATGTGACATATGACACTGGTGAATCTCACAAACATGAAGTTAAGGAAAAGAAGCCTGTTGCAAAAGAATAAATGTTCTATGATGCTATTTTTAAAAATTTCAAAAACAGCCTCAACTATCCTGGAGAGAAGGGCAGTTGGGGTAGAGATGAAGGTATCGGCTAGCAGTGGTCAAGTGCAAGTGTGTTCACTTGTGGTACTTCATCAAGGTGAATATGAATGATTTGTGCACTTTTCTGTACGTATATTTCCATATAAAGTTGAAAACCCACAAATAGAATGCCGCGTCATCAACATTCCTAATGAAATGGAACATTATCCCAGAATGTCAGAAGACATGAATGTCAATGAATACGAGACTTCTCTGACTATGAAAGCATTTTAGGAACCCCTGTAGCAGTTTGATATAACTGATGAATTCCAAAAAGAAATATTGGATTATGTTTGTAAACTGATCTTTTCCTCTGGGCATATTGAATTATATTGGATTCAAAGGTTCCCTTGATTAAGTAATCATGTAAATCTCTTGTGCCAGTAGGGCGTTGAGTCACCACCCTTTGGTGGGTAGGGTCTCACAGATAAAAGGCATGCCAAAGGACAGAGTTAGGGGTTCTTAATGTTGGAGTTTTGATGTTGGAGTTTGATGCTGAAGCCTTAAGCTGGAGACCCAGAGAGTAAGCTCACAGAGGAAAGAGAAGCCAGTCCCAGGAAGAAGCAAGCCCTGGAAAGAAAGGAACCTTGAACCCAGAGAGAAGCCAGACCCTGGAAGAGAGGAGCCCAGGAAGCCTGAACCCTTGCAGATGTCGGCAGCCATCTTGCTCCAACACGTGGAAATAGACTTTGGTGAGAGAAGTAACTTATGCTTTATGGACTGGTATCTGTAAGCTCCTACCCCAAATAAATACCCTTTATAAAAACCAACACATTTCTGGTATTTTGCATTGGCACCACTTTGGCTGACTAATACAACCCCCTTACATAATTTATTTTGCCTATATGTTTTCTGTTTTATGTATGCGCAAATGTGGCATAGCACTAAATAAATTTTAATCATGGAGCTTTAAGTATAAAATTTAAAAAAATATGTCATAAGAAACATTCAGTCATCAGTGTAACTGATAAAGCTTTCTTTTTCCTCTTTAGAAATCCCTAAAATTGTGGTTTTCTTACAATGGAAGGTGTCTTGAATTCATTGAAATATGTTATCTGCTCCACTGTGGAAGTTTCCTGAAATGACGCATGGCACCTCCACAGAGGGGATACCATACTTCCACAAGGGTCCTAGATGGAGAAGTAAATTCAGATACTGGATGCCTAAGGCCAGGTAGGAATGGAAGAAACAGGAAACAAAAGAATTGATGAGTCCTGTGTGGTACTGCAGGGAGAGATGCTGGACATTGTATGTCCTGCCATGGCCCACTGGATGGACTGGGGGAGAGTGTAAACTACAATGTAAACCACTATCCATGTGGTGCAGCAGTGCTCCAAAATGTATTCACCAAACGCAATGAATGTCCCATGATGATGAAAGAGGTTGTTGAAGTGGGAGGAGTGGGGTGAGGGGGGTGGGGGGTATATGGGGACCTCATATTTTTTTATTGTAACATATAAAAAAAAACTAAAGAGAAAAAGAATGTTATTAAAAATGAAATAAAATCTCTTGCTATGTTTGTGGATTTGACTATTAAAAAAAAAGAATGGATGGAGGAGGCACTGAGTGAGAGTGACTCCTGAAGGGAGCTTGTCCTAATGTATGTAGGAATGAAAATGCAACTTCTCATAGTCACTCTACCAAAACTCTCAGCAGCGCTTCCCTCCCAGACTTTGTCACTCCAGAAGAATCACAGTCACTGGTGATTTGATTACTTGTTCTGCAGGAAAGAGTTTTTATTTTTATTATTGTGCTAACATAAATGTGTGTATAACATAAAATTTTAACCGTACCACTCAGCGGCATTAACATTTTTAAAAAGATTTATTTATTTATTTTGGCATTACAATTTAATATTTACAATATTGTGCTACCATCACCATCATTCGTTAGCAAAACTTTTTCATCACCCCAGACAGAAACTCTGCACCCATTAAACAATAACTCCAAATTCTTCCTCCCCAATAACCCCTGATAATGTCTATTTTCTGTCTCTATGAATTTACTTATTGTGCATATTTCATATAAGAGGAACCATACAATATTTGTCCATTTGTGTTGGCGCATTTCGCTTAGCGTGAAGTTTTCAAGGTGCATCCATGTCGTACCATGTATCAGAACTTCACACCGTTTGATGGTGGAATGCTGTTTCATCGTGTGTATACACCACATTCTGTTTTTGTCAATTGTGAATAATGCTGCTGTGAACATGTGTGTACAAGTATCTGCTAGGGCCCCTGCTTTCAGTTCTTTTGGGTATATATCTAGGAGTAGAGTTGTCAGGTCATATGGCAATTCTGTATGCAGCTTTTTGAGGAAATGCCAAATGCTTTCCACAGCACCTGCACCATTTTATATTCCCACCAGCAATGCGTGAGACTCCCCTGAAAGGAGTTTCTTTGCCTATGGATAGGTAAGATCAAAGAAAGGTATTTAGTGAAAAATATACTTACTGCAAACCAGATTTATGTTTTCCTTGATAATTTGTTTAGAACACCCTTTTTAATATTTTTTATATATCTCGAATTTATTGCAATCATTCACCCTTGTGCTACAACCTAATGCATTTTGTTTGTTTGATATGGCAGTGTGAGCATGTCCAAGCTTTTCCCCCTTTCCTTTTTTTTTCAAAGATTTATTTATTTTTTATATTCATCTCTCTCCCTTTCCCTCCCTTCCCCCTGTTGTCTGCTCTGTGTCCATTCGCTGTGTGTTCTTCTGTGTCCATTTGCATTCTTGTTAGCAGAACCGGGAATCTGTGTCTCTTTTTGATGCACCATCTTTCTGCGACAGCTCTCTTGTATGTGGCACCTCTCCTGGGCAGGTTGCACTTTTTTCGCGCGGGGCAGCTCTCTTTGCAGGGTGCACTCCTTGCGCGTGGGGCTCCCCTACACAGGGGACACCGCTGCGTGACACAGCACTCCTTGCGCACATCAGCACTGCACGTGGGCCAGCTCCACACAGTCAGGAGGCCCTGGGTTTGAATCCTGGACCTCCTATATGGTAGGCGGACACTCTTATCAGTTGAGCCAAATCTGCTTCCCTCCCCCTTTCTTTAAATGCAAATGGAATCAGAATTCCCAATTCACACTGTGCGAGGTTGGTAGGTTTGGATTAAAGAAACTAAGAATTCTCTAAGACTCCTTCTGAATTTGTAAAGCTTTATCTCATATCTTGAAATCAAATGAATCATTGGAGACAAGATCTGCATTACAAAGAATTTTGAGTAAAGACATTTTAAAATAAGGGAGTGTCTTTTATGAGATAATTACACTGTCCAGTGCATTTTCAGGATGGAAACTCATTGAGTGTTATTTCAGCTTTCTTACTTTCATTCTTCCTCTGACAAGAAATTTGCCGTCTGAAAGGCATGGTTGTTTTTCAGTCCATTCGTGTTCAGCAATGAAAATAAAATCCAAGGGATACCCAAACTCTGCCGTGCTTGCTTTCTGACCCTTTCCAACTTCTGCTTGATTTGATGTAAACAAAAGCAGGCATTCATAATTTTTATCTGTCAGAAGATGTATTCTTTCAAAAGCAAGAGCACCAACAAACCCTTCTAGACGTATGCACTGGAACACAGACACCTGCTTCCAAGGATGCATTTGCCCATTTGTACTTCCAATTAGACATGTGCTTTGGTTCCTATCGTCATCCCCCACCTCTCCTTGTCCACGCAGCCCCATGTTCATGGAAAAGCTGATGACATCTGCAGCTCCACAGGGAACCCAATTGAACCAGTGCAATCCCCATGGTCTTGCCCAGTGAGTGCTTCAAAGATGACTTCTGACTCTTGACGAGAAGATGGGGACAGATGCTGGTTGGGAAGCTTCTGGGCAAAGCACCCTTCTCGCTGAGAGAGAGGCTCAGGAAGAGAGGACCCCGTCTTCTTCCATAGCCATCCCTGGCTCCTGAAGCTGCGCTCGAAACTGCACAGTGATCTTGCTACCAAGCTGAAGATGATGGTGCTAAAAAGACATCCGAGCAGGGAGATAGAAAGCATCTGGGTTTAACTTGGTAAATAAAAACCCACAAGGTAAGAGAGCCTTTGTGCAAGGGTGACATTGACAGAAGTAGAAATAACGTAAAAATCAATTTAAGGGCGGAGGACTTGGCCCAGTGGTTAGGGCGTCCGTCTACCGCATGGGAGGTCCGCGGTTCAAACCCCGGGCCTCCTTGACCCGTGTGGAGCTGGCCCATGCACAGTGCTGATGCGCGCAAGGAGTGCCCTGCCACGCAGGGGTGTCCCCGCGCAGGGGAGCACCACGCGCAAGGAGTGCGCCCCGTAAGGAGAGCCGCCCAGTGGGAAAGAAAGTGCAGCCTGCCCAGGAATGGTGCCGCACACACGGAGAGCTGACACAAGATAATGCAACGAAAAGAAACACAGATTCCTGTGCGGCTGACAACAGAAGCGGACAAAGAAGACGCAGCAGACACAGAGAACAGACAACTGGGGTGGGGGGGTGGGGGAAGGGGAGAGAAATAAATAAATTAATAAATCTTAAAAAAAAATCAATTTAAAATAAGGCCTATTCCACTTAGATGTAGCCGGTCTAATGATATTGCTTACACAACCACTTAAAACTCAATCATATTTACTTCTGATAATTGGCCCAAAGGATTTGAAAATAGGAACTACTTCCTAGAGCTCCCCACAAATTCCCTGCGGTTCTTGCCTCTGGTTGCAGCCGGATCTTAAACTCTATCAAGAGGGCTCCATTTTTCGGTCCAAGCTCTGCTTTGTGCTTGCAGCACACAGACCACTCGAGCTGCAAAGGGCTAAAAACCCATTGCACTCTCATTTAAATCTAAATACTCTTTGCCTTTTCCTCTAAGATGCCTAAGTTCATTGATGTTGAATAGAATTGTGGAAGGAGTGATTTTTTTTTTAAATATGTGAAAGCAGTGGAAGTCCATGGTTATCTAATTCACATTTTGCCAGTGGGGTCTATTTATGGGTGTGTATACCATGCACCTTTATACTCATGGGTTTTAAGATGTCAGATTCTCCTTAGGACCGTTAGGGTCTGATGTCTAGATGAACAGGCTTCCAATTCCCATTGTGAAGTTAGAATAGCACGAATGCAAACAGGTGAAAAAAGGAGCACAAAAATCAAGGCGAGTTGTAATTGAATAGATTTCAAATTGAGTAAAATGCTAGCTACTGAAGTTCTGCTAGCCCATTAAAAGAACATCTTAACCAAATTCATTGGCTTAAACCCCAAATTAAATGACTTGATCCTAGAAAGTCTAAATGGAGAGGAAAAAATTCATCGTCTCAATAGATGCTCCAATGGATGTACAAAAACTGAATGGTTGATCCAGATATATTTTTAAAGTATGTAAAACCTACTGAAAACCAAGAACAAAACATGGGTCTTCGGCATGTTAATTACTGGTCTCAAACTAACAGTGAACAAACTAGAGTTCGGCACATTAAAAGAGGAAACGAAACAAGGAGTCCCACTGTAGCTATGATTCCGGGAAATTCTGCACAGCAAACTAAGTCCTGAAGGGGAAATAAGAGGCGCAGATATTGGAAATGACAAAGCAAATTAGATTTACTTCCAAAAGCTACTTCTGTCTGCCTTGTGAAAACAAGAGGATCCACTATTAGGCTCTTAAGCAAATTCATTAAAGATTTTGATAACTTTCCTGTATGCCAGGCATAAGTAATAAGAAAGAAATTATTTTGAAAGATCTTGAAGCAGAACAAGGCAAAGTATCAACTTGAGATACAATCGGTGGGCGGTAATTCCCACCAGCTTGTCAAGGTTTGTTGCATCAATGACCCCCCGTCGCGCCGATGTTGCTGGCCAGTGAGGGAATGTGCTGTTCACCCCAACAGCCGTGGGGAGCCACTGAAGGTGCTAAGCAGGGAAGTGGATGATACAATTTGTAGTTTTGAGAATTCCCTCTGACCAGAGAGAGGAGAGTGGCTGGCAGGGGGAAATGCCTCGAGCCAAGGAGCCCATTGGAGAGGAAGCATATGCTCTAAAGGAGAAAAAACTTTAAAACAAATCTACCTCTTAACTGGAGAATGGGAACGCAGGTCATTGGTCCAATCCTACGGATGGGCTAGCAGCCTTCAAAAGTCTAAAGAGCATCATGCACCTGGGGTAGCTACAGGCTCCTGCAAAACGGCCTTTGTCCAAATATCTGTCTCCTTTGGTGCTAAGCCAGGGATACTCCTCCCTGGTCTAGGACCTGAGTAGCCTGACTCCCCACGGCACGTAGGAAACCAATCTTGTTTTGTGTGCTGCAGGAAACCCACCTTGTTTTGCCTCTCTGCAGTTTCTCCACTCAGCAGAAGGAGTCTTTTCAAAACATAGACCGTTGCATGCCATGGTCTGACATGCACTAGTAACCCCCAGACCCTTTGGCAGCCAAAGGCGACCTGGATTTTGCCTACTTCTCTAACCATGCTTATTGACGTCCTGCAGCTGCTGGAACAAATTCCCACCTGCGAGGTGGCTTCGAACAGCAGAAATGCATCGTTTCCCAGTCCTGAAGGCTGGAAATCTGAATTCAAGGGGTCAGCAGTCCCTCTGAAACCTCTGGGGCAGAGCCTTTGCCCTGGCGATGTCCAGCACTCCTTTGTTGTAAGGGAAGCACTTCCAGCCCTGCTTCTGTTGTCACCTGGCCATCCCTGCATCTCCTTCTATGACACCGGTCAACATGGACCAAGGGTCTGCCATCCTCCAGCAGGACTCCTTCTTAATTTAACAAATTCTGTCCACGACAACCTGATTTCTCTGTAAGTTCACATTCGCAAGGAGTAGGACTTGACCGTGTCTTTTGGGGACACAATTCAAGGCGGGGACACCATTTGTTCCTCCAGTTCTGGCTTCGCCTGCCGCATCTAACTGCAGAGCCTCTGATAGACCAAGCCCCTTTCCACTGCCCGACCGGGGCCACTGCTGTCCCTTCCACCCCAGGTCTGTTCCCTGTGTAATCCCAGCTCCAACCTGTGAAGGACAGGACTTGGCTACAGTTGCTGTTCAGGTTCTCTCTACTCTGTTTCTCCTCTGGTCAAGTCCAAAATCCCCCCTTTCCCTGCCTCTCTGGGTTTCTCTGTCACTCATGCCCAAGAGGGCTCCCCATTTATTGTTTCCATCGTCACCCTCAAACCTACCTAGGTGAGGATTGGGGGTGGGGGTGGGGGCCACACTGGGCGATGGTGTGTCCGTGGGAAGAGGTTACAAGGTTCTTACAGAAAAGAGAGGGATGTTAGGGGTTGAGTCATGCTCCCTGGAGAGGTGTGTTCAGCCTCCAATCCCTGATCCCGGTGAATGGGATCTTGTTTGGAACTAGGATGTAGTTAGTTGAGATGATGTCATACTGGATTAAGGTGGACCTTATTAGAAGAGGAAAAGAGAGACAAACATGGGGAGAAGTCCATGTGACGACCCAGGTAGAGATTGGAGTGATGCATCCGCAAGCCAAAGAGTGCCAAGGGTGGCCGTCCACCTCCCGCCCCCCAAAGTCTCCCCTACAGGCTAAAGGGGGGAGCAGGACTCCACCAACACATTTTTTCAAACCTTTGGAACTGTGAGACAAGAAATTCTGTTGTTTCAAGTCTCCAGTTTGTGGTGATTTGTTACAGCAGCCCTAGCAGACTCATCCCAGGGATAAACTAGCTAAGTTCTCCACCAACTTTTCAATGTGGCCCAAAGGAATTATTAATAAGGTCCTCCTAAACCCTATACTTTCAATTTTTTAAAAGGATATATCAGGGATTGAACCCAGGTCTTTGTACATGGGAGGCAGGTACTCAACCACTGAGCTCCATCTTCTCCCCATACCTCTAATTTTTCAACCAATATCCAACTGTAGTTTATGGGGATGACTCATATGTAAGCAGTGTTCCACACCCCTCAACTGTCTATCCTCAAGGATGGTTTTCAATGAATAGACACAAGTGAGTCTTCTAGCATGACTTTGCAAGAGTCGTATACCTTTGTCATTTCCATTTACCTATACATCAAAGATAATACTGCCCAACCCTCCCAGTGCCATTCAAAGACAAAACACTTCCTGCTTTCTGTAAAGGTACCATAGAGCACAGCAGGAAACAGATATAGAAATATGACATTTGAGTTGCAGTTTTCCCTACAAGCAGGTGTGTCTGGTCTCTCTCTAGAGTCTATCAGTACTCTTGAGAGCCCACTGGTACTCTCTAGAACACACTGGCACTCTCTAGAGCCCACCAGTACTCTCTAGAGCCCACCAGAACTCTCTAGAGCCCACCAGAACTCTCTAGAGCCCACCGGTACTCTCCAGAACCCACCAGTACTCTTCAGAACCCACCCGTACTTTCTAGAGCCCACTGGTACTCTCTCAAGCCCATCAGTATTCTCTAGAGCCCACAGGTACTCTCTAGAGCCCATTGATACTTTCTAGAGCCCACTGGTACTCTCTAGAGCCAATTGGTACTTTCTAGAGCCCACTGGTACTCTCTAGAACCCACTGGTACTCTCTAGAGACCATTGGTACTCTCTAGAATCCACCAATACTTTCTAGAGCCCACTGGTACTCTCGACAGCCCACTGGTACTCTCTAGAGCCCATTGGTACTCTCTAGAATCCACCAGTACTTTCTAGAGCCCACTGGTACTCTCGACAGCCCACTGGTACTCTCTCTATAGCCCATATTCTCAGGGTATATGCATTCAAAGCCTGTTTCTATCATCTTCCTCATCAGACTGAAAACAAAAGCTCATAAGTTCTATTCTTTGCATCTGTCATGGGTTGAACAGTGACCTCCCCCTCAGAAAATGTCGACCTGGAATGTGCATATGACCTGATTTGGGAATAGAGTCCTGCAGATGTGAGTAAGGGTCTTGTGAAGACATCACCCTGGATCAGTGTGGACCTTAAATTCAATGCCATGAATCTGAGAAGGGAAGGGGAGGGGAAAGGAAGGGAAGGAAAAAGGAGGGGAGGGAAAAGACAAAAGGCGGAGGCCGTACGGAGCTGGAGATGGAACCTCGAATCAGCCTGCCAGAAGCCAAGGACACCTGGACGCACGTCTACCAGAAGCTGGGAGAGGGAATGAAGGCTCCCTACTGGAGCCTCTGGAGGGAGCAGGGACCTGCCAACACCTGGTTGTGGACTTCTGGCCTCCAGTCCTGTGATGGAATGAGTAGCTGTTGTTTGCAGCCACCTGCTTCTCGGTCATTTGCCGCAGCAGCCGTGGGAGACTCCTACCGTCCTGTGCTGCTCTTAGATCTTTAACTCAATATCTTGTCCCTTTCAGGGGCCCTTACAGTTTAGCTTTTAGAGCGAAGTATTTAGGGAAACACTTGGTGTGCAAATGAAGGACAGCCATTCAGAGATCACCGCACAGGGAGGGGAGAGTTGGTTTGGAAGAGTGAGAACGTGTCAGCACACCTGACTTAGTAGAGGTGGGAAAAGCCACTCCCCAGGGAGCACCACCTGGCCCAGCCCCTGGCTCTCAAGTGCCTGTTAAAGGTGAACCACCGGTTAGACCTTATAGGAGCTGCTCCATTGGGATTCCTGGTTCATTTTTCAGACAAGGTCAGAGGGATATTTTTAATTGATTTTAATAAAGGGAGACATAACCTCTAACGTTAAAATCTAAGAATAAAATATGGGCGCGATGGGAATGTCAGGAGGAGTTCCTACACGCATTTCATTCTTTTCTTAAACACATATTTGTTGAAGCCAGAGACAAACTATGTGAAAAGGCCAGGACCAGGGAAATTAAACAATCTTGTTTTGAGAGGGAGAATGTTGTCCTGAGAAGAATCACTCTGAAATAGGAAATGAAGGTGAGGAATTATTTTGATTTGCTGGACATGATTCATTGAGATGCGAGAAATGAACCCTAGAGCAGGGGTTCCTAAGATGGGTTCCCTGGTCCAGCAGCAGCGGGAACTTGTCAGAAATGCAGGTTCTCGGGCCCACCCAGGCTCTGCTGAAGGGGGGGCACTGCACCAGGTGTGTTTCTGTGTTTTAATGTGCCCACCCCCAGGGCATTCTATCGGGAACTGCTGCTGAAAATGACTGAAAGATAAACACTTACCCTTCCATCTCTATAAGCAATTTTATAGAGAATACAGCAATTGCACAAGCAGAATATAATTTTACTTTTTGAAGGGAATCGAACGAACACCCTTCCAGCGGTTTATTGAAGACACTGCCTATTTGGACATTTGCATTTCATGACTGAACCTTAGTAATACAAATGAAGCACTTGCTTGGAAAACAGGGAGGTGGCACAGTTCCGTTTGGCTGCTGATAAATTTAATTTGGCCAAAACCTGGACGGGAGCAGTAGCTGAAGGAGATGCTTCAGAATGGGGAAACTGGGGTAGAGGCCGCTGGACTTCCCAGCTGCAAGCAGATAAGCCAGCCTCCTTCCAGAACCCCACACTGGGAGGTACAGGGCAGGGCCGAGTCTGCGCCAATTCCCCACTGATTACCTACTTTGCTATGGGGAACAGAACAATCCGGAGAAGCGCTGCACTTTTTCCTCCCCGTCCCTCTTGACGCCTGGGAGAGTGTTTCCAGTAGGCTTGGCTGTCCCAATTTCAAAATCTTATTTAGGTTTCAGAAATGCTTTCCAGACCCAGCTGTGTGCGATACATAAAACCTGTTGAGTTTATTACTGATGACAGGCATAGCGGGAGTAAAAAGCATGGAAGCAAAATAAAATTATCTCCATTATAGAATGAGGGGATTACAATCGGAGAATGAAATTTGTTTTCTAATCTGGTTATGCCCCCTCCCCCCCGAAGCTGCATTCAGATCGGAATGCCTTCCCCTTTGCTCATGTGGTAATCGTATAGAGTATCTGCATACATGTTTTTAGGGAATGCTTCGACACAACCACATAGCAGTAGGCAAAGGGAAGGTATTTTAAGAGTGATGCAAAGACGTATATGAAACTGTTAGGACAATTCAAGGTAATTGGATTTCAAAGATGAATTCTTTTCTTTGACTTAATTATGATGCAAGACAAAATGAAGACAACCTTGGAAATCTTTAATGGTAAAATTCAGCTTTAAATAAATAATATATTTTTCAGAAATGTATAAATAACATGGAGACATAGTATTCTCTCTAACTCTGCTTCTCTCTTCTCTCTTCTCTCTTCTCAGCAACCCACTGTACACACAGACAAGACCGGAATTCTCCTCTATCTTTATTTACATACATAACAGATTATAAGAAGCATCACTCTGAGTGTAGTAGAGGACATGTGATTTTGACCATTCTTGACATTCTTATTCTGAAAAAGGATGTAAATAGCAAATAAATTACATTCATGCCTCGACGTACACTCTTCCGGCACGTAATCAAAATGAGAATATTTCCAACGAGACAGAAAATAATGAAACTCTGTGTAATTTGAAAGGTGGAGAATAATTTTAACACGTGGTTCACAATACTGTAAAAATAAGGATAGATTGCATCCTAGATTGTGGTGACAAGAAACACAGAGAAAATGCTTGCAGAGGGAGAAAGATGCTTTTAGAAACTAAAGCATCTTCCAGGACAAGTCCTTTCGGGTGACAACCTGTAACTGTGCCTTGAGTAAACTTGGGATGGCCAGTGAGATTCTTGGGCATTCTTGAGGCTTGGAAAAGCCCTCCCTTGGGGTGTTGGAGGATCTCTGTGAAGCATCATTCTAAATTGTAGGTCAAGTGATGGAGGGTCAGTGAAGTACACAATGCTGTTGTGTACCTCCCAAAAAGGGCTGGAAACACGCCATCTGGATGTGCCTGGGAAAGCTCCCAGCTCCCAGGTTCTCATCTTCATGTATTTTTCGGTTTTGCCTAAGGACTCACCCAAGTTGCCATATTCTGCTTTGTTTGGATAGCCCATCTCTAGCTTCTTCGATGCAGTATCAGCCCAAGGTTCATCTTTAACTCGTTGTATATTCTTGAATGATAATTTGGCATTCTGTCCAAGCTCTCTCAACATCAATTTGGTCTGTCCTGTTTTTGGCTTTATCTTTCCCCAAATGACCCTAATTTGGTGGAATTTGAGAACCATTCTTGTCCCCTGTCTTTCATATAAACCGACATGAAATTTCATGGAATTTGTCTCTTCATACCCGTTCTCTCCTCCATTATTTCACTTCTTCAATAATCTCCTCTCCTCGTTCTCTCTCTTGCCTTATCAATATCCTTACTAATATTTCCTATCAAGAAACACACCTGCTTTAATATCACTTATTTAAAAATCAAAACAGGTGCCCGTTAATCCCACAATTACTGCCTCTCCATCTTTCTACTCTCTTCAGAAAATTTCCTGAATTGGCTATGGCCGATTGTCTTCCTGCCAACTCACTGTTTGTTTCCCAGTTCTCTCTTGAGGCCACTCCAATGGGAATTTTGTCATTACTATCCTTCACTGAAGAATGCCATGATCACCAAGTCCAATGACCATTTTTTGGTCCTCAGATTATTTGATTCTCTGAAGTTCTTGACAGAGCTGTTTCCACTCCTTTCTTGAAAACCTTCTATACTTGGCTTCAGAGACATCAGGTTGTCCTGGTTGAACTCCTACCTCATGAATTGTCAGTCTTCCTTGCTGGAACTTCCTCCTGCCCCTGTTCTTGAGATATTCAGTCCTCAGACCTCATCTCTTCAATCTCTGTCTACTCATCTCCCGGTTGGTCTCATCCACCCCCATTCCTCCAAAATTCTCTCTCCATTCCAGATCCCCAGGCAGAAATACCCATCTGTCTATATGATATCTATTCTCCATTGTCCAAGAAGCACCTCAAATTTAACATGCTCGAGACTGAATTCTTGAATTCTAGCACCCCCAACCTGCCCCTGCCCAGGTCTTCCTCATCTCAGTAAGTGACATCTCTGGCTGATATCTTGGAATCACTATTCATCCCTAAATTATCCACGTACAAGTCCAACCCTGGAGTAACTACTGAAGACTCTTTAAAATATGTCTTGGATCCAATCACTTCCCAATGCCTCCACCATGACCAACCTGATCCAAGCATCATCTCTCACCTGCACAACACAAAAGAATCTAAACTGCTCAGCCTGCTTCCATTCTCTCACCCATGGTCAAATCACTACATAGCAGCTGGAGCAAATGTCTGATCCTATAAATATTATCTTGTTACTCCCCAGGGCAAACCTTCCAAGGGCTGTAACTCACTTGTAGAATAAAAGCACATTCTATGTAAGCTCCTCCTAAGGTCTTATCTGTTTTGCTACCTTTGTTATGAATTATATTGTTACCACTTTCCCCATGGCTCAGCATGCTACAGCTACTCTGACCTGCCTGATCTTCCTCAAAAAAGCCACGCTCATTCCCACTCAGGTGCTTTGCACGTGTTCCTTCCTTTGCTTCGGTATCTTCCCTCCAGGTCCTTTGTAATTTCTCCCAGGACTGTTCCTCTGCTTTGCTCAAGGTCCTGCTCGGATGTGTCCCTATCAAGATTGTTGCTGTCAACCACTCATACCACGAAGCCACCCCCCACCCCCACCATTCTTCCTTCCCTTGTTCTCCTTTAGCTTTCTGCACGTCTCCTTTGTCCCTTTGTCGTTATATGTATCTTCGCTTATGTTTTGGTTTATTTATATTCATCAGACTTTAAACTGCAAGAAGGAGGGACATTATTTTATTGATCATTTTATGCCGGGTGTCTAGAACAGCACCTGCCACTCATTTATGTCCTCGATAAAAATCTCACGGAAAAGTTAATCATCAGGTGGTGCTGTATATAATAGTTATACAATAGAGTACACAACATACCCTGATTGTTCATGTCATGAAACTTGAGGTTTTGGCCACAAATTTCCCAAGAAGAAAGTTTAGGGCAAACTTGAGGAATAATTCATTCCTGAAATTGGGGCAGGAGGAACTTCTGGCAAGGAAGACTGAGAAGGACAAGTCATGAGATAGGAGTTCAGCTGGGACAACCTGATGTCTCTGGAGCCAAGTATAGAAGGTTTTCAAGAAAGGAGTGGAAACAGCTCTGGCAAGAACTTCAGAGGATCAAGTAATCTTCCAGTGTTTTGGAAGTCAACACCTTGATGTAGAAGGGTTTCAATAACTATCCTCAGGCAGCTCTGCTCTTACCTTGAACAAAATATTTTGTGATCCACTTCAGGGATCTCAATGTGTTGGTGGTATTTCAGGGGTGACCACTTAGAGGTTTTCAAAGTTACACTCTTTTGGGGGTTCATGGTACAATTCTGTGGGCGATACTAATTTATAAACAAGTTCTTTTTGTTATTTCATTGTCTAAATTCCATCAGATTTAAGTCAAGATGGCCCCCCAAATATGCCAAATTCTGAAGATTTTGAAGGCGAAGGTCACAGATTTTAACATTTGCTGTTTTGAGACATTTGAAAGTGAATATCAAACTAGATAAAATTTCACGCTTGGTTTGGAATAAAGAAAACATAATCTGGATTAATGGGGTCACCCAAGCCTCTTTCAAGCACCCCATCTTTGTCACTATCGATTGATGCCTTAACCTCTTCCTGTCTGGCTTCAGATCACCCCTCCGCCCCTTGGCTCTGCTTTCACAGCAGTTACTTACTGATGACCTCACAAAACAGTGTTGATACAGTCACCTTGTCTCAGGCTTTCATTGGATTTATGGTTTTTGATGCAATTGACCTGCACCGTGGCTTCCAAGCAGCTCTTCTATGGCTCTTGGTATCCTTGTTTGCCTTCTTCATTGACTTGCATTTCCCCACCACTCCTTCTGGGTCAGAATTTCCCAAAGCTACACCTGAATTCAGCCTGTGCCTTTATACCTGTTCCCTCAGGGAACTAACCGACAGCTGCAGCTTCCACCACAGCCTGGAGCTTATGGGAGCCTGGTCCGTTCCTGCAGATCTGGCTTCCCTGCTGAGTTCAGGACGCAAATTCCCTCAACCTGCAAGGCAACGCGTCTAAAGTGAGACTCACTCTTGTCCTCCTTGTTCTCACAGCCCTGACCACTGGTCCACATCCCTAGCTAAATTATGATGGACCCTTCTCACCCAGCCCCACACAGTTAGCAAAACTGGATTCTTTCATGCCCAGCGTAATCACCAACAAAACATCTCTTGCTTCTTGTCTCTTTTGAATATCTCAGGCTTTCCTTGGCTCTTGCCCTGCCCTGTTGTATTTACTCCATTCCGGTCTCACTCCAATTTGTCGTATCTCCAATCTACCTTTTATTGTTTTACTTACACCAAAATAGGTTCAGCCATATTCAACCTCCCTATCAATAACTAATAACTGCTTTTGCCTTTGCCCTCATTGTATGTTTAATTCAGTGCTTAGGTTATTGACTTTTTTTTGGACTAGTCTAACTAGTTCTCCTCATTTATTTGAAACCTGTTTGAAGTCTGAGATGATGTCTTATCCATCTCCAAACCTGCCTACATTCAGAGCCCAGGTGTCAACCTCCTGGCAAAGAATCCCAATGCCCCACAATCCTGTTGCCGCTCTCTTTAGCAAGGACATTTCTCCATTTACTGTGGATCAAATAGCACATACATCACCTCATTCGGCTCAGGACTGCTTTGTAAGGTGTTGATCCCTATTAATTTATAGGGGTCCATGAATACTGATGAGATATCCAACTAAGGTTCTCCACACTTTCTAGGGGGGCAGGTGCAGCCACACAAAATCCTGGGACTGGAAAGGGAGGGAGCCCGTAGCACAGGTAAAGCTTGCCCCTCTGGGGTGTTGGCAAATCTGTGAACCCTCAGCCAGGGCGAGGAAGCACTTAAAGCTGAAGACTATCTTTGGCATCCTCACATCTTCAGTTTCAATAACTGTGGCCAAAATACATCTTCTCCTCCAGAGATGGCAATTTAGGCAAAATTCTAGGTATCAGAGAGAGAGCCAAAAGCAGCTTTAAGGTTTTGTCTGGGACAGTTTGGTAGTACTTACGAATTCCCCAAATAAAGATATTAATTATGTTCTTAAACTGGTCTGTTCATCTGGGCGTGGTACCCTTTGGCTGTATTAAATTCAAATTTCCTTGATTAAATCAAGATTAGGGCTTCAGTTCGCCACTTCAGTAGGGTGTAACTCAGGTTAAATCCCTGCCCCTTTGGAGGGCTGATGGAAACACTCAAGAAGACACAAAGAAGAAGGCACAGGAAGAAAGAGCACTCTGTAGACATGACAAAGGAAAGCACTTTGATCCCGCGGCCTCAGGAAGAAAGACGAGCCATTTGCCTGACATTTTGCAGCTGAAGAGAAAACAGAGTAGCTGAGCTGAGGAAGTCAGGAAAGAAACAAACCCTATGCCAGCCTACAGCTGAGATCAGAAGAAGCTGGGGCCACCGAGCCTTGAGAGGAAGAAGGAAGGAGAGACCAGGTCCGCCATCTTGTTTCAGCATCTGGTGACTGACTTGGGTGACAAAGGACCTCTTATGGTACCTTGAGCTGGACTCTTTAGGACCTTGTAACCGTGAGCTTTTACCCCAAATAAATTCCCTTTATGAAAGCCAACAGATCTCTGGTATTTTGCATCGGCACCGCTTTGTCTAATACACAGGGATTGACAAATATTTTCTGTCAAAGACTGGAAAGTAACCAACTTTGCCAGCCCTACAGTCTCTTGCTCACTCAGCTCTGCCCTTGTGGGGCAAAGGCCATCATGGACAACCTATAAACAACTGGGCACGGTGGTATTTCGATTTGTGGATGCTAAGATGGGGATTTCATGTAATTTTCACTGTTCCAATGGAGTCGTCATCTCTCGATGTCCCCCAACCACTGAAAACGTAAAACAGTCTTCTTAGCGAGGGAGCTGTCCACACTCGGGTGGCAGGCAGGTTGGCCCATGAGCTGGAGCCTGCTGGCCCTTTTTCTCAGGCACTGGATTTCAATCTTGCCTGCACATCAGAATCACCATGGGCATTTACAAAAATCCTCAAGCCCAGACTAGAACCCCGAACAATTTAATCACGAGCCCTGCGGTTGACATCCCAGTGTGGGTCTTTTCATCCCACTTCACTCATCGGAAAGGGAGCCAGGTAGAGGTTTAGGGCAGATGGCCCGCTGCCATGAGATTAGGGCTGGAGGGCCCCCCGTTGCCCTGTGCTAGATCATTTGCAAATCCATGAGGGTTCCTCTAGGATTTAAATTTAAGACCTGTAGAAGGCATTTTAGAATCAGGATAGTGTCAGGTACACACTCACCCACATTAGGGCAGTAATGAAACGCTCTGACTCATTCTCCTTCATACCGTCTGGAAACTGGTGTGATTTGCCTTCTCCAAACAATCTTACAGAATAGCAGGTGTTCTCTGATGGCCTTTAAAATCTTTAAAAGCCAGGATTTCCAACTTGACATACCTAAGTTAATTGAGGTAACACAAAACAGCCAACTGTCACCAATAGAAATGATTTCCCTGAGGTAAAAATAAAATAATTCAAGCGAAGACTCTTTTGAAATAGAATTGTTTTTAATCCGAGAATAAAAGTGACTGCTCATAGGAATATTGAGCTGCAATGAAAGTTTTGTGTTTCTAAATGCATGAAGGCTCACAGACACAAATATTTCAAATGCTTTGATTTTTTTTTTTTTTGCCTGACATTTTCAAATGAATTAGTTTGGATATTTTGCAAAATTTACAATACAATACTATAATAAGTCTATCACTTCTTCAGAAAAAGTCGCAATGTTTGATGTGGTGGCTCTGAAAAACCTCCATTAATTTAAAATGCTGTTGAAAAGTGCAAGGAGAGAGGGTTACACTTTAGAAACAAATTTCACTCATTCCATGAAGGGTGCTTAGAAACAAATTTCACTCATTCCATGAAGGGTGTTACACTTTAGAAACAAATTTCACTCATTCCATTAATGGGAAATAATGAGGATTCTGGAATTTTGTGGGAAAAGGTACATTAATTAAAATATTCATTTAACAGATATGTTGAACTAGTATATTGCATTTATCATAAAAGAAGTTTTAGAAAACCCTCTCAGTTTCAATGATTGCACTTTTTAGATACATGTCCATGTGTAGGACATGTATCTAAAAATGATTATCCATGATGATCCATGAATACATGACAGTCTATATACATCATGATGTATATAGAATTTGGGGGGTCCTGGTGAGTGGGATTTCTGCTTTGAGGGATATTGGATGGCCTATGAAATCACACTAAGTCCTCTTCTTATCCTAGTTAATAACAAGACAATAAGGGCTCAGAAAAAACCAGCAAGGTTGTTGTAAGACCAAAGCCAGAATTTATTACCGTTTTTCACAAAGTGAAGGGAAAAAAGTTTCAAACAAAGAAAAATCTGAGGATTAAAATTGTTTGCGTGGGTGTCGCTCTGTGGTGGAGCATCTGCTTTGCCTGTGTGAGGTCCTGGGTTCCATCCCTGACCCCTCCTTAAAATAATAAATAAAAAGCACATAAAAAATTTGAGGATTTCACACTCCAGTGATCTATCTTTCATTGGCACAACTAATTTAAGTTTACTCTCCAGAAAAATGTAAAAATATCAAAAGGATGTGTATCGACGGTTGATTGTAGCACTGAAATATTTTGAAATGCTTCAGCATGACAGCATAGGCTGTTAGTGCAGACGGAGGCCAAAGCCTAGAATTTCATCTTTTCTTCCGGCTGCTGAGGACCTCCTGGCAATGAGATGACTTGGGCGGCTGTGAGCAGGTCATTAATCAGAAACTATCTTCGTCAGTAGTGGAAGTGAATGAGGAGCGGCTCCTGAGAAAAGGCTTCTGTCCTAACCTATTGTTAACACTTATCATGCCAAGGAGACTACGTTTGATTTTGAAGGCTGCTAATTAGGTCTACGTTCAAAGCAATGTCCTCGGACTTGTATTGGAGTGGCAATGGGAAGAAGATGGGGCTCCGGCCCTGGAAATGTACCGGCTCATGCGGGAGCGAGACACAGGGATAGAGTTCCTTGTTTTCAGGTTAGAGAGCAGCTAACCCATCCCACGTCAACACTTTTACATGAGAGACGCCCGAGTCACAAACCTGCTACCTCCTTGGTTGGAAACTTTTGCCTCTGTTTACTCCTGAATCTTTTTCTTTCCTTGGAAAGCAAAGATGATCTTTGCCTTCTACAATGTCTAACAAATAGCTTTCATCTTTCTCCAATAAACTCTCTTTCCTTTTCCTAACAATCCCCTTCAGAGGCTCTTTAAGGGAAAGAAAGACCCTATAGGACATTTGTTTCCCCCCCGCCCCCACCCAAGGGACACTTGGGGAAGTCTAGAGATCTTTCTTGTCCAATGAAAGAAGATGCTCGTGGCCTCTAGAGGATGGAGGTGAGGAAGCAGCTAAACATCTCAAGTGCACAGAATGGTCCCCTGGTCCCAAACAGCAGTGGTGCTGATGTTGACAAGCCCCGCTGCCTTCTACATTGTGATTCTTAGGGGCGGAAGCATTGCAACAGAATTGATGAAATCCTTGACTATGAAGCGATGATCACAGGGTTTGCTGCAATTCCCACTTTGTTTAAACTGGGTTTACCCATGCTTCTGAATTCTTGCTTTGTTCTCATTCTGTTTGAATGAACCTTGAAGGAGTCTCAATTCTGTGCCAGGAACTGGGGGCATGAAGGCAAATGAAACAGCCAGCAGGTGCTTAAAGTCTGATAGAGAAAGTAAATGTGTGACCACGCGTAGTACAAGGCATTTGATTTAACGGGGGGTGGGGGGGTTGGGGTATCTGGGGCACTGGGAAGTCAAGAGTAAGGGCAGTTCTCCTAGGAGAGCGTGGGGATTTTCAGAAAGATGTGTTCCACTGGGGTCTTCCCCCGTGGGAGAGCCCACCTGGGAAAGGACATAAGAGGGGGGAGCCAAATGGCCAGCGAAAGGCCAGGAACTCAGGAAGGGGCTACTGGGGTTTTATTTTTTTTTCGGCAGGGGAGGAAGGTGGGTTGTTTGTTTGTTCTCCCCCATCCCATGGCTCCCTTATCTGATTGCTCATTGTTTTTTGCTTGTTGGATATATATATTTTTTGCTTGTTGTTTGCACTCGTCGTCTGTTTTTCTCTTTAGGAGGCACCGGGAACCAAACTCAGGACCTCCTGTGTGGGAGACAGGTGCCCAGCTGCTTAAGTCACATCTGCTCCCTGCTGGAATTTATTTATTTATTTACTTATTTATTACCACCCCCCCCTTTGTGGCTTGCTTGCTCTCTGCTCTCTGTGTCCATTCGCTGTGTGTTCTCTTGTGTCTGCTCATCTCCCTTTGTTGTGTCATCCTGCTGTTCCAGCTCTCTGCGGTCACAGGTCATCAGCTCTCCACGGGCGTGAACCAGGGCCTCCTAGATGGTAGATGGGAGCCCAATCAACTGAGCCACAGCTGCTTCCCCTGATGGTTTTTAAAAAAATGTTTGCTCATTGTTTTGCTTCTTGTCTGCTCATTGTTTTGGCTTCTTGTCTGCTCATTGCTTGTTTGTCCTCTTTGGCGGCCACTGACAACTGAATCTAAGACCTCACATGTGGAGGCGGGTGCCCAACCACTTGAGCCACCTTCCCTCCCAAGGGCTAGTGTTTCTGAGGCATGAGAAAGCTGGCGTGGCTGAAGCAACACCTGAGAACAGTTTTGGAAGTGTGGTGGGATAAAGTGCAGGGAATATTATCCTGGACTGTGAGGCAATGGGCAGTTTGGGATGCTGAGACATTAGATGATGGATAGCACTTGCAAGTGTTTGTTGGTGAAGAAAAGACAAGTATCCAAGGAAAGTTTTATTTTTCAATGTTGGAAGAGGAGAGTTAGCTTCTCTCGATATTTGGATGCTTTGCAAATGTCTCTTCACTAGATGTTTTCAAATTCAAGACGGATTTAAAGAGCCTTCACAGGGTGCTAGAGAAACAAGGTTGTGCTTTTCTGAAGCTACACATTACCTTTTCTACCCCCCATTGGGGGTGAGCAGTGAGGAGGGGTTGGAAGCAGCTGTAACGAGAGCTCAGATCAATAAACAGAATTTCCAGAAAGCCAAGGAAATTGGTGTGAGCTCCACCAAGCTTTCTCTCTTCTGGGTCACTGACTATCCCCTAAGATTCCAGTCTAGGCTCTGCTTCTCCGAGAAAGAGTTCTGTTTTTGCTGGGCAAACTTTGAGTGTCTTTCATGAGTTTCTCAAATTTAGCCTCTCTCCTCTATTTCCATGGTGTCTGACTTTGTTTAAAAAAGATTTATTTATTCCCTCCTCCCTCCGCCCTGCTGTTTCTGCTGTCTGTGTCCATTTGCTGTGTGATCTTCTGTGACTATTTCTCTTATTGCCTTCTCTTCTCATTTTTTCTCCTCTAGGATTCACCATGAGTCAATCCTGGGGGTTTCTGATGTGAAGAGAGGTTCCCTGTCAATTGTGCCACCTTAGTTCCTGGTCTCACCTTGACTCTCCCCTTGTCTCTCTTTTGTTGCATCATCGTCTTGCTGCATGACACACTTACGCAGGTGCTGGCTCCCTACATGGGCACTCGGCTTGCTGTGCAGGCACTGGCTTACCACGCAGGCACGCTTTCTCTTCTTTTCCACCAGGAGGCCCCAGGGATCGAACCCTCGTCCTCCCATATGGTAGGTGGAAGCCTTATCCCTTGAGCCACATCCACTTCCCTGGTTCTGACTTTGAACCATCCTTCAGAGTTGTACAACCACAGTGTTTGCATGTAGAAAGAGAAGTTGCACCTTCTTTCTACTGATTCTATGCTGTGGCCATGGTAGGCTCCTAAAAACTAAAAAAAGCCCATCGATTCTTCCATTACTAGTCACAATAGAAACTGTAGCAGTGATGTGGAGAAAGTGGCCATGGTATTGCTGAGTGCAGGGAGAGGGAAGAAGAGATGTGATGTGGGGGCATTTTCAGGACTTGGAGTTGTCCTGGGTGGTGTTGCAGGGACAGATGCTGGACGTTATATATCCTGCCATAACCCACTGAATGGACTGGGGAAGAGTGTAAACTACAATGTAAACTATAATCCATGCGGTGTAGCAGTGCTCCTGGATGTATTCACCAAATGCAATGAACGGGCCGCAATGATGCAAGAGGTTGTTGGTGTGGGAGGAGTGGGGTGGGGTGTGGGATATGTGGGAACCTCTTATATTTCTTAATGTAACATTTTTTGTGATCTATGTGTCTTCAAAAAACACACAATAAAAAAATGAATGCTCATGAATTTTTTTTTTAAAAGCCAATAAAAAATATAAATAAAAACTATCACTGTGTTACTATCAAAAATCTTTGCAAAACAAACAAAAAGAACAAAAGTGAAAACGCCAAACTCCGTAGCTTGTACTCCCTTGGCAATTTGGTGCCAACTGGCTTAAGCATTCTAGTCCTGGTGGTAGCTCCCCATCAGCAGTGCCCAGACTTCTATCGTGCTCCTTCCTCCAGGAAACCAACCTGGTTTCCAAGGCTCCACGGCCACCCACCCCTGGACAGCTGATGGCCACCAGCCAAACGCAGGGAAGCAGGCGACCTGATTGACGGCGGTGACGAGTGACCTGAACATGAGAACATGTAGCTGTCTCTCAGACAAATCCATCCCCATCCCCGATTGCATTTTCAGTTTTGCAGTTTGTTGTAGACTTAGCGTGGTCAACAGGTGCCGCCAAGCCCGAAGAGGTGTTCAAATAGAATCAATCCTAGTGGAAAGGGCCACGTACCCAGTCATGGCAGTTGATGTAGATGCCAGATAAGTGCAGGGCAGTTTAATGCTCTGAATTCCCACCTACTAGAGGGTCCTTGTAGAGCTGAAGAGGTATGAATGCACTATCTAAAGCTTGGAGGGAGAGAGCAGGCAGGCAGGGGCTGCAGGCCATGGACCAGAAATGGCTTGTTAGACCAGCATGATGGAGAGGTCCCATTGACAGTGTGTTGCTTTTTGCCTGTCAATGCCGTTTGTATTTCCAAAGCACCTTTCTTCACAGAGCCCAGACGAGTCAGGCGTGATCCTCCCGTACCATGTAAAACTCCTGCGAATTAAGGCCGGATTTTATCTCCAGACCTCTCCCATCGTTATTACCAAGAATGTTGTTTGAAAATTGTTACGTTTACGTCCATTATATAGCACGCCCCCCAAAATTGCAAGGTGGAGACCCGCCTTACCTGCTCAATGGGATGATAATGCGATGGAAAAGGTGAGGCAAAAAATGTGTAATCGATGCAACTCTAAAGAGCTGTAGAATCTTATTAGGATATTGTGCTTTTAATTGCTATTCTTTCAAAAACTGCTATTTAAATTTTTCTCCTGGATGTCAGTGCATCTAAAACACAACAATAACTGACAATCATAAGAACACTTACAAGACACTGCAAATTCCTAACGCATATCCTGAGATGTCAAAGAAATATTGTTATAAATTTACTCAAGACAAAAGTGAGATTATTTTTGGTTTATAGCCCAGTAATTATATGTATTTATTTGGGAAAATATCCCAGAGGTTGTCAGCTATTATGTGATTCTCAAAAGACACTGGTATTGGGTAAAAACTGTAACAAAGAACAATAAAAGAAGGAAGGTGACTTGAGTATCTTTAATTTTTCTACTTTCTTTTTAAAATAACACTTGACTTTTAATTTAAAATAAAAGTAATAGACATACATGAGGACAGAACTCAAAGGGAAATGCAGTGAAGACTAAAACTGTCATACCTCAGCAACAACTATTTTCGTATTTTGTGTATTTTCCTGTGTTCACATGTGTGTCTAGGCATATATATTTATATGTGAGAGTATATATACATATATGTGTGTACTACTTTTTCCACAAATGGAGGATATTATAAACTCTCTGCTGTTCCTTATTTCCAGTTTACTTTAGAAAAGTTCCCGTGATAAAGTAGTCCTTTTGCCTGAAGCGCCATAATTTATGTAACTCAATCCCAATTATGGACAAGGCCTGTTTCCAGTCTTTTGTTTTATAAATAATGGCAAAAGGAACATTTTTATCTGTAGGACTCTGTGCATATACTTGAGCGTATGGGTGGTGTACATATCTAGATTTTGATTTGTTAGGTCAAATGTCTGGCCAGAGAGATTGCACCACTTTATATTCCCACAAAGAATGTATGGGGAAGCCTGTTTTCTTTGGCTAACGCTATATATTTTCAAATCTTTTGAGCTTTGTCAGGTTGAAAATACGTTTTTTTGCTGTTTTGGTTTGCCTTTTAATAGTATGAATGTGATTAAAGAATTTGTGATCAATTTATAAACAAATAGTGTATTTTATTTTACTTTGAAATGTCTGTTCACGTCCTTTATTCATTTTTTTCTGTTGGTTTCTCCTTTTCTTATTAAATTTAAAAAACCCTTTAAATAGGAGACAGATTAAGGCAGTATAGATGATATCTTGCATTATTTTATCCTTTTGACTTCTTTTGCTATTTTTGAGGAATTGATTATTTTTAACTTTATATGTTTAAATATATAAATCTTTTCTTTATGGCTTCTGGGTTTTATGCTTTGTTTAACCCATTGATGCTCTAAGATTATTTTTAAAATATTATTCCATCTCTCGTAGTCTCAGCAGGTGCTTGCTTTCTAGGTGTAAATCTTCGATCTACGTACCAGTGATTTTATTGGATGGATTGAGGTGGACTTTACACTTTACTTTATCAAGCTTTGCTTCTTTTTCCAAACCTTTAGCCAGTTGGCTGGGTACAATATATCAGGAAGTTCGTGCATTCTACGCTGGCTTGAAATGCTACCTTTATTAAAAATGTAATTTCCATATGTGCTGGGAGCAAAGGGAGGGTTCTCCCTTCTTCTTTTTATGTTTTTTTTTCATGTACCTGTTCTAAACTTTTATTAATAGTGCTTAATACCTGCTTTCATATCAGGTGGGCTTGTCCTGACTTATTACTCTTTTTTTGTGGAATTATTTTTTTAAGATTTATTTTTATTTATTTTTCTCCCCTTCCTCCCCCAACCCCCGGTGTCTGCTCTCTGTGTCCATTCGCTGTGTGTTCTTCTGTGTCCATTTGCATTCTTGTCAGGCGGCACTGGGAATCTGTGTCTCTTTTTGTAGCATTATCTTGCTGCGTCAGCTCTCCGTGTGTGCAGTGCCACTCCTGGGCAGGCTGTTTTTTCTCATGGAGTGGCTCTCCTTGTGGGGCACACTCCTTGCACATGGGGTGCCCCTACGCGGGGGATACCCCTGCATGGCATGGCACTCCTTGCATGCATCAGCACTGCGCGTGGGCCAGCTCACCACATGGGTCAGGAGGCCCTGGGTTTGAACCCTGGACCTCCCATGTGGTAGGTAGACGCTCTATCAGTTGAGCCACATCCACTTCCCTGTGGAATATTTTTTAAAAATAATTCTCATGTTTTATTTTTCCATATGAGCTTATATACCATAATATCATACATACACACAGAGAGATATAGAGCATTATAAGTATAAAATTATGAATACCTTGTTGTATCTAAGAGGTTTACAGGTACTGCTCTTGATTTTTTCCAGATATACCATCATATCTGCAAATAAATAAATGTGCAATTCTTTTTTCCCAGTTTTAATTCTTTCCTCCTTTCTTTTGTCTAGCTGAATGGCCTAGTAGTTTCAGAACAATATTAAGTTTTAACAATGACAGCAGCGCCCTAATCTCATATTTTAATAGGAACTTTTTTTTCTAAGGTCTCAATATTAATTAAGGGTGCTGGTTCCTACCTAAATATTCTTTTTTTTTTTTTCCAAGTAAAAGTATTGTCCTATTTTATTACACATTCTTAGAATAGACATTGAATTTTGTTCTATTCATTTTGGTACTTGCAGACCCTGTGGTTTTTATCCTCAGAAATTCATTGTCATGGTGAATGGCATTAGCAGATACTGAGCCATTCTTGTAGTTTTTGGAATGAGTCAGTTTGGAAGCCTTTAATAATTTTGAACCTCAGTGATATTCCAAGGCTCGGATGCCTCAGCAATGAGTGCTGAAATGCTGGACAGAGACTGCTTTTAGAGTCATGGCCCAGGGGAGAAGGTGAAGCTCGATGGTTGAGTGCCTGCCTCACCTGTCTGCTGTCCCAGGTTCAATCCCTGGTACCTCCTGAAAAATAAATAAATAAAATAAGAAAGGAAGCATGCCCTAAAGACTGACCTGGAAAGGCTTATGTATGCTTCACTAGTGCATTCTAATGTCTAAAAATTAATAGAAGCAGCCTCTACTTTTTTGGAAACATCAGTAAGAAATGCCATTTTGCTCACGTCTGTTTCTTTTTTTTCATCCGAATGGGTGAACACGGCCCTCTGTCAGTAGAGCAGGTACCAGTTTTAACAACTAATGTGTGGCATTGCTGATGCGTTGAATTCAAAGTAGAAAACACTGGGGAACCAATGGACAGCAAGTTAGAACCAGTGGGCCTGAAGCTCGATGCTGCCGATGAACAATAAAGGGCATTGATTCTGAGATTTAAGAAATTAGAGGGTGATTATGATGACCGATCTTTATCAATTTAAGCCTTTCATGCTCTTTTCTTCTGTGAAATATGAATGCCATTTCCTGACCCAGTATCTAAATGCAATGCGATTGTATCAATCGTTCTTACAGCATTCCCCTCCCCCGAACACATCAGGGATTTAGGTCTTATTAATCTATTACTTTATTATCTATTTTCCACAAGTTGATATTATCTAAGAAATGTGATAATAATGGCTCAACTAGATTGTTTAATGTATATTTAAATCAATACATTTTGTTTTGCCTTTAATAAGGATGAGTGGATAAAATTGGCCTTTCCTTTTTGATAAGGGTGCCACGTTCACCACTTTAATTGGGTCAAAATGACGGCAATATCCCCAGAGGCTATATCGCAAATAGATGACTTGCTCAGTTAGTAGGCCCATTTCTTCATTGGTCTCATTCCTCTGGGGGAAGGGAAGGAATGAAAGTAAATTATTTGGAAGTGCTCCTATGTTCCACACATTCTGGGATTACAGCAGGAAACATGATTGCAACTACAGTGGAACTTATCAGAAGTGAGAAGCGCTGCATTAAGGAGAAAGCCATACCAATTAGTAGTCAATAACAATGTGGAAAACATGATTCAGAAGAATGCATTTGATCCGACTACTATTTTAAGCCCAGTGAGCATACTTTTTAGCAATCAATGTGAAATAACTGGACAAAAATAGACTAAAAGTCTCATTATAGTTTTAGTCTCATCTTAGTTTTGTAACTGAGATAAGCAATCAACCAGTAGAGCAGAAATACATATTCTTCTTCCAAAAATTCTACACTTTCTGCAGCATATTCTTATGAGGTGTACAGAGATTGTTCGGCCTTTTCTTCACTCCATCTCTCAACGATTTACCATCTGATCATTCTTTCATTCACATTCACTCATCATTTATTGAGGGAAAGGAACATCATCGAATGCTGGGTAGAGGAATGAGAAAAACATCATCCTCAAGTTCCTAGTGGAAGAAGGAAGGCGATGAATTAAAACAGTTTAATTCTATGGAATGGGTGCAAACTGTAAAAGGGTAGAAAATGCTGTGAGAACAAGAGGAAGGCTTGTAGAGTGTATTATATTTTGTACAGCAGATTCACAAGCCATGCTCTTATCATCTCTCACCACCACCCACAGGTGCTATCACAATTTTACAATACTGAAATTGATGTTTGGCAAAGTTGAGGGATTGGACCAAATCTACACATCTGGCAAGTCTTCTTTCTATTACATTCCAAAGCAATGATTTTTTTTTAACAAGCATTTATTGTGTACATTTTTATGCAAAGTCCATAATTTATACCATAAGTGGATGTTATGTCTTGTGAATGACATTATAATAGTCTCCATTGGGCATTCTTTGGTCCAAAATTTAATGGGTGAGGTTAAAAAGGATTTGATAACACAGGGTAATTGCACAGAGAGTCAAATTCTGGTTGGCATAATGGTGTAATTTCATGCAAAAATAAAAATTTAGATGTCTGCACTCATGAACATCAGCAACTTAAATGACCACGGTCTGAAAAGGAAACAGAGGCTGCAATTCCTGAACTGGCAAACAAATCTTTCTTTTCTTTTCTTCATTCCAACTCCACTAAAGATAGCGAAATTCCAGGCAATAATGGAGTTAACCAATTTTAGTGTGAATCAGATGAAAGTACATATAAAATGTGCATTAATGATATTTATTCTCTGTTCAATACCGAATAGGTCTGATTGGGAAGGCCCAGTTTAGCCCTTGAAATACTACAGGATTTTCTTACATTAAAAATTAAAATGTTCTTTGCATTCATGTAAAAACACAAAAATACAAGTTGGGAAACATCTCTAAAGGATATTATTATGCATTGCCTTACCAGGCAATTGTTTGCTTTAAGTAAGTTTGGTCTCAGCTTTTTAAGGGTATTTTTTAGAAGAAATTGTGGTGATTTTTTACCCCCTACAAGTTCACTTTTATAAAAGTACACTGGTTTCTGTCATAAAAATTTTATTTGAAGATAGCTGAAAGAATATGAAGGGGAAAAAATGGCTCTAAGTTTTGTCCAGTGTTTCTAAGTGTTTTTTTACTCTACTATCTGACAAATATTTTCAAGAGCAGCTAAATTTTTAAAAGAATTAATTTATTGAAGTATATCAATCATACATAAACATACATAAACAATAAGTGTTTAGTAATAGTTGTGAACTTACAAAACAAACATATATAACATCATACAGGGCTCTCATAACTCTCCCTACCACCGATAACTTGCATTATTGTTAAACCTTTTTAATGAATGATTAAAGAGCATTGTCAAAATATTACTACTAACCAAAGTATTTTTCTGCAACCCTCCCTATTATTATTATCCTTATGTCATTTATATATGAACATACATAAACAAGTGTTTAGTAAAATTTGTGAACTTATAAAGCAAACATGCATAAAGTCATACAGGGGTCCCTTTCATCAACCCTCCACCAACACCTTGCATTATCATGAGATGTTTGTTACAAATTATGAAAGAATATTGTCAAAATCTTACTACTAATCATAGTCCTTATCTTACATTTGGTGTCTTTTCCCCCCAACCCACCCTATTTTTAAAATATATATATTTTTATGACAGAAGTTGTAAACTTATAAAATAATCATGCACATGTGCAGAATTCCCAAACAACATCCTTCTATCAACACACCACACTGTAGTGGAACAATGGCTGCAGATAAGATAGTATCATCTGATTGTTACCATGTCCATAGTGTACATTTGACTCACATTTTCCATACTGCCTCAGTATCAACATAGTACATCTTTCACATAGATGCAAGAATATTATATTATTACTGCTAACCACAGTTTATAGGTGACTCCAGCTGTATCTTTCCCATTCCCAACACCATCCAGTAGTGATGTGCATCTGCTCAAGCTCACAAAGGACACTCTTGCATCTGGACCATCAACCACAATTCTCCTCCACCTCTTGGTTTACTGTGCTATTCCATTCCTGGATTATTCTCTAGCATTCTGTCAATTGGCACTTACATCCCTAGACTACCATTTTCAGCTACATCTCCATTTATAAACTAACTGTTACTCACTATGTGTTACCATCCACTCTATACATTTCCACACTTTTACAAAAAGCTAATTAAAACTTTTACATACATTAAACATCAGTAGTTCATCTCAGTTCTCCTCTTATCTCCTTTAAGAACCCACCACCGGGAAGCGGACTTGGCCCAGTGGTTAGGGCGTCCGTCTACTCCATGGAGGTCCACGGTTCAAATCCTGGGCCTCCTTGACCCATGTGGGGCTGGCCTATGTGCAATGCTGATGCGCGCAAGGAGTGCCTGCCACGCAGGGGTGTCCCCCGCATAGGAGAGCCCCATGTGCAAGGAGTGTGCCCTGTAAGGAGAGCCGCCCAGCACGAAGGAAAGTGCAGCCTGACCAGGAATGTTGCTGCACACACGGAGAGCTGACACAACAAGATGATGCAACAAAAAGAAATACAACAGAAGTGGACAGAGAACATGCAGCAAATAGACACAGAGAACAGACAACTGGGGCAGGGGGAGAAGGGGAGAGAAATAAATAAATAAATCTTTTAAAAAAATTCACCACCTACTACCACCAGGTCTTTTTTTTTTTTTTAAAGATTTTATTTTATTTATTTCTCTCCCCTTCCTCCTCCTGTCTGCTCTCTGTTTTGATTTGCTGCGTGTTTTTCTGTGTTCGCTTGCATTCTTGTCAGGTGGCACCAGGAATCTGTGTTTCTTTTTGTTGTGTCATCTTGCTGTGTTAGCTCTCCGTGTGTGCAGCACCATTCCTGGGCAGGCTGTGCTTTTCGTGTGGGGCAGCTCTCCTTGCAGGGTACATTCCTTGCACATGGGGCACCCCTAAATGCCTGTGTGGCACAGAACTCCTGGTGTGCATCAGCACTGTGCATGGGCCAGTTGACCACACGGGCCAGCAGGCCCTGGGTATCGATCCCTGGACCTCCCATATGGTAGGTGGATGCTCTATCAGTTGAGCCATATCCACTTCTCTACCACCAGGTCTTGAAGATATTTCCCCACAATTTCTTCTAGAAATTTAATGGTTCTAGCTTTTATTTTTAGGTTTTTGATGCATTTTTGAGTTAATTTTTGGATAAGGTGTGAGATAGGGGTCCTCGTTCCTTCCTTTGGCTGTGGATATCCAATTCTTTTAGCACCATTTTTGTTGAATGGACTGTTCTGCCTGAGCTGTGTGGGTTTGACAGGCTAGTCAAAAATCACTTGGCCATACATGTGAGGGTCTGTTTCTGAATCATAAATTTGTTTCCATGGGTCTATGTGTCTGCCTTTATACTAGTACCATGCTGTTTTTACCACTATAGCTAGGTAATATGATTTAAAGTCTGGACATAGGGTTGGCTTTTCCTTTTTATGATGTTTCTGGCTATTCAGGATCCAATACCCTTCCAAATAAATTTGATGATTATGTTTTCAAAAATTTTTTTAAATGCTGGTGGAATTTTTTCAGGATTGCATTGAATCTGTGTATCAATTTGAGTAGAACTGACATCTTAATGATATTTAGTCGTCCGATACATGAGCATGGAATGTTTTTCCAGTTATTTAGGCCTTTTTTTATTTCTTTTAACATTGAGTTGCAGATTTATGAATACAAGTGCTTTACATCATTGGTTAAGTTTATTCCTGAATATGAGTTTTATCTGTCATATTTTATTTTCACCACTCTTTTGACACTTTTAGTTACTTTTATTGATATCATCTTCATTTCTAGACTCTCTTGCAGTCCTCTCTCTCCTGTCTTTTCTTTTCAGGCTCTAGCACACCCTTTAGTATTTCCTGAAAATCTGGTCTCTTGCTTAGAAATTCTCTCAGTTTCTGTTTTTCTGTGAATATTCTAATCTTACCCTCATTTTTGGAGGACAACTTACTAGATATAAGATTCTTGGCTGGAAGTTTTTCTCTTGTAGTATCTTAAATATATCAGACCACTGTCTTCTTGTTTCTTGCTTTCTGGTGAGAAATCAGCACTTATTCTTACTGGGCATCCCTTGTATGTTATGCACTGCTTTTCTATTGCTGTTCTCAGAATTCTCTCTTTGTCTTTGGCATTTGACATTCTGATGAGTACGTATCTCGGAGTTGGTCTATTTGGATTTTTTAGGATAGGGGTATGTTTTCCTTCTTGGACGTGGGTATCTATGTCCTTCAATAGGGTTGGGAAATTTTCTGCCATTATTTCTTTAAATATTCATTCTTCCCCTTTACTCTTCTCTTCTCCTTCTGGACCCATGACACATGTTTGCCTGCTTTTTGCTGTCATTTACTTCCCTGAGACATTGTTCAATTTTTTCCATTCTTTTCTTCATCTGTTCTTTTGTATGTGCACTTTCAGAGGCCATTTCTTCAAGCTCAACAATCCTTTCTTCTGCCTCCTCAAATCTGCTATTATATGAGTTGTTTTTTTAAAAATTTCATTTATTAGATCTTTCATTTCCATAAGATATGCTATTTTTCTATGTATGCTTTCAAGTTCTTCTTTGTACTCATCCAGTGTCTTCTTAATATCCTTAATCTCTTTAGCCATCTCACTGAATTTATTAAGGAGATTTGTTTGAACATCTATGATTAGTTGTCTCAACTCCGTTATGTCATCTTGTTCCTTTAACTGGGCCATAGCTTCCTGTTTCTTGGTGTGGACTGTAATTTTTGGTTGGTGTCTTGACATTTTGATTACTAGAGTACTTTTTCAGGGTGCAGTTTTTCTCTTTAGTTTAGGGCTTCCTGCCCTTTCTCCCTTGCTGGTTGTGCAGTAGGAGCCAAGGTTGTAATTGGTGCTATAGGCTGTGGAGGCTCAAGCTGCCCTCATTGCACCAGGGACCAATGAGGCTTCTCCCAACTTTCTCTTTTGCCAGGGGTAAGGACAGAGTCACAGCTGTGTGGAATAATCTAAGTCATGCAGGCCTAGACTGTATTTGCCCAGAGTCATTTATAAAGCTTCATGCCCTTTTCTTCCCTGCTTGGGGTGGGGATGGGACAAGAGCAGCTAAATTTTTGATAAATTCCTCCAAGGTTCTTCTCTTCTTTGTCGTGATTCTAATTTAACAAAATTTAGAGAGTCCAAGAGAAACTAGCATTCAAGGACACAGACACAAGAAGGGTAGGTCTTTGGAAATTTCCCTTCCATTATAGCTCCTGGACTTTTCTAAGTTTTCCAGGCCATGGCCCCGAATAGTGCTACCTATTGGTTCTTCCAATTGGACAGACAAGAAACAGCAAGTCTAGAAACGGAGGGCATCATCTCAACCTTCACTTAGTATATTTTCCTAAAATATGGATTTTAATAAATCAGCTTGATTTTGAAATCTAGGTAGGTAGAATTGGAATTTTCCCCTCCGAAATGTATCCAAACTCATTTGAATTGAGTTGAGTAACAAATCAAATGAAGAGAAAGATGGTTCTACTAATTAGCAATACTACTGCTGCTATCAGTCTTTAGCCTCCAGGGGATCAGATTAAACAGATGCCTCTAATGTTCATTTTCAGTTGAGACAGGAATATTTCATTCTCTTTTTTTGAGGTGTTCTCCACATTAAGCAAGTCTAAGAGCAGTTCCAGCTGGTGAGGGTTTCTCTATTCGGCCGTTTTTTCTTCTTCAAGGGAATGAGCTCTCAACACTGGTTTGCAACTAGTATTAATTTGGAAAATGTGTGAAATACAAATAAAAGAATGAAAATGAATCGAAGGAGGTTTTCAATGTCATACTTTTCTATGTTAACAAAGAGTTTCTTTGAAGAAATCCATAAATAGAATCATGCAATCTTTATCCCTTGTATCTGGCTTCTTTCAATTAGCTTAGTGTTGTTGAGATTCATTCATGTTGTGGTATGTATCAGAACCTCATTCCTTTTATGGTTGAAGAATATTCCATTGTATGGATGGACCACATTTGTACATGGGTGTGTATGGATGGGACACTTGGGTTGTTTCTTCTTTTTGGCTATTGTGAATGGAGAGCTTATGGGGGAATGGGGAATAACTGTTTAATGGGTTCAAACTTTCCCTTTGGGGAGTTGAAAAAGTTCTGGAACTAAATAGTAGTGATGGTTGCAAAACATTGCAAAACACTAATCTATCTATACACTTTAAAATGGCTACTATGGCACATTTGTGTTATATGTGTTTTACCACAATGAAATAAGATTGCACAAAGAAAAATAGATGCCAGAATGTTGAAAAAAAAAAAAGTAGGTTTCGAAGTCATTCGTTGATTTCATCGTCATGTGAGAAGGTAGGCTCTGGGTACTGGCCATATTTCAAATAAAATAGAACTTCATTAAGACCTTCTTTGGTTTCACAAGACTTTCATGCTACTTTACTGGAATTGTAGTTAGTGTTGGGGTTTAAGATATATTTAGGGGATTTGAATCTCTGGACTGACAATATGATAGCCAGGCCCTGAGCCTCAACAGACTTCAGCAACTACAATCTGATTTATTGGACTCACCTCACTCAGCTAAGATGGAGTTGAAGAAGGACAACCACCACACCATGAAGCCTAGAGTGCCTACAACTGAAAGCAGGAGGATTACATCCAGTATCCATGTGGAATCTGAGCCTCCTCTTGACATAGAGGTGCAACGGACACAACCAATCCAAGGTCCACAGAGAAAAGGTGGCATTGGAGTGGGAAAATTAGCCATGGTGCCTGATGGGTATGGGGAATGGCAGGAAGAGATGAGAGGTGGAGGCGTCTTTGGGACATGGAGTTGCCCTGGATGGTGCTTCAGAGGCAATCACCGGACATTGTAAATCCTCCCAGGGCCCACTGGATGGAATGGGGGAGAGTATGGGCCATGATGTGGACCACTGACCATGAGGTGCAGAGATGCCCAGAGATGTACTTACCAAATGCAATGGATGTGTCATGATGATGGGAGTGAGTGTTGCTGAGGGGGGGAGTGGTGGGGTGGGGGTGGTAGGGTTGAATGGGACCTCATATTTTTTTTAATGTAATATTTTTACAAAATCAATAAAAATAAAAATAAAAAAATAAAAAAAGACCTTCTTTGGAAGCTATCCAGAAACCAGTTTGGATTTGTCTGCCTGATCCTTTTCCAGGCACTCATTGCTTCTTTCTCATCGTGTTTGGCAATCCAGAGGGCCCCTAGTGGGTCTTACTGTGCATTGCAATCGCGAAGGTTGTTTCTGCCTTGAGAAGCATCCCTTCAGTTTGCTTCCACTGCTGTCTGGCCCACATTTTCTCTCCTTATCTCCCCAAGGAACCACAAGCTCTTGTGGTCTCCTCCTGGGACCTAAAGGCACTGCCAAGTTTGTTGCGCCAATGCACAGGTCCAAGTCGATAAATAGGTTGGGCAACAGCATGCCTTGAAGAAATCCATCTCTTTTTAAATAGGTAGTTTATACCAGTCTGTGAACCAATGGACTTGGTGCAGCAAAGTCCACCCTTGGGTAGTGGATGACGTTTGCGTATGCAGCAGGTAATTTGACGAGCGTCTTTACCAACAGATGCTCCTTTGTAGGTGTGTGATGTGTGCAGTTACACAAGACCCCATGTTCACGTTCAGACGAGTCAGTTGAATACTCTGTGGTTGTGGTCTTTACATTCTTACTAATCTGAGTAAGGGGCCCTGTGTTTTCATGTTTCACTGGGGCCTGCAAATTACATAGCTGTCCCTTTTCATCACACACGCACACACCTATATTTGCCACGTAGCATGAGGAAACCTAGATTCCAATTTGTTTTTCCAAACTAAAAGACAAGAGGTAAACCAGAAGAAAAGGTTCCTTTTGGGACTGGTATATATTTTTAAAAATTAGGTACAGATCAGGTTGCAGAATGTGAGTGCAGAATTCAGGACCACCTTTATTTTATGACTTAATATCATTTATCATCCAAAGATCCAAAACTACATCTTAAACCGAAAGTGCTCAATGTGAAACCAGTCTTTTCTGTTAGCTTTGAAAAAGACATGAAAGGATCCAGTCTACTGCCTCCTTATGGGGCCAACAAAGAGAGCATCTAAGCAAATATTGCATTTGCTATTTCACAATAGAAATGGTACGCCTCGGATCCAGAGTACAGTTGAGATTTAATCATCCATATCTAAACCCAATCACTTGCCGCAATTTAAACTAATTTGTTCTGCATTCAAACTTCATGGATAACAGAATTCTCCTCGGAATAATCCGATATCTCAAGGTAGTAAGTCATGCTCCTGTAGAAAAAAATAAGAGTATGTATTCAAAATATATTGAGTATATTTAAATGACAGTACATAATATATTTTTTAACATCTCAATGGGGACTGTATGTTGTTTTATTTTTAAGCCGAAGAGCAAATAAAGTTGTTTCAATTTATCTTGGAAATGATAGTACATAACATTTTTTTTGAAAGAAAGAACAAGAAATACAAATGTGTTAGGCCTAATTTCATTTGTGCTGATCCTTTCAACTAACCTCTGTTGGCATTTTGAAAAGTGTTGCTTAGAAAATAGTAACAAGGATTGCCGATTCCCTAAAGAGCTGGTGGGAAATCGGTCCCACCAAAATTATGATTTGACTATCCCTATATTTTCACTCTTTCTTTGCCTTTCTGCATTTTTGTAAATGCTCTTTACCCAGGTAAAACTTGCCTCCTTATAAATAACCAATGGTAAATTCAATTGTAAAAACAGATGTTCTCAAGCAATTAAATTAAATTTAATCTAAAGCAAATCTGATTGATTGATGTATTCATTGCGATGCTCTCCCTTTCTAAAATGTCGGTTAGTTGTAATATAGACAGGCTTCTTTGGAGAGAGATATCTATTTATCTATTTCTGTGTCTCTGCAGCAACAGAAGCCCGTACGAGTTCCTTTAAGCCTCCTTTCAATCTGCATAAACAGAAAGCTATCTTCTTCACATACATTTAAACCGAGGTTATCCACAGCACCCTCCTCAAGTTTTGAGTCTTGAAGCATAATCTCCTTTCTGCCTTCTTTCATTCTATTGAAAGAAAGACTTTGCTTATTGGATGAGTGGTTTAGATTTATCTAAAGCAATATTTTGAGTTTTTATTTTCCAGTGGCGGGAAACCCGGCCAGATGTCCCTGTGAAGTGTATTTCAGTTCAGAAAGATTTAACATTTGCCCTCTCTGCCGATTATGGTTTAACAGCATGGGAGACCGAAGCTTATAAATCCCTAATTGTAAGAGAGATTCCTGAAAGATTGATTTTTCACACTTATCCTTCACATTCGAGGGTCTCCATGACAAAAATAAAAGTCTCTTGCCTTTCCTCCCTGTGGGTCTCTTTCTAAAACACGGCAACCAACTCTAGACGATGACAGAACGGGAGGGCTCTATTTATTTTGTCATTGTTTTAGAATCAATGCACAGGGCAGAGGTAAAAGCAGAACCCCTGGGACAATTCAGAATACTTACGGGCCGTCTGCACTTTCGTTGAAGGATCTGAGCTTTGGTTTTAGTCTGAGGGTCAGCACTGCAGCTAGCTGCTCTGTGCAGCTAAGCAGGAAGGGTTGGGCAGCTGGCCAGCTGTTCTGGGGCCATCTTGATTTATTCCCCAGGATCTCGTAGATCCAGGTCCTTCTCCCGGAGGGTCAGCCCCATTTCTTTAGGAAGCTCTCCCATCTCTGCTTTCTTCCCTCCCTTAGCCAGCTTCAGATTGTGTTTCTGCTGCTTTCCCTTTTCCCAGCATGCCCCAGGTTTGTCATTTACCAATTCTTCAACCCTTTCCTGTTTTCCACAGGGTGGTGAGCTTATTTTTCTCTTTGAGTCTCTTGTTTTCGTTTCCAGAGAATTTGCCAGAAACGTGAGGTCACTAGAGTTGACTCTGGACATCATCTTGCTGGAATCGGAATCGCTGAATTAAAGGGACGCATGTTTTGTAAATTTCGAACCTATTTCCACAATCCCTCCAAAAATGTGAGTGCTTGTGTTACTTTGAGTAGGGGATAAGGGAGTGATATTTTCTTTTTTAAAGATTTATTTATTTATTTCTCTCCCCTTCCCTTCCCCCCCCCAGACTCCGGTTGTCTGTTCTCTGCATCTATTTGCTGCGTCGTCTTTGTCCGCTTCTGTTGTTGTCAGCGGCTCGGGAATCTGTGTTTCTTTTTGTTGCATCATCTTGTTGTGTCAGCTCTCTGTGTATGGGGCACCATTCCTGGGCAGGCTACACTTTCTTTTGCGCTGGGCGGCTCTCCTTATGGGGTGCACTCCTTGTGCGTGGGGCTCCTCTACGCGGGGGACACCCCTGCGTGGCAGGGCACTCCTTGCACGCATCAGCACTGCGCATGGACCAGCTCCGCACGGGTCAAGGAGGCCCGGGGTTTGAACCGCGGACCTCCCATGTGGTAGACGGACGCCCTAACCACTGGGCCAAGTCCGCTTCCCAGGAGTGATATTTTCATCGATATTTGTTGAGTGCCTATTTATTATGTATCAGGTGTATATATAGTAAAATAAGCAAATACAAATTCTGCCATCCTGGTGTTGAATGCATTGACATTTTTTTTAAGGCCCTGCATTTGCTTTCTGAATAGCCTTCACATTTTTACTATCTTTTTTCTGTTTTTTAACATGCTTGTTTATTGATATAGAGTAATGGATAAATTATTTTAACTTTCTCACTGATATATGTTGTAATAATCAAGTTTGCTGTTTATTTACTTAGTTTTGTAATCAGAAATTTTTACGCATAGATGGGCCTTACAAACAAACACAAGTTGAGATAAACCTTCACTTATATTTTCTTTGAATTCTTTTACAACTTCACTTCTTCAGTAAAATCTTTTATTTTTGTGTTTTGTGTTAAGCGGTCTCTTTTTCCCTTGTTTTCCTCACGGATTGGAAACGTCACCTTTATATTTTAAATGTACACAAATATGCACACACACATCCCAACAGTCACCTGGGGTTCATTTCTGGGCATATTATGTTCATAATTGGGTCATGTATATTGTTAACACCATTTACATTCTTTATCAATTCATTTTACATTTGCAGTGATTTATCAGCATATTAACAACAATCGTTTAGCTTGAACTCAGATGTACAGATTTGCTTCAATCCTTTATCACTCCGATTTCCTTTCATGGGTTCTTTTTCCAATTCATGTCGTGGTACTTGAAGCTACATCATTAAATACGTTTTTGGAGAGAATGCAGATGGCACGTCCTGCTCACCTCTGCTTGTCTGGTATCGTTCTGGGTTGACATCGCTCACAGTGGACCCCCTGGCTCTGTGAAAGCCTCAGGTTCTGTCGTTCCCTCTGAACTTTGGAGTCATTTCTCCTTTTTTAGAGTTTGTTGGTGCACAGCTAAAGTGAATAACCCCGATGCCTGGCCGAAGTGTTTTCACTCATTGCATTTGAACTTGGGAAGTCCTTTAGAGCTGGAATGTCAGGAATTTTAAAGCGCAGGAAACTTTTCCTTCCCCTTTCTTTGCTTCTGTGGCTCGGGGTTTGCAGTTTCCTGTACCTAGGTTTGGAATTCTGAGTTAGGTCTCTATTTTCTTTCTTTTTTTCCCATTGCTCTCTTCCATTTTTCCACTTCCTTGACTGTATGTAAACTCTTCATGCATACCTTCTTATTTCCACAATTTAGTTTTCTGTATCCATCCCGCTGTTATTGTCTCCACTGCTGTTTTTAGTGCAGTTAAACAAATATTTTTTTGTTCCATTCATTTAATTTCTGATCATGACGGCTTGCTTCTCTGGCTTAATAGATGTTTTCCTCTTGAATTGCGTGTGTGAGCACGCACGGGTGTGTGTGTGTGTTTGTGTGTGTGTGAATGGATCAGAAATCTTCCAGTAGTTTCTCTGGCATCTTTTAAAAAAATTCTGATATTTAGATGCCACCCTTCAATTAAGGCAAGCTACCCTATTGTTACCAGATATTATTTAGATTCTTGACTTATGCTGCAGAAATGAATTTCAAGAGCACGCCAGGTGAGTTAGGCCAGTAATTTATTCAGGTAGGGAGGGACGAGACATGGGAGAAAATAACAGAAAATAACAGATCAGAGGTCCTAGGTAGAGAGGAAGGGGTTGAAAAATGGTAAAGAGGGCTGATTTACAGGCTATAGTTCCCCATTAGAGGTTAAAAATGCCCATGTTTACTTGCATGGCCAAGTGGCAGAGGAAAAATGGTGAGAGTGGGTGCGCAGAGGGCAGGAACGGGTCCAGAGGCAAGAGAGCGGAGATCGAGAGCACACTTAGGCTCTGTGCCTGCCTTTTTTTCCTTTTTATAAAGGTTTATAACCTTATTTTTTTTTAAAAATATATTTTTAATTTATTTCTCTCCCCTTCTCCACCTCCCCCCCAGTTGTCTGCTCTCTGTGTCCATTTGCTGTGTGTTCTTCTGTGTCTGCTTGTATTCTTGTCATCAGCACCAGGAATCTGTGTCTCTTTTTGTTGTGTCATCTTGCTGCATCAGCTCTCTGTGTGTGCGGCGCCATTCCTGGGAAGGCTGCACTTTCTTTCATGCTGGGCGGCTCTCCTTACGGGGCACACTCCTTGCGCGTGGGGCTCCCCTACACGGGGGACAACCCTGCATGGCACGGCACTCCTTGCGCGCAGCAGCACTGCACATGAGCCAGCTCACCACAAGGGTCAGGAGGCCCTGGGTTTGAACCTTGGACCCCCCATGTGGTAGGTGGATGCTCTATCAGTTGAGCCAAATCCGCTTCCCTGTGCCTGCCTTTTTAAACTGTTAATTATTCCACGCCTTTGCTAATGGCAGGGGAGGGGTTCCAGCTGTTTGCTGTTTTGATTGATTACCCCACCCATCAATCCCCCATGAGAGCCCAATGATAAAGTCCTTGGGGAATATTGGGGCTTCTTCTGGCTTCCAGAAGAAGTCTTTGTTTTGGATGGCAGAATCTTGGGAGTGGGGGTCTTCCAACAGCCATCTTGGGGTTCCTGATGTCCACGTGGACTCTCTGCCAGGTTCCAGATCCTTCTATTGATTCCCTGTCTTACCAGCCTGCTTCACTATTTCCTTATTTATTTGGTTATGTAACATAACATCATTTTCATAAGCATTTCCTTGCTTGGGGCTGCACACTACATATCATCAGATGACTATGCTACTTAACTGGTTGTATATTAGTAAACATTTAGGTAGCTTCTAATTTTGAAATTTTCTAAACAGTATGACAGTGACTCTCCATATACATAAACCTCTAACTACATTTCTAACATTTCCTTAAGGAAGTTTTCCTAAAAGTGGGATTAGTTGGTCAAAAGTAATGAAGCTCGTAAAAATATAATATCAATCACCAAATTTCCCTCCAGGAAAGTTCTAAAACTTTTACAATCTTCCTATGTGTATGTGAGATGTAAATTTATTACATTGAAATATTCTCCTTTTAACTTTTTTTTGTCTTATTTATTTTTTTAATATTACATTAAAAAAATATGAGGTCCCCATATACCCCCCACCCCCCTCACCTCACTCCTCCCCCCATAACAACAACCTCCTCCATCATCATGAGACATTCCTTGCACTTGGTGAATACATCTCTGAGCACCGTTGTATCTCATGGTTAATGGTCCACACCATAGCCCACACTCTCCCACAGTCCACCCAGTGGGCCATGGGAGGACATACAATGTCCGGTAACTGTCCCTGCAGCACCACCCAGGACAACTCCAAGTCCTGAAAATGCCCCCACATCTCATCTCTTCATCCCATTCCCTACCCCCAGCAGACACCATGGCTACTTTCTTCACACCAATGTCTTTTAACTTTTTAAACTGTGTTGTTATAAGGCAGAATGTTGTTTCTCTTTTTAATTTTTGTTCCTTTAGAAAATAATTGTCTGAAGGAATACAGGAATATTGTCAAAATTTGGGATGTTATTTTAGGAAACAATTGTTTTCATCACTGTCACAGCTATAATTTTTGGCAATGGAAAATTTCCTATATTCCTATCTTCTATCATTATTGAACCAATTTTTTTCTAGAGGCAAAAGAATGAAAAGGAAAAGAATAAAGTCTGGTTTACTCATATTAAATTTTTGACCTACTGACTTTATTTGATGTGGGTCCTTGGAAAAGGCACACGGTTGTTCTTTGGTATATATAACAGCTGTCTGCTTTGGTAATATTTTCCCACAGTCTTCAAATTATTTGGTTCATATCGAGTATGAAAATAAGCATTTTTTTTTATGTGTGGTATGTTTTCTTTATATATAGGGTAGGTTAGAAGAATTTAAATAATAGACACATGGAATTGGAGCCATCTGTAGTCAAAAACAGTTTCCCTTTTGGGCATTTCTAAGACTAAATAATCTACAGATACAAGAAATGTGGGAAACACTCATCTTGGAAGACTTCCTTTCTTGGAGAGCACACTGGCATCTCTTGGAAAAGACTATTTTAAATATTTTTAACCCAGTACCATCCAAACATCTGTCCACAGAACCCTTGTACTCGTGTGTGTTTGTGAATGTGTATACATCACCTATTATTATAATATCATGAGAGATTATCGATATCCATGGAATATTTGGGGAAAAGCTTCTCTAAGCAGTAGGCACTCAGTATCCTCAAATATTCCCTCGTATTTCATTAAAACATTTAAAAAGTAAAATATGTATATTTATATATATATGTTATATATATATATTATTTATATATAAGTATCTCTTATATATATATATATATGGAGAGGGAGTGAGAGCCCACACACAATAGATTTTTTTGTTGTTCAAATATCAAAAGCATTCAACCAGTTCAGGACATTATTTTCTGTTATCACATTGCTCTGGTATCCTAACAAGCATGGATCTCATTAATTGGCTTCCCAGTTCCCAATGGAAAAGAATGAGTATCATGAGGAGGATATCTTTTTGTCTTCTGCAATGATGCCATTGAAAATTATAATCTGACACCATGATTTTTGAATACTGTTGTTCAAAGAAAAACCTAAAAAGGGGGAAAAGTGAAGGCTTTAACTTATGCAGATGTTATTCATTACCCATCTTATTTTTTTCTTCTTTATTTTCTTTTAAATGTTACTTTAAAAAAATATGAGGTCCCCATATACCTCCCACCCCCCTCACCCCACTCCTCCCACATCAGCAACCTCTTTCATCATCATGGCACCTTCATTGCATTTGGTGGATACATTTTGGAGCACTGCTGCACACCATGGATAATGGTTAATATTGTGGTCTACACTTGCCCCCAGTCCACCCAGTGGGCCATGGCAGAACACATAGTGTCCAGCATCTGTCCCTGCAGCACCACCCAGGACAACTCCAAATTCTGAAAATGCCCTCACATCACATCTCCTCTTCCCTCTCCCCACGGTCAGTAGCTGACGTGGCCACTTTCTCCACATCAGTGCTACAATTTCTTCCCTTACTAATCACAATAGTTCCCCAGCAGAACACCAGTAAGTCTACTCTAATCCATACTCTATACCTCCATCCTGTGGCCCCTGGGATGGCGATGTCCACTCCACCTCTATATTGAGAGGGGGCTTGGATTCCACATGGATGATGGATGCAATTCTGCTTGAAGCTGTAAGCACTCTTGGCTCCCTGGTGTGGTGGTTGACCTTCTTCACCTCCCTGTTAGCTGGCTGGGGCAAGTCCAATAAACCAGAGGGTAGCAGTTGCAAGTCTGCTGAGGCTCAGGGCCTGGCTGTCACATGGACAGTCCAGAGATTCAGGTTTCCTGAGTATACACCAACCCCAACGCCAACCACAGGTCTGGTAAAAGTAACAGAAAAGGCATGTGTAGAAAGGTCATATCTGAATAGCTATATTAATATCAGACCTATCTTATTTTTTAACCTTGAGACAATTTTCTTAGTGATTTCACTGCTGTGTCTTTAGGGATGGGATCTTCTTGCAGCCCCCACTCCATGACGCATACAATTACGGCAACGAGCTAAGTGTCAGCAGGTGTGATCGGAAGAGGGGAGCTGATGAAACTCAACTATTAAACAAACAAAACCGCCCAGGTAGAGCTAAGTGTGAACTACCGAGCTCATTCAGCCCTGACCCTGAGAGTCTGACATTTTAAAAACGCAACAAAGAAGGTCTTTTAGACAAGATTGCAGTAGTTTATGCTTTGGGACAACTGCAATCCGCCCAGGCATGGAAGTGCTGCATATGAAATTCCCTGAAAGCGGTGGTTCTCCAAACGTAGTGAGCATGTCCATCACCCACCTCCAGAGTCACTGATTCTGTAAGGAGTGCTACACAGGGCCCATGAATTTGCATTTCTAACACGTTCTCAGGTGCTGCAGCTGAGACCACATCTTGGGAACCTCTTTAACTAGGCTAACTCCTCAGCTCCTGTAAGGGAGAGCCCCTTCTGCTGATGTGTTAAATGTCTTTCCCGTACCAAGTGAGATTAAGAACGGAATGCGCCAGAAATCTCCCTCGGACAGTTTTGCTTCACGTGTCTTCTCTACCCCTTGGTGCTCTAGGTCATGTCTTCTTGATTATTAGGACCTTAGGTAGCCCGGCCAGCTTAGTCATCGCTGGCTTTTGGAAGGCTGACATTCTATCTTGCAGAAGGAATAGTCTCCTGGGCTTTTGTATACATCTCTGGGTGTGGGTCATCTTCTGGCATTCCTATTTGCAGGGTTATCCAGCTGTTGAACTATACAGAACAGGCCTCAGGGGGCACTGAGGCAGGATAGAATAGGGATCCGAGGAGGAAAGGGCAGAACACCTCATAAGACACGCAGACGGTAACATGGCTGTGCATGCATTCAAACTTATCTAATTTTGTAGGCAAGTTTGCCTAGTTTCTGGAAAGCCAATTGAACCAAGAGTGCCTACAACTGCAAGCAGGAGAATTGCATCCGTCATCCATGTGGAATCTAAGCCCCCTCTCGATATAGTGATGGAGTGGATGTCACCATCCCAGGGTCCACAGGATGGAGGGATAGAGTATGGATTAGAGTGGACTTACTGACATTCTACTATGGAACTATTGTGATTAGTAAGGGAAGAAATTGTAATATTGATTTGGAGAAAGTGGCCACGGTAGCTGCTGAGGGTGGGGAGAGGGAAGAAGAGATGTGATGTGGGGGCATTTTCAGGACTTGGTATTGTCCTAGGTGGTGCTGCAGGGACAGATGCTGGACATTGTGTCCTGCCATGGCCCACTGGGTGGACTGGGGGAGAGTGTAGACTACAATGTAGACCACTATCCATGTGGTGCAGCAGTGCTCCAAAATGTATTCACCAAGTGTAATGAATGTCCCACGATGATGAAAGAGGTTGTTGATGTGGGAGGAGTGGGGTGAGGGGGGTATTTGGGGACCTCATATTTTTTTAATGTAACATTAAAAAAAAAATAAAGGGAGAGGGGAAAAAAGTGATATAGACTCTGCCGGCTTTGTCTATTCAGGAAGGATGTAGACTGAATGTGTATTTGAGCTTACATCCAGAGTGAATGTGGGCAGTATGTTAATTCAAGCTTACCTGGTATCCAAGCAAACCCTAAGAAGCTAAGAAAGTCCTTTTCGCACCAGAAGCATGGCTTGGCCCTCGCTCTTAATTCTTCTGCATTAGAAGGACCTGGAAACCTTGCTCAGGGCTCGGTTTTTGGACTGAAGTCTGCCAAGTCGGTCGTAATTAATCTTCCTTCTCAGAGAATTCTCACATCGTGGCCTTCAGTACGGCGATCGCCGACGTCTCTCTGCTGCCACAACAATGGAAACTGCAGGCTCCCACAGGCGGAGACAGTGGCTGCTGCTTGCCCCCAGCCTGCCACCAGCCTGCTGAGTCACACAGGCAAGTTAGGAAGGGACTGCTTAGATCTCACACCCTGTGGCTCCCAGCATGCACCCAACGGCTTTGTCAGAAGGCAGTCGGTGTCCTTATGACAGGGTGGGAATGAGGGAAGGGGCAGGAGGGGCTCCACCACCACCCCCTACCCAATCTTTCTCTTACCGCGTGCCTCATGGACAGTGAGCAGAGGCCAATCCCCAGCAGTCATCAACCCCCAACCCCTTCAGAGCCTCCAATCCCCCAGCGAACTTCCCTGCTTTGTCTCAAATATTCCAGTCCGTGCCGACCCTGGAGCCCCGTACCCCATAAAACAGGGGACCCCGGGCAGAACTTCACATTTTCTCCCTGGAAAATGGCCCGCCTTGAACTCTGAAGGGTGTATTCTCCGTTCCTCATTTCGGGCCCTGCTAAATTCTCTGCTTGTTTCATTGCTTTGGAGCTCGTCCTTGAATTCTTTCTTGTGATGAAGCCAAGAGCCCAGGTACTCGGACATTGTATCCGATAATAACACGAGCCCACTTCTCGGTGGATACTTTCCTTTGAGTGCTTTCCATGTGCTTCTAACAAAATGTCACACTGCCCATACTCTAGTTGGAATTAGACAAGTTAAAAGTGGCCAGTGTGGATGTAGCTCTGTGGTTGAGCGCCTGCTTCCCATGTACAAGGTCCTGAGTTTGATTCCCAGTTCCTACTGCAAACAAACAAACAAAAAACCAACTCTCACTGGGGGAGCAGATGTAGCTCAGTGGCTGAGCACCTGCATCCAATGTAAGAGGTCCTGGGTTCAATTCCCAGTACACTCTCAAAAAAAAGTGCCTGGAAACAACTTTTTAGAAGTCATGTTTCCATAAGTTGTTGAGCTGCATTTTTATATCATTTTATTTTTTCAATTTGAAATTAAGTTATTAAAAAGAAAAATCATGCTGCCCTTTCCCTTTAAAACTGCAATCCGCAAATCATTCTCATCCTTACTAATTCCATAATTATGAGCTTGCCTTCTTCCTTCCCGTAACCTGAACCTGTGTCTTTTCTCAGAGTAATTATATTTTCAGATTTTCTTAAGAAATTATAACTCATGGTTTAGAATTTTTAAAATCATTTTCTCTACAATATACATCCAACTTCAAAGCAGTAAAATCATATGAATATACTGAATCATTTTTTCAAAAGACTTTAAAAGGCTATGTCAGTTTTTCTCTCCTTTAATGATTCCTTTGATTAGTTTTTAAAATCATTCTTTGGAAACCATAAACAGAAGCCGGCCTTATCTTACCAAGCCTTTTTATGTCTTCTCAGCTTCTTCAAATGGCTCTTCATTGACTGGTTTTTAAGAAGTCCCCCTTGGAGAATCTTTTTTACATATATATCTGGTCCTTCTCAACTGACCTTTTGCAAGCTACTTTCTCCAGCTTTCTCCCCTCCCTCTGAGCCTAATAACTCAAGATCAGCTCTTTCATTGCCCGCCCCCTCCTCCCGCCAAGGCCACAAAATGGCAATGCTTCTACCTCAGATTATTTAAACATCAGTGAAATACTATTAATACTTTCATTAACACAGCACTTAATATTTTTCAAGTGCCATTAAACTTTCTTAGGACAATGCCAGGAAATCTAGACTTGACTCACAAATGGCCTTTCCTTTAATACAAAGTTGATTAAAGAGAATTCTTTTCATCTGCTTTATTGCCACTAGACTGTACTTTACTTTTCCAAGTGGGTTTTAGGTCAAATAATTTTGAATTACAACTAATGACTAGAAGATATATTTATAAAGCTATGTCTTTGGAAACTGTCATTGGAAACTCAAAATAAAACACCGTTTTATTATTTGTACTTGAAATTTTTGAAACACTTGGTTTGTATCTGTAATTTCTATTTTTTGCTTTTATCAATTTTGCTTCATTTTCGCTCAACTCTAGGTTCAATAAAATCATTCTGTTTTGCATATCTGAAAGCTCATGCACATTTGAGAATTGAATACATGAATTTTGTATTCAAATTACCCAGTGTAACTCTTAGAAAACTTGACTGCTGTATGTAGTGAAGAAAAAAACAGAAGACTTTACCTCACAAAGATTTAGAAGACTTCGATTCTGACGGTGATGTTCCCACTGACCTCCCATGGAAACATGTGGCAAACCATCTTGCCTGATTTCCACTTTCTTCCTCTACAAAATGACAATAATATTTTCTCTAAGAAATTTTTGTATGAGAGAAATGAGATTATAACTCTAAAAGAACTTGGTAGATACTAAAAATGTCATATGACTGCAACCTGGATTTTTTAGTTTGCCTGAGACATATTCTTACATATCACATCTAGTGTCTTACCTCTAGCCAGTTCTGATGAATGAACAACAACAAAAACCTAGAAAGCCTGTTCAAGTATCTTTTTGGATGTGTAAAATTTTCATTCACCCTGTTCATCCTTGTGGGTTTAGGAAAAAGCTTCTGCGTTTTCCTCTTGCTTCCACAATTTTCAAATGACGCCCTTATTTTAGGCTATGTTATGATCTCCAAGAGTTGGGGAAAACCAAGTCTCCTATCCATTCAGGAGGATAGATTTATTTATTGTGTCAAAATCATCTGAAGCCAGCTCTGTATCCTAAAGCAACAACGGTTTGGAGAAAGATAAACATTTCAGCACAATTGCAAAGCAGTCCCAGTGATTTTTTAGGTTCAATGTGTACATACCAGATATGCAGCACAAGATGATATTCAATTGAGAACATGGGAGTTTAGACCACGGAGAAGGTCAGATTTGATCAACTGCTGACCTTGTATCAGAAACGACCTTAGAAATGCCAAAAAAAAAAATCCAAATATGCAAATAAGCGATAGAATTTCTGAAGCACTCGGGTGTACAGACTCAATGATGTTGAAATACTGTGATTAATTACAGGCTTATAAGAAAGAAAGAAACACGTTAACTCAGATCTAGCTCTGCTGGCTTCATGATGTATGAACATAATCATTGACTTGGTTCTATGAAGTTTTGTCAAGAAGCTTAAGTTTTCCTCCAGCCATAGAGTGGGTTAACCATTTCACATTCACAGATGGTCAAATACCTCTTCACTGGTTCTTCACGTCCCTTTAACGTTCATTGTTAAAGTGTGTCATTTATCGCCTTACAGTTTTCTTTTATAATTAGTCATTAGGGATAACCTGAAGAGCTCTAAATATTCAAATACCATGTAGAACCTGTGGACAGTATTTTGAAGAAAACCAGAGAGTCTGTAGAGTATAGAAAAGAATACAGAAGGCTCTGTTATGCAAATCACCCTCATAATGGTATAATAAAGCTCAAATTGTAATTAGATCAAATTCTGGGGATTCAAAACAATGAACAATGACCATATTAGAAATCTGTCTTTCATTGCACATTCTAATGAGAAGTCCCTACGTTGACATTTGTGAATTTAGTTGCACCGTTTTTTTGCTTGTTTGTTTCTGAGGTACCAGGCATGGACTGAACCCAGGACCCCGTATTTGAGAAGCTGGTGCTCAATCACTAAGCCACATCAGTTCCCCTGAGTTGGTTTTTCCATTTGTTTTGCTTATTGTTTGTTTTTTTTTGTTTTTTAGAGGCTCCGGGAACCGAAACTGGTACATCCTATTGGAAAGCAGACACTCAACTGTATGCACCACATCTGCATCCCAAGTTGCACTGTTGGTTATAATTTTTTTAGCCTGAAAGTAGAGTGAGTCATGATTAATTTCACAGTGCAGAGAGTAAAAATGTAATTGTCAGTCAGTGTATATGAATAGAGTGAGACCATGAGACAGATCCTATTGTTTGGAACAAGTTTTATTCTAATGCTAAAATAACTTAGGATTTTCAGTTAAATGACATAGAATAGAATGAACAAAAAAAAAGGGCTACTGGTATGGCATTAATATTATGAGTATACCCTTAAATGAAAATGGTCCATGTAAGCACAAATGGGTACATTTGAAAATGTATTGAGTGCAATTTTGAAAACCATAACAGATATTCCATTATCAATATAGACATAGACAATTTTCCATTTACTCATAATTCATGCCAGAGAGTATTAGGTTTAGGAAAGAAATTCACAGTAAATGATAATAATTCAAATAAATAATCTATGTATTTTAGAAAATTTAGTCTAGTAAAAGTATCTTCTAGTAGGGCTCATGTCAAGATGTTGAACAGACAATCAATGATGGGAACTTGTGATTACTACACATATGCTTTTCCTTACATGGTTCATTGATGAGATGGATTTACACAATGAAGGAGTGATACATAATAAATTACACCTGTAGACGCTGGACTTAATAAATGTACCAAACATAACGTTAAATGATCAAAAGCAAATCAAAGAAGAATTAGTCCAGTGTGTCATATTTTATTAAAAAAGATAAACAAATTTTAATAACATTGAATATAGGTAAATATGTATGTGACAAAACTATAAATAACACCAAGCCAAAGTTAATAATAGTTACCTTTGGTGAGCTAAAGTTAAATGCTGCAGTGGGAGCACACATTTGCAAAGGCTTAAAACTTCAAATACGTAGGAATGAAGAAAAATTACCCCATTGAAAATGACCGTAGAGTCTCCACTAATGTGATGGAGTTGAGAATCTGAGGTTGAATTTTGGACCCATCACTTGGCAAAGGTGTGAGTGATGAAGGAAATTAACAATAGTTCTCAGCCTCACATTTCTCAAATGGAAAAACGGAGGTGATTTTTCACCTGAGGATTAAATGTGACACCAGTACTAAGAGTTTCCCACACAGTGCAAGAAAATATTTAGAAACCACATATCCAAAAAGGGCTTCATTTCCATGTTACATGAAGTGATCATACAGCTCAATGTTTAAAAAAGACATGCAACCCAATTAAAAAATGGACCAAAGACTTGAACAGACCCTTTTTCCAAAGAGGAAATACAAATGATCAGCATCACTAGCTATTAGGGAAATGCAGATGAAACCTACTATGAGATACCATTTCACACCTTACAGAATGGCCACTATTTTTAAAAAAATTAACAACAGAAAACTACAAATGCTGGAGAGGATGTGGAGAAATAGCAGCACTCCTTCACTGTTGGTGGGAATATAGAATGGTGCAGCCTCTGTGGAAGACAGTTTGCAGAACCTCAAGAAGCTGAATATAGAGCCGCCATATGGTCTAGCAATCCCACTACTGGGAATATATTCAGAAGAACTGAAAGCAAGAGCATGAATTGAACACCGATGTTCATAGCAGCATTATTCACAATTGCTAAAATATGGAAACAACCCAAGTGTCCATCAATCGATGAATGGATAAATAAAATGTGGTATATACATGCAATGGAATACTATTCAGCTGTAAGAAGAAATGAAATCAGTATGCATATGACAACACGGATGAACCTTGAGGACATCAGGTTGAGTGAAATAAGCCAGACCTATAAGGACAAATATTGGATGGTCTCACCAATATGAACTAAATACAATAAGTAAACTCATGGAGTTAATCTCTAGAGTAGAGGTTACTAGGAAATTGAAGGTGGGTGGAGAATGGGAGCATCAGTGCTGAAGGTATGTATAATTTTAATAAGGTTTATTGAAAATTGTGGAAATGAGTAGAGTTCATGGTAACACATTACATTGAGTATAACTAACACAACTGATTTATAAATGTGATTGTGGCTGAAAGGGGTAGTTTAGGGACGTAAATGTCACTTGAAAGGAAGCTAGAGGATAATCTAGGAACAGTAGAACATCGTGATTTTGATGGTGTAGAAAGATTGTGGTTAATAGCATAAATACAAGAATGCTTTTCTTTTACAAAGCATTAAGAGACACACTGGAAAATTATAACTAATATAACTTATATTCAATTGTTAATAGTAATATTGTAATATTTTTGCAGCACTGGCAAAGAAGATATTACACCAACTCTAATAGGGGTATGAGAGGGTGTGACAGTTTGAGATTATTTTATGAATCCCCAAAACAATAAGATTATGTTTGTAAACTAATCTACTCCTCTGGTGTGATACTCTTGGATTGTATTAAATTCAGCTGAGGTGTCTTGATTAGATTACCTATTAAGCCGATGGCTTCTGACTTGACTATGTCAGTGGGTGTGACGCAGGTTGAGTCCTTGCCCCCTCGCTGGGTCCGATATAAATGGACACTCACAGACAGACAGACACAGGGAGGGAGAGCTCCGTCATTTTTGATCCTGTCATGTGACAGAAAGACAAAGGCTGCAGTGGCTGAAGCCGCAGGGAGAGATGAATCATTTTGTCTGATCGCTTACCACCGAGATTGGGAAGAACATTTGAGACTGATAGAGAAGGCAGGAGAGAAACACGCCATGTGCCAGGAGAGAGAGGGATGCCGAAGAAGTCAAGAGGGGAAGGAGACACCTCGCAGAGGTCGGCCGCCATCTTGCTTCACCACGTGGCAGCACACTGGATTTAGCAATTGGGGACTTCGGTAAGAAAGCGTATCAGCAGATGCCTTGATTTGGCCTTGGGACTGTAAGCTTCTACCCCCAATAAATACCCTTCATACAAGCCAACAGATTTCTGGTACTTTGCATTGGCACCCCTTTGGCAGACTGATGCAGGGGGTATGGGATTCTTCCTTTCGGAGTCATGAAAATGTTCTGAAATGAACTGAGGTGATGACAGCACAACTCTGTGATAGAAGTGAGAGCCACTGAGTGCACAGTACAAGACATGGGACTGTATAACACAGGGGATTCAGGGGTAGAAGATGAACTGTGGTTAACAGGGCAACTATGAGAATGCTCTCTCATGAACGATGACAAATATATAATACTAATACAGGGTGGTTTTTTTTCCCTAAAGATTTATTTATTTATCTCCCCTTCCCCCTCCCCCACCCCCACCCCCAGTTGTCTTATTCTCTGTGTCTATTTGCTGCGTCTTCTTTGTCTGCTTCTGTTGTTGTCAGCAGCACGGGAATCTGTGTTTCTTTTTGTTGCGTCACCTTGTTGTGTGTGGAACCATTCCTGGTCAGGCTGCACTTTCTTTCACGCTGGGCGGCTATCCTTATGGGGCGCACTCCTTGCATGCAGGGACACCCCCACTTGGCAAGGCACTCCTTGCGTGCATCAGCACTGAGCATGGACCAGCTGTACACAGGTCAAGGAGGCCCGGGGTTTGAACTGCAAACCTCCCATGTGGTAGACAGACGCCCTAACCACTGGGTCAAGTCTGCCGCCCAATACAGGGTGTTAATAACTGGGTGTGTTGGGGGACAACTATACCAAATGTAAGAAATGGACTATAATTAGTAGCAATATTTTGATGATGTTCTTTCACAGTTTGTAACAAATGTAATAATACAAGGTGTTGGTGGTGGGTGATGTATGGGACCCTTGTATGATGTTATGCATGTTTGTTTTGTCAGTTCACGACTTTTCCTATACACTTATTGTTTACACATGTTCATGTATGAAAAATATACTTCTACAAAATTATTTTTTGGAATGCAAAAAAGTGTTTAGCACACTTCCTGTGAAGTGACAGGCATATAACACTTGTTCATGGATTTATTCAGCCAATAGTAACCTAGCATTGACTGTGTTGGGAATTATAGATGAAAAGAGAGACAAGACACAAGAGTTCAATGTTCAGTTATATCATTGAAGCAATACTCACCAAGAGAGCAATAGGGGTTAGATCAAGGACACCTGCTTCACTTTTGACTGTTCAGTGAAATCAGAAAGATAATGTGATGCTCTGAGTTTTCAGAGACATTTAGCTGTGCATCAGATGGAGATGAAAGCCGGTACAAAGGTATGGGCATGGAGGAGAGGGATGTGTTAGGAGAAATGCAAGAGATTGGATACTTGGAGAAGGAAGATGAAAAAGAATGGTGAGAAATGAAGATAAAAATGTAGACATGGGCCAAATATAGATGGTATGCAAACCCGTAAATGTCAAAGGGACAAGAATATTGACCTTGGAAGAGATGGGAGGAGTGGAGAGAGAAGATGGAAATGAGTGTGTGGGGGGCTTTGAGCAAGAAAACAGGATCATTCATACCAGACCAAAGACATGTAAACCAAAACCCTAAGAAAGAAGGCTCCAGAACAACTCTGGGACTGTAAAGGAGTGCCGAAGTTGGTTCAAGGAACAAAGTGAATGTAGAGAGGACAATGATGACTTCTTAGACTAAGTCTGAGTTGGCTTCTATGGAACAATCCCAAAGGAAGGAAATCACAGGCCTGGGTTGTTTATTTTGTTTAAAATAAAAGGTTATTGTTGGGAAGCAGATGTGGCTCAAGTGATAGGGCCTCCGCCTGCCATATGGGAAGTCCCAGGTTCGATCCCTGGGACCTCCTGGTGAAAAAGAGGGAGAGAAAGCATGCTTGCATGGTGAGCCAGTGCCCACATGGTAAGCTGAGTGCCCACACGAGTACCCACATAGTGAGCCAAGTGCCTGCACAAGTGAGGCACACAGCAAGATGATGACGCAACAAGAGAGATGAAGCGGAGAATCAAAGTGAAGCACAGCAGAGACCAGGAACTGAGGAGGTGCAATCGACAAGGAACAACTCTCCACATCAGAGATCCCAGGATCAAATCCTTCCGAATCCTAGAGGAGAAAGATGAGAAGGCAAAAAGAGAAAAAGATACAGAAGATCACACAGCAGATGAACACAGCAAAAGAGCAGGGTGGGAGAAAAAAGCTTTTAAATGAAAGGTTTTTGTTAGTAATATATTTGTTCTCGAGTATAGAGAGCAGATGGAAGACATCTCAGGTTTGTGGCCAACGCTATTTAACTATGGTGTTGCCCCTACAGAAGACATGGTCAAGCCTGACCCCTATTTTCTGTGGGTGTGAACCCATTTGCAAATAGGACCTTGGAAGATATTAGTTAAGGAATCAGTGAACTCTTTAGTGAATAGGATCTTCAAAGATCCTTTTCAGTTGAAGCCAGAATGAAACAGGGTTTCCCCCACCATGGCTGAAGTCCTTATAGGGAGAATAAATCTAGAAATACGGATGATGGAGCAGAAGAAGAGAGCAAAAGAAGAAACCATGCAATGAGGCAGAGTTGCATCGATGAGCCATGCAACCCCAATGATGATGGCCAGAAAGCCAGAGTTGGGGGGAGAGGCTTGCCATTTTAGAGCTTGATTCCTCGCCTCCACAACCAGGAGACAGTACATTCTCATTGTTTAAGCCAATCCATTGTATGGTAGTCGTCATAGCGGCCCTGGCAAACTAAGGCACACAGTAACTAAAAGAAAACTTCCATTGTGCTCCCATGACCAGCCATACACAGTAATTGTTCTGAGGAACTAAAATTATAAAATTGGCACAAAATGAGCATAGAACCGAAGGCTCTATCTTAGGATCTGCATGTTCCTTGAATATATTTTCAGGTTATGGTTTTAGGAAAATTAAGGAATTCAGCCAAATCTCCACCAAAAGAATGTCATGAGTGAGGCTTTCCTTTGCAATAGACTTGGTATGATTCAACTAATAAAAATTGAGACACAGCATCCAAGGAAGAATATAGACAAATGCCTGCTCAACAATTATTAAAACCATAAGCAAAGGAAAACAGCACATGCCCCACTTCTGAAATGCCAGACAGTTGCTAGACATTTTTTGTTTCTCTTCATTTTGGCCTTTTTTGAGTTTTTTAACTATTTATTTTGAGATAAGTAAGGACTTTCACATTGTTGAAAAAAGAGTAAAGAAAGTTCTGTACATCCTTCACCCAAGTTTTACCAATATTAATACTTTATGGCATAATGGTACAATGATGAAACCAGGAAATTAACACTGATACAATGTCATTAGCTAAACTGGAGGCATTATTAGGATTTTACCAGTGTTTCCACTAATATCCTGTTTCCAGCTGAGGATCCAATCCAAGACCCCACATTGCGTTTCATTCTCACATCTCCTCAGTGTCCTCCTAGACAGTCTGTGGGGCCTTTTTAAAAGTCATCAATAAAGTTCTCCAAAGAAGAAATCAAGTCAAACATATTTAAACTGTAGGCACTCATCAGAGAAGTGATTGGTGAGAAAACAGGCGGAGAGCAAACGTAGACGGAACAGGAATAGTTTTTGCAAGAATTAAGAAAATGATTATTAAGGGGTCCTGGGGGAGCAAGGAGAAACAAACACAATCTCTAGAAAATGGCTCAGGGGCGAGAAGTTCCCCAAATGAAGAGAATTGACACTTAGGATGAGGACAAGCCAAAAGACTGGCCCGAGGTCATCCGCCAGGGACAACTGACAGTGCGTGAGGTGCGAGACCTGGAAGGGCGGTTGTGCTCCAGCTCTCAGCAAATCAGCGTCAGGGAGAGCAGATCCTCCTTGCCCTGGCTCCTCCCTGCTTCTCTGTGCAATGCCTGTTCTCCAATCCCTGGGATTTCACAAAGCCCTGCAAGCCCCTTCTTCCCAAGCCCAGGATCCCTAGTGCTCCTTCACTTGGCTGACTTGTAATTTAGTTTACGTCTTTGCATCCCTTCCTCTATGCGAACACCAGGCTCTTCGGCTGCATTATACTTGCTTAAATAATTGAACACCTCCTCTCAAGAAGCTGAATATTGTCTTGAAGCTCAACCGTCCCTGGGGTTATGCTCTTTCTAATATTGTAGCATCACTAAAGTATTTTACATTTCTTCCATGAAAATCCTTCAAACCTTCTATGGTTCTTTCTTATATTACAAATCCATCTTATTTTTGGGAGGAGACTGTTGATTGCTGGAAATAATGGGATTCCTCTTTTCATTTGCTTACATGACACTCTCCTGCTTGGCATATTCTGATTCCACAGTTATTTTAACTTCAGTGTCCTGTCATTTATGTCAGACTGCTATTACCTAAAACTCCTGCCTCGTCTTCTTTCATGCTTATGTGTGACTAGTTATTTTCCAAACAAGATATTTGCAGGTTTATTTTTTCTCACAATGTGTAGTTGGCCAATAGAACATGCCAGAAGATTTTCTAGTTCCATCAGAGTTCCTCTATAGTTATAGCACATCCTCCAAAAGATTAACAGCTGAAGACTTTCATATAAACCATTGGTGCAATAGATGTGTCATGATGATGGGAGAGAGTGTTGCTGTAGGGGGAGTGGGGGGTGGGGGCGGTGGGGTTGAATGGGACTTCATATTTTTTGAATGTAATATTTTTTAAAAAATGAATAAAAAAATAAAAAAATAAAAAAAATTAAAAAAACACTTTGGGAGTAGCAGACGTGGCTCAGGTGAGTGAGCTCCCACCTACCACATAGGAGATTTCTGGTTCAGATTCCAGTGCTTTGTAAAGAATACAATGAGCTGGCACAACAGGCAGGTATGGCAAGCTGGCACAACAAGAGACACAAGAAGGAAAAAGCTGAGAGACACAAGAAAAAGAGAGAGCAGAGGTTCCCAGGGCCTCCTAAAGGAGTCAGTGAGCTAATGCAATGTGCAGGCACAGCGAGCTGATGCAACAAGATGACGCAACAGGAGACACAAGGAGGAGAAACAAATGAGAGACACAACAAAGCAGGAAGTGGATATGGCTCAGGTAGTTGGGCACACACCACCCACACGGGAGGTCCCAGGTTCGGTTTCTGGTGCCTCCTAGAGAAGACGAGGAGACACAGAGGAGCACATAAAGGAGGAAACCATCATGAAGGGGGAGGAATTTTTAAAAATCTTACAAAGTAAGATTTGGGATGTCTTGGAGATCTTCAAGGCAAAGGTATTATCTAAGAAGTGCCAGGTATTAATTGTTCATGCTACAATCCTTTATTTGGAAATTACCTGGTAAAGTAATTTACTATGAAGGGAGAGCCCAGTTTGAAAATTTCCCACGTTCTTCAATTTCACTGCTGTACCCTTGGCCAACAATTTCGGCAAATGGTAATATACCTATGGCTAGTCTGGGTCAATTTTGCCAGGAGAAATCATTTCCAAGCAGGGCCGAGGAAGGGTTCTCTATTTCACGATGCACCTTTCTAGCCCTCGCATGGTATTCTCTTGTGCTATGTAACCACAATATAGGATGGTTGATGAAGATGCTTGAGGGCCGAGAAGACTGTCATCAGTATTATCAAAGGCAGAAGAAAGTGCTCTTGAAAAAGCTTTGTGTGTTTTTTATAACACAGCCTGCTCCAAAAATACAGAGAAAATGTCATTTTGTGTTCATAACAATCTACGGAATAAAGAATGTGCTCTCAAGTGGAGCTTGCCTTACAGTTGAGTGCTTATACTTGATCCATAAAGAAGTTACAAGGCAAAGGTGCATCTCAGATCTCTTCCTTTCCCACAGACCTCTGAGATTATAGACAATAAGGAAGAGAAATTTCAACACGTAAAACATAATCTTTCTTCCTCTCTTCTTGCTTAGCAAGAAATCCTGTATGTTTTAGGAAAGTCCTTATATTTAATGACTATATGTGGTTCATTGCCCAATGCTTTTTTCCCCACTCAGATATCCTTTTAGCATAGAAATTTTAAAAATTCATACCTAAAACATCAATATTTCATCAACTCACAGGAAAACACAGCTTTGGAGAGAATATTACAACCTTCAAAATGTTTGTATGGAGCTGAAAGCTCCTTGTCTTTGAAATTGCCTATAATTTACAGAAACATGATTGAAAAAATGTTGGTCTAGAAATGGAATTATAAAGCTTGCAGCTTTGGGGAGTGGGGCAATGATAAATATAAGAATTTTGAGGTTGAAAATATTTTTGCCACTTTTACTGTCAGCACTAAAATATCATTTATACTAAAGTAATACAACGAAATGTATTTTTCAAAAGATTTATTATATTTACTCCCCCCCCCCCCATTGTTTATGCTTGATGTCTGCTCTCTGTGTCCATTTATTGTGTGTTCTCTGTGTCTTCTTTTTAGGAGGCACCGGGAACCGAACCCAGGACCTCCCATGTGGGAAAGGAGTGCTCAATCACTTGAGCCATCTCTGCTCCCTCCTCTGTTGTGTCTCTCATTGTGTTTCCTCGTTGTGTCATCTTGTAGCATCAGCTCACCACACCAGCCCATTGGGTCAGCTCGTTGTGTCAGCTCACGGTCTTGCTCATCTCTAGGAGGCAATGGGAACCAAACCCAGGCAGGCACCCAAAGGCTTGAGCCACATCCACTTTCAGAGATGTATGTTTAGAAAGCATACTATGTTGTCATATAGGTGGACAGTAATTAAAAATGGAGATAAAAAACTTCAAGCTTCCTTTGGATCACAGTCATTGAATAGATATATGTAGAGCATTCCAAATGAGATAATTGAATACCTAAACTTGAATATTTCCTAATTTCCTGATTTCCTAATCTCCTGTGAACAGAATCCCATTAATGGCATCTATTGGATATTGGGAGGAATGACTGCTTCCTTTATCCAATTACAACTCTGGGGGAAAATACTGTTACCATTTCTCTCCTGCTGAGAAATAGGAATTTGCATGTATTATGATGTTTTGAAAAATGATTAATTATAACTGTTACAGAAAAATGGAGTTCTTGGATTCTAGCCATGAGGCAGATAACCATCAGGCTGTGTAAAGCTTTATAAATCCATTTGTCACATAGGAGACATGTCACATGTAAAATGATTCATTGAATGCAATGTATTAGGCAAACTTTACTTAGATTTTCAGCCATGGGTATAAAATAAGTAACTTAACCCAAAAACAAACTCTATTTTATCTTTTAAATCTTGTTATTGGTCCATGGACATACACAAAGAATAGCTGGTTGTATTTCAACTATTAGGAGAGGACAATGTCACAATCCTTACCAAAAATCATGGTCAACTCAGCCCCATTTAGTCCATTTGCTTTACATTTGAAAGCTTGTATGGTCAGAGATACATTATAATTATCTACTCACGTATGTGTGATCTTATGGCAAAGAAAAATGTTTTTATTTGAAGCAGACATTCTAGCTAGGAAAATATCTAAATCAAGTGGTCTAAATGTTAATGATTTTGTATGAGTTAAGAAACACAAAGCGGAACATGGCTTCCATTTCTTAAGATCTGTTGAATGTGTCATAATTGCATCCAGATTTCCTTTTTGGGGAATTGTCTTCCATTGTGTAGACAGGTACATCAAGGTAACTGCTTCCCTTCAAGAAAGACAAATGGGACAAATGCACCTTGTTGCTGGGAGAAAGACAGCCAACCTAAGCCCCTCCGATCAGAGACATGTCCAAGGATATTGCCTCTTTTTTTTTTAAAAGATTTATTTATTTATTTATTTAATTCCCCCCCTCCCCCTGGTTGTCTGTTCTCTGTGTTTTTTTGCTGCGTCTTGTTTCTTTGTCCGCTTCTGTTGTCTCAGCGGCACGGGAAGTGTGGGCGGTGCCATTCCCGGGCAGGCTGCACTTTCTTTCACGCTGGCAAGCAATGAGGATGGTGCAGATGTTTGAATCATAATCACTCAAGGCTGGCATGCAGAAAAGATGGCATCGGGGTCTCTGCAGTTCAATTGCTCTGTCTGATCCCAAGTCTTGACCTCTGCATGCACAGAGTTTGCAATTCTTCCTGCGATCTTTCTACCAAATCTCCAAAATTGGCTTCTGTTGCTTTCAACCCAAACCTACACTGTAAGAGACCTTCTCTCTTGGAGGGGGAGAGGGATAAAACTCTGAAATACTTGAGTCTATTTCATCTAACCAGGTATTGACCTCCTTCCCAAAGAATGGCTATATGGCACACTTTCTAAGGGATTAGGTATCTCATTTTCATGGAGTCACTTAAAAAGTAACCATGCCCAGGAGAACAATGAACTAAAGTTAAATTGTGTAATTTTGGAAAGACAAACTTTAATTATTATTGTTATTTTTTAAAGAATACATACTAATTTATTTATTTTTTCTTTAAATGTTACATTAAAAAAATATGAGGTCCGGATATGCCCCCCACCCCCCCTACCCCACTCCTCCCACATCAACAACCTCTTCCATCCTCGTGGCACATCCACTGCACCTGGTGAATACATTTTGGAGCACTGCTGCACCACATGGATAGTGGTCTACATTGTAGTCTACACTCTCCCCCAGTCCACCCAGTGGGCCATGGAAGGACACACAATGTCCAGCATCTGTCCCTGCAAACTTTAATTTTAATGCAAAGTGAATTCCAATGTCAATACCACTGTTGTATGATCTGAAATAAAATTTGAAATTAGGGAGTCATCTTGGGTTGGTCAACATGAATGGTATCCATACCCTCTGATGCATTTCAGCTTTTGTTTTGATGGCAACATAGGGTTTGAACTGCAATAGAAAATGGTAGATGAGGAAAGCAATTGGAATCTCATGGCTCTTTCTGCCGGATTAGAAGAGCCTTAGAATAAAGGTTCTCCAAGACCCTTTATCTGGCACAGTCATTTCTACTGGTTTTAAATAAAGTCTGCCCTCTTTGCTGCCACCACCCTAGTTCAGGTCACTTAATGGATCACCCTGGTCCCAGGCTTGTCCTTTTCCCTTCTGCTTTCCAAACTATAGGCTGAGCAGTCTTTAACAATAGAAATCTGATCATGACACTCTTCAAATACAGCAATAACTTCTATGCTCCCCGTATCTCTTATGATGATACCCAAGGTCGCCGCTGACTTTTCAGCCTGCTCTGATACCCCAGCCTCTTCACACATTGTCCCAGCCACACTGCATTGACTTCCATTTTCTTGTTACCTGGTCTCTCACATCTCTGGATTTCCCCTTAGGCTGTTGATTTTGCCTTGAACTCTCTGTCACCTCACAGCACTTGATCTTGTACCTGCCTCCAGCACCCATATTTTATAAAATCTTTCTTATGCTTCCTGAAATCAGCATGTCCTGTCCTCTCCCAAATGCTTTCCATGCCCTTGCCCTATCGTTACACGTCTTATTTCTTTAATTTGCTGAGTTCTCTTCTGAAATGTGATTGCTGATTGGCTGTAGTCTTTGGGTGGGTCCCCTGTTGGTCATTATATTTCTAAGACCTAGTAGAATGCCTGACCTCTAATGGGTTCTCAAAGAAAAGTATTTGTTGTCAGCCTTTATTGAGTGAACTAGAGATGGGACTCAGGTACAAGGTGTCTTAATTTCCTACGCCTGGCATAACAAAAGAACCCCAGTCTCGGTGACTGACAACTAAAGACGCTTGTTGTCTCACAGTTGTGGAGTCTAGAAGTCTGAACTCAAGAGGTCAACAGGCTCACACTCTCTCTGAACGTTGCAGGGGAGACTCTTTTGTTGCCTCTTCCAGCTTCTGGCCATCCTTCCGTCTCTGCCTCCAACTTCATATGACCGGCTTCTCCCTTCTGCCTGAGTGTTTGTGTCCAGATATTCCTCTTCTTAGAAGGACACCTGCTAACACACCTTACACAGGATAATACAGTTTGGCTTCATCTTAATCACATCTTCAAAGATCTTATTTCCAAACAGAATCACATTCTTGGGACTGGGTTTAGGACTTGAACATATTTTTAGGGGGACACAGGTCAACCCATATCACTGAGGAACCATCAGTGTCTAGTCCCTTCATGTGTACTCTATCCCCAACGAATTTTTGAGAAAGACACAGGGGAGGAAGGCTGTCTATTTACCTGGTATTGTGGACAGTTACTCAAGAAAGACAAGCTATCAGCACTAACAATAAAAATGTAATCAGCCCCATTACAATTGCATTGATTGGGTACTCCCTCCCACCACACAATCCAGAAATCATGGCACAGAATTTTGAAAACTATAAAGCACTTCATAAATGTAAGGCAGTCTAGGTAAGGAGGATGAGAATATAGGCACATGTAGCTGTAACATGAGAAAGCGACCCAAGCAGTTTGCACACGTTGTGAGCTCAGAAAGTAGATGGGAGATGAATGAAACTTCCGCAGTGATGCTGTTAATCGAAACATTACATAATTATTCTGTAAATCATGACACTGTCTGCCCAATTTTCCTACAAAAAAATGTATAAAATCTCTGCTTAAAAATGGAGCCAGACTGACATGTTTTAAGTGAAATAATTAGGAGAATTTGAGAAGTAGTAATTTTGGTAATTACCAAATAGTGTAATTCTCTCCCAATAAAGCATATGTCAAATTACATAAAAACATCATTATGTTGCTTTCCCATTTTTTAAGATTTCACATATGTGGCATACAAATTTAAATGTTCTGGTGCTTTCCCTCATATTTTGTTTAAGTGAATTTAAAAAAAAAATGGCTTTTAGTGCTTCTCAACATTCACTACTTCCTTTGAAATTCCAGGCATTGAATATTTCTTTTGATCTTTCCTCAGTGATTTTTTTCAGGCAGAAACGGCTTACTTTGCAGAGTGGTAGTATGGGAAAGGAATGTGGGAGGTGGGAGTGCTGAAGAATTTTGCACTCTCGGGATAAGAAAGCAAAACTTCTGTGAATCACCTCCCTATGCATGGTTTTTCCCATTGTAAATCATCTAGAGATAGTGACTATTTATTCTGATAACTAATGATCATTAATGCACTGTCCCATTCCCTGGGATGCTCTTAAAAAGGCTTCTTGGTCTGACCATGCTTGTATTATTTTTAGTAATGTGCTTTTTTTTTTTTTTTCAGGATAAAAATACCAGTACTGAACCGATGTTACACAGCATGTGATTTCACTGTCTGTGTTTTGCGATGTTTTATTCCCCTGAGTTTTGGGAATAGCTACTGATTTGGGACAATATGGGGAGTCATGGGCCAAAAGAAAGAGAGCTGGTCCACGCAGTGGTGAACTTAGTGTCTGGCTTTCTTCATCAACACTCAACTGTTTGCATCCAGAACTTTTGGAAATGAGCTACCCAAGATAATACAAACAGCTTTTGAAAAAGAAAAGAAGATGAAAAATGACCCTTCTATTACTTCAGAAAGCCAATGGCCATTGGTTTGGAATCACTGAAGCTACAAATTGTGGATATGATTTCTACTTGCATGAAACAGGGAACGATATCTTCTTCACACAGATAGTCCTCAGAGAACAGCAGCTTGCTGAATAAACAATCCGTGTCAGGAACGCATGGCTCTAAGGCTGGCCAAAACTGATTCTACACAGGTAAAAGTTATGGCTCAAAATTCAGATACTGATGAGGAAATACTGACTCTTATAAAACACTAGATTTATAAAACTATGCTTCCCAGAAGAGAAGTTTTGCAATGGACACACCCACCTCAATGGGCTCTTACCTATATACAAAATATCCCATCTTAATCCATGGGAATCACTGTCCCTGGAAACCAAAATGTGACTTGAGTTCCTTGGATTCCTGGTTAATTCTCTTAGCAGATCCACAAAGGTAGATCATTTTAAGGAATGGTGGCAGTTTGATATTATTTATGAATTCCAAAAAGAGATATAGATTATGTTTCTAAACTGGTTCCTCTGGACATGATAACCCTTTGATTGCATTAGATTCAGCTGAGCCATCTGATTAAATTATGTCAGAATTAGGGCTTTGATTCAACCACATTATTAGAGTGTGACTCAGCCCCCTTGGTAAGCTGAAAAAACAGACTCACCCACAGAGAAGATACATAGAGGATCCTGCAGCCCCAGGAAGAGAGATGAGCCTCATTGTTTATAGCTGACCTCACAAAGAGAACAGAGCAACTGAGCCCAGGAGAAAACAAGCCACAGGAAGAGAGATGAGCCCTATGCCAGCCAACAGCTGAGATCAGAAGAAGCTGGGACCACAGAGCCTTAAGGGGAAGAGGAAGCCTGAACCCTCACAGATATCACCTGCCATCTTGCATCAACACGTGGCCAATGATTTTGGGTGAGACTCTTTAGAGCTTTGTGACTGTAAGGTTCTGCCCCAAATAAATATCCATTTATAAAAGCCAACAGATTTCTGGTACTTTGCATCAGCATCCCTTTGGCTGATTAAAACAGGGGCTGTGGTGATCGTGGTTGCCAACCACCTAATTATGCAGAGGAGAAAATGGGAGTCCACACTGGTTGTACAAGTTGACTGAGGTCACACAACACATCAGTGGCTGAGATTCAAACAGGACCCACCCTCCGTACTTCCAATCAGTGTATTTCAAATATAATATGGCAGGTGAGACTGGACTTTTCATCTGGCTCCATATTGTAGATGATGATGGAGAAAAGGTTTCCATGATATCTTTTGTCCCACAAATAATCATAAATGTGTATGAATGTGTGAATGTACATATGCACACAAAAATATCTGTGTGCACGTCAAAGGTATAAACATAGCAGTAGGACAATAAATTGCTATGCAGTAGTATTAAAACAACCAACAACAAAACAAGAGGAAGGTCACGGGTTGACACCTTGCTCCATTTGATGTTGTCTCTTTCAACATTTTCAACAGCTAAATGGATTTTCAGAGACTCCATTGTGAACATCAACATCTGATGGATCTAACTCCTGGGTTTCATCATGTGCCTCATTTCCCTTGGGCTTTAGGAGACCAGATGCAACTGGAAAGAAAGGAAATACTGACATTGTTGAATATCTACACTGTGTCAGATTCTTTCAAATATTATTCAATTGCTCCACAATCTTAACCATGCAAATACCCACATTTTACAAACACTTAAACAGATTGATGAATGTGTCATGGAAGTACTATATAGCTCAGTGCTTTGAATTTGTTTGCTCTTCATCTTTAGGATTTTGTAAAATCTTTAAGTCAGGAATCATGTGTTATTTATACTTCTCTCTCCCAAAATAACTGAATGGGCTAGGTCCTTGATGAATTCCATGCATAAATTAGTGACCTCTGTCTTAATTTGCCAGAGCTGCTACGACAAACACCAGTCACAAGTGAACTTGAACAACACGAGTTTACTGGCTCACCATTTCTGGAGGTTAGAAGTCCATACTCAAGGTGTTGACAAGGCCATGCTCTTTCCAAAGTCTGTTGTGCTCTGGGGATGGTGATCCTCCACCACTTGATGAGCTCTTCCTCTGACTTCTCCTAATTCTGGCTTCTACAGGCTGAGTCTGGGTTTCCTTTGAATATAAGGATTTCAGCCATGTTGGATTAAGTCACACCCTCATGCAGTTTGGGCACATCTTCATTAAAATAGCATCTTCAAAGATCCTATTTGCCAATGGTTCACAGCCACATGACTGGGCATCAGGCTTTGAACATGGCTTTTGTGAGGAACCTGATTCAATACCAAATAAGCTCTTTTCTTATAATATTGTTTGAAAACTCTCTTTCCAGATTTGTTTTTTGTTATATTGGATGCAGTATGGTGGAGTAGGTAGTTTAGACTTTGGGTTTGGGGACTTGGGCCAATTTAGAGCAGTATTACATTGCAATTTCTTCCTGAGTCTTCATCTACTCTTTCTGAGTCTTTTTCCATGATTTCTTTCCTTTGTTTCTGGCTCCTGGGCTGTTGCTCTTTAAGAATCCATTTCCCTGCCCTAAAAACAAATTGATTTTCTTTGGGGGGAAGTACTTTTTTCCCAAGTTCTGTGAACTTTTTGGAAAGATAAATATAGGTGCCTCTCTCCCACTCTGAAAGCCCAAAGAGAAACATCCGCCCCTGCATTCCTTCTTGAACCAAGAGGCAGGGGTTGACCTCAGCTGAGCACATTCACACACTCTCTAGAGGATAGATTTTCTTAACTGGGGCTCAGCTTTCCATTCTTCTGAGAAACAATGACTTCTACCTATGAAACACTTTTTTTTTTCACGTCTACTGACACCTGCCTGTAGATACCATCTTATGTATGATCTTAGAATAAGAGAAAGCCTTCTTTCTACTGAATTTTCAAAGGTACTGTCATTTTTTTTTTTGAGAGAATGAAGACTTGCTAAGGTCGTGGAGCTCAGGCAAGCCACAGGCGTTGCAACTTGAAGGATGGCTTTGATGAGCTGCTGACATGAACGCATGTGTGATACCAAAACAACCTTGTAAAGAGAACAAAAGAAAGATGCTTCTACGTGGGTTTGGCAGATGCAGAGTTCAAGGACCCCCCAATCTGAGGCAGAGTCTCTTCAGATAGCTGGGGAGTAACTATGGCAAGCAGAAATCTAAGTTCCTCCATGAGGAAAAGGAGTGTCAAAGATTCCGTTGAGCAAAGAGGAGAAGGGAAAAGGTTAAACATTCTGATAGCAGCAATGAGAGTAACTGGCTGGATGATACCCAGGAAATAGAGGGGAAATCAATAGGACGCTGTTTGCTGTTTTTATCCAGCATAAGAAGGAAGGTAGTTAACTTGATGAATATTGGAGCATTTATTTAGTATCAGGAATGGTGCTAGAAGCTGATGGAGTTACTAAGAGAAAAGAGACATTGAAGCAGGCACTCTGCTGGGACCCTGCCCTAATTTCTCAGCTCAGCTTGTAGGGTCACCCATGGCTTTAGTGGATAGTCCTTGAAAAGATTGGCCACATTTCAGCACTTAAGGAGGCTTAAAGCTCCATAGAGCATATTCATGTAGCGCTTCCTCTTAAAGGCAAATGATATTGTGCAGAATGAGAGAGAGAGAGTGGTTGGGGTACTCATAGGATAGAGCAAGGTATTCATAGGAAATCCATGAGCTATACTAGTCATAAGGTTTCTGAGGTCCTTATTCACACAGGGACTGTGCTGTTTTGGAATTGAAGTCCCAAGGTCTCTGAGAAGAATCCTGACTTTTTCCAGAGAGCTCAAAGCACAAGGTTCCAGTAAGCTTTTATGCAACTCTGACCACACTATCAAGCAAGACCATCTCAGCCATTTAGCCAATTGCAAACCATCAGTAAAGAAACAGAGCCTGAGGGTTTGCCAATGGGTGGCTGGACTTTAAATAGCACATCATAAATCCCTCTGCCTTTGCCTTGGCCAAGAGACAGAAACCATGCATTTGGGCATCCCCAGATAAACAGACACAGCGTTCTACAGCTTTCCCAGTCAGCAGGAAGTCAACGCCACCTCCACAGTCATGAACATGATGAAAGACGATGACCTCAAATGACTGTCTCTCTGCATGGGGCTGTGCTGGGATCATGAATGTGTGGGAGTGGTGACTCCCCAGTAACTGCTCTTGCTGACTCAGGGGTGGGAGTTTGTGGATAAATGCTCCCCCTAAGTGGGATAATGCTGAGATGACTTCTACCACAGTCTTTCAGATGGCCCGTGGGATGGAGACCCAGTTTCCACAATGGTAGCCTATCATGAATACATTCTTCATCAGTATGGGAGGCAGAAATCTAAGATGGCCTGGTACGCACTCCCCTTGAGAGTGAACAGAACTGTGAACATGATAGGGTGTCATTCCTGTGTCTAGGTTACTAATCTGTTGACTTAGAGTTTATCCAAAGGGTGATTATAAAAGGTTGGCCTGACCTAATCAGTAGAGCCTTTAAAAGAAGGCGAAGAGTCAGAGAGAGACACTCCTGCTGGACTGCAAGAAGGCACAGTCATGTTGCCAACCTGGTAAGGAACTGCAGGAGTCTCTAGGAAATGAGGGCAGTCCCCAGGTGACAGCCAGCAAGGAAGCAGGGCACTCATACCTAGAACCTGAGCACTGCTCTCTGCCACCAAATAGATGAACTTGAAAAAGAAACCTAAGCACCAAATAAGAGCACCTCAACTTGTAAGATTCTTGAGAATCTTACAATGAGAGCCTTGTAAGATTCTGGACAAAGGATATGATTAAACTATACCTGAACTTCAGACCACAGAAACAGTGAGAAAAGAAATGTGTGTTGTTGTAAACCATTTTGATTGGAATAATTTGTTATGCAGCATAGCTAAGTCGTACAATTGACTTTCCTTGCTTACCTTTCTATTTCCCATCACCCCATCATGTTTCATAGGAATATCTCACAAATAAAGTATTTGTACTAAAATTTTTGTCTCAGGCAATTCAAACATAGACAAATATGGTTCTCAAAAAGTATGAGATTTAGTCAGGTAAGCAGCAAGTATTTGAGCAGAAATACATGATAATAGTCTACTTATTTATAGAAGGGCAAATGAAATGAAAGGTGGTTTTTACTGAGATGAAATATTCCTAACACTGCTAACTGGGACATTTATCTAATTCCACCTAGGAATGAATTTGTTCCCAAGGGAAACAATGAGAGCGTATAAACTTAAATGACCATATGAAGCAATTCAGGGAGCTGTTTGAAATAATCTCAGTCCTTAACTTGATTGGCAAGGTAGAAATGGGAAAAATGGTAAGGCTCTTTCGATAGAGATTTTAAAGAATATAAACAAAAATTATAATATTCAAATTTTGGGAATGGCTAAACTTGAGTGAAAGAAATGGACTCTCCTTTGGAGGAAACTGGTTTTGACTTTAATAGTTGAGGAGAATCTCCATCAATATGTTAACATACATAGTTTTATTAACATCTTATTCCAGGTTCTTAGTTGCTGAAGGAATTCAACAGAGGCTAATTCGATCCTTACTGGGGACGTTATAGGAAGGTTTCCCTTTATGCAGTGAAGAATTGTGTAGAAAATTCTTTGAACTCCTTTCACCTCTGGGTTACTCTGATTCTGATGGTTTTCTAATATGTACAATATTAGAACAATTTCTTCACCCCAGTTGTACAATTAACACTCATACTTTACAGAATGTTTTTTTCTTTGTCATTTTCTTGTCCATTGACTTACTCTGAATTGTAGGTAACTTCTCAAACTCATCTATAGCTGCGGTTTATTTCAATATGGTTATGGATGGCTTAATTCTGACTTTCCCATAGGAGAGACATAATCAAATCCATCTCCCTGCTCCCACCATTCCCACCACCAAGCTTGCTAAACGATACCCTAGGAGAGTTTGGAGTTGCAAAGGGTTTCCAACTTGGAATTTCAGTCTCACTAACAACCTCCCTTTGGACATGAACTGGCCTCCAGCACGCTACAATATGGACCATGGGAAGACGGAAGTAAACATAGGAGAATAACACAACTTCCCTTCTGTCCTGTATCATGTACCTCTTGGCTTGGCCACATTTATAAAAACAAGTCTGATAACCTCCGATGCTAATAAATGCTAATAACGACCATGACACTTTATAAAAAATTTTAAAAAAACAAAACAGAAAAACACTGAACTTCCAATTTGAGGGACCTTACAGATTGCCTCAAACTGTTATTTTTTCAAAAATAATCACCTGGGGGTGCAAAGTATGAAATGATTAAACTTTTTTTTTTTTGTCACGGTGTCGCTCAATGCCAACAAACATTTGGGTGCGAGGCAAACTTATTTTCAGCTTCGTGCCATTCATCATCCGTTCTTACCCTGGGGTTCTGCACAGGATCATCCTATTTCTTTCCCGTGGAACAGAAACAAGAAGTAATTCCATTTTTCTGGTTTGCGAACCACCTAATTTTTCCAGTCTTTCCAATGAGTGAAGCTTTCAGGCTGGTGGGAGATGGACCATAGTTTTAATTTTCAAGGACGTTCAAGTTCAGTGGGAATGAAAGAGCCTTGCAGGTTGTTGCGTTTCTTTAATTTGGAACCCTGGGAATGAAGCATGGGCAATGCCTGGGGTGTGAGCACGAGGATGTCTCTTTCGCTCTCTGTCGTCTTTCCCTTGGTTCTCACCTTGTCGTGAGCTCAAGGAGTTGAGAAGCTGTTTTCAGAGGGAGGAACGAGAAGTCTGCTATTCTGGGCACAGCCTGTTATTTATAGACAGATCCTGTCCATGTATCACACGCCCCGGGAGCCCTGGGATAAATATTCGGTAGGATCACAGTCAGCCTCGGAATCAGAACAAAAATGAAAAACCGTGACAATAGGATTAGGAACCTGTGCCTCAGCCCTCAAGCTGGTCTTCCCTGGAGCTGTCTAATCGTGCTAACTGCAAAATATCCAGGTCTTTTGTTGCTTTAATTGGGCATTGTTCTCCCCCTCAAACTTAATAAGCTCAGTAGTGTTCATCTGAGGTCCCTTTTCTTGCCGTTTGTAATTTTCTTTTCTAAGCAGGTTGGAAGGATATTGAGCAATTCCCCTTCCCTGCTGCGCTTCTTTCTGGGAGCAGAGGCACCAGGATACTTCGCGCCTGTCCATCAAAGCGACAGAGGCACAAAAGGCTTGCTCAGGGGCTGCCTGCCAAGCCCAAGGAGGCAGTCACAGTACTAAGCTTCCATTCAGCCCAGATTATCTCCACTTCTGGGGACACCGGTTGTACGCCAAAGAAATGTTTACGGAATGTGGTGAGACCCTGACACCACTGGTGGAAAGTAGTGATGGCTGCACAAAAGCAAAGAGAGAGCTGATGAGTGTGTCGGCTGAGGAGCAGGGCGTGAGCTTGATCTGTGCAGAGGGGTGAAGTAATTGCCCGTTTCATCTCTAATGGGTATTGATTTAAGTCAACCGAGATAACGCATGTGCGCACACATTGATATCACCAAGATGGATGAACATGTGAGGGACTTGTGACATTTGCCTGCCTTTCTGAGAGTGGATAGTAAAGAAAACATGATAATCATAGTGATTATGGTAAAGCTTGGTGCATATGTAGTGATTTTCTTTATAAGATAAAAAAAATAATGGAAAATCTGCGTTCCCGCCTCACCTCGACTTAGAGAGAGCATGTCATTGTATTTCTCGATGCGGTAATGGTCTCCGTCACAATACTACAGCTTAGGAGCTTTCTTTATCATCATACTGGGCACTGTCGTGACCTTGACAACGTTCACTTGACCTTAAGGTTAAGCCTATGATTTCCCTATGTGGATCCCGGCAGGTAGGTGGTTAGATCACAAAATCACAACTCTTTATTCACTCATTCATTCATGAGTCCATTCAACTGATATTTTCTGAGCATGTTACTAATAAACCAGACCTGTTTATTGAGGTTCTACTAAGCGTAGACACAAGAGGAAGAATAGGACAGTGTGAGAAACTGAGGCAGAGATGTCTGGATGGCTAGAGAGATGTCTCCAGAAGTGTGACTTTAGACAGAAACCCAACGTATACACAGAAGTAGGCAAGAGGAGATGAAGAGAAGAACAATTTACGAGGGAGGTGACAGGATACCAGAGGTCTTTAAAAGGATATTCTTTAGTATAGGCTAAGGTAGGCTGCTGAAAAAATAATCCATAAAATAGCAGTAGCCAACTGCCTCAAAATGTCATGTCTTGTTCACATCTCAGTCAGGTAGGGAGTCAGGGGGGATCCCCCTGAGCCTTACGGCTCTGTTCTCTGAACCACATGGCCACCCCACAGGAAAAGAAAGAGAGAAGTACTGCTTATTGACCACCAGTGCCTGGAAAGCAGACATGGCTTTTCAGCTCACAATTCATCAGGCAGAAGTAGTTACTAGCCACTTGGTGCTACCTAACCGCAAGGCAGCTTAGGAAATAGAGGAGTGTGTGTGATATCTGTTGAGCTACTGTCCAAGCTCCACTAATTATCCCTACCACAAACCAGGAAGATGCTGGCAATTTTGGGAGATGGAGCCATGCTGAATGACTAGGACCAAGAGAAAAGGGAGAGAATTGCCTAAAATGAGTTTTGGAAAGTCAGAGACCATGTCATGCAGTGCTTTGAGGCCATTTTGAGGAATATTTTAAGAATGATAGGAAGAGAGTGGATTTGCAGCCTTGAAACATTCTTAGGTGGGTAAGTGTGATGGCTTGGAGTTACATACCCTAGAAAAAACATGTTCTTAATCTTCATCCAGTCTTGTGGGAGTGAACCAGTCTTAACTAGGACACTTTGGTGAGGTTACTTCAGTGAAGGCGTGGTTCAAATGAAATCAGGATGGGTTGGATGGGTCTTCATCCTATACTAGTAGGCCAAAGAGAGAGCAGTCAAGGAGGGAGGAGCCAGAGGCTGGAAGTCCAGGGAACACAGAAGGGAAAGGAAAAGATGTCACCTTGTGCCTTCCATTGTGATGGAAAATCCAAGGAACCCTAAGAATGCCAGTCAGCATGAAGCTACTGACCCCAAGGCCAGATCTGGCCAGAGGATAGAGAAGTAAGAGCAGGATGGTGCTCAAGCAATTGACAGTGGATCTGAATGGATTGGAGATGGCCATTGACTAGAGAAAACCAAGAGGCAGCTGTACCTGTGCACACCTGCTGATCGACTCTGCTCTTGAGTCCTTCACACACCGGTGGACATGGACACCATGTTTGTTAAGAGTTCAGAGCCAATGAGCAAAGCTTGGGGAACACTGATGTCATGTGTACCTACTATGTGTCAATGTGCAGTAAAGGATTAACTCAGCAGGCTTGGGTTGCCCAGACCCTGCACATTCCAAAGAAAGTTTTGGTCCTTGACAGTCTTCTGGGTCAAAGTCCAGGGCCTATGGGACCCTCTCCCAATAAAAACTCTGCATGCCAAGGCTGTAGTGACCTTCTCTGGTTGGCAATACTTCGTGTATGTTGACACTCATAGTTACTAGAAGAACGAAGTGCTGTCAGCACAAATCCACCAGAAGAGGACAATTGGAAGGTCAAGTTTGGAGCTCTGCAGGACACTGCCTTGTGAATCCTTCTCCTTTGTTGAGTCTAATCTGTTCCCTTTCACTGTAATAAACCATAAGTTTGAGAATACCAGCTTCTCTGAATTCTATGAGACCTTCTAGTGAATCCTGAAACCTGAGTATCCGTGGAGATTCCCATTAATAGTAATAGTCAAGTACTGTGTTACTACAAATACAATCCTGTTCTTCTCTGGTTTCTTTACGTATCTTAATCTATCAGTCATTCCTTCTCCCTCTTAACTCTCTCCCACTCCAGGAAATTTTCCTAGCTCCTTTGAACATACTGTCAAGTCCTTTTCATCTTGGAAAATGCTCCTCCTACCTGTGATAGTGTGGCTATCATCAGTGACATTGTTAAGAGTCATTATTCAGGGAAAGGACAGAATCCTTAAAGCAGTGGATGTTGGGGTGCTTGGGCTCGAGCTATGGTAAAGAGGATGCAGGATCAAAATATATATCTGAGTACCTGTCCATGGAGATAGAGTAAAATCACCAGGTCAATGTTTTCTTCAATTTCAAGTTTGCACAGAACTGCTGATTTTAAGTCTGTTGAACAATGAACACACACCCTGGTTTGGGTGTGCAGTGAATCATCTCCTGGCAAATCCTAGTCCCAGGGTGGAGAGTGGACACACACATTTCTTTATCCCTGGTGCTTCTTACCCAAGCAACTCTAGTTTGAATAAGCTCAGCCTCCTTTAAACGTGGGCAACCTTTCTTCGGTAAGCCACAGTCCCCACCAAGCCCTAATTTATAACATCCAGCTTGATCTGGTCATTAAAGTTTCTTGCCTCAGTTTCCCACACTCTTGATCTATGAGTTTACAGACCCTGAAATAAAACATACTTTGTGGGTTCTACAGATGGTTTATGCTTCCTCATCCTACAGAACAAAAAAAAAAAAAAAAAAAAGAAAGGAAGGACAAGGAGGAGGAGAAGAAGGAAGAGGAGCAAAAGAAGAAGATGAAAAAGTAGGAGGAGGAGAAGGGGAAGAAGGAAAAGGTGAAGAAGAACAAAAGGAAAACAAAAACCTGTTCAAGGCTGGAATCTTTGGCCAGATTGTATGATGTTGTAGTTCCATGACTACCCATGGACTATCTGCTTACTCTTTAATAGCTGAGACTAAATTTTTCTTACATCATTCCTTGAGTACTGAGGTTTTATCAACGAATTTATACACAAGTCCTTCAATGAATTGCTTGGTTCAAAAGCCAAATCCAAGGTGCTATTCATTTCTGTAAATAAATTTTTATTGACACACAGCCAGCCCATTTCTTTAGGTGTTTAGATTTATAGCTGCTTTCATGGTGCAATGGTAAACTTGACTAATTGGGAAGCGACTCTATGTATCTCAAAACCTAAACTATTGACTACCTGGTCTATTACAGCAAATATTTGCCAAGGCTTCCTGGAAAGGATCAGAAATTTTCTGGGGAAAAATTGTTCCCTCATTTATGCTGTGCTTTGGATATCACTGTTCATTCTTTACATGGCCAATATGGATCCTGGCTAAATGAATAAATAATAAAGATAAATTACAAGCTATTTATTGTGCTAAGGAATAGAAAGAAACAGGCCATGCTCAGAGGAATGCATTCTACCCCAAAGAAGAGTAATGAAATACCCAAGAAAATAGATACCTACTTCCATGTAGATAAATCTCTTTCTGACCTATAAATCGGCTGCCTGGAGAGCTAAATGTCAGAAGCGTCTCCTCTTTTCAGATATGCCCATTGTCTACAAAATTTATTTCTGTGTTCTGGCTCCAATTTTGTTCTCCACGTTTTTCTCTGTGACATGAAATTAATTACATCTAACACCTCTGATGTTATAATGGATAAGATTATTGTTTTAATCCTATCTACTTACACCTCATGGGTTTTTAGAATTGAAGAGAAAATATATTCTAGTCTGAAAACATGGATATATATTCTACTAGAAGCTAGATATTATCTGCATAGAGAGTAGCAACTTAAAAATTATTTCATTTCTTTTAAGAATTTGTTGTGTAAGATATTCTAGCATGACTAGCCAGGCTCTCTCTGAGGACGGCCAGCCAAGCTCTATACCTATATTTCTGGGACACACACAGCATGAAAAGATATGTGTACTTATGCTAAGTCAGACCTATAAATTTTAGTAACTGGACTGACCTCTAATTACTTAAGATGTAATGAATACATTTTTGCAGTGGTTTCTAACTAATACACATGTTTAAGTATATATTATGTCAACACCGAGTAGTAGATATCAGCTTAGAGGATTTTGCTATATATCTTTTTTTTTTCTTTTATGTCCTTTCAGCTCCTGCTCTGAGCATGATAATACTCTTCAATAATGCAAAATATTACAATAGCTATTCCACAGCAATAATTCTGCCAGACCTTAACAACCATAATCTTTAGTACTGAACTCAGAAAGAATTACACTTGCAACATTTTACAAGGTCATGGAATGAACACTGATATCCATTCTTCTTCATTTGTCCTGAACATTCTAACTGTTGCATATTACCAAACCTTCAAAATCTGTCCTATTAAAATGCATATTAGAACATTTAATATTCAAAGTGTAATGAAGTAACTTTTTTTCTATTTCTGGAAAATGTACAATTGGTATTAGTTATTCAATGCTATTAAGGGGGAAAATTACCACTTATTCTATGAAAAATAAGGAAAAAGATGGATTATACATAGAGCTTGGAGTTGAAGTAGAGGATGTAAAGAAAACAGAAGCACCAAATGTAACCTAAGATTAGCATAAGCAGGCTACAGTAAATTTAGACCATAGAATAAATATCCTTTATCACCAGGGCTGACTTAGGCATTTGGAGCTAGCCAAATGGATCCTGATATATAAATTTCATTGTTCAGAGTTGTTCTTCTGAAAGAATGATTTTTTTTTCTATGAAGTAAAGTGAAAAATTTACTGAAGGATGTAAACGAAGACTGAAATGAAGAAATCTAAGATGTTTTTGAATAAGAATATCCAACCAAAATCAATCTATCAATCTGTTATGGCTAATCAAAATCATAATGGAATGTGTTTGGTTTTTAGTTCACAAAATGATTCTTCTGACCAGTGAATGTACAAAATAGACGTGGCAATTTGAGAAGGAAGAGAAATAGAGGAAGGGAGAGAGAAGAGTAAATTATTTAATAATTTAGAATTATTTGAAAAGAATAGAATTAGATCAATTATATGGAGGTTGATTAATAAAACAAAATAGACAGAAAAACTAACAAACAAAAGGGCACCAGTGTATTAGATAATCAAATATAAATTAATGAGAGTTTTGGCTGGTTCTCTGGGGAAAAAAATAAAATGAATTTCCTACCTAATTGAACCCCAGAATTAAGTATTATTGATAGGATGTAGACTTCCAATTTGCAAAATAAGAAAATCACTCACATCCTACCTAACAAACAAAATAAGGGAAACAGGACCCCAAAATTGAAAAAAAAAAAAAATTAGCATTTTTTTTCATTCGTTAGAAACATAAAGGTTAAGAAGTTCTTCATCGGAACAAAAAGTTTCCATGTCTCCTTTCACCCCTGGTGGAATGCAGGAAGCAGAAGGCCTTGGCCATGGATGAGGGTAAGGAGAAAACCGGTTAATCTTTTTAAAGAAAAACATTTAATGGTCACAGGTGGGTTGGCAGATCAGGTGAGAAATCTGAGTGGCCCCAGACTCAGATCAGAGCTGCCCCCTCCCGCCTAGAGGGAACAGACAGGATGCCAAACGTGGCGCAGCCATGAGAGGTGGAATGAGATAGACAGCCGCTGAACCATGAGGTCTCCCGCAAGTTCAAGGCTGAAATGGTGCCAGAAGATGGGGAACAGGGCAGAGACCTGAAAACAGGCACCCCTGGCCTCCCTGGAGTATAAGGCAGCGATGCTGCAGAGACTGGGAACGAGGGTGGAGAAATTCTCCTGAGATGCAGAAAACTGACAGAGAGCCAATGGAGTTCCAAACCAAACCCCCAAAAATCATATTGGTGGGCGAGAGAGCACGAGATCTCATAGTCAAGAAAATGAGAAGCTTGGGTTGTGAAGAGGTCTCTGGGACCTTGCCAATGTTCCGTGCTCAGATCTCAAGTCTCACTGCACAAGAAGTTCAACCCTGTCCTGAGAACACTGAAAGCCAGCAGTGAGTTGAATTCAACTAAGGCTTCTCCCAAGCCCAGATGCAGCTCAGCACCAGGTTGGAAGGACTCAGCTCCTCACTCCAGCAGCTAAAGAGAAGACACTCACCTGCTTCTGGAGGCAAATAATACTTACTCCACTCTCCTCTGCTCTTAAATACAAACGGGCTATTGGGCACTCGAGATGTGACTGGAGTGAATGAGGAACTAAGTTTTTGATTTATTAATTTCATCAGCTACAAATGGCTAGTGATGACTGTGGTAGAGGGTCGATTGGGTATTAGGAAACTCTTTCCGGCAAGGGTCATTTAGGCAATATTTTACGCATTGTAGGCCAAGAGGCAAAATCAAGGACATTGTGTGGGCACATATATATCTATTAAAAATGTAATCATTTAAAAATGTACACAATACTCTTAACTAGCAGATCACAAAAATGGGTGGCAGGTTCAATTTGGCAGGCAGGCTATAGCTTGCCAATTATAGAGCAATCACTTAAAACATCCCACAAATATGTGTAGCTAAAAAATCAACAAAGGGGATAAAACAGAGTACTAAACACTATCTAAGTGACCCAAGAGAAGAAGACAAAAAGAATAGCACTGCAATGCAAAATAGGAGGAACAAATGGAAAACAAGCATGGTAGTATTATATATAACCAGAACTCAGTCATACATTGCTGGTAGAAGAGTAAATGGTACAACCACTCTGGAAATCTGCCTGGAGTGTCTTTTATAAAGTTAAACATCCATCTACCTTATGACCCAACTTTCTCCTCCTTGTATTTACAGCAAAGTAATGAAATTATACAACCTCAAAAAGACTTAGCTACGAATGTTCATAGCAGCTGCTATATTCATAAAGAAAAACTGGAAACAACACAAATGTTTATTAAGGAGGAGAATAAATAAACTAATTGTGATGTATTCACACATGAATACTACTTAGCAGCAAAAGGAAATGAGAAGAAAGAAATACTCTTCTGGTAAATTTTCCAGAGGCTCTCTTCAGGTCCCTCCCAAAGGGGGCAATTTTACTTTCCTGTATAATTCTCTATTTTCCAAATTTTCTACAAAAAAAATAGAAATATGCTTTTATAAAATTTTCATTAAGTTCATTGTTTTGTAGAAGAGTTGGTCCTAGAATTGACATCTATATTAGTCAGGGTTTTCTAGGGAAACAGAATCAACAGGAGATATCAATAGTATGTGATTCTGTAAGAGTCTCTCCTGTGGCCATGGGGATGCACAACTCCAGGTTCTGCAGGCAGGCTGCAACCAGGGGCTGCAATGAGAAGTCCAATGAAGGTTCCTGACGAGTTCTGGGAGATGTTGGCTGTCCAAAGACGAGCAGAGAAATTCTCTCCCAATGCTGGAATCCCTTCCCCTTTTAAGGCATTCAACTGATTGGATAAAGTGTCACTCATTGCTGACAGCAATCTCCCTGATTGATGTAATATAACCAGCTATCTATGATTTACCACTGCAGTAAAGTCCATAAATGCCCTTGTATTACAGTTAGCCCAGTGCTTGCTAGACCTAACAACTGGACACAATTACCTGACCGAGTTGATACAATAGCCTAACCATCACAACACCTTTCACTAACTGGCATTTAAAAAGTCATATATTTGACATAAATATTCTCTTTTTAATGATTACCCTAGCTATGTCCTCTAAAACAATTCAGAACAAAATTGAGGATTTTATTTGATTTCTATAAAACCTTATTTCTAATTTGGATTTATGCTGGAGCCACGAGATTGTGAAAATCCTTAACATTAGTCTATCTTGTTTCTTATTGTATCAATTCCCAGTTATTTTGGTAGATTTCTCCAATCCTTTTAGACAGCACCTCTGCAAAATACATTAATGGGATGGATTTTCCTGATATTTCACTAAAAACTTCTGATAATGATGTCACTCAGTGAAATACTAGAAAGCCTACTTACTGTGCCTCTAAGTTACCCAGGACAACAACTTTTGCGGAAAGAAAATTCTCAACACCCCCAAACTCTGTTCAGCCATAAATCAAAAGAGAGCTTCTATTTTTCCGATCTGACCTACTTCAGTGTAGAAGCCACAATGACCTAAATTCCTGAAATCCCGGGCTTCGAAGGAACTGCCCAGAGTTATCCAATCTGTCCTTGTTACTTCAAACAGAATCCTACTTCTGCAGTTCTAGATTTATACAAGTCCATGCTATTGCCAAAGTCATGCAAGGATTTGCCACCCTTCACTTTAGATTCTCTATGTTATTTTAGGAAGGTGCAATGTCTTCCTATTTTCTGCTCCACAAAGTCCTCTAGCCAGGTCGTCTAACAGTGTGATGAAGTTACGGAGTTACACAAGGCAATGGAGGAGAGAGTACAGGCTGCTTGGAATTAGAATCTCATCTGTCACACATTCTAACTCTGATTCCAATGTACGATGCCCCTTTTTTAGAATCATTATGATGTTGGCATCTATTCGGAAGTAGAAAGGTCTAGAAATGGTCCACAACTTCTTTGTTCCCATGCCAGAAAGGAAGATAACCCAGACCTTGTCTCCATATCTTGGACCTGCGATGTCACGGAATCCCTTCAGTCCTCAGCTTTGTAACCTGGCCCCCGATTCCTCATTCATGCCAGACCCTACCTTGTACCTGTGGACGCACAGCCATAGACTAACAGGTTTCAAATATCTGCATTCTTTTCAGAACATCAGGCCCCACCTCTTTGGTAGCACAAACACAGTGATATTCAAGACGGACGGTCCCCTCTTCTTCCCATGAATCTGTCTCTTTTATGGTGCCCCTACCCATGAAGTCTTCGCCATCTGCCCATGTGCTCTTGCTAGAAAGCCTGGAGCTCACATCTCCTGTTCTACCATGTCTCACACCATCATCAAGTGTGGTGGATTCTAGTATGTAAGCATATGTGTGTGTGTTTGTACACCTAAATTTGTGTTGTACTTCTTTTTTTCCAATCTATTTATTTTCTTGATGTCCACTGCAGCTACCTGACTTCAAACCAGTGTCTTCTGCTACCTAGATTACTGCAGTAGACTCTCCTAAATGGGCACCTCAAGTCCACCCTTGCCTGCCTCCAATCTCTGTTCCTTGAGACACTGTATCTTTTAAAAACAGACTGGGGAATTGGATTTGGCTCAATGGATAGAGTGCCCACCTACCACATGGGAGGTCCAGGGTTCAAACCCGGGGCCTCCTGACCCGTGTGGTGAGCTGGCCCACGTGCAGTGCTGATGCATGCAAGGAGTGCCGTGCCATGCAGGGGTGTCCCCCGCATAGGAGAGTACCATGCACAAGGAGTGCAACCCTCAAGGAGAGCTACCCCGTGCAAAAAAAAAAAAGTGCAGCCCACCCAGGAGTGGTGCCGCACACACGGAGAGCTGACACAGCAAGGTGAGGCAACAAAAAGAGACACAGATTCCTGGTGCCATTGACAAGAATCCAAGTGGACAGAGAAGAACACACAGTGAATGGACACAGAGAGCAGACAACTGGGGGGGGGGGAGGGGAGAGAAATAAATAAAAAATAAATCTTTAAAGAAAAACAGACTGGATCATGTTGCTTAAAATTCTTCAAGGACGTCCCTTTTTATAACAATTTTGAAAACGAAGATAAAGTCTCAAATGCTTAAAAACCTACCTAGAGAGGCCTCCGTGCTCAATCTTGTCCTCACCTCTCTCCCCACCAAAATCACACTAAAATGAAAAAATACTCACCAAGAACCAGAGCGCTTAGACATGGAATCAAATTTAAATATTTTTCAAGACCTAAGCAGGCTATCTGGTGCCATCGAGAGCTAGACTTTTGACCCCAATCTGATCTTTGCTGACACAAGTGCTGGATGGCCTTCTGTCTAATTACCTGACCCGAGGCCAGGTATGTCCTGGTTTAGATGAAGAACCATCAACAGAGGACAATTGGCACAGCTTACCCTGAAGGCTAAAGACTATAGGTTTGTCATGGAGTTAGAGAGACTGCCTCTCCCCGCAGATATGATCACTTTTCAACCATTTAAAATATTCTTTGGGGCGGCGGACTTGGCCCAGTGGTTAGGGCGTCCGCCTACCACATGGGAAGTCCGTGGCTCACACCCTGGGCCTCCTTGACCTGTGTGGAGCTGGTCCATGTGCAGTGCTGATGCGTGCAAGGAGTGCTGTGCCACGCAGGGGTGTCCCCGCGCAGGGGAGCCCCACATGCAAGGAGTACGCCCTGTAAGGAGAGCTACCCAGTGCAAAGGAAAGTGCAACCTTCCCAGGAATGGTGCAGCATACATGGAGAGCTGACACAACAAGATGTTGCAACAAAAAGAAACACAGATTCCCGTGCTGCTGACAACAACAGAAGCAGACAAAGAAGATGCAGCAAACAGACACAGAAAACAGACAACCGGGGTGGGGGAGGAAGGGGAGAGAAATAAATAAATAAATAAATCTTTAAAAAGAAATACCCTTTGATGGGCTGGAGAAAAGCAAGGAAGAGATTATGATGGGGGACATTTTAGAGAATAGCATGCCCACTTCAAAATCAGTGGATTTGCTAAGTTGTCTCTCCCCTTACATGCCACTTAGCATTACTAGGGCGTACTGGTGAATGGCTCTGGCCATGTATTGATCTTTTTAATTGATGTGAGCAGGTCTGAATTCCTGTGACATGGGGAGGCCGCTGATTCTGCCATCTGCATATTCTGAAAGTGTTAAGTCAGGATTTGGTGCATTTCTGTGGGTGTTGTAAAGAATGTTGACAAACGTCAGTCAGGCTGGCTCAACATTTTATTTCTGGAATTCTAGAACTCTGAGAAAAGGACTTGTAACTTTACACATTGGGAGAATTTGTTTTCTAAAATCCAAGTATCTGGTAAACAAATTATGTTAAAACCTGGGGGAAAAAATACTATGTTTCAGAAAAAATAATTTATTGTAGGAAGGGTCATGAAAAACTATATATGTGTATGAACTATTTGATCCTCGGACGTTCATTGCTGACTTGAGAGAAGCTGTGGGGTACGCAAAAGACAATTAGCATGGAGTCACAAAGTCAGAATTACAAATCGGGGCCAACTGTATTTCCAACTGTGTGGTTTTGGGGAAGACAGTTTCCTGTGATTAGAGATTTAAATAACCTTCACTCCTTAGAGGAGACTAGAGAGATCTCCTTTATGAATTTACAACATCTCAAGGGAGAAATGCCAGTTTTACAAAACAGAAAGACTGTCACTGGCACTGTTGCCTTCATTTGCTGGGGAAACCGTGGGACTTTATTACCTCACAGTTTTGGAGCCTGCAGGTCCAAAATCAATTTTGGCTGGGTCACCCTCTATTTGAGGTCTGCCTTGCGCTGGTGGTGGCTTCCTGGCCGTCCATAACTAGATCATTCACTCCTTGCACGACTCTCCCCTCTTTCTCCTCCTATTGCTTTCCAAATTTCCTCTGCTTATAAGGACTCCAGTCTTACTGAATTAAGGCCCACCTCGATTGGGTTTGGCCTCACCCTAATTGATATCGTCTTCAATCCTGTTTACAAATGAGTTCACATCCAACAGGGCCAGAGATTTGGGTTTGGACATGTCTTGGTGAAGGGCACAATTCAACTCGTAAGAGCCACCAGTGCATTCTCATGGGCAAAATCTCTGCAAATCAAAGCGGCGGTCCTGGGAAGTGGACTTGGTCCAGTGGTTAGGGCGTCCGTCTACCACATGGGAGGTCTGCGGTTCAAACCCCAGGCCTCCTTGACCCGTGTGCAGCTGGCCCACATGCAGTGCTGAAGCACGCAAGGAGTCCCCTGTCATGAAGGGATGTCCCTGTGTAGGGGAGCCCCATGCGCAACGAGTGCGCCCGGTAAGGAGAGCCGCCCGGTGTGAAAGAAAGTGCAGCCTGTCCAAGAACGGCGCCGCACACATGGAGAGCTGACACAACAAGATGATGCAACAAAAAGAGACACAGATTCCTGTGCCCTCACAACAACAGAAGCGGACAAAGAAGACACAGTGGATAGACACAGAGAACAGACAACTGGGGCAGGGAGAGGGGAGAGAAATAAAATAAATAAATAAATCTTTAAAAAAAATGGCGACCCTCTTGGCCACGTTTTAGACTGGGTGTGGCTTCTACCTATTAGGCTAGTTAGGATAAAGCTTATGATAGATCCGAATGTGAGTAAATGGATAGTTCCAGTAGAACGAATTTACATTTTAAAGTAAGTCATGGAATTTAAAAAGAAAGAAATAAAACTTCTTTTCAGAAAGTTTAACTTCCCTGCATGTACCACCTGTTTATTCTCACTGGATCCCCATCTTAATCCTCAATTTGTTGAATCACAATTGGTTGCCGTGGAGATGATTGCGATGTCACAAACAGGATTATGACTTCAAGCGGAGAATAAACCAGCAGGCACACTGAACCCTTAACAAACAAAATCCTGTTGTTATGCAAATAACCTGCAAATAATCAAGTGTGACCCAAAACGCATAATTTTCCTTTGTGAGATTTTTTTTTTTTTTTTTGCCAGTGGAGGAAAAAAAATGATCGCCATCAGCTCACTTCAAATTCTAAAATGAAAATATCATAGAATTTCCAAAACACGTTTAGGTTGAAACACCCTAGTATGTACCCCCCAAAAATTAGGTTGCTAAAATCCTTTTAGAAAATATAATTATTTGTCCAAATTTAGCCAGAGAAATTTTTCCAAATCAGAAGAGTAATTGCAATCATGCTGAATAACTGCCTAATTATATGTATAAAATTACAGCACTCACAATAGATACTGAATATACCCAATGTCGTCTCCTGGAATTGCAATACCTCCTGAGCACTCTCACCTCAGGCCTGACGTTAAACAAAGATGGATTGAGAATGGTTTCTAGGACACACAGAAAAAGTCTCCTCACACCAGCTATACCATTTTAATGAATCTGGGTCAGTGCCTAAATTGCCATGTGAATCACATAAATGGGGAAACAATGAGACTTTCATTGAGCATCCACTAGCAGTTATGGTGCCAATTACTGTATATAATTTAATTGCGTTCTCACAACCATCTTGCTATACACACATACCCATACCATCTCATTAGCCCCATTTTTTTGAAACGTGGTTTTAAGACTCAAAATGATTAAAGAGCATATTGTGTCGTGGTTAACGAGTGGGGCAGGGATTCAAATCCACCCTCACCAACTCCATTGCCCTGATGGTAGTTATTACATCCCAAAGCTTAAAACCTTTGTTAAAACACAAATACATGGTTCTAACTGGTCTATTATTTTCTCGTATTTGTCTGAGGAGAGTCTCGAATTCCTAAAAGCAAGAGGAAGAGGAAACAGTTAGTACTGGATTCCACCAGGAAGGCAAACCCAAAAAGGGTGCATGGCTATTTGGCCAAACGTCTCTGAAATCTGCAGCCTCGAGGACTTTCCTCTAAGCAGCCACCTGTGAAGTCCTGTAATTAATTATTTCAAGTGACCACTAGCAATATTTTCATACCTTTCTGAAACTTGGCATTTGATTCAAGGGGACTAATGTGGTTAGATGTGACAGGAGGTGACTCTAAAACGATTTTCTAATAAGGGCCATTTGACGCAGAATCCGTACGCATGTCTATGATTAGAGAGAGGACTCTTAAGAATAAACTGACTGATAAACATTATTTCTTAGTACTCTTAAAATGCAGAACAAAGTGGCTTCCATTATCATTTGCATTGTTGTGCATGTTTAGATAAAAAGAGAATTGCGAGTTAAGTGAGAGAATCTACCAGTGGATCGGGAGTAAATATATATATTTTAGCAAGTGACATTCAGGAAAGTTGAAGGAAGTTGAGCAATGTCTGAGACTTTATGCATCCACTGCTAAAAGAAAAAAAAATCATTTTAACAATTATAGCAACAGAAATTAGATTAGAGGTTACCAGGGGCTAGGGGTACAGGGATGAAAAATTTGGAAATAGATAGTGGTGCTGGTTGCACAACATTGTGAATGTAATTAATGCCACTGAACTGTACACTTAGAAGTGGTCAAAATGGCTCATTTTATGTTACAACATTACCCCACTAATTAAAAAAAATACCATTCTGAAACTCCATTCCTTGGGGGTCTTGGGAATTGCATTTTCACTGCAGAGTCCCCTGAGCACAGCATGGTGGCATTTATGTCTTAGGAATTTTCCTGTATGGCTCAGCAATGAGGAAGCACAGCAGCCAGCGTTTGATTATGCACATCCATGAAGGGAGGAATTAGCAGGACAAGTCTGCACTGAGCCATGTGGGCTGTCCAGGGAACAGAGCCCCTGGCCTGAACCCGGAGGGTGGCAGGATTCCTGGTTGGCCGGCCAACATGGTGTGTGGCCAACACTGGCTTTCCATGACTGCTCAGGCATGCACTGGCATGAAACAGAACCTTCTGGGGAAGCTCTAATTCTGCATTGCAGGGATCACCAGCCCTCACATGCCGACATTCCCCTAACCGTGATGGACCTGTGGCTCTGGGGTGACAAAGAATATCAGCCAAGGAGTTGGCAGGTGTTCAATTCACTTGGCTTGTCTCAAGTTGGAGCCCCACTTGCATAGCTTGAGGACGCTGCAGAATTTGGATAATCGGCTGGGTTTGCTGCAGGAAATTGAGATGGGCTACTTGCTTTCAGTAGTCTTTTATTCCTTTCCTTGGTATAGAGTCTCCTTGTCTTTGGCCCTAAGTGAACTCAATCTTTGTTGGCGCATCTTCCCTCCCCCAGTGCCTGGCAACTACTAAACTACTTTCCATCTAGATAGATAGATAGATAGATAGATAGATAGATAGATAGATAGATAGATAGATAGATAGATAGATAGATGGATGGATGGATGGATGGATGGATGGATGGATGGATGGATGGATGGATGGATGGATGGATGGATGGATGGGTGGATGGGTGGATGGGTGGATGGGTGGATGGGTGGATGGATAGACAGACAGACAGATAGATAGATAGATAGATAGATAGATAGATAGATAGATAGATAGATAGATAGATAGATAGACAAGTAAATAGGTAGATTTGCCTTTTCTGGTCATTTCATATAAATGGAATCATACAATATGTGTTTGTGTGTGTGTGTTTTGCTTGTTTTCAAAATTCATCCATGTTGTAGTATTTATTCATACTTCATTCCTTTCGTTGGCCAACTGATACTCCATTGTGTGGATATATTACATTATACTTATCCATTGATCTGCTGATGTCCATTCAGATTGTTTTCACTCTTTGGCTATTATCATTTGGCTATTATCATTTTGGCTATGAACATTTGTATATACTCTTCTGTATGGACAAATGTCTTCATTTTTCCTGAGCAGATTCCTAAGAGTGGAATTGCTGGGTCACAAGGTAATTCTACATTTAACATTTTGAGAAACTTTCACACTGTGTTTCAAAGCAGCTGCGACACTTTGCATTCCCACTAGCAACGTATGAAGCTTCCAATGTCTCCACATCCTTGTCAGTACTTATTATTGTCTGCCTTTTATTTTAGCATCTTAGTAGGTGTCAAGTGGTATCTTAATGTGGTTTTGATTTGCATTTCCCTGATGGTCATGTTTTTATACTTTCTTTGGAAAAATTTGTATTCAGTTCTTTTGCATTTTCTGTTGGATTTTTAATCTTTCATTAGTGAGTTGTAAGTGTTCTTTATATATTTTGGAAAATAATAAATAAAGGAGGAATGAATTCTTAAAGGAAGCCTTCTTTAAGTATTTATTATTCTTTCAAAGGAGAGTACTTTTTTCTTTGTTCCAGCCTTTGAACCCAATTAGAACTCCTTGTGAGTATGGGTGTGGTGCCTGGGTCAGGGACTGAACCTGGGACCTCATGTGTGGGAGGCGGTGCTCAACCACTGCGCCACAGCAGCTTCCTTAAGTTGGTTCTTTCATCTGTCTGCTAGTTTATCTTTTTTTTTTAGGAGGCACCAGGGACCAAACCTGCTAGTTTATCTTTTTTTTTTTAGGATGCACCAGGGACCAAACCTGGGACCTCCCATGTGGGATGTGGCTCAACTGCCTGAGCCACATCCACTCCCCTAGAACTCCCTTTTACACCAGAATCAACAGCACTCTGCAAGCTTTTCTCCACTCTAAGTCCACAGACGCACAATCCCATCAAGAACATGCTTCACCCACCAGAGGTATCTGAATCTCACCATTTAATCAACCAGAAACCACTTAGTTAAATGTCATAATCCCTCTCATCCCCCACCCCTAAACAAGGCTAGTCGAGCTGTTATGTTGAACCATTGGGCTAATTCTACTGGGAAGTGATTAATCTGTTTAGTAATGTTCCAAAGTTACTTGGTTGCTAAGAGAGCCGGGTGAGGCATAAAGGGCCTGGTGGATTTGTCTGACATGCATAGAATCTTAGAGTTACCACAGTGACCATATCAGTATAAAAGTTTGAACGATTGCTAGTCCCTTGCCTTTTTCTTATCTGCTCTCTCAAAAATGTTTTCCTGAAAAAGTCTATTTTCCAGGTCACTCTGTGTACTTGATGGGAAAATGATGGATTAGTACTTAATTAGAACTGAGACTTGTTGTCCTTTCCAGGGGCTCCGTAACAAATACCACAAACTGGATGGCTGAAAATAATGGATATTTATTGCCACACAGTCGTGAAGACTAGAATTCCAAATCAAGCTGTTGGCAGGACCACACTTAATCTGAAACCTATAGAGGAGAATTCTGCCTTGCCTCTTCTGGTGTCTGGCAGTTATTGGAAACCCTGGACTTTTCTTGGTGTTTCTTGGAGTTCCTCAGTGTTCCTTGACATTCCTGGGCCTTCCTTGGAGTTCCTGGGAATTCCTGGGATTCCTGGGCATTCCTTGGTGTTTCTAGGAATTCCTTGGTGTTCCTTGACATTCCTGGGCTTTCCTGGGTGTTCCTGGGCATTCCTTGGTGTTCCTTGACATTCCTGGGCATTCCTTGGAGTTCCTGGGAATTCCTGGGATTCCTGGGCATTCCTTGGTGTTTCTAGGAATTCCTTGGTGTTCCTTGACATTCCTGGGCATTCCTTGGTGTTCCTTCGCATTCCTTGGAGTTCCCTGGTGTTCCTTGGAGCTCCTGGGAGTATCTGGGCATTCCTGGGAGTTCCTGGGCATTCCTTGGAGTTTCTGGGCATTCCTGAGCATTCCTTGGAGTTTCTAGACATTCCTGGGCACTCCTGGGCATTCCTTGGAGTTTCTTGGCATTCCTTGGAGTTCCTTATTTTTCCTTGAAGTTCATGGGATTTCCTGGGCATTCCTGGGAGTTCCTGGGCATTCCTTGGCATTCATGGGTTTTCCTTGGAGTTCCTTGGCATTTCTTGGCACTCCTTGGCATTCCTGGCTTGTGGCCGTGTAACTCCAGTCTCTGCTTCCAAATTTACACAGCAGTCTCCACTCTGGGTCTCCTTTCTTCTCGTGAGATCACCAGTCCTATTGGATTAGGGGCCCACCATACTCCACTTTGGCCTTGTCTTAACTACTGCCACCTGCAATGACCCTATCTCCAAAAAGGGCCATGTTCTGAGTGGGGACTAGGACTATAACACACCTTTTGGGGGATGCTATTTGACTGTAACAATGACGTTGCCCTCAAGCACATATGCCATGGGAACTACCCAGGGGACAATGAAAGTCGTGTATAAAGCTTCAATGCTCCCCCTCTGCTTTCAGGAAACCTCATTTTAAAGAGAAGCTAAATATCATGCACATTGACCACAAGAGGTTATTTCCCCCACTTGTTATTTTCCCATGCTCCTTTTAAAAGACAGTCCTTCAGGAATGCTCATTCAAAGGGATTTTTATTTGTTCTGATATTCCCATTGGTTGAAGGGCCTTCGTCAGGGACGTTGTATTGTGCTTTCAAAGAAATATTTCAGCTCTGCACCTCATGGCATGTTTCCTCCTTTCATTTTCCTTTGTGATAGTTGTTCAGAAAGGAAGCCAAATTCCATAAATGATGGAAAAATAGTAATGCTGCATTTTTTTCCCCTTCTATTTCTCCCCAAAGACGTTTCGCAGACTGTCTAAACTGGACTTATCCATAACAGTATCCTGGAATTCCATGGCCAAGTTTAATGTGTATAATGTTAAACTATGGTTTCAAACAGTCCCATTTAACTGAAACAAGGACTGCCTAAAAATGCCGCTGCTGATACTTATGGATTGCATAAGTGTGACAAGCTTGAATTTTCCTGGAACTCTGGGGAAAAGAAATCCCCACACCCTTTGTATTCTGGAAACTTTTCCTGCAAAGAACCAGCCTTCTCCATATGGCTTAGATAAGACTAAGACATGCTTATCCAGGACAAGGTCAGACAGAGACCTTTCAAATCCCCATTCTAGGCTCATCTTGGCCTCATCAATGATTTTTCCCAATGATAATATGGAGCAAAATTTGAGTTACCCACACTTTGCTTCAACTTCTTATCTTCTCCCAGGACCCTAAACTTTGGCCCACGCTCAACTGGAGCCACCTCATAGCCAAGTTTTATGGGCTTCCAAGAATCAGCAAGACTCCGTGTAAAACCTTCTCTCATCTACTGTCTGATTACTCCACACTTTCATTCCACTTCCTCCAGGGTTCTTTCTAGACCTATTTATGAAAGAAAAACCCTTTCTGCCTAATACCCTAATACTTGAGATGCCTTCTTTTTTCCTTTTCAGTATTTATTAGCAGGTAAGACAAATAATTGTCAGTCTCCTGCCTTCTCTTATTCCAAGACCAACCCAGGAGCCCTCCTGATTCTGCCTCCTTTGCTCCTTCATCACAAGCTCCTGTGTAAGGTCTGTTCTCTGATTTTCTAAAAAAAATACATTAAAAATTGTTAAATACTCCCTTTCTCTTTTCAGAGCAGCCTAGTTCTCAAGGAACCGATTTTCCCAACTGAAGAACTCATATCATTTCATGGAAGATATTCCTTCCTTTCCTTTAAAAGTCACTTTTGGGGAGTGGGTGGAGCTGAGTGGCTGAGTGCCCGTTTCACATATATGAGGTCGTGGGTTCAATCCCCAGTACCTCCTAAAAACAAGTCACTTTAGCCTTATACCTACTTTCTCCGTCAAGTAATAGTATAGTAAAAACTCGAGGAAGAGGAGGCAGGGAAAACTAGGATCTTGGGACAGGAACTTTCCAAGAGTCCCTCTCACTAAGAGATTCTCCACTTTGGCATAACAGGTAATTATCCCTTGGGCTGGGTAGTTCTTTGAGGGGGGGTATCCCTGGCCTCCACCCACAAGATACCAGGAGCACAACCACAACCCCAACTTGTGACCACCAAAAAGGTCTGCAGACATTGCACATGCCCCTCAGGGGCAGAAGTGACCTTGGTTGAGAACCACCTTAGACTGATGCCTAAAATGTACAGACACAAACACTCAACACACTTTATTAACCTCGCAATAAAGAAAGCTCCCAAGGATATGTAGTAACTCTTAGCATCTGCATTTTCTATCTCAAAATTCTCCCTTCCAACCAACGTAGAATGCTCTTCCATAGCAATGCTTCAATAAATATTCTCCTGATTAGCGTGTTTTAATCATTTTACGCAAAAAGATGTATTCTGTTGGCTTCATAGTGATAAGTCATCCAGTTGGCATCTCGGTCAGGAATGTTAGAGTCCCCTCTTTGACTAGGAACTCTTAATTCTCCGTCTCTTGAGGATAACGGGTTGGCTGTGTTTTAGGAAGATCTGCGAAGAATGAATGTCAGTATCTTCTCATCAGTCTCCAGCCCTCTTGAAGGATTGTTTCCCCCCTCTCCATTATTGCCATTTGGCTGGATTTAATAAGACTGCAATTTAACCAGATTTGAAAGAGAGAGAAACAAATGGCCCTGCCTAGTGTTGCCCTGGCTGAGAAAACAGCTGCAGGGGAAGAGGCATCTCCAACTGTTACTCCTACTCTTCTTGTCTAGTCAAAGATACAGGTGTCTGGTTCCTCCTAAGCTCCATACAAATGGCTACCCCGCCTTCATCAAATGGCTAACCCCCACTTATAGCCCTGCCCCTTTTGAATTGCAATGAATCCTGCCTCAGTTCTTTGGACTATTATTTCCAGCCTTGACAGCTTTAATTAATTAACACACTAGATCATTCTGTTGCATTTTCCCCAAACCTCCTTGGAAAATAACGGCTGGTTTTAAATGAGTGTTAAAGGACCATAGATACCTTCTCAGGTACATTACTGTAAACAACATAACAAATAACCCAATGCACCATTTTTCATGCAAAATAATAGAATTACAAGCCAACAAAAATCATTAGGTAGAAACACTGTTCGAATGAGAAATGTATGGACATGAAGACACAGAAGATACTGTAAACACAGAATTTGCAGGGTTTCTAGGAGCTTGGTCTGCAAAAGTAACTAACCAGTACTGAGATTTCTTTCTGTTTATAAAGTGCTGGGGAAATAAATGGAGGGGAAGCACTCTTCTCTCTCCCAAGATTCTTATCTGTATCTAGATGCATCCAAGGGTTAGTCATTTTAGTGCCTGAAACTGGCTCTATGTGTGTTGCCCCTGTACAAGAAAGAGAAGAAGGAGGGAAGAAAGGAAAGAAGGAAGGAAGGAAGGAAGGGAGGGAGGGTGGGAGGGTGAGAGGAAGGGAGGGCAAAGAGAGGAAGAGAGGAAAGGAAGGAGGGGGGGAGAGAGAGAAAGAGAGAGCACTGTGTGAATATGATGGAGTAGGACCCCAGGACTGAATCCTTCCACTGGGACAACTATTAAACAGGCAGGAACTATTTGAAACAACTATTTTGAAACTCTGGAGACCAGAAGACACTGCACAGCATCCAGGGAAGAGCTGGAGGAAGAGTCTGATAAACTCCCATAATGAACTGTAAATTCCCCCCATGTAGCGACTACTGGCCCACCCCCCACTCTTGAGGCAGGCCTTGGGGTCCCTGGCTAGCTTGCTGGTGACAGAATGGGGCATAAAAATCCCTCATCCAAGAACAGGGGTGGACACAGCTGATCATGTCTTTTTGTTTGTTTCTTTATTTAAAAAATTTTTTTAATTGTCTTTTTTTTTTCAAAGATACATAGAGCATGTGTTTTGATTAGTAACTTTGGGTGGCTGGGACCATTGTTTGAACCTGCCCCAGGCCGCAATAACTGAACTGAAAAATTCCCAGGAGGGTTTCAACAGCAGCCTGGTGCTGGAAGAAGAAAGAATCAGAAAAGTCAAAGACAAAATAATTGAAATGCGTCAGGCAGAGGAGCAGGAAAAAGAGAATTATAAGAAACAAAATTAGCCAAAGAGACCACTGGGATACCATCAAGTGCATCAATATACAAGTTATAGGAGTCCCAGAAGGAGAAGAAAGAGAGAAAGGGGCAGAAGAACATTCCAAAAAAATAATGACAGAGAACTTCCCAAACTTAGCAGGAGACATGGATATGCATATCCAAGGAGCCCAGAGAACACCAAATAGGATAAACATGAAGAAAAACACACCCTGTCATATGTTGATCACATTCTTGAATGCAAAGGACAAGAAGAGGGTTCTGAAAGCTTCAAGAGAAAAGCAACAGGTTACTTACAAGTGAGTCCCAATAAGATTGAATGTCAATTTCTCAACAGAAACTATGGAAGCAAGAAAGAAATGGGTTGAAAAATGTGAAGTGCTGAAGGAAAACAACTGCCAGCCAAGAATTTTATATTTCTTTCAAAAATGAGGGAGATATTAAGACATTCTCAGATAAATAAAAGCTGAAGAATTTCATAACCAGTAGACCTTTCCTACAAGCAATGCCAAAGTGAGTTCTTCAGACTGAAAGGAAAGGACACTACACAATAATTCAGAGCAGCATTAAAAAATGGACCCTGGTAAAGGTAATCATTTGGGTAATTATCACGAGAGTATTATTGCATTGTATTGTTTGGTATGTAACTCCACGTCTTAATTTCTACAGGTGCTAAAATACCAATGCATAAAAGTAAAGATAAATCTACGGTTTTGGACTTGCAATGTACAAAGATACAATTGGTAACAAGTACAAAAGAAGGTGGGGGAACCGAGGGGTATATGAAAAGTATACGTGTATGCTATTGAAATCAAGGTGTGTCAAAAATATGATTGTTACATTTAAGATGTTAAATTTTAACCCCATGTTAACCACAAGCAAAATACATGAAAAATATATCCAGATAGGAAAGACAAGCCACTTAATATGATACAACACAAAAAAATGAATAAAAATAAATGTAGGCATTAATGGAAGAATTGAGGGACAAAAAAGGTATGTCTAAATAACAAAAACTAAATAGCAAAATGGGAGAAGAAAAGTCCTGCATTGGAAGTACTGACTTTAAATGGAAATAGATTAATCTCTCCAGTAAAAAGGCATAGATTGACAGAATGGGAAAAAAAACAACAACAACAAAAAACATGACCCAGCTATATGTTTTTGCAATGGAAAAGACTTACCTTAAATTCAAAGATATCAGTAGGTTGAAAGTGAAAGGATAGAAAAAAATATATCATGCAAGTAGTAACCAAAAGAGTGTTGTGGTAGGGTAGCTTTACTAATATCAGATAAAATAGACTTCAAGTCAAGAACAGGTATGAGGGACAAAGAGGGCCATTATACAATGATGAAAGGGCAATTCAACAAGGAGATGTAACAATTATAAATGTATATGTACCTAACAGCAGAGCCCAAAATTTATGAAGCAGAGCAAATACTGACAGATTTAAAGGGAGGAATTAACAGTACTACATTAATAGTAGGAGACTTTAATACACCACTTTCAGTAATGGATAGAATATCTACTCAAAATATTAGTAAGGAATTACAAGACTTGACCCATACGCTAAACCAACTAGACCTAGCAGACAGCTATAGATCACTTCACCCAATGATGATAGTATACACATTCTTCTCAAACACTCATGGCTCATTCTTGAACATAGACCATATCTTAGGTCACAAAACAAGCCTAAATAATTTAAAAAATATTGCAATCATACAATGTATCCTCTTCAACCACAATGGAATGAAGCTAGAAATCAAGAACAGAGGGAGAAATGGAAAATTCACAAATATTTGGCAATTAAACAATAGACTCTTGAACAACTAATGGGTTAAAGAGGAAATCACAGAGGAAATTAGGAAATATCTTGAGGCAAATGAAAATGAAAATACAACATACTAAAACTTAAGGAATGAAGCAAAGGTTGTGTTTAAAAAGAAATTTATAGCTCTAATTGTTGACATTAAAAAAGAAGAAAGATGTCAAATCAGAGACTCAACCTCAACCTCAAAACTGGAAGAAACAGAAAAACAAGAGCAAACTAAACCCAAAGCAAGCAGAAGGAAGGAAATAACAGAGGTTAGAGTGGAAAGATCTGAAATAGAGAGCAAAAGCAAGAAAAAAATAAGAGAGAAAATCAGCAAAACCAAAAGTTGGTTCTATGAAAATATCAGTAAAACTGACAAACCTTTATTTAGACAAGCAAAGAAAAGAGGGGAGAAGATAGAAGTAACAAAAATCAGAAATGAAAAGGGGCACATTACTACTGACCCTGCTGAAATGTTAGGATTATAAGAAGATAATATGAAAAATGATATGCCAATAAATTAGATAACCTAGATGAAATGGATTAATTCTTGGAAACATACAAATGACCTACACTGACTCAAGAAGAAATAGATCTCAATAAACCCATTGCTAGTAAAGAGATTGAATCAGTAAAGAAAAACCTCTCAAAAAAGAAAAGTACAGAATTACATGGATTCACAGGGGAATTTTACCAAACATTCCAAGAAGACTTAACTTCAATTCTGCTCAAACTCTTCCAAAAAATCGAAGCGGAGGGAACACTTCTTTTTTCATTCCACCAGGCCAACATTACCCATATACCAAAGACAGATAAAGATACCACAGGAAAAAAAACTACAAACCAATATTTCTTGTGAATATAAATGCAAAAATCCTCAAGAAAATGCTAGCAAACCAAATCCAACAGCACATTAAAAGAATTATACACCATGATCAAGTATGCAAGGGTGGTTCAACACAAGAAAATAAATTAATGTAATGTATCACATTAACAGAATGAAGGGGAAAAAACACATAATCATCTCAATGAACAATTGGAAGAAGTCAAGAAAAAAATTCCATTTACAATAGTAACTACAAAGATCAGATATCTAGGAATAAATTTATCCAAGGATGTCAGCAAAACATTGCTAAAAGAAATCAAAGGAGTCCTCAATAAACGGAAGTAAATTCTATGTTGATGGATTGGAAGATTAATATTATTAAGATGTCAATCTACCCAAATCAATTTACAGATTCACTGCAATGCCAATCAAAATTCCAAGAAACTTCTCTGCAGAAATGGAAAAGCCAATCATCAGATTTATATGGAAGGATAAGGGGCCCTGAATAACTAAAGTAATTTTGAAAAATAATGAAGTTGGAGGACTCATACTTCCCAATCTTAGAACTTATTACAAAACCATAGTAATCAAAGCAATATGGTATTGGTACAAGGAAAGGCATATAGGTAAATGGAATAAAAAACTAAAAGCTCAGAAATCAACCCTCATATTTATGGCCAAGTCATTTTTGGCAAGTTGGCAAAGTCCACTTGGCAAAGAATAATCTCTTCAAAAATGGTGCTGGTAAAACTGGATCTCCATTTGCAAAAGAATGAAGGAGGATCCCAATCTCACAGCTTATGCAAAAATCAACTCAAAATGTATCAAAGACCTAAATATAAGAGTCAGAGCTATGTGCAAATGCCTAGAAGAAAACATGGAAGCATCATCAAGACTTTGTGTTAGTCAAGCTTTCTTAGACTTTCTACTCAAAGCACAAGCAAAAAAAAGAAAAAATAGGTACATGGGACCTCATCAAAATTAAAAACTTGAGCATCAGAGAACTTTAACACGAAAGTAAAATGACAACCGACACAATAAGAGAAAATATTTGTAAACTATGTATCCAATAAAGGTTTAATATCCAGCATCTGTAAAGAACTTTGTCAACTTAAAAATTTAAAAATGGGCAAAAGGCTTGAATAAATATTTCTGCAAAGAAGATATACAACTGGCTAGAAAGCACATAAAAAGATGTTCACCATCATTAGCCATAAGAGAATTGCAAATCAAAACCAAAATGAAATACCATTTCATACTCACGAGAATGGCTACTATTCAAAAAAGATAACAACAGAAAATTACAGGTGTTGGAGAGAAGGTGTGGAGAGAAGGTGTGGAGAAATAGGAACACCCATTCATTGCTCGTGGCAATCTAAAATGGTGCAGCCATGGTGGAAGACAGTTTGGTGGTTCCTCAGAAAGTTAAGAATAGAATGAATCTATGTCTTGGCAATCCCATTTCTAGTTATACCCTCCAAAGAATTGAAAGCAAGGACTCAAACAGATATTTGTACACCTGTGTTCATAGCCCTACTATTCACAATTACCAAAAGATGGTAGCAACCCAAGTGTCTATCAATTGATGAATGGTAAACAAAATGTGGTATATAGATACAAGAGAGTATTATTAAGCATTAAAAAGGAATAAAGTCCTGATAAGTGTGGCAACATGGATGAATCTTGATGACATCATGTTGAGTGAAATAAGTCAGATACAAAAGGACAAACATTACATGATCTCACTGATAAGAACTAATTATAAGCCAACTAGTGAAGTTAGAATTCAGAATATAGGTTTCCAGGGGATCGATTGTGGTTTGAGAATGGAGAGTTACGTTTAATGTGTATGGAATTTCTCTTTAGGTTCATTGTAAAGGTTTGGAGATGGATAGTGTTAGTATTACATTAGTGAGTATAATTAGCAGCAGTGAATTTTATACCTGAATGTGATGGTTAGGCTCATGTGTCAACTTGGCCAGGGAATGGTGCTCAGTTGTAGGGTCCAGCAAGCACTGGCTCCCTTGTTACTGTGATGACACTTCATGGACTTCAGTCTTCAGTAAGTTGATTGCATCTATGCCTGATGACATCTACAATCAATTGAGGAGATTGCCGTCAGCAACGAGAGACCTCTCATCCAATCAGTTGAAGGACTTAAAAGGAGAAATGATTTCAGCAACCAGAAGGGAGAATTTTTCAGTTCTACTTCTGCCAGCCAGCCTCTCCCACGGAACTCTTCAAGAATCATCCTTGGAGCTCCTGGCTTGCAGCCTGCCCTATGGAATTGGACGTGCGCACCCCCACACTTGCATGAGACAAATTTATCTCATAATAATTACAGATCTCTCCTGTAGGTTGTTTCCCTACAGTTCCCTGACAAATACAGTGAATATGGTTAAAAGGGGAGCTGAGGTGGTTACTAGAATAAGAATTAAAAGATAAAACATAGGACTGTATAGCACAGTGGAAACTTATTGTAGTTGATACATTATAGCTAATACTACAAGTATAAGAATGTCCTTTCATGAATTATAACAAATGTATAACACTAATCCAAGGTGTTAATAATAGAGTGGTACAAGTGAAAAAACGCCCCTAATGTAAACTGTGGATGTTAGATAATAGTACTATTTTAATAATCTTTCATCAATTGCAACAAGGATAACTACTGCTAAAAATTAATAGTTCAGTTATAAAAAAGTGCTGTCATCAATTGTAACAAATGTTTCACACCAATGAAAGGTGTTGGTGGTTGGGTGGTTTGTGGGAATTCTGTATTTTATGCATGACCACACTTCTCTAATAATTTCTTTAAGAAGGACAAATATCATATGACCTCACTGATATGAAGTAATTAGAATAAGCAAACCCATAGAGTCAGAATCTGGAATAGAAGTTACCAGGAGCAGTAGGAATAAGAAATAGGAATTGAAGGCTTTGGCACTATGGAAGAGCTTTGGTAATAGATGGTGGTGATGGTAGCACAACATTGTGAACGTAGTTAACAGCACTGAACTATGTATCTGAACGTTGTTAAAAGGGGAAATGTTAGGTTGTATATATGGTAATAGAAAAGAAATTTTTTCAAAAATCCATGAAACTGTACTATACAAACAGTGAGCCCTAAGTTAAACCATGAACTAGAGTTAAGAGCACAGTTACAAAAATGTGATTTCATTAATTGTAACAAGTGTACCACACCAATGTAAATTGTTCATAACAGGGCAGTATATGGGAACCTCTATTTTGTGCACGATTGTTCTGTACACCCAGAACATCTCTAATTTAAAAAATTAATTTGAGAGGAGGAAATTAAATAAAAAGTTACTTTGGATTATCTCGGTGGCAAATTTTATTTCCTTTATGCCCGAAGTTGTTTTCTGGTCAGCCTAAAGCCATTTAGGGCAGGGGTTCTTAACCTTTTTCTGCCATCCCAATGAGTATTATATTTTTGTACGAAATGAGTGCTCCTAAGACCCTTTCTCTACTTCAGGGCTTCTTAACTCTTTTTGTTCCATGGGTCCCTCTGCCAGGGAGGTGAAAACCATGGACCCCTTACTAAGTCCACACGCCAATGTATGTTATTTAATAAACAGAACACACCCACAGCATGTCCCCACAAGAATAAATGGTTGGTTTTTTTGTTTTTTTTTTGACTTTCGATTCAAGCTCGTGGACCCTTGATTTCGGGGTAAGTTTGGAGAATAAAGAGGGAAACGATGCTGAGTAATGTTATTCTGATTTAAATGTAAGGAGAGTCTAGGAAGCATCGGGGCTGATTTTCTTCTGTGGTTTATAAATAAGTATCCAAAGGGGGATTTCCAGAAATGAACTAATAAATGGCCATATAGCTGTTCCCTTAAATTGTTCAAATTCATAATGCAATGGTTCCAAAAGATGATTGTGCCCCTCCACTCCAGGGACATGTGGCAATGTTTGGAAACATTGTTGTTTGTTCCAATTATGGGTGTCCCAATTATGGGGTAGGGGTGCTATCGGTATCTCAAGAATAGAAGCCAGGGAAGCTGAGACACATCCTAACATGGACAGGACAGCCAGCACGACAGAGGATTATCTGTCCCAAAAGTCAATAGTCCCAATATTGAGAAGGCGCAGCCTAAGTTGACTACTTCAAAACACAAATTTCCTTTAATTGCATTCGTTCAGGCATTCTGGTGGTGATAGGATGGGGCGGAGGGGAAAGAGTTTTCCTTACTTTATAACCTCCCTTGGTCTCACCTGGAAAGAGAGCTTTTAAAAGTCTGTCTTAGGGAACAGATGTAGCTCCAGTGGTTGAGTGCCTGCTTCCCATGTACAAGGTCCTGGGTGCAAGGTCCCAGTGCCTCCTAAAAACAAAACAAACAAATGAAAGAACCAGCTTTCATTGGGGGAGTGGATGTGACTCAGTGGTTGCGCACCTGTGTCCCATGAAAAAGGTCCCGGGTTCAATCCCTTGTACCACCTGAAAAAAAAAAAAAGAAAGCCTGTGTTAAAACACTTCCTAGAGTAGTTATTGGCCTCTGTGGTTGTCCCCAGGGATGCCCAGTCTCTCAGCCCTTGGAACCTGTGAAGGCAAGAGGGACTTTGCAGACCTGATTAAAGCGAATGACTTTAAGATAGGGAAATCATCCTGGATTATCTTAAGGATCCCTTAAATAGGAATAGGAAGTGGGAGAGAAGCATCATAGTGGGGCATCAAAAGGATTTGCCTCTTCAGGGGGACTGGACCTGCCATGGCTGGAGAGGCACATGGAAAGCTTGAGAAGGGACATGGGAAAGTCTGATCTGGGCTGACAATCAGCAAGGAAACAGGAAGGGAATTTGTCCAACAGCCTGAATGAGCTTGGAAGCAGATTCTTCCCAGAACCTCTAACTAGTGAGCAGGAGACAGTTTGCTTTCAGCCTTCTGAGATCCTAAGCAGAGGACTCAGCCGAGCCCTCCAGACTTCTCACCGAGAGACCTGCAAAACAATAAATGCATATTGTTCTAAACCCCTGTGTTTGTGGTTAGTTGTTAAAGCAGCAATTGCAAACTAATACAGTTGCCTCCTAAAAGCTCTTGGCCATTGCTGGGGTAGCTGAAGCAGATGCCACAGTGAGTTAAGCTTATTGGTACCACGAGCCAGGATTCTCCATGGCTGAGATGAGTAAATGCCTCCTCCAGGGATCTGGGGTTGCCACCTGTATTAGTCAGCCAAAGGGGTGCTGATGCAAAAGACTAGAAGTTGGTTGGTTTTCATAAATGGTATTTATTTGGGTTAGGAGCTTACAGATCCCAGGCCATAAAGCCCAAGTTACTTCCCTCACCAAAGTCTATTTGGAGCAAGATGGCGGCCGATGTCTGTGAGGGTTCAGGCTTCCTGGGTTCCTACGTTCCTGGGGCTTGCTTTTCTCTGCGTCCAATGTTCCTTTCTTCCTGGGGTTGGCTTCTCTTTCCTCTGTGTGCTGACTTCCTGGGGCTCCAGCTTAAGTCTTCAGCATCAAACTCCAACATCAAAAACCCTCCACTCTGTCCTTTGCCATGCCTTTTATCTGTGAGTCCCCACCCTCCAAGGGGAGGGGACTCAATGCCCTAACGACATGGCCCAATTAAAGCCCTAATCATAACTCAATCAGGCCCATGTACGGATTAGATTGCAATCATAATCCAATACCTGTTTTTGGAATTCATAACTATATCAAACTGCTACACTACCCAATTGGAAAGCACTTATTATTTGTTCATAAGACTTTGTCTGGGATGCCTCCCATCAGGTCCTCTCTTATGCCAGCCTCTTATTCTTTCTACAGCTTCAGCAGCTATTCCTTGCAAAACCCCAATGAGCTGCACATGGATGCAACCTGGCAGTGCCTCACCAGCTCTGCATCTCAGTCCTCTTGCATCTCAAGCTGTGGTTTCTCCATGGCCGACTCAGGGCATGTCTCGATGCTCACTCATGGGCAATGGGATTATTATGGATAGGGCCTCTGACCAAGGAGACACAGGAGCAGGTTGGTAAACACTGTCCCCTTCTCTTTCCTCTTCTTCTCCTGGACAGATGGTCCTGAGATGCCTTTCATGTGGCGTTTCAGATGCTGCCAGGGCAGCAGGTGGCCAATGCTTCTTTGCACTGGCTCTGTCTCCTTCCCTGTCTTCCTCTGTGTCTCAGTTTCCTGGATACTATGACAAAACCATTCAACAGGTTGGCTTAAACAATGGGAATTTATTGGCTTGTGGTAGAGGCTGAAGGCTGGTTTCCACCAGGTCAGGAGTGCTCTGGCTGCTGGGCGATGCTTGCTTTCCTTGGCTTTCTCATCATGTGGTGACGTCCACTCCTTTCTCTTCGGAGTTCCATTGACTTCTGCTTCTGGCTCCTCTCTGTGACTTTCTCTATGTCTGAGTTTCTTTTCTTTTAAAGGATGCCAGTGATCCAGCTTAAACCCAGCCTTGTTTGCTTGGGCCATGCCATAACTAAAGTAACATCTTCAAGAGGTCCTGTTCACAAGGACCTCACGTGCAGAGGTGGATCAAGACCAAGAACACATCTATCGTGTCCACTGCACTCCCTGGGATTGCGTGCTAAGGGAAGCACTCGCCCCTAAACTTATTTCAGGGGAACCCAGGCTAGGAGGAACCCACCCTCACCTTTTGCATTCTCGTCTACTATCTATTTGAGTTTGAGTTAACAATGTTGAAGTTTATCAGAATATATCTAGATAAACTAGATTTATCTGAATCTGGAAAAAAGCAAGGGTAAGAAATCCTCCCACCCTTTGTGTTCTGGGAAACCGCTTACCGCAAAGAACCCGCCAACCGCTGATTATTTACACAAAATATGATTTGAAGCAGTTTGATGTTATCAATAGATTGTGTGAATGTTTGGATTTTTTGAGGGACTTTTTTAAGACTGAAGGGATGGATAAACCACAGCCCATGGGGCAAATCCAGCCTCCTTCCTGTTTTTGTAGGTCCTGTGACCATATTTTCAAATACCTGCACAATGTGTTCACTTTGGCACCTTGGTCCCCAGAGCCTAAAACACTCTCTGACCCTTGAAAAAAAGTTTGCCAACCCCTGCTAGGCAGTCTGAACTGTTCTGCCATGAAAAATACAGAATTAAAAGGGGATAAAGACAGAAAAGGAAAGACAAAGATGTTTTCTCTAGTGTCACTGTAAAAGAACTTGTAATTTGTAGTAGTGGCTCTCAAAGCATGGCCCCTTGACCAACACATCTGCAGCACCTTGGCGGTTGCTGGAAATGCAAATTCTTGGGTCTGCACTAGATCCATCGAGTCAGAAACTTTAGGATGGGAGCAGTGATTTGTGTCCCAGTAAGCTCTCCAGGAGATTTGGATGCTCTCTCAAATCTGAGCTCTAGATTTATCTGGCTAGTCTAGACTGACTCCCAGATTTTTGAACCATTATTCACAAAAACCAGCAAACAAACACCTGGAGGTCAATAAAAATGATCACCAATAAAGGAAATGAAAACTCACGCACCAAGTGCAATCATTATAATGTATAAAAGAAAGCATGTGTAGGTGGGAATTTGTACTTCACTGGTTAGCTCACACCCAGTCAGGTAAACAGATTCTGCTTCTTGGGAGATTTTGAGTCGACTTCCTCGCTAAGTTGCAAATAACTGATGGCAATGTGAAATCATTCTTGCCTATAGATACACAAATTTCATCCAGTGGCTGTTCAATTGATTGCCCTCGGTTTCAAAATGAGAGTCTAGTTTGCCTCAGATATTACCGTCTCTCCAATATTCTTGATCTATAAATATGACTGTTTTTAGGATTGTTTTTTGAAAGAATCACAACTTACCAGTTCATGCATTCTTCATGAGTTAAAGAATATCTTTACACTTTTCTACCTGCTTGAGCATCATGATTTCACCTTTTCTTTGAAAATTATCCTTTGAAAGACATTTTTCATAGGAATAACTTATTTTCAGGGAGAATAAGTTTTCAAGGAAAAATTATTGGAAAACTTACACCTACATAGTTCCCCCTAGAGATGTATTTCAAATTTCCACTGAGCAAACAATTACAAGGTAACTCTATTTTATGTTGTCCCAGAGTTGTTTTGCCAGAAGTGTGTCAGCTTCCTGACCTTTTTTGTTTCCTTCCATTGCAACTCAAAATGAAGCTTGAATGTCAGCTTGTTACAAAGCTTTTAAAAATTGATAATGCTTGCTGGCATATCAGTTTTTATATTGTTTTGACTCTTAAAGCTGCCTCTCTCCAACAAGAATCTTTGAAGAAACTAGACCTCTAGCCATCTGGACTTTCTCCCACTTTTCCCTGAAAAGACCAGTAAGATATTTGCCAATGGTTGGTCAGATGCAACATGGAAAAGGGTTTGCAAATGGAGACATTGGCCCTTCCTTGAGAGCAAATTGGAAATTGATCTGAAGGAGGCATGGAAACAGGTGAGGACATCTCAGCAGGCGGGACCTGCCTGTTGATTAACATTAGGAGCCGTTATAGCTGGAATTGTAAACTTGACTGGACCAACAGCACCCTCTTTTTCTCCACCCCTTCCACCCCTCCTTCTTACTCTGCAATATTTACTCCAACTCCTGTTGGTGAAACTGTTTCTTAAATACTATCTTTTAATATCAACCCATTCATAATGATTATTATTACCAGATTTACAACAGAATACTACATACCATATTTTAAAAATAATGGTATTCATCAACATCTTTCTTTTCTAAAGACTGCACAATGGTATGTTTGTATACTTCTTCTTAGTACTCTAACTTGTCCTTTTACTTAGTATGTATCATAAACAGACTGTTTGTTATCTAATGTTGCATTTTGGAGGTTGACTCATGTCTGTCATAAAAGGCACGTTCAGCCCCCAACCCTTTGTGCTTTGGGTGGGAACACATTTGCAAATAGGACCTTTGAAGATGTTAATAAAGTGCCCAAACTGAATGAGGGTCGGTCTTAATTCAGTAGGGTTGGAGTCCAGATAACAAAGGAAATTTGACACAGAGAGAGAAGACACAAGGAGCAGCCAGAAGCTGGAAATCAATGGAACCCAGAAGAGAAAGAAAAGATCCTGCCATGTGCATTGTCATATGATGGAAAAGCCAAGGAATCCCAAAGATCACCAGCCAACCAGAAGAAGCTGATCCTTTGCAGAAAGAAGCCTTAGAGCCTCTGAAACTGTAAGCCAATAAATTCCTGTTAAGCCAAACCTCTGTATGATATTTGTTTAAGCAGCCAGGCAGCTAATACACTGCATGATGAGTTATTATAAACTTAGCAACTTCAAACCACATGTGCTTATTATCTCAGAGCTTCTGTGGCTCAGGAGCACAGACTCATCTCAGGAGGGTCTTTTTCTGGTCTCACAAGACTGCAGTCAAGGTATCCATTGAGTCTCACCTACAGCTTGCAATCCTCTTCGAAGCTCACAGGTTGTTGGCAGAATTCATTTGCTTGTGACTTGCTTCTTCAAGGCCAGCAAGAAAGAGGGTCTTTGCTGTTTTTTAAAGGAATCACTTGCATTGGTTTGACCTATCCAAGGACATCTCCTGTCTTAGTTTTTCTGAGCTGCTAGGACAAATTGGCTTAAATAGTGGGAACTAATTCACTCACAGTTTAGAGGCAGAGAAGTCCAAAATCGAGGCCTCAGCAAGGCACTGCTCTGTCCTCAAGGTCTGTAATCTTTTGGTGCTGGCCGCCGGCTATGCTCAGGGTTCCTTACCTTGTATCCCTGTCTTGTGTCACATGACGATGTCCTCTCCTTTCTCTTATAGGTTCTCTGACTTCCGGCTTCTAACCCTTCCCTGTGGGTTTTTCTCTCATTTTGGCTTCTGTTTTCTTTCTTCTTATAATGTTTTCATTGATCCAGATTAAGACCCACGTTCATTCAATTGGGCCACACCTTAACTGAAAAAAAAATAAGAAAATCTTCAAGAGATCCTGTGGGTTCATATGCACAGGAATGCGGATAAAGAACATGTCTAAATTGAGGTACATAATCCATCTACCACATCTACTTTCTGATTAATGTAAAACCAGCTGATTAGGACCCTTAATTACATCTACAAAAATCTCATCACCTTTGCTGTATAACATGAACGATGGGCATGACAACTATCAGATTCAAAGGTTCCATCCACATGCAAGGGGATGTATTACATAGGCGTGGGACCAGAGGACAAGAATTGTGGGTGCTATTTTATAATTCTGCCACCCTCACTTACAATAAAATCAGATAATCCCTTATGCATTCTGAACCACAAGACAACATGATTAGGCAAGTCCGTTTCACCTATGATTTGAGCAACGTCAATTTGACTTGAAAAGTCATCTTCCTTTTGGCCTCCACTAACAAAAATGGAAAGCCTTCAATGAGAGATTTTCCTAGTGTTTGGGAAGTAAGGCTCATGGAAGAACTGTTTCTCAGGTTACATTTTCAAAACTTCTGAGGCAGGTTAGTATAGGAAAAGGGAAGACTTGGGTCACAGCCGAAGACCAAGCAGACAATGTGGCTGATAGACAACATGGGCAACAGGCAACATGGCCAATGGACAACATGGAGAACAGACAACATGGCCAACAGACAACATGGCCAGCAAGCAACATGGCGGACAGACAACATTACTGGCAAACAACATGGGTGTGAGGTCCTGCCCAGAAACCTCTTGAGGGATCCTGTGAGACCCTGGAATGAGAATCTCATTTGGAATGGGAACTCCTTTCAGAATCAAGGGAAAGCCCCGGATACCGTCAAAAGGCCTCACCTTTGGACCCCTGAGAAATGATAGGTGGGCAACCAATCAGAACAGCAAACAGGTTGTTAAAATTCTAGCCCTGGGGCTCCACCCATGCAACTCACCCTGCAGTATGTCTGCGGTCCATATCTCAGATTGTGTATTTTTCTCACTTTCTTGTTTCTTAATAAACTCTATACTCCCATGTCTACCCTATGGCACGTCCTTAAATTCTCTTATGAGACAGAAGCCAAGAACATAGAATGCCAGAAACCAGAGCCTCCTGGTAACACTTCTGCTAGCAGATTTGCTTTAGCCTCAAGAGAGTTAATTCAGTCATTCATATTCAGGAAAGAGTTACCTCCTAACATGTGGGGACGGGATACTGTAGTTGTCCAAAATAATAAACTACAATGAGATTGGAGTTAGTGCTAGCATGGGCTGCCCCCTTTCCCTGGGATGCACAAAAACATCCCATGTTCAGGATCAGATATATCAACCTGGTGGGTTAAAAAACAAACCCCTAGGAGTTTAGGGCACTGTGACACATTCCTTCCTATTGTCCCAAATGTATGCAAACATTCATAGGAGAGAGTCTGACTCTGGTGAGCATGTTTTAGGACTTCCACCTCTTACTCTGGTGATACATCTATACCTGGCAGGGAGGGACGGGGTTCCTCCACTGTGGCAGCACATGCACACAAGACAGGGATGCTGTGTGTAAAACATCTCCCTAATTTGGTCTCCGATTGAGACTTGCTGGCTGTGGGGAGCCCATGAGCAAAGCTGACCTTGCTGTCTCTTCTCTGTGTGAGTAAAACATCTGCCTCAGAGCCTGGGTGAGCTATGCTTCTGCTGGAGAACCCGACACCTGCAAGCGGTGGGTGACATCTCTTGAGGGGTCTCTTCTCATGAACTTCCTTAAGAAAAACATCAAGTAGTGTTCACATTTACTCCCAACTCTTTTCAGATGTTGAGTGATTCTCTCAGATATTAGATATGATCCGGGAATGGGAATGGATAACATGAATTGAAGAATTTGAGATATGGAAAGGACCATGCATTTCTACACCAATGCCTTTATTCTAAGACGATAAAGCTAAAGTCTAACGGTCTTCCCAGAGGTCACAGAAAGAGTCTGTATGGGGAGAGAACAAGAGCCAAGACCTCAATCCCCAGGCCCTTTAACCCCACTCTGTTGCTTATGGATGTTGATCCAATACACAGAGAGCCAGAGAGCACTAAGCATTGTTGCTGGGAACTAAAGCAAAAACATAATCCAATCCTTTATCAAAGTGTAGCTATAGTATGCTTGTTTTTGGAATTCTCTAGATAAGGTGCTAACCTCTAAACATCAGGAAAGACATAACCCAACCCCAAATCAAGAAGCAAACTTCTGAAGAAGATGTAGGTAGAATAATCAACATCTGGAGGGCTAAGGTTGAAGGAAGGTATTACAGGATAAACTAAAAAGGGTTGGATCTCTACGGTCTACGAAAATGGAAAATGAAGATAAATATTGCGATGACCTGCCCAGCAACTGGGGCCCCAGGTTTCCCTCCTTTGAGAAAAGTTGAGTCCCACAGTGACAGTTCTGGGTACATCCAGCTCTTCACCTGGGTTCAGCTCAGGTCAACCAACACCTAGACTCGTGTTTCTGCACCAGTCATGGAATTCTGCCTTGTGTGTGAGACTAATTTCCTGTCTGGAACCTTGCCACTTCATATGCCATGTTAAAAACAAAGCCCTGCCTTTTCCTCATGCCTGAAATGTTTCCTCGCAAACCTGCCGTAATTCTCAATTTTCCCAAGACCGAAGATTTGCTTCGTTCTTGCTGCTTTTACCTAGAGAAGTCCTTCTTCTCAAGCAGGATTCTTAAGCAGGGTGTGTGAGCTTGAATTAAAATTTAAAAAAAACAAAACCTTATTCTTGTGGGGATGTGTTGGCGAGTGTGTGATAGGTTTACTAAATAATACGCAGTAGAGTGTGGACTTAGTAAGGGGTCCGTGGCTTTCACATGACTGGCAAAGGGGTCTGTGGAAGGAAAAAGGTTAAGAACTCTGTTCTAAAGCAATGGGTCTCAGACTTGAGCAAGCATCCGAATCCCCTGGAGGGCTTGTTAAAGCTCTGATTGTTTGCTCCCACCAGCAGCTTTCCTGGGGTGGGGTTGAGAATTTGTATTTCTAACAGGTCCCCAGGAGATGCTGATGGGTTTACAAGGGGATCCCACTTGGAGAGCCTAAAGGGTAGCAGGGCACCTTGGGTCATGCTTTCTGCTTTCAGTTCTTCCCGATATCCACGACCTGGTGTTTTCTAGCCAGTGTCCTCCTTGCCACTCAATCTATGGGGCTAAACTGCTCCCGGGTGTCTGCAGTAGGTAACCATTAAGCACCAATGGTATGCACTGATAGGGGTTGACTCAAGTCCTCCCAAAAAGTTATGTTGGAGTCCTAAAATCTCATACCTATTTCATTTAGAAATCGGGACACTGCAAATGGAATTAAGTTAAAATGACGTCATCCTGGAGTAGGGGGATTCATAAACCTGTGACCGTACCTTGTAGGAAGGGGAGAGGACTTCAGAGGGAGCACGACTTGGCAGGCTCCTTCATTTCAGATCTCTGGCCTCCAGAGGGAGAGAACAAACCTGCGGTGTTTCCAGCCACCCAGTTGGTGGCCTGTGGTTATGGCAGCCCTCGGCAGGTAAGCCATACATGCCTTTCCCCCAAATGCTGTGGGAAAGACATCCTTTATGCCCATTCTACCAAAGCAGAAAGCGAACTGAGCGATGCTGAGCAAGTTGCTCTTTGCACAGAGCTTACAAAAGGCCACCTCGGGATGCGAAGGCGAGCTCTTTCAGCTTCTGACTCTCCTTTGTCTTTTGCACCATATTGCCTCCCCAAAGGTTAGGGATCTTCCTTCGCATTCTGGCTTCTGATAAATGTTATTTCCCATTTCTCCTTCCATCTCTTTCAGATGCTCCTACAAGCACGGACGTAGGGAGAGCCCACAAGGAGTGAGGGCTCGGAGGAACGGGCCCTGAAGGTCAGCCCTTTGGAAAAAGTCCAAAGTTCAGCTCTTCCTCACCTGGCAAACGTGTCGTCTTGGCCGTGTTTTCTCTCTTAACCTAAATGCTTCGCCCCTTATGCTTTGTTGCAAATGTTTTCAAATGTGCTTTGTTTTCAAAAGTGTCCTTGCGAGATGGAGAGGCCCAGTGTAGAGAACGATCTAATTTCGCAGCTTTCCCTGATTGGAAAATTGAGTTACACAGAGGTTAATTAGCTTTCCTAATATCTCAAGTTGGCCACGGTATTGAGATTAGCGACGGGGAGTGCGTAATTGGCAGTTTTGCGCCGTGGTCACTCACCGGTTGTCCTTTATGGAAGGAATCATTGACATTTTCTGGGTTACTCTTAAACTCATTATTATCACACATTAAAATGGGCCCTATACACTTACCATAGACTTTGATAAATATATTTACTTGCGGAAGATCAACAGGTGAGCGACTTCAAGTTAATTAGGTCAATAGCAGTTTAGAAATTTCAAATCATAGCAAATCTTACTAGTCTGTAGATATAAAGGCTACCTTTAAACAGGGACAATTGTAGAAAGCAATGGGACTTCTTTCATGAGAAAGGCAAACTGAAAGAAGTGATAGACCTGATGATGAGGCAAACCACCCCTCACCCTTAATTTCCCCCAAAAGACAAAATTCCTTCAGACTGGCTCCCTCTCCTAAAATGACAGGGGTGAAAAATGACCAAAGAGAAAGAAACTGAAAATGCTCTTTTTTAACCTAATTTAATCCTCTGGAAACCGGACCTCATACTTAAAGGTCACACAAGCTATATTTCTCATTCAGCAAAATGCAGTATTTTGCCATTTTCCAGTGCCCTGCTGTGGATTTTTCCCCCTGAATGAACCCAATAAGTTACTAGAGCAAAATGTCCTACTTAAGTGTGGTAGCACATCTGTTTCAATTTTCTACTTTTGATCTATTTTAGTAGTATCCTCATTGTGTCACAGGAGTCCACTAAGCTATCGAAGCCAAATAAAAATGTTACCCAAATAACCTGCATTAAAAAAACAGAACTTCCTAGCCTATATTTTAGCATTTTAATACATTTTCTTGCTTAAAATTTATCACAGATTATAAACATATATGGGTACACACATATATACCTATATTATATGTAAATAAATATGTAGAGATAGATAATTTCTGAGAGAAGTTTTTTGAGGGTAGAGTGTATATCATATTTTATTTTTAACCTAAGCCCCTACCACAGGTTTTTAAACTTGTAGGTCTTCAATACAATTTGTTGAATGAAGTTTTTAATAGCCCTGCTAGTTTTGAGGTTTGATCTTTTCACCTTCTTCCATGAATAAGTGTATCTTCATTTGGGATGAGAATTTATGCTCATCTGACTTTGACAAAGACTTCCCAGGTTTTGGCATAGGCATTCCCACATCCAGGGAAAGAGCCAGCTTTGAACAGACTGGGACGGCTTATTGCCCATTTTGGAAAGATTATGCTCTTATCTCTTTCCTGTTCCTTATTGTTCATTCTTCCTTGTTTGTTGGTCCTATTTAGCTTCACCTCTTCTTTTACTTGCTTTGCCCCTCTATGGCAGCAAGCCATCTGCTTTCTCTAACTAAACAAACCTCCCGCTTACATGTTGCTACCTTACCTCACCACTTCCCTTGTTTGAGAACAGTTATCAGCCACTTAGAGAACAAGTGGAAGAGAGAATAGAGCATCCAGGCATCACTCACAGATGGAAGTCAAGTCAAAGGTATTGAAAAGTGCATTTGTAGTGAGCGTGTTTTTATCCAATAAACCAGGAGGCCCCCATCTTCCTGACTTTCATTTTTAGCTCTGAAGCTAAAACATCCCATTGTCTAGTTGTCCTCTCCAAAGGTGGATGTGCCTGGAGATGGAGACTATGAGGAAGGTGTTGTGTGAGTTTCCAACTGCTGCTGTAACAAATTAACACAAATTAGATAATCATTTTTTATCTTAAGGTATTTCTTAAAGAAATACTTTAGTTAGACTTTTGGAATGGGCTAAAATCAAGTGTGAGGCATGGCTATGCCTTGGTTTTTCCTCGGAAAGCAGCTACCTCCATATCTTGGCACATGGCCCCTTCCTCCATATTCAAAGACATTGGCATAGGGTCTTCAAATCTCTTTCTGAATCTGACCCTCTGCTTCTGTCATCACATCTTCTTCTCTCAAACTGATCCTCCCACATCCCTCTTATAAGGGCCTTTGTGATTACATTGGGTAATCCAAGATAATCTCAAGGTTTTTAATTTAATCGCCCATGTAAAGTCCCCTTGGTCATATAAGGTGCCATGCTCACATGTTCTGGGGATTAGGATTTTGTGGTAGAAGGGATTGTGGATCCCAGGTTGGACAAGTTCTTGTTCTCAGTCTACATTCTGGTGTATGTGGGCCCATGGCAAATAGGATCTCTGTAGATGCTACTTCAGTCAGGATGGGGTCCTACTGAATCACATTGGTTTTTTTTTAACCCCTCCCCATTTGTGGCTTTTTGTGTGCTGTCTGCTCTCTCTGTCCATTCGCCATGCATTCTTCTGTGTCTGTATTTATTTTATTTCTCCTCCCCCCTTGCAGCTTGCTAGCTGTCTGTCCTCTGTGTCCATTCATTGCTTGCTTTTCTGTGTTTTTGCTCTTCTCCCTTCTTTTTTGTTGTGTCACCTTACTGAGTCAGGTCTCTGTGGCACTTATGGGCCAGGTGGTGCTCCGTGGCATGGGGGTGACCTGCCTTCACAAGGCGGCGCCGGGACATGAACCCAGGGCCTCCCATATGGTAGACGGGAGCCCAACTGATTGAGCCACAGCTGCTTCCCCAGATTGGGATTTAATCCAGACTACTGGAGCCCTTTAAAAGCAGAGTGACAGTCAGATGGACAGAGAAGCCAGGAGAGGCTGCCATGTGCATTGCCATGTGACAGAAACGCCAAGGACAAAGGATTGTCACCAGCCAGCCCCAGAATGCCAGTCTTCAGGAAGACTGCTGGCACCTCCATTTTGAGCTTCTCTTCACCTCAAGTCTGTGCGCCAGCAAATTCCCACTGTCTAAGGAAACCCATTATATGGCCTTTGTTTAAGCAGGTGCAAAGCTGAAAGGGAGGGGGACATCATTGAGGAGTTGTTTGTCAGCCTAGCGCAGATTCCTCTTGTCTCTTGGTTTAACCAAGGCTGAATCTGAGTGCTCAGTATTTTGTTCACCTGAAGCCAGGGTCTCAAAGCATTGGAACACGCTGAGAAAACTCAACAGGGCTACACGTTGGCCAGTATTTCACTTCCACTCTTCCTAGAGATTCATTTCTTTCAGGCTTCTCTGTCCAAGCTGGCACTCATTCTTACCCAGCTCATTAGCTATTGAGTCTAAGACATCAGAAGAGGGGACCCACTGCTTTATCAGCGCAAATACCTCATCTCATGCTGGGTAAACACTGCAAGGAGTATCTACCGATGACCTAAGTTTTACCCTTTAACTGAAAGAGTGCATTCCCAAATGGATTATTTTAACCTTTTTTTTCTGATCTTCATTTAGCTGTTTCCCAAGGTGAGATGCTATTTACATATCCCTAAGTCATTTTAAACCATTTATCCTGATGTTCCTACAGAAAAGAAAAAAATACTAAATATCAACAGAAGGATGCAAATATTAACCTATTTTGACCCACAAAAAATGGCAGTTTTATATGGTTCACCCTAGAAATCATTTATGCTGTCCTTCCTTATTAGAATGTAAACTCAGGAAGATAAGTGATGGATATTTTGGTTTCATTGTCTGAAGTACTGTGTATTGAATTCTGGAAGTAATGATTCATTGATTCACCCCTTCTTTTACCAAAGATTTATGAATATTCATTATGTGCTCAAAAAAATGTGCTGTGTTCTGTGGATACAATAGAAAAGTCTTTGCCCTAAAAAATTAAATTTCACTTTAATCTGATTTGGGCATATTCTGTTAGGAAGGGACAAACTCAGTAAAACTTTCAGGGGCATTCTATGTTTTTTTGCATTTGGTGTTATGAAATTTCGTTTACATTCTCAACGAATTTTAAAAGCCTTTAGAAAAGATAATGTTCATATGTTTTATTTTCTGTAAAGAATGCAAAAAGTTGATCTAGCACAAGAAGTCCATCTAGACATAAAGAATTTCCTGACAATAAAGCTTGCTGCTGTAAGAAAACACATAAAATGCTCATGGTCCAGGAGAGGGTTAATGTTTGGGTAGGTTCTTTGAGTACTGGCTGGAGACAAAGACATCTCAAGGTTTCTGCCTTGATTCTGGGATTCTACTCCAGTGCATCACATTTTTACTGTCCCATCCAGTGGGGACAAATAAAGACATGGAATAAAGCACTTTTACAACTTTGATTAACTTTACACGGAAGGACGAAATCATGCATTTGGAAGGTGAACTTGGGATTTGTAAAATGATGAGTATATTTAGTAGTGCCATAAAGAATAATGACCCTGCTATGTTAAATGGTTAAGCAATAGCATAAAGTCTCCAACTCTTCATTTTCTGGGGGAAAAAAAGACCTCATAATGATTATTATGTTTTATAATTGGATTTAGTGGCTGCCTAACTGTATTTTGATTTTCCAGGATTAGCGCTCAGTGCCGTAATCATAATTCCTTCTGATTGCAGACTGCACTGCAGTTCTACAGCCACTTGGTTCGTTCTGAGTGCCAGCTTCTGCACTCTTTTCAGGCTGATTTGAAGGTAATGAAGCAATCTATATTTAGGTCTTTTGCAGCAGTTTTTATTTTTGGCTAAATGTTAAGTATACATTTTCCTATAGTAAATGCTGCTAACAGCGAAGGAGTAAAATGGATTTTCAGGAGAATGTATTGGGAACACGACTTGACTTTAATCAGCTGCATCTCATCTGTGCTTCTCACCTCACTTTAGATGCTGATGAAGGGGAAATTGGAAGATGGATGGCATTTGTCAGTCTCTATTCAAATACCATCAAGTATTTGATACACAGTATAGTAAATTACTTAGGGGATGCCCCGTTTAGCCTTTAAGCAGTAGAAATTTCCAAGTAAAATCTTGGGAGCATAAGCAACTCAATAATTTAGCATACCAAATTTATGACTCTTCCATGGCACCTACATATTCATACAAGCTTGGAAATAATTTTTGCTTCAATTTTATGTCCCCATTCTAAGCCTCTCCTTTTCATTTTCACCTAACTTCTGTGTTTGGTTGGTTCATTATTCTGTGAGCTTCTTTATTTTTTCATCTTCTATACTTTATGTGATTATTTTTGGGAAAAGACAAAGAGTGGATATATGGTTGGTGGGTCAAATGTGAATGGATGGATGGGTGGATGGATAGAAAGATGAATTGATGGATGATGGATGGATGGATGGATGGATGATGGATAGATGGATGAATGGATAGATGGATGAATGGATTGATGGATGGATGGATGGATGGAGTGGATGCATGGATGGGGAATGGGTGGATGGAGAGGTGAAGGGTAGTTGGAAGGATGAGCAGGTGGTTGGGTGTGTGAACAGGTAGGTGGATAGATGAATTGATGGATGGATAGATGGATGGACGAACAAATGAAGGAATATATACCTATTTCAGCAAATATTTTGAGTAACCACTGTGTTCTACTACACCATTTCTCCTCTTCATCTCTTTCGACATTACCTCATTACTCAGCTTTCAAACCATCTCTCATCTTTCAAGGGTCCTTTCTCTGAAAAACTTGCTCTCTCATACCTTCCTTTCCCTCTCTCCTGAATTTAGGCACCCTTTTTTTTCCTATGCCCAAATCATCAGGAACTTCGACCCTATTATAACACAATCCCCACCCATTGTGTTCTTTCTGTCTCCTTTTGTAAAGAGTGGGCCTCTTCTTTATTTATCTTGGTTTCCCCAATGTTAGACATGGCACTCTGCACACAATCAGAAGAGAAGTTAGCATTTCTTTAGCTCCTATTATATATATATATATATGTGTGTGTGTGTGTGTGTCTCCTTTGTATTGCATCCTTTTATCCTAACAATACTAATCGGTAGGTGTTTTTGCGATTCTCAGTTTACAGTTAGGAAAACAGAGGTACAGAGGGGTTTGGTGTCTTCCTTAAAATCATCAAGCTGATACAAGGTGGGATGGAGTTAAAAACCCAGGCAGAGAATAGAGCTGAGAGGATAGTAGGGGTCCAATGTTCCCCAGGGCAATCATCACCGTAGTGTCGGTCTTCAAGTTCTACCCTTATTGGTAAGGTGCCAGTGTGTCCTGTTTGCCTGGAAAAGTCTTCTGTTGTCCCATCAGAATTATTAATAGGGCTCCCTCTTTCTGCACACAATGCCCCCATTTGTTGATACCCCTTTATCCCCCATTCTTGGAAACGTCTGTATAAATTCCAGAGTTGTAAAGGATTGGGGAGAACTGGGCTTGCTCCCACTGTTGTGGAATTTACCATTTGGAGCAAAGCAATTCAAAATTAATTGTAATTAGGATCAAAGGAAATTTAAACGCCAAACATGAAGAGCTGTTTTAGTCATGGGAAATATTTGTGCAGAAAATCTCAGAGGTCAGTAAAGCAAAAGTGACCTACAGTTGTACAGCGTTCTGTGATTCCGTAAAGCACTTTGATCTATTTATCTCCATTGATCCAGAAAAAGAGCCTGGAAGGTAAACCAGGAATTATTATAACCAATTTAGAGATATGGAAATTGAGGTCCAGAGGGTCAGGTTGAGTGGTTCGCTCAAATTTGTGTAACAAAGCTGAGACTTGATCCTAGGTGTTTAGAATTCATAATGAATGAGCTTTCATTCACTTTTCACCCCAACCTGCTTAAAACAATCAGGTGTCTTATTTGTGTCTATAAAATAAATATAAAATATATTCATTAGAGGCAGGGGCACTTGTGCCAATCTTTGTTTGAGAAGTATTATTAATCTGTTAATGGGCTAATATAAAAACTAATTATGAGGAGTTCTAATAAAGTAGGCAAGCGTGACTGTCCCCCTCTATTGCCCACCCAAGATACTCAAAGTAGGAGAAATGACCTTATATTCGTTTGACTTATCTTCATTCTCCAACCCCCACTTCCCCCCCCCCCCCGCAAATAATTGCTCTGAAATGCCAGCGCTATTTCCAGCCTCCCCATGACAGCAGAAAGCTCTGAAGACAGGTGTAGCTCACTTTCCGCTTGCTTTTCAGAGCTCAGCACTAAGCTTATTAGAAATGTCTCAACCATTGAAACAGCAAAGAAAGCAGAGTTCTGAGCCAATAGAAGATGAAAGACTTCTCCTGTACCAGTTGTGTGGCTTGCTATGGGAAGGGCAGAGGGATGGGAGATAAAGGCAGTGGAAACTCGAGGTTGTTTGTCTCCCTTAAAATTTCTGAAATGTTCTTTCTCAAGAAGGACATTACTAAATCCCCATTGTATGTGGACACCATGTATCAAAAAAAAATCACCCAAGATTTCCCCAGCTGTATGAGTTTCCTATTGCTGCTGTAACAAAATACCACAATTTCAAAACAACACAAATGTATCCTCTTATACTTCTGAGGTCAGAAGCACAAAATGGGTTCAGCTGGGCTAAAATCGTGGTATCAACAGGTCTGGGCCCCTTCTGGAGGCTCTCAGAGAGACCCTGGCCTCTTCCAGCTTCTCAACGCCACCGGCATTCCAGCTTCAAAGCTACCTAAAGGTAGCCAGCACCATAGCATCTCCTAAATGCTCTCCAACCACAACCTTCTGCCTCCTTCTTACAAGGACCCACTGGTCTACACACAGCTCACTTGGATAACCTGGGTAAACCCCCTATCTCAAAGTCCCTATTGCCATGTCAGATAACATATTCCAGGTTCTGAAGATTAGGGTATGAACACAATTGGGAGGCAGGAGGGCATTATATTGCCTTCCAGAGCAGCCAAACTGTGTCTTTCCTTGTTTAATTCACTGTTGTTACTGTGATGCCCATTTCCTGGAAAACTCCATGACCAGAAAATGAGGAGGAAATTGTGGGTGTTGTGAACCAGATAGCCATGCCTTTTATTCTCCTCTCTCTGAGCAAGGAGCATGTGTGTACCAAATATCCTAACAGCTATCCCACATGTGTAGACCCCCACAAAAACCCAGTAGGCAACAGAGAGGAGAAATGGAGCTTATTACGTTTATTTGAAGCTAATTGCTTGATTTACTCAAGGGGTGGCCAGCTGCAGAAGTCAGCAAGCAGCTTTGAGAGCAGTTGCTGAACTTTAATCTTTACTTAGGGAAACCCCATGATTCCCAGGGAATTTTCCTCTGAAACGACCCTAACATATGGACCATTTGCAGAGACATATGTTTGAGTCCTGGGCCCTGAAGCAAAACTTTCAGAAATGCCTCTCTTGCTCATCTTTAAAATTCCAGCAAACACACTTTTTTCCAGTGGAAATTCACTCTCTAATCTTCCTGCCCACAAAACGAAGGAGCTACATGGGTAACAGTCTGGCCGTTGAATTCCCGTTGGAAAGAGGAAGTTAAGATATACTGCCAAGAATACTTTCTTTTTTATCTACGTAGTGCATGAACAACTTCCTTTAATACCTTTGGACCTAGAAGGTCAAACACCTGCTCTCCAAGGTGTGAATCATAATTGATGAGCTTCAGGTGGTCCTGAGAGTTCAGCTCTGCTTGAGCAAGAAATGTGCAACCTGAACATCTGACCCCAAAGTGGCTTCTTGCCCTTTCTCTCCATGGAGAGAGTAATGAATGAGCATGCCATTTCCTACCAGAGATGGAAGAATCCCTTCCACCTGTAACAGATCTGCAAGGACACTTTTTGTTACCTACCTATGCCCCCACCCCACAGGAACCGGTGCCTCCCTGAGATTACCGAGAGAGCATAGAGAACCCATAGCTTCTGGGTTCTCAGTAGAGGTTAGGACCCAAAGGTGACCTGGCATTGTGAGAGTAGGCATCAGCGTGTTTGGAAGCCAACGAACGTGTATACCCTACAGCAGTCCAAGAAGTTTCCTCACGTAGGATGACTCAGCACCTTTTGTAGAGTAGGGGGTATAGCCTCTTGCTCCTAATTCGATGATGGGCTCTCACATAAGCGACTGATACAATTAAAGCAGTTTCTCTGTTCGCCTTGGTTTCTCATTTGAAACCAAAAACATCTGTCTAGCATCTACCACGCGCCAAGTACTGGAGAGAGGATAGCCGGCGGGACAGATGAGATTCTCACTCTTAGGGAATGGAGAATAAAAACATGGGTTGTGCAAATAATTTTAAGTCTGATGAGCCTTGCTAAAGGGAAAATATTGAGTGCTGGGTGAACACTTAGCAAGGGAAACTTATCAAAGCCACGGGGCCTGGGACATCTCTCACGGGTAACAAATGTTCTGTAGCTCTTTCCCCACCTCTGCACACAAACTGGCTCTTTAAGGGGCCAGGATGAGATTAATCCAATGGACCTACCCTCAACACAATACAGTTAAGTGGATATTTACATATCAGCTACAGCCATCAGGAGGAGGGTTGTGCAATTTGGTTTTGTTTTTAATTGCAAAAAGGACAGAGAAAGGAAAGTACCAAGGGCAAGGCAGTGGGGGAGGCAACCCCAGGGCATTACAGTAGAGCTTTGGGGAGAAATAACAAGGACAAGGAACAATCCCCAAAACAAATCAAGCCTTCATGATCTGCTCAGTCACTGCATTTTAGCAAACTCGCCCTCTGCATAACTCTCCAGCTGGGACACCACAATCCCTTCCACTCCCTTGACTCTCTCCCTTGAATCAGTACCTTTACTTTCTGATAGAGTAAACAGAATCTTATTAAGACATCTGGCTAATGGCAACAGTTTATCTGCATGGAAACCCAACTGCAAATCTATCCACTGACGGGGGGAATGTGTCCACAAAGCAAGCAGACTGCCCTGCCAAGTAAATTAATGAAGAAAGTGGCCAGCAGGGGATGACTGCATGAGATTGGAAATGATTTTCCATCGGTGTCAAACAATGTTTGCTTTAGGACTTGAGTGTGGTAAATGGGAGGTGGCCTCTCAACTCACCTTTGCATATTTTTTTGTTTTTGTTTTTTGTTTTATTTTAGGAGGTACTGGGGATTGAACCCAGGACCTCATACATGGGAAGCAGGTGCTCAGCCACTGAGCTATATCTGCCTCCCAATGAGAGTTGGCTGGTTTGTTTGTTTTTAGGCGGTACCGGGGATTGAACCCAGGACCTTATACATGGGAAGAAGGGGCTCAACCACTTGAGCTACATTTTCTCCTCTCACCTGTGTGTATTTATGGAAAGAAAGAAAACAGACCTGTTACTGTGAGAGGCAGTCCCAAGGGGATTTCTAAATGATAGCACAATACACAGTTTCAACCTCCTCTTCTTATTTTCATGGGTAGCAAGCCTTGGCTTTCAAAAATGAGGCTCTTCTTCTTCGGTGCAGGTCCCTAAGCTCCACACCTTAATTTTCACTCCCTAAACATTCCCCTTTGGCACTCTTAACATCTCTGCTTTATCCCTGTGACTACAATCCCAACATCAGCCGCCTACTCCTCTTACAAATCCCTTGATATAACGCACATATCACATCCAGCCTGGAGTGCTGTTTGCATTACCACTCATATCTGCTCACTTCAGCGCTTTCCTAAACTGTCATGCTGTAGAGGAGTGTTTACTGAAGATGTCGCCTTGTTGTGTTGGGTAAACTGCTCACACAGCTACACCAGGAGACACACAATTAGCATTCTCTGTAGGCTTCCTGTTTAGAGCAGAAGAGCAGAGGTGTGTTTCGATGGAAGCAACAGTCTACTGGAAAATCCTCAACCAAGATCCATGGTTTCTCCGTCTTTCTGTCTTTCTCTTCTCTCTCAGTATGGGTTTATCAGGGTTCTCCAGAGAAAGAGAAATGAAAAGATACATATATATATATGTATACAAATAATATATATATATATATAAATATAAATATATATATAAAGAGATTTATAATAGGAATTGACTCACATGGCCATGGGGATTAACAAAGTCTGAATTCCACAGGCAGAGCACAAGCGAGAAACTCCAATAAAGATGACTCTGAAATCAGACACATCTGGATTCTGAAGGGCAGGCCTCAGTCTGGAAAATCTGATGAAGGTGAAGTTGAATTCACAAACAGAAGGAAAGAATGTAGAAGCAGAAATTCTTTCTGGATTCTTAAATCCTGGGTTCTAGCTTTTAAGACTTTCCACTGATCGGATGAGGAGACACCCTTCATTGCTGAAGGCAATGACCTTTGTTGATTGTAGATGCAATCAGATGTGGATGCAATTCAGTTGACTACCCATGATAATCCCCTACAAAATACCCTCACGGTGACTTTCAGGCTTGATTGACCAAACAGCTGGACACCATGCCCCAGCCAAGTTGACACATAAACCTAATCATCACATGAATGCGCCATCTCTGGGGATTCATGGTCATCCATTTGACAGTTCAGATGAATAAGGTCATCATTGTCTACAACCAGGGAGACAGGGTCTCCTAACCAAACTACCTCCCCCTTCATGGTTCCTGGGGAATACAATTCTGGAGGAGGGACAAAGGGAGAGTTATGACCACAGAGCTAGAACCACTGCTTTGAGTTGTAGGATTTCCATGTGAAGCACTGAAAAAGGAAATGGTCACCAGAGAGACCTGAATCTGAACATAGGAGAAATACTAGGGACTAATGCCTTTTTCCTTAGAACCTAAGGACAATAAAAGGAAGCCTATCATCTTAACAATACTGTCTTCCAGTAATTCCCTATAGATAACCATGACTTATGTAGCAGCCTACCAAGTGCCATGAATAAGAACCAATACCATAATAAGTATGGCAACAATTCAGTAATCGCTTTTTTGTCGAATGCTGGCAGAAGATTAAATGATTTTCACAGATACATGGTGCTACCCACAATTATCATTCTCTCCTTTCCAGGAGTTCCAGGGACCAGGAGCTTTAGGTAATGATCCGTAGCAAAGCAAGGGGTGAGTGAGGCATGTCAGAGTCATTGTAGAGTGGACACGGCCATGGTGCATGTAAGAGAATCCTTTTCTGGCCCTAACCGTTGGAGAAGGCAATCTAGTAGAGTGCAGACCATGATGATTTGGTTAACCTGTATCAATTACTTTTCCCTGCACTCTTATGCCTATAAGAATTATAACCTCTATTTGGAGATAAGGAGTCCAGAGCTCAATAGGATATGTAGCTTTCTCCATGACACACAATCTCATGCTTTTTTGGTAAGCTAAGGCATTTGTAGGAGCTGTGATTTTATACAAATAACTGAGTTTTCCTCGTTTAAAATGTTAACCTTTTTAAATGAAATGATTGTTAGCCCTTGGATTTAATGCTCCCTTAACTGGTGAGACATTATCCAAAGCTTTGTGAAAATTATCCAAAGCTTTGCCTTCATGGAACAGCCATTGTCTCCTACAGCAACAATGTATTTGAATATTCCTCACAATGGCAGGGTAAGAAAAACCTCTATCTCATAAATCCTTGATTTAATCAAATTGTTCCTACAGAGGTGATCCCTCAGTATCTTTTACAAAATTGTTTCTAATATCTTCTTACCAGAGTGGTGGAAACTATAAATGCGCAATATTGATCTTCGTACTGAAAAATGGCACCATGCATGTCATTTTAGAGGCTTGAATAAATCAAGAGAAATGCTGGGACAGAATTCAAATTATAGAAAACTGGAGAGAGTTAATATATTGGTTTTTAGTCTTTCTTAAAAATGAACCAATTCATACTATTTTTTTTAACAACCAAAGGCTTTTAGTATAATCAGAATTGTGCGTTCATCACCACAATCAATTTTAAGACAATTTCATTTCACCAAAAGGAAAAACCTCACACCTCTTAGCAATCATCTCTCAATCCCTCTATCTTTCCCCAGCCCTATATGGCCACTAATCTAAACTGTGTCTACAGATTTATTTGCATTTGCATTTTATAGAAATGGAATCATACCATATGGAAATACTGTTTTTTCAAAGTCTTTCTCTCATTCTTTGTGGTCTCCAGCCCATTGTGAAAATTAGGACTGATTCTAATAATTAGCTGGCAAGAAATAAAGACATTGGGAGGCTTGTGGGGAAAATGCCATTTCAATAAAAAATCATCTGATGAGCCAGAAGAGGGAGGGACATAAACACTATGCAACAAAAATATACTGTGTACCTATTAAGAGAAGGAAAGGGGACTAAAAGAGGAAGTGGGGGAAAATAAAAGATAATTTTAACCTACTTCAATAATGGACAAATTGATAACTCTTACACTATACTGCTAGATAAAAATGAGTAAACCATTCATTTTACAGTACACGGAAGAATATGACTAAGGCTATTGGAATAATGAATACAGCAGCATCAATGAGCACTGTTAATTGTTCATTACTGGCAGATGAGTTTACTCATTGCCTTCCGAATTCACCTGACTACTAGCTAGCAACACAGCTTCCATAGATGAACAGAAATCTTAAAAATTGTTTGAGACAAATAATCTTTAAATCTTTAAAATAGGAATGGCTTTATAAAGGGCGATATATAATAGTACTTAGCTGTATTTATTCTCCTAAATTTTTCTTCACTGATTTCCATGATGCTTATGGAAAATGAAGCATGACTGCATGTAAATTTGCAGGAAATAGTTGGTTTGTATGTCTATTATGCCACCTTTTTCTTAGCCCAATTATTTTCATAGATTTTTAAAAAAATTTCTCTCCCCTTCCCCCTTCCCCTCCAGTTGTCTGCTCTCTGTGTCCATTTGCTGCATGCTCTTCTGTGACCGCTTTTTCCCTATTCGCGGCACCTGGAATCTGTGTTTCTTTTTGTTGCGTCATCTTGCTGCATCAACTCTCTGTGTGTGCGGTGCCACTCCTGGGCAGGCTGCACGTTCTTTCGCGCTGGGCGGCTCTCCTTACGGGGCGCACTCCTTGCGTGTGGGGCTCCCCTATGCGGGGGACACCCCTGCGTGGCAGGGCACTCCTTGCGCGCATCAGCACTGCGCATGGGCCAGCTCCACACGGGTCAAGGAGGCCCGGGGTTGGAACCGCGGACCTCCCATGTGGTAGACTGACGCCCCAACCACTGGGCCAAGTCTGCTTCCCTTCATAGATATTTTATGCAATAAAACACAGTTCTCTGGTGAAGGAAGCAAGAATGGAAGTACTGTGTCCTTTATCTCATCAAAATTAAGAAACCTAGGTAAAGAAAGAAAAATTATTATCTCAAGATCACACCTAATTTTCAAAACTAGTCTTGGGCTCGATTTCTTAAAGTACAAAGTGTCTCAATTTTTTTCAATTGTTCTGCAAAAAATCCTTAAGGGTTTGAAATACTTTTTAGGTCCGTTAAAAATCAGCTTTTATTCTTATAAATAATAAAACCTATAGCAAGTCTAAAAGATGATTTGTGTTAACTATTACATCAGATGAATACAGAAATGAGGTAAGAGATTTTTCTTCTTTCATCTCTCTTCAAACCTACCCTTTATTTGACAGTCAAATAAAGCCCATTAGTGTTACGTATAAACATGTTAGGCCGTATTTGAATTATGCATGTCTGTCAACAGTTTTCCATTTAATGCTTGCATTTCATGCAGAGATTTCATCTATTCTTTTTAGTAAGCCTAAAATGAACTGTACTGTCAACCTCACAGTGACCGTTCTAGAAGAAGGGATAGTGTTAGATTGGAATAGGAGAAGTAAAAGAGATTAATTTCAGTGACAGAGTAGATTTTAAAGGAACAGAAAAGAACTTATGTGAGCTGTGTGAGAAAAAAATACAAGAGCTTTTTTTATCTGTTATATCCTACTTTGGAGAAATTCCTTTGTCATCAATATGTTGCGCTCTTAAGGAATCTTACAGACTTAAATTTCAAAGGAATTGTGCCTTTGGCCAATTCAAAATCACTTGCTAGGGAGCTGGGAGCCTGGGGCAGTTTTCCAAGCAATGGGTTAGAATTTTCCATTAATCTAAAGGAGAAAATAAAAATATTTGGAGTTTAGTATTTCTTGCTCAGTTGGTGATTCAGTAATCCCCAACTTACAGAGTCTTCTCTCTGAACCTTCTAGATACACCAGTTTTATTTTTTTTACTGCAGGAATTTCTAATGCAATGGGTATTTTAAGACATAAAATTGGAAATAAGTAGAGAAAGAAAGAAGCAGGCATGGGAGAGAACAAGGGAAGGAAGCCAAAGGCAGAAATGAATAAAAGTGTTTGTAATTTATCCGTAAAGGTAAATAGGAACGCGGCAAAGAGCAGTGTCCAAGTGGGAGGGTCTATATCTGGACAAGAAGGCAGGTGGAACCAGCAGAGTCTTGCTGTGTTGTTAAGGGAAGACAAAAAAATTAGCCTTTTGGAGGGGCCGGGAGGTATGGTGAGTGATTCGACTCTCTATGAGTTGAGCTCATTATGTGACTAAAAGCTACTAGAGCTTTTTCATCTGCAGCCAACCAAGTAGGCTGGACTTGGTCAGGACTAAAGGTTGAGAGAGAAGAATCACTGGTCATAAAACAGGAAAGATCTTGTCGTATGAAGACAGAACAACAGAGAAGCAGCAGGAAAACGGACATATTCAAGCACAGTGCTCATCCAATAAGATAGTATCAAGCGCTTGCTGTGGAACATGGGCTGTGCTGGAACAAATGTCCACGAGGGTTTCTGTAAGGTCACCTACAACCTAGGTGTCTGTCTTGGTTTGCCAGGCTGCTAGGACACAAGGGGTTGGCTTAAGCAATGGGAGATTATTGTCCCAAGGTTTCAGAGGCCAGAAGGCTTGCTTGCTGTCAGGGTTACCAGAGCTCTACTGCTGGCTTGCCCAAGTTTTGGGGTCCCCTGGGTGTCATCTCTGTTTCCCATCACACAGCGATGCCCTCTCTTTCTCGCTTCTGTGATGTCCAGCCTCCTCGAAAAGACCTCCTTAATGTGGATGTATGAATTAAAATCCAATCTCCACGGCTCTGGAGTTCAGTGCCTTGCCAGTGGGCCCTACTTTGGAGTTTGTGCCCCCAAGTGTGATGGAGTTGGACTCAGATGTGACTTCTCTACAATACTTCTTCTGTCCCTTTTATTGAACCTCTGGCTGGCACTGGGGTTGGCAGGTATACGTCCAGGAGACTTGAATCTCTGGGCTGTCCATGTGCCAGCTGGGCCCTGAGCCTGAGCAGAGTTGCAACACCAGCTCTCCAGTTCATTGGACTCATCCAGGGAAGCTAACAAGGATGTGAGGATGGAGGATGGTCAACCACACCACCAAGGAACCGAGAGAGTCTACAACTGCGAGCAAGAGAGTCCCATCCACCAGCCATATGGGACTGAAGTTCCCCTCTCAATTAGAGGTGGAGTGGGCATCACCATCCCAGAATCCTCAGGGTTGGGGAATAAAATATGGACTAGAATGAACTTGCTGGTATTCCACTATAGACTTATTGGGATTCTAGCAATGGAAGAAATTATATTATTGATGTGGAGACGGTGGCCCCTGGAGGTGCTGAAGTCAGGGAGAGGGAAAAAGAGGTGTAATATGGGGGTATTTTCGGGAGTTGGAATTGTCTGGAATGATATTGCAATGACAGATACAGGCCATTATATATCCTTCTGTAACCTACAGAATTGGGTGGGAGAGAGTGTAAACTACAATGTAAACTATACTCCGTGCTGTGTAGCGGTGCTCCAAAATGTATTCATCAGTTGCAGTGAATATACCACACTAATGAAAGAAGTTGTTGATGTGGGAAAAGTGAGGGGTATGGGCAGTAAGGCGTGTAGGAAACCCTTATTTTTTTTAATGTAACATTTTGAATGATCTAAATGACTTTTAAAAATAAATCATCTATTAAAACAACAACAATAAACCCAATCTCATTAAATGGATCACATCTTACCAAAAATACTATCTTCAAGAGACCTTTTTTATCATGGATTTACACGCACAGGAGTGAGGATAAATATTGAGAACATGTTTTTGTCTGGGGTACATAACTCAATCTACCACCAAGTCTCCAAAATCTAAATTTCCCTTGAGTTCTGTTACAAGAACTTTAAAGAAAAAATAATGTTGGTATTTTAAAAGGGAATAGAGTGTTTTTCTCTATGTCCTGACACTTTTCTAAATATATAACACTGTCATGAATATTTTTTTCCAGGTCTAGACTCTGTTATAATTGCTCAGTTCCTAGCATCTTATGTTCTCTTAGATGGTCTTACTGGTGAAAATAATCTTTGAGAGCTCAAATGATAACTCTGTATCTAAACCCAACTATGTGTCAGCAAATTTTTTTATGTGCTTTTCCACATGATTTCACTCATTGGTTTATTCTCTAAAATAATCCTGCATCATATGACTTACTCTTCATGTTTTACAGAAGAGAAACCCAAATGGGAGGCAACTGAATGTGTTTCATTTCTGGGGAAAGGGTAGAGAGCCTGAGCTCGATCCATCTCCTCATTCAAAAGCCGAAGATCTTTTTACTTATCTGACTTGAATGGATATGCAGACATGTAAGCCACTGAACTCACTAAATAAACACTCAGTGACCTTCTCCCTAATTCCTTGTTGTCATAAACATGAGATTAAATTACACGGATAGTCAGTCTAAAACAATGTTTCTCCAACTTGAACAGGCATCAACATCCCTTAGAGAAAGGCTTGGCATATTTTTTTAACTTCCTATAAAGGGCCAGATATTAAATATTTTAAGCTTTTTAGCCCATACAGTCTCTTACGACTCCTCAGTGCAGCAGTAGTTCTGGGATGAAAGTATCATGGACAATATGTCAGTGAAGGTGCATCACAGTGTTCCAATAAAACTTTATTGACAGATGCAATTTTGAATTTCATATAATGTTCTTGTGTTACAAAATATATTATTCTTTTGTTTTTTTTCTCCATTAAAACTGTAAAAATATTCTTAGTTCACTGCCCACTCCCCCCCCGTACAAAGATGCATATGTGTAATCTCATTGGTTTAGTTAGACACTGGTCAGGGAGGTAGACATTGCTCCTTGTGTTTTCTAGGTAAAAGAAGTGAATTGCAAAGGCTAAGAAAATTGCCCAAGAGTAACACAGCGAACAAGTAGGAAAGACAGAATTTAATGCCTTTCCTATTTGACCCTAAAATGGTGTGGTCTTTTCCATATATACTTTATCTCTCACTTCTCGAGCACAGAGCAAAAGAAATATTTCATACATCCAAATATGAAAATTTTGCTTCCTTCCTCTTACATATATTCAATAAAATATACAATGGTAGATTATTTACCGGAAATAAAGATAGAATTTTATAAATTTTTTAGGACTTAGAGTCCCATGGTTTCTTAAAATGCAACAATAACTTTTCTAAAAACTGCTTTCCTTTGCAAATCTGTCATAATATATTTTATTCTGTGATGCATAATTGCATACCAATCAGTCTTGATTCTCTGTTCCTCAACAGGAAATATTTGTTTGAAATATCTCTGATTTGGTTCTTCAACGAACAAGCTACATTTTGAATAGAAGAATCAGAATTGCTGTTTGTGGTGAAGACTGGCCATACAGTTTTTTTTTTTTTTTAATTTTTTTATTTTTTATTGACTTTGTAATAATATTACATTAAAAATATATATGTGAGGTCCCATTCAACCCCACCCCCCCACCCCCCCTCTCCCCCCCCCCCTCCAACAACACTTGTTCCCATCATCATGACACATCCATTGGATTTGGTAAGTACATCTTTGGGCACCTCTGCACCTCATATACATTGGTTCACATCATGGCCCATACTCTCCTCTATTCCATCAAGTGGGCCCTGTGAGGATTTACAATGTCCGGTGATTACCTCTGAAGCACCATCCAGGGCAGCTCCATGTCCCGAAGACACCTCCACCTCTCATCTCTTCCTGCCTTTCCCCATACCCTTTGTCCATTATGTCCACTTTTCCCAATCCAATGCCACCTCTTCTATGTGGACATTGGATTGGTTGTGTCCATTGCACCTCTATGTCAAGAGGAGGGTCAGATTCCACCTGGATGCTGGATGCAATCCTCCCATTTTCAGTTGTAATCACTCTAGGCTCCATGGTGTGGTGGTTGTCCTTCTTCAACTCCATCTTAGCTGAGTGTGGTAAGTCCAATAGATCAGATTGTAGGTGCTGGAGTCTGTTGAGGCTCAGGACCTGGCTATCACATTGTCAGTCCAGAGATTCAAATCCCCTAAATATATCTTAAACCCCAACATTAACTGCACCTCCAGCACATTAGCATGAAAGTCTTATGAAGGGAGATCCCATCTGAGTCCAGATTCATCACACATAAACACCATTTCCAAAGAGGGGCCATCTGCCCTGGTAGTTAACCCCATCGGCCATGACCATAACTCCCATGGGTCTCTTTAGCCCTCAAAGGAACCAATATCTGGGGGTTGTATCTGCTTTATCTGTCTCTCTGACTCTGCTCAGTTGTGCATGAGGGCAAACCTTCTGCCAGCCTCCAGACTCTTTTTTAGAAACTTGTAGCCATATAAACTCATTTCTCCTTTCCATTTCCCCCTTACTTTAGGTCAAACAGCATTTTAAAGTCATGGTATTTTATGTAGACATGGATATTCTGCTGATCCGCATTGAACCTTCCATATAAGGTCATTTTCCAGTTGCATCATCAGTTGGTAGTTGATAGTGGTCCCTCGTTGCCAGGGAGGCTCATCCCCGGGTGTCCTGTCCCACGCTGGGGGGAAGGCATTGCATTTACATGCTGAGTTTGGCTTCGAGACTGGCCACATTTGAGTAACATGAAGGCTGACAGAAGGAAATTCCCAGGCACAAAGTTGCTCTAGGCCTTGTTCTTATTTTGGGTTTATCAGCTCACAAGCATAGTCATTAGCATCTGGGGCTCACTGTTGAACCCTCACTCCCTCCCGGTCCCCACCACTGTACCTGGGAGACTGTCGCTGCTCCCCTAGGGACCACGACAGAGCACCACTGGCCAGGAACCCAGTACCCCCCCTACTGTGGTTTTTAATTGTTGCCACTATGAGTATATCCAAACATTACCATGCACCCTGGACATATGTTCTGTACAGCTCCCTGTCAGTCATATATCACCTGTCTTTGGTATCCCATACCAGTATCCCTCCATTAAGACTGGCCATACAGTTTTGAATTGCCACTGAAGATGGTTCAAATGTCAAAATCATTCCCGAGACTCATTAGTTTCCACAATGCTGAGAAAGGGGCGGTAGTAGAAATCGGGCAAATAAAATCATATTTTGTATTTATAGAAAAATCAGCATAACTAACAATCATTTTAATCCACACAAGATTATAAATGTGCACCATTACATGCCATTTTGTTTTTATGTATTTATACATATGCACATACACTCATATGTGCACACAGCATTTCTACCAGGATTCATACACACTCTGGAAAACAGAATTCCTTGCGTTTACTCTATATTCGGAGATAGTCAATAAATTGTCACATTGTATTTGAGAGTATATAAAACATTCCTATCAAGATACATAGAAAGCCTGTAAACCGTAATTCCTAGAACTTACTCTTTATTGAGAGATACTCAGTAAATCACTGAAAGTTGTATTTCTCCTCTTTATGATCCCACAGTGTGTGTGTCATCTGTGTACTATATCTGTATGATATTTCTCTGTCATCCTTAAAAGCTGTTTTTCCACATGGTCACATAGAAACTGGGACAGGGCGTGGTCATCTTCCCATACTCTCGTATTTAGTAGGGGATGCCATCCATAAATGCTTATGATCAATTGTGATCTTCAACATCCAAGGTATAACTAAATGTGACGCAGCTGTAAAGGGCAACCAAAAAAGCCAAACTTGTTTGAAACCACTTCACCCTGAAAACATGTCACTGGTTAGAAACAAAAGGAGAAAATCATTTATCTCAACATCTGGAATCTTCAAGCTGATGGTCCTCTGCAAGAAAATGGAAGATTTGAATGAAAGCTTGTATATTCTCCAATATAATTTCGGTCCCTGTTTTGGCATGAACGTTTTAATTTGTACAAGATGTTTCATCTTCTTTTCCAGCAATCTTTCAGTGGAAGTGCTCACGGAGCTGTGGGAGCTCCGTTTCTTTCCTGAGGCAGCAGTTCAAAAGAAGTGGGAAGTTTTTCCAGGAATCCTGGCATGTTGCTCTGTGAATTTCCCCTCCAGTCTGTCAGGTTTGTCTGTTAAGAGAGCAAGCAGGAAACTGCTTTGAGCGGATGAAAAGGGAGGTGAATGCAACTGACAGAGTTAACATTTAAAAGAAAGGGAAGGGTGGGCTGAGCTTTGAGAAGGATATGATTAGGCTTTGGCTGTTTGCTCAATTAAGAACTTCTGTCCACAGGACTTCCCAATGATGTACATGGAATTTCTTCTTAACCCAATTTTCAGAGGCCTTTTTGTTTGTCTCTGTAGGGAAAGTATAAATTTTCTCAGTCTTTAGACTGGGAGAGGTAGTTAGGTGCAGCAAAAAATTATTGCAAATGTACTTTTCATAGGGAAAGTCTTGCTTAGAAGTGGTGAAAACAAAGATTTTTGAAACGCAAATAGTTTAAAGTGGAGAAAAACACACTTCATCGAGTTCACAATGTCTAAGTGATATATAATGATGCTACATTTTTAGGAGACAAACCACAATCTTTTGAAAAGTTTAAACTTTTGCTCAAACTCAGATAAGAATGCTGAAAATAACTATGCTTTCAGCTAAACTGTGGTTAAAAAAAAAAAAAGACAGACATTTTAATGCATTATAAGCCCAAAGTCTTTTACAGCAAATGGTGTATTTTTCTCTCTTGGTGCATGTAAACATGTGCTACAAATTTCAGTGTTTGTGGCATGCTTGCACATCGTCCATGAATTATTGTGTCAACACACTATATGCTAATCCAGAGATGCGAGTCTGGGTAAGAATTACATGAAACCAACTGCAACGTTCAATTCAGTGGGAAAATTATCACCTTAGTTATTTGGCGCTGGGAACAAGAACAAAGCCAGTACTTTGGCTGAGTTTATTACTTCTAAACTAATTTAATTTTAACGTTCCCCATGTTATGACCAGAAAACAGAGATTGAATGACGGGACTTTCAAAAAATGTTGGCAATTTTCCTTTCTAGCCCTGATATGGTGAATTTTTTTTAAGTCCCTCCTCTGTTCAAAAAAATATATACACCTTCTTTGGTTGAGAGGGTAGATAATTTAGTGTAGCTTTTATAATGCACTCTTGTTAACTGTACTGGTTAAACTCTCTATTTCTTTGTCATTATTATTTGGAAGTTTTATCTCTATAATTTCTGAGAAAGATATGTTAGAAATTTTGGTAATGGATGGTGGTACAACTTTGTGAATGTAATTAACAGCATTGAATTACATATGTGAATGTGGTAAAATAAAAAAGGTGGGGGATTTTTAGATCAGGTATGTATTACTAGAATAAAAATATAAAAGGAAAAACATAGAACTGTACAACAAAATAAACCCTTTGTACATGATGAACTATAGTTAATAGGACAATTATAAAATATTATTTCATGAATTATAACAAATGTACCTTACTAATGCAAGGTGTTAATAATAGGGTGGTACATGGGAACTCTGCATTTTATACATTTTATGCATGATATTTCTATAAGCCTACAATTTCTTAAATCAAAAAATTAATAAAAAATTCCTACTATGATTGCTTTATAGTAATTTCTCTCTGTATTTTGAGGTTATATTGTTGGGTTACATGTGTTTTTATAATAGCTAAACTTGCTTATTCTATGATTACCTTAACTAGAATAAAAACCTTTCTTTATCCCTTAATTATAAATTGTTCAGAGGGAGGGGGGCAAGATGGCGGCTGAGTGAACATCCCTGTTAGGGTCTTCTGCAGGGAATCGGCTGGGCGGCGTTGGAGACTCTTTGGGACCGGATTGTTTCAGGATTTTTGCTGGTCCGGAGGTGTCTGGACATCGATTTGGAGGGAAGGTAACAGAGAGGATTCGTCTGTGAAATATACACGGAGATCCCAGCTACCTGTAGAGGATTCCCTCCTTGGGTAGGCGGAGACGAGGCATCTAGCCGCGCTCGGTGGGGCTGAGCCAGGCCGGGCCGCAGCGGCGGACGCCGGAGCCGGGCCGGGCTGCACCGGCGGCGAGCGGGGCCGGGCGGGGCCGAGCCAGGCCCTGGCTGCGGGCCGCGGTAGCGTTTGGAGCCGGGCGGGGCCGGTTCAGGCCCCGGCTGCGGGCCGCGGTAGCGTTTGGAGCCGGGCGGGGCCGGTTGAGGCCCCGGCTGCGGGCCGCGGTAGCGTTTGGAGCCGGGCGGGGCCAGTTCAGGGCCCGGCTGCGGGCCGCGGTAGCGTTTGGAGCCGGGCGGGGCCGGGTCAGGCTGCGGCGGGTACGGAGCCGGGCAGGGCCGGTCCAGGCCGCGGTGGCGGGAGGTGGACGCCGGAGCCGGCTGGGCCGCTGTAGCGAGCGGAGCTGGGCGGAGCCAGGCCAGGCCAAGGCGGCGTGAGGAGCCGGGCAGAGCCGGTCCAAGCCTCCGCGGCGGGCGGAGCCGGGCCTGCGGAGGGGTTTCTGTTTTTTGTTTTGTTTTTTTTAAAATTTATTTTACTTAATTTTTTTTTTTTTTTTTTTTTGAGCATCTGCAGTACTGGGGAGTTCGTGGGCCCTGGGCGGCCTATTGGGGGTTTGTGGGAAGGGAGGTGCTTGCAGACCCATTTGGGCAGACAGACGGGGTTTTTAGGGCAAAGCGGGGGGAAGTTGTTGTTTTAGATAGTGTTGCAATTGTGACACGTGTGTACCTGTATCTCTCTTCTCCCTATCCGTTCCCCACCGTTTGCCCATCCTCTTTTTCTTTCTTCCTTTCTTCTTGCCTTTCTTTTTTCTTTATTATAATTAGTTTTTTTTTTCAGTTTTCTCTTTCCCTCTTGTCCCTCATCTTCCACTTATTTTTACTTTAATTCAAGTATACAATAGGTGCTACAGGGAACACCTCACATTTGCTGGGTTTTCCGATCCTCCACTGCCTCATTTCTGTGTGAACTGATTTAGGCTACCTACACTATCCCCCTTCCCCTGCATCTTGATATCCACTATCATCTACTGTCTCTCCTATATTCCACCCCCCACCTCCCGTTCTTTGATCCACAAAGTGTCTAACTCTTAATTTCTAATACCTTTGTTCTGTTTTCTGTCTATTATCCACTCTTGAAACTATTACCTTTCTTTTCTTTTTCCCTCTCTCATGAAAACAATAGCTGTGTAGTTCATACCATATTCCTCCCAAATTCAGTCATCTACTTCATAAAAGGTACTCTACCTACAGCTATAACTCTATACAATCTACATGAATCTAACCTCCATCCTTCCAGATCTCATATTCTTGCTTTATTAACATACATCACCAATACAACTTTACACTTTTCCCTTGCTTACACAATTGCCTTTCCCCAACACTAATACTTTCCTCTAAAGTGAACTTAACCAACAACAAGTAACTAGAATAAGAAGAAAAAAGTGACAAAGAGAAGATATAACACCTGTGCAAAAATAACAACTAATTAACCTCCAAGAGCAGACAAAGAAGCTAAGGAACTGATTAAATTCGTCAAAATAAAGAGATGACCAGAAAGCAACAAAAATCTACGAACCAAACCAATAATCAGGAAAACATGGCTGAATCCAATCAACAAACCAATAATCACGAAGGGGAGCAAAACTTGGCACAAGCAATGAAAGATCTCAGAACATTTATCACCGACAAATTTGATGCAGTAATGAAAGAGGTTAACAACATGAAGACATCACTTGGAGGGGAAATTGCAGACATACGCAAAAACATAACAGATATGATGGGAATGAACACCACAGTTCAAGAAATCAAAAATACACTTGCAGCAAATATCAGCAGACTAGAAGAGACAGAGCAGAGAATTAGTGATGTGGAAGACAGTACATCAGAAATCAAACAGATAGTAGAAGGGGTCAATAAGAAGATAGAAAAAATCCAATTAGGATTTAGGGACCTGAATGACAATGCAAAACGCTCAAACATACGTATTATAGGCATTCCAGAAGGTGAAGAGAAGGGAAAGGGGTCAGAAAGAGTGTTGCAGGAAATAATGGCTGAAAACTTCCCAAATCTACTGAAAGAGACAGATGTACATATCCAAGAAGCACAGCGCACTCCACAAGTCATAAACCCCAACAGGCCCACCCCAAGACATATACTTGTCAAATTATCCAATGCTCAAGACAAAGAGAAAATCCTAAAAGCAGCAAGAGAAAAGAAAACCATCACATACAAGGGAAGCTCAATTAGATTAAGTGCTGATTTCTCTTCTGAAACCATGGAGGCAAGAAAACAGTGGTATGATATAGTCAAGGTACTAAGGGAAAGAAATTTCCAACCAAGAATACTTTATCCAGCTAAACTAGCATTCAAATATGATGGAGAGTTCAAAATATTTGCAGACAAACAGAAACTGAAAGAGTATACCAACAAGAAACCTCCCCTTCAAGAAATTCTAAAGGGAGTGCTGCAGGAAGAAAGGAAAAAACAGGAAAGGCAAAGTTGGAGGAGAGTATAAGACCAACAACAACAACAAAAAAGACAAAAAAAAATATACAAACAAAATATGACAAACACAAATCCAATCAAAGTATGGCTAACACAAATAATTCCTTGATAGTAATAACACTGAATGTCAATGGATTAAACTCACCTATCAAAAGATTCAGACTGGGACATTGGATAAGAAAATATGACCCATCCATATGCTGTCTACAAGAGACACATCTTAGACCCAGAGACGCATGGAGATTGAAAGTGAAAGGCTGGAAAACAATCATACAAGCTAACAATAACCAAAAAAAGGCAGGAGTAGCTATATTAATATCAGACAAAATAGACTTTAAATGTGAAACAATTGTGAGAGACAAAGAAGGATACTACATTTTAGTCCAAGGGAAAATCTGTCAAGAAGATCGAACAATCATAAATATCTATGCCCCTAACAAGGGTGCCTCTAAATACGTCAGGCAAACGCTGGAAAAACTAAGTGAAAGAATAGATACATCTACAATTATAGTGGGGGATTTTAATACACCACTATCAACTCTGGACAGAACATCTCAAAAGAGAATCACCAAAGAAACAAAACATCTGAATAGTATATTAGAGGAGCTCGATCTAATAGACATATATAGATCGCTACACCCAAACACAGCAGGATATACATTTTTCTCAAGCGCACATGGATCATTCTCCAAGATAGATCATATGCTAGGCCACAAAGAAAGGCTGAACGAATTCAGAAAGATTGAAATCATACAAAACATTATCTCTGACCACAGTGGAGTCAAGCTGGAGATTTGCAAGGGAAAGAAGCCCAGATTTCACACCACGATTTGGAAATTAAACAACACACTCTTAGAAAAACAGTGGGTCAAAGAGGAAATCTCAAAAGAAATCAATGACTACCTTGAAACAAATGATAATGATAACACAACATACCAAAATTTATGGGATGCAGCAAAAGCAGTACTGAGAGGGAAGTTTATAGCCATAAATTCATATATCAAAAAAGAAGAAAGAGCAAAAATTGAAGAACTAACTGCACATTTGAAGGAATTAGAAAAACAACAACAAAGTAACCCAACAGGAAGAAGAAGGAAGGAAATAACAAAGATAAGAGCAGAACTAAACGAAATAGAAAATAAGAAAGCACTTGAACAGATAAACAAGACCAAGAGCTGGTTTTTTGAGAAGATTAACAAAATTGACAAACCTTTAGCAACACTAACAAAGAAAAAAAGAGAGAAGATGCAAATACACAAAATAAGAAATGAGAAAGGCGATATCACCACTGACCCCACAGAAATAAAGACTATCATAAGAGGATATTTTGAAAAACTATATTCCAACAAAAATGACAATCTAGAGGAAATGGACAAATTCCTAGAAACACATAAACAGCCCATATTGACAAAAGAAGAAATTGATGATCTTAACAAACCAATCACAAGCAGAGAGATAGAATCAGTTATTAAAAATCTCCCAACTAAGAAGAGCCCAGGGCCAGATGGCTTCACAGGTGAATTCTACAAAACATTCCGGAAAGAACTGACACCAATCCTGCTGAAACTATTCCAAACCATCGAAACAGAAAGAACATTACCCAACTCCTTCTATGATGCCAACATTACCCTAGTACCAAAGCCAAACAAAGACATCACAAGAAAGGAAAATTACAGACCAATTTCTCTAATGAACCTAGACGCAAAAATACTTAACAAAATACTTGCTAATCGTATTCAACAACACATTAAACGAATTATACACCACGACCAAGTGGGATTCATCCCAGATATGCAAGGATGGTTCAACATAAGAAAATCAATCAACGTAATACACCATATAAACAGATTGAAGGAAAAAAAATCACATGATTATATCTATTGATGCAGAAAAAGCATTTGACAAAATACAGCACCCTTTCTTGATAAAAACACTCCAAATGATTGGAATACAAGGAAATTTTTTGAACATGATAAAGAGTATATATGAAAAACCTAAAGCCAATATTGTTTACAATGGAGAAATCCTAGACTCCTTCCCTCTAAACTCAGGAACAAGACAAGGATGCCCACTGTCGCCGCTCCTATTTAACATTGTCTTAGAAGTACTTGCTCGAGCACTGAGGCAAGAACCAGAAATAAAAGGCATTCAAATTGGAAAGGAAGAAGTCAAAATTTCATTATTTGCAGATGACATGATCCTATACATAGAAAACCCTGAGAGATCTACAACGAAGATTCTAGAACTCATAAATGAGTTTAGTAAAGTCGCAGGTTATAAGATCAATGCGCAAAAATCAGTAGCATTTCTGTACACCAATAATGAGCAAGATCAGGAGGAAATCAAGAAACAAATACCATTCACAATAGTAAATAAAAAAATCAAATACTTAGGAATAAATTTAACTAAAGAGGTAAAGAACTTATACACTGAGAACTATACAAGATTGTTCAAGGAAATCAAAGAAGACCTAAATAAATGGAAGACTATTCCTTGTTCATGGATAGGAAGACTGAACATTATTAAGATGTCTATCCTACCAAAATTGATCTACACATTCAATGCAATCCCAATAAAAATCAATGCAGCCTTCTTTAAGGAACTAGAAAAACTAACTATGAAATTTATTTGGAAAGGAAAGAGACCCCGAATAGCCAAAGACATACTGAAAAAGAAAAACGAAATTGGAGGAATCACACTACCTGACTTCAAAACATACTATAAAGCTACGGTGGTGAAAACAGCATGGTATTGGCATAAGGAGAGACACATAGACCAATGGAATCGAATTGAAAGCTCTGATATAGAACCTCACATATACAACCACATAATATTCGATAAAGCCACCAAACCCTCTCAACTAGGAGAGAGTGGCCTATTCAACAAATGGTGTCTGGAGAACTGGATAGCCATATGTAGAAGAATGAAAGAGGATTACCATCTCACACCTTATACAAAGATTAACTCAAGATGGATCAAAGACCTAAATATAAGAGCCAAGACCATAAAAACCTTAGAAAGCAGTGTAGGGAAACATCTACAGGACCTTGTAATAGGTAATGGATTTATGAATATCTCACCAAAAGCACGAGCAGCAAAAGAACTAATAGATAAATGGGACTTCCTCAAAATTAAAGCCTTCTGCACCTCAAAGGAGTTTGTCAAGAAAGTAAAAAGGGAGCCCACACAGTGGGAGAAAATATTTGGCAATCATATAACTGATAAGAAACTTATAACTTGCATATATAAAGAACTCCTATATCTTGAAAATAAAAAGATAAACAACCCATTTAAAAAATGGGAAAAAGACTTAAACAGACACTTCTCTGAAGAAGAAATACAAATGGCAAGAAAGCACATGAAAAAATGTTCCAAATCTCTAGCTATCAGGGAAATGCAAATCAAAACCACACTGAGATACCATCTTACACCCATAAGATTGGCAGCTATGAAAAAAACAGAAGAATACAAGTGCTGGAGAGGATGTGAAGGAAGGGGAACACTCATCCACTGCTGGTGGGAATGCAGAAGGATCCAACCATTCTGGAGAACAGTATGGCGGTTTCTCAAAAAACTAGCCATAGATTTGCCATATGACCCAGCAATACCACTGCTGGGAATATACCCAGCAGAACTGAAAACAAGAACACAAACCAATATATGTACACCAATGTTCATAGCAGCATTGTTCACTATTGCCAAAAGTTGGAATCAACCCAAATGCCCATCAACAGACGAGTGGATCAATAAAATGTGGTATATACACACAATGGAATACTACTCGGCTGTAAGAACAAACACACTACAAACACATGTGATAACATGGATGAATCTTGAGAACCTTATGTTGAGTGAAGCAACCCAGACATTGAAGGACAAATACTACATGACCTCAATGATATGAAATAAACAAGCTGCCCTAGATAGCAAGAGACTGAAAGATAGGCTTGCAGGAAATCGGAGGGTGGAGGAAGGATATGAGCCGATGTCTGCAGGGGTGGAATTTAAGACGAGATGGTGGTAAGTATGAACACAAAGAAGAGATAAAAGGGGGGCAAGGGGTTGCCTTTGCTTGGGGCTATGCGGGTTTGAGGGTGGCTGGGGAGGGACGGATGGGTAACGTTGCCCAAAAGTGGGGGGAGGGAGGGGTAGCATACGAACCAGGAGAGGGTCAGGTGTTGGTGGAGAGTAAAATGCCGAGAAAATCATATCAAAATATAATAAAGAGGGTTACCTGTTTAGAATGCTCGGAGGGGAGGGTCTGATGCAGGACGGGCTCCTGGGGAATGTCTAAATGCTCATTCTGCCAGAGTGGGTGACACCATGGGGTAGAAACCCAAGTAGTGAGAGTGGGGGTGGACCCACATCCTGGGGAGGACTAATGCCATCCAATAGAGGGAACTGTATCCCTCGAGAGAAAGGGTGGCTCCCAGGGCATTGGGGCAGTTGAGCAAGTTAGGCCCTGAACACTATTCCATCTATCTCTGGAAGTGGCTCCTCAGGAAACGGAGGTTGGCTATCACTGAGGGCACCAAGGTGGAAGGGAAAATGGACGTTAAATGTGTGGAACCAAAGTAAATGGGGGGTAAGAGAGGAGTTTCTTGAGAGTACACAAAGATGGATATAAAACATGTAATATTACACCATAACATATAGGAGATGACAGACTGATAATGTAAACCATAATGTAAAACATAGGATAACTAAAAATGTAAAGAACTGTGTATCCTAAAGTATGCACCATAATGTAAGCACAGATGTCACCTTGTTAGAAAGCTAATGTCTCAGACTCTGTACATCACTTTAAGTAAATATGATATGAATAGGGCGTAAGAGTATCACTGTGGAAGGGAAAAGGTTTTCTGGTGGATGTGTGGGAGTGCTGTATATTATATATATACATTGCTGTGGTCTAGGACTCCTGTGAAGAAAAGCTGAATAATTAGGGGGGGGGGGGGGGGGAAAAAGAAAAAAATAGGATGTGGAATTTTTTCAAGTCAACATTCTTTATCTAAGTTCTTTATCTAACTTTATCCAAGTTCTTTATCTATCCTTTAAACTCATCGCTATATGCCATTCCCTAGTAAGGGACCATGACATTATATTGGGCTTCAAATTTCGGGGAGTTCTGGATCACAGAGTGTTTCAACAATGGCAATGGAGGGATACTGGTATGGGATACCAATGACAGGTGATATATGACTGACAGGGAGCTGTACAGAACATATGTCCAGGGTGCATGGTAATGTTTGGATATACTCATAGTGGCAACAATTAAAAACCACAGTAGGGGGGGTACTGGGTTCCTGGCCAGTGGTGCTCTGTCGTGGTCCCTAGGGGAGCAGCGACAGTCTCCCAGGTACAGTGGTGGGGACCGGGAGGGAGTGAGGGTTCAACAGTGAGCCCCAGATGCTAATGACTATGCTTGTGAGCTGATAAACCCAAAATAAGAACAAGGCCTAGAGCAACTTTGTGCCTGGGAATTTCCTTCTGTCAGCCTTCATGTTACTCAAATGTGGCCAGTCTCGAAGCCAAACTCAGCATGTAAATGCAATGCCTTCCCCCCAGCGCGGGACATGACACCCGGGGATGAGCCTCCCTGGCAACGAGGGACCACTATCAACTACCAACTGATGATGCAACTGGAAAATGACCTTATACGGAAGGTTCAATGTGGATCAGCAGAATATCCATGTCTACATAAAATACCATGACTTTAAAATGCTGTTTGACCTAAAGTAAGGGGGAAATGGAAAGGAGAAATGAGTTTATATGGCTACGAGTTTCTAAAAAAGAGTCTGGAGGCTGGCAGACTCAATGGCAGTTGTGCTCATGCACAACTGAGCAGAGTCAGAGAGACAGATAAAGCAGATACAACCCCCAGATATTGGTTCCTTTGAGGGCTAAAGAGACCCATGGGAGTTATGGTCATGGCCGATGGGGTTAACTACCAGGGCAGATGGCCCCTCTTTGGAAATGGTGTTTATGTGTGATGAATCTGGACTCAGATGGGATCTCCCTTCATAAGACTTTCATGCTAATGTGCTGGAGGTGCAGTTAATGTTGGGGTTTAAGATATATTTAGGGGATTTGAATCTCTGGACTGACAATGTGATAGCCAGATCCTGAGCCTCAACAGACTCCAGCACCTACAATCTGATTTATTGGACTTACCACACTCAGCTAAGATGGAGTTGAAGAAGGACAACCACCACACCATGGAGCCTAGAGTGATTACAACTGAAAATGGGAGGATTGCATCCAGCATCCAGGTGGAATCTGACCCTCCTCTTGACATAGAGGTGCAATGGACACAACCAATCCAATGTCCACATAGAAGAGGTGGCATTGGATTGGGAAAAGTGGACATAATGGACAAAGTGTATGGGGAAAGGCAGGAAGAGATGAGAGGTGGAGGCGTCTTCGGGACATGGAGCTGCCCTGGATGGTGCTTCAGAGGTAATCACCGGACATTGTAAATCCTCACAGGGCCCACTTGATGGAATAGAGGAGAGTATGGGCCATGATGTGAACCAATGTATATGAGGTGCAGAGGTGCCCAAAGATGTACTTACCAAATCCAATGGATGTGTCATGATGATGGGAACGAGTGTTGTTGGGGGGGGGGAGAGGGGGGGTGGGGGGGTGGGGTTGAATGGGACCTCACACATATATTTTTAATGTAATATTATTACAAAGTCAATAAAAAATAAAAAAATTAAAAAAAAAAAAAAGAAAAAAAAATTGTTCAATTAGTATTCTATGTAGTAAGACGTTAAAATTGCTCTCCCACGCAAAGGTATTTTCGAAAGGACACAAAAAGAATTACATGTAAAAGAAAATTTTGACAAAATGAACTCCATTTAAATTAATATCTCTGCTTATCAAAGTTCACCATTAATAAACTATAAAAGCAAAGCAAGGACAGGGAAGAAAATATTTGCAGTGCTTATACATGATGTATGACTTGTATCCAAGATATGTTTTTTAAAAAACTGGAAATCAATAATAAAAAGACGAACAACCCATTAAAAAGTGGGCAGAAGGCTCAGACACTTCAGAAAAGAAATATACAAATGAACAATATGTGTATGAAAAGGCGATCCCCATCCTCAGCTATCAGGGAAAGGAAATTGAAACCCCAAAAAGATTGTGCCTCCCACCAACTGGAAGAAGTAAAATGAAAAAGAACGACACTGATGTGTATTGAAACTTTCATAAACTGGTGTTGGGAGTGCACAAGTTCCATTCATCTTGGGAAGGGAGCAATGTCTTAGAAGTAAAACATACTGACTCTGTGATTAATGCCTAGTATTTACCCAAGAGAAGTCATCTTTTTTCAAATGTCCATAACAAAACTTGGACAAAACTATTCATAGAAACTTTATTTAAAATAACCAAGAACTGTAAATACTCCAAGTGCTTATCAGTAGGAGCCTGGACAAATTGAGGTCTATTCATGTAATGGGGTATGACTCAGCTTCGTAAAAGAGTGAAACCACTGATGGATGAAACAATGTGAACAGTATCATTCCATGTATATAAAGTTCAAGGACAGTCAAAGCTAATCGGTGATGACGTAAATGAGAAAAGCGCTGGCCAGTATGGGTGGTGAGGATGGATTGGAAGTGAGCACCAGGAAATTGTTAGAGTCATGAAAGTGTTCTTCACCTTGGTTGGGATGTTGGTGACATGAGTGGATAGATACATTTGTCATCACTCGTCACGTCAAAACCTTACAATGTGTCATTTCACAGAATGTGAATTTAAATACATTTAGACACTAATAACATTACGTTATTCCTCAAAGTCATGGAAAACTAATTCGATCATTCAAAATTTTAACACTCTATTTTAAGAATAAGGCACAAGATCTAATTATAATCCATGCCAAAATTTCTTAGGTAATTAAAGGGCTGAAAAATCAAGAACAAGATATTCATCGTTACCACTATTGTTTGATATCATTTCGGACATTCCAGCAAAAACAATGAAAGAAGGAAAGGAAGTAATACATATTATTATCAGACATGAGATTAATTGGTGTTATGTATAAATATATGATTACCCACTTAGAAAATGCAAGACAAAAATATTAACAATAGAAAAAATGTTAAATAAACTAGTAAATCAGAAGATAAATATTTTAAAGGCTTTTCTAGGAACCAGAAATAAAATATCTGAAATATAATGAAAAGAATATTGTATTACCTATGGCAGAAAAAAACAGAAGGTGTTTCAAAGTACACTCAGCAGACTATTATTATATATAATTAAAATTGAATACATATAAAATCTTTCTGAACAATGTAAAAGACTAGTAAATGAATGACTCAAATATATCATGTCCTTCTCAAATAAACTTTTGAATTTAATTCAATTTTAATGAAAAATTCCCAGTTGATAGATATTTGGAAGAATGATTCCAAGTTTATATGGAAGAATAAGTTGACACACATTTTCTTCATAAAGTTATGAGTAATTGTGAGGAAATCACTGTATAGGAAATTGAAACCTCTTTATAAACTTGTGGCCATTGAGGCAATACATTACTGACTCAAGGACAGATATATCATTGAAAGGGAATTGAGAGTGGAGAAACAGACTCTAGCATTCGGTACATGACATTTCTTACTTAAAGTGTTGGCTCTTGAAATTCATGGGAGGATAGAGCTTTCAATAAACTATACTGAAAGAGGTAACTATTTGAAAAATTAGTATTAGATCTCTATCTCATACTACAATTAAACCAACTTGAGAATATAGCCTGTTTTAACTGCACATGGGCATTTACAAAATGTCTTGCACAAATAAATATACATTGCACTTAGTAATATTTTATAACAATTAAAATATAAATAACTATGATAATTTTATCTATCACTTAACTGCCTGCTTCTACACAAATCAACACTCTTCAAAGGAAAAACACAGAACCCAAGCAATCTACAAAGTACCATCCATAATGTCTCATGTACAATAAAAAATCACCAGCTGTGTGAAGAAATAGGGAAATATGGTTCATAATAACGAAAAAAAAAAGGCAGCCAATAGAAACAGGCACTGAATTATTGGAATTATTGAAATTATTAGACAATTACCAGGATTTTAAAGCAGGTCATATAAATATCTTAAAGGATTTATAAAAAGTAAACCATTGTGAATTTCCATTGGAGAAATTAGAGCTTTAAAAAAACCTACTAGAAATTTAAGAACTATCACGTAGAGTTAAAAAAAATGAATTTCCATGGCTGGTCTTAATAGCAGATTGAATATGGCAAAAGAATGTGTCAGATGAATTTCAAGAGACATCAATGGAAACACATCTGAAGAACAGGGAGAAAAAAGCGAAAGGAATGTGAATAATGGACAAAAAGCGTCACCTCACTGACCTGAGAGAAAGCAGTCCAATATATGTGTATTTGCAATCACAGAAAGAAAAGAGAGAATAATGGGGCATTAAAAATATTGAAGAAACTATGGTTAAAACTTACATATTTTTTAAATATAAAATTTATGGTGTTAGAGTTGAATATAGTTGTCTTTCCATTTATTCTGCCTAGAGTTCTTAAACCTAGCCTTAGTGGATAAATACAAAGAGAACTAAACCTAGACATATCAGAGTCAAAACAACGAAAACCAAAGAAAATGAGAAAATCTTGAAAGCAGCAAAAGTAAAATAGTTTACGTATTGAAATACGAAGATAAGAATGTCTATTGAGTTCTCGACAGCAAAAATGCAGGGTGGAAAGCAATGCAGCATCTTTAAAGTGTTGAAGAAAACAGCCCTGCCAATCATAATTCTATATCTAGAAAAAAAAATATCCTTCAAAATTGAAAGTGAAAGAGATTTTAAAATAAAGGAAAGAAGAGAAAAGTTTTCACCAGCAGACTTTCAACTGAATAAACAAAGCTAATGAATATTCTTTAGGTCAAAGAGAAATGATATCAGATGGAAATTGGATCTAAGGAAATGAATGAAGAACCCTGGAAATGGTAAATAGATAGGAAAGATTGCCCTTTTTTTCTTAGTCAATTTAAAGTACAACTGACTAATGTAAAGTTGCAATGTTCTGTTATACAAATGATACAAATTATAACATTTGTAAATGTAAAAATTATGAGAAATTAACAGGAAGAATGGGGAAATAACAAATGGAATTGCATCATCCCATAGTTATTAAATTTTATATGAAGCATGTGTTTATATAAATGACAAATAGCTAAACAAAAAATAAAAAAAATACTGTTCCAAAAATGTATTTACCAATCCAAAAGAAGTCAGGAAATGAGGAATATTACAATAACAACAAAAGATGAGACAAATAGAAAATAGCAAAATGGTAGATACAAACTCAACCATTTCAACATTTACATTAAATGCAGATGGACTGGTTGTAAATTTTTGGAAATGAATAGAAATGGTGAAGGCATATCATAGTATTTGTAACTAGCAGAGCTATTATATGGGTATAACAGTGGTTGAAAGGGAAAATTTAAGGTCATGTATATTTCTAGAAGGAAAGCTAAAAGTTATAACACGGGACTGTAAAAGATAGTAAAACTTCATGTAAAACAGGAATATGGGTGATTATTGCATATGTGACTGTTTTTACAAAATATAAATAAGGGAGCAGATGTGGCTCAAGCAATTGGGCACCTGCGTTCCACATGGGATGTCCCAGGTTCCGTTCCCAGTGCCTCCTAAGAAAGGTGAGCAGACACAATGAGCGGACACAATGAGCAGATGCAATGAGCAGAGACAACAGGCAGACACAGCAGAGAGACAAGAGTGCCATCTCAGGGAAGAAAACTATATAAATACGAGTCTATTAGAGAGAAGGAAAAAGAATAGCAACTAAGTATGACAGGCGAAGCACAGAGAGATTGAAAGGTGAGTTTTGTATGTTTTTCATTTATTATTATTGGAAAAATGAAAGTGCTCTAAGAATGATTGAAGTGATGAATGCACAAATATGTGATTATACCAAATTCCATTGATTGTACACTTTGGATGGGTTTAAGTTTTATTAATATGTATCAACAAAATTGATTTGTTAAAAAAATATTACGCTGAAATCTATAAAGATAGAAAATAAAATCACTCACCATTCCACAATCAGAAAAAACAGTATATTTCAATGCCATCTTCACAGTATTTTTATGTGTACATAATGCAATTTTTTTTTTAGGTATTGGGGCCAGGGATTGAACCCCATCCCTCATATGTGGGATGCTGGCGTGCAACCATTAAGTCACGTCAGCTCCTGTGTTGGTTTTTTCATTTGTTTGCTTGTTGTTTTTTTATTTTTATTTTTAGGAAGCACCGAGGACTGAACCCAGGCCCTCCCATGGGGGAAAAAGGCGCTCAATTAGTGAGCCACACCCACTCCCCATAATGTGAAATTTTAAAATAGGGAATCGTAACGTCTATACAGTTATGTGTCTTAGGTTTGTTGTCGCCGTCCTTGTTGCTTCCACTTAACAATATCCTATAGAGGTCCTCCATGTCATCGGTCATTCTTCCACATTATTATTATTGCTTGTTTCCCATTGAATGGATGCACTATGATATTTTAAAATATCAGTCCAGTTCCCAGCTATACCATAAAAAGGCAAATGAACTAAACAGTAAGATAAATAGCAGAGAGTGTTAGAAAGGATTAAGAAAATAAAAAACAAAAACCAAACAGAAGCTGGGTAAAAAGAAATCACCTTTTCACCTTAAACACATACTGATACAAAATATATTCCTTAAAACAGCAAGCGTGAGAAAGATGATATGGTTCTGATGGTGTGGAAGTTGGAGGATTTTGTGGACTCCAGAAAATTATGTTCTTAAATTAGTCCATGCCTGTTGCTGTGGACTATCGAAGGTGGGACGTTATTTTGATTAAATCACTGCAGTTAAAGGCCTTTGATTACATCACATTGGTAAATTGTGACCCAGGGTGGGTCTTAATCTTCTTACTGGAATCCTTTATAAATGGGATAAAGACAGAGAGGGAAAAAGACACTGGAACAGGGAAAAACCTGCAGAAGCTGAGAGACAAAGCCACAGATGGAGCAGAGGCTGAAAGCAATGGACTTCCTAAGAGAGGGCAAGACGTAGAGGAGTCCAGCTGTGTCTTCAGGAACAGAGCTGCACCTGTTGCCTCCGTTTGGGCATTCTTCTTTGCAGCCTTTAGCGAACGTAAACAAATGACATCAAACAAAGAAGAGTTTATGACAAAGAATATTACCAACATCAAAGAAGGACAGTCCATAATTATAAAAGGGTCAATTGATCATAAGGATATAAAAAGCAAAAATGTGTATGTAGAAAAGATGATATATAAATGGCCAAAGAAATATGAAAAAATGCTCAACATTATTATTCATCCGAGAAATGCAAGCTAAAACCACAATGAGATGCTATGCCATAATCATTCAAATGTATCTACTTTTTAAAAAAAATGAAACTGATAACATTGCAATTCTTGGCAAGGATGTGGAAATCTTATACATGACTGACCAAAGTGTGAAATGCTAAAACACCTTTGGGGAATTGTATGGCAATTTCTAAAAATTTCTACATTGATACGCCTACATTATGGCCCAGGAATTCACCTGCAAGAAAAACGAAAAACACATGCCCATAAAAATAGCTGTGAAGGATTATCCTTAGCAGCTCTATTCATAATAAATCATAACAAGAAATAATGGGAATGTCCACCAAAAGGAGAACGCATAAACAGAATTTGTTGTATTCACTTAACAGAACAGAAACCACATGGATGATTCTCAAAATCATTATTTTAAAGAAACAAAAATACACACAGATGAGTACACTATAGGATTCCATTTATATTAAATTCAAAAAGGGTACAATTCATCAATCAGAGCTGTGATTGTTTACAAGGGGTGAGGACTGGCTGAGAACCGTTACAAAGGATATATATATAAGATATATTCTATATCTTAATGTGGGTTGTGCTTACACAGGGTTACAATTTTCAAAACTCATGGAACTGAAAACTTCAGATTTCTTATTTAGCCTTGATTTAAAAAAAAAAAAAGGTGGGAGGGGACCACATAGCTTATTAACTCTTTTTCTTAACCTGAATTCTAACATTAACAGGTGTTTCAAGATTGATGCCAGAACAGTCCTTGGGATGCTGTCAAAATGATATATATGGATATTTGGTTAATCTGTCTCTCATTAAATTTGCACCCCCAGAATCTTCAGGGCTCCTTATAACAGAAACACAGGCACATATTTGGGTCAAAATGACAACAAACATATAACGACATATAGAACTCAATATTTCATGGAGTAGTCTGAAAATATAACCAGGAAGGGAAGTTTCAAAACCAGAGTTGTATGCTAAATTCCTATAGGTATTACAAAAATGTCCTAAGAATGAACAGGATTTGGAAAATATCGCAATCATAATGACCTGACGATTGGTTGAAAATCACATATATGCATCTAAAAAGATCATGCAAAATGTGTTTTTCCCCTACCTTCTGTCACACGTGCAATATTTCTCAATGCTTTGGCCCAATACAATAAAAATCTTTCTTCAAAACCAGAGCTATATTCTTCCTCAATTAGTTGGCAAGAGAAGTTTAGCCCTCAGCGCCTTCGCCTCCGTTTTCTTGTTCGTGGATTCATTCCTGCATCTGATGGGTCACTCCGTAGCCAGTCATTTAGAAAACTGAGCAAATTGAACAGCTAATTTGCCTAAGTCTTTGGGACCTTAGATGTGCAGCTTCTGATAACTGTCAAAATCTTTTGGGTGCTTCCTCGGCTTCTATCTCACATTGGCTAAGCCACTTGCCTCAACACTGGAAAAGTGTTGATTCATAAGCAGCTTCCAGCTCTGGGGTATCACCTCCCTCTGCAGCCATCACTGACACCACGAAATCGACAGCTGGCCCCACGTGATAAGCTTACCACCCCACCTTCCTTGGACCCACAATCCCTTTCTCTCTTCACATGTGTTTGCTTTAGACTAACCAATGCGGACTCCCAAATGTACTGGCTCCCACTCCTGGACCACTGTAAAGGCAAAACCCACAGCCCCTCTGCTCTGCCTGTGTGCTCCCCCAGCCATGCTCCCCCTGAGGTGGTCAAACATCCCATCAACCCCTCGTGGCACTGCCTCTGGGACCTGTGCGTGACAAGGTATTTTCTTCCCCAGGCACGATGCTCAGTTTCCAACTATGTCACACCTGACCTCCACCAGGATCCAAATTTAAAGTCTACTTTAACTCATTTGAAACACAGTTGGTGAGAAAACAAAAATCTAAGCCTGAAAGGAGTTTGCATTTTAGTTTGGGGGAAGAGAATGTAAACAAACAAACAAAAAAAGAAGACAACAAATGAAACACGTAGCATGTTAGGTTAAGAAGGGATGCTTGTATGTGCAATTTTAGATAAGTTAGAAGGAAAGTCTCCAGTTCTCACTTGTTTGTTTCTGCACACTCTTTGAAAGACACTGCTGAGAACATCTTATGGATATCAGTACATTTGTCCTCATGGGACTCCAGGAGATAGGGACAGTGTTGTTATCATCCCATTCCTTTATCAGCGTGTGCAGCATCTAACTGCCGTGCCCTTGAAAAGAAACACTTTAAAACAGCTGATAGCCTCCATTGCCATCTTGCTGTTCTCCTGGGTGTCATTACTTGAGAAATTTGAATTCATGCAAATCCCAGACGTGTGCCCCCTACCTCCCCTGCATCTGAGAGTCAAAAGTCACGATCATTCTCTGCCTACTGCCAGTGCCTAAAACGTCACTGCCCCAAGGACATCTCTATCTCGCTGTTTCCTCAAATCAAATGCAGGAGCCATTTTTTATTGGACTTGGCTCTATTCCTTATGGTCTGGTTTAAACTTCATCCAAAGGAACAGTGGAGGGAAGATGTAACGGAGGGTTAAGAATTAACAGAGTCGTGATGTTTAAGTCATTTTATAGATGCCTTTATACTATAAAATAGCAAAAGGTAACTGCCTGAAATTACTGAAGGTAGCTAGAGTGTTTATGGTTACTCTAGACTTAATCTCACCCTTGCGTATGCTCATTATAGTGATGGTAATTCTAGATTGAACTCACCCTTGTGTATGCTTACTATTGGGATGACAACCACCCCACCCACCTTTGTTTAATATCCAAATGAAAGACCTTGGAACTGACCTTTGTTCTGTGGACCCCTGTGCCAAATCTTTGTTCATAATCCTGGTTTGCTACCCCAACCCGTCTGTCCTGTTTGACCCGTTAATGTTTTTTAATGAAGGAACTTGTGTTAGCTCCACCCCAGTTGCTTATCAGCACCCTGATGTTACAAAATATTAGAATTTCTGTACATCAGGGAGGCAGTTTTGGGCCACGAGGCCACTGTGCTCCATTGTTTGCGCAACCAAATAAATCCTTTCTTTCTTTGAAACCCCAGTGTCTTAGTAATTGGCTTTAAAGATGTGTCAAGATCTAAGTCCCCTCTTGATATAGATGTGGAGTGGATATAACCATTCCAGGGTCCACAGGATGGAGGAATAGATTACGGATTAGAGTGGACTTACTAATATTCTATTCATGAACTGTTGTGATTAGTAATCGAAGAAAATGTAGCAATGACGTGGAGAAAATGGCCATGGTAGCTGCTGAGGGTAGGAACTGGGAAGAAGAGATATGATGTGGGGGCATTTTCAGGACTTGGAGTTGTCCTGGGTGGTGCTGCAGGGACAGATGCTAGACATTGTATGTCCTGCCATGGCCCACTGGGTGGACTGGGGGAGAGTGTAAACTATAATGTGGACCATTGACCATGTGGTGCAGCAGTGCTCAGAGATGTATTCAACAAATGCAATGAATGTCCCATGATGATGGAGGAGGTTGTTTTTATGGGAGGAGTGGGGTGAGGGAGATGGGGGGTTTATGGGGACCTTATATTTTTTTAATGTAACATTTGAAAAAATAAATAAAGATGTGTCAAGAAGAAGGAATCTACTCTTGCTAAATATCAAAGATACCTATAAATTTTAGAAAACCCTCAGTTTCTTGATTCTGGGGAGTTTGCAGAGGAGTCCAATGCAGAAAGATTGCAGCTGACACCTTACCATTTTCCCCTCTGATAACATGTGGGTCAGTGCCTGTTAATGCCAGTTGTGATGGTCTCCTGTTGAGACGGGGCTGAACAATCTGGAAATCCCAGGTTGGACATGGAGTACGGTTGGACATTACCCAGGTAAGAATGGAACATGTCCCTCTGAGCTCTGCTCCCAAACACGCCAGGTGACTATGGAGGATCATGAAAGGGTTAAAAATGAAATATTCCCGAGGTCATTACACTAGAAAGGAAATGGATACATTCATTAAACAGTGGCATTACAGTTAGTGCGTCTCAAACTATAATGACCATTGAATTGCCTGGAGATTTTGTTGCACAGCAGATTATTATTATTATTTTTTTGTCTTCAAAGAAGTTTTATTTTTATTTATACTTTTTAAAGTTAAATTTAATAGGTCACAAAGAAAATTACATTAAAAAACATAAAAAAGAGGTTCCCATATACCCCACTCCCCCCACATCATTTTTGTAAATTGTAGCTTTTTGAAGATATATACATCACAAAAAAATGTTACATTAAAAAATATAAGAGATTCCCATATACCCCCCACTACCCACTCCACTCCTCCCACACCAGCAACCTTCCCCATCATTGTGGCACACTCAATCACACTTGGTGGACACATTTTGAAGCACTGCTGCACCACGTGGATTTTAGTGTACTTTGTAGTTCACACTCTCCCCAGTATATTCAGTGGATTATGGCAGGATATATAGTGTCCAGCATCTGACTCTGCAATATCATTCAGAACAACTCCAAAGTCCCAAAAATGCCCCCTCATCACATCTCTTCTTCCCTCTCCCTGCCCTTAGCAACTACTGTGGCCACTTTCTCCACCTCAATGCTACAACGTCTTCTATTACTAGTCACAATAGTTTTATAGTAGAATATCAGTAAGTTCACTGTAATCCTTACTCTATTCCTCCATCCTGTGGACCCTGGGATGGTGATGTCCACTCCACCTGTATATCGAGAGGGGGCTTAGATTTCACATGGATGATGGATGCAATTCTCCTGCTTGCAGTTGTAGGCATTCTTGGTTCCCCAGTGTGGTGGATGACCTTCTTCACCTCCCTGTCTGGGTAAGTCCAATGAACTAGAGAGGACCCACCACTCTGCTGAGGCTCAGGACCCAGCTGGCACATGATCTGGGCTATCTCTGGTCAACCTGGGAGTCTGCATTTCTAAGGCTCTCAGGGAGTGCCAGTAGTGCTGGTCATTGCACCACATTTTGAGAAGTAGAGTGTCCTGAATCAGCCTAAATGATGGCATCTACAGGGACGTGCACAAATACCAGGAGCCTTGAGTGCTTTCAAATGGCCTAGGATCAAAGTGTCCATTGCAGCAAAAACACCTAGGTTTTCAGAGGGGAATAAAATGTATGAAGGTAGCTTGGAATTTTTGCAAAGTACTTTCATAGTCATTCATTTCAAACTCAAAGCATCATTGTGAAATCAATAAGACAGGTATTATTTCTCTTATTCTCCTTTAAAAAAAAATCTCATCTAGCAACAGATTAAATAGGTACATAAAATTAACACTATACAAATTAGGTAAGGGACAAGACAAGAATTACTCCACCTCCTAACTTTAGTTTTATGCTTTTAAATAGTATCCAGATTCCTTAGATGATTTTCTTTCCCCTTAAGTCCAGTCACATTTTTTCCTCCATGGATAAGTCTAATAAATTAATGTTATCAACCATGATGATGCTGGCTTGTTAATTCAAAATCAAGAATATGGGTTTAAAGATAAAGTCTCTCTCAGGGGAAAACAAAACAGCAACAACAACAAAAAACTACAGGTTTATCAGTGAAGAGTGATTATTATTTTTGTTTTAGGATGTTAGCAAGTCATTCACACCATAAAAGAAGCATTATAATTCCCTTTTGCAGAGTAGTTATATCTATAGATGTAAAATATGAAGTTATTTCACTTTTATCACCAAGTACTGCATTGTAGGTCTGGCAGAGAAAAAAAATCCATTCCATTTATTGCATAAGCATGTTCCACTTCTCTGAACTACTTAAAATATCTTTCTTCTGCATCAAAAAGGCTTAGCTATTTTCAACTTCAGTAGGAAAGGAAGGGTCAATATAAGTGACACTGAGAAGAAAAAGTTGGCACAATGAGCCATTGAGCCCTCTTGACTTACATAATCTATCAGAAAGAAAGCTCTACAGGAGTTAGAGAAAGTGGGTGGAGAAAAAGTTTGTAAGATCAGGCTTAGGAGAATGAGAGTTTTAAACATATTGGTACTCACAGGTCTTCTTTGAACTATGTACTATTTCTTAAGTGCATGGTATAGAAATTCTGTGATTTCCTTGCTTCACAGAGTTACAGAACAAATGGTGTTTTACATATGTATAAGTGGTGCAAGTTTTTTCTCTTTCTCTGACTCTGTTTTCTTTCTCTTTCGAATAGGGGAGATTCTGGCCTGGGAACGAATTAAGATGAGAACTCTAAGTTGATTCTTTGCTTTTTACTGAAGATCAAAAAAGAAAACTACTTTCTTAACTCTAAAAAATTCAAATTGATAAAGAAAAATGGTATATTGAAAATACACTGTATTGGAAATTAGAAAACAAAAGCTCTTCTGGGGCGAGTGGATGTAGTTCTAGCAGTTGAGAGCCCACCTCCCACATGAGAGGTCGCAGGTTTGGGTCTTGGTGTCTCTTAAAGAAGACAAACAAAGAATGAGCAGATGAGCAGACATTGAGCAAAGACAATGAGCAGATGACTGTTGTGGGAAACTGGCTTACCTGTTTGTTATTGTAAATGTTACACCTGTAAAATGTAGCAGTTGTTAGATGTTGCAGTTGTTCCCTGTTATTGTAAATGATGTTAAAGTTCAGATAACAAACAGCTGCTTGGTAGTTTCCCAATAAATGCCAGGGGAAAACTAGAGTTGAGGCTCTCAGTTCTAGAAGCTGTGAGTCCCCTGGTCCCAGGTTTGTCTCCCCTCTTGTGTCTCTACCTTTATTTCTGCATTGCTTTCCCTTCGAGCCAACCTATTGTGAGCTGAATGCAGTAGATGACTAAAAAAACAATGAGCAGACAACGAACAAAAAAAAAGCTCTTCTGGTTCTTTTAACTATTAGTTATGAAGCTTTGGATAAGTTCTTCACTTTCTGACACTCCTGAGGTAATAAGTTCTACTAAACCTATTGAGAATCATACCGCAAGCACTTTGATAATACCATTTTCAGAGTAAAAGTACATCGTGTGGAGTCCAAGATTTGGAATAAGATGATAGAAAAATAGATAAATGATAGATCAAAAGATTGATAGGCTGATAGATCAATCAATAGATGAATAAGATGGATGGATGGATGGATGGATGGATATGTAGATAGGTAGTATATAGGTAAGTAAAAGAGATTGATGAGGTACATGAATGATGAATGGTTGGATGGACAGTCAGCCAATAAGTATAAAGAGTCCACACTCTGTCTTCTGCACAGTGTTATTTTCAGAAATAAGATAATCTGTAACAACATTTACTATTATTGCCGAATAAATTTTAGTCCCATTGTGGTATATGTTATTTCTGAATGATCTTCACTTGTTGGAAGATTTTTTTCAATTTAATTGGTTTAATTTTTATTTTTTTTTTAGAGACGTTGTGAGTTTACAAAATAATCATGCATAAAATACAGGATTCGCACACACCACCCCAAGACCAACACCTTGTATTTGTTACAATTGATGATAGCACTTTTTATAATGTTCTGTTTTGTAAACTGTAGTTCTCTTTGCTACAATTGATGAAAGATTATTAAAATAGTTCTTTTTATTATCCATTATTTCATCTAGATTGTTTAATTGGTTGTCATACAGCTGTTCATAGTATCCTTTTATGATCCTTCTTATTTCTGTGGCATCAGTAATAACATCCCCCCTCTCATTCCTGATTTTGTTTATTTGCATCTTCTCTCTTCTTTTTTCTTCGTCAGTCTAACAAAGGGTTTGTCAATTTTATTGATCTTCTCCATGAATCAGTTTTTGGTTTTGTTAATTCTGTTGTTTTTTTTTATTCTCAGTTTCATTTGTATCTTCTCTAGTCTTCTTTCTTTCCTTTTGCTTGGTTTGGGAATAATTTGCTGTTCTTTTTCTAGTTCCTCCAGGAATGCAATTAGGTCTTTGATTTTAGCTCTTTTCTATTTTGTAATATAAGCATTTAGGGTACAAATTTCCCTCTCAGCATTGCCTTTGCTGCATCCCATACATCTGATATATATAGTTCTCCTTTTTATTCATCTTGAGATATTTACTGATTTCCCTTGCAATTTCATCTTTGACCCACTGATTGCTTAAAAGTGTTTAACTTCCACATATTTGTGAATTTTCCAGTTTTCTTCTTGCTATTGATTTCTAGCTTCATTCCATTATTGTCAGAGAAAGTGCTTTCTATAATTTCAATCTTTTTAAACTTATTGAGACTTGTTTTGTGACCCAACATGTGTTCTATCTTGGAGAATGATCCATGTGCTCTTGAGAAGAATGTATATCCTATTGTTTTGGGTTGCAATGCTCTGTATATGTCTGTTAGATCTGTATAACAGACGGTTATGAACAGTCTGTTCATTTATCATATTCCTCAAGTTATCTGTTTCCTTTTGATCCTCTGTCTAGATGGTCTATCTATTGATGAGAGTGGTATATTGAAGTCCAAAACTATTATTGCAGAGATGTCTGTTTCTCCCTTCAGTGTTGCCAATGTTTGCCATATGTATTTAGACACACCCTGGTTAGAGGCATAAATATTTATGATTGTTATTTCTTCTTGGTGGGTTGACCGCCTTTTATTAATATATGATGTCCTTTTTTATCTCTTATAATAGGTTTGCATTTAAAGTCTATTTCGCCCAATATTAACATAGATACCCTAGCTCTTTTTCTGGTTACTATTTGCATGAAATATCACTTTCTGAGCTTTCATTTTCAACCTATTTGTGCCTTTGAGTCTAAGGTGAGTCTCTCATAAACAGCACACAGTTGGATAGTGCTTTTATATTCATTTTGCCGATCAGTGTCTTTTGAATGGTGTGTATAACCCATTAAGATTTAATGTTATTACTGTAAAGGTAGTATTTACTTCAACCATTTTATCTTTTGGTTTTTATAGGTCATTTTTTTTTGCTCTCTTTTTATCATGTTAGCTATGCTTATGGATAATCTTCATTTCTTCACACTACCCCAAGCCACTCCCTTCTGTCTTTTCCTTTTAGCCTGTAGAACTCCCATTAGTATTTCTTGTAGCATAAGTTTCTTGTTGACAAACCCTCTGTTTCTGTTTATTTGTTAATATTTTAACCTCTTCCTCATTTTTAAGGGATAGTTCTGATGGATAAGGAATTTTTGGCTTTCAGTTTTTCTCTTTCAGTACCTTAAATATATCATACCATTGCCTACTCACCTCCTTGGTTTATGATGCGAAATCGGCACTTAGTCTTATTGCAGATTCCTTGTATGTGATGAATTGCTTTTCTCTTGCTGCTTTGAAAATTCTCTCTTTATCTTTGGCGTCTGACATTCTGATTAGTATTGTGTCTCAGAGTAGTTCTATTAGAATGTATTCTGTTTGGAGTATATTGTACTTCTTGAATGTATATTTATGTCTTTCCTAAGAGTTGGGAAATTTTCAACTATTATTTCCTCAAATATTCTTTTTAGCTTTTTTCTATTCTCTTTTCCTCTGGTACTCCCATGGTGCATATGTGTGTGCACTTCATGTGGTCATTCAGTCCCCTGAGACCCTGCTCAATTTTTTTCCATCCTTTTCTCTATCCATTCTTCTGTCTATAAGTTTTCAATTGTCTTCTCTTTTAGTTTGCTGATTCTTTCTTCTGCCTGTTCAGATCTTCTGTTTTATACCGTTAGTGTATCAAATCTCTTCTATTGTCTCTTTCACCCCTATAATTTCTGTGATGTTTCTTTTATACTTCCAAATTCTCTTTATGTTCACACTTTGTCTTCTTAATATCCTTTATCTCTTTAGTCATAGTTTCCTTCATCTCCTTGAATTGATTTAGGAGATTTGTTTGAATATCTTTGATTAGATGTTTGAAATTCTGTTTCTCCTCTGAAGTTTAAATTTGTTCCCTTGTCTGGGCCATATCTTCCTGCTTCTTAGCATGGCTTGTAATTTTTTGCTGATGTCTAGCTCTGGTTATCTTGATGAGCTTACTCAAAGTTCAGTTTCTCTCTCTTGCCTAGGGTTTATTGTTGATTGGCTTTTGTTAAGGCTCTTGTTTGATGCTTATTTTGCCATATTCTAGACTTTTAGAATAGCCCATGTTTAACTGATCAGTTTTTCAGCTCTTCATCTAACTCTTGCCCTGGATATGCAGCACACATTTTAAGATTAAACTTTTCATGCCACTCTTTCACCTCCAGGAGAAAAGTTCCTTTCCTCTCTCCCTTCTCTGAGAATCTTGATCTGTTCATTTGTTTTTGTTTGCCTCAATAGTTTTTTATACTCCTTCCCTGGTCTCTAGCTGCTTTTGCCTAGAGGGAAAATTCTGGGAGAAGAGTCACTCCAGAGGCTGCTTTCCCAAGTCAGCATTTCCCAGCCAAATAGGACCAGAGACCCATAAAGGGATGCAGACTGCCTCCAAAGTGCCCTGAGGAAGGGAGAAGGAAGGACACCCAAATCCTTTTTCATCCATAAGGCTATGCTTTCCTGGTTTGCCCAGCAAATGCAGCCCTTAAACTAACTTACCCCTGCAGCCCTGACGAAGACTTCATCTTGAAATCTCCAGTGCTTGCAGCCCTGTCCAGGGTGGGGTTTAAACAGTGGCTGCCACCTCTTTGTCCAGGGTGGGTTGAAACAATAACTCCTAGTCAGGACCCAGTGACTCTAGTTTGTTAATCAAGATCTGTGTTCTTGGGGAAGAGGATTTTTATGTCTTTTTGTTTAGAGCAAGCTAACCAGGGATTGTACCCCAAGGTGACATCTTGTGAGAATGAGGTATGGGCACCAGCAGCCACTGCATGGAGAAAGCAACTCACTATTGTTTACTGTAGATGAACGGCCTCTTCCTCCCACTCTTCCCTGGATGCTGAGCAGTGTTCTTCTGGCCTGCAGAACCCCTGTTGTTCCAGACAGTTCCTACTTGTTGAATAGCTTTTTTTTTGGTGCAAGCACTGAGTCCTTGAGTTCCCTACGCTGCCATCTTCTCTGGAAGTCCCCTCTTGAAAGATTTGTTTTTTTTTTTAAGCAGAGAGGTTTGTGAAATAAATTCAAAAGATTTTAAAATTCAGCTAGAAATCCAACAATGGAAGAAACACTTCAAATTTCTCTTCACTATTATAAAGCAAGGTTCCCTTTTGGACCTTCCACCCATTCTGCTTCCTACACAGTTTAGATTCCAATGGCTGTCACCTTTAGGAATACCCTCAGGTCATTAACTTGGCGCTCCCAGGAATCCTCGCTGCAAAAGCTGCTGAGGTGAACCCAGGCACTAGAATCATATATCTACAGTGGTGGCTATCAACAAACCAAAATCCAACAAAGATAAATGCTTTTTTTTTTTTTTTTAAGATTTATTTATTTATTTATTTCTCCCCCCTACCCCCCACCCTGGTTGTCTGTTCTCTGTATCTATTTGCTGCGTCTTCTTCTTTGTCCACTTCTGTTGTTCTCAGCGGTATGGGACTCTGTGTCTCTTTTTGTTGTGTCATCTTGTGTCAGCTCTCTGTGCGGGTGGCACCATTCTTAGACAGGCTGCACTTTCTTTCACACTGGGTGGCTCTCCTTACAGGGCACACTCCTTGTGTGTGGGGCTCCCCTACGCAAGGGACACCCCTGCGTGGCACGGCACTCCTTGAGTGCATCAGCACTGCGCATGGGCCAGCTCCACACAGGTCAAGGAGGCCCAGGGTTTGAACTGCAGACCTTCCATGTGGTAGACAGATGCCCTAACCAGTGGGCCAAGTCCGTTTCCCAAGGATAAATCCTTGAATCAGGCTTTCTAAGTACCTGGGTTCTACTTCTGCTTCAGGTCCATCATGAAGTTACTTTGGGAAAAATCTCTGCATCTCTGCAACAAATCTGGTCACATTTACACCTCCTTCCCAGTTGTGAAGTCATGGATGAAATGAGGTTAAATTATAGAAAGCTATGATCTTCTACAAGAAAGAGAGATCAGAGTCAGCATGGGAGTATCAACTGCTGCCCTCCTGTGGTTGGTTCCTCTTGCCCATCCCAGAGGATCAGAGCAGAACAACAAAGTTCATTCCATCTCACTTGCCAGGGCTCACTCCAGCAACTGGTACACCCATAACAAGTGGTCAAAAAAGAGATTCCCTGGATAGGGTTCCTGGAAAACAGAGCTCCATCGCTTTCTCCATCAAGATGTAGATAAGGAAACTCCATTGTTGACAAATGTCTTGTGGCTGTGAAGAAGCCGATGCTGTAACAAGCAGTGTGAAGGAGCAAAAGGTCCTGCATCTATTTTTTTCCTTCATTTCACATGGACTTTATTACTGTGATGGTTAGGTTAATGTGTCAACTCAGCCAGGTAATTGTGTCCAGTTGTTTGGTCAAGCAAGCACTGGGCTAACTGTTATACAAGGACATTTATGGGCTTTAGTCATCAGTGAATTTACTGCATAGATGGCTGATGATATCTATCAACCAGGGAGATTGCCATCAGCAATGAGTGACATTTTATCCAATCAGTTGAAGGCCTTAAAAGGGGGAGTGATTTCAGCATTCAGAGAGAATTTTCCAGCTCATCTTTGGACAGCCAACGTGTCCCAGAAACTCATCAAGGACCTTCACTGGACTTTCATCAGAGTTCCTGGTTTGCAGTCACCTGTGGTCATGTGAAAGATTTTCATCAGAACCCCTGGTTTGTGCATCCCATGGTCATGTGGTGGACTCTTACAAAATCTCATACTATTTACAGATCTCTCCTGTTGATTCTGTTTCCTAGAGAACCCTGACTCATACAATGACCAATAGAGTTAATTTTTAATTACCCAGGATAATTTTCCAAGTATCTCCTTTGAAAGAATTTTCTTGGTTTTCATTTGTATGTTTAGCTCAAGCTGCACCCACCGCAGAAAGAGATCAGAAAGCATTAACATATAGTACCAGCATAATATTGTTTATGAAATAAACACAAATTAAAATAAGCATGAAATGATCTCATCTTTTTTAATGCATATATTTTGTACAGAGATATGAACTTGCTGTATACATATTTATATAAATATACTGTTGTACATGTTTACATTTGCTGATATTTACATAGAAACACATGTATTGCAGGATTATCTGGCAATTAAATTAGGGACTTTAAACAAAGATGGGCCATTTGATTTATTTATAGAGAAGGCATATATAGCTTTTGAAATAGCTTCCTCCAAATTATAAGCTGGCATCACCAAATATTTAAAACGTAGGTAGTGAATACAATTATATTTTACTGGCAAAACAGAATTAACCATGGAAATATCATGCCAGGTTCATGGATCTTAGTCATTTTTTGTCTATTTCTTTAGAGAATCATTGTTTCTGTGCCTCTCTATTATAATTGAAAATAAATTACAGTTAAATAGTTCCCTTTTTATTCTGTTTATTTTTCACCTTGCCAGTTTCTTAGACATTGTCTAAAATCATGCACATATCAAAAACTTTCAATAGAGAAGTGTCTTGTGATACTCATTGCAAACAAATTGATTGTTTCAGTTCTATAGATTTTCCAAATTCCATATAGCTGAATATCATATTATCAGCCAGACGAGGCATGCCATTTTTATTGATAAATACAATTTTACCACAAATTAAGCTCGAGAGCATTTCTGGAGCAAGGATGCTAGAATGAAGCCAATTGCATCATGGATAGATTGATTCAGACCGAGAGGAGAAAACTATCTTTCCTGCTCTTTTTTTCCCTTTAGCAATTATTTTATAAAACTGATCCTTTGCATCTCAGTCCCACAGCAGTGAAGAAGTTTGTGATAACAGCACTTAAGAATTTGCCACATTTGCAAATGTATTCCATATTTCACTTGGATTTACTAGGTTTCCATTGATTAATATAGTGTTCTTCTATCTCTTTGTGGAGAGTGATTAAACAATTTTTTGGCTTTTCTACAATTAGAACTCAGAACACCTGCATCTATACCCTCTATTTACTCAGTGGCTCTTAACCACAGGCACATTGGAATCACCTGATGAGCTTTTTTAAAAATGGCCAGAGCCATTCTAGCCGTTTCCAAATATTGTAGTGACGTTGCTTTATGGGAAATTTGTTTTCAATTTTAAATTTCCCTGGTCATGACCTGAAAAGATCTCTGCATTGGCTCCATCTGCTTTTACTTTTCAGCAGAGCCATTCCTCTCCTTAGTTTTTCTGGATTCTTATCCTTAAGCAATAAAGAAACTGCTCTTAAATTTAACTAACCATCTAGTAACTTAAGTTTCTGCTTCATTTTCTGGAGGATACGTCATTAGGCAATGCGTGCTGACCTATTGGGAAATTATTGACAAAAAACACACTGATCCTCAGAGGCTGTCGCCACACCTTTCAAAGGGGAAAGGATTTGACCCAGGAGAGAGAAATTTAACCTTAAACCACTCTGTGCTTACGCTAGCTTCAGAGGACTCAACTATTTTCAAACCAGAAGCACGTTCAACAACTGAGGTATAGTATTCTGAAGGTAAAGATGGATGGACGTTAGTGTTTTTTTCCTTCAATTAAGTTAAATAAAACTCTGTCTCTGTAAGGGAAACAAAGAAATATTTAAATTAGAAATCACCAATTATGTGCTATATCTAGGCTAACTCTATCTCCAGACATAGAGTGTGTGATTTTTGCAAATCCATTACTTATTTGTCATCGCAGAAAGTTTTGTTAAAAACCATGCAAGATTACTTAAATAAACATCAGTAATAGTAGGTGATGAGTTCTTAAAGGAAGGGTTGGAGTTCAATAAGCAGATAAAAATGACCTAAGTATGGCAAAGGAGAGTGGATGGGTTCTACAGGTACCTGCTAAAGCATGTTCTAGAACCTCGGCTTGTTGTGCCTTCCTCAGCTAGGGAATGGATTGCAATTGAGTTACAAAAAAATACCAGTAGAAAAACAATTTGATGTGAGACTATGAAGTAGGTACTTCATCACCTTATAGCAGGTCTGGCAAAACATTTACCATCCTTTTCATAAACTATCCTACCTTCAATGTTTGTAACCAACTTCACTATTTTGTTGTTCATTTTTGACTGTCTCCTTTAAAGCAAGAAACTTGAATGGGATTTCTCCCCATAATGAATGGCTAGATTACCCAGAAAATGTGCTTTTCCTTCCCCCAAACAAACTGAATTCCTAAAATAGTTCAGTAACTAAAAGAATTGCCAGTCATGGCAAAATGTCCCAAGGAAAGAATGCCCTGTCTGTTTCTACATTCCTGAATTGAGTTGTCTTTCTTTGTCCCTCTCGTGGAAAGAATTCTTGCTAAATGCCAATGGCCTACGGTAGCATTTGGCGAGCAACAATCCTCTGAGCTGGGTGAGCACGGCTATGTTCAGAGAATTTTCCAAAATAAGACTTGTCCCTCTGCCAGGGAAGAAATCAATTCTGTGGCCTGAGGTAGGACATTTTGTGTCTCCCCCTGGTTTCTGTAATCTATAAACCATGGCCCACAGCTGTCAAGCAGCTCTAGCACATGCTGGGGAGATTAATGAGATTAAATCTGTGGAATCTTTTGGGGCTTTCAGAAAATGTCCTGTGTACTTTAATGAACTGTATTTTCACATCAACCTAAAGGTACTTATGTTCATGTCAATTTGATTACTTAATGGTAGCAGATAATAAGTTCTTCTCATGGTTCTTTACCATTTCATCAAGCAATCTTTGGAAATAAGTTATCAGTTCTTCAGTCATCATTAAAAAAATAATAAACTGTATTTTTAGAGCACAGACAGTACAGAGTTCCCATATACACCCCCCACAGGCATACAGTACCCTGTTATTAACATTTTGCATTAGTGTGGTCCATTTATTACAACTGATAAACCAAATTGATACATCTTTAAAAATAAAGACTATATTTTGTATTATGATTCACCCTTTATATTGAGCATTTCCATGGATTTTGGCAAATGCGTGTCAAGTATCTACTGATACAGTTTCAAACAGAAAAGTTTTACTGCCCTAAAAACCCCCCATGCTCCACCTCTACATTCATTTCCTCCTCGCCCTAAATCCCTGGTGCCCACTCTTCTTTTTATTGACCCTATAGTTTTGCCTTTTCCAGAGTGTCATATGGTTGGAATCATACAGTATGCAAGCCATTTTAGATGGACTTCTTTCACTTAGCAATATGCATTTAATGTGCTTCCATGTGGCTGTTTGAGGCTTTTTAAGACTCCAGAAAATCCTGTCCTCAGTGCTAATCCATCCTGGTACATTTGAGCCTACCGGTAGGTGGGAACTTTAGATTAGATTAGTTTAGTAAGATGTGACCCAGGGTGGATCTTAATCCTCTTACTGGAGTTCTTTATAAGTGGTATGAATACGGAGAGAGAGACAGAGAGCAAAGCCCCAGGAACACTAGAAAATGCTACAGGAGCAGAGACAGCAAAGAGCGAAAATCAACAGAACATGAGAGAGAGGAAGTCAGAGCTGAAGCAAAGAAAACGGGAAGAGGAGGGGGAGATCAGCAGATCCATGTGCCAATATTCTGGGAGTAAGCATCATCTGATGATGCCTCGATTGGGACACTTTCATGGCCTCAGAGCTGTAAGCTTGCAAGCAAATAAATCACCATTGTAAAAGCTAACCCATTTCTGCTATATTGCTTTTGGCAACGTTTAGCAAACTAAAATGCATGTCTTTTCATGGCTTGAGATAGCTCAATTCTTTAATCGATGAATAATATTCCATTGCATGGATGTACCACAGTTTATCATTCATCAATGGAAGGAGGTCTTGGTTGCCTTCAATTGTTGGCAATGATATAAAAGTGCTCTAAATGTTCATGTGCAGTTTTTTGCATGTAGGTAGGTTTTCAGCTCCTGTGGGTAGCAATTCATCATCATGATTTTCATCAAGGTTTTGAGCCAGCTTCTCCACAACCAGGAGTCCCACACAAACCAAGGAGCAGGCTGGGGCATGGGTCCCAAGCAGCCTGATTTCCCCTCAGTAAACCCCACCTGCCGGCGGATGTTGTCTGCCCAATGCTTTCACCCTGCCACATCCTCCATATTGCAGCAGAGACCTAGAAGAAACTGCTGTCCCAAATCTGCCAACCCTCTGTCCTGTACAGGGATCATGTACATAAGAAGGACTGCTCTTTGTAGGCACGGCTCTGAACAGAGCCGAGCTTCCTTCAAACCACTGAAGGAATAGTGTGGCTCAAGGGCTCCAAAAATCTGGAAAGGAGCTCATCTCTCCAAAGCTCCATGCAAAGACTGCTAGAGTTACCCTCATGAAATTGGAGGATTAGGGAATGCCTCATCACTGCATTGCCTATGACATAAAACCCGAGTTATATAACATAACGGAGCAGCATTTTCTAGGTACTGGTCTCCAACACACTTCCCTGCCTTATGCTATATACCACGGTCACACGTCCTTCCCCTGATACACCATAAGCTTTCAGATGTCATGCTCTTGCTGCTATTTCTTTTTTTATTTTCATTAAAATTATTTATTTTTACAAATTACATTCAAAAAATACGAGGTCCTAATCAACCCCACCGCCCCCACCCCCCACTCCCCCCACAGCAACACTCTCTCCCATCATCGTGACACATCCATTGCACCCAGTAAGTACATCTCTGAGCATCACTGCACCCCATAGTCAATGGTCCACATCATAGCCCACACTCTCCCACGTTCCATCCAGTGGGCCCTGGGGGGATCTACAATGTCCTGTAATTGTCCGTGTAGCACCACCCAGGACAACTCCACGTCCCGAAAACGCCTCCACATCTCATCTCTTCCTCCCATTCCCCAAACCCAGCAGCCACCATGGCTACCCTTCCCACACCCATTCCACATTTTCTCTGTGGACATTGGATTGGTTGTGTCCATTGCACATCTATGTCAAGTAGGGGCTTAGATTCCACATGGATACTGGATGCACTCCTCCTGCTTTCAGTTGTAGACACTCTAGGCTCCATGGTGTGGTGGTTGACCTTCTTCAACTCCATGTTAGCTGAGTGGGGTCAGTCCAATAAATCAAAGTGTAGGAGCTGAAGTCTGTTGAGGCTCTGGGCCTGGGTGTCTTATTATCAGTCCAGAAATTCAAATCCCCTAAATATATCTTAAACCCCAGCACCAACTACAATTCCAATAAAGTAGCATGCAAGTCTTGTGGGAAGAGATCCCCTCTGAGTCCAATTCCATCATGTAGAAACACCAGCTCCAAAGAAGGGCCATCTGCCATGGCAGTGAACCCCATCTGCCATGACCATAGAACCCGTGGGTCTCTTTATCCCTCAAAAGAACCAATACCTGGGGTTGTATCTACTTTATCCGTCTCTTAGACTCTGCTCAGTTGTGCATAAGGGCATTCCTTCTGACAACCTCCAGACTCTTTTTTAGAGACTCATAGCCTTATAAACTCATTTCTCCTTTCCATTTCCCCCTTACATTAGGTCAAACAGCACTTTGAAGTCATGTTATTATATGTAGACAGGGATATTCTGCTGATCCGTATTGAACCTTTAATTCAAGGTCATTTTCTAGTTGCATCTTCAGCTGGTATGTGGTAGTGATCCCTCGGTGCCAGGGAGGCTCATCCCTGGGTGTCATGTCCCACGTTGGGGGGAATTCTTGCTGCTATTTCAAACGTCCTTCCAGGATGTTCTAGGAGCCTAGAAGTATCTCCTTTGCAATGTCTTTCTTGATCCCTCAGACCAAAGGGATGCGCTCCCCAACTGTGCTGTAAGGAACATCATTGGGACCTTGTCTTGATGCTTTTATTCCTGGACTTAATAGAAAAGTTTTCTGCATTGTCTCACCTCTAAGCGACATTAGCCAGAGGTCATTCATTTCTGAATTGCCAACCCCCTTCTCTGGGCGCAGCACAGTGCCTTCCTTGTAAAATGCATTTAATAAGTGCTGCCTGAGTTGAGATGTCCATCTCTGATTGGGGACCTTAAGATGATGTAAGGCAATGCCTTCCCATTATCTGCTGGACAACCAGCTTTTACAGCATGGGCTTAGTTACATTCCATTGGTAAGGGTCTCTTCTTTCCTCAAACATATGGCACATCCAGGGAAATGGAATATTTATAGCTGATTTTGAGACCCTGGCACGCACAAAATTGGCTAAGCAAGTCTGCCCTTGAGCATACATCTGATGCCTTTGGATTAACTTGGCACTAGCTGGAAGCAAATAAAACCCTGAACCAAGAGTAGTTGACTTTGACTGGCCTACTAAACCACTGCTCATACATGCATTGCAAACGGTGTGAAACTAGAGACAAATTGAGGACCCTCCAGAATAAAATCTGAGGCTTCAAAGGAAGCCTCATTCATTCTTCCATGAATGCTCCACTCTTGGCCCTCAGCTCTTTCTTACCTGCCCTAAACTGGCCGTCTGTCCCCATTAGTCTAGACCCAGGAGAATCTGCCAGTGTCAAATGTTTATAGGGGAGCACTTGGGAGATGACATTATTATTAAGTGCAACAAAATGAACTATGAATGCCATCTGTTCATTGTGGTAGATGTCAGATGTGCAGTTCCGAAGAATACAGGAGCTCTTTAATATGGGCTCAGTGGCATAAAATGCATCTTCTGCTCACCCAAGCTAGCAGTGGGAATGTAGGACTGTTGACACCATGTCTTGGTTTCTTTGTTTCATCTGTGATTTTTAACCATCTCAGGTCAAGAAGTGATCATGGTGAGTGCTCCAGTATTTTCCCCATTGATGGAGGGCCACATTGTGTGTCGCTGGCAGATTCAAAACCACATCGCTGTAAATCCTGTTGAAGCACACACCTTGGCAACCACAGACTGAGTCCCTTTGAGAAAAAGTGTAGCCCATGTGTGAGACTGAACTGATCAAATGAACACATTATTTTTAATATCCCTTCTTAGAGGACTAAGCTACAGATTTAGGGTTTTTCTGTAAGTTCAATGCTGGGTCCATTTGGGATTGGACACTTATTCCTTCTGTCCAATTTAAGGCAGCTTATGAGCACTGCCCTGCTGTGCTCCCAGGACTGGGAAATACTTCTCCAAAGTGTGCCCTGCCTGTGGGACCTGGGGACTCTGAGCAGCTGCTCTGCTTTCCTACCTGATATCATCGTCACAGTTCCCAGACTTCAGCGACCATGGAGGCAGCCCTAGAAGCTTGCCCTGAATCTTCACTGCATCTCTAGCTAGAGTGGGCTCATCTCTAAACTGCCCTGCAGACTCACAAAACAACCACATGCCACCTGTAGGTGTGACGTGTGCAGCCGACCTTGGGATGCTGTAGGATCTCACTATGAGCCAAAACGTAGGGGCACTACTGGAAATGGTGCTTGGTATATAAACCACCGTGTTTTCAGTCTGAACGGCGATGTGGCATCCGATTGTCTCTGCGACAGGCATGGGGTGGAGAGGAGAGGTCTTAGTGAGAGGAATTAGGGACCTGCATCTCCACCACAGAACTCGAATGAGTCTGAAGAATCCAGAGGGTTGGAGACCCTCAAAAAGGGTCCAATGCCCCAAACTGGCGAGGCTTCCCAGGTCATTGCAATCCTGTTTAGGAACCTAAGCAAACCGATCTTCATGAGACTGTAAGCAGCTCTGAAACAGGAATCGTGTCTTCTCATCTTTTTGTCTTCAGCAGTTAGTGCAGTGCCGGGACTGTCGAAATTCACAACTTAAGAAAAAAAAGGATTATTACTTGTTTAGCTTTGTTGTTTCCACTGGACGCACAGTGTCTGGAATCGCGATACCGTTTCAAAACACATGCATTTAATTAGGTGTCCCAGGAGGCAGCAAATAAGCTGGTCCTGACCAGTGTGCTTCTCTGCTCCCTGCTGGCACAGCCAGGCAAGGGAGCAGGCTGTGTTCCAGCAGCCAGTGGTGTAGGGACTGGAGGGGAATCAGATTGAGGGAAATGTGTTCTAAAGGAGCCTCCTCGGTAGTTGAGGGAAGAACTTGCCGTGCTGGGAACAAGTCACCCTTTCCAGTGAATAGTGCTAATGACTCAGACTCCAAAGTGCAAAGATCTAGAGAAGCAGTAGCTCAGCCATTTATAGCCAGCCATGGCAAAATTTAGGGTGATATGTATAATTTTATCTATCTGCTTATCTATCTATCCATCCATCTATCTAACATCTATCTAATTTATCATCTATCTATCTATCCATTATCTATCCATTATCTATCTGTTGCCTGATTCTAAAATCAGGCAACATTATCTATCTTTCTATCATCTATCTATCTATCTATCTATCTATCTATCTATCTATCTATCTATCTATCTATCTATCTCTCTGTCTGCCTATCCATCTATCCATCTATTATCTATCCACTATCATCTATCCATCATCTTTCTATACTTCTATCTATCCTCTATCATCTCTATCTATCATCTTTATCTGTCCATCTATCATCTATTATGTATAGTTATCTATCTATCTATCTATCTATCTATCTATCTATCTATCTATCTATCTATCTATCTACCTGCCTAATCCATCCAAGGAGAAAAATAACACATATTTATCAGAAAGATCACATGGATCTCTTTTTTCCATTTAGCAATAGATAATAATCACATCCTTTTCTCAGTAAACTCTTGTACCTCATTTTAATGGATCATGTCACATTCCATTGTGTGGCTATATTTTTATTCATTTAACCATTCGTATGCTAGATATGTCTCAATTTTGCTAAGTGACCTTAGTCTAATGAAAGGTTGAAAATGACCTCACCCCAAAATGATTTTAAGTAACATATAAAAATTTTCTCTATTATAGAGAAATAGATAAATGGAAGAATTGCAAGACTCTGCCATGCATTTTTGAGTCATGGTTGGTGATGTGTTCCTGTATGCTGTCTTGCTCATGGAATGTATTCAATCAGTGACGGCTTAACCAATGAAAGGATGCAATTGTGGATACACAGACTAAAAGATCCTAAACGTGAAAACACTTATGGGGGAGGAGAGCAGATGAATGGCTCTCTTTCCCAACTTAGTTATGAACCAGTGGAGGTATCAGAGGAGTCAAGACAGAAGGGTTCCAGGTGTTGGGTATACTGTTGGCAGACGTAATATCTGAGGTTGTGGTTTAGGGAAGGAGCTACACTGGGGACCTCAGCAGCCCACCCATGTGTTGCTGAGCTCAGAGTTGTGATCTTCCTTCTGGCAACTGACATCACCCCATGGCTAAGAGCAGATGCCCAAAGCAACACATTAAAGAAGCCAAGCCAAGCTTCCTAAGGCAGGGGACCTGGGCAAGAGGCCAGGAGGTTGGGACTTCAGGTTGGGGACCTCACAGAAATCCAAGGAGTGGAGATGTGTGCACACCCAAAGCAGATCGTATTTCCACATCGACCTGTCTAACATCCACAGATGGCCAAAGTGAAATGAATGCTAATATGCTCTTCCACCATAATAAATATGGACCAATTAGTCTCAATCACTAAGTTAGCATATACACATTGCTGATTTATCCAAATGATTCTTGTTCTGTTGAGCAGGTGTCCTCATCATTTCTAAGTACTGATTTTTTTGGGGAGAATGATCACCTATAAGATGGTGGGATGGCTCACTACTGAACTTATACAGAAAAGTAAATCATTGTCTCACGAAGACATGTCAGCAGCATTTGTATTTCAGCCTCTTTTTTTAAAAAAAGATTTACCTTTATTTATTCCTCTTCTCTTCCCCTCTCCCCCACCCCAGTTGTCTCTTCTCTGTGTCCATTCGCTATGTATTCTTCTGCGTCCACTTCCATTCTTGTCAGTGGCACCAGGAATCTGTATCTCCCTTTGTCGCATCATCCTGCTGCATCAGCTCTCCGTGTGTGTGGTGCCACTCCTGGACAGGCTGAACTTTCTTTCATGCTGAGTGGCTCTCCTTACGGGATGCACTCCTTGAATGTGGGACTCCCCTATGTGGGGGACACCCCTGCATGGCACAGCACTCCTTGCACACATCAGCACTGCACGTGGGCCAGCTCCACATGGGTCAGGAGGCCCTGGGTTTGAACCATGGACCTCCCATGTGGTAGGCAGATGCTCTATCCATTGACCCAAGTCTGCTTCCCTCAGTCTCATGTATTTTCATGCTGATAAAAAGTGAAATGAATCCCCTGAAAATAATATATGGCAGGCAGCAGCATGCAGAGGCAAAAACTGGTGGCTCCCACGGCCACCTAGAAGGACCTGAGAGGAGATGTAATTGAGGTCCACATCGTTAACTAGACACTTTAAAAGCCACGTGTGTGTGGGCAGAGGACAAAATCTGGTTGTGCAGGAACTGAATGCAACCAGATGATATCACACGTGATTTAAGTCCTTCATGCATGGGCGAGTTTCTGAGTTGGCTTTTCCTTTTCCTACATTTGATGTTAGAATCAGGCAACATGCATGCTATTTCAGAAGAGGAAGAAGATTGATTCAGATCCATCTTCTCTAGAAGACAGTGTGGGTGCCCTGCCTCGGGGCATTTTCCCACCATTTCTGGGGTGTTTCCACCATCTTTGGAGAGCCCATCTTCACTTCATTGAGTTTGCACCTGTGTTAAGGCACATCTACAGAAGGACCTCTTGGGCTGCTGGAGATGCTGTGCCCATGTGCTCAGACAGCTGGATGTGCTTTGAGTTTGCATTCCCTTTTCCTGTGCCAATGGCTCACAGGTGCAGAGTGGCCAATGGCTCGCAGGTACTGGGTCACCAATGGCTCACATGTGCAGAGTCACCAATGGCTGGCAGGTGCAGAATCACCAATGGATCACAGGTGCAGGGTCACCCATGGCTCACAGGTGCAGAGTCACCAATGGCTCACAGGTGCAGGGTAATCCAGGATAGCTCTCTGGCCTCCAGTTGGGATAAGTCTGAGGCTTAATTGACAGAGGCAGACTCACACCTGCTCTTGGTGGTGCCTCACCTTGCACCTTGTCATAGTGTCTGCCTTCTTATGTACTTTCTCCTCCACATCCTCCCACTCTCCTGAGAGCACCCTGAGGCAGACAACCCTCAGGTGGGCCCATTCTTTCACAAGCTGGAAAGTTCCTTCCCCTTGAGGGTGACTTGCTTCTAGTCAAGAAAATATAGCAAAGGGGAAGGGGCTTTGCAAATGGAGTTAGGATCTGAATCAGGTGATTTTTAGTTAATGATAAGGGAGTTTGTTGTGGATGGGCCTGACTCAATCAGGTGAAACTCAAAGGCATCCTTTCTTGATTTCTGGATTAGAAGAGCTCAGCTGCCTTTTTGCGAGAGGGGCTAAGGAGAGTTTCGTGGGGCATGTAAATGTGGGTGGCCCGTATCGCTGAGAGGGACCCTCAGCTGACAGCCTTTCAGGAAATGGAGGCTTTGGTCCAATAACCACAAGGAGATGAATTCTGCCAACAGCCTGAAGGCACACAGAGGTGGATGTTTCCCCAGTCCCCAAGGAGACCACAGCCCTGGCTGACAGCTGGATTGCAGCCGTGTGACACAGTGGGTTAGGGGGCCTGGCTCAGCTGTGCTTTAATTCCCTGACAGACAGACACTGTAAGATAATAAATGGTGTGTTAAGTTGCTAAGTTCGCAGTAATTTGTCGTGCAGCAACAGAAAGGTAGTGAGGGACAGCGTTTGGGTTGGTGAATGTCCCTGCCAATTCTTTCTGCCCCAGGAAAGGTCAAGAAAGGTCCCTGCCGACCTCAAAGTGTGACCCTCCCAATGTCCGGATTTCCAGACAAATGAAAAAGAAAACATCTCCTAAAAACTGAGGGCTAAAATCTAGCTCGGGAATGTCTAAATGTTGTGTGACGTGGTTCTGAATCGAAAGGGCAGAAGGATAATCGTATTATTCCGTTGAAGGCTCTTGGGTTCTGCAACATCCACTTCAATATTTATCTTTTTAAAAAATGTTATAGCTGGAGAAAACGTTCACCTTTGGACTTGGCAGGCACCTCATACACCTGGACCCAATTTGTTTATTCATGAAAGTTGTTTGTCAGTGTTTACTGTGTGTCGTAGGCATTAATCTCAGGACGAGGGGTTCAGCAAGGAAGGGAGGGACAAGGTCCCTCCAAGCATGGAATTTGAGTTCTGGAGGAGAAAGCAGATGGTAAGCAGGCAGCCCCATGAATGCTTAAAAGAAAGGTGTTGAGAGAAGGTGGTCGATAGCAGGAAGGACACGGGGCAGGTGGGGCAGGGCTGATGGACTGTGCAACCAGGAGCCATTTCCCAGGTGGTAGCTGAGGCAGAACCCCCCTGGGAATTGCCACCCTGTGCCCTGAGCTTATTAGAGTGGAGAGAAGGGCTTTCTCTCCAGGGCGAGATGGAGATTCAGAGGCACACCCATGTCCTGTCTTAACATTGTAGCTTGCAGTTAAATGTATCCATGTGATTAGCCAAGTAGGAATTTAAATGTATCCATGTGATTAGCCTCTAGCAATTTAAAGAATTGTAGTACATTAAAACTTCAACCATGAGGCATATTAAATATGTAAAACCTTTTGATAAAAAACAATGCAGGGAAACGGATGTGGCTCAACCAATTGGCTCCCGTCTACCATAAAGGAGGTCCAGGGTTTGATGCCCAGGGCCTCCCGGTGAGGGCAAGCTGGCCCACTTGGTGAGGTGGCCCACGCAGAGAGCTGGCCCATGTGGGAATGCGGCCCCGAGCGGGAGTGCCGGCCGTTGCAGAAAGCTGGCACAGCAAGATGATGCAACAGGAGACACAGAGGAGAGGAGAGAAGAAGACATAGCAGAACAGGGAAACTGAGGTGGTGCAAGAGAGTGATAGCCTCTCTGCCACTCCAGAACGTCCTAGGATCCCTGCCCAGAACCACCTAATGAGAATACAAGCAGACACAGAAGAACACACAGTGAATGGACACAGAGAGCAGAAACGGGAAGAATGGGAGGGGGTGAGAAAAAATAAAAATAGATCTTTAAAAGCAAACAAACAAATAAAAAAACAATGCACACCGTGGAGATGGAATCATGTCCCAAACGAAAATGTGTCTGGGTCCTAAGCCCTGGCCCTGGGGGTGTGGGCTCCTTGGTAAATGGGATGTTTGAAGATCCTATTAAGATGAATCCAAACTGGGCAAGAGGGAGATGTTACTCCCATGTGACCAGAGTCCTCAGAAGCGGAGGAAATTTGGATGAGGGAGTTGAAAACACAGGAACACACAGGAGCGACAGATGGCCATGTGACGGAGGCAGACTGGCTGTCGGCCAGCTGCCACCAGCAGGCTACAGACTTTGGAGAAGGATGGCCTGCTGTTACATTGATGTCGGCCTCTAAGTCTGCAAATCGTGAGCCAATAAATTCCTGTTGTTGGAACCTACCAAATACCAGCGCGTGGTGTTTGTCATAGCAGCCCTGGCAAACATATACTACCCACTCAAAATTATACTGGATGTGCTAGTAAGACATTGAGACAAAAAATGTACAGAGGGATGGAAAAACTGTTTGGGAAGAAGCGTATCATTTTTTTCTACTGAGAATACAAGGAAATCTTCAGGGAATCTGTTAATAAGGGAGTTTCATAAAGCTGAGGAATGTAAGAGGAATCTGCAAAAAAGCAATTTGGGTTCCTCTAGAAGTAAAACAAATTATTAGGAAACATCTTTTAACAAGCTTTATATTAAAAATAAAAATTAAAAAAACCCAACAAGGATAAAGTGCCTAAAATATACCTATCATGAAAGCCCATTATGGAGAGAAATAAACATAAATGAAGATGTAACACATAAGCAGATAGATATACTTTGATGATTAAAGGGAAGATTTGATGGCTGTACAGATATTTATTTTCCTGAAATACATAAAAATTCAATGCACTGCTGCCTATCACATCACAATTGAGTATTTCATTAAACTGGACAAGATGGTTCTCAATTGACATGGAAGGTAAATGGCCAAGACTTGTCAAGAAAATTTGGAAGGAGAATAATAAAGATGGGGAAATACTCTTTAAAAATAGCAAGACCTTAGAAAGCCTATAGTAATTACAACAGTGTGGCCCTGGGTAGACAAAGAGACCAAAGGACTAAAATAGACTAGAAATAGATGAAGGCATGAAAGGAAACTCATAGTAGATAACACAGAAATTCATTGTAAAGCAGGGTGGAGAGAGTGGGTCTCCAGAAAAACAGTGCTGAAGCAATTGTCTATGCCACACTAATGGAGGGGATGATAGACTGTTCATCACAACATAAAAAAATAAGTTAGGTGGATTAAATACCTAAATTTAACAAGGAAATGTTCACACGTTTAAAAGAAAGTGTATGAGAAATGTTTTGTGGCTTTTGACTAGGGAAAGTTTTAGTAAGACACCCGGAAGGAAAATATTGGCATACCAAATTGCATTAAAAGCAAAAGCTTCTGCATAACAGAAGGCACTGTTAACCAATTTTAAAGCCACAGACTGGGAAATATGTACAAGGGCTAAAACCCAAAATGGATTTGGTCCCCACCATAAGGAAGTCTTAACAAAGTGATAAGGAAAAGGAACACTGAAGAAAATAAGCAAATGATATAAAAAAGACATTTTATATTAAAGAAGACTAAACAGTTCAAAGCATTACAAAAATTTGTTCAAACCCTAAAAGTTAAGAAATTATACTTTTAAATAATGGGGAGCTCCTTTTTTGATATCATTTAGATTTTTTTTATTTGCAAGATTTGACGGTACCAAGTGTTTCCTTTGGTTGTGGAAAATGGAAGTTTTCATACTCTGTTGGTTAGACTACAAATCTGTTCAATTATTTTGGAAATACCTAGCAAAGTTGAAAGCACACTTCCTTGCAAACTTATGACCTAGTCATTTCACAGAAACAGAAACAATGCACACACACTCACACATGCTCGAGGAGATACAAAACATTGAAAAAAATCACAATAACCTAAATGTCAGGGATATACATTCAATGTAGTATTATAAAACAGTTAAAAATAAATGAACTGGGTCTGCAAATAAAAGCTGGGATACATTGCAAAAATATCTCTGAGGAAATACCATGTGGCCATGTGGTAAAGATAAAGTTTGATATTGTGCATGCAAATTAAAAAAGAGGGAGAGAGCCATAGCACAAATTGTTTTCTGTAGGTGTGTCATGTCACATAAAAACATGCCTGGGAAGGTAGTGTTCTCAATTACTTGAGGATAATGGTTATTTTCAGGGAGAAAGAAAAAGCAAGAAAATGGAATTTTTCATACTCTTGGTTAGCCTACAAATAGTTGGTTAAACTATATGTGTTTGATGTCCTGAAAAATCCGGATCTTAGATAAATTTGGTAAAATGGTAGTATTTGTTGAATATGACTTTGGGTTTCTGTTTCCCCATATTATTCTCCACATATTTTTGATTATGAAATGGTTCCCTTTTTTTTAAATTAAGAGACTAGGTTGATTGGGTTTAGCAAATACGTTGATGACAATTTAAGTTAAAAGCTAGGAAGAAATTTATTTTTCCCGAATTATCTTATTCCTTCTTTTAGTTTAATCTTTTTCTGTTACATTTTTACTGCCATTAAACCACACCATCTAAAAGACAACAGGCCCAAATAAAAACAACTCCACGTAAAATGTAATTTAATATGCAATAATGTCAAAAGTCTCATACCCCATGGAGAAGCCTAAAAAAAGCACCATTTTAGCATTCTCTCCAAAAGGACATTTCCTGAGTCACAATATTTTAGAGAACAAAGTGGATGAAGTCAAAGCTTGAAAGGTCAAGGAATAATAAAACCATCTCATTATGCATTGACTAAAATGAGCAAACTTATGCTGTATAAAACTTACTCATAGCAGCTGTTTGCTAACGTATGCTCTATAGTTTTCACCTCCTTCTTCTATTTTTCATGACATTTTCATGATACTTGAAAAGAAAAACACAAAAACATGCATAAAAAGCACTTTTTTTTGGAAAAAAAGCCACAAAAAAACAAAAACAGAACCAATGCCCAGAATGCATTCCTTGCAGGGTGATGAGAATACGTGATTTTAGGACAATCCAAACGAACTTAATTTCATCTTCTGGTTTTTATATTTTAACACCTGGTAAATTAAGCAATGCTCCCAATTAATATAAAAACAACCTAAAATGTGGCATTGCTTAGGCAGATGGTTTGCAGATTGACTAGGTTAAATCTTGGGGAAATATCGATGTGGAGGATCGCCTCTGCCACCCACCCATGAGTAACAACTGTCAGAGGAACTTCAAGAAGTCTATTTTATTTTATTTTATTTTATTTTATTTTATTTTATTTTATTTTATTTTATTTTATTTTATTTTATTTGTTTGTTTGTTTGTTTATTTTTATTTCTCTCCCCTTCCTCCTGTTGTCTGCTCTACGTGTCCATTTGCTGTGTGTTCTTCTGTGTCCGCTTGCATTCTTGTCTTGCGACACCGGGAAACTGTGTCTCTTTTTTTATTGCGTCATCTTGCTGTATCAGCTCTCCATGTGTGTGGCACACTCCTGGGCAGGATGCACTTTCTCATGCAGGGCGGCTCTCTTTGTGGGGTGCACTCCTTGAGCGTGGGGCACCGCTATGCAGGGGACACCCTTGCATGGCACAGCACTCCTTGTGTGTGGCAGCACTGTGTGTGGGCCAGCTCACCACATGGGTTAGGAGACCCTGGGTACCGAACCCTGGACCTCCTATATGGAGGTCATTTGAGCCACAACTACTTCCCAAAAAGTCTATTTTAATAGACCCAAACCCAACTGGTGGAGCACTCTTCATGTCAGGTACTTGAAGGAAGATAAAGGGCAACAGAAGAAGTGATTTCCATTGCACCGCCATGGTCTGCAAATGCTTCCTCTTGGGTCCAGTGTGGCTGGCACCAAGTACTGGTCACGGTGTCTTCCGGACCCCAGCACAGGTGTGTGTTGTCATCAAGGTGTCCATGGGAGAGAGCTGAGAGATGGGGCTGTGCATGGGGCACCAACCTGCTACTCCCAAAGTTAGGATGAAGCCTGAATGCTTTATACTCCACCCTCCTGCTTCCAAACAAACCCAACACAGCAGTTTCTGCACGTTAGAGTCCCTCAAGGCTCTCACATTGCAGATGAAGGTTTGTCTCCCCCAAGAGCCCCCCAGGTAGCAGGAAGTTTCAACACCATTAACCCTTCTTCTTGGTCGTGCTTGAGATGGAGAGTTTTAACACTTGGGAATTAAGTTGTTTATTGCCATGAGTTATTATCTCTGACACATATGTTAAAATAGACACATTCTAAAGCAAATCCTAATGTGATTTACAACTCCTTCTTCTCAAGTTGAGATGGTCATAAAACACATGATTTAGGAAATGTCATGCACATACGAAACCAACCGAGAGAGACTTTTAAAAATGTGCAAGGACATGGGAAATACATCAATCATGAAGTCTTCCTGGAAAAAAAAAAAACAACCACTTAGAGATGTAACCCAATGAAATAAGAGATCAATCAAAATAAAAACTTTTTGATTCGGGAAAGCAAGGCATGATCGGAGAGGTGGCAAATGGGGATCCGTCTACCTGTAGAATTACGTCTAAATAAATGTGATAAACGTCATTGCAAAGCAGAATGTAAATGTTAACATCCTTGAAAGAATTTCTAATATGCTAAATTATGATGATGATATATCTCATAAAAGGTAGGAAAATAATCCTTTGGAAAGCAGAAGAAATATGTTAACACATAGATAAAATTTGACAAATTACAAATGGAAAAACAGTTGAACTGATGAATTAAATATCTAAAGCTCTGAAAAATATGTTCAAGAGAAATGTATCTACTCTATCTATCTATCTATCTATCTATCTACCTATCATCTATTATTCTACCCATCCATCTATCAACTACCCACCCACCCATCCATCTAATCAATCTTTATCTCCATATACCTATTTATCTCTATATTTGCATCTATCTATCTACCTACCTACCTATCATCTATCCACATATCTACCTACCTACCTATCAAAATCTAGCACCTAACTAGCTATCCATCCATCCAAAGGGTGGAGGGAACAAAATTACAAAACTTTAGACGAAATAGATTATAATCACAGATAATGATGAAATAACAAAATTTAAAAGTCCCTAGTAGAACACGATCTTATTAAGGTAAAGAATCTGCATGAAATAAATGCTTAAAATGTAAATTCATTTATTAGCTCAAGAAGATGTAGAGAACCTCAGAAGACTAATCCTCAGGAAAGAATTGTAGCATGTTTTAAGGAAACTAGACTTCAGGTCCCTTCTGTGAATTACCTGTTTCTCTTTCTTTCTTTACGCTGTTTCTGCAGAGACCCTGTCTTCCCTATTTTCCAGAGTTGCCTTGTTCCTGGGAGAGGGGAAACACTTGTCACCTGCTTGGCCGCTGGCTCGTCGGTGCAAATGCCAGTCAGCAGCACCTGCCTATTTTCCTTCTGCTGGAGGAATCCTGCCAACATGTGGAAGTGCAGAAGGTACATAAAACAGACACAGGAAGACAGGAAGTTCTAGCTCATTTAGGGAATTCAGAAACCTGCAGGATCAAAAGCATACATCCAGAGCACCGAGAACCCATGGGTGTGGGGCAGCAGTCCAGGGTGCAGAGGACTTGACTTTAAGGAAAATAGAACCAAATTACCAACACGAGTTCAAACGTCAGTGCTTCAGAGTGAGAAAACCAATCACAGCAAAAACATGAAAACTACTCACAGAATCACAAAATCTAATAAATTTTTTAAAAATTCAACTACACGACAAAATGCTACAATGCTTTTTTCATTTTCCATCTGCTCACTTACTCTTTGATTACCTCTCTGTATGACAGCAGCTTTTGTTTTCTTTCTTTTTTTTTTTTTTTTAAGGAGGTACCGGGGATTGAACCCAGTACCTCGTACGTGAGAAGCAGGTGCTCAACCACTGAGCTACACCCGCTTTTGTAGTTGGTGCTATAAAATAGGGGACTTCACACACAGGTGTAATCACTGCTTATGAAACTGCTGCAGGTTTGTGTCCTAAAATCACAGGATTTCTAATAAATTCCATTTTGCTCAATTTCCATCAGAAAAAAAAATGATGGACTTGTAGATGTATACACTGCATTATAGAGTATACTGCTGATACGTGAGAATCTGTTTTAGCGGAACGATGGCCCAGTTCCTGACCCAAGGAATCAAGGCAACGAGTACTGTTGTTTGAAGACACTGAGCTTTGGGGAGATTTGTCACGTGGCACTGATAACTGGGACGACTTGTCCTAAGTGGAGGAGTGTTTGACAGACTAGCTTCCAAATCTTTAATTTCTAATGTCTGTTCTTAAGTGTTCATGCATTTTGCTGAATTTCAATGCTGATTGCTTAAGGTATGTTCATAATGCCATGTGATCATTAGTTCTGCATCTGTGGGTCATGACAGAGGATGAGCTGATACTGGGCACAAAAGGAGTATTCAGGGGAGCCATCCTTGCATCAGCACAGTTAGCAATAATTTGCCTATAAGCAGAATAGTAGCAAACCATGTAAACTCCAGCTAAGTATGTCCTCCGCTCAACTTCCTGGCTGCATCCCAAAAATGCCTGTGAGCTTTCAAAAGTTTCTAGTCATGCGGAACGTGTGAAGGAGTGGACCTCAGAGAGGAAAGAGGCAGTGCTCCTTAACAATTGGGGTAAAAATACTTTACATGTGCAAAGTTTACAAAGTCACATGACCGCAAGAATATTTCAGAGTGCTCTTTCTGGGTCCTGGAAGGGAAGAGGTCAAGTGAGACTCCTTGAAGCTGAAGCTTTATTAACTGCATAGAAAATTAGCCCTTGGGTGAGAATAATGAAAGAAACTTAAGCTAAAAAAAAATCATGGGAAACGGACTTGGCCCAGTGGTTAGGGCGTCCGTCTACCACATGGGAGGTCCGTGGTTCAAACCCCGGGCCTCCTTGACCTGTGTGGAGCTGGCCCATGCGCAGCGCTGATGCGCTCAAGGAGTGCCGCGCCACGCAGGGGTGTCCCCCGCGTAGGGGAGCTCCAAGCGCAAGGAGTGCACCCCATAAGGAGAGCCGCCCAGCGCGAAAGAAAGTGCAGCCTGCCCAGGAATGGCGCCACCCACACTTCCCGTGCCGCTGACGACAACAGAAGCGGACAAAGAAACAAGACGCAGCAAATAGACACCAAGAACAAACAACCAGGGGAGAAGGGGAAATTAAATAAATAAATAAATCTTTAAAAAACAAAACAAAACATCATCATCATCATAAATGCATTAAATTGCATTACTGGAAGTAAGGCAATGAAAGCACCAAAACAAAAAAAACATGATTTTGAATTGAAAAACATTAGGAAAGGATCCAAAGAAAAGAGAGAAAGAATGAAATAGTGGGGGTCTGGGGAAAAAAGTGGAAGGCAGAGTATACAATAGATAAAATATTAAGCAACAGAAAATATTGGAGACTCAAACCAACTAATGTATGGTTTCATGGCGATGGGCACAAGGAAAATGTTGAGGGGAAGAAGAAATAATTATATAATCAGCCGAATCAGAATCAGAATTTCTAGAACTCTTCCTTTCCCCCTTTCTGGTTTAAGGATGTGTTCCTGTTTTGTGATCTCCCAGAAGCAGGAAACATACACAAATGCCATGGTCTGATTGCCACAAAGGAGGTGTTCCCTCTATAGATAATTGTCTGACAGAAGTCGGGAGGGAAAAGAAGGTTTATTAGCAAATAGTTGTTAATAAATGTCATTATTTTGGGCAGTTGTCATGAAAAATTTAATTGGCTCATTTTTCATAACCTCTGACAGGAGGCTAATTCATTTGCTTGCCAAGGAATACACTGAGCCAATTATTTATTCTGGAAAGTTTAGATAGAAAATTTACTGCCTGAAAATCATGCTTTACTAAGAGCAATATTGAGATTTCTCTTAGAGCTATGTTGGTAACTCCTAATCCCTGCCATAAAGGTTTTCCAAATTATCTTGGCCGTGCTCTACAATGCAGAAATTTGGGAGCAAAATTAATGTTTTGTTGTTTTTGTTTTCTTTAAAGAGCTAGTGGGGGCATGTTTGTGATAAAACCGCTAACATTCTTGCAGTCTTCATCCCTGAAGAGTTTGATGATTATTAGTAAATTAATTATTCAATAGACATCACTAAGGCCTTACTACATATGGTTGTGTGTTAGTATCTAATGAGGCTGCCATTAAAAACATGCTTGTGCACTAGAATTGCACACTCCTCACGCCGAAAATCGTCTCATCATGCAACAATACATTTACGGTTATTTATTTTATCTTCTTGAAAAGTTTGACAGAAACCATTTTAAACGCTCTTAATGACCTCTTAATGACTCCTATGTTCAGGTAAGAACATTTTAGGCACAGACAGGTTATGTAATGTATTCAAAGTCACTTAGCTAGTGAGACGTAGAGCTTGAACTTTTTGTTTTAGAATGCATTTCAATTCCCTGAAATTGCACAAAATCTTGGTACAGAGAGTTCTGTACATCCCATACCCACTTTCCTCCAACGTGAACGTCTTCTATTACCACGGTGCGTTTATCACAACCAAGACACCTACGCCGGCACATTAGTAGGAACACCTTCAGACTGTATTTGAATTTCACTAGTCTTTTTTTTTTTTTAAGATTTATTTATTTATTTATTTCTCTCCCCTTCCCCCCCACCCCAGTTGTCTGTTCTCTGTGTCCAATTTCTGTTCTCTTTGTCCGCTTCTGTTGTTGTCAGCGGCACGGGAACCTGTGTTTCTTTTGGTTGCGTCATCTTGTGTCAGCTCTCTGTGTGTGCGGCACCATTCCTGGGCAGACTGCACTTTCTTTCTCAGTGGGCGGCTCTCCTTACGGGGCGCACTCCTTGTGGGTGGGGCTCCCCTACACGGGGGACACCCCTGTATGGCTTGGCACTCCTCGCGCGCATCAGCACTGCGCATGGGCCAGTTCCACATGGGTCAAGGAGGCCCCGGGGTTTGAACCGCGGACCTCCCATGTGGTAGACGGATGCCCTAACCACTGGGCCAAGCCTCACTAGTCTTTTTCCTTGTGCCCTTCTTCTCCTCCAACATCCCATCCAGGACACCATGTTGCATTCAGTTGTCTTGGCTCCTCAGACCCCTTTCAGCTGTGATAAGTTTCTTAGACTTTCCTTTTCATGGCCCTGACAGTTTTGGGGAGGGCTGTTATGCATTTTCTAGAATGCCCCTTCATTTGGGATCATCTGATGTTTTCTCATGATTAGCCTGGCGTTATGGGTTTTAGAGAGGAAGGTGAGCGTGATGAAGTGCCCTTCCCACCACTTCATATCAAGGATGTCTGGCTTTCGTTTGCTAAGCTGCTGAAAGCAGCTTCCATAAAATGTATTGGCTTTTAATGGTGAGGATTTATTAGCTCAGAAGCTTACAGCTTCGAGGTTGAGAAAAATGTCCAACTCAAGCCATCATCAGGTGATGCTTTCTTCCCAAAGACCAACTGCTGGTAAGCCTGGACTTCTCCATCACATGGCAAAGTCCATGGCAGCCATCTGGTAGTTTCTCCCCTCTCTTCTGAGTTTAGTTGCTTTCAGCTTCTTGCTTCCATGGTTTTATATCTGCCTGAATTTTATCCTCTTATAAAAGACTCCAGGGAAGTGGATTTGGCTCAATAGATGGAGTGTCTGCCTACCACATGGGACATCCAGGGTACAAACCCAGGGCCTCCTTGACCTGTGTGGAGCTGGCCCATGCACAGTGCTGATGCACACAAGGAGTGCCCTGCCACACAAGGGTGTCCCCTGCGTAGGGGAGCCCCATGCACAAGGAGTGTACCCCACAAGGAGAGCCACCCAGTGGGAAAAAAGTGCAGCCTGCCCAGGAATGGTGCCACACACATGGTGGAGAGCTGATGCAGCAAGATGACACAAAACAAAAGGAGACACAGATTCCCAGTGCTGCTGCCAAGAATGCAAGAAGACACAGAGGAACACACAGCGAATGGACAAAGAGAGTAGACAACCTGGGGTGGGGGGAGAAATAAGTAAAATTTAAAAAATAAAATTTACAAAAAAAGGATTAAGCCCCATCCTGGGCCATGCCTTAACTGAAGTCACCTAATCAAAAAATCCTATTGACAATAAGTTTATACCCACAGGAACGGATGAGTTTTAACAACATGATTTTCTGGGGAACCTACAGTTTCAAACCATAACAAGTGCTATCCACTTGACTCATCACTGATGAGGCAGACTTGAATGACCTGGCTGAGGTTATGTTTGTCAGGATTCTTCTCTATCAAAGTACTCCTTCTCCTCCCCTCCCCACCCCTGCAATTGCACATTCTACTCCTTGGAAACAAGTCACTAACTGTAGCCCAAAGGGGGAGTAGAGCATCGATTTATAAGCAAAAATACGTGTTCTTTGTCACTACACATAGGCTAAACTGGAAACCACGAAAGGATGAGAAACAAATTAAGTTCTATCACTGCCTTCCCATCATCCCATATGTGGTTTTGTGCAATGCTTAGGAGCACAGACTCCATGTGGCAAACCCTAATAACAAGGGGAAGACCTACCAATGAATGGGATCTGGGCAGAAGTGGGAAGAGGGGAGATGCATCCAGCTGCTAAGAGTTCAGAAACAATATGCTAGAAGGGGTGACCCTTCTGTGGAGCCTTGCAAAATGATTAGGAGTTATACAGCATGATGAAAAATCACTGCAAACCAAAAATCACTGCCACTAAGGTTAAGAAGACTCCTGAGTCTAATATTCCTGGAGCACAGTGGAAAAGTGCTCTGCCAAGTGATAGCGTCAAAGAGAAATTTGCAAACCACCTTATGAGGAGCTTTGCAATGCCAACCTCAAGATCTGAACTTGATTTTGAAACCTCTGGGATGCTGTTGAGGTATGAGAGCCCAAAGTTTGCCCCTTAATTTTAACTAGAGAAGATCATTTTATTAGAATATTTATCTGATTTCTAAATTCATGCCATAGTCAGCCATAGAATATCTTCATTTCAGACCCTTGTCAAGGAACATAATCTCGAACTACATGTCTGTCTTACCAAAACTCTCAGTTGACACAAAGTGGTGAAATACTAACTAAAATAATGGGATACCAATTTGGCAAAGATGAGTAAATTTGAAAATAACCTTTGTGAAGGAGACTATCACTCTTCCTTGTGCCTGAGTGTCTGGGAGAGCAATTTGGAAATAAATATATCAGCCTTCATAAATGCATATGACCTTTGAAGTAATAATATCATTTTGTAGAATAAGCTAGGAAATAAGCTATAGATGCGTTCACCTAAATGTGCAAATAAGTTTACGCCATTATTTTTCAGGGCTTCCTGGTTTCCAGTAGCAAAAAATGGAAACAAATGTCCATTAATAGGCATGTACATGGGTGCTTCATGCTGTGCGTTGCTGTACACCTTGGTGAGATGATACCAGAAATTATGAAAGATATTAAGTGAAGAAGTTACAAAGGAACAAGCCTACAAAGGTCCCGCTTGTGTTACACCATGTTTTATATAACAATATTAGGTAAATGTGTTTGCAAAAGCACAGAACTTTTCTGGAAAGAGGCACAATTTATTATTAAAAGTGGTATATGTGGAGAGTGTTGTGGGGGTAGGTTAATTTCTTTGTATTCTTCTGAAGTGTTTAGATTGTTCATAGGAATATGCTCTTTGATTTAAAACTCTTTTTATCAGTTTACAAATGTAATGTTTATGGAGAATTACAGAAGGCTGTTTGTGTACCCCTTTCCTTTGGGTGTTTTCCATCAATAGGTCACAGGTGCTTCAGAAGACTGTCAACTTAGATGCAATTATTCTGGATTCTCAATGATTTGCCTTCTCTGGCTGGCATCTTAGAGTCCTGTGTTTGGGGTTTAGTTTGCCAACAGCTGTCAAGGCAATATACCAGAAACGGGTTGGCTTTTACAATGGGGATTTATTAATTTATAAGGTTACAGTTCAAAGACTGAGAAAAATGTCCGAATCAAGGCATCAGAGGAAGCTCTCTCCCCAAAGTCAGAGCTCCTGGCGATCCTGGACTCCAGTCACATGACAGGGCACGATGGCTGTATGCTTTCTTGCCCTACTCCTCTCATCTGTTGCTTTCAACTTCTAGCTTCCTTCAGCTTTCTCTCTGCTCCTGTGGCTTTCTCTCTCCTGGTTTCTGTTCCTTTCAGCTTCTGGCTTATGGGACAGTCTCTCTCTGCTTCTGGAGGTTTCTCTCTGTCTCTCTGTATTCATCCTGTTTATAAAGGACTCCAGTAAGTGGATTTAGACCCAACCTGGGAAGCAGACTTGGCCCAATGGATAGGGCATGTGCCTACCACATGGGAGGTCCGCGGTTCAAACCCTGGGCCTCCTTGACCCATATGCAGCTGGCCCATGCGCAGTGCTGGTGCACGTAAGGAGTGCTGTGCCACGCAGGGGTGTCCCCTGCATAGGGGAGCCCCATGCGCAAGGAGTGCACCACGTAAGGAGAGCTGCCTAGCGCGAAAAAAAGTTCAGCCTGTCCAGGAATGGCGCCGCACACACGGAGAGCTGACGCAACAAAAAGAAACACAGATTCCCGGTGTCGCTGATGAGGATAGAAGCGGTCACAGAAGAACACACAGCGAATGGACACAGAGCAGACAACTTGGGGGAGGGGTGGGCTGGGGAAGAAGAAAGAAATAAGTAAAAAATAAATCTTTAAGAAAAAAAAAAAGACCCAACCTGGCTTATTCCTCACTGAAGTAATCTAATCAGATTGGCTTTAAATGAATCTAATCAAAAGGTACTACCTACAATAGATTCCCACCCACAGAAATGGATTAATTTAAAAACATAATTTTCATGGGTCCACAGAAGTCTCAAACTACCACAGGGTGGGGCTCATTAAGGAATGCCACCAGTATCTATAGATTTAGGACTATAGGAAAACCATTTTTTTTTCCATGAAAAACTGTTAAGTGTATGTACATATTCCTTATAAAAAATCAAAACTTCACTGAAAGTCTTCTGTTTAAAAAACTCATCAGATTTCCATTATCTTTTAAGCCTACAAACAAATTTAGTACCATACATGAAGTGATAGAAAGAAAGAAGGGGGGGGGGTAGGGAAGGAAGAGAGAGAGTAAAAGGAAGGAAGGAAAGGAGGGAGGGAGGGAAGGAAAGAGGGAGGGAAACAAAGTAAGAAAGAAAGAAAGATAAAGAGAGAAAGAAAGAAAAAGAGAAAGGATTCGGAGAGGCGATGCATCAGCCCAGGTCATGTAGTCAAGTTGTTGAACCATGATTAAAGGTGGTTCTGATCTACTGCAAAGTCCTTGTGCTTTTCTCTCTACTGAGAATGTCTTTTTTCAAAGTGTTAGGAAGTGGCTTTCCCAATACAGCCCACCTTCCCCCAACATCTCTCTTGAAGCTATTTCTTCCTTCACTATAACTGAGCCTGCTTCCATCCCTGAGAAACTCAGCTGAGAATCTTGCCTCAAGAATTTGGCAGTAGCCAGGTGTTAGAAAATGCCACGTGCTTCAGGGCTTCTCCAGAGCTCCAGGGCTTCCTCTGGGTTTACAAGAACAAGATGCACGAAGGAAATACAAACAGAGGACTCAAAGCTGTGAGTTTATAAAGACAAAACTGAAGCGTGCCTTGTAAATTAATTACGAATGAATTAATCATATTAATACAGAAGGCCTAGTGGGGCAAGTTTGAAAAATAACCTTACAGCACTCCCAACCATAAACTGTTCTACATCAAAAGAATGTTTTTTAAGCTCTTGCATGTGAGTGTCATGTCTTCACAGCTGGGTTCATGGCTTTCTGTGTGCTCCTGACTGCAGCTGATGGCTCCAAGAACGTCAGTTATACTCAGAGCAGGCGGTTTTCTTTTCAATCAACTTAAGGTTATACTCTGTTAAGAAGAATAAAACAGTATCTTTACTGTTCAGGCAGCCTCGGGTTGAGATTGTCCATGGTAGGACAGAGGTCTTATCCTTACCTCCCTGTTCTCCAGCTGGTCACTCACCAACCACCTAGACTTCACAAAGTGAAAGGAAAGATTTTGCTTCAGATTAAATGTATATATATATGGGTTCATTAAAAATGTTGAAAAGGAGAAACAATAAAGCCTCCACATAAACAAAACATATTTAGTTTCTCATAACTTCCTGTCTTCTTTTTGCATTTTCTTAACACAGATTTTGCATTTTGCATGTGAATGTAACCAGACATAAAAGTCTGATGCTTGATCTAATGATTTATTCCCTTAAGTTCAGAAATAAACTATTACTATGAGAGTGGAAGGCTGCTGGTATGTCTTCACCAATGTGCATTCTTCTCATAGTCGCCAATCTATACCCACATCGTAGTAACTAACCCTTCCCTTGAATTAGTTTTTTACTATGCTCTGTGCATTTTTGTATATTTACTATACATCTTTCTTTCATACTCCATTTATGCACATGACATACATAACCTGCATATATATACCCATGTATACATAATCTCTTGCATGTCCTTCATATGATCTGTATTATGTTCCATCTCTGCTAAGTGGTTGACCTTTCATTGTTTGTCATGCCCATTTGTGTTGACAGTTTAGTACTTGTTCGTTTCCTTGTAATTTTCACCATGACCCCTCAACTATTTATTTGCCCATTTTCAGATTGAATGTTTTACTTCAAATTTTTTTTTGTTTTTGTCATATAATTCCTCAGGAAACATTCTTGTACACATATCATTATGCAATTATTTGATAAATAAAACTGCTGGGTGAAAGGATAGTCATATTCTCAACTATATTAGCTATCTTAATTGCTTTTCAATGTTTGTAGCAATTAAAACTCCCACCAAATGCATCTGGGTCCCTCACATTTCACATTCTCACCAAAATTCTTTATATTTTTTTTAAATTTGGGATTATAAATAACTCTTTTTTTTTTTTTAACTTCCATATTTGCTCTTTTGGATAGCTTGAGATTTATTAAACCTGAGTTTCCCTCAAATGGTTGGGAATTACACAGTCCATTTCTTTTCTTTCCATCAGGGATCTCTTGGTCTTTGATGTTCTGCCCTGGGCAGGGGAGGAAGGAATGTGAAGCTTCATCAGTCTCTCTGGGCAACTATAGTCTAGACACACATGACTTCAATTATTCCACACACTTGTGGCTCTGTTCCTACCTCTGGCAAAGGAGAAAAGTGGGAGAAGCTTTATTAGTCCCTGAGGAAATGAGGGCAGATTGAGCCTCCACAGCTTACAGCACCAACTATATCCTCGGCTCCTACTACACAACCAGCAAAGGAGAAAGGGCAGGAAGCCCTAAACTAAAGAGAAAAACTGCACCCAGAATAAATACGTGTAGCAAGCCAGATGCCAAGACACCAACAAAAACTGTAATCCATACCAAGAAAGAGGAAGATATGGCCCAATTAAAGGAACAAGGTAAGTATTCAGATGACATAAAAGAGACAACTAATCATAGATATTCAAACAAATCTCCTTAATAAATTCAATGAGATGGCTAAAGAGATTAAGGATATTAAAAGACACTGGATGAGCACAAAGAAGAATTTGAAAGCTATACATAGCAAAATAGCAGATCTTATAGGAATGAAAGTCACAATAAATGAAATTAAAAATAAAGTGGAATCATATAACTGCAGATTTGAGGAGGAAAACAATTGAACCAGTTTTCAGGGAACTAAATGACAGCAAGAGAGATGCAAACATATGAGTTATCAGGGTCCTAGAAGAGTAGAGAAAAGGGGCAGAAGGAATGTTTGAAGAAATAATGGTAGAAAAATTTCCAACCCTACTGAAGGACATAGATATCCATGTCCAAGAAGCACAATGTACTCCCACCTGAATAAATACAAATAGACCAACTCCAAGACACATACTAATCAGGATGTCAAATGCCAAAGACAGAGAGAATTCTGAGAGCAGCAAGAGAAATGAAATGCATAACATATAAGGGATACCCAATAAGATTAAGAGTTGATTTCTCATCAGAAACCATGGAGGCAAGAAAACAGTAGTATGATATATTTAAAATACTGCAGGAGAAAAACTTCCAGCCAAGAATCTTATATTCAGCAAGACGTTTTTCAAAAATAAGGGTAAGTTTAGAATATTCACAGATAAACAGAACCTGAGAGTTTACAAAAAAGAACTGGCCTTGCAGGACATACTAAAGGGTGCCCTGTAGTCTGGAGAGAAAAGACAGGAGAGAGAGGATTGGAAGAGAGTCTAGAAATTAATATTATATTAGTAAAACTAACTAAAAGTCTCAAAAGAGTCGTGAAAATAAAATATGATGGATAAATCCCACAGGTGAATTGGTGAAATAAGAAGTGCCTTAACAATAATAACATTGAATGCTAATGGGTTAAACTCCTCAATCAAAAGACACAGACTGGTGAAATGGATAAGAAAATATGAGTCATCTGTATGCTATCTGCTTGAGACTCACCTTAGACTCAAGGATACCAATAGATTGAAAATGAAAGGCTGGAAAAGATATTCTGTGCATGCAGTAACAACAACAACAAAAAATCCCAAGTGCTATACTTAGATGAAATAGACCTTAAAATGACACTAGTTATGCACAATTGGAGGAGGAAGTCAGGAAAAAAAATTCCATTTATAATAGTGACTAAAATAATTAAATATTTAGGAATAAACTTAACCAAGGATGTAAAGCAGTTGTGTTCAGAAAACTACAATGCATTATTAAATAAAAAAAGACCCAAATAATTGGAAGAATGTTCCATGATCATGGATAAGAAGATTAAATATCATTAAGATGTCAATTCTAACCAAATTGATACACAGATTCAATGCAATGCCAATAAAAATTCTACCACATATTTTTAAATAAGTGGAAAACACAATTATTAATATTATTTGGAAAGGTAAAGGGTCCCAAAAGGCAGAAATATCTTAAAAAGATATTCTGAGCTTTAAATCATATTACCTAGTTACAGTGGAAAAACAGCATGGTACTGGCATAAAGACAGACACATAGACCAATGGAATGGAACTGATGGTTCAGAAATAGACCCACACATCTATGATCAATTGATTTTTTACAAGGCTGTCAAAGCCACCCAGCTCAGGCATAACAATCCATTCAACAAATGGTGCTGGGAGAACAGAATATCCATAACCAAAAGAAAGAAAGAAGACCCCTATCTCATACCTCATACAAAAATTAACTTAAAATGGATCAAAAACCTAAATACAAAAGTAAGAACCATAAAGCTTCTAGAAGAAAATGTAAGAAAACATCTTCAAGACCTGGTGGTAGGTGGTGGATTCTTAAAGGAGGTAAGAGAAGGACTGAGATAGAGTACTAATGCTTAATGTATGCAGAAGTTTAACTAGCTTTACTGTGAAAGTGTGGAAATGTATAGAGTTGATGGTAACACTTTATAGTAACAGCCAGTTTATAAATGGGAATGTGGCTGGAAAGTGTAGTCTAAGGATGTAAATGTCAATTGAAAAAGAGCTAGAGAATAATCCAGGGACGGATTAACACAGTAAACCCAGGTGGATGAGAATTGTGGTTGACGGTACGGATGCAAGAATGTCCTTTGTGAACTAGAACAGATACACGTCACTATTAGAGGATGGTGGGAATGTGGAGAAGCATGGGAAAAGTACTGCTGAAGTGATCAATGGACTGTGGTTAACAGCAATACTGTAATATTTATGCATCTATACCAAAGATGTACTGTGTTGATAATGGGGAAGTATGGAAAAGTGACAAATGTACTGTATGGACAATGTTTAGTGGTAATAGTCTGATGATATTATTTCACAATCTGTAACAAATGTTATACCACAGTGTGATGTGTTGATAGAGGGGTGTGTTGTATGGGATTTCTGCACATTTGCATGATTGTTTTGTAAGTTCACAACTTCTGTAATAAAAATATATTAAAAAAATAATAATAGGGTAGATTGGGGGGAAAATACACCAAATGTAATATATGGACTATAGTTAGTAGTATGATTTTTTTTTATTTTAGTTTTTAAAAAGATACTTAGATTACATGAGTGTTACATAAAAATATAGAGGATTCCCATGTGCCCTGCTGGCCACACATCTCCCACACTTTCTCACATCAACAACATCACTCATTAATGTGGTGTATTCATTGCAGTTGCTGAACACATTTTGGAGCATTGTCACTAAGTGTGGATTAAAGTTTACATAGTAGTTTACACTCTTTTCCACCCAGTTCTGTAGGTTATGGCAAGATATATAATGGCCCGCATCTGTCATTGCAATGTCATTCAGAACAATTCCCAAGTCCCCAAAATGCCCCCGTATTATACCTGTTTTTCCCTCTCCCTGCCCTCAGATTTTTCAATGGCTGCTGCCTCCACATCAGTGATAAAATTTCTTCCATTGCTAGAATCATAAGTCTATGTAGAGTACCATAAGTCTAGTCCATAGTTCATTCCCCCATCCTGAGGATTATGGGAGCGGTAAGATTTTGATGACATTCTTTCATAATTTGTAACAAGTGTCTCACAACAGTGCAAGGTGTTGGTGGTGGGTGATGCATGGGACCCCTGCATGAAGCTATACATGTTTGTTTTGTAAGCTCACAACTTTTACTATATGCTTATTGTTTACGTATGTTCATGTATAAATGATATTTTAAAAATAATAATAATAGGGTGGACTGGGGGGAAAATACACCAAATGTAAGATACTTTGGTTAGTAATATTTTGAGGATACTCTTTCATCATCAGTTCAAAAAGGTTTCACAACAATGCAAGATATTGGTGATGGGGTGAGGTATGGGAACCTTGCATGGTGTTATATATGTTTGCTTTGTAAGTTCACAACTGTTACTACACACTTACAGTTTGTGTATGTTTATGTATGAGCGATATGCTTCAATAAATTAAAAAAAGAATAATTGAGTTCTTCTCTAGTCTAGCTGAGGAATACAGCAATGGAATAAAATATTAAAAGAATCCCTTGCCCTAATGGAGTTTATAATATAGTGAGGAAAGATATCATGGGCAAATACATAAGAAAAATAAATATTTGGTGTGGGAGGGTGATAAAGAGCCCTCCCTCCCCTCCCCCAAAGCTGTCAGGTCCTAATTCCTGGAACTCGTGGATGCTACCTTCTATGGAAATAAACTCCTTGCAGGGAAGGATTTTGAGATGTGGAGAGTAGCCTGCATTACCCAGGTGGGCCCTAAATGTAAGCATGTGTCTCCTCATAAGATGGAGGCAGAAGGGAATTTGATAACACACAGAAGACGGAGCAGAGAGGGTTGAGGGTGGTGGCCTTGAAGATCGATGCAGTGCAGCCACAAGCCAGTAGTGCCAGCGGCCACCAGAAGCTGGACAAGGTGAGGGGCAGATTCTCCCCCATGCCCTGGAGGGAGCACAGCCTGCCGACCCCTTGGTTTTGGCCCAGTGATACTGATTTCTGACTTTTGGCCTCCAGAACTATGAGAGAATAAATTTCAGTTGGTTTAAGCCAATGGGTTGGTGGCGACTTGGTAAAGCCATAGGAAATGAACACAGGGGCCAATAAATATTATGAAAAACACTGAAGCTGGAAGGGAAATATGGACTGCTTGTGGATTACAGTTTTAAATAAGATGGTAAGGGAAGATGTTGAGGAGAGGAGGGGGAGAACGATGCAGACAGCTTGGCAGAACTTGGCAGAGAAAAGTAAGCAGTGTGCGTTAGGACCCTGAGGCAGGGGCATGCCTGGAATGTTTCAGAAAATTCCAGAAGTGTGCCTGGCACAGAGCAGTAGGAGAGAAGGCCAGACAGCTGACAGCAGGCACCCATGAGGTGAAGCTTTGTACATCCTTAAAGTCTTTCGATTTCACCCTGAGTGAAAGAAGACTCCACTGGAGGGCTGACATAGCCTGTCTTCTCTTTCAGAAGGATTGATCTGCTGGCTTTGTCTTGAAAAGCCTTGGGGAGTTGGGTGGGGAGGCAAGGGTACACACAGGGAAAGCAGTTATCATGGAAAGAGGCATGATGGAAGGGCAGGGAGGACAGAAATGAGAAAAGTTCATACTCTGAATATATATGTTCAAAGATATATGGTCAGGATTTTTGATGGATTGGACATGACATGGGAGAGAAAGTGAAGATTCCACCATGACACCACAGAAACCATTACAAAACTGGGAAATGTATCTGCAGAGGGTGGCTGATGTATCGTGCCTTCTGATCTCCAAACCAACCTCCTCTCCTACAGCACATGCAAACAATCCTTAGATGTTTAGAAACGTGCAAGATTTCTAGAACTGACATTTGTCTCCATGATAATGATTTTATAGGTCACCAGACTATCCTCGAGAGTTGTTAGTGGTTTAACAGGTGCCCTAGGTACTGGTTTCTGAGAAATTGCGTGAAACTTCATTGGAACTCCTGGGTTCATTTTCTTTCTCTAGATCAAAAGCACTGAACCCTGTCTGCACATTAGAATCACCAGGAGAGTTTTTAGAACGTCTCGTATTCACTTCACAACCCCAGCCCAATTAGCCCAAATCTTTGAGGAGTGGGGCCCACACATCAGTACTTTTGTGAGTTCCTCTTAGATCCTTGCCTAAATTTTTTACCTTTAGTTTTCTGTTCATCTTTATCCCTAAAGCAGTGCCACTCAACTGGGGAGATTTGGGGACATTAGGCAATGTCTGGAGATATATTAGTGTCACAGCTGAAGGGTGGGCTGCTACAGGCATCTAATGGGTTGTGGCCAAGGATGCTGCTCAACATTTAACAATGCACAGGAAAGCCCATCCAGCAAAGTCTCATCCTGCCCCTGTGTCAATAGTTCCAAGACTGAGAAACTGTTCCCCCAAGTCAGGATAATTTATTACTGTCCGTCAGTCACTGCCAGACTTTCTTAAATTTCTGCATATTTTTTGCTGCTTTTGATTTTCATTGACAAATTGAAGGTCGTAGGAATACAAAGGGGAAGCGGGGAAAGAGACCCAAAGTGGAAGCACCTGGGTTGACTCACCATCGCCCGCACACCTAAGTGCCTCTAGAAGCTAGTCAGGAGGACAACTAGTAATTTTTAAGAGCAATAAGAACGACTATTTGCATGTTCTTTTCCTTCCTGAATTGTGTTTAGAAGAGTCGAGTTAATTATCTGACGGGCTCTTACAGGCACGCCAGGTGTTGGGGTCCAGCTCGAATCTCTTTTGTTTCTTCAAGGTTGTAAAATGGTGCGTTGCTGCTGCTGCAGCGCCTGCTCTTCCTTGAAACCCAGCAAAAGGATGGGGAAACATTGCCACATTCACCCATCACATTTCATCCTTCACGAAGCAGCAGATACCTGGATGGAAATCAAGGACAAAATCCAGATACGGATATGAACTTCTGAATCACTTCCTGACTTGGCCTTTCTGTTTGTAGAGACTCTATGTTTCAGACAACCAGGAACAAGTTTCCAAGAGGGGAGACTATCCCCCTTAGTGGATGCTAGGGGACACTTATGGCTGTCACAACTGGGAGGGTTAGAGCTGTTGGCATCTAGAGGGATGAGGCCAGAGCTGTTGCTAGGCATTCTACAATGGACAGGACAGCCCTCACGACAAAGAATTGACCAAAATGTCAGTGGTGCCAAGGTTGAGAATCTCTGGAAAGAGTACGATAAAGAAAGAGATTGATGGCCTTATGAATAATCTGCACTGTGTGATTTATTTATAACTATTGATATTCCTTCTTTTCTTCTCCATTACTTATTCTTTCAAGTGTGGTCTTTAAAATCATGATCTTCAAGGGGGTTTCACTACCCCCTTGTCAAACCAGTCTCCATATCCCAGGAAACATAGAATCTGGACTGGAATTTAATGCCAGCCATACTCTGACTAGTACTTTAACTTCTATTCAAAGATGTCAAACATTTTCATCTTTGCAAGTTTTGATGTGAAAGCTACTTGATCTAGGACCCAGGCTCAGCAGGTGGGATTAGGGTGGGTAAGGCCATGTGATGAGGGTGGGCCATGAGATGAGGGTGGGCTATGTGATGAAGGTGGGCCATGTAATGAAGGTAAGGCCATGAGATGAGGATGAGGCCATGAGATGAGGGTGGGCCATGTAATGAGGATGAGCCATGTGATAAAGGTGAGGCCATGAAATGAGGGTGGACCATGTGATGAAGGTAAGGCCATGAGACGAGGTGGGTCATGTGATAAGGTGGGCCATGTGATGAAGGTGAGGCCAAGTGATGAGGGTGGGCCATGAGATGAGGGTGGGCCATGTGATGAGGGTGGGCCATGTGATGAAGGTGAGGCCATATCATGAATGGTGAGGCCATGTGATGAGGGTGGGCCATGAGATGAAGGTGGGCCACATGATGAGGGTAGGTCATCAGATGAGGGTGGGCCATGTGATGAGGATGAGGCCATGAGATGAGGGTGGGTCATGTGATGAAGGTGAGGCCATGAGATGAGGGTTGGCCATGTGATGAGGGTGGGCCATGTGATGAAGGTGAGGCCATATCATGAATGGTGAGGCCATGTGATGAGGGTGGGCCATGAGATGAAGGTGGGCCACATGATGAGGGTAGGTCATCAGATGAGGGTGGGCCATGTGATGAGGATGAGGCCATGAGATGAGGGTGGGTCATGTGATGAAGGTGAGGCCATGAGATGAGGGTGGGCCATGTGGTAAGGATGGGCTATGTGATGAAAGTGAGTCCATGTGATGAGGGTGAGCCATATGTGGTTGGTGTAACATCAGGTTTTGGGGCCCAAGGAGTCTTCCAAACCTAGCATTCCCTTGCCAGTTGGTTGCCTTGAGCACATCATGTATGATACAGTCTTTCTGGGCTACAATTCCCTCTCATGTAAAATGTAGCTCATGTCTAGCTCAAAGAAGAGGATTACATAAAACACATACAATTTCTGGTAGTAGCGAGTGACCGATGAATGTTCATCTTGTTCTTTTGGTAATTAGAAAACAGGATGAAAATGTGACCAAGTGTCTTTCAACCTCCTTTATGCAGGGGATCTGCATCTTCTTGAAGATACCAGTGAAAGGCTTTATGGGAAAAATGACTACTGATCTCAGCCTTAAATGATTCACAATTAGAGGAAGGTTGAACTTGAATTACCAGAACTTCTCTTTTTTGGACCATGGAACCTTTAAGCTGGGTAATTTCTACTCCTCCCCTGTGGTGGATTAAATCATTTTCTCACAAAGACTTGGTTCAAGCCCCAACCCCCAGACCTGTGGGTTTGGACTCATGCCATTATTAGTTAAGATGTGAATTCACATGTAAATAGGGTCTTTGAAGAACCTATTTAGATGAGGCCAAGTACAATCAGGTTGGGTCTTAATCCACATGACTGAAGACCTTGAAAACCAAGAAAATGTAACAGAAACACAGACAGGTGAGCAGGAAAAGGAAAAGCTAGAGGAGAGAAAGAGATATCCCCATGGGACAGAGGCAGCAAGTGATTGCCCACAAGCCCCCCTCACAACACTGCAGACTTCAGAGAGGGTGTACCTTGATTTTGGACTTCTAGTTTCCAAAACTAGAAGGTAATAGTTCTTGTTATTTAAGCCGGTCAGTCAGCGATGTTTTATTATAGGAGCCCTGGCCAAGTAAGACATCCCCATTCCATTAGGGTGAGCAATTCGTCCAGGTTTGTCCCAAACTTTCCTGGTTTTAGCAGGGAATATATTATACCTTGGGACCCCACCCCCAGACCCTGGCAAATGGAATGGCTGGTCACAAAAGCAGTTTTCCAAGTAACATTTTTGGAAAATGTTGCATTTAAATGTCCTCCCAAAGTATAATCCAGTAATTAACATTATCCCATCTGGAAAATAAATTACTAAACATCTCTTGTCATGGAATACACTCTTCTTTATATACACAGTTGGCCTTTTTACTGAAAAGAGAAAAGGTTGTATCTTTAACAATTACAGATATTATTTAAGAGGATTGACTTGAGAGTATTTCAGCCTTTTTATTCCAAGATTAAATTTTAGTTTCATCAAATTTTAGAAAGCTCAAGGACCACCAGGGATGTTCCAAGGATAGAATTTTTGACCATTTGAAGACTCTCTTTTGTTTATCTGTTAGTATCATAATTTGCTCTTTCCGTCTTAAATGTAAGGTCATGTACTGCATTTAAATAATAGCATAACACTTATCTCTTTGGAGATGCCTGAATAATCCACCAGTCCTCATGTTGGCCCCAAATGAGTCCATTCAGTGAAATGTCATCCTGGCTCTATCATGGAGGTTGACCCCAAATGAGTCCATTCAGTGAAATGTCATCCTGGCTCTACTATGGAGATTGACTCCAAATGATCCATTCAGTGAAATGCCATCCTAACTATACCATGGAGGCTGATAATGATCAGGCTAAGCATGCCAATTGCTCTTTGAAAACTTCCTATCAAGGCACTCTAATACAATGTTCTTATGCACTTGATAGAGGGTGTCTTAGTTTGCCAGAGCTGCTGTGACAAACACCACACCATGAGTTGTGTAGCAATTTGGTATTATTTCTGAATTCCAAAATAGATATTGGATTATGTTTGTAAACTGGTCTGTTAGAGGTTTCACTTTTACTTGATTAAATTATGATTAGGGTTTTGATTGGGCCACATCATTAGGGTGTTGAGTCCCTGCCCACCAAGGGACAAGAGTTCGTTAGAGTTTTGGTATTGGAGCCCTGGGAAGTAAACACACAGAGAAGCAAATATGTGAGAAAGGAGAGAAGGTTCTGTTAGACACAGTAGAGGCCCCAAGAAAGAGAGATGAGCCATTTGCCTGATAGTCTACAGCTGGCCTTGTGGAGAGAGCAGTACAGCTGAGCCTGGAGAGAACCAAGCCCCAGGAGAGAGATGAGACTTACCCCAGGCTACAGGTGATATTGGAAGAAGCTGGGACCATGGAGCCTTAAAAGTAAGCGGAAGCCTGAACCCTTGCAGACGCAGACATCAGGAGCCATCTTGCTCCAACACATGGGCAACAGACTTTGGTGAGGGAAGTAACTTATGCTTTATGGCCTGATAATAGTAAGCTTCTTCCCCAAATAAATACCCTTTATAAAAGTCAACACCTTTCTGGTATTTTGCATCAGCGCCCCTTTTGCTGACCAATACAGTTTGGTTTGAACAGTGGGAATTTATTGACTCAGTTTTAAGACTAGGAGAAATTAAAAAATAAGTATCAGCAGGCATGCTTTGTCCTGGACTCTGTAATCTCTGGTGCTGGCCATGGGCAATCCCTGGGGTTCCCTGACTTGCATTCCTGCCTCCCATCACATGGTAATGTCCTCTCCTTCTGGCTTCTGTGACCTCCAGGTTCTCTTTCTAAGGAGCTCCAGTGATCTGGCTTAAGGAGCACCCTCATTCAGTTGGTCACACCTGAACAGGACCTTCAAAGGTTGTATTCACAAATGAGTCCTTGCCCTGGCTCACCCTAACATATTCAAAGGTCCTATTTGCAATGGGTTTACACCCCACAATGTTGGTTAACATGAAGAACAGGGAAGCAGGTTTGGCTCAATGGATAGAGCATCCACTTACCACATGGGAGATCCAGGGTTCAAACCCAGGGACTCCTGACCCATGTGGTGAGCTGGCCCATGCACAGTGCTGATGTGTGCAAGGAGTGTTGTGTCATGCAGGGGTGTCCCCCACATAGGGGAGCCCACATGTAAGGAGCTCACCCCATAAGCAGAGCTGCCCTGCCCAAGAAAAGCACAACCTGCCCAGGAGAGGTGCCACATACACGGAGCGCTGACGCAGCGAGATGACACAAGAAAAAGTGACACAGATTCCCGGTGCCGCTGACAAGAATACAGGTGGACACAGAAGAACACACAGTGAATGGGCACAGAGAGGAGACAACTGGGGGAAGAAGGGGAGAGAAATAAAAAATAAATCTTAAAAAACAAAAAACACGAAGAACATGATTCAGCCTACCACAGAGGCATTGCCACTTTAATTAAAAACTCAGCAGCGTTCCTTTCTCAGAAAGCTAAGTTGTTCTTGTTCTAGGTCTCCATTTGTCTCTACAGTTCCAAGATGGTTAAAGCTAACCAACTCCAACACATCTTCGGATAATTATCTAGGTGGCATCAAAAGTGTTACACTACTACCCAAAATGTATTCACCTATGCATATATATGGAAATGGTTACATATGTAATGTAAATGTGTATATTTGAATTCAATAAGATTCAATATATATCGTATGTATATATACATACATGCATGTGTATATGCACATATATGCACCCACATACATACAGACACACATGTACGTATATATATATGTCTATATATGTCCATATATAGATGGTTAAAATACACATAGATGTATGAGGATAGATAGATACAGAGGTAGATAAGTAGATAGCTAGAATCCTAATTTTCTGATATCAACTTGTTTCCATGCCTTATTTTTATTTTTTCAAAGCAGAATGCCACATGGTTATGAAAGATATGATTATTTTTAATGTTCATGCTTGGAAGAGTCTGCATATATAATGGGACAACATATTGGGTTTACTGAATTAACTCTCAAATCACTTCTATGTTCAGATATTGGGTAGGTTAAGTTAGATCAAGGGTCAACCAACAATCACCCAAACCCAGCAGGCTGCTTGTTTTTGTGAATAAAGTTTTTGGCACCCAGCCACACCCATCCATTTGCTTGTCCTTTAGTGGCTTCTTTCATGCTACAAGAGCAGAACTGAGTACCTGCATCACAGGCTGTAGGCTTCACAAAGACAAAAATCCTGAGTGTCTGGCCCTTTTCAGAAAAAGTTTGCCAATTTCTGAATTAGACTAAAGAGATGCAAGTTCAATCATTTTTAAGAATAAATGGTTTGGGGAACCGGACATGTACAGCTTCTACTCAGGCTGCAAAGTCACATTTACTGGATTCAAAACTTGAGAAAACAAAGAGTCACCCTTTTAGCTTCCCACGGCTATTTGTTTTGAAAAATATTAGCTACCTGGTTTCAGTATTGTATTGTCATTATACAAGGTGTCTCCATGGGGGGAAACTGGGTGAAGAATACATGGGTCGTCCCTGCATTATTTTTTTTTTTTACAATTTTCTGTGGCATTATCTTTATTTTAATCTAATAAGTGAAAAATAAGCTGTGAGCTCAAGTCCATTGTGCTCTCTCTTTGGGCAATTGCCATCTCCAGTATTATCACCTGGCTTCAATATAAGTAGAATATTGATAGTAGGCTTGTCAACCAGTCAACAGATTTCATTACAATTAAAATTCCACAGTTGGTTTGGGACCTTTACGACCCTATTGCTACAGGCTGACATATACATAGAGTTCTTTATTTACCTTTGCTGAGTCAGGCACTTGAAAGGTTTTTCAAAGTTTGTCATCACCGGATGTTTATGAGGACTTGCGAATTACATACTGGCCTCGTTGGATGTTCACGTCCAGGTTTTACACTGCTTTCCTTTTCTACATCTTATTTACTTTATTTTAATCTATTAAATACATATATTTAAGACCTATTAATACACTTTAGAACAAGAACAGCATGCAAATTAATGTCATTCAATGTCAGTATAAGTAGCAGCTTGCCGCTGTAATGGACAGAACAAGAGTCTGCGGTAGAAGGTCTGACTCTTGGCATTAGCCCCACCATGCATTTGCTGTGTGTCTTAAACTATCCAAACACAATTCACAGTTAGTCTGATGGCCCCTTAGTTCTAAAATGCGACTCCATCGCCTTTGCAAACTGGAAAGTCATGACAACATGAAGTAGAATAACAGCAATTCTTGAGCCTACCTTTCCCAGCCCTATGTGTTGACCATCAGTGGCTGGCTGTGGGAAAGACCACAGTGTTCCATGAAGAGAAGCTTCAGAGGAATGGTCCTTCCAGGTGGTGCACCTTTTTTGGGGACATCTTTCATCTACTACCGAGTGGGCAAAGGTTGCCTTGCCCCACCCTCGGCCCTTGGGTGGTTGTGGGGAATGGAATAAGGTGTGGGACAAAAATGCTTCCTGGAAGAATGACTACTATACATGGTCTAGGGGAGGGCCGTTTTGTTCATTATAGGAAGCCCCCCAAATAGCTCTACTTTATATCATTTCAAAGAAGGTAAATTGGCCAGCTATAGCAAGAACCTGAAAAATGTCAGATGCTTGACTAGTAATTCTACCTCTCAAAATGCCATGTTAGAAGAAGAATGTTCAATGTGCAAAGTTCTTTATGTACAAAGAGGTTTGTAACTGAACAATGTGCAGTAGCATTCAACTGGACACAATCAAACATTAAGGAAATAGAAGGGTTGCGCATACGATGGTTTATCCCCTTATAGAACCTTAGGCAACTATTTAGAATGAGGTTGAGAAAGGGTATACAATAACAAGAAAAAATAGTCATTATAATTCTGATAGTCCTGCGGCCCATATCTTGGTTCAAGTACTTTAACACATTACCTCATTTAAATGTCTATAAACAAGACTATTGCACTGAGTCTTTGTGGTACAGATGAGAAAACCGAGGCAGAGAGGGGTTATGAGGCCTGCACAAAGTCCCACGGGTATCTCCTAGTGAGCAGAAATAATCCCTTTGACTTCTCCAAAGTACTCATCCTTAAGCCCTTTTGGGCAATTCTATTGTATACTGCTTCCTCAGGCATGCCATCACACCACATGGTTACTACGAAATTTTGAAGCCCAGATTGAAACCAGAACAACAACAAAAAAAATCTGAAATGGAAAATAATGCTAAAAGTTTAGTTTACTTTGGGCAGAAAGTAAACTAAAAAGAGAATAGTGTTAGTTGCCTTGGATTTGCCTTAACAATCTAAAAAATAGAAAGGACATTTTGCTGCAGGTGGCAGCTATGAAGTCAGCCCTTGGTCATTTATTTCTGCTTCACAAAACAGCAACCATTTCCTCTCCTTTTTCCCTTTTTGGATGATCCTTCTCAAAATCATACAGGATGATTGCAATATCAAAGACTGCTTTAATAAGCAGTAAAGAGGATGAGTTGCATGGAGCAATAAGTAAAAATGTGATTGTACTTGGGTGGAATTAAAGTGCTGTTGTGCAGCTGAGCACTTACAAAATTCTCTCTGACATTGTTGCTTCACTTCTCTCTGCTGATTACCAAGAATTTGATGACTAGAAGTCCCTTTCCTTGCACGTGGGGTCTTCATTCTAGAAACCACGGTCCTGTTTTACGATAGCCTTTCTCCAAGGTTCTGCTTTGAGGTCATTGTTTAGTAGCTTCAGGCATGGATCTGTGAGAGTCTCTCCTAAAAGAAATGAAAAAAAGGTGCAAAGAGAAGGCTCAGGATAACAATCAAGAAGGTCTCACTCCTCAAACTCATCACCAGGTACATTTCAAGACAGGTATTGTACTTCAATGGAAGTCAGAGCATTCTCTTTCTGAAAATGTCCAGTGGGTGTTTTCAAGAAATGTTGTATAACAGTATCCTGGGTGTCAGTTTCTTTAATGGGTCTCTAGGAATTGAACTCAATAAAAACTTCTCAATTGCGAGGCTGTTTAGCTTTTATTCCCAAGAAGAAAACTCAAAGATGAGTTACTATAATAGTGTCTCTTTTCCTGTGGTCATTCCATGCCTCTTTTTCCTGTATGCTGTTTTTCTGTTTTAGCAGTGTGGAAAACCTGGCTTTACATGGAAGTATGATCCCTATTACTTGGATATTTTACACTCTTTGGATTTACAATTTCTGTGGTGATAAAATGCCACTTAATGTTATTTAGTCCAACTCTTTAAGTGTATCAGGGAGAGAATGAAAAGAAATGTGGAGTCTTAATGCTGGTTTCTTTGACATAAACTGCTCTACGTACCATCATGTACAAGCCTAGGACAAACAACCATAGACATCCTGTAGATAGAAGTGATTACCCTTTTCTTAGGAAGGTCCAAGCAGCATTCCAAGAGAAGACTTAAATTGGGTTGGTTTGTTACTACTTAATATAGGGTGTTTTTCAGAAGCATGTTTTCATGCCAAGCTACCAACCTGTCCCCAGATAGGTGCACTTATCAATGCCTATTAATACTCTGTCCAAAAAACCACCAGGAACACACCTGTAGTTGAACAAGTTGGGTTTATTACTTATTGCAAAGAAGAAGAACACACTCAATGGAGACTCAATAAAAGGCAATCAGAAAGGATTTACTACAGAATTTGGTTGTGGTTGGGTGATTTTGAGGTACCAAGGAAGTGGGGGTTCCTTCTGGATTGGGTCCTGTCTGAAAGTAGGGACATTTTCTGATTGGGAATCTCAAAGAGTCTTATCTATAGGGGATGTAGACCAAAGCAAGGAGAAAATTCCAATAGGTAAGGAAGCAACACTCACTCACATTCACCAGGGGAGGGGAAAGTTTGGTATTTTGGGGCTTGGACAGGGTTCATGTTTTGATTACAGAGAAGTCTTGGTTTGGTTTTGATCCACCAATGACAGAGAGTGGCCTTGTTTTTCATGTCCAACAGGAGAACGCCACAGCCCAGCTGTGGGTCCCAGACTAGCTCCTGGATGTCAGGGTCTGTCTTCTCTTCCATGATTGCCATATTTGGCTAATTAAATCAGCTTATGCCTGAATTCTGAAGAATGCCAAACTTCTCGAGGAACATTTTATAAAAAATGCCTCCTGGGACAGTGTTTTAGGTTCCTAGGATGCTCTAGCCAATACAATGAAATGGGTTGGCTGAAACAATGGGAATTTATTAGTTTAAAGTTTTGAGGCTGAGAAAATGTCCGAACAAAGTCATCATCAAGGCAATGCGTTCTTGCCAAAGATGAGCTGCTGGAGATCCTTGGCTCCTCTGCCACATGACAAGGCACATGGGAGCATCTCCTGGTCTCTCTCTTCTCTTCCTGGTTCTGTTGATATCTGCTTCCTGCATCCATGACTTTTTCTCTCTTTGCATTTGTTCCATTTATAAAGAACTCCAGTAATAGTATTAAGACCCATCCTGAATGAGATGGGTCACACCTTAATTGAATTAGCCTCATCAGTAGGTTCACCCTCACAGGAATGGAATAACTCCAAGAACATGTTTATCTGAGATACATACTGTTCTAAACCACTGCAGTGTTCCTTAGAGGAGAGAGAACAGTGGGTAGGAGCTTTGAGTCTTCATGGACAACTGAGTCTCACATGTCTGATGGGTGAGTTTAGTTGCATAAATGTGAGAAGAACCCTTAGGTCTTTGAAAGCATGAGCTGGGGCATCTCCACTATTTTACAATGCTTATTGGACATGTGACTTCAAAGGTCCTTAGAGTATGAATCAAGAAGGCTCCTGATCCATATCTGAAATTCCAGTCTCTCTTTTCAACACAAGGGATATATTTCCAACTGCCTGATGGAAATGTTTAGTGCCATGTCATTCCGTCACTTCAAATGTTCCATGCCAAATCTGAGCAAACCATTTGCCTTTTGCTCCTTGCACTCTTTGCCATATCTTGATATGACAGAATGGCTTAGAGATGGCCTATTTGAATCCTATTTAATCCATCCACTTGAATCACCCAGAATGAGCAAGCAACACCAAACAGTTAAGAAAAATAAAAGATGAACTCCTATTCAATGTAGTAGACATGTTAGAGAAAGAAAGGCATGATAAAGAAGTCTGCTCAGAATCCTCATATACCTGGTCCTGGAAAGGATACTGGTGTGCCTTGGGCATCTTTGGCAGGTCTTATGCTTGGCAGGAAATATTATGTTAGGGAGCTGTCATCGACTTGTCATTGACTTGGATGAGACAGACCCCTGCGCGAGTGCTAGAAGAGAGGACATTAGCAGGAAAGACACTTGCCCATCACACCTGGCTGCTGAAAAAACTCAGTTATTTTATTATTCTTCACCTCCACCCTCTTCTATTCCCAACTATCCCCACTAATGTTGTGTATGAGATCAAAGCAAGCCCTCCACTAGCCTATCTTCTTCAAGGCTGTTATTTTGGAAGCAGGGAGCAGTTTCTAATTTTATCATTTCCTCCTAAAACCAGGGCAGAGAAGTTGGATTTGGGCTGGGGAAGGTGGTGGGCAGAGTATAGGAAAGGAGAATCATAATGCATGATGAACTCAACTTCTTTATCTTGTGTAGGTTGATAAAAGTGTTTATCCTGAAGAATCAAAACTTTTTTTGACCTTTAAATGACCATGCTGAAATTCTTTCCAATTTTATTGTACACAATTAATAAAGACACACTCACTATAGTTTCTGGTTTGGTTCTACCAGAAGCAGACTCTGACATAAGAATTTGGTTGCAAAAAGTTAATTGCAAGTCATTTATTGGGGAAGTAAGCTGGGAAAGGGAAGTGTATTAGTCTGCCAAAAGGGTGCTGATGCAAAGTACCAGAAATCTGTTGGCTTTTATAAAGGGTGTTTAATTGGAGTAAAAGCCCATAGTCACAGGCCCTCAAGAATCTACCTCAAGGTTGCTCTCTCATCAAAGTCAGTTGTCCTATATTGTAGCATGGTGGTCACTCATCTTTACCTGGTCTCTCCTTTCCTCCAGGCTTCCAGTCCTCTCTCTCCTTCAGGGCTTGTCTCTCAGGACTTCCTATTTCAGCTTCAAACTATCAACCAAATGCCTCATCTCTATTCCCAGGGATTTAGCTGTTGAGCCTTCTCCTTTCTGTCACAATAGTTCTCCTCTGGAGTCTATGGAGCTCTCTGTCTTCCCAGTGTGACTTCCGAGTGAGTGTCTGTTTATATCAACCCATCAAGAGGGTGGGGACTCAACATGAGTCATGCCTTACTGTTATTATGATAGTGGTTGTTAGTTTTCCTTATTGCTTAATCTAGTTCCAATGAGTTTTACTTTCATGACTCCTCAGTTTAAGCCAAGGTATATTCTTTTGGGGTCGAATCAAAAGGCCTAAATTGATTTTATCAAGTAAATGTAAATCCTTTGAATTTAATACAATCCAAGGGTATCACACCCAGAGGACAGATTAGTTTACAAACATAATCTTTGTCTTTTTGAGATTCATAAATAATCTCAAACTGCCACAGGAAGGAAGCCAATACATTGTGCATTATCAGAGAGTTTACCTCTCTGGACAATGGAGACTTGATCCTATTTGAGAACCTTGGAGATAGTATAAAAGATAGTTCAGTGTTGTTTCACTGGTAGGAGAAGACATGGGTTCTTTATTCGCCTGTGGCCCATCTGTCAGGCTGGGGGTTACTCATGGAGGTGTTAATACTCTAGCACTTTTGACTTATACTTACTTGGTCCAAATGTGCTCCCATGGCAAGAAAGTGACCTTCAGGCAGAGTCATGGTCTACAGCTTTTGGCATGTAGAGGTGAATGGCAAGGAGCCGTGGGTGAATCATCGACAGCATCTACTACAAGATCCAAATTTATTCATATTAGGATGATGCCTCACCTTAAAGCTGCAATCATCAGTGGCCAAGGCGGTCTGGATGATTGGAAGATGATGGTGCCATGTGCCAATATATGAAATTATTCTGGACCTATTCTAGACTTTTCTCCTTCCTCATCCTCTGCTTCCATAGTCATGGCCTGCATTCTCACCCTCTTTTTCTCTAATTGGTTTCACTGCAGCCACTTCCTAACTCCATCCAGGTCCCCTCCTCAATTCTTCATTCCCATAGCCACAAATGCACCCTTCCTAAAACATGCATTTAGAAAAGCACAATTTCTAAAATGTACTAATTCCCTGTGGAGAATCTTTCACTGACTTGCAATTGGGATAGAATAAAATCCATGATCTTGGTATGGTATGCAAGGCACTCCATCGTCTATTTCCCACCTTTCTAGCTCACCTCTCCCTACTTGCAGGTATGTCTCCAATGGTCCAGCCCAGGGGTCACAAACTTTTTCTGGATACTAGATAGTAAATAGTTTAGGTTTTGTGGAACATATATTCCCTATCACAACAAATCAATTGTGCCTCATGGTACGAGAGTAGCCATAGATGTAACCAATATACATAAACAAATGGACATGGGTATGTTCCAATAAAACCTTATTTACAGGCACTGAAATTTGAATTTCCTATATTCTTTGTGTGTCACAAAATATTATTCTTCTTTTGATTTTTTTTCAACCATGTAAAAATGTAGAAGCTTTTTGTAGTTCAAGGACCATACAAAAACAAGAGAAAGCCTGTAGTTTGCTGCTCCTTGTTCTAGCCATCCTTAAAGACGTCAACGTCCTGCCTCAAGACTCCGGGTCTTTGTATTGCTGGTCTTTTTGCCAGGAGGAACCTTTCCAACCTCATTCATCAGAAGGGCTCTTAACAGATCCTTCAAGAATCAGTTCCGCCACCATAATGGTTCTGAAATGCTCTCAAGGATCTCAAAGGAACAGAGTTAAGCTCCCATAGTTTTAACTCTACAACTAACTAAAGAGCATTGACCCTAGACAAAAAGTTCAATCCTGAATTCTGAATATTTGAAAGTAGGGAGGGGCAGCTCTTGGCTTCTTTATTGTTCCAACGTTGACTCCTGAGAGCCTTTCTGTGGAAAGGGGCTGATACTCACTCATCCCATATTCCATGGGATGTATGACCAGGCAGGCTCCTCTGACTTTCTGGCAACTACACTTTCTTCCAACCCAACTCAAAAGGTCACGTCTAGAGTCTTCTCCAAATCAGAACCCCCCTCACCCTTTCAAATCGGAATTGCTTCCCACGTGCATACAAAAAAACTCTTTGCAACTCTCTTAAGGGATTCACTCTATAATAAGTGGCTTGAGACTGAGGACTATATTTTACTTTTATGAATTTATTTTTATTATATTACAAAGATTGTATTTTATTTAGCACAATGCCTTGACCAGTGCATACTAAGTATGACCAGTGCATACTTAGATACTGATCCTAAGGTGGGGTCAGTATCCTATTTCTCCCTGTATTCAATATCTGTATCTGAGTTTTTCACCTTGACCAAGAAATCTCAGAGAAGTGGATACACCTGAGTTTTCAACCTTATTCTCAAGATGTATGGTGCCATGATACTACTTATCTTGACCTTTCCAGGTACATACATTTGCAGGATATCTGTATCAATATTTAAATTTTGTCTCATTATGGAGATATTACTCTGTTGTTGCTGAATTAACTTCACACATCATTTCAGAGATTTTTCCAATTAGTTATGAGTATCTTGGTCATTGGCTAATGTTAAGGATACAGCCATAATCATTTTTGAAAAACAGAATATAATATCCACGTTAGGAAGGTATATTTAAATATCAATTTAATCTTTGAGATACTCATGAAAATGCTCCAATGGGAATAATTTTATGGGATCATAATACTTGGTAAAAATCTTAACTATTCTCTGACTCATTATTAAAATTCAAAATTGCAAAGCACCATATACCAAATGATGTATTGTGCATAATGACTTTCTTATTCAATTTTTCTAATCTCTATTTTTCATCCCCTAGAGGTTTTTCTTTTCTCTGTAATTGTCCAGAGCTTTAAATAAAAGAATAGTAGTGATTGAATCTTCATGCATCTTTATTTTTAGACTCACATCTTGAAGTCTGCAGAATGAGCAGCGGAGAACATAAGAGAAAAAAATTGTGTAAAGAGAGTCTATGAAAATCATTCTAAGTTATTAGATGTCCTTCACCACACTGAAAAACGAAGAGAAAAACCTTGCAGGGGAAAAATAACCCTCTCTGCTCTATTTTATGACTGGTCATCTTTAGATATTATTTATCTTTCTGACACTTGGGATCCTCATTAATAGTCTGATTCAGACAGACAGACACTGTGTCATCTTTTCAAATTTGTTTTTAATTATTTATTTTTTTTATTTTTAGGAAGCTTTATATTATATAAATGTTACATCAAAAATATAGGCGATTTTATATATCCTCCTCTTCCCCCTCCCACACTTTCCCACATTAACAACACCTTCCATGAATGTGGCACATTTTTTGCTATTGATAAAAACATATTGAAGCATTGCTACTACCATGATCTATAGTTTACATTATGGTTTACACTTTGTCCCACACAATTTTATAGGTTTTGACAAAATGTTTAATGGCCTCTATCCATCATTGCAACGTTATGCAGGACAATTCCAATGTTCCCAAATGGCCCCCATTTTACATTTATTCTTCCTTCTCCCTCACCTCCGAAACTCCAGCAGCCACTGCCTTCACATCAATGACTTACATGGACTGTGTCATCTTTATTGCGTGCCCAGTTGAGGGGTCGTGATCTGGGATGAACTCTGCAAGTATGTATTGATTAAGGAACCCAGATCTCCTCATTATCCATGTTCATTTTCAATCGTTTGTGAAACGTAGAACCCTTAGATGCTGGTTTTGAGTAATTTCTGCATTTCTGGCATGCTTCTTTCATGTTCAACAATAAAGGTAAAGACAGAGTCTCATTGCATGATTATGTTTTGTCTTATTGCTGAGGAAATAATTCCTCCCACCCAAATCAGCCATATACTATGTATCCGCTTCCTGAGTATACAATCTAGACAAGATTATGGTAGGCAAAACTGAACAGACTCATTCCGTTTCTCTTAGAGTGCCAAAGCTTGAATAAATTCAAAAATTATAGGAAAGAATTGTTTGGACAAATAAGGCTTTGTATTTAAAAGAGAAAAACAATTGACAACTTTCTGACCCTAATCAGTCACATTATCCTGAATGTGATTCATTTATGTATCCATTCAAGCAATCCACATCAATGGGGCACCAACTATGAACTAGGCAGAATTCTACATGGTGGGACTCAAACAGGCTGGGTTCCTAATCTCCTGGGTAAGATAGTAAAAATCCAGATCAACCCATAACTAAGTGAGTTCATTTCAGTCAGTGGTGAGTTAGATAAAGACGATAAAACAGAGTAAGGAAACAAAGAGACGGCATCAGAACTGGGTCCTCTGAGCCAGTACCATTTGAGTTGAGACTTGGATGATGAGAAATGATCCAGCCTTCTGAAATTCTGGGGGAAAGAGCTGCAAACAGAAACACTTGTCCAAAGTCTCTGGGGCAGAAACAAGACTGGCCCATAGAAGCTGGGAAAAGAGGGGGCCAGAGTACAGTGGGTGGGAGAGGGACGCCTAGCTCAGATCACAGTAAGCCCAGTGTTCTGGGCATGGAATCATGATTTAATTCAAATGGATTGGAAGTTTTATGCAGGCATTAAGCAGGGTCAGGATATGATGGGATTTGCCCTTTAATAGGCCCAGTTTGGTCATTGTGAAAAAAGTGGTGGAGCAAGGTGAGAGAGAAGACAGTGAGGAGGTGGTTGCTATATTCCAGAGCAGGACTACTTGAGGTATGGTCCGTGGACCAGCAGCATCAGCATGTGATGGAGCTTGTCAGAAATGCAGAGTCTCGGACCCCAGCTCCTGAATCAGGCTTTTCGTTTCAATAAAATCCCAGTCAGTTCATACGCCCATTAGAATCTGAGAGACTGGTAGACCAGATGGCCAGTCTACACCTCAAAGGAACTGTATTAGAATCTCTGAGCCCAAGCATCAGGAAAACTGTCCTGGAGATCCTAAGGGGTAGCCAAGTTTGAGAACCAGCGTTCTGGCTTGCCAATCATTTTTCCAGGAACGCTTTTTTTGAACAAGACATATATTGAATTCCTTTGCCTCCAGGTTACTGTGCAGGGATGCAGGCAGTTACAAGCTCTGGAATAACTGCAATGCATTCCACCTGTGACTATTCTCATGGGGGTCTTTGGAGAGTGACCTGTGAGGAACAGTGTCTGATGATTCTCCCTGAAAGAGCAGAATCAACTGGAGAGTGTAACTATATTTGGGATGATTTTCATACAATGCAGCATTCTCTGTGAAAAATTGCTGACTATGGGTAAGGATTCATGAAGGGGTTTCTTTCTGGAGCATTGAAGGCAAGGAGAGGGCTTGTTTTCCAAAAAGTTATTAGGAATTAACCAGGAGATGAGCTAGAAGAAAAAAGTGGCATTTCCAGCAAAGGGTCATGATAGACAAGGTCACGGGTTTATGAATCGGATTAATGCATTCAGGCAAAGCACATATTACTCATTGTTTCAGGATCATGAATATCAGGTGGGGGGGTGGGTGATAGATAATGCCAGAAATGCCTGTATGAGCCAGGCCAAGTGATGTCTTAGAATCCACAGAGGAATGGTTTTTCTGAGTGGTGCTGGCAAAACATGAGATTTAGCCTGCATTTTATGTGATCACTTTAGAGGCAGAGAGTAGGATGAATTGAGTCTTAGATAACCCTTCTAACTGTTTTCTTCACATTTGTGTATTTTCCCTTAAAGCAAATGTAGAAAATTAATACAATTTAGTTGCTTGTTAATTAAGATTTATAGTATAAATACTGGAGATATATGGAGATATAGTGGCAGGACATATTACAGCAGCATAATCTTAGGTATGTGTAAGTCTTCATTATCAACAGACTTAACCTTACACAGAAATGTGAGATTCTGGTGAACAATTTATAATTTTCAGATTAGCATGTAGATATAAAATCCTCAGTCATCATTAATAAACTTTTTGAATATTTCATAGATTTTGGAAACCACGTTTCCTTATATTTCTATCATCTGATATTACCTATTTGCAAGACCTTTCCTGATACTCAATCAGTTGAGAAACCAGAACTGATTGAAGGCAGGTTCTGTGGCCCAGAAGTATAGCCATGGTTTGGCCATGTTTCATCTCCCAGTGGACATTCACAAAATCCATACATGGAGCTCAAGTTCACAAGTCGAAGAGGTTCAGTTCAGAAACCAGAAGCTGATTCTCAGGTACAGCATAAATTCAATAAAGCCATGAATATGTTCAAAAGCACAAGAATGGTTTAAAAGGCCAGGAGGGATATAGTGCTGGCAGAATTACCAAGGGAGGTGGGCAGAGTGAGATGGGGTGGAGACCGGGAGGAATTCCTAGGGCAGCAAAGGACTAGCTGCCTTACAGATATGAGGCTGATGAGAGCCTGCCTGGAGCATTAAAGGCACTGGTAGGGAACAGGCAGTGACAGCTGTTGATCTTTGTGGTTCATCCACAACATGCTGGGTATGTTATTATCTAGGTGGGGGTGACATTCAAGGAGGATGCTGGCTGAATGGGTGGGAAAGCTCAAGGTATATTTGAGACTGGCTCCTCATCTGATAAATACAGGGTTTGTACAAGAATGAGGTGGATGACCTTGGTAGATGTGCAAGCTGGAGCCTGGGGCTGAAAAGTCATAGATGTTGGACTAAGGAATGTGAGCTTCATCAATAAAGTTCCAGGGAAATGGACTTTGGCCCAGTGGTTAGGGCGTCCGTCTACCATATGGGAGGTCCGCGGTTCAAACCCCGGGCCTCCTTGACCCGTGTGGAGATGGCCATGCGCAGTGCTGATGCGCGCAAGGAGTGCCGCGCCACGCAAGGGTGTCCCCCGCGTGGGGGATCCCCACGCGCAAGGAGTGCGCCCGTGAGGAAAGCCGCCCAGCTTGAAAAGAAAGTGCAGCCTGCCCAAGAATGGCGCCGCCCACACTTCCCGTGCGGCTGACGACAACAGAAGCGGACAAAGAAACAAGACGCAGCAAATAGACACCAAGAACAGACAACCAGGGGAGGGGGGGAAATTAAATAAATAAATAAATCTTTAAAAAAATAAAAAAATTAAAAAAATAAAGTTCCAGATAACCACTGATGATTTCAGTGCAAGAGATATTACCAGGTCTGTATTTTAGGAAGATGGCACTGGATTCTCATTAACTGTTTGTGGAAGAAAGGAGGGAGGGTGTGGCAGTTTGATAATACTTATGAATTCCAAAATCTCTATATTGATTATGTTTGTAGACCAGTCTGTTTCTCTGGGTGTGATACACTTTGATTGTATTAGAGTCAGCTAAAATGTCTCATTAAATTCTATTAAGATTAAGGCTTTGATTTCACCATGTCATGAGAGTGCAATTCAGCATTAAGTCCCAGCCCCTTGGGCTGATAAAACAGACTCTCACACAGAAGTAATCATACAGAAACAGATACACAGAAAGATAGAGTGCTCCATAGACATAGCCCCAAGAAGAGAGATGAGCCTGGTAGTCTATAGCTGACCTTGAGAAGACAACAGAGCAGCTGAGCCTGGAAAGAAACAAGCCCTGGGGAGAGAGATGAGCCTCATGCTAGCCTACATCTGAGATAAGAAGAAGCTGTGACCACGGAGACTTAAGAGGAAAGAGGAAGGCTGAATCCTCACAGACATCGCCCATGATGCACCATCATATGGCCACAGACTTGGGTGAGAAAGTACCTCTTATGGTACCTTGAGTTGGACTCTTAGGGGCCTGGTAACTATAAGCTTCTACCCTAAATAAATACCCCTTATAAAAACCAACAGAGCTCTGGTTCTTTGCATCAGCACCTCTGTGACTGACTAATACACAGGGAGACCAAAAAGAGGGCTTGCCAGCCGTGCAGGCAAGCACTTGTGGTAGAGCATGGAGTAAGGAAAGAAGGAGAAATAGCAAGCACTGTGCAGAGCTGGAATTACACAATAGTAACTCAACTCAGAGGATACGAATGGTGCTCCCATTATCAATGAGGGGAGGATAAGGTGGTGGGGTTTGGAGCATTTAAAAATATTTTGACATGCTTGTAGGGGTCTCTTAACATTTCAAGGCCATTGAAGTACTACTCTGGAACTGTTTTTGAGGTCTCCCAAATTGGGAGAATAATTTATCTGCAATGAAAGAGATACCAAGGGTGGAGGAGCCAGGTGTGATTTCACTTTCCTGTTCTACAGAATTTCCCGTGCTGAGTTTGGTCCTTCTGCCTAAAAGCAGAGTTTTGACCATGCCAAAGGCCTCAGGGACTCAAGGTGATTTCACTTGCGACCAATGATGGGAACTGCCAATACAGTCTGTTGATTAAAGTATTGTCTTTTCTCTGTAGTCTTGATTAAAGAAGACATTGAGTTCAATCACAACACTTCTATCTTATTTAAGACATTCATAGGAAGATTTCCTCCTAATCTATTCAAATAAGTAAACAAGCATTGTCCCCAAAGAAAAATCCAGATATATATATACATATAACTCCCCTATCTCATTACCAATTCATATGGCACACATGTACCATGATTATAATAATATCTTGAAAACCCCACCTGTTCCCTGAAAAATAAGAAAATCATTATGTGACATGGTCAAAGGTGATCTCAGGACCATTCTGGGGGCTCCTACAGTAGGAAGTTAGGAGAAATTTTAGTTTGAGATGAGATCTGGGTGAGGTGCTCATAGAGGCATTGCGTACATGGCAATGTTTGAATTCACCTGCCAAGAAGATGGGTAGAGAAAGACACATGAGAGGATCAAGGACAAAACATTGGAGGACACATCAGTTAAAGGGAATGTGGAGAAAGAGAAATTAATAAAGAATTTGGAGATGGAGTCATCCAAGCATCAGGAAAAGAGTCATACATGTGTGAAGTCACAGATTCCAGGGAGAAAAAATGTTCAAAAGATGGTTCTTAATTAAAATTAAAAACAGAGACCAACAAGCAAGATGATTTAAAAGATGTTATTAAGGTTGTGTTCAGAAGAGATCAGGAGCTGATATGTAGTCAAGTCTGAAAGCAGATGTTAATGGGTTGAGGAATAAGTAGAAGGTGAAAAAATAGTGTCAGTAAGTGCAGAGAATTTTGTCAATGCTTGCTGGGTAAAGTATGTGCTAAAATTGCAACAGCATGGATTGAAGACATCTGGAAAGTATGTTGAGAAGTGTAGAGAATCCATTCATTTACAGATTCTTAAGAAGACTGACGATAAGGAAGAGAAAGGGGATGAATGATAAAGACTCATCATGGGATGTGATGGATCTATTGGCTAGACAGGGCGATTCTTATCTCTGCTCTATGTTCTCCAGAGAACCAAGGGAAGAATGGATGCAGGTATAGATCATTTTGTAGGAGATATCAAAGACAAAGGGAGGTTATTTCTGATAATATCTATTTTTGCTCTGCATTAGAAAGAAAAATTATGTGCAGATAGTGAGGAGGTGAATCAGAGGACTTGAACAGACTTGGTGAAAACTGGTGGAAGCAACCAAGAGAAGGGGGATAAGGGATGTATCATCCAGCACCATCAGAAGTGTCCAGGAAACCAGTTAGTTTTGGTGCTCAGAAAGAGGCAGGGACATCCATTTTCACTGACTGCTGTGCCCAGTGTTAGGGGCAAAGGGGATATATAGTTAGACTGGTACAGAGTAGGGATTGTGGGGACCAAGCTGGTTTAATGAAAGAACAAGGGGGTAAGAGAGATGGGTGTGTTGGCCACAGGGTAGTCAGTATCTTCTTGGCTGGAGAGGACAGTAACTGAGGTTGTATAGAAAGAGGACCAATGGGCAAAATTCTCCAGAGAGAAAGAATTGTGACTAGTTCACAGTGGATAGTTAATAAATGACAGTGATTGAGGCATTCCTGAAATTCCTGAACTACCAGTTGAACCTTGGCATGCCATGTTTCATAGGACTGCCGTGTGTTCGGTGCATGGTAAATATTGAGCTTCCGTGGTACTTTTGTTTATATGGGAAATGATCATTCTGATGAAATAGTTCTGCAACCACACATCTCATTTTTCTATCAAGCCACTTAAAAGTCAGTTATGAGCATCTTGAAGGAAGTGATTGCACTGAACCACTGGTATTATCGCTTACATTTGTGTGTCCTCTGGAGAGGTGCAACTTAAATGGTTGAGTGCCTGCTTCCCACATAGGAGGCCCCAGGTTTGATCCCTCTTACCGCCTAAAATAATAAAAATAAATAAATAAAAACTGTCCTTAAAATCTGGCTGTAGACCGTAGACATGCAGGGCATTTGTTTCATTTTTCTGTTCCCCCCAGCAGTGATTTTTGCTCCGAGGCATGAGATTTGATTATGAAATGGTTATTGACTAACAGCCCTGACAGATGACAGGCACCTAAGAGAAATATAAAATCTGTAATGTTAAATTGAATGTATTTGGTGCAGTTGAGAATACTCATCAGTGACGGATGGTGTCCTTGTTAAATGTTTACTACTTGGCTTCTGGAATCAAGGGAGAATGAGCCTGCAAGAGTCCACACGTTCAAGACTGCAGCCAGGGAATTACTGCAGGTGTTGCTTTGGAGTGCAAAACATTTCATGTTCAAGAGGCTCTGTCTGAGCTTCATAAATGTAAAATGTGTAAAAAATGTTGTCGGATTAAGACTGGCTCCAAAATGGTGGCTCATTGGGCCGCCTTGGGCCACCCCCTTACACAGAAGCCTTTTGCATTTACTACATTGATTTGTGCTTGCTGATTTGGAGTTTTGGGGAAAGAGTTTTGGCTGACTTGTGTGTGTGTGTGCACATCCTGCTCCTGAACAAGACAATGAATGCTTGAGGGCCCCGCCATTTCCCTCACATGCTTCCCCACTGCTTAATATTTTCCACACAATAGAGGCTCAGTGTGTGGTTCTGACTGGCTGACATCAGCCAGCTGGTGTTCTCTGATGAATCTTCGACTGCTGGCGCCTTCTCTGAAATCAGTAGGGTTTTGTGTTCCCCTCAAAGAAACAAGTAATTAAAACATTTCAAGGAAATCATTGGAGAGTTCAGCCCAACCACAGGATGGGCCCTAGGCTTCATAGAAAGCTCATTTAAATTAATTGTGGTTTGGTCATTAACCCAGGAAGTATGCCAATTGAAAGACCAAAAGGGGATGAGAAGGTAGGTCTGAACCTGGTGACATCAGCAATACCCAGGGCATGTCTAGTTCAGCAACCCAAGGCTAAGCACACCACAATAGCTTAAGACCTCAAAAACCTTTCTATGTTTTTGGCACCCTGAAAGGAAAGGGAAAGAACAGAAACCCTTTCTTGCATTCTTCTTCACTTCTACAAGTGTATTTCCTTCTGTAACTCACTTAGCAGATGGCTTTGCAAACTCTCTGGTCTCCAATAAAGAAATCACAGTAGCTAGAGACGAAGTCCGCCTTGGTACCGACTCATGTTTTCATAATTACTGTCTCCAGCTCTACATTCTACGGGCTTATTTAGTAAACAGGCTGCCGATCAATACTTTAGCAATGCAAACATTGACCTCTTCCTTTAAAAAGAGAAAAGAAAAAGAAATAAAATAGCATGTCGCCAAAATCCTAACTGGGAAAGAGAGTATATCTTTCAAGGGCCTTGTGGTCATTTTCCAAGATCCAAATGCAAGCTCTGATTTCGTTTGAAAATATGTCAGAAATATAAAACTCATTATCAGCCACGCTTAGGTGTTTCTTTTCACTTTTCACCTCAGAATTCCCCGCATTGGTATGAATGATATTTTAAGTGTGAAAACCTATAAATTACGCACGATATTTTTACAGCAGGAGGAATTTAGCTGAGCACTTAAGCAGAAGAGTGATTGGTGTTTGTGCAGCCTCGCTGGAGGTTTGAAAATAAGAATTACAGCCGAGCAATAGCTGTGCGTCTTCTACCCACTCCCAGCCCAGCACCCTTTCTAACTGCTTCTTCCTTTCCCATCCGGATTCCAAGTAGAATGACTATACTTGCTTTTCCATTTCCTAATTTCCTTCTTCCATCTCTGTTTCTCTTTCCACTCAAACTGCTTCATTAAAGGATTTCCCAAGAGCTCTACCCAGGGAACTCTTGTTCATCTTCATCCACTCTGACCTCGTTTGGAAGCCTTTTAAACATCTCATTACTTAAAATGCTCTCTCGTTTCACGTCTGGCAGTGCTTTCTCCTGCTGCAATTCGAATTGCCTCGTTTTGCTCTCATCTTCAATGTATCTCCTTCCTCTGCTCGTCCAATAGAGTCCACCAAGGTTCTAAGTTTGGCTCTTTTCTGTATTCACGCTACAGAGTCTCTCCGGGCAATCTTTTGGCTGGTACGCCTTCATTTGCTGCTTGTCATAGATGACAGTTGTGGGAAGTAAACAAACCAACCCACAAACTCAGAGCTTTGAAATCAGTCCTTGGTTTTTTAACGAGGATCTGCCTGCAGCAAGAAATGAGGCGTGACCAGGAGCCAGAGGCTGGATGACCGCAAAACCTCAGAGGTCATTCCTCCCCTGCTTACCACAGATAGTTTCTTTAAGGAGGATGGATGCATGGGGGTCTGGGCTTGGGCTCACAGGCAAGAGAGAATTTGTAAACTGAAGTCCTGAGAACTGAGGTTTTGTGGTCACCCCGCCTCTGTTTAATCACATGTAAACAAACATCCTGAGGCTAAATGAAAGGAAAAGTCCATATATACATTTGAAAAGAGGTCAAGGGTACATTTGACAGTATTTGAGGGAACTAAGAGAAATTGATAGGGAAAGTAAGGAGCAACGAGGAAGAGGAGAGAGAAGGTAAGATTGAGTCAGCAAGGGAACCTAAAGGGATCTAACCTTGTGATTTTTTCACCTAATATAGGACTACGTATTTTACTATCTCCTGAATATATACATATATAAATATATATGCACACACATATACACACATATGTGTGTGCAATTGGGTTGAATTAATTCACATAAGTAATTTTAATATATAATTTATATATTAATTATCTATAATTGATATGTAATTATAGATAATATCTAAATTAATTTACATATTAAAACTTATACATAATAAATCACATTATATATAATGATAAATTATATATTTTTCACTGTTATATGTTTATCATGTGCAAATATCCTGTAATATATTATAAATATTAAAATGACAAATTCTAAATTATTATAAACAATATGAAAGTGTATATTATAAAACATAATATCTAGATTATATTTTTATATATTTGCTTTGTAAATTATGATCTAGATTTTACTTATGTAGAAATCGCATATAAATTAATCCAATCAACAATTATGTGTTGGTGTATGTAAATTAATAATTTATATATAATTATTATACAAAAACATATAATTAAAATGGATTTATTATATAATAATACAGTTACATAATGCCTAAATATTCCAGAAACTCTGGTAAGTGCTATGAAAGTAAAATTCTAAAAAATAATCATGTTTCCCACTCTTGGTGGACCCATCATCTAGTGAGTGACTTCCCACCTTTTAAAAACCTCCCCCCTTCCCATTTAAAGCACACTCCCACCAATAACATCTTTCAGTCTTTGAGTATGCACAACTGTCCTCATGTGAAATTCTGATTTATTGAACTGGAGGGATGAGGACCACACTAACTGAGGTGGGTCAGAGGAAGAAGAGGTTGGAGGCAGTTTGAGTCCTTGAGTTTGAACTGTGGACAGGCATCTCTGTAGAGATCTTCCTCTCAAAGAAGAAGAGAGATTTGGGCTAAAGCGACCGATCTGGAGTCCTCAGTGCATGAACTATTTGTGGGAGCGGACCAAGTGAGAAGATGGGGTTGACCCTCGAGATGATGACAAGAACCAAGGAAGAGAATGCATCAAAGTGGTCAGAAGGAATGTTAAGGAGTAGAGACAAGGAGATGTCCCAGAAGAAAACCAATGGGAAAACCGATGAAAACCAATGGGAGGCAGAGTGTTTTATTAGGAGAGGTTAGCGCCATCAGTGTCCCCAAGCTCAACGTAAGGGAGGTGAACATCCTCTGGGGGATTTAGCCACATGGACATTACTGGTGACCTAATAGATTTCAATGATGAGGTAAAGCTTGTAAAAAAAAGTGAAACAAAACAGAGCTTCTCTGGCAAGAGATTCAAAATGGAGGCCAGAAGTCATACTGGAGGTTACACTTACACAAATCTCGGCCAGATATTACAAACTTCCAAAGTACACAAAGCCTCAAGCAATGTTCCTGAAAATGCTAAGGGCACAGGACACCAGAAACAAACAGCAAGACAAGGGACTCAGTAAACTATCTCACCTGAGGAACAAGAGGAGCCACCTAATACATACCAAGCACAAACATCTTGTGTAATCTTCTGTGTCTTTAAATACCTTTACCTGGAAGGATCAAGGAACACAATTTGGGTGCTACCTGAATCTGTGCTCCCAAATTGCAATTCTAAGATCCAAAACATATGCTCTCATTGCCTTGCAGTTTAGTTTGTTATTTCTCAGTCAACAGACTCCAGGCTAAAGCAGAATGCATGCTGAGGAGCAGAGTGGGGGAAGGAGTTTCATAAAAGAGTTCCCTAAATGGTTAAGCAGAGAATGATCATATGACCTAGCAATTCCGCTGCTAGGTATGTGCTGAAAAGAAATGAAAGCCTGTGTCTACACAAAAATGCATACATGAATAAGCTTAGCAGCACTACTCACAAGCGTCAAAAAGTGAAAACAACCCAACAACCCATGAACAGATGAAACAGATCAACAAATGTGGACTCTCGTGTCTTCACCTAGCTAGTGCTTTAGCATCTCTTCTGCTCTACACGGTCAGCCATCCACAGTCATCTTCAGTCAGAGATGAAGCAAGGCATGTTTAATTCAACCAAGTTGATATGAAATGAGGTGCCAAGTGATTGTGAGATTGGTCCCCGCCCCTTGTGAATTTTCTACCGTGTTTCTACTTGATCCTAGCAGAGGAAAGGATATTCTAGACTAGTACTCATCTCCCTGTATTAAAGCTGAACCTTCAGTCACCACCTGGCTCAGACAGGCGAGGGGTGAAATGGCAGAGAGTTGACTACACAATGGCCGTGAATTGGAAGGGAAGGATGATCAGGGTATAATGACATGGAGCATGCAGCTGGATGACACTGCCTTTGGACACAGTGAAGATAGCTGCAGACAAGCCGTGCTGGGGGGTTGTGATCATCAGCCAAGAGGCTGGCTCAAACAGAAGCATTACCCAGGGACACCAGAGAGGTGGAAGCACAAATAGTCACCGGCTCTGCAAAAGGTGTTCACTGCTAATCAGAGGACAGGTTACAGGGAAAGTCAGCCCACGTCTCCTCTGAGAGTGTCTGCACGCAGACAGACGCTCTGACAAATGCATCATCCCAGACTACCGAGGTGACCTTAGAGATACACGCACTTTATCGTTTAATTGGAGCTGAAAGATTCAGGTGGTCTCATTTGTGCTGGATCATCAGTTTGATTCCATGTTTTGGGGAGCTTCCTGTGCAATCAGCCCAACTAAAGCTTTCAGGGGCTTTATGTACTCTACTGGGAGTTGATGTTAGCATGACATTTGCCTTATTATTTGTTTTTCTTTTACTTGCTTTCTTGTTAACATTTTTTCCAGCCAAAAGGCTTTGTTTTTCCCCACTTATTGTGCTAGAAATTCACGGGGAAGATATAGAAGATCGGGCTTTTTGACATCAGTTCTCATGAAAAGTTCTTCTCCAGACTGAGCAGGGTTTATCAGCCCCAGCAGGCTGACCTTTGGAAGGGTCACTTTTTGTTGTGGGGCTGGGGCTGCCTTGTGCATTGTAGGGTGTTTAGCAGCATCTAGTAGATGTCAGTGCCGTGTCCCCTCAAGTGTGACAACCAAAAATATCTCAGGTATTGCCAAGTGTCCCCTGGGAGCATGAAATTGCTTCCAGTTGAGCACCACTGGTGTAGCGTTTAACACTTAAGTTGAATCCAGGCATTTCTCTCTGTTTTCATCTTTTCCCCATCCATTTCTTTTCTATCCTTTAGGACACCCCCTTGGCTCAATATGCAACACACACTTGTGAAATCTGTTGGTGAATATACTGGCCTCGACTTGCTTGTTTACAGCCATGCTGCCAACAGCATCATAGACCCTTCCAGGTTTCCATGACAACCAGGGTCTCTCCTCTTGGACATTCTCCATGCCCTTGAAAGCCCCCTGTAGCATCCTGGTTGTCAATTCAGAACACATTGCAGTGTTTACCAAAGACCCCTCTCCTTGTTCCCTTCGTGTTACCTAATTTTATTAATTGATGTATTATTTATTTAGCTTTTTGTGTGAATTACTGCAGGTTGACGGGTCCAACTACGAGTCGATGCAACATTTCTAGTGTGTCCAGCAGCACAGTTGAGGCAGATTCCCAGTCAATTAACTTAAATGTATTAAGGAAGAGAGCTGAAAGATGCTCAGCTGTCCTTCTCGATACCAGCTGGGAGTGAATATTTTCCACTCCCATCTGTCAGCCTGCCTCTGGGTTGAGTATCAAGATATGATTGTCTCAGAATTGCATCCAGCATCCATGTGGAATCTAACCCCCTCTTGATATAGACGTGGAGTGGACACAACCATTCTAAGGTCCACAGGATGGAGGAATACAGTATGGATTAGAGTGGACTTACTGATATTCTATTCATGAACTATTGTGATTAGTAATCGAAGAAAACATGGCATTGGTGTGGAGAAAGTGGCCATGGTGGCTGCTGGGGGTAGGGAGTGGGAGAAAGAGATGTGATGTGGGGGTATTTTTGGGACTTGGAGTTGTCCTGGGTGGTGCTGCGGGGACAGTTACTGGACATTGTCCTCCCATGGCCCACTGGTGGACTGTGGGAGAATGTGGGCTATGATGTGGACCATTGACCATGATGTGCAGCGGTGCTCGGAGATGTATTCACCAAATGCAATGAATGTCTCATGATGATGGAGGAGGTTGTTGTTATGGGGGTGGGAGTCATGAGAACACACTCCAGCCCGTGTGGACTCCATGAGGTCTACACCCGGGAGGGAGCTTGACATTAACGTGAACCTGGCGTTCATGTTGATTTCTATGTCGATTAAAATGTACACTAAGGCGAAGAACACACAGACAGGAAAGTCTCAGGCTGAAAAGCAGTCTCGATTTTCAAACTCCCGTAAGGATTTCCCCTGGAGAGAAGCATCCTTCGTGGGCAACATGGAATTCTCATTCTGCTTTTCTACTTACCCCGGTATTTTTAAGTTAGAGGCTCTTCCACATCTGGGACATTCCTTCTAAAAAAGAATGCTTTAGCATCAAAAAACAAGCATCGTGACACATCTCCTACAGTAATGGTTTAGGACCATTAGCAGATCAGATTTAAATATATATATATAAAATATATGTTTTGTTTGTTTATTTGTTTTAAAAAAAAACACACAGTTTATTTATCTTTTAATTCTTCCAAAATTGAAAATATCAAGTCCTACTGCTAAGGAGAAAAAAAAAAAAATTCAAGGCTCCTCTTCTCCCCCAGCACCCACTTGTCTTAAAGTCACAGAACACAGAAGGAACTGCAGTGGGACAGATGGGTGCAGAGAACCAGGAGGGGGAAATGGCAAGATAAACTCCCCAAATACTTTTAAAAAGCTGTTCAACAGAAACTGATAAATACAGGACAATGCAAGACCAGTAAAAATAAGGAGCAGCAGTGATGAGAGGCTTTGTGTAGATGTGGCCTCCCTTCCTCTTCTCTTTTCTCATCAGGGTATCCTAAGCCCAAGCCATGACGACTTGCCCCTTTCAGATCTAAAAGGCCCCTTGAGCCTCCCTCTAGCTTTCACTAGAAGCAGTGGATGGTGCACAAGCATTCTTTCTCAGATAATGCCAGAAAGGAAAGGATAGAGACAGTGGTAATTTTGCCCTCTACCACTGTTGTGTGTGAATTTGTAAAGAGGATGAAATCGAGCCAGGGAGTGTCACTGCTTCTTATGTCTTTGAAGGTAGCAGAAGTACCTCGTGAATGGAATGAAAAGAGTGTCGACTGACATTGCAAGGACATGGACTTTCAAATACTTTCTTTTGCATGAAAGAGAACAGCCAGAGTAGACCTAGGTCTTAGTTTTATTGTTAATTAGCTGTGTGACCAAGGGCAAGTTGGGTTTTCTTTCCAACACTCCATTTCCTCATTTCAAGGATGGGAATAAGGGCAGTACTGATGATAGATGGATAGGTAGGTAGATATACAGAGATGAGAGATAGATAGATAGATAGATAGATAGATAGATAGATAGATAGATAGATAGATAGATAGATAGATAGATAGATAGATGATAGCTAAGAGAAGGATGATGATATATGTATATAGATGATAAATAGATGGTAGATAGATGATAGATAGGTATACAGAGATGATAGATTGATAGAGGTCAGATGGATAGATAATAGAGATACAGAAACACAGATATAAATACAGATATAGATAAAGCTGCAGGTATAGATACAGATACATATATAGATGGTTCAATGAGTACTTAAGGGAGCTATGGACTGACTATAGGGATTAGCTATATTGGAATTACCATTTTTCCTACAGGATCCTATTCCCTTCCCCTCCATACCCCTCCCTACGATGGCTTAAAAGGAAGGTCTAGTTACTCTCTAAGGCCATATAAACCATTGTCTTCAGAACCAGCGCTATACCAAGTATCCGGCCATCCTCAGTCTCCTGCAAAGAATGGGTTACCAGCTTCTTTCTTCACCTGCAACGTCCTGACACTCTACTCTCTGGTTCAGTCACCAATGTGTGGCCTGGTTCCTCCATTTATGGCCACTCCTCAACTCTTAAAGTTGACAGTACCATCGTTTCTCTAGCTTTGAGCCTTACCTTTCCTCCTTGATGACAGTCAGTTTGGGGCCACGTTAGAGGGTGTGCTTGCGTAGTCGCCTTCATTGTTGCATTCCTAGCTTTGAAGCCAGTGCCTGAGGCAGGGTTGACACTGAACAAACATCTGCGCATGAGCAAATGAACATCCCAATGGACTGGACAGCATGTGGATGCTCCAGGTAAAGCTGTGTGATGCGGGATGCCGTATCCTGGTTGAACGTGAAAAATAGCCTAACAGCTTCTCTCAGGGGAGCAGAAAGAACATGATGTTGGGTTTGGGATAGAAAAGAGGTTCCATCATGGGGCCAATGTTTCTTCCTTCCCATAGAAGGGCACCTCAGCAGGACAGTGAAGGTTGCACCAAAGAGAATATTTTAGATGTATGGTGCCGGTGTGCTCTGATGAGTCAAATGAGAATGGTAAGAAAAGGGGAGGGAAGCTGCTGAAAGCCTCCCTCCCTGTAGCTAGGATAAGGAGCTCAGGACCCAATGTGGGTTCAAAGCACATTAAAGAGGAAGCGTTCTTCCATTTTAATCACTGTTGGCTTGGTTAATTTTTCCATTGGAAACATCCTGGCCGCAATGTTGAGGAATTGCTTGATCCCCAAAACCTTAAAATTAAATCAGTGGCATTTGAAAGCAAAGTATGCCTTTCTACTTCCTGTTCCAATATAATGAATTCTGTTTAAAGTGTTCCCCTTTTGGCTTAGAATAGAATTTTGAAAAATGTCATACATGAGAAAGATCATTGAAAGGGAGAGGGAACAAAGAGGGGGGAAAGGAAAAGAATGAATTAAAGAAATGAGTGAAGGACATTCTGAAAATAGATGACAAACATCCTTGAAAGAAGGAAACAAATACAGGGAGGAAATAAATTTCAAAATATGGAAAATGAATCCTTAAAATAGCCAAAGAAAGGACCAGCTTGAGAATAAATTTTTAGAAAACTGCTTTTCAAAGTAATGTTTTATATTATAAAAATAATACTCACTCATTGTAAAGCATTTAGCCAACACAGAAATGCATAAAGGGAATAAGAATCATTTGAAGACTGCCCTACAGAGAAAATTATTTTAATATTTGGGATATTTCTTTCAAGTCCATTTTATATTCACATATTTTAACAAAATCAGGGGCATATTCTAAAATTGGTTTTAGAGCCTACTCTTTTTTCATTTAATATTATGCTGTGAGCACTTCTCTATATAAAAGGGTTTGAGAACATTATTTTATTAGCTATAGGAGGGTTCATCAAACTAAATCCTGCCCACTGCCTATTTGCCTAGCTCACAAACTATGAGTAATTTTTAATTTTTTGAATGGTTGAAAAGAATCCAAGTAAGACTATAATTTATGCACATGAAAATTATATAAAATCCAAATTTCAGGGTCCATAAATAAAATTTCACTGGGACACAGCCCCACCCATATGTATTGTCCACGGCAGCTTTTCTGCTACCAGTGCAGAGTTCAGTTGTGACAGACATTATTTGGCTGGCAAAGCCAAAAATATTTACTAGCTTGCCCTTTCCAGAAAAAGTTTGCCCACCCTTGAGCTACATAATAACACAAACTCTGTATGTATCATAAGTAAATGAAATGTTTCCCTATTCTTGAGCATCATGCAATTTTTCCTTGCTTATTTTAGACAACATCATTGTGGCTCATCTTAACATAAATTGCTGTTGACACCTCTGAATATTTTCTGAGTAATTAATGATGGGTCAAAAATCATAAACATCTTGATGCATTGTCCTCCAGAAAGGCAGAGAAGGTGCACCACATGAGTGTTTTTTGTTTTTTTTACACTTATTTTATTAAAGTTAATAGATCACAAAGAACATTACATTAAAAAACATAAAAAACATAAAAACGTAAGAGGTTCCCATATACCCCACTCCCCACCCTCCATCTTTTGTAAATTGTATTTTTTTAAGATACATACATCACACAAAAAAATGTTACATTAAAAAATGTAAGAGGTCCCCATATACCCCCCACCCCCCACCCCTCTCCTCCCACACCAAAAACCTCCCCCATCACTGCGGCACATTCATCGCACTCGGTGAAAACATTTTGGGGTACCACATGGATAGTGGTTTACTTTGTAGTTTATACTCTCCCCCAGTTCATTCATGGGTTATGGCAGGATATATAAAGTCCAGCATCCGTACCTGCAATATCATTTAGGACAACTCCAAGTCCCAAAAATGCCCCCACATCACATCTCTTCTTCCCTCTCCCTGCCCTCAGCAGCTCCCGTGGCCACTTTCTCCACCTCAGTGCTACAATTTCTTCTATTACTAGTCACATAGTTTTTAGTAGAATATCAGTAAGTTCACTGTAATCCATATTTTATTCTCCATTCTGTGGACCCTGGGATGGTGATGTCCACTCCACCTCTAGACCAAGAGGGGGCTTAGATTCCATGTGGATGATGGATGCAATTCTCCTGCTGGTAGTTGCAGGCACTCTTGGCTCCCTGGTGTGGTGGTTGACCATCTTCACCTCCCTGTTAGCTGACCTGGGTAAGTTCAACGAACCAGAGAGTAGGAGCCACAACTCTGCTGAGGCTCTCGACCCAGCTGGCATACCCACATGAATGTTTAACACCAAGATGCTTACAAGCAACATTCCAGGGAGTTCTGTCTCAATCGGCTCCCTGGTGTTTTCCTACAGGGCAGTTTATCATTTTCAACCAGCACGCGCGTAGGAAATCATTGACTGGTGTCTTTAGCTCCTCTTGGTACTGGTAAGTTGAATGCGACCCACTTCAGCTGTCTTCTCCATCCAGAGTACAGCAAAACTTTCCTCTCGACACCCAGCAGGGATTTTAACCATTAAGACAATCTTCTTGTTTGTGTAACCTTTGGAAAGCAGTCAAACCAGGCAGGCAGCAGAAACTAAAGCAGCAATGCAGAGGGTCCCCTGCTAGGTCAACGATGGGGACAGACTGATGGGATTAAGCACTCACAAAGCAAGAAGCGAGGCTTGTGGCTCACCATCCTGGGCTGCTCCGATGTGATCTCAAGGAATGAGAAGGAATTCACATTCGCTGCAAAGTAGCTGTGTGCAAATCCTAACAAATCAGAAATGAAGGCAATGCTAGGTATCATCATAGTTTTGATTATTATTATAATTTGATGGGTGAAATCGATGGTTTGCTCACTCGCATGTCTTCTGTTAGTTGCCCATTTTTCTACTGAGGAGTTCATCTTTTTCTAAGTATTTTGCAAGCACTCTTTATTTTTTAGGAATAGAGATGCTTTGTCTAACAAGTACAATTTATATAGGATTTCTAGGCATTGCCATGGATCTTTGAAAATTTTTATTTTTAAAGAAGTTTTAGATGACACAAATGTTACATCAGAACTATAGGGGATTCCCATATACCCCACCCCTTCCCCCTTCCCTGCTTTCCCCATTAACATCTTTCATTAGTGTGGTACATTTGTTACACTCGATGAGCACATATTGAAGCATTGTTACTAACCATGGTCTATAGTTTACATTATGGTTGACACTTTGTAGTGCACATTTTTATAGCTTTTGATAAAATATATAATGACCCGTATCCGTCATTGCAATGTGATGCAGGACAATTCCAAAGTTCCATGTTCAACTTCTCTTTCCCTCTCCCTCCCCTCAGAACCTCTGGTGACCACTATCTTTATATCAACGACACACGTTCTTCCATTGCTAGAATAATCGTAAGTCTACTTTAGTCCATAGTTGTATTCTCCCCTTATGTTTGTCCATTCCTCAATTTTGAGGATTTGGGGATGGTGATGTCCACTCTGTTTCTGATTGAGAAGGGGGCTTAGATTCCATGGGACAGAAGGATGGAACTGTCTTGCTTGCAGTTGCAGATACTTTCAGTGTTTTGGGATGAGGATTGTCCATCATCATCATTTTGTTTGTTGTCTTGGGAGAGTCTGAAGAGCTAGAGAGTAGGTATTGGCTGCAACTCAGTATTGCGATTCAGGCCTCAACTGGCAAATGAACACGCCAAAGATTTAAGTCCCTGGGAATGTATTTAATAAGTATAGTTGTAATTTTAGGTTCAAATAAGTATGTGCCTTGAAAATGGGAAACACCACCTCAAACAAGTTTAAACAAGACTTTTGTTGTAGGACTTCTCAGAGTCTTTAATATAAAAAGTCTTTAATATAAAAAAGAGTCTTTAGATCAACAGGCGGGGAATTCAAATGTGGCATTTGCCAAAACTTTTTACCATGGGAGTCTTGCTATTTTTATTTATTTATTGCTATGCACCTTTCAGAATCTGCTTTAACATGTTTTGTAGCTAAAATTCAGGCATCCATGCAGGAAGTAAGAAATCTATGCAGAGTATAATGAAAAAAAAAACTTAATCCACTAAAAACTACTAGCATTAACTAGAAGTTTTCACAAAATGGTAAAATACAAAACATATAATAAAGGAAAAGTTTTACACAATGAACAACTAGTTATAAAATTTTACCATTCCAATAGCAATTGAAATATAAAATGTCTAGAAAAATGTGTGAAACCTATCTGGAAAATGATAAGATTGTATTAAGCAATATAAAATTGACTTGTATTAATAGAAAAACCCTAAATATGAATATGTCATAATTCAAAATATAAATATTTTAATAATGTCTATTTTCTCCTAAATATTCTACAGATTTATACAATTATAATAAATATCCTGATTTGATTTGTAAAGTTATTTTTCCTAAAATTCATCTGGAATAATTAACAAGCAATCACATCCATGAAAGCCTTAAAAAATTAGTGAGAGAAAAGTGAGGTAGCAAAACATTTTACATAGAAGACCTGTTGAAGTTCTGCAGCGACCTGGCCAAGAAGAGAGAGTGGACTCCATCTTTGTGCACACTGTGTGAGATATAATAACTAAGGATGGGTAATACAGCTGGCAAAAGCTTGTCTGGGACCTTAACAAAGGTCATCTGCTTTTTTAAAGAGGTCCAGATGGGCTCCGTATCTGAGTTCTATAATCTAAGCCCTTGATTTCAGGCTTGTTTCGAGGACTGAAAGCTGTACTGTGTATGGTACCTACTTATGTTGCACTTGACTAGTGTATCTTGTCCAGAGTCTTAAATGCTACTGTGCAGCTATTATCACATCAAAGAATCCAGCTACTCACTCGTCCTTCAACAAAAGAAGTAGGAGAGACTAACCCTAGTGCAACTACAGACTATGATCTCTAAACAAAAATCTTGGTGAACATGTGGATAGCATGAATGGGTGCCCTGTGGCTTAGCTTCATGTGCTCTTAACCAAAGCAGAGGGAACTGAGGAAGAGGAAAGCACCCCTAGGCAGACCAGATGTTCACAACTAGGCAGATGTTCTTCTGCTGAACACAAACAATTTCATAGCACGTCAAGAGCAAGCAAGGTACTCTGCTATCAGTCATTCTGCGACTGTGATGGAATCAGATAAAAACAAGACTCCTCCATAACCATGACTGAATACAGACAAAACAGGAACACCATTCAAGCCACAAGGTTTAAAACACCAGTTGTCCAACTAAAGTGCCTGCTGATTGTTCAGCTTTAGCCTCCTTTAGCCCACCCTCCCTATGGATACAACTCGTTGTTCCCATCATTGAATTAACCCTACCATTCAACAACCTCTAGTTCAGTAGAAAGCACTGCTTGCATGAACCTTCTCCCAAATCAATCAGCCTGTCTTGGTTTGCTAGCACAGCTAGGACAGATTTTTCTCTCTCTATAAGGACTTAGACCATACAGATTAAGGCCTAACCCGATGCAAATGAAACTCAATCTTACAAGGACCTTCAAAGATCTGACTGACAAATGAGTTCACACCTTAATAATAGCATCTCCAAAGATTCTTTTTACAAATGGCTTCCCACCAACAGCTGTGTGGGTCAAACTTGAACATGTTTTCTGCAGAGGACATTATTCAATCCTCAACACAGCTGTAATAGTCAGCCAAAGGGTGCTGATGCAAAATACTGGAAATCTGTTAGCTTTTATAAAGGGTATTTATTTGGGGTAGAAGTTTACAGTTACCAGGCCATTAGCAAAAGTTACTTCCCTCACCAAAGTCTGTTGCCAGGTGTTGGAGCAAGATGGTTGCTGACATCTGCCAGGGTTCAGGCTTCTTGGGTTCCTCTCTTTCTGGGGCTTATTTCTTTCTGGGCTCAGGGGCTCTGCTCTCTCCACAAGGCCAGCTTTGGCTATCAGGCCAGTGACTCATCTCTCTTCCCAGGATCTCTGCCATGTCTATTGGACACTTCTCTCCTTCCTCACATATCTGCATCTCTGTGTGTTTACTTCCTGGGCTCCAGGATTAAAGCTCCCACCTCCCTTCTCTACAGTGCAGTTTCTCTGTGAGTCCCCACCCACTAAGGGGGTGGCAGATACTCAATGTCCTACTTATGTGGCCAAAACAAAGTCTTAATCATTCTTTAATCAAGTAAAAATGAAACCTCTGAATCCAACATAATCTAATATGCCCAGAGGAACAAACCAACTTCCAAACATAATCCAATATCTATTTAGGTCTCTATGGCATACCACAATGTGTTATCTCAATTTTCTCAAATACAGATGTGTTCCTGGTGGTCTTTGTCTGGAAAGAATTGACAGGGAAATTGCTCAAGACTATGATACAGTAAATGATATGGAAATAAACCCCCAAAATAGCACTCATATTTCATTTGTGAAAATATATTGAAAATGATCAAACATCCAACAATAGGGTACTGATGAGTTATGGCTCAATTTCTTTCTCTTTCTACTTTACATCCTGTATTTATTTATTTATTTTGGATAGAAACATGCTACATTTATAATATAAAATTGATTAATACAGGTGCAATACTTCTCTAAATTACTGCTATGTAAACTCTAAGTGCATGTTTACAAAGATATTTCAGAGGGCCAGGGCTTCAGGAATGACTGTGTGAGGAATTCAAGGAAGATACCTCTTAAACCCTGAGACATCTATTAAACTGGTTAAAATTAGAAAATACAAGCACTCAAAGTTGTGGATATTGATGAAATTGGGAAACATTTATTCAACAAAATTTGTGGAAACTCAGAACAGTGAGAAGAAGGTCAAGAGAAGAAGGCAGACTAGCTAGAGACCTTGGCACCTGAGGAATGACATGGTGGTGAGTTCTCTGGGTTTTATTTCTGCCTGATATATCCCAGTCTTGGAAGAAGAAGCTGTAAACTCAGAAATGGTGATATGTACAGACAAAAATAAAGTCCCAATTAAAGCCTCCTCTCTTGAACTAAAGAACCAGGAAAGGGGCGAGCGAGCATGATAAAAAGTCTTTAGATAATAACCATTCTACTCCAACCAAACACGATGCCACAGAGTTAATGAGGACCCTCAACTTCTACCCTCAAAATCCAGTCTGAAAACATAATATAAAAATGTTTGGGTTTCAAGTGAAAAATTAGTCATTAAACAAAGAACCAGGGAGATCTCCAGCGGAAAGAAATAAGATAATGAATAAATGTTGACACTGATATGATAGGGATGTCAGAATCACCTAAGAAGGATTGTAAAGTATCCATGGTAAAAAATGCTTCAGTGAGCAATTATGAAAACTCTTAAAACAAATAAAAAAATAGAAAACTGTGGCAAAGAAATGGAAGATATAAAGAAGAACTGAATGGAAATTTTAAAATTGGATCTTTACAATACCCGAAATAAAAATCTCAGTGGGTGGGCTCAACAACAGAATGGAGGGGATAGAGGAAAGAGTCAGTGAATTGGGATATAGAATAATAGAATGTACCCAATCAGAACAAAAGAGAATAGACTGGAAAAAAAAATGAACAAGATCTAATCAACCAGTGGGACTATAGGAAGAGATCTAACATTTGTGTCATCAGAGTCCCTGAAGGAGTGGAGAAAGAAGGTAGGACTGAAAAAGTTCTGAGAAAATGGCCATAAACTTCTCAAGTTTGACTATATATTCAAGAACCTGAACAGATCCAAACAGGATAAAGCAAAGAAACTCACATCAAGGCACATCATAATTAAAATTATGAAAACTATAGACAAAGGAAAAATCTTAAAAGTTATCAGAGAAAAACAGCAACTTACTTATAAGGAAAACCATTTCAAATTACAGTGAATTTCTCCTCAGAAACTAATGAGACCAGAAGGAAGTTTCACAATATTTTTAAGGTGTTTATAGAATTGTCAAGTCACAACCATATATCCAGTGAAAATATACCTTCAGGAAAGTAGGTGAAATTAAGACATTGTCAAATAAAGGCAATATAAGAGAATGTGTCATCAGCAAGCCTACCCTAAAATAATTGCTAAAGGAAGGTCTTTGAATATTAAAAAAAAAAAATGATGAAAGAAAAAATCTGAGAACAATAGGAAGAATAAAAAAAGCACAGTAACCAAAACTATGAGTAAATAACTAGACTTTAACCTCCCCCTGAGTTTTCTAAATTATTTTTGATAGTTGAAGCAAAAATTATAATCTTATCTAATATGGTTTTAAGTGCCTATAGAGGAGATATTTAAGAATTATAATAGAAATGGAAGAGGGTAAAAGGAGGTACATTTCTTATACTTCAATCAAACTGGTAAAATGATGACATTGGTAGACTATGATAAGTTGCAGATATATAATACAGTATCTAGAGAAACCACTAAAAGCTATACAAACTGATTCCCTCAAAAATACTACAGATAAATTAAAAATAAGAAATCTAAAAAAAAATGTTCGAGTAAGCTAGAATGGAACAAGAGTGGAGAGAATGAAAAGCAGAGAGAACAAATATTAATTAAGAAGGCAATTAAGCCACAATGCATCACAATTACATTAAATATAAATGGTCTAAGTAAACTAATTAAAAGGCAGGGATTGATACCCTTTGGTCTTCATCAAAATATAAAACTTTTGCTCTGCAAAAGGCCTCATTAAGAGGATGAAAAGACAAACTCTAGAATGGGAGAAAATATTTGCAAATCATATAGCCAACATATCATTAGTATGTAGTATATATAAAGAACTTTCAAACTCAACAGTGAAAAAGCAAACAACTCAATTAGGACATGGGCAAAATTATGAAGAGGGGGTTCACTGAAGAAGGTATATAGATGACAAATAAGCATGTGAAGAGAGCATTCAGTATTCAAATGTTCCTCATTATGGAGATGCAAATTAAAACACAGCAAGGTATCATTGTACAACTATCAGAATGGCTAAAGAAAAAATAGGGAAAACCCCAAATGCTGACAAGGATGCCCAGAAACTGAATCACTCATACATTGCTGGTGGTAAAGTAAAATGTTACAGCCACTCTGGAAAACACTTTGGCAGTTTCTTAGAATACTGAACATGTAAACACCATAAAACACAACAGTTGAACTCTGGACATCCATCCAAGAAAAATGAAAACTTATGTTCACATAAACATCTATACAAAAATATTTATAGAATATTAATTCATAATAGTAAAAAATTTAAAATAATCCAGATTTTCTTCAGTGGGTGAACAGTTAAACAAATTGTGGTACATCAATAGCATGGAATTCTACTCAGAATACTAAGGAATTAGCTATAGATACATGCAACAACCTGATGAATCTCTAGAAAATTATGCTTCATTTAAAAAGCCAATCCTGAATCTCAAAAGATTCTGTCCTATGTGATTCCGCACATATACATAACATAATTGAAATGGACAACAGATTAGTGGTTACCAGGTGTTAAGGAGGAGCTGGGGGCAGGAGTGAAGAGGGTTTGGTTGTAAAATGGCACATGAGGGATCTTTGTGGGAATGGAAATGTTCAGTATGTTGACTATCAATGTGAATGTTCTAGTTTTGATGTTGTACTACAGTTTGCAAAATGTTACTATAGGAGGAAACTGTGTAAAAGGATCACTTAGTAATTTCTTGCAGATACATGTGAATATATAGTTATCTAAAATTAAATATTTAATTAAAATTAAGAAGATTAAAGGTATTATGAATAACAGCAGCAAAAAGAGAGCTTTCTATGATGTGGAGGAAAATTCACATTATATTAAGCAAAATATTACATTACATTTTTTGAAAACTATAAGAATATATCAAAATCTTATCAAGAATTTGGGTCCTTTTTCACTTTACTTTTATTTTCCATATCTGATTATGTTACATTTATAACTAGGAAAATTATATGCAAATGCAGTGAATGGACACTGCATTGTAATGTTATGGAATTGTTATTATACATAGCTAGGCTCAATACTGACACAATAGATCCATTGTTAACAAACTCAAAAGCAGTGCCATTTCTGCTTTCCTAGTACCTGCCGCAGAAAGGGCACATTTTATATTAGCCTGCATTTTGTCTATATTTCTATTGTGGAACTAGTTCATTAACAAGGCCTCGCATGTTCCCAAGTGAAGACCTCACAGGAGGAAGCCTGCTTTCAATTTTATGGTTCTCATTAGTTGGTGGCAAACGTGGAATGCACAGCCAAATAGAAATCATAACACATTTTAATGGGCTCACCTTTCGCTTAATGAAGACTTAGGATGATGCCTCGCCAACCCTAGTAGGAGGCATCATTTACAGACAGTGGGTCACTTCACAATTAGCATGAAGTCCTAGTGGACTCATGACCAGTTTCTTAGGACTGATCTGCAGGACTGGAGGACATAAGAGATATGTTAAGAAGGATCCAATTTACCTGTAGCTCTTTATAAGAATGCGGGAATGAGAAAGTTGAATCAAGTTCTATTGCTTGAGCCTTTAAGAAAGTCTCCTTTAAGCTTCTATCCATCTTTTCATGCTGATCTTTGGCCTTCCTTGTCAATAATTGGTCTGTATATAGGTTCTGAAGCATTGTAATTTCAAACTTCAAGAGTAACTTGATTTTCTGTTGCACATACCAGATCTTCTGGATTTGAACAAGATCCCCAGGAATCTACATCGTGTGCATTCCTCCCACCCCCACTCTGACCTTTGATGGTCTGGAGCTGAATGTGCCCTGAAAAAAACATGTTCTTTAAATTGTTGGGGTGGACCCATAGAAAGTAGGACTTTTGATGAGGCTACTTCAGTTACAGTCTGGCCCACCTCCACCAGGATGGGTCTTAATCCTATTACTGGAGTCCTTTATGAGCAGAATGAGATCCAGACAGAGAGAGAAAGCAAGAGAGAGCAGCCAGAAGCTCAAGGTCAACGGAACCCAGAAGAGAAGGAAAAGATGAGGGGACACTGCCATGTGCCTTGCCATGTGACAGAGGAACCAAGGATCACCGGCAGCCCTGGAATACCACAATCTTTGGGGAGAAAGCATTACCTTGAAGCTGCCTTGATTTAGACATTTCCCCAGCCTCAAACCTGTGAGTGAATAAAATCCTATTGTTTAACCAAACCCATTTCATGGTATTTGTTTGAACAGCCTAGGAAACTAAAACAGAGCCCCATGTGAAAAACTGGCCTGGAAAATTTTGCCTATTTCAGAAGCTTGAAGGAAGACTGCTGAGGGTTATGTTCAACCGTAGGAAACTGACATTTTAAAAAATAATTAATTTATCTTTAATTGTGGTATAATAGACATAACATAATAATTTTAACCATTTTACATGGACAATTCTTGGACGTTAAGTACATTGACAATTTTGCTAGTAAGTAATGACCTGTTGTTGGCAATTTCATATGACTCATCCCAGTGATTCTCAAATGGGGAGTGACAGGGTGCCCCACCGCCTGCAGGGACATACACAATATCTGGAGACAATTTTTGCCTCTCACAACTGGGGTGGGGGGTGCCTCTGGCATCTAGTGGGTGGAAGGCAGGGAGGCTGTTCATCCTCCTATAGTGAAGAGGATGGCCCCCAAAACCAAGAGCCATCTGACCCAGAATGTCAAGAATCTGGAGTGTGAGAACCCCTGGTTCTACCCAACATAATGTAGGCATTAAAACATGGCCCAGAACTCAGCTACCTGGATCCAGTGGCTTCATTGCTTGTTGGGTGTGCTTGGGTAGATTAGTTAAAATGGTAGTCGCGATGGTTTCTGCCTCAGAGTTTTGGAGAGGATTAAGTAAGTAAACATGTATTATACATTTGAATAATGTTGGGCATGTAGATGTTAGTTATTAACATCAGATAACTACAGAATTTTTTTTCAGATAAAAATTCCAAGATCCTGAATGCATAGAAAGTGTATTCAAAGTGCCCATCTTGGTTTGAGTCTTTGGTTTCCTTTTTGTCTGTTTTATTTTTATTTTTGTCCCCAATAGATGCCCTTCTCTTTTAACCAACATACACATGTACCACTGAAGTGATTGATTTTTAACATGTCCATGACGACAGAACATTATTTCACGTTTTATAGGCAGAAAAATTAGCTCATTGCAGGAAACCAATGGCTTTTATTTGTGTTGTTTATTCTTGTTCCAGAGAAATGGCCATGCTGTTGAAATCAGCGCCGGCCACTGTCCATGCAGGGAAAGGTCAAATCCAGGGTTTTTGTGTGCTGAAAGGAGCCCATGTCGCATAAACGATGTCCATGCTCCGAGGACTGGGTTTTGAACACTGGGTGTAAATGTTTCTCTGTCTCGTATTTAATGTCTGTCTCACTCCCATGTCACTCCTCGTAGTTTGATGAAGATAAGTTGTATATGCAGGGCTTCTGCCGAATATGAAGAGAAGGATTTTGCAGAAATTATTTGGATTAGAAACAAAGAAGACAGCTGGTGAATAAACAGGTCAATCTTTCTCATTAAGATGTGGGGGAAGCAACACAGCCTGCTGCATGCCCACTGCCACGCTCACCTTCACTGGAAGGCAGAACTATCTTAGCAGCTGAGGCCACTCCATGGCATGGCAGGGCTGTAATTCCTGCCCCTCGCCTCCCCTTCATTAATCTATTGGAGCAGGTGAGAGGAATTCGAGACTCTTCATCTCCCAGACACCAGGGGATCAAGGCAGGCTATCAGGAGCCTCGTTTCCAATTCCCTGGCTCAGAAAGCAAAATTAAATAAGGGTGATCTTCCCCTTCATCATTTGCCTCTTGTTTATGTCGACACGGGGGTTTCCTCTGGCTAGCTCGGGTTTGGAGTTTGTCTCTTCCAGGATTCTGAAGGCCTGAGGTGTAGCACATCAGAGAAAATTGCAAAGGCCTATTATCATCCCGGTGTCTTCCTGCTGCTTGGAGACTGGCTGTATAGAACAATCTCAAACTCATTTGGCGTGTTGTCCGGGATCGTGCATGAGCCTGGCAGCTGGGCTCTCAGTCGTACTTAAATAAACGGCAATTTTGATGGGAAGAAAACAGCCTTATGAAGAAACAGTTTCCAATCATTTGCTGGGGTCCATTCACACTCCTGGAGCTGAGCAACCTACGGCTAGGATAAATTGGAAATGCAATCTGTTCTGTAGCCGAGCTGCAGAGCTCTTCAGTCTGCCTTTGGCTGTGATGAGCCCGAAGGGCGCACCGCTGGGGTGGCCTAAGCAGACCCACTCTATGCGTATCATTTTAATTTTTAATTTAAGCGGCATTTTGGTTTTGCATAGTTGACCATTGAGAATCTACTTGGACGAAAGGGAGCTCTCTTTCACGAGAGGAGAGGAAGATTCCAAGCAAATTCCGAATCTCCTTCTACCCTTGCCTTCGTGGAATGGTAGATCTTGGGTGAAGTCTGACCTTGGAGCCCAAGCCTCCAGGCCCTTCCATTGACCTATTGCTTTTGGCTGATTTTGTTATGCAAAGGGGGAGTTGACCAAGACTTCTGGGGCTACAAACCCCAAAATATTTATCATCTCACCCTTCAGAGAACAAGTGTACTGGTCTCTGATCTACTCCAACCCATTAATTTGGAACTGAGAAATCGGGGGTCCAGAGAGGTAAAATCATTTGTCAGTCCATTCACACTCCTGGAGCTGAGCAACCTATGAATAGGATAAATTGGAAATGCAATCTGTTCTGTAGTCGAGCTGCAGAGCTCTTCAGTCTGCCTTTGGCTGTGACAAGCCCAAAGGGCATGCCAGTGGGGTGGCCTAAGCAGACCCTAACCCTAACCCTAACCCTAACCATACAGGCAGGGATGACGGAGCAGGGGTGGAGATGGGGTCTATCTTAGGTCTGCTTTTAGGGCTTTGGTGAAGGACCATGACATCACCTTCTGGGCATCCACTGAAGGTTGATACACATCACACAGCAAATGTTCTTGAATACAAAAACTTAAAAGATAAGAACAACCATTTGTGCTGTGATAAGCAAGGGGAAAAGGAAAAGGTGGAGGGATTGCTGGCTTTTTTTGGTGGGGGGTGGGCACCACTTCATTCTCGCTGTACCCATCTGTCCAGAGAACAGAACACCAACTCTTAAATCATCCAGAATGCAACCAACGGAAGTGCAATGCCAAGCTGTTTGGGGAGCTTTCCAGAAGACCCATCCCTGAAAGCAAAAGTCTCAAATGAGGAAGAGAAGATGATGTCCTATCATCTCATGGCAAAAATCATCAAGAGCTGTAAAATTTCCCCGACAGAGGAGTAGGCTCTCACCCTCCTAATCTAGCCTATCCACCTGCACATAATGTTAACAATGAAGTCATTCCAAATATTTTGTTGTTTCACTATCTGAAACTCTTCTGTGGCCTTCCTCTGAGTTAGGTGCTAACTCTGCTGCACACGAGCACAGCCCTCTCTGCTTTATTCCTCATCCCTCTCGTACAACACCCCAGGCTCGGGGACCCCCAGACATTGCACGATCATCAGCAATGCATGAGGGGCACACCCTTTGAATCGTGGCACACACAGTCGTGCTCTGTTCTATTTCAGCACCCCCTGCACTGACCAACTTCCCATTTTTGCACTCTTGAGTGGCTCCTTATCAAACATTTTATTTTTGAAGAATACTAAATAAACGACCCCCCTTATGAAACCTTCTGCACCCCCTGGACTGCTATTGATTTGTCCCTTAATCCATCACCCAACATAACATCCTGTGACTCTCTCTTCCAAGGCATGTCTTACACTTCTCTTCCATGAACAGGCATTTGCACCTCAACCATTAGGCCATCATAAATGTCAGAACTATTTCACTCATGTTCCCCACCCTCACCGTGCCTTCCAATAATGTTTGGTGGAATTGGGCTACGAAAGTTAAGGAAATTAATTGCAATCTGTTCATGTTTCATTTGCACCACATGTGCATATGATAGAATTCTTTATTGGGGTTTAAACACTCCCTATGATGAAACTGAATTTCTGTGTGGTCTCTCTCTCTCACTGTCTCTTGCTCTCTGAGTTCTTTTGCCCCTTTCTGGACAGCAAAGTCATCTCCCTGGTCCGCTTCCCATCTAGAGAAGTGTGGACAGACAAAGCAGCGCCTTGGGAAGTGTTAGCAAACTTTTCAGATCATAGATATTTTAGACTCAGAGTCTCTCACCACTACTCAACTCTGCTGTTGTGGCATGAAAGCATCCAGAGACAAGATGTAAACAAATGAGTATGGCTCTGTTCCAATAAAGCTTTGTTCACCAAACTGTGTGGCAGTACGCATTTGGCCCGTGGATTTGTAGATACATGCATAACACTCAACAGGGAAATCCTGCACAATCCCTGTGACATAGAACCAAATGATACTTGAATGAAAGATACCTTCACATTGGTTTTCTATACAGGAAATAAGGTTGCAGATGTTTGTTTTCTCCCATTAAGACCTTTTAAAAAAACATTTTGCCCAATACCTTGCCTCCTAACAGCACTGAGCATCGTTCTGTTTCCTTCCATTTTGCTTTGGCCCATGTACTTATTAGTAATATGGGTTTGTGAATCACTCATTTTATGTGACTGTTAATTTTATAGAAATTAGTTTACATGGGTCCAGAGATATAAGCTGGAATTGAGAATTCTTTTGACTCTGTTAAATCAGTAAATTTTCCCTCACTTTTCCAAAATGTTTGTTTTTGGTCAATTCATGAATATTGGGCAGTTTTGAAAGCTAAGGGGCAGTTTAGGTTTGAGGGACTACAAATATACTCATCAAGACATCTATAAACTAACCTTAACAGATTATTACACAGAGCAAGGAAGATCAGTTAGCATTACCTCCATATTGGGACCAATTCATTTTTGACCATCAAGATGCCCATATATCCAACTTCCCAAATATATTGCTTCAGGCTACAAAGTACATTGATATTTCCAGCAAAACAAATTTGAGTATGGTTTATCAGACTTCCAGAGAAATACAAAGAAACAAAGAGCCCATTGAGTTGTTTACTGATATGACACAGAAGGTATGAAGGTATTTGACATTCTTTCCACAAGGTCATGAGCTTTCTTTCCTGTCTTGGTAGTTTTGTTATTTATAGGAATTGAATCATCCCAGGAGAGATTGGAAAAACACTCATTAAACTTTCTTTAGACTTAAGTTGAGCCAAGTGTAACCTAGAGAGTTCCGATAGAAAAGTTTATGGAGCTTGGAGAAGAGTGGAAGGTTGAGGATTTCTGAAGAAAAAGTTTGGTATGGATACATCATCTTAGCTTTCCAGTTTACTTGACTTTGAAGTCAAAACTTCAGGGTGTTTTTGATTTAGGATGACAAAGAGCTGCATTGTGACAGGACTGCAGTTCCTCTTGTTTTATGATTCAAATTTCGATGGAGACTGCGTCTTATCTGATACCTACATTTCCCCACTCAAACACTTCAGGTGAGAAAATCAGGGTCACTCTTGAAGTCTCCGTTGATTCAAGGAGGCTTCTGAAGGTTCACTTTGGGCTAAGCAGGTCCAGGAGACCCGTCACTGTCCTGTAGCTCTGTTTCCCAGGCTGTGATTTGTGCAACAGTAGTGAGCCTCAGAACCTTTACCAGTTCCTTTAAAAAGAGTTCTGTTCCTGACAGTTTGGGCAATGATGCCTGTCAAACTCCACAATGCTTTTGGAGAGCTCCCAGGTCCAGAAGCTTCTCAAAGATGCTGAAAAATATGGCCATGTGGAACCTTTGCCCAGGGGGAATTCCCCAAGCTACTTGGGCAATGGAAACCCTTTGTCTGGGACAAGCAGTGGTAACCAGCATTCCATGAAGCACAGTGTGGAAAAAGGCTGTGCAGACAGAACTGAACTCAAACTTCAATGCACATGTGAAACATGCGGATCGTGGAAAAAGCCAGATTCTGATTCAGGATGTCTGGGATATGGCTGGCAAGTCTACTTTTCTGCTCGGGTCCTTGGTGGAGCTTTACTGCTGCTGCATGGATGCTGAGTGACAAAGGGATGGAGCTGACCCCCTAAAATTGCTCCTCTATCTTCAGTTGCTCCAATCACCTTCCTCTGAACTTTACTCACAGCACTCTGTATTCCTGGCCCTTCATTACTGTTATTTCATTCTTCCCCAGTCAGTGGTTTTGAGCCCAACCTAGTTGCACATTAGAAGCATCAGGGAAACTTTTTAAAAAGACGGATGCAACGCCCAGACTATTAAATCAGAATATCTAGTATGGGGCTGGGACATTATTTTGTATTTTTTTTTTTTGATTGGGATAAAACTAACAATGTAAAACTGACCATTTCAAATGTACGGTTCAGTGGCGTTCACAATGTCATGCAACTGCCACCTCTATCGGGCTCCAGAACATTTTCATCAGCCCAAAAGAACAACAGGTACCCACTAAGCAAGCACACCCACTGCTCTCTCCCCCAGCCCTTGGGATCGGGGCTCTGCTTTCCTTCTCTACGGATTTGCCTCCTGTGGACCTTTCATATAAATGGGATCATATAGGATGTGGGATTTTGAGCCTGGCTTCTTTGAGTTAGCGTCATATTTCCAAGGTTCATTGGCATCTTTGTTAAAGGCACCTCCTTGCATCCAACAGCTGCCCCATATTGACAATCACTGTCCCGTGGGAAAGCACCATCTTTAACACGTTTAATGCCTATTTGTTTAATTCATGGTGCTCAAACTGGAGCCCCAGGACCAGTAGCCTCAGCACCACCTGGGAACTAAGAAATACAAATTTTGGTTCCCACCTTGGATCTATTGACCCAGAAATGCTGAGTCAGGGAAGGGTAGCCCCCTGTTTTATGGAGCCCTCCAGGGAATTCTCATGTTTGAGTACTTCTGCTCTGTACACAGTTTTGTCTCCTGTAACATTTCCACTTATCCTTATATCATGCGCCTTTTCCCACATCATGAATTATTATTTGAAATATAACTTAATATTCCTGTATAATAGTCTAATACAAAACAACATAGCAACGCAGGTGTCTTAGTTTGCCAGATGGCCATGGCAAGTGGCACACGCTGCGTTAGCTTAACAAGACGAATGGATTGGCTGGTGGTTTGAAAGGCTAGTAAGTTCAACATCAAAGTGCCAGCAAGGCCATGCTTTCTCCCCAAAGTGTGTAGCGTTCACGAGCAGGCTTGCCGCAATCCTTGGGGTCCCTTGGTGTGCACTTCTGCCCTCGTTTCATGGCCATCTCTTCCCCTTGCATCTATTCTGACTGCATTTGAATTTCCTCTCTTATTAATGCTTCCGGTCATATTGATGAAGTCTGATTCAGTTTGACCTCAATTAAAAGAGAGCTTGGATGACCCTGTTCACAAACGAGCCCACACCTTAACTGATAATCCATCTCCAAATTGTCCTATTGGAAGAGGGATGAAGATTAGGTGCTGGCCCTTCTTGGGTTATGGGATTCAATCTACTGCAGCACTTACCCATTCACTTACTTGGACACATTGTGTTTATTCCATTTTTCCAAGTATATATAGCGCTCAATGAGTATTCTTGAGAATACATATCTGCCCACATCTCTGAGCATTTGCTTTGGTTAAATTTAGAAGTCTAATGGCCAGCGTATAGAGTTTGGACAGCCTTATCCTGGTTCGGTGTTGGCTACTTCATTGGGTATGAGCTCTCTCTGTGATTCAAAAGTCAGTACCTTCCTTACGTTACAAACAAGGAAGAACATATGATTCCTGGTTGTTTGGAATGTGTTATAAATATTATATACCATCAACTCTCCATTACTCTTCCTTCCACGTTGGAGAAAACGGATATGGAGTCAAATCCTCTAGATTTCCAGTCTTGCTCTGCTTTCTATATGGCAATTTAAGAGTAAAAGTATTCTGAGTACCTCTCAGTGCTGTTCAGAATCATCCAACGCACGAGTGAGTGCAGAATGCGTTTTGGATGTCGCAGAGCAAATACAACATGTGAGGTATTTTTATAACTATGTTTAGTGCTTTGAAAAGTTCACTCCCTAAGGATTCCCTCAATGGAAATATTCTCATTTTCTCTGAGCTGAGATTTTCATAAGCCTGACCTAAGCTGTTTTATTTGCTCTGAATTCTTCAGGGGCCAAGGGAAGCTTTACTGTTTACATTTGCATATATCTGTGCCCGTGTGAATGTACTGCTTCCATTTCCGGGTGTCAGTCCACCTCTGATAGAATTTGTAAACAGTATGTGTTTGGCTGGCTTTTCCATTTCTTTAAAAAAGAAAAAAGCCATGGATAAGGAAATGGATCACCATGATACACCTGGGTTTGACATTGAATCCAAAACAATATTTAAGTTGCTTACGGTCTCATTTTTCACATAGTAATTTTGATCTGCTCGTTGCTTTATATCATCCCTGAGCACAAATACAAAAAAAATTATGTGGGAAAGATAGCAGAACAGTAGGACCTACGAAGTTGGGGGAGTCTAATGTGTGAGCAACTTGGGAGTCACGGAGCTCAGTATCAAGTTTCATAAATGTGTAAGGCTCTTCTTCTTTTGATGGGGTGGCGTAAAGTATATAGATATCCTAAAATGAAACAACCCACCACATCTGTGGTGGTAAAAATCAAGAAACCAGCCATCAAGTTCCCAATGCACTTAACATTTAAAAACACCCCAGGGATAAAAATTAACTCACAGTTCTCCTGTGTCTTCCCTGACGAGAAATGAACAATTTCCCTCTTCTTTTTCTCCACCCCTGATTCAGAAGGTTGAGAAGAAAATTTAACGTTCTTGATTAGCATATTTACTTCACCACTTTCTATGCCTTTGACATGCTTATTTCCACTGTATTCATCATGATGGAGGGTCTCTCAACTTGTTTTTTGGAAAGAGACAACAGACAAATTAGCAATTAGATCCGGTGCTATGCTGTAGAATATACTTGATACTGTGTGTTCCTTTCAAAACCTTATATTCTATGTTTAAATGGAAACGAGACCAAACCAAAATAGGTAACATTGCCCATTCCTGCAGATTGCCTGTAAAGGCTTGGCTCTCTGTCTAAATTAGGGAAATTTCTAGACCTTGAAAGATGCAAATGAGCAATAAACCGCAATAGTGCTACTGAAATAGCATTTAAAAATACAACCCTGCTCCTTCCCCCAACCCCGAACAGTATTTCTTCCAATTAAGATGCGTTTGGAAAGAACTGCTCTGAAGCAGATAAGCAATGCTTTCGGCTCGTCTTAATGAGCCACGATGAGATGGCAAAGGGGCTGTGAAGAAAAGAGGGCTGCTGGGCAGACTGAGAGCCAGAACAGAAGGGAGCTCCCAGTGCTGGGTGGCAGCCCTCTTCTCCGCAGGTCCCTGCCACGCACTCTCCCCCAAAGTTTCGAAGGCTGGACTGGCGAGGGGGACAGCCTTGGGAGGCCAGCTGCAGACATTCTCAAGCTCTCAAAGGACTCACGTTTCCCAACGGGGTGATGGGCTGCAGCACCAGCAGCAAGGGGGCTGGACAGGTATTTCTGAGCTTCACCCAGTCTCAAGGCAAGCCCCCCTTGCAGCCCGCTGCAGCCCTCTCCTGGATGTCAAGGGCTCTCCACCCTGCCCCCTCCCCAGCCTGGGGGAAACCGGGCTTGCTGCAAGGGACAGGAGGTGTGATTCAGTCCCCTGCCATGCCTCAGCCTCAGTAAATGTCAGAGGCAGGGAACAGTTTGCATAGCCATTTGCATCCGGAGTGCTAAAGGCATGCCCCCTCGGGAGAGAGCAGGTGGGTGGCAGGTGCTCAGGAGGTGGTACGGAGTCCCTGCCCTGGGCTAGTCTGGGAATGGGAAAGAAATGGTGAGGCAGTGGCCAACAGAGCCGAAGAGGGCAGGGTTGAACAAAAACAGGGGTATCCGTTTAAAAAGCAGGGAGAGCCGGGGCTGGTGGGGACCGTCATTTCATGTTAATCACTTTCTCTTTGCTGCAGCCTGAGAAAGACGCATTTGTTATGCAGACGGCGTCCCTTGTCAGAGCTGATCAGCACTGCCGCAGCGCCAGCCACGAAATGAATTAGCTCCCTGCATACCAAACTGGAAAACCCTTTCGAACCAGAGCGTGGCAGGCTGTCTGCAGCAGGATTCAAATAGCCGCCAAGCCCGTGAGAGCGTGCACTCTGACCCCTGCTAATTGTCGCCTATTTTTAGGCAGGGCATTGGAAAGGAGTATCTGGGAGAGCCGGGAGGGCACCCAACAAGGGGTTCATTTAGGACTCCTGGGTTAGCAGCTCTCTCTCCCAGGTCATTTCCCAGACTCTGGGACAGCCTATATTTTTCGCTCAATAATTTATTATTTATCCTCCTGATGAATGTTGGGAATGCCAGCCATGCCAGGCATGCCACAAAGGAAGACCTGTGCGGGCAGAGAGAAGGAAAGTGAAACCCTGTGAAGGCAAAGCCTCATTGTGCCAGAAGGAGATGACACATGGGCAAAGGCAGGATAGCAGAGAGAGGGTTCCTTGGGACAAGTTGCCCTGGCCTGGGTCGTTGAATCAGGCATGTAAGAGGCAGTGAGCTCAAAATAGCTGAACGGTGATGAGGAGGGTCCACGGGGGTCAGTCGTGGTGGTGGGAGGGACGTCTGCCTCCCGTTCTAAGTGGACTTCACTGAGCGAGCCTGCCGGCTGGGGGAATTTTGTGGTTTTCCCTTTTGCTTTCGTTCATCTCTGTATCCCTGCATGTCCAGCCAGGAGGTGAAGCTCAGATCCCAAACTTTTGAACTGCCCTTGTCTTGTGGATTTCGTTGGCTGCCTGCCCCAAACTGAAGGCGCCGGGGCTTGTGAGGCTCCACCTCGGTGATGCTCCAAGGGGAAGGGGAAGACAGCTTGGGGTGTCCTGTGCTTGACTTTGTGTTGATCACGGCAGGGGGAAAAAGAGACAGATCTGGAGTAGATACAGGCTCTTGAAAATCTCTGAAATATTAGGACGATTTGGAAAAGAATATGGCATCCTTCGTTGATAGTAATATAAGTGAAACTTTTCAATCTTTCGGGACACTATCCCTGAAAAATGGCTGGCTGGATGTTCGCCAATTTCAGAAGGCATGTTTGGAGATCGGAGGGAAAATCCGTGGGAGAGATGGCTGGCCATCCCTCAGCACAGCCGAACAAGTTCGCACTTGGGCTCCTTTGCAACTCCAGAGCGCTTTGCAAGACCAACAGCCAGGTCCACTTGGCAAACGCCGTTAACGGGTGCCCCTGGCATCTCAAACGTGTGCACACTCAAGTGCAGGCATGCACGCCCGCCGTCAGCAACAAGAACCCAACCAGCAGGGAAGTAGCTAGTCACCAACGTACAAGCACACAAACAACGGAGACCCAGAGAGGAGGGAACTATCTATCGCCAACCTGAATACACATCCCTGACACACACGTCAACTTTGGGGACTTGGAGTTGTCCTAAATGATATTGCGGGGACAGATGCTGGACATTATATATCCTGCCATAACCCACTGAATGGACTGGGGGAGAGTGTAAACTACAATGTAAAGTATAATCCACGTGGTGCAGTAGTGCTCCAAAATGTGTTCGCCGAGTGCCATGAGTGTGCTACAGTGATGGGGGAGGCTGTTGGTGTGGGAGGAGTGGGGGGGGGGGTGGGGGTATATGGGAACCTCATGTTTTTTATACTGTAACCTTTTTTGTGATGTATGTATCTTCAAAAAATACAATTTACAAAAATGATGGGGGTGGGGGGGTGGGGAGTGGGGTATATAGGAACCTCATGTTTTTTAATGTAGTGTTCTATGTGATCTATTAACTTTAATTTTTAAAAAATATGTTATTAAAGAAAACAAAAAAGAAGGAATCCCACTGGAAGGGAAAGGAGCACCGTGGCACAAACAGTTGAGAACAACTGTATTTATCCATCAGCATTTATGGATTAGGCATTGCAACATGAGCAGGTGTCTTAGATTCCTAGGCTACTCTAACCAAGATCTACAAACCAAGGGGCTTAAAACAACAGAGATTCATCGTCTCACCTTTCTGGGGGCTGAATTTAAGGGGTGAGCAGGGCTGCGCTCCCACTGAAGTCTGTAAGGAGGATCTTTTTGTGACTCTTCCAGCTTCCGGTGGTTTGCTGGCAATCCTTGATGGACCCGATCTCCCCTTAGGAAATTCTGACGAATCTCATTCCACGTAACATAAAAAATATATATTAGAGTTCTGGCAAATGGCGCTTTCCAAGCTGACCCGCCTGCTGTATCTGAGAAGACCTGGTGCTGCATAAAGGCCAGTTCTACGGTGGAAACCTTTACCATGTTCACCAGGTCTTGCCAGAAAGCTCACAGGTGTTCAGTGCCTGGGAATGGAGACTTACACATGCTCACATGCAGGGGTTATTCCAAGAGCAGAAATGGAGAAAGGACTCCAAGGGTTGCTGTGAAGGACATGTGAATCTTCAGGAAAGCTATGTGGACTGAGGTCCTGGTCCCATCAGCAGCCTCCTCCCCTAGCCCCAATCACTGAGCAAGACGGGAGGGGACAGGATTCAGTGAAGGGTGATTTCAGGAAACCGAGGAAGGAGCACCGGCACTCAACAGGCAAGGAACATAGGTGGTGACATTTCAGCGAAGCAATGGATGGGTCCCTCATCTATGGAATGTTAGGCCTGCAGATTAGTTTTCTGGCTAGGATTTAGGAATGGACCGACTCAAGTTTTCCACAGCTTGAGGCCCCAAGGCCACAGATTTCGCAAATTCATTTGCAAAATCATCTTCTGGCAATGGCACAATGGGTGCTTCAGTTGATTCCAATTGTAGTCTCTTATTCATGTATTAGATTTAGGAGAGATGCATGTGTCCCCAGCTTTCACACTGCTCACCCCCAAGTCATAAGTACCGGAATCCTTTACACAGACGTTACTGGAGGCATCTTCATTCTCTAGAACATGTTTCCTACCAGCGAAGTCTCAATCTCCTGGAATTAGATTCCATTTGTGGCACACTCCAGGATGCTGATTTCCTAAGTCCAAGAAGACAGACATTCTACAGAAGGGAAAACTGCTCTGGTTAATCCGTCTCCAAAAGAGACAGAAGGACCCACCATCTTCATCATCCTGTAAGTTCTAGGTCATGGACCATGCGCATGAGCAGCCTCTTCTTTGGTCTGACTTAGACCTGAGAAGATTCTTTCTTAGTCAACAATACCACAGACTTGCTTCCCCGCAGATCACCTGAGTCTCCCTGCTGTGTTTTCTAGCCACGCATTGTCTCGGTTACCTTGACACCTTGAAGCAATGTTTTTGTCAGGTCCATGCTGCACCTCTGCAGAAGGCAGAGAGAAAACGAATGTGCGGCTTGTGTGGGCACGCCTTTCATTTCCAACAATAGCACCAATATCCAAGAGTCTCTTCATGAAGACATTAGATGGCTCTTTAAATGGCAGGGATGGGCAAGGAAAACTCAGGCAGATTCAGGGAGAGAATTACAGAAAAACTCAGAGCTTTAATTGTCACCCTGAGTGGCAGCTTCACAGAGTGTTCAGACAAGACTCGCCAGAAGTGAGTGGCTCCACCATGTTGCTTTTTGTGTGCTTGCCCCAGATAACCAAGTTTAATTCCCTCTCAGAGGTGCCTTTGATTCTATCAACTACCTATCCTCCTTCTTCCACTGATTTGAACATTTTATCAAAGAGCAATTCATTATTTGGGGTTTGGTTTGATTCAGCCAATGATAACTCAAAGGTGTTTTTTCTTTTTATAGTGACAACTGGCTAGTTTTAAAAGCCATCCTCTCTATACAGGCACGTGCTTAAATTACTAAATCAAACTCGGTTGCAAAGCATGTGGTTTTATTTTGTTTTGCTCATAAGATTCCTGTACTCTGCTAATGCTTTACATATGGGTAAGAAAATTCATTAGCTAATTTCCTTACTACCCAGGGATCCATTTCCAAGAGATTTCCCATTTCAATATTTGAACATTCCTCTTCAAATCATATTTCCTTTCTTAATGTTTTTCATTTTCATAGAAATTGACACTTTTTGCACCTTAATTGTGTTACCTCCCCGGATGGTGTTCCAATCTTATACACATCTTGTAGGTTTGGTATTTCTTCCCATTAAACCATAATCATTAGGTAACTTTACTGTCAAAAAAATCACTTTAATGCCTTAATGTTATAGAGCTGTGCTTTTCACTTGAGTTTCTCCTCAACATGTTAACCTGGATGAACAAATGAGCAATATGGATAAGACTTGTTTCTTAATGGGCTTCTCTTACCCCTTCCCCACTGGTCCCATTACCAAATTATTTTTTCACCATCCCCCCACCCTGAAATGGCTCCCTCATCTATCTGCTTGCTGTGTCTGCTCATTGTCTGCTTTTTGTCTCTGCTCATTGTGTCTGCTTGTTGTTTCTGCTCCTTGTGTCCACTCATTGTCTCTGCTTGTCTTCTTTAGGGGATACCAGGATCTGAACCTGGGACCTCCCATGTGGGAGGCGGGTGCCCAGTCACCTGAGCATCATCTGCTCCCTGCTTGTTGTATCTACTCATCTTCTTTAGGAGGCACCAGAAAGCAGACCCAGGACTTCCCATGTGAGAGGCAGGCATCCAACTGTTTGAACCACATCTGCTCCCACTGACTTTAAAAATCTTAATAATGGTATCTTACATGTCATGACAAATTGGGCAGCAATAATTATTAAATGATATAGAAGTTTTACTGGAAGGCATTTGTGGAGCTCTGGTTTCCTGCCCATGTGTGCTTCTCTATTTCAAGTTAAGGAGAAACTCTTTTTACCCCACATCTGCTCAGTTTCTGTAAGACTTGACCAGAACATGCCTTGTTCATTTTCAACTGAGAATACTCAGCTCTTTTGTTTAGAAGTCTCTCCCATCATTGTCTCATCCAGATTCCTTCACAAATACTCCCTCCCTTTCTAAAGCCCCATAACATTTACTCTGCCGATGACTTGTTGATCCATACAACAGACAACCGAATGCCATTTCACTTCCATTGACATTTTCAATATCGCATTTATTTTTCTCTATTATGTGCCCCACAAAATTCTTGACATGAGGCACAAAGCAGGAAAAGAGATAAGCTCAAGGTCTGGGTCATGGAACTTAAAATCAGACAGTAAACAGAAAAACAGAGAAGGTATTTATTTATTCATATCAAGAGCTCCACATCAAGATTAGAGTTTACTCAGGACAGGGTTCTGTCTTCTACAGATCACAGCTCCTCCAAGGTGCTCAAAAGAAGAAACCTCTGGATGAATAGTTCCCTTTCCTGTGAAAATCTCATCCTTTTTTCTACAATAGCTCCCGTCCTTCTGGGCGTCCTATGGTGAGTAAGTGTTAGCTCAGATTAGATATTTAAGACATTCTTTGCAAACTTGAGCTTCTGTGTCCAAGACTTCCTATTATGTTAGGAGTGAACACTCTGCTCTTAGATGATAGATTAAAGCATCCAATCCTTTAGAGTTGAAACATCCCTTGTAAGTCCATCTGCATGGCCTTGGCCAACTCTTCTTTCTGTCGCCTACATTCAATTACATCCATCTTAGCCCTGGGACTTGTTCTTCAGGATATGATACAATGTTCCACCACCACCTCCTAAATTGTATTTTGTCATCAGAAACTCATCTTCCTTTCAAACCTATGTTCTTCTTAACTTCTTCCTCTTTACTATCTTGGGAGGCATTTCCAGCAGATTCCCCATTCCAATTTGAGCATTTCCTCCCAGTTAAGTTTGTTTCACATTGAAAGATTATAACAACGGCCCATCAGCATGTAACTGATCAAATTCCTCATGGTTTACCACTGCATGCAACTTTGTTTTAGTTGATGGAGCTCAGCTGCGATTTGACGGCCACTCATAAAGCTACTGGTACAAAGGCTTAAAGAACCAACTGAGTGCTTAGAACCTTAAAGAACCGAAAATAAAATGCCATGTAAATTATGACATGTAAACATAAAATGTCTCACTCCTGGCCTCAAATGAATGCATATCCTTTAGATCCTGGGCGACTTGCCAAATATAAGCTGGAACTTCTATATGTCTGCTGTTTGCAGCTCTGTGCATTCGCCCATATTACCGGGAAAAAAAGAAACACACACTAGGCTATTTAGGTAGACACCCAAGGAGGAAACAAAAAGCCTGCCTCATCACCGAAAGCAATTTTCCCTTTGCTCAGCTCTCTTACTGTCATATGATGTGTTGGATTGTGCGCTATAGAGCATTACTGTTCTATTTTTAAATTCTGTGGCATTAATGCTGAATTCAATGAAGCTATCCTTAATGAAACATAGGTAATTATTTTTCCCTGGAATTCTTTTCCACAGTTTCATGATGTTTGTAACACAATTACCTGAGACCAAAATTTGGAGTATAATTCCTTATTTTGGGGGGATGGGATGATGTGATCATTAATTATTTAATTACAAATTAACTTTGCTACCCAAACATTATATATCTTCTCGATATCTTTTTCCTCTTTTTTTAAGCCCTCAAGGATTGCCTTTGCAGTCACTGCTAAAAGCTTAAAAGAAGAAATATTTATGCATCTTTGAGATCGGTCAATATTATATTTTTACATTTAGGCTGCTACGTATTTGTGCCTAAAGCCTAGGTTTATTGGAGGGGGGGAAACGTATTTATTTATAACCTCAATTTTTTAGGTTATCCTACTTCATTAAAAAAGCATTTAGCATCCAGTCAATGAATATTTGGTGGACCTCAGTTAAATGTCCATTGCTGTCCTGAAGGCTGGGGAGAGGGCACTGAACTGATAGACAGAGTTCTTCTCATGAAACCTACACACTGAAGTAGAAGACAGTCAACAAGTAAAAGGATGCAGCAGGATATGTAAACAAGAGAAAGGGTGAATTACCTTGCTGTTCAGTGTGACAGAGAAAAGAAAACACAGACATGAAGTAAAGAGCAACCCATTGGGTTAAGGAGATCAACAGCAACTGGGAGTAAAAGGGTGGGGAGAATATTCTAGACAACTGATCAGGGCACGTTTTTCTGGAGGGGTGATATTTAAGCTGCCTTGATGATAAGAAGGAGCCAGACAAACATGGATTCTGGGGAGGGTGGACCTACTGGTTGATGGGACAGAATGGTGGGTGGAGCCAGAGACCAATGATCAAGAAGGTGTAGAAAGACACCGGGTCCAAGCAATAGGCTGGGAGTTGGCCACATCAGTGCCTCAGAGCTTTTGGAAGAAAGCTGGGTTCAATGGGAAGCCTTTATAGGGTGTTAAGGAGGCATGGCGTGATCTGATTTACATTTGCCAACAAATGGCTCAGTCTGCAGTGTGGTAAATGGATTGTAAAGAGGAGGCATAAGTGAAAATGGCAGAGACAAGCTGTGCAGTAATCTAGGAATAAGAGCTGATGGCTGCTTGGACTTTAGTGGCTGGCCATAGGGAGAAAAGAGCTAGGGAAGCAAGGTGTAATAGAAGAGTGGATGTGGGATAGGAGGGAAAGAGGAATACTGAGGATGGATCCTAGGTTGTTTGTTTAAGATGGACAATTGATAGGTAGGTATGTAGGTAGACAGATAGAGAGAGAGAGATGATAGATGGATAAATGATGATAGATATAGGTGATAGATGGATAGATGATAAATAGGTAGATAGATGATAGATACATGGTAGATGGATAGATAGAGAGATACATGATAGATAGATAGATAGATAGATAGATAGATAGATAGATAGATAGATGATAGAGATAGATGATGGGAAGATGGATAGATAGATGGATAGATGATGACAGATATAGATGATAGATGGATAGATGATAAATAGGTAGATAGATGAAAGATACATGATAGATGCGTAGATAGAAAGAAAGAGAGATACATGAAGATAGATAGATGGATAGATGATGATGACAGAGATAGATGATGGATGGATAGATGATGACAGATATAGATGACAGATGGATAGATGATAAATAGGTAGATAGATGATAGATGATGGATAGGTAGATACATGATAGATGGGTAGATGATAGATGGATAGATAGATAAAAGATTAATAGATGATAGATGGGTAGATGATGGATAGATGATTATAGAGCTAGGTAACTAGCTAGACAGACAGATAGATAATAGATGGATAGATAGATGATGGATAGATAGATGATAGATGGATAGATGATGGGATAGATAGATAATAGATGATAGACAGATAATATGTAGGTGACAGATGGATAGATAGATGATAGAGACAGAGTTTGAGATAGAGATAGTGATGGATGAACAGTAAATATATAAGATCAATTAGGTAGGTAGATAAATAGACAAACATAGATAGATGATACCCAGAATTTTTTTTTTTTTTTGGATATGTGGGTAGAAATTGTAAATGGTTTCCTCACTTGCTAACAAAGTGACTGCGGAGGCTTATTGATTTTTGCGGAGTTTTGACCTGGTCCAAGAGAAGAAGGCCTCAGCTAAAGAACAAACTCTACCGAGAAGTCTTGTCATTGCTCAGTGAAAGAAAGAGAATTCAGACTTCACCCTATTGCTAGTCTCTTTTCCATTGTCCAGTGAAGACCGCCAGCCGGCGTGTGAAGCAGGTAAGTGAGAACCATCCCTCACAGACTTAGAAAAACTCACCTGTCCTGAAGAAGACTTTCAGTGACTTGGTCTGCCTTCCAGGGAAAAAAAAAAATGCAATTGCCCTAACATTCTATGGGTGGCAGTTTTATTTTGTAAATAATCAATATCTTTGAATTAAATTTTTGCAACTGTGCCTGACATACTACACTGTGAATAATATTGGACAAAACACGGTGTCTCACGTTGGGCTATGCAGAAAGCAGATTGATATAGTGATCGACATACAGAAGGTTTATTGGGAACGATGACTGTGGCAAGAACGAGGAGGAAGGTGGATTTGGCAGAGAGAGAAATTGAGTTGTGATACAATCTCAATGGACTATCTCAGTCAACCCTCCTGAGAATTCTCAGTAAGAAGTGGCCAGTGAGAAGGAGGGTCTGGGTCCACCAGCCAGGGCATGTGGGAGCCCTTGGGAGCTGCAGCACATCACAGCCTTCAACACCCATGCCATGGAGTAATAGCAAATGTTTTGACCTGGAAGTCCACACACTTGGGTCTGCAGGCAGCGATGATGTAAGTTCCATGGATGCTTTCATTTCTTGTCTTTGAAATGAGTGATTCCTTGGGGTTTTTCCTCGTAGAAGTCTACCACGCTTGGGGCACTTGTACTTAATACATTCCAAGTGTCAACTAAACAGTGGTTCTCAGAAGGTATTAGACAATAACTTAAAAACCTAATTTTATTCAGGTAGAGTTTAGGAGAGCTGTGGTGGTGGAGGTGATGGGATAGTGGAAATGCCTGGAGAGGAAGAAGAAGGGCAAGGGAGGCTGGTGAGTCCCAAACAAAATACTTGCACCAAAGTCAGATGCTGTATGGTGTGGCAGGACTGATGTAGGGGCTATGGACATAAGAGATAGAGGGACCTCCTGAAAACAACTTGTCTTACAGTAAGAATGCATGACAATACTTAACCACACTATCCTATCACTTGAGGGAAAGGAGGAAATCTTGGATACATCAGGGTAAATATGATATTGCCCACCACCCAGGCCCTCTTCTCTTCTACCTTTCCCACCAGTCCCAAGGAGAGGAGGCTGGGATAAAGAACAGATCTGTAAGGGTCCTTCCTGCATACAAGCTAGCAAACACAGTCTAGCAAGGTCTGGACAAACGTCCTTTCTTCCGCTTTCATTAACATGGTTAGAGCACAGAGGAGAACAAAGAAGTTACTTCCAAATGAGGGAGTGCCTGGAACTCTCATCCTAGGTTGGGGGAGTCTTAAATGTACAGAACTTTGGAAATAGGTCTGGAAGTTCCATATAAAACTTATACACCTACTCTAAGGATGACTCAGCAGTTCTGCCCCCAGGTATTATTTAGAATTGAAAATGTGTATCCACAAAAATGTTTACAGTCACTTTATATATAATAACCCCAAACAGCTCAAGTGCTTTTCAACTAGTGAATGAGTAAACCAAGGGTGTGTGATTATGCAGCAGAATACTCCTGAGCAAACCAACAAATAAACCCAAAACCCTACCTAGACAACCAGCAACATACATGAATCGCAAAAATATCAGATTGAGTGAGAAAGAAGCCTTACACATTGTGTTGTCAAGAGTTGGCAAATTAAAAAGCAGGTGACCCAGTTAAATTTGAATTTTAGGTAAACAATTAATAGGTTTTTTTAGTGTATTTATGTACAAAAATATTGCATAGGTCATACTCGCACTAAAAATTATTTATTGTTTACCTGAAGTTCAAAATTAACTGTTCTTCTTGTATTTTATCTGGCCACCTCATAAACATCTACAGGAAATTCTATGGTGGAAACTAACAAAACAGTGGTTGCCTCTTCAAAGTCACAATGTTTGACCAGGAGGAGGCATGAGGGAGTATTCTGAGTTATTGATCATAATCTACATCTTGATATGGATCTGGGTCATACTTGTCAGAACTTAGCAGATGTACACTTGGGATTTGTGCATTTTGCCACATGTAAATGCTACACAAAATTTAAAATATTAAATTCTAGTTGAAGATATTTTTGTTGGAGAAATTTGGGGGAAGTTTACAGATAGCTGCAACTTCCTTTGAAGTATGTTAAAAGGTGTAAGTGGTAAATGGACGGAGACATAGAGAAAAAGAGAGAAAGATGACTTTCTCTACAGAAAGGAGAGGGTAAAATGGAATGGTGGAATCTGTGTGATGGATACACATCTGTTCACGGTAAAATTTCTCTAAAACTTTGGGGAAATTAACTATAAATTGTGAAAAATAAATTCTTAAAATTAATAAATAAGAAGAGGCTGGGTCATCAGAACAACTACTTTGGATCAACTTCAGTAGAAAGAGAAGCACCTGGCTCTAGACCAGATGGAAACAGGCAGACATGATACAAGATGGTGCTTCAGCTGGGCTAGTAAATTGACTCCTCCTCAAAGGTGTGTTTCAAAGAGGGACTAAGCACCCCAAATTTGCACACGCCATTCAGAAAAACAAATATGGCAGTGAATCAATCTCCTCCTCAGAAGGCAGAGTAACGGTCTTCTATTCTCAAGACCGCCCCTTTGGGCTTGCAACTCTCCTTCCCAGTAGGATTATGAAATGGTATCTTCCAAATATTATCAGTCCTCCTCAAGAGGGTTGCATTAGTCAGTCAAAGGGGTGCTGATGCAAAATACCGAAATCTTTTATAAGGGGTATTTATATGGGGTAGAAGCTTATAGTCACAAGGCCCTAAAGAGTCCATCTCAAGGTACCATAAGAGCTACTTTCTCACTCACAGTCTGTTGCCATGTGTTGACGCAAGATGGCGGGTGATGTCTGTGAAGGTTCAGCCTTCCTCTTCCTCTTAAGGCTCCATAGCCCCAGCTTCTTCCAATATCAGCTGTAGGCTGGGATAAGTCTCATCTCTCTCCTGGGGCTTGTTTCTCTCCCGGCTCAGCTGCTCTGCTCTCTCCACAAGGCCAGTTGTAAACTGTCAGGCAAATGGCTCGTCTTGCTTCCCCAGACCCCTGCCATGTCTATGGAGCCTTCTCTCTTTCCTCACTGCTTCTCTGTGTGCTTACTTCCTGGGCTCCAGGATCAAAACTCTAGCATCAAATCTCTAACTCCTCATTTTTACTGTGGGGTCCCACCCACCAATGGGGTGGGGACTCAATGTCCCACTGATGTGGCACAATCAAAGCCCTAATCATAATTTAATCAAGTAATATGCCCAGAAGAACAAGCCAGTTTACAAATATAATCCTATATCAAGGGTTCCTGGATAATTTCATTTTTTCCATCTCAGCTACATTTCTAGGGATTGTTTTAGACCCCTAAAAGAGGCGCTTTTTTTTCCCTATTCATCACTAGGTTTCCCCTTAGCTGGTCTGCTCCATCATTTGCTCTTCTTGGGAGCCATAGCTTCCTTGATCTGTAAGTCTGAGCACCATAATGCCATCTTCAGAAATCAGAGGGCAGGGCTCCCACTGGCAGTTAGAAGGACCATATTTGAGAACCCGGGAGACCTGTTTAGATGCTCATTCAGTCCTTAGTAAATAGATTTTAGAGTGAGATGTTATTTGCCTTTCTTCTTAAGGAGTGGATATAGCTCAAATGGTTGAGTGCCTGCTTCCCATGAACAAGGTCCCAGGTTCAATCCCTAGTACCTCCTAAAAAAAAAAAAAGAAAAAAAAGCCAACTCATTGGGGAGCAGATGTAGCTCAGTGGTTGAACACCTGCTTCCCATATACAAGGTACTGGGTTTAATTCCTAGTACCTCAAAAAAAAAAAAAAAAGAGAGAGAGAGAGAGAGAAAGAGGTGTACCAGTTGAGTTAGTGCTATTGGAGGGAGCAACTTGGAGAGGAGATCAGGAGGGATGTGTGCCAAAGGACAAGAATGAAGCCATGAGGAATGCATTTAAAGTGTACATAAAATGAGTGAAGAGTGTGCCTGAATAGAGATTCAGAACCCTGTTGACACCATGCTTCTCTTGTCCACCGTGGTCAAGTGAAGCTAAGCAATTGGTGTTTTCATGTTCCTGCCACCTCCCCTTTTCTCCTCTTCAATGTCATTGTCATAGAGGTCCATTCTCTAGAAAAGAGGTGGACATCCACTCCAGGGGGCATTCTGCTTCGATGGCTCCCCTGCCCTTACAACTGCCCGTGGCTAATGCCTGTCCAGAATGTGGCAGGACAGTGAAGAGTGCTTTGGGTAAGAGAAGGATGGAGTGGAGGTGGTTGATTAAACCCAATGAACCTCAGAACTAGTTAGAAAGGATCTAGAGTGGACTGGACCTTTAACATGTTTGCTAGAATATGACCTCACTCTATAGAAACTTTACCTCCTTCCCCTGACCTACCTCTGCCTCCCTCCCTCCCTGCCACCAGCCCCTACCCCTCCACCACCTCTTCCAGACACTTGGGGATTCAATTCAAAAAGACTCTGGAATATTGGGTTGTAAACCACAAGCAGCGAAACTCCTTGCAATCAAAGGAAATGTTCTTCCTCTATAGAAGCTGGATGATAAAACATACCTATATTCACATAGGATCAATAAAATTTTATTTCTCCTTGCTTTTCAGTTAGAGTCCTTTGCTAAGAACTGATGTATCTGGGATAACAATTGAGTCTTCTTGGTGCTGACAGAAGACACAGCACCCCTGGATCAGAGATCAAGGAGAGCAGTGGCAGTAACCAGAGTTGATTCCCAAACTGCAGTTCCCACTGGGAGCCATGAAGAGGGCCAGGCGTTTCCTGGATTATAGGAGAAGAACGATGTACTCAGGGAACCTGCCTGACCTTCCCTCGACTATCTTTATTTTACTGGCGAAGGAGCCTGCCTGCTACTCACTGTGGAAGAAGATATTACCTCTACCTTCCAAGTTGTTTGGCTATGCAAACACCCTTGAAGAGCTAGTCCAAGATGAAGGGTGACAGACACCAGGGCTGCCTGGGATACATGCAGGAGACCCAGGAAGTAGGGGCTTCCTGCATTTTTTTTTTTTTGAGGTACCAGGGCTGGGGATTGAACCTGGGATCTTGTATGTGGGAAGCTGGTGCTCAACCATTGAGCCACATCGGCTCCTCTAAGTTGGTTTTTTCATTTGTTTTATTTTTTTATTTTTAGGAGGCACTGGGAACTGAACCTGGGACTTTCCCACGTGGGAAGCAGGCTCTCAATGGTCTGAGCCACATGCATTCCCTCCTGGTCTTTTTGATTGGGTTCCTTGAAGAATAAGAAAATGTCTTAAAGGTGTTATGCAGACTAGAATATGTCTAAAGCTCTGGCATAATGATTCTCAGTTCCCACAGGAAATGGAGTGAGAAACTCCCCAGGGGTCGATCTCCTTTCCCAAAATTAGACTTCTACAAGCCAAATCAGCAGACTTTGTGGCTGGCTTAGAGCTTCATCCAGAGAAATCCTCAAAGCAAACTGACCTTGACCATCCAAATTGTGAAGTTAGTTGGTATCATAACCTTCCCCAGAAGAAGTGATGTCCAGTGAGTCAACATCATTTGCAATCCCAAACCAATGTTCTATTTGTTGCGTCAGCACAAGTTTTCGGAAGCAGAAGAAGGTCCTGAATGGAAGGCAATTATTGCCTTTCAAATGAGAAACTTTTTATATTATTTGAGATGTCTGGGAGTGGGAATTAATATTGTCTTCTTTGATTAGGTTTGATAAGTGCGTGTGTGTTTATGAACAACTGATGTGTGTTTATCAACATGCCCCTTTATTTTTTCTGATTTTTTGATAAGTTTACTACTTGAGAGGAATCAAATGATGGGTAGTATAGAGTTGGTAAAAGGAAACACCAAAAGTTTCCTAGCCAGTGAATTAAAACACAAATGCCCTAGATGGATTCCTCCACCAAACTGTTGTTTTAAATTAAATGATTTTCCACTAATCTGTTATCTCAGTTTCCCTACTTTGGAGACTTAGAATTTGAATAAAAATTGTGCTTTATCCATGTTATAGTTTGGAGTTCATATCTGCCTGAATCACTGGAGGATGTAGTTCTTTCTAGTTTACACAAACACATGCACACGTGTAAATGTCCACATGTTTGAAATCTAAAGCAGAGTAAGACAAAGACATAGAGAGACTTCATCTAAAACAGTAACAAGAGGCTGTATTACTAAAGCATTTCAGTTTTTTTCTTTTATTTCTTGGAGAAGTTGTAAGGTTATAGAAAAATCATGCAGAAAGTAAGAGCTCCCCTTCAACAGTATCTTACAGGTTATTCAAGTCAATGGAGTTTTCAGAAACAAAGTAGAGACCTTATAAATGGGTAAGAGGTGGCCAGACAGAAAAAAAAAGGAGTATTTTTTCTAGATTGCTGAAAATATTCTTCACATAGCCCTGTTGGTTATGTAGCAGATGGTAAAAATCTCTGGTGCCTTTGACAGAAGCAATTTGAACTCTGCTGGTTTGGGAAAATGATTTTCAACCTAAATGAAGAATTAGCATGGAGAAGAAAAAATGAAATTGCTAAATTTAAAAAAAAAAAAGACTTAAAGATAAATAAGGTGCTAGTTAGAGTAAGCCTAGAGGTTAATCTCAGTAGCCACATCTTAATTACCATCATTGCTGGGTACTAAACTGCATATATGTGTAATTGTACCAAACTGAGCAGAAATCACTGGACAATACAGAACTGAAAATATGAATAAAAATGATTAGTCCTTGTTTCTACAATGAGAACTGAGGGTGCCAGTTCTTAAATAATGTAGTCACTGCCTCTAACTTCCACCCCAACGTTCCCTGCCTCTGGCTATTCACTGTCTTATACAACACCTGATATACTATACAGTCTTATACATTGTATCAAGTTTGGTTTTCTTGACCAATAGAATGAGTTACCGGTGTATGTGGTTCCAAAGGTTAGGTCATGGCTTCTATCTCTCTCTGTCTCCTGGGTCACTAATTTGGAGGGAAGTCGGCTTCCAGGTTGTAGGGACACTCAAGCAGAGGGGCTGAGGCTTTCCTTTGGCAGATGGTGAGAAGTGAAACCTCCAACTAACAGCTCTGGGAGGAAGCACCTTGGAAGTGGGTTTGGCAGCCCCTGTTAGGACTTTGGAGCACTGCAGCCTCAGCCAACATCTTGACTGCAAGCTCTTCAGCTACCCTGAGCCAGAAATAACCAGCTCATTCACTTTTGGGTTTCTGAGCCGCAGAAACTGTGGGAGTTAATGTATGTTTGTTGGAAGCCACTATATTTTGAGGGGATTTGTTACACAGCATCAGATAACTGATACAATCATCAACACCATCATCCACTTTGGGAGCAAAATGATAACATTGTGATTATGGCTTCGACGTTGTTTGACATCATTGTCAAACTTATTGTTGTCAATGCCACGGGTCAGATTACTATAATAACAACCTTATGTGGGTAATTCCATTTGCATAATTCTCATTCTCCCAGATATTAAAGCCAATGCAGAATCTTTAATAATGAAAATGTTAGAGCATAAAATATTGTTAGTGTTTTCATCATCTTGACATGTTCATGTTCACACTTGAGAAAAGCATAAAATGATCCAGATTTATGTTTGAACTAGATAAGCTGATTCCAAGGTTCAGACGAGAGAAACATGCAAAAGGAGCCAGTAAAGTGCAGGGAAAAACAAGGAAATGAAGAGAGAATGTGATGTTCATAAACATTAAATCTCTAAATCATATTTTCAAGCTACAGTAAATAAAATAGTTGGTTCTGGCTCTTGGGATATGACAAGAAGGTTTATTGTAGAACTATTTATAGCAATAAAAACTTGGAAAAAAGTTTAACTTCCAAAAAGAGAACAATGGTTAAATAAATCATGATAGATCTATTTAATAGACTACCGTGCAACAATTTAAAAGAATGAAGCATCTCAGTATAATTATGGAGCAATGTCCCAGTGATCTTTTTAGATGGCTAAAATAATGCACAAAACAGATGACTTAGAGATACAATGTGTGCTGAACTTGGAAACTTTACTTCTACTCCTGTAAAACTGGTTAAGATTACAGCCATCTAGTGAGAATTTTTCTTCTCAATGGCATTTGGTTCTGATTCACCTGAAGGACTGAGAAGAAGTGTACACCCATGAGGGGCTCTTTTCAGTGGTTGAAATATTCCAAACCATTTTAGGAAGATTTTGAAACATGCTTAGCTAAATTTAAAAAAAAAAAATAGTATTTAGTGACATCTAGAGACTTAAAACATGGCTGAAAGATGTGACAGTTTGAGATTATTTTATGAATCCCCAAAAGAAAAAGATCCTGTTTGTAAACTGATCTATGCCTCTGGGTGTGATATCCTTTGATTGCATTGGATGTCTTTGAGTGGGTTACCTGTTAAGATTAGGCTTTTAGATTTGACTATGTCGAGGGCATGACTCAGGTTCAGTCCCTGCCTCCTCTCCTGGGTCTGATTTAAATGGACACAAACTCCAGAAGACACACGGGAGGAGAGAGTGCTCTGTCATTTTTGATCCCAGGGTCCCAGGGAGAGAGGAACCATTCGCCTGATAGTTTGCACCTGCCATTGGGAAGAGCTGAGACTGATATAGGAGGCCCAAAAAGAATGAAGCCCTATGCCCACCTGCAGTTGAGAGAGAGCAAGCCCAGAAGGGAAGGCTGAACCCCTGCAGAGATTGCCCGCCATCTTGCTTCAACTCGTGGCAGCGGGCTTTGATGACAGAGTACCTATTTTGGTACTCGAGTTTTACTTTCCATGACCTTGGGACTGTAAGGTTTTACCCCAGATAAATACCCTTTATAAAAGCCAAGAGATTTCAGATACTTTGCATCAGCACCCCTTTGACAGACTGATGCAGAAGAGTTTATTGCTAAACTCTTTACCTATTTTTATATATTCAAAACATGACTATACCAAAACATAAATAACCTATTTGGCCAGCCATGTGCTAAAACAAGTCAAGACTCTCTTTTTTCAGACCTCAAGGGAAGAGAGAAATAGTAGTTGAAAATTAATTGGTTAGAAAGTATTATCCTTGTTCCATCAACGTTCAAAATTTTAATGTATTGGGCTTTAAAACTATGATCCACAAATTGCTTCTAAATCATGCCATAAACATGACTTTAGTAATCAGTATATCATAAAACTTGGTTTTCTTGTAATTGGTTTCTTTTTTTTTTAAGAATTTATTTTTATTTATTTCTCTCCCCTTCCCCCCTCCCCCCAGTTGTCTGTTCTCTGTGTCCATTTGCTGCGTGTTCTTGTTTTTGTCTGCTTCTGTTGTTGTCAGCAGCATGGGAATCTGTGTTTCTTTTTGTTGCATCATCTTGTTGTGTCAGCTCTCTGTGTGTGCAGCACCATTCTTGGGCAGGCTGCACTCTCTTTCACGCTGGGCGGCTCTCCTTACGGGGCGCACTCCTTGCGCGTGGGGCTCCCCTACGCGGGGGACACCTCCTGCGTGGCAGGGCACTCCTTGCGCGCATCAGCACTGCACATGGGCCAGCTCCACACAGGTCAAGGAGGCCCGGGGTCTGAACCGCAGACCTTCCATGTGGTAGGCGGACGCCCTATCCATTGGGCCAATTCTGCTTCCCTAATTGGTTTCTTAAAAAAGATAAAAATGGATGCCTATTTGCAGACAACTTTGTGGAAAAAAATGGGTTCCCTTCACTTCATAGAGGTCACTGAATTTCTACTAGAGAGACGCTGCTTAATCACAAACCTGCGTCAGTGATAAATTGAAATGCAATAATAGGAAGATGAAATTTTATACAAATCACAGGTGCAAAAGTAGCTCTAGCATCTGAAATAACAGTTTCTGTTTCTTGTTTCTGAGGCTTAGATAAGTTCTTCCTATTCTTCCAAAGTATTAGAAAATGAATTTTAAATCTGATATTGTTATTTCCCTACTGCTACTAAATCGGGGTCCAGGTGTATTCCCTTTGAGAGTCATCTAACGGGAGAAAAAAATTCTCATGAGAAGGAAAAGAAAAACAACCACAACAAACAATTCTTCCTATTCGTTCTTCCAGATGAACTGTTATTGTTTCAAAAGTGGCTATCAGCTGTAAGTAGAAGCCCAAGGTACTTGCACTTCTGACTTGCCCCTGCCAACTCGTTTACAATCTACTTCTTTTCTCCTCCAAAATGTTTCAGCTCTCGATTGGACTCCCCTCTTCCCACTTCAACTTGATTTTCCGCTATTAGGTGAAGGATGCTCAGACAACACCGCATTAATTTCGGTAGACACAGAATTTCATCTAATTCAGCCAGCACGCCTCTGTAATTAGGCCTCCCAGGACAAGTGATGGCAAAGATTGCCTCTAACGGTCACTGATCGATTCACACAACTCGAGCGGCGCTAGGGGTGAATTGCATTGGCTCCTGGGCGAGAAAGAGGGTCCCATTTTGTCAACAACTTCTACTCACCTAAAATCACAAGTGGAACCCACCCTGCTGCATAGAAACAGCTCCTCTCTCTCTTTCTGTTTTCGCCTGCATCGCAATTGCCAGAGGGGAGATCAGGCTTCCTGCCGCCACCTCGGACACTGCCCTGCCTTGCGAGCTGGAGTGATAGATGGACAAGTCGGGCCTCTGGCAGGGCCAGCAAAGATGTGTTGTTTGATCCCAGCCATGAGGCTTTGTTTGATGAGGCCCCAGGAGAAGCTAATGGAGTTAATACTGCTCTGCAGTTACTTACAAAGAAAAGGATATCCAAAGTCATTTTATTTCCTTCCCAATGGCCGTTCTGCACAGAGACAGACTCGCAGCACCTTTGGGGCCAGCGACCGTCCCCACCAACGGTTTAAAAGCGTGTGTCTAAAAGACAGTGGGCATGTTCTTCCAAAAGATGGCCAAGGGGTCCCTCCTGGCACTGCTGTGTGGGGAAGAACGCAAGAAACACCGTCAGGAGCCAATGAAACACAGTGCCCAGAGAGCGAATACTGGTCTGTTGGACTCACGAAGAGTCTCAGGCACGGAGATAAGGGCAGTGGCCACGAGGTGGAAGAGATCGTTGTTTGCTGAAGTCACATTTGCCAGACAAGAAGAAGGGCGGGCGTTCCACAGCCAGGGCAGGTGCAGTCACACCTTCTGATGGGCCATGTGCTCGCTGTGCCTTAGCCGCTTTCCCTCCGGCTGTCACCGTTTGGAATCTCACACGTGGGCCTCTTTTCTAAAAGGAAGAATCCCTAATGGGAATAACCTCCCACTGTACAGGCTAAAGCGTTGCCGTCATAATTAATGCTAAAAGCGCCGAGACTCTTTTCCACGCGTCCATACTTATTTAAGCCCTGTTAGCAGGTGGCGGTGTGTGCTCTCTGGCGGTGAACTTGTTTCCAAAGTGAGTGATAAAAGATTTGGTGGCCATCTATCAGGCAGCAGGATATTAAGGAGGGAAAGCTAATAGGAGTAAATGCAAAGTTTTACAGCGAGTGAAGTTAGCACTGAAAATCACCAAGACAGGAGTTCCATTTTCTCCAGACTCTGGTGAGGGAAAACGAGTTCCTCCATCAAGATTTTCCAGAGGTGTGTTTGTGTGCATTTACTTTCATAGTAATATTTACTTTGATAATAATGGTAATTAGTCTTAGCTTAACAGGTTGCAATTGACAAAACACTTCCCTTTAAATGAACTCACCGCAGGCACACGGGGATCTTGGGAAGAAAGTACATCCCCATTCCCATTTGGAGGATGTGGAAACTGAGGGTCAAAGAGCAAATCGTCTAGAAGGGAATGTAGACTGCTCCGTGAGGAGCCTGCATCAATGACAATGAAAAATTAATGTACCTGCTTAATGAGTAGGTACAATACACAAGACTGTAAGCCAGCGGGAGGGGCGCTTCGTGAAAATCCATGCAACCCACTCCTTGATGAAAAGCCAAGGCTGTGCACTCACATCAGGGCCGAAACAACACCTTGTCCACCAACACCAACTCAATGAGAAGACAAAGGAGCATCGATTTCCAGGCAGGCTCCATGCCCAGCTGTATGGCCATTAAAAATAACCCCAACGTCCCAGGCTAGCTTAAGAATATATAGATTAAAAGTTGAGGCACATATTCAAAGAACCCTTCCTGTGCTTTAAAACATTTTAAATAATTGGATACCAGGTGCTATAAGCAGAATCAAAGATTAGAGCTTGAGTCTTTGCTCACCACTTCTTGCCTCTGAATTCTTGACAAGCCATGTAATTCACCGTCATTGCCCCATCTTTTACCTATAAAATGGGTTGAGGCTTGCACTTACCCAGTGGGAATTTTGGGAGGATTCAGGGCTGTCAGAGAGCTCTGGAAATGCTAAGGGACTGAACAAAGGTCAGTACAGGCATGATGCTCTGTTACAGCTTTGTGGTTAAAGGTCACACTCGTTATGAAATAAGAACTCAGATGATGTTCCAAAACTTTCTGGCTGGGCTTAAGTAGTAGAATCATGACTTGTGTTGGGAAGGGATTCTAGAAATGAAGATCTATTCACAAATCGATCTCTGTATGGTAGCTTAGGATCTAAAATCTCACAAAGCTTCTCTCAGTCTGGGTATACTTCACCTCTTGAATTTCTTAGACTTGACAGTGTTGACATTTGGGGCCAGTAGTGCACTGTGGGGGTGTCTTGTGCACAGCGTTCCTGACCTCCACTCACTAGATGCAAGCAGGACACCAAAAATATATCTACATGTTGCCAAATGTTCTAAGGGGCCACAACCAGCCCTGATGGAGAATCTCTGGTTTATTTCATCGCCACTTCTTAGTCAGTGCTGAGTGCTGAACAGACAGACTTGAAGCAAACAACTTTGTTTCTCTCCTTACAAACAATGATAAGGTCTATCATGCAGGAGAGGCTGGGGAGAATTTGAGAGGCACATAATGGATCATGGAGAAACCAGGCACAGGCTTTCTGAGGAAATGACAATGGATTGTTGAAGGATGAGTAGAAGTTCCTGGAAAGGAGGAGGGGAAGGGATTTCAGCCAGGGCACCAGCTTGTTGAAGAGCCCAGAGGACAGAGAGAAAAGCACCTGTAGTAATGGGATGAAAGAGGGTGAGGCGGGGAGGAGAGCACGGGATGAAGCAGGAAGCAAGTCGGGGTTGAAATTTTACAAAGCGAGTCAGACCATGTCATGAATATTGTATTTCATTCTAAGTACAGTGGTGAACCAGGGGCGAAGTGTGAGCTGGGTAATTCCATAATATAAATAGCTGACCCTTTTAAGAGGTCATTTGGGATGTTGTGTGAAGCAGGAATCCCCCTGCAGAGCTCACTTTGCTAGAGCTTGTCCTACAATGGACCATTAGAGAAAGAGGATGGAGAGACACCTGGTAACAGCTCCGGAGGCATAGCCAGCTCCTCACAAAGGTCCTATCTGCTCTCTCTGCACTCCCAGGTGCCACACTAGCTTTGCTCTTCACAACACTCAGCACAATTTATAATATGACATTTCCTTTGGGATTATTTTCCTTCACGTGTGTCTCCCTTCCCAAGCATTTTCCAGCCATAAGGTCACCCCAAAATGGGGGAACATTTTGAGTGTAGACTAGGCAGGACTTTGTAAGGGATTTTAAGTTGGAAGGGGAGCAGTGAGAGAGAAAAAGGTATCAAGATGGGCCCCCAGTAGCACGCGTATTGGATCGACAGATGTGCATTGACTGAGAGGATGAGCAGCGTGGAGGCAGAGAATAGTTAGGGAGGGAAGTTCAAGAATTAAGTTTGGGGCTTGCCGAGACTGAAATTCCTCGGCGGCATCCAAGTGGCTACATGAGCTAGTCGGTAGACTTTGCAACGTTAGAGTTCTCCAGAGAGGGTGAAGTAGGCAGAGAGATAGAGGGTTCTATCAGCACACGGAGGGTATCGAGGCCACAGAACCCAAGTCAGGACGCAGAGTCAGGACCGAGTTCTGAGGTGGTCTACCAGTTATACGACAGGTGGACCAAAAAGAGCAGGCAACGAAGGCTGAGAAGGAGCCATCTGAAAGGCCAAGGGGATACAGGAGTCCCAAGAGGTGGAATGTGTCACGGGGAATTGCCATTCTGCAATGCTGGATGTTGCTGAGGTGACAGCAAAATGGGGCATTTGGACTTAAGGGCTCACGAAATATTGATTCTCCAATTGCAAGTGTTTTTGGGTTCATCAGTGTAGATAACCTTGATATGGCGATGTTAAGGCAACACCTTCACTTAAGAGCCCTAGAGGAAATCACCAGCGTTTCCTCTGCTGCTGGTTTGCTTTCATTTCTTCTGCTGTCCTCAATAAATGTTTGACAGTGAACAGGCTGAGTAATCTGATATCTCGGTGCAGACACAGGTGGGTTACCCTGCAGTGGTTCTTCGGAATTGCTTTCTCAGGCATTAGGCAACCGCTGCATAATAGAACGATTAATCCATGCCAACGCTTTACTCCTCTCCCTGAGAATCAAAACAACCATCTAAATTAAATTGCCAACCAAATCATTTGTGAGTCAAAACTTAGTTTTCACTATCTCACCATTAAAGGTCTGTTTCAGAGTTTTCCACTTGCATTTGCAAGAGAAATGGGCTCCATGTTTCTCCGCATTTTTAAATGGAAACAGAGGATGTTGGGCATGAGTTAATTTTAATACGTGTGATATTGGTGGAGAATGTGTGATATACAAGGACTAGGCTTGCTTTGGGGAGAAGACAACATACGACATCTCTTTTTAGGATGCCTGGAACAGGTCAGACTCAAGCTGGGAGAGACCAGCTGCTGGCCCAAAGATCAAAGGTGTCCCCTGAGACTGGTTGTCACTGATTGTGCACAGCGCTCGCCCTCATCTCTATGTATGAGGACAGATAATATTCAAAGCGATACTCCAATTGGCTGAAATTTCCATTTGCCATATGCAGATACATGGAAATATATGCATCTCTATTATAGATACTGAGAAGCATTTGTTAACGAGGACAGACAAGTAAGAGTGGCTAAATTTGACTATGGAAAAGATGTTCATGAAATGAATAGCCAAAACTGATGGTATCTGTTCCATTTAGGAAAAGGAAGTCGGAAATATATATATTCTGTGTGTGTGCATATAAATTTATATATAAAGATATATATAAAAAATATAAAGATATATATAAAAATATATATAAAGATATATGTAAAGATATATATATAAATATATGTATAAAGATATATATAAATATAAATACATATATATATATAAAGACAAAGGAAGGCTATCATTATCTAAATGAATATCGAAGTCTAAGTCTGGGTCCCAGCCCCCTCATTTAAAAAAATCACGAGTTCTACCCCATATATATCCAAAGGCCTAAAGGCATCCATAGTATGTGATTGATGGATAGTATATTTTAGTCTCCTATCAGAAAATGTTTCAGCTATTTATATTTTTACTCCCACATTTTAGAATATCTGAAGATATACCCATTGACTTTAAAATATTTTTCATACCTTGGCAAAACTTTAGGCATAGGGCCTATTAGAAAACCTATAAAGATTTCATAAATACAAAATTAGAGCCAGCAGGAATGTAAATTTTATTCCATGGTTATGATGTGCGCCTCCAGGAAATGACCCTTGATGTGCATAAAGCTTTATCACCTTTATGGTCTGATCTTGATGCTGGGATAGGGGAAATAAAGCTGCCCTTTGCTTGACAGAACTCCCTCCCCATCTCCCTTCTCCTTGAACTAAATTTGCCAGAATAAAGAAGAATGATAATAAATACAGTGGATCCCAGGCAGATTTATGTTGATTATTTTAACTAACCATGACAGTGATCCTGCTGACAATCCAAATTAATAAACTTATCAACACATGCTGAAAGAAAAATGCAAACAATATAGATATAACCTTCCCTTCCCTTAGGATAAATTTTCAATTTAAGAGTCAGTGGGTGTATATGATTCAGTTCTCAATTCCAAAGACACGAAGACAGAGGGTTCAAGTGCGTCCCCCAAAAGATATGCCAAGTCTAAACCCTGATGCCTGTGAGCTTATGTGGAAATAAGGTCACGGTAGATGTCATCAGATTGCAATGAGGTCATAACACAGTTGTGGGGGCCTGATACTCAGTGATGGGAGTCGTTATAAGGAGAGATTTGTAGACACATGAAGTGGGAAGAGGGTCACCTGGCAATGGAAGTGGAGATTGGAAGGACGGGGATACAAACCAAGGGGTGCCAAGGATGGCTGGCCACCACCGGGAGCTGGGAGGTGCAAAGGAAGCACATCCCTCTGAACACCCTGATTTCAGACTTCTGGCCTCCAGAACTGGGGCGAGCACGTTCCTGTTCTTTTCAGCCACCCCGTTTGTGGTGATCCGTGCGAGAACCTCAGGAACTGCACACAGTTCCTATCTCCAAGGAGAATACAGGTATGTCCGGGAGACCTCCCTGGAAAGAAGCCATGGCAGTAAAGTGTGGGAAGAAGTAGATGGTGGCAAGACATCAAATCCCTGGAGGATGAGTGGACGTGCACTTGCTGGGACACGGAGAGACCTGAGTGTTGAAGATTTGCACGCGGTCCCTAAATTCGGGGCCAAGTGAGACCAAAACGCTGGTCCATGCTCCTCCCCCTTCCAAGGTGGAGCCTCTGTCCAGTCAGTTCAACAGGGTCTTGACATGGCTTCAGGACATCATCTGTGGATGCAGGCTAGGAGGTTCTGCTCTCATTCTTGTATCCCGGAGGTTCTCAACACTATCAGATCCCATGTGCCTTCTCTGTGCGTTCGAATTTCCTCTCCTTATAAGCACCCTGTCATGTTGGCTTAGGACCCACTGTAACATAGTTTGGCTTCATCTTAACAGTGTCTTCAAAAATGCTATTTCCAAATTAAATTACATTCACAGGACCAGGGCTGAGGACATGTGCCTATCTTTTTGGGGGGCACAATTCAACCCTTAACAGTGGCCTTATTTCTCTAAGGTCGTTAACATTGGGGCAGAAGGGGTGGGCCTGTGTGAGCAGAGAAGCAGAGCTGTGCAAGTAGGTATGTTCTCCCGTGGGAGCCACAATCCACACATGCCATTTTCATGTGTTTCTACTTTCAGCTCATCCTTACAAGAAGAAAGAGGTTTCATCAACTTTTTAAGTGCAAAAGTGTAGGGCGAAAGGGCCCGAAATACCCCAAACTGCTATACCATGCAGATCAGAAGTGGAAAAGAAGGGAGGGGCCTCCAGAAAAAGGAGGTCATCCAGGGAGTTAGGAAGGAGAAAATAGAACCTGGGAGGAGGAGTGAGAGCAGTGACTAACGGAGCAAGTGGAATTGGCATTGGGGTGCTCCTGAGGTTGAAATGATGCCAGGAGCAAAACTCCACAGTGGTCCTGTGACTTGCTGTGGCACCATCTGAAGAGGAAGATTTGCATCTCAGAGTGAGACTCACTGCTGCAAATTAGGATGAGGAAGGCATGCACAGGCAGACTTGAATCTCCGGTTCTGAGACTCAAAGCACACAGAGGGTGAGACATCTCAGAAAATGCTGTGGAGAAATGGGGAATGATGGGAGGTGTAGAGCTTTGAAAAACTTATCTGGCAAGGATGATGAATAGAAGCTTTGACAATTCCATCAAATTCTTCAAGTCTTAAATGAAATTTCCAGTAATCACTTCTTTAAAAAAAAAAAAAGTGGAATGGATTGTTTCTATTGTCATGCAAATTTTCCTTCCCCAAAAGATCTATTTCATGTTACTAGGATTCTAGGGCAGCTTCTCTGGGCATTGAGGAAGTAGGGATACAGATGGGTATAGAGATTTTTATGATATATTTGGTAGGAAAATTGGGAAGGACATTACCTGAAGAAATGATTTGAATGTAATATTTTATGTATTTAGACTTTTTCGTACACATGAGAAATTACTAGTAGGTAGAAATATTTTATGTGAGGATCCCAAGTTCTGCATGACAATCAACAAAACAATACCCTATGCTTTCCCCTCCACCAACACTAAGCAACTTCAAATTTAAGGATGGCTTAATAGACAAGCACTGAGCCACTTCCTTCTGTAAAGAACTGTTTGTGGTCTTTAAATAAAGTTTGGTTTTTAAAACCTTGTGAGACACTCAAACATAAACACCAATAATGCATGGGAATAACAAGGAGAAAAGCCCAGAGCATGGCATTCTTCACCCTGGACTTTTAAATCATGGCATTAGAGTTATGTCTATGCCACCTTAAACTCTTCCGATCAATGCACAGAAGGAATTTGGGTCCACTTATTCTCACACTAAATTTCCCCCTCCCATTAAGACTATGCCAGGGTTAGCTTAAGAAAATACCTGAAGAAGACAACATGATCTTATTTCCTTCTTTCCCCTGTAGGACATAGCAAAGAATGAGAAAGGAATCTGGCAAAACTTGACACTGATGCTTTCATTTTCACCCGTCTTGTTTCTCCAGGAGCCAGCCCAGCACCTCACAGCATCTTTATTCAATGATAGTTCTTGAGTTTGGGTAGATCACAGATACCCAGTGGGCTTGGGTATAATTGTTGATGGGTGCCCAGTAAATTTGGCTCAGGATGTGCTGTCGGTGGCTAGATTGTCAGGGGACCTCCAGTTGCCAAGTACTGGATGGGTCATGTTGAAAATGGGACTAAGTGAAAGACATGAGTCAAAAGCCAAATGCTAGACTTTGTAGTGCTTACAAAGGAGGCTGGAGGGATCTATCAGGGCCACAGGGCCATCAAATGCTGGTGTGGTAGGAATTAGCTCCATTGCCATAGAAGGAATTAGCTCCATCACCTTGGAGCTCATCAGTTCATTTGTTCTGGAACCTCCGATCTTGATCCAAGGATCAACCTCTCCCTCCTACAGTTCAATTATCATCAGATATTGAGATGGGAGATAGTGCGTTGGTTTTGTTTAGTTTTGTGTTTGCCTTTCAGTTACTTGAAAGGTGATAGATAAGAGCCATTTCTCAACAAACAGACAAAATCTAGATTCCAGATGAAACAATGCAAATGTTGAGAGTAATGACCTCTGGGAAAACAGCAAGCATTGAGGAGAAGAATGAAGGGAACAAGAGGCAATTTTCCTGTTCAAAGTCTTTTTACCCTTATTTGACTTTCTAAAATTATTTGCATGTAATTCTTGAAAGAAAATTAAATGCAACATCCCATTCTCTCATCTTTTCTGTACCAAACCTCACCTGGTCTTTGAAAATATGATTGGGTTTCTCCCTGTTTAGGACTCTTCAGCATTATTACCCCAAATCCTTTAACACAAAGTCAAAAGGCTCTAAGAGTCTACTGGAAGCTTCCATCTCCTCTTCCCCTGCAAGTCCAGTCTGGGTCCCTCTTGGCCTGTTTCTGTAGAACGTGGAATTGCCCTTTTACTTCACAACTTCTCTGCATCTCCTCTAGACTCCAGATTCCATGCAGATAGACTTTCTCCTTTGCTCTTGGTTCTTCCAGGGCCAATAGCATTTTTGGGTGTTTATTAAGTGAATGGGCACTGATCAATGCTTGGTGAAAATCCGTTGTCAGAAAAGACATCTCAGCCATGGTTTGCTGAAAATGGAAAGAACTCCAGCATGTCCATATGCTAAAGTGATGAAAATAGCATGCCCCAGAATATGTCTGGTGGGAAGAGGTTCTTATTCCAAATTTCTCCTTGTCCACTTTATTCTAAATGGGAAAGACATCTTTTTTTTAGAAAAATTAAGTCTAGGAAAAGAAACTGGAAATAACAGAGTCTCAGTCATGTGAGTGACAGTCCTTTAAACTGGAAACATAAAACCCTGAGGGTTCAGAATTGGAGGTCTTCTAATCTGATGAGTCCCCAACATCATTTGTTGGGCTTGATGTGTCAAAGAGAGATGGGGAAATTATGGAAAATATTCAATTCAGAGACTTGTTGGTAACTTGAAGAGTCAGAATCCCCAGTGGTGAGGGCCAGAACTCAGCATTATCTACAATCTTTCTATGCAGTTCTGATGGATAGGCAAGTTTCAGAGCCAGGGATCCAGGACCTCCACCAACAAGTCTATGACATTTTTGAGACATCCAGTCTATGTTTGGATTCCTTTGATAAGAAACGCACCATTGTTCATGGAAATTTATTTTATTTTCAGAAATCTCAAATGGTGAGAAAGTGTTTGTTCTTTTTAAGTAAACTCTATCCACCCCCTTAAAACCTTCATTCATTGACATGTATTTGCTCTTGGAGAACCGACAGAACAAATATAAATATTTCCCATCATTTAGACCCCTTTAAATATAAGAACAAATCTACTCTCTATGGCTGCATAAAAGATCTCAAATGATCTCCAACTTTAAACATTGATTACAGTTTCTGCAGCGGAAGCCTCTAGGCTTGGTTTTGCTGAATCCTCTCCTGCAGGGTCTGTCACAGGCTACAATAAAACTTTCAGCCAGGGCTGTGAACTCATGCCAAGACAGCACCTGGGAAAGGATCTCCTTCCAAGCTCACTCCCATGGGTGCTGATTGGACTCGGTTCCCCCTCACTTGCTGGACCGGGAGCCTCAGCTCCTAACTGGCTGTTGGCTGAAGGCTGGCCTCGGTTCCTGGCCATACGGGCTACCCAGCAAGCCAACTGGCCTTGTCAAGCAGCAAGCTAGAGGGAAGAGACTCTCCTAGCAAGACAGAAGCCATAGCCTTTAAAATCTCATCTAGGAAATGACACCCTATGGTTTTTTGCCTTATCCTATTCATTAGAAAGCAGTGGCCATGTCCAGCCCACCCCTAGGGGAGGGGGTCACAGAGAGCCATCATAAGAGGTGGGGCTCTTGGGAGCCATGCTTGAGGCTACATGAGATTCTGAGCTGTCCTTTCTCCAGACATCCATTTTCCTTAATTTCTCATGAAACCCACACACCATTTCTGCATGCTTGAGACCAGTGTTTGCTTGGTCTCTGACCTCGAGCCAGAGCTCTTCCAACATGTAATTCAAAAATGAAAACAAGAAGGATCTCTCCTCTTTGGCCTGAGCTCTTCTTTTTCATTTTAGGACATTTTATTTCAACCCCAAAAGTCAGGCTGTTTTTCATATAAGCCCATAAGCAGCAATTCAGAAGGGGAGACCATATGTGTGAATGTGTGTTGTGACTCCCACTGTCCAAATGGAGCTCTTGCCTCCTTTCGAGCTTCTGCTTGATGTCTCAAAACCCTTATTATACATGAAGTCTCGTTGCTCACACTGGGGCACCTTTGTTCTCCAATATCCTTGAAGTCTGAGACATACATAGAAACTGTCATGCGACGCACACACCCCAAGTAGCATCCTTTAGCTTATATTGAACGATTCTAAATCGCAGCAGTCTGAAACGCACCTGCTGAGTGACTCTCGGCAGAACTGAGAAAGGTCTATAAAGATTATCTGATGGTTAGAATCAGCCAGAGGATTTTATTTTTACTTCCCTTTGGTCTGTTTGGAGTCACAGACAGACTACCATTGTAAGAGTACAGCAAAACATTTTATTTAAGGTTCGATACATCGGTCTATCTGCCAGCCATAGCTTCTCCACCTAAACTGAATTAATTCATAAGATGTCTGCTCCTAAAATGAATAGAGCAACTAGAGCAAATCTTTCAGACTTCCAATTTCCACCACAGGAAATTTTATGTATTAAAAATGTACAGCTTTAACATGCATTGTGAAAAAGGCAGAAAATCAGGTCACTTTTCCCTTCCCCAAATAATCCTACAAACTGGAGCCACTAATCATTTTACTCTTATTGAATATTTACTGTTAAAAGTTAAAGATTGTGGAGTGGGTGCAGCTCAGTGGTTGAGTACCTGCTCTGCATGTACAAGGTCCCAGGTTCAACCCCCAGTGCTTCCAAAAAAAAAAAAAAAAGGCATGAAAGTTAAAGACTTATCTTAGGTGTCACTATAGTGAATTACCTTGGAAACAAGCCCAGAACAGAGCTAGCATGTAGGATCAACCAAACCTGTGCCTCCTTCCTTTGGCCTCTATTGAATTAGTCTGACTCACCTGCTCTAGGTAGTAGCCATATGAGGTGCACAGATTTAGGTTCACAGCCTAATTAAGCCACTTAAGTAGTGGGTACAAATCATTGGCCCTTTCTAGCCAAATTTCCCACCATTTATAACTGTGAGCAATGATAACAATGACGATAATGGGAGTGACATGGAAGATGGATGAATCAAAGAACAACAGGGGCACAAAAGGTTCTAGTTCTGTTTCCTCTTGCTACCTCCCCCTGACTGTTCAAACATTCCTTCCCAAAAGATATCCCTCTTTCTGGAGAGATTTCATAAAATGTACTTAGATCCCCTAAGTTTTAACACTCAAATAATATTAAGTGTGAATCAAGAATGGGGAGAATTAAGGTAGAAAGAAATAGCTTTGCAGGAAGCTTTCCCTGCCCACCCACATGATCTGCTTGAACTCAACACTCAGCCCAACATGCATATAAGAAGGAAATTCTTGGATGTAGTGGAGAGAAAAGGAAGGGTCCCTGGGTGGGGCAATTGCAAAGGCTATGCATTCTCCTGGCACGTTGAGGATGGTGAGGGAGAGGGGACAGCTGGAGGTAGAGGGGTGCCCAGCATTATTTAAATAGGATGCGTCTGGGGTGTCTAAGACAGCAGCACACCCACAATCAGGGCACAGAACCCCCCACTCTCTCTCCCACCTTGCCCCAACCCCTGCTTCAGTGTTAATGATGTTAATGATGCCCATTTCCTTCCCACAAGGCTGACGTACCAGAAGCAAGGCACATGTCTCCTTGGTTCATTTATACCCAAGAGCCGCTCAGGATCAGGGGACTGGGAATGCACATGAGCAAAATAGCTCACTGACTTCACTTACTTAGGGAAAAAAGTTAAATTAATACTTGGAATTTATAAAACACTTGTAGGACAAACTCTCATCATCATTGCAAGATTGTCTCTCTTCTAATATACATTCCAAACCCAAAACACTCAATACACCCGTTACAAATTCTTTGAGATCATCAGAAATAGTGTTCTATAGTTTAAAATGTTTTTTCCACCTTCAGGCTGATACCTGCTCTTCTTTTGTCATTTCTTAAAGGAAGGTGGAGCTTAGTACAGAACCCAGCACCCAGAAGCTGTACCCTAAACTATGCCTGGTAGGTGACCCCTTCTCTAGCAATCCTTGGACAGTGACCTTGCCTTCTGCTCCAAAACAAGAAAATGACCTGCCTGAGGTTATTTGGCTCAGTACTGAGGGATCTTGGAATGTATTATTATTCCCTTAGATAAACCTCAATTTTTGTTAGGGCAGATTCTTCAGGATCAGCGTGTAAGCTTGCTTCTATGAAAGGGCAGGCACCTCGTGAGAATTCTACTTCTTTCTAAGCTGGAGCAAATCTCCACCTTTGCAGAAAGGTCACAGACAAATGTGTGCTCCAAAGGGACAGCAGGGATAAGTCTCCAAGAAGCGCTGCTTCTGCCCGTGCTTTCTGAAATCACCCCATTCTCTCAAGTTCCTCAGCCTCGCTAAAAACATCCAATATGTTCAGCAACCTGCGTTTGAGGCTACGTGGCAATCTATAATCCACTGCACCACACACGGGAAGGTGTGTGCTTGCAGTGGCTTTCCCGGCCAAAGCTCCTTGCTTGTAACTGTAATGCATGCATTTTCACAGGGTGGTAGCTTAGGGATGCAGGCACCATTTGAAACCATGGGTGAGAACACTTTTGCTATTGACCCTGTACTTTAACATGCAGCTGAAACTCCCCTAGCAAGGTTTTCTCTCAATATCTGTACATAGATGCATTACTTTCCTATGGCTGCTGGCCAACAGTCCTGCAAACTTAGCTGCTTGACACAACACTAGTGTATCATCTTACACTTCTTTTGTAAGATAGACCAGTGTGGTCTGACCGGGCTGAAGTCCGGGTAATGGCGGGGTTCTGTTCCTTTCTGGAGGCTCTAGGTATATGGGGTGGTTTAGAGCTGTGGTCCCCCAGAATAGCATGTTTTTGAAACTTAATCCATCCCTGTGGGTGTGCACCCATTGTAAGGAGGACCTTTTTGTTGAGGTGTAGCCCACCTCAATCAAGATGGGTCTTAATCCAATTACTGGAGTTGAATGAGATTCAGACAAAGAGAAAGCAAGAAGCTGAACCCAGGAGAGAAGGGAGAGATCAGCAGATGCCACCATGTGCCTTTCCACACGTCACGTGAAGGACCAAGGATCACCAGCAGCCAGCCCCAGAACGCCACTGCCTTCGGGGAGAAAGATGTCTTCTTCATGGACTTTCTTTTGCCCCCAAAATGGTAAGCAAATAAATCTCCACTGTGCAAGTCAAACCTGTGCATTGGTATTTGCTTGAGCAGCCCAGGAAAGTAAAACAGGGGGAGCCCATTTCCTTGCCTTTCCAGCTGGTAGAGGCCATTCATGCTTTTTGGAGCAGGTGACTTCCACCGTCGAGGCCAACAGTGTGCCTTCTTGCTCTGACCCTTCTGCCACTGTTGCTCCTCTCTCTGACTCTGAACTTTTCTGCCTCCTCTTCCCCATTTGCAAGAACCCTCTGGATTCTCAGGATTATCTCCCTGTTTTAAGGTTCGCTAATCAGATGGAATTACATCTACGACCTAATCCTCCCTCACCATATCACCTAATAGTCACAGGGTTTGGGATGGAGGTAGAGGATGGAGATAATTTTGGGGCTATGACTCTGCCTACTGCATTATATAAACACATTCTTACATTTACCTATGAAGAGGCCTTTCCCTCTCCCTTTCTTGAGTAAAGCTTATTTTGCAATGGAAAATGGAACTAATACACCAGCTAAAGTAAACCAGACCCACCTCCCACCTGCAGTTCTTCTTCTGCGTCATGGTTTGTGTGGGACAGAAAATGAACAACTTGCATCGCTGCTTTTTAAGACGGACTCTCTGTCCTTCCGTCTGCCCATCAGTCCCCGGGCACACAATTCTCGGGAAAACAAGGGAGCGAGAAGCCGGGGGAGGCTGTGAGAAGCCCAGAGGGTCCTGAGGGGGTGAGCCCAGGAAATAGGGTGCCGGTGGGGGGTCGAGGAGGGAGCTTCAGCATCAGCGTGCCTGGTGGGCTGGGAGATTCACTGCACTAATTCAAAATGTGAAGACAAAGAGGAACCCAGCAGTGAGACAAGAAGCACTTTGCAGCGGATGGCAGCAGGGTATGGGATACTGCCAGGGAGTGGCCAGGACCTAGAAATAGGCTTGGGTTCATCCAAGTAAACGCATCACCAGGGAAGGGTACCAAGGAGAAGCCACACGCTCTGGCTGTCAGCCCAATGAAGGCTTAGAGCAATCTCTCCTCCTTCAAAGTTGAAGACGAGAAAGGACTACCAACAGGGGTCTACGAAAGGAAACAAGGGAAATGCAACATCAACCCAAAAGTTGAGAAACCACTTGCCCTAAGATAGAATTGGGAATTTTTCTTTTGCTGAGCTATGAAAATAAAGGAAAAACATCCTTCAAGCATTCAGGCAGAAGAAAAAAAAAAAAGGATAAAAACAGGTTACAATGAAAACAATAACAGGGTATTCACAGAGGTCATATGGAAACCTAAATTCAAAATAAACATCCCTTTTATTTTAAATAGAAAAGCTTGTGACCAAAGAATTTTATATCTAATCAATATGTATATCACATGCACAAGGAAGAGGTAAATCATTCTTGAATATTCAAGGATCCTAAAATTTTATAACCCACACACCCGTCTAAAAAATAAAATCTATCTCAACTCATCAAGAGGTGAAATGCAAATAAGAACTCAAAATGCAGAAATTATGGAATAAAAAGACTGAAAATGAGTACTGAGAGCAAGTAAGTATAGTGCTACCTACTAAAAATTATCAAATATGATTATCAAAATGATTTCATGCAAAACATTATTAAAAGAGGGTTTTTAATCTTAATACAATTTAACAAGATAATTTGGGTTTAAAGTCCCATATTTCATTAGAAAAGGTCTTGAAGAAAATGAGTTAACAAAAGTTACCACCCCCCACCCCCCGCCTTGTTCATAGCAGGATTAAAAGATACCATTTTCTTCTTGTTTTTGAGCAATTTACATAGCACTAAAAATGAAACTAATTAATATTTACTGAATAATTTTTGTGTGCCAGGCAGTCTTCTAAGCATTTCATATGTATGGCTATAAAATGCATTCAAAAAATGTTCTTGAAAAACTAAAAGAGAACTACAGGCATATTTAAATCAGGATCTGCCTTCCAATCTTTGGAAAAGATATAAACAAACAAGACATAATCATATGACAAAAGACGGAAAACACAGGAAACAGCAAGAAAGCCTTAAAAACACCCATTAGTCAAGGAGACCCAAGTGAAACCAATCACATCTGCTATTATCTTGAAACATAAAAAGGTTAAACTTCACCTAAACAGACAAAGTCTCTCAAATTGGGCTAAAAAAACAAAACAAAACGAAACATTTGGGGAAAATAACAGCCCAAGAACAGGTCTGTAACTCTTCTGCTCTTGTTTTATGAAACACACAACCCTGACAAAGAATACTAAAGAAAACAAAGAGAGAGAAGGAAAGCAGTCATGGTGCTCCACCTAACTGAATGGTGCCAGGAAATGCTGCCCCTTCAAGGGATTACTGCTGTGCTTTGAGCAAACTGGACCGAATTAAAGAGGCCACCAGGGGCTAGCCCACAACTCTCCCATCTGACAGATGTGTGAACTTTTGTAGGATGTACAGGAATGAAAACCTAGGAAATTCAAACAGCATCATCTAGTTTGCAGGGGCAAAGAACAGGCGAGTGGCCACGTCCCAAGGGGCAGGTTGGGTCCCCTATGGCTCTTAGGCATGCCACACGCCATTGGGATGCCCAGGTGATGGGACAAAGACAGAGTGGAACGGTGTCTCCTTGCCATTCTCCAGCGTGTCTTATTCATAACAGTCTCAGACTTCTCCACTTGGGGGAAAGGAGGAGGATGGGTGAGCTGGGAATTCCTGAATCGCAAAGTGAGAACTAATTATGGAGAGATGGGGACCAATGTATTTGAAGCCACTTTCAGAGCCGTGAAATTTTAGCAGCAAAGACAATTCAGCAAGAGAACCAAGTCCTTCTCCAAGAGTTGTTCCAGGAAGCCAGGAGCTACCCTTGGGTTGTCTAGGCAAGGAATCTACTCAAGTCGTCCCTGGAGGACAGTTCTCCCCCTCAGTTGGCTGGCATCTCACCTGGTGCCCAGATTCTGAGCCAGCCGTGCAGGTCGGCCCTGCACAGGAGCACACTACAGGTTCTTTATCTTTAACTCACCTCGGGAGAAACCAGCTCTGAGTCAGGGATGGCTTCAGAATAATTTTGGGTTATCCCGTAACCTTTAACACGCACACATATACATACACAAACACATACCTTTCAGGCATTTAACCTCAGCTAATCAAGAATTAGTCCTATATTTAGATAACAAAATGCTAAAATGGTTATCTACAATCATGTAAAAATGTTATAAATGGGAAGTTAGGTGGGAAACGAATGCAAAATCATATTTTCACAAGGCAGAATTTGCTTTAAAAGTATGTCTCAGGAAACTGATGTAGCTCAGTGGTTGTGCCTGCTTCCCAGGTCCTGAGGTCCTGGGTTCAATCGCTAGTACCTACTAAAAAACAAAAAGCCAAGAAAGTGTGTCTCTAAGATACACATATATTTATAATTATAATGTAAGTAGGTAAGTAGATTGATGGATAGGTGGATGAATGGATGGATGGATAAATAGGTAGATGGATGGATGGATAGATAGATAGATAGATAGGTAGATAGATAGATAGATAGATAGATAGATAGATAGATAGATAGATAGATAGATAGATAGATAGACAGATAGATAGATAGATGGATGAGAGATCCCAGATGACAGATAATGGTTAGATAGATGGGTGCATAGATAGATATTGATAGATGATAAGTAGGTGGAGAGATAGATAGATGATGATGATATAGATAGATGAAATAGATAATAGAATAGATGATAGAGAGGGAGATGGGGAAAAGGTAGGTAGGAATAGTTATATGCATGAATAGACAGTCAATCAGACAAACAGATTGAGCCTTGTGTTGTCTCGTCAACATGCCTCTAAAAGATACTAATTCATTCACCTTGGGCAAACTAGATAATTTGTCTGAGCTTACATTTCCCCACGTATAAAACAGGGGTTATCATGTATTTTCAGCAGTTCCCATAAGAATAAAATAGTATTATCTGACAGGCCTGACCAATAAAAGTTTTTCAATAAGTAATAGTTTCTTGTCCCTTCTAATTTCGAATCACATGTACCCATAAAGACAGTCCTTAAAAACAAGCAGCTTTAAGTTCTGCACAACCTTGGGGCAAATGAACTTGCATTCCTGAACTCTGGTCTCTGATTGGGTATTACATTTGAAGAAAAATGCTCTTGGGTGACCAAATGTATGTCTTAGCTGTATTCCTTAAAGGAATGAAAGCCAAATACATAGAGTATTAGACCTTAACAGACCAAGATCTTTAAGGTAGGGCAGAAAGGGAAAAGAGGGGAAACGAGGGCTCATTTTTATCTGCGGCAGTGACCCAATCACGAGTAAATTCTCTGCTCCCTTCTGAAGGTGGACGCCATCATCCTGCGCTGTGAAGCACTTCAAGCGTTACCTAGTTGAGTGTTGTTGATTTTATAGGTTTCTCTGTGCTCCATAATCAATCAGGCCATTTTATTGTGCGCCTTGCCTGCAGCCTTGACCATCGGTGACCTTGTTCCTAAACCATCCAGCAGGAAAACGTTTCGGTGAATGTTGAATTTTCCCTACCTTCTGAGTTGATTTACCTATTTCCTCATACTGTATTTAATAACAAAATAATGCAATTATGGGTAATAATGGCTCCCAAGAAGATTCTACACCTTAATTCCAAGGACTATGAATCCATCCCTGCTCGAGGGACTTCACAGGTGTGATTAGTGAAGCACCTTGAAATGGGGAGATTTTGTTGGACTATCTGGGTGGGTCCAATGGAATCACAAGTCCTTAAGGTTAGAGAACTTTTCCTGGCTGTGGTCAGGGGGAGATTTGACTATGGGAGAATGGTCAAGGAGAAGCAGAGTTGTTGGCTTTGAAGATGAGGATTCTCAGAAAATAAATATGCATTTTGTGGCAATTTGTTACAGCAGTGACAAAAAATTAATACAGGCAGGCAGTGAGGTGGGGCAAATTGGAGAGGAGGTTTTAAGGAAAATTATAAATTGGTAACATGTCTTTTAAAGGTTATTGAATATTAAATATAAATGTGAAGTTCAATATAAATTCAAACAAATACAAAATTATACATACATAAAACAATGAAAATTTTTAAATTGTACAATTAGAATGTATTGGTGAAGTAAGTCTATAAACTTAGAGACAAGGAAAACCCCTTTTCCTTTTTCCTTTCTCCCCTCCTTTCCCAGAGAGAATAAAAGCTGCCCTTTTTCTCTCTTGGGAAAGAATTAGGTATCTCAGGAAATAGCTTTTTCATTGTTGCTTATTACATTTTAATCAGGTATTTTTCGTATACCTTTGCCTATAAATTTGGAACTAGTGTTATAAAAATATAATTTATTGCATAATGTCTTCTATTTATTACATGACTGTCTTGGTTTTCTATTGCTGCCATAGCGAATCATAGCAACACAACACAAATTAACTATCTCATTGCTCTGGAGGTCAGAATTCTGGCCTGGGTAGGTGAGTTCTCTTTCCAGGGTCCCACCGAGTTGAAATCAAGGTGTCAGGTGGTCTGGGCTCTTACCTGGAGCTTTTGGGGAGAATATGCTCATAGGCTCATTCAAGTTGTCATCAGAATTAAATTCTGTGTAAGTGTGGGACAGAGGTCACTGTTTCCTGGCTGGCTGTCAGCCAGGTCATCATCTTTTGCTTTCTTTAGCTTGTGACCATCTTCCACCATCTTGGAAGCTGATGATGGTATGTAGAATCCTACTCATGCTTTGATTTTCTCCTATCACATTTCTCTTTCTTCCTCTTCTGTCTCTGATTTTAAGGGCTTGTGGGATTATCTGAAGTCCACAAAGGCAACCCAGGACAATTCCCCTATATTCAGGTCAATTGATTAGTGACCTCAACAACATGTGCAAAATGATGAGGATTGGGAGATAGACATGAGCCCTATAGTCTGCAGGCAGAAAGGAGGCTCTTACCAATAACTGGTTCATATAAATTCATCCACTGTTGGTCTTTATCAAAAGCTCATAGAACACAGTGTGTCCCAAATTTTATTACTTTTTGTCCATGCCATCTGTTAAGCAGATCAAGGAAAATGAAAAGAAGCAAAGGGGATGCAATCAGGAGAAATTCTACACATTGGCCAATTTGATACTCAGAGACAATGATTACCTATTTTCACACTGTGGAGCTCTTGTAATGTGTTATAAAAGTAGGTTGCAATGACCTTACCACAACACGAAGATGGATCATGAGAGAGAATTAGGTCGAACCTTTAGCTTGTGACACATACAAGGGTAGCTTAAGCTTTGAAAAGTGGCCAAGGACATAGATTACCAAACCAGAGACCCTGCCCGTCTTGATGCACATCTTTCACCTCTAGGCAAAAACCAATGATGCACTCTGGATTATGGAGGGTAAAAAAACTTCTTTGGGTTCCTTAGAAGGATCCACCATTGCTACGAACCTTTACCAGTGAGGAGATAGACTTCTCAATGCTCGTTTTAGTGCTGCGACAACAGCTACTGTTACCAAGCTTTCCTTTTCCCACCAAGCTAATTTTGTCATACTTGGGACCAATCAGAGAGCTGCCTACATGTACACACACACACACATACCCAATCACACTGGACAGGGCATTCGAATTCCTGCATCCTAACCCTTCACCACCAACCTTCTAGATGGCCTCAGTATTTCAACCTCCCTTGCCCACAGTTCCACATTTTAAAAATGTTTGCATCTTGGTTGCTAAGTTACTTGCTCTACCAGCTCTGGAGTATGGAATTCGATAAACATACATACACTGAGCTACTGTGTCCAGAGGTGCTCAGCCCCTGTGGTTTTCATTGGAAGACAATCCCCTATCTCTGGAGAAGAAACCAATTTTGTGACGCTCTGGTAATTCTTTGGGGGAAGGGTACACGGGCTACTCTCTCCCCACTGAAGTCAGTCATCTAGGATCACTAATTCTTTTTTGTAAAACCAGAGATGTGATGTAATATCTATTTCTACCAAAAAAAAAAAAATTGCTAAGGGAGTGCAATGTATTATAAATAGCTCAATGCAATAGAAATGAAAGTGTATAATTAAAATTTAAGTGATATGTTCAAGCTCTTGTTAAATCACGCTTTTCTATGAAAATAAATACAACAACATTTTTATCCACCCTTTGTTGCCAGAGATATATGCACATCGTAAATGGCACAAATGGAAATGACCTAGTAGGTTAGCTTTCTTGTCCGCCTTGTCGGAGACCAACTGTTGGCTACGATATTTTCCTCCAGGGCCTTGCGATTATTTGGAAAGAAGATAAAGTGAAATTTAGTTAGGGAGTAAATCCTTCAAGAATTTCTATCCTCTTTTGTTAGAATCTGATTTCAAGATGCAGACAAATTAGCACACTTGCGTGTGCTAGATCAAGCTTGGCAAAACGCCTAAAAGGAGGCAAGCAGAAGGCGGTACCCAATCTCTGCCGTCTGCGTCTCGGAATTAAAATAGCCATGCAGATAATTCAGGCCCAACATTTCTGAGAAACCACAGGCCAGTAAGGGGCTCTGCATGGATAACATGTCAAGTGACCCACGATGGATGGATGTGGGTCTATGTATTTTCAAACAGTCCCCTAAATGCTTCTGATATGCTCTCTCTCACACACACTCATCTAAACATTTGGGGCTTCATTTCAGCCACAACCTCACAGATACTCAACAATTTATCACGATCCATTTGATAATTAATTCAAATCACCCCCAAATCGATACAGTATGTCCAACAAGATAAGTAACCTGAACTGACTGGAGAGAAGGCAAAATTTTCTAGTAGATAACACATTAAAATGGGGATTCAGCTATTCAGGAATTGTTTGTTGTTTGTTATTTTATCAGCTAAATGACTTTATGAAACCATTTCTTCACTAGTAAAATGATGGCGTTGAACCTTGAGTTCCCTTAAGCTACAGCACATGGTAGCATCTGCACGCGAGTCTCAATGCATGCATCTCCAAATGGTTTCCATTAGATCATGAGGTTCACCAAAGAAAGCTTCTTCCCTAAGGTCTTAAGTGTAAGTTTCTGTTCTTTCATCTGGGCTGTTTGGTTCGGAGAATAAATGCATGTTCCCATGAGGCTGCTGGAGCATGCATGTCGGGATATTGCTCACATGCAGCTGAGGTGGTACCACCTTGGCAATGCCATCCATTCTGATGAAGCCCTAAGCCATTGCATCTTCAGTGTTGTACATTTTCTTCATTGCCTTTTTCTTGATGGTGTGTTTTCTAGCTTTTCAAATTTTAAACCTCAGGCTCAACTCTCCAAGCTCGCTCCTTTAGGATCCCACCAAAGGAAATCTCACCAGAGATAGAGAATCAACCCCAGCAAGCTTTGACTGTTCACTCAAAGCTCCACATGGAGCTGAATATTTTTTTCATTTCTGGGTGACCCAGGTTCCTAAGGATGCTGAGAGGGAAGACAGGGGGTGCCTGGAGGAGGAGACGTGGAGAAACTGTGTCATTTGAGAATGAGTGTGGAGGGAAATGGATGTGCCAATCCTGGGCACTATACTTAAAGGCATTTGGAGCAATGCTGTGTGTGTGTGTGTGTGTGTGTGTGTGTGTGTGTGTGTGTGTGTGAGACCAGGTTTGAGCTCAACGTAAGAAAGAACTTCCCTGAAATGGGTCTGCCTTGTGGTCCTTTGACATTCACAGGTGAGTCAGAACCCAACTGACTCCCATCTGCATTTCCTCCTTGACTTTTCCCTACGGGCCAGTGAGTTCCTCTGTGGATGGACCCTGTCATTTCCCCATCTCCACCCCCAACTTGATCACCTCCTAGGGCTAAGCCCCTTATGTGTGAATCACCTTTTCTCCTACATCTTGAACCTCGTGGGCCATCATCTGTGGGCACTTACCAAAAGCCATTCTTACTGAAAGTCTGAAGTGTGGAACAGCAATTGGAAGTGCGGGGCTTGGAAGGAAATAATTGTCTCAGCAACAACCTTGGCAAACGAAACAAAACAAAAATTTTGTATCTTTGGGCAGTCTCCGGATGAGTGGAAACCATGGAAACAATGGGTTTCCATGCTAAGGACTGAAATCCTTCTCTATCCAAATGAAAACATATCTGGAAGGCCTCAGTTAAAGGCAACATTTACATTATAGAAAGTAACCTTATAAGCTCACATGCATAACATTTCTTTAATGTAAATTCAGTTAACAAGAGCACTGGAATTATTTAGATAGGCATACATGTTTGAAAGCCAGTTAAGTGTGACTCTTGCCGTCTTACAAACTTTAGCAGCTGATTTCTTTTTGTATTGCTTTCTGCAGGCACAGTGTTGAGAACATTCTGATTCAAAATGGAAATATTGCTGTGGCAGTTTGATATTGTTTATGAATTCCAAAAATAGATATTGGATTATATTTGTAAACTGGTCTGTCCCTCCCGGCATATTAGATTATATTCGAGTCAGAGGTTTCACTTTTGTGTGATTAAATAATGATTAAGGCTTTGATTGGACCACGTCAGTAGGATGTTGTAGCCCTGCCCCCTTGGTGGGTGGGAACTCACAGAGAAAAAAATCTAGGCAAAGGAGTAATAAGAGTTGGAGTTTTGGTGCTGGAGCCTGGGTAGTAAGCACACAGAGGAGCAGAGAGAAAGCTCGAAACAGCAGAGGCCCCGGGGAAAGAGTAAAATTCTAGAGAGCCTGATGGTCTACAGCTGATATTGGAAGAAGCTGGGACAACGGAGCCTTAAGAGGAAGAGGAAGACTCAATGTTGGCCGCCATCTTGCTTCAACACATGACAACAGGTTTGGTGAGGGAGGTAACTTATGCTTTATGGCCTGGTATCTGTAAGCCTCACCCCAAATAAATATTCTTTATAAAAACCAACTGATTTCTGGTATTTTGCATCAGCACCCCTTTGGCTGAGTAATATAGTTGCAAATGACAGTTCTCTGTGTCATGAGTGTTGTGTGTCCTTGGGTGTGTGTTGTGTGTATGTGCAAAGTGTATATGTGTGCTGTAGGTGCCCTAGTGTCCATGCTGAGTATGTTGAACAGTATGCTTTTTTCTTCTCTCTTTATTGTTTTTTTTCTTTCTTTATTTTTTTAATATTACATTAAAAAAATATGAGGTCCCCAAATACCCCCCACTCCTCCCCCCATAACAACAACCTCCTCCATCATCATGAGACATTCATTGCACTTGGTGAATATATCTCTGAGCACCACTGCACCTCATGGTCAATGGTCCACACCATAGTCCACACTCTCCCACAGTCCACCCAGTGGGCCATAGGAGGACAAACAATGTCCGGTAACTGTCCCCGCAGCACCACCCAGGACAACTCCAAGTCCCGAAAACGCCCCCACATACATCTCTTCCTCCCACTCCCTACCCCCAGCAGCCACCATGGCCACTTTCTCCACACCAGTGCCACATTTTCTTCGATTACTAATCACAATAGTTCATGAATAGAATATCAGTAAGTCTACTCTAACCCATACTCTATTCCTCCATCCTGTGGACCTTGGAATGTTGTGTCCACTCCACATCTATATCAAGAGGGGGCTTAGATTCCACATAGATGCTGGATGCAATCCTCCTGCTTACAGTTGTAGGCACTCTTGGCTCCCTGGTGTGGTGTTTGACCTTCTTCAACTCCATGTTAGCTGAGTGGGGTAAGTCCAATAAACCAGAGTGTAGGAATTACAAGTCTGTTGAGGCTCAGGGTCTGGCTATCACATGATCAGTCTAGAGATTCAGGTCCCCTGGGTACACATTAAACCCCAGCACCAACTACAGTTCCAGTAAAAGTAACAGGAGAGGCTTGTGGACAAAGATCACATCTGAGTCCAGCTCCATCACACAGAAACACAAACTCCAAAGTAGGGCCAACTGACATGGCACTGAGCTCCATCTGCCATGACCATAGAACCTGTGGGTCTCTGTAGCCCTCAGAAGAACCAATACCTGGGGTTGCATCTACTTTATCTGTCTCTGGGACTCTGCTCAGGTGTGCATAAGGGTAACATCTCTGATAACCTCCCGGCTCTTTTTGGAGACTCATAGCCATATCTTTATTGTTTTTCCAAATGTTATATTAAAAAAATATAAGAGGTTTCCATGTACCCCACCCCCTTACTCCACTCCTCCCACATCAACTACCTCTTTCATCATCGTGGCACATTCATTGCATTTGGTGAATACATTTTGGAGCCCTGCTGCACTACATGGATAGTGGTTTACATTGTAGTTTACACTCTCCCCCAGTCTACCCAGTGGGCCATGGCAGGACATACAATGTCCAGCATTTGTCCCTGCAGTACCACCCAGGCCAACTCTAAGTCCTGAAAATACCCCCACATCATATCTCTTCTTCCCTCTCCCTACCCTCAGAAGCTATCGTGGCCACTTTCTCCTTTTGAGCTCCCTTAAAAAGAGAAGCTTGAAAAAGACATGATGGGACATTTGTTTCATAGGGAATAGCTTGTAAGGTCTCTTAAATGCTCATATTCCTCTATCGCTAAGTTCAAGTTGGAGAGAGCATATGAATGAGTATCTCAGTCAGTTTAATTCTCACTTTGGGGAAATACATATTTTTCAAGTACATGGTGTTACATTATGAACAATTTCATATATATGCATATTTAGATAACAACTACCTCAGTATCAATCTCAGTTTTTTACTCAATCTCTTTCAAAACCTTCAAATTTATGAGTTTTTTTCCCACAGGAGGCAAAAATCTATTGCGATTTTAGTTCTGACACCCTCTCTGCAGTTGTAAATATACCATTTCCACTTTGTATTATCAAATTACATCTATCCAGATGACTAAAAACAGCCCAAAACACAAAATGGGCTCTGTATCTTGGTAATATTTAACTGACAGAATTTCTAGAACTGCTAAAAACTAAAACAATAAAAATGTTAAATAGAAATATATTGAACTCAATGGAAATAGTCATATCATTGGCAAGTCCTTCAACTCTGACAGAAAAAAGTAAATTCAGAACTCTTCTTTGAGTGATCACACATTATGAAGACATGTCCATAAAAGTCTGTTCATTGATATAATTGACGGAATAAGATTATTAAACATTGACATTTCTTAATAACTAGTGTTTCTCTAAACAACATTATAGGCCTTTGCTACATGCTGGTCACAGCTCTTAGGGAAACCTTTGTTCCCACAATTTTTACTGTCATTGGGTTTGGACCAGCCATTAGAGGTCACACCACTGGTGCCAACTTATTTAAAGAATATTACAGTGGGTGTAAACACTTTAAAATATCCGCAACTTTCATGATTGTGTCAAGTGATTTGAAAGCTCATGAGAGACCCCAAATCAGAATCACCCAGTTCAGCTATTCCAGGATTTCTGACATGCAGAAATTACAAGATGAAAATGGGTGTTGTTTTCCGAGTTTTGAGACAATTTGTTATGCAGCAGTAGATGACTACCACAGCCATCTTCCCTCAGACAAAGGATCTTCCACCTGTGGTGTCCCAGAAAGTCCCAAGGACCGAAAGGAGAACTCAAAGTGACTAATCCCTGGACCTGTGGATAGGCTGCATTATGTGGCAAGGGGAAGCTAAAGTTCCAGAAGGAATAATGCAGCGTATCCACAGGTCCAGGGATTAGCACCTCAATATCTTTGGGCAGCCATTATTCTGCTTACTATAGATGCTTTGCTTGTTACAGTGATACAACAGTGAAGAGAATGTCGCCCCTGCCATTTTGGGTCTCCCAGTTTAAAGGGGGGAAAAGATAGGCATTAAAATAGCACAACCATGTGATCCTATAAGAACACAAAAGAGGAGACATGTTGGAGGTGGGAGTCAGAAAAGTCTCCTTGAGGAAGGTACATTTGAGCTAAATCTTAAAGAACACGTGGACTGTTACCCAATTAATGGGAATGGAAAAGCGTTGATGTCTAGGAAAAGAAATACCATGGGCAAAGACCTAGAGGCAAGAATTAGCATCACTCTTTGGGATTCTCCAAGCAATTCATCATGGGGTTTTCTTCTGAGAAATGGGGTGAAATTAAGACCAAGAATGAGCTAGGGGCCAAGTCTTGGAGACCATTTTCTTTCCTTCTTTTTTTTTTTTTTTTCCTGCCATGCTAAATTCTCTAAGTTTTATGCTGTAAAGATTTATTAGCCATTGAATCTCTTTATTTTTTTCCAAATACAGTTACAGGGGAAACTCAAAATATAAACGAGGTAAGTGGAGAAACGTCAGAGTAGCAGGAGGCAAACCCCTCTCTTCCCCCTGAAAAGTGGCAAGTATAGGGAGTCTTGGAGACACACAGAGTGTCGCTTAGAGTGCATAAAGGAATAGAGAGATGAGAACCTTGAAGAGAGGAGTGGCACAGACAGACCTGCTGTTTCTAACAGAAACTCTGACCACATTTGAGGGAACGAGCTGAGGGAGGAAGGAGCTAAGTGGCAAGTAGACCAGTTACCCCACACTCGGATGCCGACTACAAGCTCTTGCTTTGTTTTCTGGTGAAAAACAACTTGATTTGCTTTTCAGTTTAAAAATTGGACCCTTTTTCTCCCTGATCACATGCCTTTAATTTGCAGACCAATGTTGCAGGACCTTAAAAGGCCTGGGACAAAGCCCTTCAATTCCAGCCTCAGGGCACCTGGTAAAGTCATCCTGATCCAGCTGCTTGGATTTCCCTAACTTCCCTTTTGGCACAGCCGGGGGAGGAAGACTCGCGAGCTCTCCAGTCAGCCACCTGTACCCATCCTTTCCTGACGTGCACTGAGATCTTGGAGAGATCAATTGAAGCTTTTCAAAAATAGGAGAAATCAACATATGAAATAACACGTGGTCCTTTCCCAGAGACAGTCAATGCAGTTATGATAGACGAATGTTACACACACAAAAAAGATCGGCTCCTGAGGAAGTTTCACTTCGTTGTCTTCTGGGACAGCACAACCCAAAGTGTGGTCTGTGGATGGAGGCAAATCCCCAATTATTCTTTCCAGACCACAGTGAGAGAGAACAGAAATGGAGTAAGCATTTTGGAAGGTGTTCTGCAATTTCATAGAGGAATTGTAGATTATGTTGAATCTAATAATAGAAACGTGATCTTGTATTTTGTTGGTTTGTTCGTTTCATCTTTCTCATCTTTTGTTTTTGTTTAACAAAAAAAGTCTTGGTCTATGGATGGATTGGAAAGGTTTTTATAAAAGGGTGGGAAACTCTAGGGTCTTTTCCCCCAGGCTGTAGTTTAAAGTGAAGTCTGGGGCACGGCTGCAGCACTATCTCCACTGCCTGCTCCCACTCTACTCCCTTATCATCACTAATGCCTGACCCATTTTTCATGGAGGCACCAAATCCCACTCAACCTTCCATTGCCATTGTCCTCACTCTCTGAATCTTAGCAATGATATCTCTTAAATTAGGCTCTTAAATGTCAGACCCAAATTTAAAACATACCTTCAAATTTCTAAATTTTATTAATAAAATGACCGTTTATTGAATGCCTGCTTTATTCCATGCACTTCTTAGAACTTTGTGCATATTCCTTTTTATACTTAGAGTAACAATCAGGGAAATTAGTCACATTATGGGCAAGAAAATGGAGTCCGAAGAGAACAGATGCCTGAGCTGGTTTCTTGATCTGAACATGTTCTTTCCCCTCTGTCACACTTAATTTATATCAAAGGAGCATTCTCATTTTACCAAATAATTATAATTTAATATTTCCTAGTTCAGGGTCATAATTAAAGTCCAGTCATGCTGACCTAAAACCATAAAATATACCTCAGGAAGCTCTGAAGCCACTTTTCATAAAACCCTTTAAGTATTTGAATTCTAAATAGCTAACTGCAAAGTTCTTTGCTAAATAGGAAAGTAACGATTTGAGAGGCACATTTAAATATAGGATGGATTTTGATAAAAGCTCAATGTCTCTTGTAGGAATATGAAACTGTTCTTTTTCAAAGGTAGGTTGTCAGGAATTGACATTTGATGATGCAAACCTATTTTTTTCAAAATAAAAAAATTATAGTGGAAAGTACTGAAACAGAAATTATTTTAGCACTGTGCCCTATACCCCTCTTTTGTCCCCAAAGATTAAAAAAAAGATTTTTGCCTAACTTCAAACTGTTTTATTTTTTTTTAATATTTATTTATTTTTTTTAATTACATTAAAAAAAATATATGAGGTCCCATTCAACCCCACCGCCCCCGCCCCCCACTCCCCCCACAGCAACACTCTCTCCCATCATCGTGATACATCCATTGCACCTGGTAAGTTCATCTCTGAGCATCACTGCACCCCATAGTCAATGGTCCACATCATAGCCCAGACTCTCTCACGTTCCATCCAGTGGGCCCTGGGGGGATCTACAGTGTCCCGTAATTGTCCGTGAAGCACTATCCAGGACAACTCCACGTCCCGAAAACGCCTCCACATCTCATCTCTTCCTCCCGCTCCCCACACCCAGCAGCCCCCATGGCTACCGTTCCCACACCCATTCCACATTTTCTCTGTGGACATTGGATTGGTTGTGTCCATTGCACACCTATGTCAAGTGAGGGCTTAGATCCCACATGGGTACTGGATGCACTCTTCCCGCTTCTAGTTGTAGACACTCTAGGCTCCATGTTGTGGTGGTTGACCTTCTTCAACTCCATGTTAGCTGAGTGGAGTAAGTCCAATAAGTCAAAGTGTAGGAGCTGAAGTCTGTTGAGGCTCTGGGCCTGGGTGTCATATTATCAGTCCAGAGATTCAAATCCCCTACATATATCTTAAACCCAGCACCAACTACAATTCCAATAAAGTAGCATGCAAGTCTTGTGAAAAGAGATCCCCTCTGAGTCCATTTCCATCACGCAGAAACACCAGCTCCAAAGAAGGGCCATCTGTCATGGCAGTGAACCCCTTCTGCCATGACCATAGAACCCGTGGGTCTCTTTATCCCTCAAAAGAACCAATACCTGGGGTTGTATCTACCTTATCTGTCTCTTAGACTCTGTTCAGTTGTACATAGGGGTATTCCTTCTGACAACCTCCAGACTCTTTTTTAGAGACTCACAGCCTTATAATCTCATTTCTCCTTTCCATTTCCCCCTTACATTAGGTCAACCCGCTTCCCGAAGTCATGTTATTATATGTAGACAGGTATATTCTGCTGTTCCGCATTGAATCTTTAATTCAAGGTCATTTTCTAGTTGCTTCTTCAGCTGGTATGTGGTAGTGATCCCTCGGTGCCAGGGAGGCTCATCCCCGGGTGTCGTGTCCCACGCTGGGGGGAATGCATCGCATCTACACGCTGAGTTTGGCTGTGAGAGTGGCCACATTTGAGTAACATGAAGGCTGTCAGGAGGAAACCCCCAGGCACAATGCTACTCTAGGCCTTGTTCTTATTGCAGGTGCATAGGCTCAAAAGTGTAGCCATTAGTATCAAGAGCCCACTGTTGGGCCCTCCTTCCTTCCTGGTTCTTGCCGTTGCACCTGGAGGATTGCCGCTGCTCTCCCAGGGCCCACAACAGTGACCCCCCGGCCAGGAGCCCAGTACCCCCCCAGCTGTTGTTTTTAATTGTTTCCACTATGAGTATATATAGACATTACCATATACCCTGGGCATATGCCCTGTATAACTCCCTGTCAACCATATATATCCTGTCAATAACATCCCATATCAGTATTCCTCCGCTGCCATTGTTGAACCACTCTGTGATCCAAAACTTCCCGTAAAGTGAATCCCAACATAATGTCAGCTTCAGAAGAGTCTTAGATCACCAAAATTCATATATACAATATACAGTATTTCCCCAGATCCACCATAAAACCTTTTCCCTTCCACAGCAATAATCTTTTAACTTATTCATATCATATTTCCTGAAACTGATGTACAGATTCCGAAACTATAGTTTTCAAACAAGGTAACATTTGTGCTTACTATGTGGTCCATACTTTAGGTTGTACAGTTTTCTAAATTTTTTAGTTATCCTATGTTTTGTCTTATGGTTTTCATTATTAGTCTGTCGTCCCCTATATGTTTTTGGTGTAATATTAGCTGTTTTATATTCATCCTCGTGTACTCTCACATAACTCCTCTTTTGTCCCCTTATTTACCTTTGTTCCATCCATTGCACGTCCATTTTCCCCTCCCCTTAGGGCCCACAACGCCTGCCAATCTAATGCCCTGGGAGCCGTCCTTTCTCACGAGAGATACAGTTCTCTCTATTCGGCGGCATTAGTCTTCCCCAGGATATGGGTCCACCCCACCCAATGGTAGAACCCACCTTGGCAAAACTGTTTTAAACTGTTTTAAAATAACTTCCTCAATATCTAAAATTGAAATACAATATGGCCAAAGAGCAGTTAAGAATTTTTATCTCTCTTCAAAATCTGTTCTGCTGCAAAGTCACAACCTTACTTTTAAGTGACACAAGAAGATCCTAACCTTTATACATTTTCATTATTAAATTCATAGTTGCCAGTTGGATGTCTCATGTGTTCCAGATAATTACAAAGCCCTTTATGTGCTTCTGGTTTATTTCTCACACCAGTCATATGCAAGTATATCAGTTAGCTCTGCTGAGTAACAAAAGACCCCAAAACTTAGTGACTCAAAATGACAACCATTTGTTATTTCCCCCAAATCTGTGGGTCAGCCAGGAAGCATTTATGATCTGAAATTAGTTTGCTTGATCTTGGATAGACTTGATACTTCATCAGTGGTCAGTGTAGGATTTACTCTCTGTTGGGATCCACCTACAGGCTAGCTCAGGTTTGTTCTCATGTCAGTGACAGGGGCCAACAAAGGAAGCCTAAGTGCAGATGTGCTTTCTCAAGCCTCTGTTTACATCATGTTGACCAAAACACATGACAAAACAGAGTCCGGAGTCAGGGATAAGATGGGACTACATAGAAAGTGAGTCCTCCAGAGATTAAGTGCCAGTGCTAGTTTAGGAATCAGGTCTGAATCCAGTGGCTGTTATTTCTACACTGCCACAGTTCATTTATACCACTTTCAACAGATGATTATTATTAATCCTTCACAGTTCAGAGTCCTAAGGCAAACTAACGTTCAGTCATGCCGACTACATTTATAAAAATGGGTGCAGGAAGCAGAGCTACCACTTTTCACAAAGTCCTTTAAATATCTAAATTCTAAATAGCTCATCACAAGGGGGGTGAAGATAGGGAGGCCATTAGCAGGGTGATTTATGCAATCAATCTACTACATCTAGACTCAAAAAACCAAATGAATTGTCCATGGCCAGCCAACTGATAGTTGGAAAGTGGGTCTGCGAGACCCCTGACGTCTCTATTTCTGTTTCCAGAAGGCCATCTGTCTCTGTGGTAATGCCCTAACATTGTGGACTTCATCTGATTGCCATGGAGACAATTTTGGGTGATTAGACATGTAAAGGATGTGAATATGGAAGCTTAACCTGAGGCACCAAAATAGGATTGAGGCTACACACCAAAAGGAGGAGAGAGAACTATATGTGGAAATTACAGAGGAAATAGTCCTCCACTGTCAGAGCCTTTACCAGATCAAGGATGGAAAAAGGGAACATTACATGAAAGGCTCATTTCTTTGGTGAAGCTACAGCAAATGGGAATCCCAGTCCCTTCCAGTAGTTTCCAGCCGTGTTTTCTCTGCTAGGCTAGTATAACGTCTACTGCAATAAGGAATACCCGTTTGCTTTCTTGGTCTCTGTAAATTAACAGTATAAGCACAAGTCCTTCCAACATAATCCTGCAGTTTCCCACATTCTGTTTTTTGCCCCTTCCTTCCACCCTTCCCATGATTTCCTTATTCAGTTCCCATTATTCAATGCATTATCAATAAGCATTAAGAAGGGGTCATCCAACAGCCATCTCAGATGTCCGCCCTGTCCCTGGAGCTATTCTATCATGACCGACTTGTGTCCTTTCTCAGAAAACCACATACACAGCCCTGCACCATTCTGCAAACTGGCTGCGACCCTAAGTTGCCCCTGGGAAATGTTCTTTACCTCAAGATTTCCCATCCCACCATTTGCCACCGCCTCTTGGCTTGTATACCTTTGGTAAATGGGGCGCTGTTGAATTCCTAGTTTGCTACGGGTTGATCTTTTGAGCTACCTTAGGCAAGCCACTCAAGCTTTGAAAAATCAGACACAAGACAGAGAATCAGACGTCCAGGAGAACACACGGGTTCTTCATTCTCCAGCTGGGAAACCCTGCAGAAGTCGCCCAGCCTCTCCATTTCCTCCTCAGGAGCTCAAGCAAATATTGGTCCGAGCAAAGTCACAAGCCTCTTGGAAGATGAAATGAAGTAATGAGAGGGCATGTCTTGTCAACAATAGCATGTAAGAAACAAATATATTTATTCAGTTACTCCATAAATTGAGAGGCTGGCCCCATGTCTTCACCAAGTGAGTTATAACTTTTTAGATCCTGTGTGCTCTTTGAGCAAGAACCGAATCTGTTGTATGAGCTGGATAAGATCGCTCATGACCCTACCAGAGAAAAAGAGGGGTACATAAATGTTCTGATTAGAAAATATAAAGAATGGGATTTCTACAAGCTTGTTGAATATGTGACAAATGCTAAGATACTAAGGGGTTTTGTTCACAGCACAGGAGAAAACAACCCACTTTACTGGGTTTAGGCCATAAAACTATTTGTATAATCCAGGGCCATTTCTGCTTCAAACATACTATGTGTTCTATTTGCAGCATCATTAAGTCAAAGTAGAAGGGCCTTGGAAATTTTTGAAGACTTTTCTTTTCTTTTTTTTTTAATATATATGTAATTTCTTTTTTTTTAAAGATTTATTTATTTATTTCTCTCCCCTTCCCCCTCCCCAACCCCGGTTGTCTATTCTCTGTGGCTATTTGCTGCGTCTTCTTTGTCAGCTTCTGTTGTCATCAGCGGCCCGGGAATCTGTGTTTCTTTTTGTTGTGTCATCTTGTTGTATCAGCTCTGTGTGTGTGCGGCACCATTCCTGGGCAGGCTGAAGTTTCTTTCGCGCTGGGCGGTTCTCCTTAAGGAGCGCACTCCTTGCGCGTGGGGCTCCCCTACGCGGGGACACCCCTGCGTGGCACGGCACTCCTTGCGCACATCAGCACTGCCATGGGCCAGCTCCACAGGGGTCAAGACTTTTCTTTGCCTTTCTTACAATATACGTGAGTTTCTCTAATTTCCTGTTTTGGATCAAGATGATATTTGCATTCTACCAGTACACATAATTGGGTTCTACAAGAGGGGAAATACAGGTTAAAAGATAGATGAATTTTGGGGATTTAATAGAACAAATAAATTTAAAGCCCCCAACCTCAGGAAGCAATGTAGAATTTAAATGACATATTTGTACTTGTTTCCACGCATTCTTTAAATACATGCTATGTTCACCCCTGTCTGCTGAGAGTCTTTGGACAGAAAAATGAAGCATGCCAGTTGTTTGGGAACTTAATTCCCATTTGGCAAGGAAAGTGTGCTACCGCGACAGGCATTTTAAAAAATGGGGTTGATAAAATGCAAGGTTGGGGAGGGCGTAACATTGTTGTTACAATGTCCCCGGGAAAAGAATTACTGTCTTTAAACTGAAAATTGAAATTCTGGCCAACACCAATTTGTCACAGATCCCAGTGAAAATCACAGAATCAGAGAATTTAATTAATCTAAATGATAAATTACCTGTGACTCTCAAACCACACACCTATGAGCAGAGGGTCAGATGAGAAAGAAAAATACATGCAAATTCTAGTGTCAGGAATTTACCTCATAAACAACATTATTCTAAATGTTACAACTGAATACCTGGGAGTCTCATCATGGATTTGTTCCGGATCCCTAAAGGAGAGAAAAACCAGGAACATTCTTCTGAGGCTCCCCAAAGATGTTTTGCCATGTACATTTGCTATTACCAAATAGATACATTGAAATTAAAATAGCCAACATCTGTTGGTGTCACCCTCTGGCAATGAGTTTAAAAAAAAATTTAATCTGAAGTTAATCCAACTGCCCAATGGAGTATGATGTATTATATATAGATATATAAATAAAGAGCTACATGAGTATTCATCCGACATTGAATATTACGGAAACTTCATTTCTAATAGAATAGTCTGGGCATCTAGCTTTGAATGTTTTGTAATAATAGACACGTATGTGTGTATATATGTATGCATATGGTATATGTGTGTGTAGATTTATCTTCCTCAGGAAAATTATCATTCTTTAAGCGAAGATACCTCCTAGAACCTATAAAAAATATGTTTACATGAAAAGATCATCATTTTCTTTCTTGCGTTTTAAAGTACATCTGAAGAGGGAGGTGAATTTGCAAAATCAGGAAAGGGCTGCTCTCAGAAAACCCTTGCTTTTCCAGCTCGTGATACACAGCGCCAGATGTTAAAATTTCTCTGAGGATCTCTGGAGAAGAGAAAGCAATTAGACGTTATCCTTCATTTCTTCCGTTCGGAATCTCATTACCAAAGATTGCAGACAGGCTGGTGGAATATGCATATAGCAGGTGGTTCTCTGTCATTGTTGAAATGAAGTGGGGAAGGGCAAGATTGTGGTAGAATTTTCCCTGCAGAGAAAGAGGGAGAGAGGGACAGAGGGAGGGGGGAGAGGGGGAAGTGGAGGGGGAGACTGGGGAAAGGGAAGGAAGGGGGAGGGGGAGAGTGAGACAGGGAGAGTGTGAGGGGGAGAGGGGGAAAGGGGGAAGGAGAGGAAGAGGGGAAGGGGAGGGGCAGACTGGGGGAAGGGAAGGAAGGGAGAGGGGGAGAGGGAGAGGGGGAGGGGACGAGAAGAGGAGAGAAGGGGAGGGGAGGGGGAAAGTGGGCGAAGGGGAGGGAGGGGGAAGAGGAGGGAGAGGTGGAGGGGGGAGGGGAAGGAGAGGGGAAGGGAAGGGGAAGGGAGGGGAGGGGAGTGGAGTAATAGAAGAGGGAACAGGGAGAGGGAGAGAGGAAAAGAGGGAGAGGGAGGAGGGAAATAATCCAGTAGGGAGGAAACACTACGTATATAAAAAGCCCTTTACATTACTTTGGAAGCAATTTCAAAGCTGCTGTAATTTGGGGGCATTTTGAAGCTGGGTACCAAGTAGCCCCAAAGATAAGACCAACCATATAGATGTCTAGGATGGGGCCAGAAAACAATGCCAACATGACTGTCCCTTCCACAGGGGGTTTGGGGAGGGGGCTGGAGAAGGCAGAGCAAAGGGGGGATCCCGTATTCACAGGACCCCGAGTCCCAGGCTGGAGCCTGCCTTGTTGCACTCCTGAAGGGGCGAGTGGCCAGTCCATTCCTCCCTGAGATGGCAGTGCGGGCCTGTCATCCTCCCAAGGGACCTCTGCCAGTCCAGGCTGTGCCACTTCCAATCATTTTTCCATGGTTTCCAGATGCCAGGCATCCCGGGCCCTCCGTGACTTGGGCCACCTGTTAAGGGCCATGCTGCCTCCTCCACTTCTACCTGTCGAATTGTGCTTCTGGACTTCTCTGCATGACCGCCGAGGAGATCCTACAGGAGAGGGTAGCAAATGTGCAAAGGGGCCTCTGTGTAACTCCACCACTCCACAAGGACCTGCTCTGGGCAAGGCTGCAGAAGTTACAGGAAGGCATCAAAGCCACCGGCCACCTGCCCAGCTCCCCAGAAGGACACCCTGGCACAGGGCAGGGATGGAACTCACCCAGCGCACCCCACACATTAGAATAGACACAGTCCTGCCTGGGAGCAGGGACCTTACAGTCGTCCACCTGCAGAACTCACACTTGGTCTCCCTTGGTGCAGCCCCAGCACCCAGCGCTTCTGATGCCATTTTATGCCTGGCAGAGGAATTGTCCTCTCTGCAGACAAGCTACAAACATGGCCAAGGATCCTTCAAGAAAAGTATGGGCCATCTAGCACAGAGCTCCTTTGTAACTGGAGGGGTGTTTGAGTTTGGTCGAATGGGCAACTTTTCTAAATTATTGTGGATTCCCTCTTAAAACAGGGATTGCAGAAACCATTCATTAAACTCACTCGCACCATCTTATTCAGAGACAGAAAGCCAAGGGGACGGTTTTGTATTTACGTACATGCAAGCATCTTGAATTCATCATCCACAGGACACATTCATTACAGGAGCTCAGTGGGACTCTGGGCTCATGTTCAAAAGCTCCCCTCTAGCAACCATACCCAAGGTCACGGACATGCATGAGACATAGCTGGTCGTGTCAATTCTCACCATACTTCCTCCTTCAGATTCGTCTCTTCGTTGGGGTAAAGTTCACATCACATCAAATCGACAATATTAACGTGAACACTCAAGTAGCATTGACTGCATTCATGAAGTTGTACTGCTGTCACTTCTCTTTAGTTCCAAAACATTTGTATCACTGCCAAAGGAAACGCCCTCCCCTCCCCCAGCCCCAGGCAACTGCTCATCTACTTTCTGTCTCTATGGATTTGCCTATTCTGGTCATTTCGTATAAGTGGAATCCTACAATGTATCCTTGTTTGTCTGGCTCCTTTCACTGAGCATAATGACTTCAAGAAAGCAAGAGGTCCGCCATGTTGTAGAATGCATCAGGATTTCATTCCTTTTTATGGCTGAGGAACAGTCGACTTCCTTTAGTTTTCAGTCTTTCATACTATATAAATTAAATGAAGACCCACCTACCTGCACGTACAATTTTGTTTTTTAACACTCTGAGGCATAGAGAACATTTCACCCAAAGAAATTCCAACATAAACATAGTTGATAGGAATTAAGACCCCAAATCATGAAACATTCTGAATCACAGGAAAAGGAAAAAAATCTACTAGAAATGTAGAACTACATATTATCAGTCATTTCAGATTTAATTAACTGTTTTACAGCCTTTTCTTTTAGGTTTTGGAAGTTGAAATCCAACTTTTTTTCTACTCAGTGTCGAGCCATTTCTAAATAATTCATTTCACAGTCTAGTTCTTATGAAACAATACCAAGGTACCAATTTTGTTACTGTAAACCAAAGAGTAGAATTTGAAATTGATGGCGTGTCTTTGTGCATATGCTTTAACCTCATCCTTAGCCAGGGTTCACTGGTGGAACTGGTAGCTGCTGTGTTCGTAAGTGTCCAGCATTGCCCACATTTAGTGCTCTCAACAGCCACTGGGTCCTCAGTTTAAAGTTGGGCTCCATATTCAATGCAGACACCATTCTAGGTTGGCATGAAGCCTTTGACCAAATGTGTTCAGAGGAACAAAATTTCCAAAAGACACTAATAGATGCCAGGAAGAAGAAAAATGGCATTATGAAAAATTCTAGATTAAACAAACTGCAGTCAGTTTCTTATCTCCCAGATGTCCAAGTGTCTTCAATATGCTAGTACTTCATCTATGGCGGCAAACTTTAGAGAGCTTTTTGGTTTTATTTAGTCTCAGAAATTTTCCATCAAGAAGCTTCTATCAGGGCAAATGTTCCTTAGTCAGTTATTTACAATGTAGAAAGAAACATTAATCTAGGAGACAAAAAAGTACAAGCCATACTAGGAAACAGGAAGAGAGGGCCCAGCCAAAGAAACAAAGGAAATATCCTAAAGACAAGCAAGATTTAAGACAATTAATCAGTGATAATCACACAACTCTCCTAAATCAATTTAAAGAATGGAAAGAAAATATGACTAAAGAGATAAAGGATATTAAAAAAGACAGTCAGTGAGCATAAAGAACAATTTGAAAGACTGCAAAGAAAAGTAATACATCTTATGGGAGTGAAAGACACAATGGATGAGATTAAGAATACATTTGAGGCACATAAGAGCAGATTTGAATTGCCAAAGACCAATTAGTGATTCACAGACAGAACATCTGAGCTAGAAAAGACAGGGGAATAGAAAGAGAAGAGAATGGAAAACATGGAACAGGGACTCAGAGAATTGAATGACACCACAAAACACAAAACATATGCATATTGGTGTAACAGAAGGAGAAGAAAATGGAAAAAGGGCAGAAAAATAGTTGAAGAAATAATGACTGAAAACTTCCCTACCCTTGTGAAAAACAAAAATCTCAATATCAAAGGACAATGCCCAACAAACAGAATAAATCCAAATAGACCCTCCCCTAGATACCTAATATTCAGAATAGCAAATATCAGAGATAAAGAGAAGATTCTAAAAGCAGCAAGAGAAAAGCAAAACATCACATACAAGGGAATCTCAATAAAATTAAGTGCTTACCTCTCATCAGAAACCATGGAGGTGAGAAGAAAGTGGTATAATGTATTTAAGGTACTGAAAGATAAAAAATGCCAGCCAAGAATTCTGTATCCAGCAAACTGCCCTTCAAAAATGAAGGGGAATTCAAAGTCTTCACAGACAAACAAAAACTAATAGAATATTTTACCAAAAGACCAGAATTACAAGAGATATTAAAGGGAGTGCTGCAGCCTGAAAGGAAAAAACAAGGGTGAATCACTTGGAAGTGAGTGTAGAAACAAAGATTATTAGAAAGGGTAAATTAAAGGGTAAAAACATAGACAAGAGTGTGATATGACAACAGAAAGCCAAATTCAAAATGGATGAAGTAAATTATGCCTTTACACTAATAATATTGATGTCAATGACCTGAACTCCCCAATGAAAAGAAATAGACTGATAGATTGGATTAAAAATATATGAGTCATCAATATACTGTCTACAAGAGATTCACATCAAATGTAAAGACACAACCAGGTTAAAAGTGAAAGGTTGGAAAAAGATATTCATGTGAATAGTAACCAAAAAAGAGCTGGAGTAGCAATATTAATACTGGTCAAAATAGATTTTAAAGGCAAAACTGTTATAAGTGATGAAGAAGATCATTATATATTAATAAAAGGGGCAATTCAGCAAGAAGAAATAACTATATTAAATATTTATGCACCTAACCTCAGTGTCCCAAAATCCATGAGGCATACACACTGCCAAAACTGAAGGGAGAAATAGATGTATCTACAATAATAGTTGGAGATTTCAATACACCACTCTCAGTACTGTATAGGACATCTGGACAGAGGAAAAATAAAGAAACAGAGAGCTTGAATAATATGATAAATGAACCAGACCTAACAGACCTCTATAGAGCACTGCACTCCCAAACAGCAGGATATACATTCTTTTCAAGTGCCCATGGATCCTTCTCCAAGATAGACCGTATATTTGAGTCACAAGGCAAGTCTCAATAAATTTTAAAAGATTGAAATTATACAAACAGTTTATCTGATCATAATGGAATGAAGCTAGAAAACAAAATATAAACATAAATCATAAAAAACATAAATAAATGGAGAATAAACAACACACACTTAAATAATCAGTGGGTCAAAGAAGAAATTACAAGAGAATTTCACAAGTATCTTGAGATGAATGAAAATGAGAACACAACATATCAAAACCTATGAGACACCGCAAAGGCAGTGCTGAGAGGGAAATTTATAGCCCTCAATACTGCAATTAAAAAAGAAAGAGCTAAAATTGGGAAACGGACTTGGCCCAGTGGTTAGGGTGTCCATCTACCACATGGGAGGTCCACGGTTCAAACCCCAGGCCTCCTTGACCCGTGTGGAGCTGGCCCATGCGCAGTGCTGATGTGCGCAAGGAGTGCTATGCCACGCAGGGGTGTCCCCATGTAGGGAAAGCCGCCCAGGGCGAAAGAAAGTGCAGCCTGCCCAGGAATGGCGCCGCCCACACTTCCCGTGCTGCTGACAACAACAGAAGCGGACAAAGAAACAAGACGCAGCAAATAGACACAGAGAACAGACAATGGGGGGGGGGGGGGGGGATTAAATAAATAAATAAATCTTTTAAAAAAAAGAGCTACAATTGAAGATCTAACTGCACACCTGGAGGAACTAGGAGAAAAGAACAGCAAACTAATGCCAAATCAAGCAGAAAGAAAGAAATAGTAAAATCAAAGCAGAAATAAATGAAATGAAGGAGAAAAAAACAACAGAGAGAATCAACAAAACCAAAAGTTGGTTTTTTGAGAAGATCAACAGAATTGACAAACCCTTAACTAGCCTCACATCAAAAAAAGAGAGACGACACAAATAAATGAAATCAGAAATGAGAGGGGGAACATTACCACAACCCTGCAGAAATAAGAGAGATCATAAGAGAATTCTAGGAAAAACTGTATGCAAAAAAACTAGAAAATGTAGATGAGATGGACTAATTCCTAGAAACACACAAACCACCTACACTAACCCAAAAGAAATAGAAGACCTCAACAAACCAATCACAAGTGAAGAGACTGAAACAGTCATTAATAACCAGGACCAGCTGGCTTCACAGGTGAATTCTACCAATCATTCAAAGATGACCTAATAGCGATCTTACTCAAGCTCTCCCCAAAAATTGAACAGGAAATAATGCTACCAAACTCATTCTATGAGGCCAACATCACCCTTTTTCCAAAACCAAATAAAGATACCATGAAAAAAGAAAATTACAGACCAATATCTCTAATAATATAGATGCAAAAGTCCTCAACAAAATACTTGCAAACATAATCTGAAAGCACATTAAAGAATTATACACCACAGTCAAGAGGGTTTTATCCCAGGTATGCAAGGCTAGTTCAGCACAAGAAAATCAATTAGTGTAATAAACCACATTGATAACTTGAAGAAGAAAAATCACATGGCCCTCTCAATTGATGCAGAAAAGGCACTTGACAAAATACAGCATCCTTTCTTGATAAAAACACTCCAAAAATAAGAATAGAAGAAGCTTTCTCAATATGTTCAAATATAGGTGAAAAACCTATAGCTAGCATTGTACTCTACGGCAAAAAATTGAAAGCTTTCCTGCTGAGATCAGGAATAAGACAAGGATGCTCACTATCACCATTATTATTCAATATTGCGCTAGAAGTCCAGCTAGAGTAATTAGGCTAGACAAAGAAATAAAAGGCACCCAAGTAGGAAAGGAAGAAGTAAAACTTTCATTATTCACTAATGACATGATCCTATATCTAGAAAATCCTGAAAAATACACAGCAAAGCTACTATAATTAATAGATGTGTTCAGCAAAGTGGCAGGATACAAGATTAATATGCAAAAGTCAATAGCATTTCTATATATTACTGATGTGCATTCTGAGAAGGAAATCAGAAAACAAATTCCATTTATAATGGTGACCAAAACAATCAAATATTTAGGAATAAACTTAACCAAGGACATAAAGGACCTATATTCAGAAAACTACAAAATATTGCTAAAAGGAATTGAAGAAGACTTAAAAAATGGAAGGACATTCTGTGTTCATGGATCTTAAATATCATTTGGATGCCAATGCTGCCCAAACTAATATATAGACTCAACACAATTCTAATGAAAATCCCTATAGCCTTTTCTGCAGAAATCAAAAAGCCAATAATCAAGTTTATTTGGAAGGGTAAGGGGCCCCAAATAGCCAAAAATGTCTTTAAAAAGAACAAAGTTGGAGAACTCTCACTTCCTGACTTTAAAGCATATTACTTAGCTACAGTGGTAAAAACAGCAAGGTACCAGCATAAGGACAGACAGGTTGACCAATGGTACTGAATCGAGAACTCAGAAATTGACCCTCACATCTCCAGTCAAGTGATTTTTGACAAGGCTGTTAAGCCCACCCAACTGGGCCAGAACAGTTCAACAAATGGTGCTGGGAGAACCGGAGAGCCATATCCAAAAGAAGACCCCTATCTCACACGTTATACAAAAATTAACTCAAAATGAATCAAGGATTTAAATAGAAAAACAACAACCATAAAACTTCCACAAAAAAATATAGGAAAATATCTTCAAGATCTTGTGGTAGTTTCTTAAATCTTATGCCCAAAGCATGAGCAACAAAAGAAAAATAGATAAATGGGACCTCCTCAAAATTCAACACTTTTGCACCTCAAAGGACTTTGTTGAAAGGGTGTTAAGGCAGCCAACTCAATGGGAGAAAATATTTGGCAATCACATATCTGATAAAAGTTTAATATCCATGATATATAAGGAGCTCATACAACTCAACAATAAAAAGATAAACTATCTATCTGATCAAAAAATGGGCAAGAGACCCAAAAAGACAACTGTCCAAAGAAAATATACAAATGAGGAAGAAACACATGAAAAAATGTTCAACCTCACTAGTAATTAGAGAAATGCAAATCAAAACTACAATGAGATATAATTTCACATCTGTTAGACTGGCTGCTGTTAAAACATCTGAAAACTGTAAATGTTGGAGAGGATGTGGAAAGAGAGGAATGCTTATTCACTCTTGGTGGGAATGTAGAATGGCACGGCCACTGTGGAGGACTGTTTGGCAGTTCCTAAGAAAGCTGATTATAGACTTGCCATGGGAGCTGGCAATACCATGGCTAGGTACATACCCAGAAGAACTTAGAGCAGTGACACAAATAGACATCTGCACACCCGTGTTCATAGCAGCATTATTCATGATAGCCAAAAGTTGGAAACAACCCTGGTATCCATCAATTAATGAATGGATACACAAATTTTGGTGTATACACACGATGGAATATTACATAAGAGGAAATAAAATCATGAAACTTATGACAACATGGATGAAACTGGAGGACATTATGTTGAATGAAGTAAGCCAAACACAAAAGGACAAATACTGTATGATTGCCCTACTATGAACTAAATATACTATGTGCAATTAAATATATTATGTGAAATATGAATATGGGTAAAATTGCATATATAAGAACATTTTTCTTTGAAGCTGAAGAAATGTAAGTTAATACTACAAATTGTCAGTATCAAACAAAAAAAATCATTATACTAAATGAAGGAGACCAGACAGAGAGTACTACATATTGTATGATTCCATTTATATAAAATATAAAAATAGATCAATTTATAAAGATGAAATTAAATTAGTGGTTATGTAGGGCTGAAGAAGGAATGCCAAGGGGTGCAATCTTTCTTTTTGGAGTAATGAAATTTTTTCTGAAATTTTTGATATGAAGAATGTATCGCATTGTGATTATACTAAAAGCCATTAATTATATACTTTGGTTTTTTTAATTTTAATTTTTTAAATGTTTTAAAAAAAAGATATATAGATCACACAAAATGATTATACACTTTGGATAGATCATATGGTATGTGAATATATCTGAATAAAACTGCTTAATATGCAAATAAATAATTATCCAAGAACAAACAGGAATAGCAGCTATGTACAGCAGGGGAAACAGATATTGAGAGGTGAGGAATTTTCTTGTTTTTTGTCCATTATTATTATTATTATTATTATTATTATTGAAATAATGAAAATGCCCGAATAATGATCGAAGTGATGAATGCACAATCATATGATTATACCAAATACCATTGATTGTACACTTTGAATAAACTGTATGCTTTAATAATATGTATCGATAAAGTAGATGTTTTTAAAAATCTACAAATCGGAACAAAACAAGCAACTCACCAGAGTCTTTACTGCTGACAAAATGGAGAATAAAAACGGTCTGCTGAGGAACCTGAGGACACAAGTGTACAGGATATAATGTGGTAAGTACACTTTGGGAACCTACAGAAGCAAGCACTGGGAGAACACAAAGTGTTGAGAAAGGGGCTCGGACTGAATTTCTTTGGAATGGAGAAAATAATGGAAAGAGAGAAAATTGAGTACGTTGAACATGTTTCAAATTAAGGAGACTTTAAAACCAGGCGTGAATATGTCTTTTGATAGTTTATCATCCTCATATCTCTTTTTTTCCTCTTCATTTAAAAAAAAATGTTACATTAAAAAAATATGAGGTCCCCATATACCCCCCACCTCCTTGACCCCCCTCATCCCATATCAACAACCTCTTTCATCATCATGGGACATTCATTGCATTTGGTGAATGGACTGAAGGGCTCACCTGAACCAGGCTTTATCCTAGACTCTTGACATTATCAACCAACACAAGCTTTCTTTCCCTTTGGAGAAGGGTGCTTTCCCAATATGCAGATGGAGAAACTGAGGCATGGATTAAAAATCAGGCTCGGTTAGAGAGTGCCAGAGCTAGGAATGGTAACCAGACAGTTTAGCTTCAAGCCCCACATTCTTATCACGCTCCTATCCTACCTCCTAATAAAGTCCTTCTGTTTTCTCCAAGATCTGGGAAGCTCTATTAGTTAGGCGACAGCTGTACCTTCCTATAGCAAGAACGATATGATAATTTCAATGATGTACACTCCTTCGCCACAAAATGAACCCTTGAGGAGAAAGATAAGCAAACAGACGTACTAATAAAAGGAATAGATGTGATCATGTGGACATTTTTATTACTCTAAATCCGAGTGATTTTCCCAGGATTTTATAGAGAGAGAAATAGAGCTGACTGTGATTCCTGTAGCCATATTTACATATGCAGACATTTGCCAACGTGATAAAAGCCTTGGAAATCTTATATATATTGACTTTGGTGTAGAAAGATCTGATGAAAATTTCATCAAGTAAGTAATACAGTCCACCCTGGCTGCAGCTGGTGCAGAATTCACATTTGGATGGGATTGTCCTGCCCTTGATCCGACCCCAAGGGATTTAGGGACAGAAGTCCTGCTCATGAGGTCCTGAAATATACTCATGCCATGAAAAGCAAGACCTGTCACCAAAGTTAAAATACTGAAAGAGTGGAAACAGTTTCTAATTAACTTCTTAAAGTGGGGCTTAATTTTTTTTATTAGAGACATTGTACATTTAGAGTTCCCATATGCCCCTGCACCCCCACAATTTCCCTTGTTACTAACACTTTGTGTTAATATGGCATCTTTGCTACGATGGACCAAACAATATTATTCTAATTATAGTATTTACTAGAATCCATTGTCTACATTAGGGTTCACTGTGTTATTTAGTTCTATGTTTTTAAAAAAAATTTATTCTGGTAACATATATACAACCAAAATTTTCCCATTTTACCCTTTTTCAAAGATACAATTCAGTGGTGTTGATGATCTTCACACTGTTGTGTCCCCACCACCCCCATCTATTACCAAAAGTTTTCCATCACCTTAAAGGGGGACTTTTTAACTGCATATGTGGCTCATGGTTTCTCACCATCATCTTCTCCTGAATATGTTCTAAAGAAATTCCATAATGTTCCATGGTGATGAAGAACCCTACATAAATAAATGTGCAATTAACATCACAGAAGGTAAAATTCAAATGATATTTGAAAGGCACAGCTATCCTGATTTCAAAAGGAGTGCATATTTTAAAATCAGGACCATGATTTCAGAAGGCATACATATTTTATAATCAGGCCCAGGATTTCAGAAAACATGCACATTTTGAAGTTACTGGCTTGAGGTCATGCATGGGTGCAGCCTTCTGATTTATCTTAGTGTGAGGTCCCAAGAGCCGACTGGGACAGCAGTTGAACATAAAATGCTTATTTGGGAGGAAACTGCACTAGGAATGGTGGAGCGAGTGGAGAAGTGAGCTAGGGAAGGTAGAACGCTAAGAGGGTTTGGTAATGCTGCGGTGAGTGGGTTCTGTCACTCTGAGGACCTGGTGAGGGACAGTGTGGTCTTGGAACCAGTCCACCCAAACCAGATACCAACTTCTGTTTTGACTGAAAGATGCCCCCAAAGAAATGCACATGTCCCAATCCCTGTCCAATGGATGTGAACATATTTGTAGGAGGGTCTTTGAAGATACTGTCATGTAAATGTGAAAGTATTTGTAAGGATGGTCTTTGAAAACCCTGTCTTGTGGATGTGAATATATTTGTAGGAGGGTCTCTGAGGACCCTGTCCCATGGATGTGAACATGTTTATAAGAATGTCTTTGACAACCCTGTTCCATGGATGTGAAAATATTTGTAGGAAGGTTTTGAGGACCTATCCCATGGATATAAATGTATTTGTAGTATGGTCTTTGAGGACCCTGTTCCATGGATATGAACGTGTTTGTAAGAACATTTTTGACAACCCTGTTCCATGGATGTGAACATATTTGTAGGAAGGTTTTGAGGACCCTGTCCCATGGATGTGACATATTTGTAGGAGGGTCTTTGAAGACCCTGTCTGATGGATGTGAACGTATTTGGAAGGGGGGTTTTTGAAGACCTTGTCCCATGGAACGAACGTATTTGTAGGGAAGGTCTTTGAAGATCCTGTCCCCTGGATGTGAACCTAAGTAAAGATGGCCTTTGAAGACACTATTAGTTAGGACAAGGCCAATGTGGCCTCAGTGGGTCTTAATCCAGGATGGCTGGTGTCCTTATTCGCAGAGGAAATTGGGACACAGACAGAAAGAGAGTGCAGGTGATCATGCAGCAGAGGCAGGGACTGAGTCTCTACGCAGAAGCTGGGGAATGCCAGGACTGCCACCCGCCCATCAGAAGTCAAGGGAGGGGTGTGGAATGGGTTCCCTCCTTTAAGAGGATACCTGGCCCTGCTGACACCCTGATTTTGGATCCAGCCTCCAGAGCCATGAGATAGAAGTGTCCATGTTTAAGTCAACAGGTTACAGCAGCCCTGGCAAACCAAGATGACCCCCGAGTCCATCTTCCACTGGCAGAGGGCTCTCCTGGAGGCACTGATGTGTGGCAGTTGAGCAAGTCCCCAGGGACTGGAACCTGCCCTAGGCTGAGACAAGAGAAGACAGAGGAACTGGAGGGGGAAGCTGGGGAAGCTGTCTGCCTGCTGGGCACCAACCATATATCTGCTGGTGAACTCAGCCAGACAAAGGGGTGGGCTAGGGAAGCTGCAGCATGTGCCACAGTGCAGCTTAAGGCACCATGTGAAGAATGAGCCCAGGGGGAGCAGATGTAGCTCAGTGGTTGAGTGCCTGCTTCCCACGTATGAGGTCCTAGGTTCAATCCCTGGTACCTCCATTAAAAAAATTTTTTTTTTAAAAGTAGTGACCCTTGGAACATTATTTTGTTGGCCCATATTTTAAGATGCCCAGAATGATAAAGGGAACTGTAACAGTCAGTTCTAATGGTCCTTCTGCATCTGCAGAAAGACCACCTTGGATCACTCAGATGAGAAAGATCCCAGAGGGATGCCCCCGGGCATCCTGAGCTTCTCCTCCTTGCTTGCCTCCCCATGGGAGTGGGACTGCCATATTGGTGGGCTCCACACCTGCTGTGCGACCCCGAGCCTCATACACAGAACACCTTAATGATTTCCACGTTCAGTGGATGAATGGATGAATGGACAGACTCCCAAACATCCAGTGCAAATGAATAGCAAAGTGTTCACTGGAATTTTAAAGGTATTCGTTTTACATTCAGCAGCCTGACAGAAATGAAAGGAGTTTTTCAACCACTTCTGTTCATGTCATTTAAAAATTGGACTGCATACAATATGAGCCATTAGAGGTGAGACTCAAAAGTCATCAGTGAAAGGCACTACATGTTTTCCACAATCCCTGTACGTGTTCCTAATAGCTTTTGAGGTTCTTCTTTGGGTGAGAATCCCAGAGGTTCAACTTAGAGGGTATATATAGGCAGGAAGAATTGCTCTTCAATATTTAGAAATGATGGTTTGATTCTCAAAGGATCTTTCCAATGACCAGATCTGTACTTTGAAATTTCAAACATCTACAGTCTACATTATCAATAATTAATTTGCAAAGGTAGGTGGAGAAGACTGATGATCATTTACAATATTAATTCAAGACCAGTGCTGTCCAATAGTAAAATACTGTGATTCACAAATACTAGCCACATATGTTTAAACTTTTTAGTAGCCATATTAGGAATGGTAAAAAGAAATACATGAAATTAAGTTTAACAGCATATTTTACTTCAGCCAATACATCAAAAATATTATTTCTACATGTAATCAATATTTTAAAAATTTTGTGTTATTTTACACTACTTTTCAAACCAAGTCTTTGATAACTAGCATGTATTTTGTACTTAGAACACATCTCATTTTGGGATCATCACAATTCAAGTGCTCATTTGTCACGTGTGGGGAGACACTGCTGTTTGGAATCACAGGGTCTTAGCTTATGGTCTGTAGATCTTGGGGAAGGGTAGAGTTGAAATTGTGACTGGAGTTCAAGATAGAAAAGTCTTCCACAGATGGCACATGTGTTGCAGATTCCAGGCACTCCCAATACAATGCAGATGTTCCCAGTTGAGGAAAATACTCAAGACTGATTGTCATGTGGTGGAGGAACTCGAGTTGGAACATTCTAGAAGAAGCTTTGAGTGTAAGAGATACTTCTATCCATGGGAGAAAGAAGGTTGGTCTATGTTTCTGGAACCACCCAACCCAACCCAATACAATACCTGCCAAGAAACACTCACTCTTCTTTGCCTTTATTCTTTCAATTGCAGAAGGACCCTGTATTCATTTCCTATTGCTGCTGTGACAAATTACCACAAATTTACTGGCTTAAAACAATGCACATTTATTATCTTATCCAGTTCTGGAGGTCAGAAGTTATGAATGGGTTTTACTGGATGGAGATCAAGGTGTTGGCAGGGTTGCATTTATTCTGGAAGCTCTAGGGAATAATATGTTTCCTTGCCTTCTCCAGCTCCCTGATGCCACCTGCATGCCTTGGCTAACAGCCCCTTCCTCCATCTTCAAAACCAGCAATGCCTGACAGAGTCTTTCCCAGATCACATCCCTGACATTTCTGCCTCCTTCTTCCATGCGTAAGGACCTTTGTGATTATATTGGGCCCAGCTGGATACTCCCCCAAAATCTATTTTAAGGTCAGCTGATTGGCAATCTTCATTCTAGCTGCAAACTTAATTCCCCTTTGCCAAGCGTGGGAAAAAGAATTACACCTGTTCTATTGTAGATGTTGCAGTTGTTCCCTATTATTGTAGATGATGTTGCAGTTCTGATAGCAAACAGCTGCTTGGTAGTTTCCAATAAATATGAGGTGCAGACTAGGGTCGAGGTTCTCAGTGCCAGAAGCTGGGGGTCCCCTGGTCCCATCTTTATCTCCTCTCTTGTGTCTCTCTTTCTCTCCTTTCATTTATTCAGTTTTGTATTGCCTTCCCTTCAAGCCAACCTATCACTGAGCTGATCGTGGCAACTGGCGCCCAACGTGGGGCTTGAACAGAAGAAGGCTTGCAGCAACTGGTGCCCAAACAGGGACATGAGGGAAGAAGGTTCACAGCAGCCAAGTAAGGTAATATTGTCTCAGATTCTGGGAATTAAGACATGGATATCTTTGGGTGACCATGATTCAGCCAACTGCATACCCCATCATTATAATTCTTTTCTATTGATAATGTTACTACAGCAGTTGTTGAAACCATGAATTCTGAAACAAATCACCCAAGTAAAGCAGTAGGTATTTTTTGTTTCTCTCTTAGAGCTAGGTATACTTTTAATTTACTGGAAACTTCTACTTAGTATTTACTTTTCATGATTGTTTTAGTTTTATAGCCATTATCCTGAACTAAAGTGATTTTATATGTCTATGAGAATTTCATTTAAAAATAAGTAGCTGACTTTCTATTCAAGAGAATCATCTGCATACAACCATCTTCAACCTTCTGATTAAAATCATTGTTCTAACATACCTTTATAAATTCTCTTTCATTAAGAGAATTGCAAATGTTGCATCAAGGCACATGATTATTTTTTTCCCATATGACATATAGAAGAGGAGATGCTGAGAAACATTATAACACTTTTTAGTCACTCAGTAAATGTACCAATTTTGGGAACAGAACCACATTCTCAATACTAGATGTTCTTACCATTAGCAACATCTTGTCCACAGTTTCCCCTTCCTGAAGGGCACATTCCCTTTTAAATTATATCAATTTAAATAAGAATATAACTTTTTTTCTAGGCATAAAGGTAATCTTTGTTTGATTGGGCATTCTCAAGACAGATACCATCTCAGGGCAGATGTGCAAAGAACAGCATCAATTTAAGCAAACCCCACAAGTAAAAGTATGCATGTATACATTTAAGCTCACTAAGGCCATTAAGCACAAAGAGCATATTTTTTCTTGAGGGTTTAAAGGTAAATTGGTTGCTGAAAGTAAAATAGGAGATCTACAGCAAGGAAAAGAACTTACAGTCATAGGAGTGAAAGTAGGTTTCTGCTGTTGTTTTGAATTAACATTCACTTATTTTTTTATTTTAAATTTTTTCTTTCGAAATATTTTCAAACTTACAGGACAGTTACAAGAATGAGAAACCCATTGAGAGAACTCCAACATATCCTTTTCTTCCCAGATATCCAGATACATCAGCTTTGTTTTGTTTTAGGAAGTACCAGGGAATGAACCTGGGACCTCGTATATGGAAAGTGGGTGCTCATCCACTGAACTACATTCATTCCCCCAGATATATCACCTTCAACATTTGGCCATATTTGCTGTAACATTCACTCTGTCTCTCTAGCTATCAATCTATCAGTTCATCTCTCTCTCCATCCATCCCTCTATCAGTCTGTCTGCCTTTCAATCTGTCCATATCTAGTTACCTACCCATTGTGGGTTATACACATCATGCTCCGTGAAAGCGTAATTCTGCCATACACATTTCCTAAGAACAGGGATATTCATGTATGTCCTACCTTAAGTGCAGTTATCAAGTGCAAGAAATTAAAATTGGTATTAAATTTACAGCCTACATTCCAAATTGTCCATGTGTCACAGTAATGTCCTCTTGAGTCTTGTCTGCTCCCTTATTAGATCCTGTCCAGGGTCGTATATTGCTTTTAATTGCCATTGTCTCCTTAGTTGCTCTTTTTCTTTTTTATTGTGGGAATATACATGCAACATAAACTTTCCAATCTGGAATGCTCCCAAGCACATTATTCACTGGGGTTCATCAATCACATCCCCTATGTTGCACCACCTTCTGTGACTAAAATTTCCCATCTCCCATACAGAAACACTAACACAATTGCCTTAACTCCCCACTCCTCCTGTCCCAGGCAACCTGTACTCTACTTTCTATGCCCAACCTCACTCCAGTATGACCTCCCTGAACTAATTCCATCCATAATGACTCAACTTCCCCAGTCTGTGGCACTAGGGATGAGGGCTACAAATGCCTTTTTAGGGGGACACAATTCAATTCATAAACGACTGCCTTCTTTGAGAGGGTTGAATTCTAGGCATTGTCAGCTCAGCAATATGCAAGGAGAGCCATGCCCACCCTCAGGGGGCTCCCATGGAGATGGAGGTAGGTGGGCAAGAAACAAGTTAGTGAAAGAGGTAAAGAACAGAGAGTAGTACATGCTTGATGGAAAGTGTTAAGAATCCAATGTGGTGCAGCACACCTGAATGGCCAAAAAATCATCAAAGCAGTGCCATTTAAACCTGGATCACAAAGCTGAGTGCTCTGACCAGAGTGCCCCATATTCATGATTAAGGTTTTTTCTAAAGGCTCAAGAATATTAGTAATAGAGCACAGACTTTTAAAGAGAGCATTTATGGTCAAAAACACAAGTGGGCTGGCTCTCAGAGTCTTAATTGGGTTCTCTGTAAACATATGATGACTTCTCATTACAATTTTTCCATCACCTCATGTGTACTCTGTAGAGGTGGAATGTCTCAGATTAGCATTTAAACTTTGTTTTGAAGTTCACCATGTTTCCCTACTCAAATCTCTTTTCTTAGGCATCTAGACTCTTTGTTTCTACTTGGTTACTCTAAGTTGGAAACCAATGTATATATTCCAGCATCTTTGCATTCTGGAGAATTTCTCTGTGAATGTCTATATTATCTAAAGAAATAGCATTATCTGATGATTTCAGGATGAGGGACTTAACTGTCCACGTACATCTTTAGATGAGGAACCACCAGCCTCATCCTGGACAAACTGTAGAAAGGGTAAACAATGGGGTTAGTATCTCATGCAAACTTCTCTGTCAGACTTTGTCTTATTCTGCCATCCTACCACAGTCCACTTTCGAGTCAACACTGCTAATTTCTGGGCAAAATATTAATTAAAATATTAGTTAAGCTAGAGGAGATGGATAACTAGAGGTTCTCCACAGTTGATGTTGCTGTTGCCCCAGGTCATTGCACTCTTCACCACTTTTCCCATTAGAAGTGCCCATGCTCCACTGGAGAAGTACACTGGCTACTAGTATGGCAGGGCTGCAGCAAAATGGGAAATACCTGGCAAGTTACAGCTTTCCCTAGAGGTGGCCCTAGACCAATGAGTGACATGAGGGTCTTTCAGTCACCTGTTGCTGCACAGCAAACCCCCCTCATTTAGTAGCATAAAGCAACAATCATTTTCCTATGCTCATAAAGTGTGTGGGTTGGGAATTTGCAATGGGCACTGTGGGCATAACTTCTCCTGCTCTGTGATGTCTGAGGTCTCAGCTGGGAAGACGGGAATGAAAGGGGGTGGCCTGAACTGCTAGAAGCTTCTTCCCTCCCTTGCCTGGTCCCTGGGCTGGGAAGACTCAAAAGCCGGGCTCAGCTGATGAAGGCACTTGGCCATGGCCTCTCCAGGTGGCTTGGACTTCCTCCAACATGGCGGCCGCAGGGCAGTTGGACCCACTTGCATGTTGAATGAGAACTCCAAGGGTGAGTATATTAGCAGACAAGGGAGAGGTTGGCCCTTTAGGACCTAGTGCAGAAGTCCCTAGCTACCTTCACTGTGTTCTATTGGTGGAAGCATTATAGTTTGCCCATATTTAGGAGAAGCAGATGTAGACACCATCTCATGATGGCAGAAGTGTCAGAGAAGTTGCTGCTGTGCTAAGAATAACCATGGAAAGTCCAAGGAGCCAGCCTCCTTACCACAAGGTGTAGCAACTGTGTAATAATACTTACGCTCAAGAGCTCCCCATGGGATCAGCCCTTTGCCACAAGGTGTGACAACTGCATAAAAGCACTTATGCCCCAGTGCTCCCCATGAGATCAGGCAGAGGCTCAACTGCAGCTGGAGCCCATCTGTGTCTACCTTCCCCTCTGCCCTCTTCTGCCCCCCTTGCTTCCTGGGAGGTTTCCCCTTGGAGTCCTCCATCAATAAATCACTGGCACCAGAGTCCCCATTGCACACTCTGTTTCCAGGGAACCTGACCTACAACAGGACTCAGAGGTTGAGAGTCGAAGGAAAGTCAAAAGAGCAGTGGAAGGTTTTATTTTTGCAGGGCCATGGGGAATACATTTGGAAACACGAAGTCTCTTGGCCGCCCCTTTTTAGTGAGTCTTGAAGGATACCTGCTACTCAGAAGATCTGCTGAATCACTTAGCTGTAATGCTCCAGAAGCTGCTTTGACCCCTCTTCACTTTGACGGGCTAGTGTCAAGAACCAAGCTGCTAATTTGGGGAGACAACACAGTGGATGAAAGCAGGAAGCACCATTGATGTTCATGTGCCAGCAAGAGTGACCAGCTAACATGGTTTGTCCAAGACTAAGGAGTTTCTTGGGACACAGGACTTTCAGTGTTAAAACTGAGGAAGTTCTACAAAACTAGAGGAGCTGGTCTCCTGGTGCCAGTTGCTCCCATCTTTTGTGAGTGCCTAAGGTATTTTGAATAAGCCCAAGAATCAAGAGGCCCACGTGTCTTCGTCTCACAAGCTTCAATAATCCTTTTTGGACATGACATACACGTGACTGAGGGATATTAGGCAGCCCCAGGTGCCTCCTGGAAGGAACCAGCCCCTATGACATATGGATAAATTAAGAAATCAAATTAAACCAATTGTGAACTACATTATTTCTGGGCACATCTGCTAAGGCATCGGGTAGGAATAATCTCCACATGTATTCTGGAAAGGCAGTAACTCACAAGCCCTAAAGGCACAAGGAAATCTGCACCCCGAGTTTGTAGTAGACTGCCAAGAACATAGTACTCTGATCATCTTTTCTCATGGGAGAAGTAGGTTGAATACCGATTTAGGGCTGATTCCTGACTTTGCTATTGAATGTTAACTAGCTTTAGCCATATCAGCTATGTTACTTAGTTCCTTGAATCTGAGTTTTCCTTGCTTGTAAAATAAAAGAATAAATAGGAATGCCTAAATGCTTTCAATAATAGATACTGTTAAGTGAAATAAATCAGGTGCAAAAGGACAAATAAGGTATGATCTCACTTATTTTTTTTAATATTTTTATTGTCTTTTTTTAGAAAAGATAAATAGATCACACAAACGTTACATTAAAAAACGTAAGAGTTTCCCTTAAACCTCCGTCCCCACCCCCCACTCTCCTCCCACATCAACATCCCCTTTCATCAGTGAGGCACATGCATTGCCTTTGGTGAGTACACCCTGGAGCACTGCCACACCCCGTGGACCATAGTTTACCTTGTAGTTCTCACTCTCCCCCAGTCCATCCAGTGAGTTATGGCAGGATATACAACGTCCTGCATCTGTCCCTGCAATATCATTCAGGACAACTCCAAGTCCCAAAAATGTCCCATATCACACTTCTTCCTCCCTCTCCCTGCCCTCGGCAACTCCTGTGACCACTGTCTCCATATCAGTGATACAATTTCTTCCATTGCTAGAGTCACAATAATTCTACAGGTGAATACCAGCAAGTCCACTCCAATCCATGTTATGTTCCTCCATCCTGTGGACCCTCAGATGGCAATGTCCACTCCACCTCTAAATCAAGAGAGGGCTTATCTACTTATATTTTTAAAAATCTAAAACAAGCCAATTAATAGAGACAAGGCAGATTAGAGGTTAGCAGGGGCTGGGGGAGGGAGAAGAAGGGGATTATTGTTTTTGGGGTCATGAAAAATCTTGGTAATTGATGGTGGTAATTGGTAGCATATTATACATTCTGATTCTAATGAATTCTGCTGAAAGTTTCTCTTAAAATGGTTAAAATGCGAAATTTTGTGTTATATATACATGCTAACACATTTTTTTGTTTCTTTGTAATGGCAATTACATTTTTTAAAAAGAAAACTAATCCTTCTGGCTTTCTAGGACTCTATTGAGTAAATATTTGCTTCAGTAAGTGTTGACACACTAATGGCATAAAATCGTTCATTCATCCTCAAATAACGAATAGTTTACCCCCGATTCACGAACAGGTTTCATTGACTATGTCTATGCTAAAATGGCACTTAGATTTTCTTTTTACAAAGTAAGCCTATTAAATGGATCAGCAGTCTGATCAAATAATGAATTGGCAATTATATAATGTCATATCCCAGGAACTTTAAAAGTGTGCTAGGAGCAGAGAACTCAACCATACATTAGACTCACTCTGTATTACACATCTGTCAACACCCATGGGCAGTAGGTAATTACCCACTTTTTACTGGCACTACAAAAACTAGTTGTCATTCAGATTGATGGAACAACCAATTTATTCCTGTACATTGCCATTACATCAAATTGCATTATATCCTGACATAGCCTAAGAATATATAGCTGTTTTTCCATTAAGCAAAACACTAATCAGAAAAAATTAAAGTTTAAACACCTCTAGTAGAATTCAACTAAACGCTCTGGTTAGGAACGTTTTTTCCAAGCTGAGCGTTTACTGAACTGTGAACGCTGACCGTGCATCATATCTTTGTTTCCCAATTTCTTTCGGCCTCATTCTTTTACAGGTTTTAAAAACATTTACCCACGTTATAGGAAAGCTGTTGTGCTAACTAACCCCTGCGTACTCAGCAGTAAACGCTGTTCTGCAGAGAAAATAGAAATCAAGTGCCCCGTCTGCTTGTTTAATAGGGCACATTTACGGTTGAGTGTTGCATTTCTCATAAATTGTTTCAGACCAAGTTCTGAGGAAGCAGACCTCCAGTAGTGATGTAAATATTTTGAAAAGTCGAGTGGCTGTCTGCAGACAATGTGGTTATCTCTATAGATGTCAGTCTGATCCCTGCGCAGTGTAACGCCAGCTGCCCAGGACAGAATTCAAGCCAGGAAACTATAGGATGCGTTTACACAAGCCAAGTGAAGTGGGAAGCTGCACCATTCTGGTCAGTTGGGTCCATCTAGACCAAATACTCCCAATGAAATAAAAACGCAGGCTTTCTTCTTCTCAAGTGAATTGAGAACCCACTCACTGGGCTTAAGGCAATATGGCGGAACTGTTGACCAGGATTCCAATAAGCAACTGGAGCCCAAAGCTGCCGTGGGGACCCAAAAGTAACAATCATGTTTCCCTCCAGAAGATTCTGCAGTGTTCTTCCCTCTGATAACTCACACTTACTAGGATACTAAAACTTAAATTTTAAAATCTGAGAACACCCTTTAATTTTCATATCTGCTATGACTCCAAAGTCTCGAGGCAGAGATGACATGAGAGCACAAGAAATACACGAGGTGGTAAATGTTTTCTGTCAACTAGATGAGAATTCACGTCAATGAACCAGTGTTTGAGTCCTGCAAATCCATATGGTTGTCTCCGAATTTAAATATGTTGAACGGCGATTTTCATCAGTTCACCACCCCAGCCCAGGAGCATGTATGTGTATAGTTTTAATTTTGCATGACTCTGTCTGTTAGCGTTCTGTGTGGAGAAGATACCACTCTCGCTATTTTCACCAGAAAACAACGAATTGCTGGTTTGGTCTCCAGGGATGACTCACAGACGCACGTCACAGAAACCAGCCTAACCCCCAACTCAGTTCACTTGCGAGCCGTGCCCCAGCAAACTGGGTGCTTCTCGTACCACCACTTCTCCCCACCTGTTTCAACTTGCTAGGCCTGAATCTCACCTAGATGCCACGCTGGAAGGGGGTCGAGGAAATGTCGTGTTTAGCCTTCAGCCCCTGCAGCACTGAATGGGTGTGGAGCCGGTGGTGAGACAGGCTATTTCCCATCACTGCGGGGGTAGCTAGTCATGGCCCAAATGTACTCTCTGAAAATAGATTTGCTAGTTCTCAAAATATATTTATGTTCTCTAACTTAAACATTTATTCTGGAGTGTCAGGTAATTTTAGTAAGTCCATCTATCCAATTCTGCTACGTTTACATAGACATAGATCTCGAGTTAAGTCCCGACACAATTACATTTTTACTTTGAACGTCCATGCCATTTGGACCTCCTCCTGAGGACGAGGCTCTCAATTATTTGCCCTAGCATAAAAAATTATATAAAGACGAGTTTGTTGCTTTTTTTTAAGCCTATCGCCCTGAAAATTGAACCTGAACATCATCTCTTAGATATAAAGGATGCGCAATGTGGATGAGAAGCGCACGGCCCCAGGCTGGAGAAGGACTGTGGAAGGAGAAACTTTCCTGTGGCATCTCTGGGGAAGTGCTGGATTCCCTGAATCTCTCACATGGTTTGGGATGGAGCGGGTGGTACTGAGCATCACTGTTGGCCACTGGCTTGGCCATTGGGTGTGCAGTGTCCCCAGCCTCCCGGGAGCTCACCAAGTCGCCAGTGGACAGGCGCTTGCCCTGGGCTGAGGGGCTGTGGCTAGGCTTGAGCGAGTGATGGCTCAGCTCAGCCTTCAAGGGTGCCCAAAGCTCCTGGGAGGCCAGTTAAAGACCAATTGTTCATCCGTCGTAACAAATGTGCCACACTCATGAAGGATGCAGTTCACGTGGGAAAGAGTGGGAGGGAAAGGAGCGGGGCATGTGGGAATGCCCTGTAATTTTTACATAACATTTATGTAATCTAAGTATCTTTTAAAAAATTGAAAAGTGTAGTAAACATAAAATAAAATAATTAGAAAGAAGTAAAATTTTAAAAATGAAAAAAAAAGACCCAGTCTCTCCAGCCCCACCTCTCAAGATCTGACAACAATTCACTTTAATGAACCAGTGTTTGAGCATTGCAAATCCATATGGTTGTCTCCAAATTGAAATATGTTGAAAAGCACTTTTCATCAGTTCAGGGTGCTGCCTTGTCCCTCAAATTATCTTGATGAAAGCAACCCAGAAATCCACCACAGAAAAACAAGAAAATGATTTGGGAAAGTGGGGGGAGGGCAAGTAATTAAGTTGGGCAAACCAAACACAAAGAAAGGAGCACAGTCATCTCTGATTTTTTTTTTTTAAGATTTATTTTATTTATTTCTCTCCCCTTCCCCTCTGTTGTCTGTGCTCTGTGTCCATTCATTGTGTGTTCTTCTGAATCCGCTTGCATTATTTCGTGGCACTGGGAATCTGTGTCTCTTTTTTGTTATATCATTTTGCTGCATCAGCTCTCCGTGTGTGCAGCACCACTCCTGGGTGGATTGCACTTTATCCACGCAGGGCGGCTCTCCTTGCAGGGTGCACTCCTTGCATGTGGGGCACCCCTATGCAGGGGCGCCTCTGAATGGCATGGCACTCCTTGCACGTGGCAGCACTGCACATGGGCCAGCTCACCACACAGATCAGGAGGCCCAGGGGATCGAACCCTGGGCCCTCCATATGGTAGACAGATGCTCTATCAGTTGAGCCACCTCCACTTCCCAGTCATCTCTGATTGTGATTTTTCTCTCAGTAGGAAAGTGAAGTTGGGGTGACTGTGAGGAAAGGCATTTTCTGAAGCTGGCTTAGAGTCTTCGACTTCCAGTTCAAAGCTACTGGCATGATATATTTGAGAATTTACAATCTCCACCATGCCCCTAAAAAATGTAAGTACATGTGTGGTGATTTTTAATCATTGTTTTGGAATGATTTTCTATTCCCTTTTCTCAGGGGTCAGCATTGCTTAATTCAAGTTTAAATAACAGAATATGGTTAATTTCTGTGGGTGAATAATAGAATAAATTACTTTTCCCTCTGAATTTGCCCACACTCCACAATGAGCAATATGTAATTCCTGCTGCCATTCTGCCAGAACATTGCCCACTTTTCCCGACTTCTCTCGGTCGTGTATGTTACAAAGCTTCCAACAGGAAAAAAGCTTCCCCAGTTTTTAATTAAGCTTTCATTGCATGTAATTATAGATAACAATGCAGGCAGTCTTTGCACAGTGGCAATAGCTGGTTGTGTGTAGAGACAAATGCACATTCCACAATCAGCACAGTGGGGCTGCTTGAAATGCTGGGGCCTCACACCCTTTGGATAGAAAAGCTTGTGGCTCTACGAAATTGCCATGAGGTGGCTCAGAAGAACACTTCCTAATCCTGTGGTGGCCTCCTCTCCAAACACAGGTCTCAGCAGTCAAGCCTGAAAGTAATTTCCTACGGTCAGTTTCATGGTGCAAAGTGTGCACTGGGTGTCTACTAAATGGAAAGGGTTTTTCTAAACGAAAACCTAAGGGCATGTAATACTTATTCCCAACCACCATCCTAGATGCTGTAAATCCATTCCTCCTGCCTCAAGACCGTGCTATCCCCGTGCCCCGCCTTTTCATTCTGTATGTAATAGAGGAAGAAGGTAGCAGCCAGAGAGGATGCAGCTCAGAAAGAATTCTGCATTGGCGTGTCGTGGGTGGAACACCTCTACGATGTCTCACTCTCGCAGTGTTAAGAGTATGTGCACCTCTGAGTACAATACTTGTGGATTTGATAGAATGGCAGTAGTGTTTGTTCTTCTGTCTGCCATCTATCATGTGCTCAGGAACTGGCCATGGGACAGAAAACGGACTGACTGTTGCCCACGGGTTCATCCCATGCATTCAGACAACAGTCGGGGTTCAGGGGACCTTGACTCAATGCTACTCCCCACTATGTCATCTGAGACCAGTCATTTCCCACCTCTGGCTCTTGGTTTTCCCATCTTAAGCAGATGGATTCGAATTCAGTTAGAATCAGATGGGGCCCCTTAGTGGGTTTTTTTTTCCCCCAAAAAATACCTTTATCATTTAAAATTCTGTCCATGCCAGAATTTAAGATTGTCCCAAAAGCTTCCTTCCAAATCTTATTGCCTTTGTTTCAGAAGAAGAGAAAATGAAATACAAGCTGACGTGATTAACTAGTTCTTGTTTATTTTTAATTTCCCCAGCAGCTTGGCACTTAATTACCTATCTTATCCGAAGATTGGTATAGCACATTCTACAAGTCTTTAATTCTTTTTAAAATCAGAAATTTCTATATTCATGTGAACATTTTTCTTTTCCTTTTTTTTCTTTTCTTTTTTTTCAAAGTACCTGGGCTGCGGATTGAACCTGGGATCTCGTATGTGGGAAGCCACCACTCAACCCCTGAGCCATATCTGCTCCCGTGAACTTTTATAAAAGTCATTTTAAAAAGCCTATTCTAAAAAATGAGCATTTACAGAGAATTGGAAAATAACAACCCAGGCAGGACTTTGCTTTATATCAGCCCGGGCTCTGGCATTTTCTCTTTGCATTCCTTCATGCATTTATTCATTTGTTTGTTCACTCATTCATTTAACAAATATAGATTAATTGCCTACCATAACCAGACAATGCTCATTTCTGTGGACACAGCTGTGAAGAGCATGGTCTCTGCTCTCATGAATTTTACATACTAGCAGAGGGAAAGAGATAACAAATAAACAACCACCTGGAGCATGCCATTGGAGAATAAGACGGTGTGTTTGGATTGGGATCTTCCAGAAACATATTTTGCTTTCCATTGGCCAGTCTGCAAGCAACAAACTTGATCCCAGAGTATGAGCTTTGCTCAGGAGTCAGAGAATCCACATAACCTAAGAGTTGTTTAGTCAATTATCCAAAGTTCCTGTGGGCACATTTACAGATTACGTAAGGAAACTCAATTTCCTATTAAAACCTCTTTACTCCATAACTTAGGGCCGCAAGTGCAGTTTTCTATAACAACTGGTTTTGGAAGCTCAATTTCCTATTAAAACCTATTTACTGCATAACTTAAGGCAGCAAGTGCAGTTTTCTCTAATAGTTGGTTTTCAACCTTAAGGAATTCCACTAAGACAAAGCTCCTGTGCTCACAGTAAACCAGGAAAAGCATCTTGCAAGTGAAGGTTAGACGGTGCCTTGTTCCCTCCTGACACCTTGATCTCACCAAAGCCTCTGTTTACATATTCCCATGCCGCCTGGCCCATAATGGGAACCAAAAGCTTAAGGCGTTGGCATGTGGGAAGGGAACTTGATCATTCACAGCTCCAAGGGGAGCTTTGGTAAGAGTTCATGTGCAGCTTCCTCTCACGCAGTCCCCACGGAAGCGGTTACAGAGGTCTCCCTCCAAGATGGCCGTTCACTTGTACCTCCCGTGCAGACCACATGAGGAGCTCGGTCCTGCTTCTCACCTCCCACCTCTCACCTCCAGAACTGGGGGCCGCTAAGTCCCTGTTGGTGTAAGCCATCCAATTGGTGATGATTGGTGATGGCAGCTGCAGGAAACTGAGGGACACTTGTTCGGGGTTTCGTTAATTTTTTTTTTCCCAGCAAATCGTGACCCACTGCCATTAACAATCACGGAAGAGGCTTTATGGATTATGCTCTCTAGTTTTAAATAAATTAACCCCTCACCAAATGGTAGGGAGACTTACAGGGGCTCCTACAAAGAAACAGAGGTTGGCCTTAACGCAAATAATGCAAGCACAGTGCAGACTGCTGAGTCATTGCCAGCACATTGGAAAGTTAAAAGCTATGACTAATAAACCAGGAAAAAACGTTCGCTCCCACCCCAAATAAAATTCTGAGTTATCAGAATGGCAGTTTAAAAGAGGGATTTACATGTAGACTCCCACTGGTAATGAATATGTGTGCCACCAGATATTAGATTCTGGTCTAAGACATGTATATGATTTATAAATAACAAACGCATGGGTAGGAGGAGTGTGTGATCACAAAAGTTTGGAGAATACTGTTTTACCCATGCCCCATTATCTTTATTAAGAAAGCTAATGCTTAGTGGCTACCTTTGACTTTCACAGACCTCTCTGCTTTTTGAACCATGTGAAATGGACACTGCGCAATCATTCTGTATTACTGGTGTACAAAAACGGTCATTTATAAGGCTCAACCAGTGACAACGGGGACTTTTGTTTCTGCATTAAGAAATTAGTCTTGGAATGTCGGCTCGTGATGCTGAGTAGCGAGAAGGGCAACGAAGGAAATTCAAGAAGGTGCTCTAGAGGCAAGAGCTGAGGCTGTGGTGGTCAGGAAGACCCTGTGAGAGGAGCTGGGCATGAAATGCTCAGAGAGGAAAGGGATTTGTTTCAGCCAATCCTCAAGGGGGCTGTGATATCAGCAGTGGGAATGACCGGGGCAGGGTTCCGCTGCAGGATGTGTTGGGCAGTTGTGTCTGGGGTGGCGAGGTTAGGGCGCAGAGGAGAGTTGGGCAGGAAGTGGGCATGGGGACCCCATGGGGCAGGCAAGGGAGTTGGGGTTTCATGCTGTTAGCACTGGGAAGATATTGGAGGGCACTGCCCGGGCCGTGGGCGGCATGATCTGTTTCGAGACTCCCACCAACAGCTGGCACATTCACTTTAAGCAACCAACAAATATGAATTTCCTCCGAAACCTTGTTGGGCGGCAGCAGAAACTTTCTTTCCAATTGTCCGTGTGAGTGTGTGTGGTGATTTAAAGATTGCTATTTTTAAACAGGTTAAATAACCACAAAAAATTTCCACGTAAGGGTTTAATCCAAAATACAATTGGACCATAAGAGGTGGGCAACGGTTAGTGGGTAAATAAGATATTCTAAAGGTGGGAACTATTAGAAAAATTTATTAAAAATAGCAAAAAGAGTTTATGTATGTTCATATATAAATGACATAAAGATAATAATAACAGGGAGGGCTGGGGGGAAAATACTTTGGTTGGTAATATTTTGACCATGCTCTTTAATCATTAGTTAAAAAGGTTTAACCACAATGTAAGGTGTTGGTGGTAGGGTGAGGTATGAGAGTCCTGTATGATGTTAGATGTGTTTGTTTTGTAAGTTCACAACTATTACCATACACTTATTGTTAATGTATGTTTGTGTGTGGGTGTTATATTTCAATAAATTAATTAAAATATTTTTAAAAATAGCAAAAAGAAATTCTTTCATTGTAGCCATTGTAGTTCCATGCTATTTACCTGTGCTCCCATCTCCTGGTCTTATTAATGTGTATGAGTAAGAGAGAGAGTATGAACATTCCTTGGTATTGACAAATAGACTGTCCACTTTCTTTAACTTTCATTTTTACTTCTCTTTCAGAGTTCATAGTAGCCTCTACCTTTGGAAGCGAATTACTGAGTTCATGTTGTGATCTATTAGAACTGTCGGTGGAGAGCGTATCCAAATCACAAAATTTCACTCCTTTTTGGTAGTGGTCCCATTTTGTCAAAACCTGAATTCACCTTCTTCACAGTACTGGGATCTACTTACATTATATATACATACAAACACACATTATACATATATATATCAACTCCATCTTCCAAGGAGAAGCTTTGGCATGGGCCTTGATGTCAGGAACTCCCCCATTCAATTCTGCCCTGGTCAACCCCACCCAACCTGAAGCAATGAGTCCACAGCTTGACACCTAATGGACTTCCAGAGTCCAACAAGGCAGTTACAGGAAGCTGGTCTTGACCTCCAAGTGAGTGACCACTTGGAAAGGTATGGCTTGTAAGAATGTATAAGCTTGGCTGTGGCAAGTGACCAGTCCATTACTGTATCCTTATAGTGCCCTCTGCTGCTCCCAAATCAGGCTGAGAAAGGTGTTGAATTAGCATAAAACATACTAAACATCTGAGGAGGAGGAGAAGGAAAATTCCAGGTGGTTGCCTGGGGTGTGTAGAAAGAGCTGGTGCTGATAACTTAGGACAGAAAATCTGGGATAAGCCATAGAAATACTTCTAAAGGAAGGAAATGGGACCTTAACAATTGTCTTCCTTTTAAAGACTAGTGGAACATCACTGAACATTCCAGAGTCTTACTGCTATCAGTCCCCACAAGTGCTGGCATTCGAGGGTTAATAAAACATCCATCGTCATCGCCCCCATAAACCTTGGAGACTCCTCTGGACCACAACTGCAACCTGTGAAAATGGCTCAAAAGGAAAGATGTTTTTTTAAGTTCTAGTTTTAGATCCAGTGGGGAAGATTTGAAGCATGTGGGGTTTCAGTGAAGCTAGAGTCTCTGGAGCACAGCTGGCTTTGCTGCTATCTCCAGGGAGGCATTAGCAAAACAACCCCCTCTCTCCTGTCCCCCAGGGACCCCCTATCCCCCACCTGACATGAAACTAAGGGGTTTATTGAGCTGGTCAGGGTAGATCTCAACCTGTGAGCTCACTCCAGTCACTGCCTGTTTTGGAAAATAGACACTTCATAGCCCACAAAACCAAAAGTCTTCACTGCCTAGTCCTTTACAGACAAAGTGTACCCATCGCTGGTTTACACAGTGGCAATATACGTTGCCAAGAGAAACAAAAAAAGACTCGTAATTATGTATCAGATATACTGTGTGTAAGGTGACATTCCCAAACTGAACAACTAGAACTCAATAAAAAGGTATATTTGCATTTCTCTTTAAGTTTATTATCATCTTTCTTTCTAGGAATATATATGGAATGACTTTTTCTGTTGTAAAATTGATTATTTGAATTTCTGCAAGATGTGAAATCTCAATTTTAAAATACAATTTTTTTTGTGAAAATAGGTAATGCTGCTGGATCTTTCCCCACAGCACAGGCACAGAAATGTCTTCTATGTTATGTTCCTCTTACACCTCTCTGGCCTTCAGAGTTCAACTGTAAAATAAACATCTCTCTGGAAATACCTATGCAAATAAGAACTCATTCTTCTGCTGACATAAATTGCATTAAGCTGAATCATTTCCCAGAATAAATTCAAAGGGTACTTAATTTTAAACCTCTATTATTGCAGTTGTTCTAGAAATAGTTCTATACATAAAAGAGTTAGGTCCTTTATTAATTTATACAAAATTCTTCACAAGGCTAATAATTGAAGTTCTGAAGGCAATAATGAGTTCAATTATAAAGCCACCTGTCTTTATAACAGATGAACTGTTTATTTTGGAAGTAACAGTAAAAAAATGAAGATTGAGAAAAGAAATTTTCTAAAGTACAATGGAAAGATTTGCACAGAAACCATTTTCCTCTGTTTTAGAAAGATGCTAGTGATCCAAGAAATTTTTGTAATTGGTAGACTTTTGTGTGAGGTTTACCCTTTACCTTCAGTTTTGGATAGATGGAACTTCAGTGTCTTAATGCATTAAAATGTCTCTCTAGTGTGCCAAGCAGTTAATAATGCAAGGGCAACAGATTTTGTAAATCCAATATTCAAAGGGTTGAACAAGGGGTAGAAAAGTATTAAGTCTCTTTTAAAATTACCCCAAGTTTGAGTGCTTAGTATTGCATGAAGAAGTGCAAGCATTTTAAGACAAAGCCTTGCTTTGTGGAACACGAACCTGAGGACACTTATTGATACTAGAAATAAACATTTCCAGATCCACATGGTACCAGAAAGAGAATCTCAGTTTCTTAAAAGTGACAAGGGGTTGTCGAGAAAGAAAGCTAAAAAAAAAAAAAAAAAAAAAAAAACGAATTTACTGTTAGGTCATGTTGGTTTACGCTCTAGAGTTTTTGGATTGATTTCTTGAAAGAATCAAGAAAAAAGCCTTGAAGGTGTCATGGCAAAGCCAGATGTCTAAAGGAAGGGCTATCAGAGCAGGCCGCACATGAGAATTTCTTGGGAGGGTTTTAAAATATTTATGCCCAATTACACCAGCATCTCAATCTGTGGGTGGGGACCAGGTACTAACGTTCTTTATACTTCCCAGGTAATTCCCGTGTGCAGTCAAGTTGGGTTGCCATCCCACTGATGGGAATGAATCACACCCCTCCACATTTGTAAGCCATGAATAGAACGTCATAAAGGGACCTATTAAAAAGAATCTCAATGTAGGAGAATAAGTCATTCCATAACAATGGTTTCTTAGGAGAAATCTACATAACGTTTGTATGAAACCCATGCCGTCACCTTCATTCCGAGCCTACCATTCCAAAGACTTCAGGATGCCCCAGAAGCAAGCCAGAGTCAGTCATTTGGTCACTTCTCGTCCCAAATGTGCTATTTTTGAGAAAGAGCAGCCATTCAGAAATAATAATAGTTTTTTGTCACAACTTTGGCAATCAAGAGTGTGTAGTAAGCTAGGATGAAATGTTAAAGTTCATTTCTAAGAGAAGTCTTAGGAATGCGTTCTTGAAGCAACCAAGCTTGCAAGGTAGAATTCTGTGTGACAACCACTGACCGTTTTTCAGTTCTGTGTGGGATGGAATGAATACTGTATTAAAGCTGATTTAAATGGCTCCAGAACAGGTAATTTACCACGTTTGCTACCAAGAGGAAATCTGTTTCACAGGCACAGAACCCACAACAAGATGCATTATGGTTGACAGTCTTTGGCATCTTCAGCAGTGACTTCAGCAGGTCTGCCAGAGGCTGGACGTGACCGAGAAGGCTGACATCTCAGGTCTTGGCTCAAAGGGAAGCACAAGCTCCTTCCAGAAACAATGCTTCCAAATTCCATTTCAGGATGCCAGCCCATTTCTCAGCCAGATCACCTCTGATGAGCGATTGCACAGTCAGTGGGAAGACATCGTCTAACACAGACTGAACAAAAGATGAGTTTCAGAGCTCCCACTGATTCTGGCAAGGGCAACCCCCAATTTGGCCATCATTTCAGGAAACAGAATTTTGGAAATAAAGGAAAAAATTAAACATGACTCGCCAGGCTGATTACCCAGGACACACACTGTGAATCATTACACAAGATGCATTCTCAGTACAATAAAAGACCAAGACATTGCCAAATATAAATGTAACTCTAACTCATTCTAGTGGTATCTTTGGAGGCAAAGACTCTGTTTACTGAAAATTTTCCCCTCTGCGTGAATGTGAGAGAGCATATAAATGGGTCCTTAGTTCTTGCCTGGATGAGATGTTCTCTCCCTCCCTCCCTCTCTCCCTCTTTCTGTCTAGATTAACATTTCTTCTTTACCTATCTATTGCATTTGATATTAATGATCATTATGTCTTTGAAATTCTCCTCTGGCTTGGCAGGTGCCATTTTTCTTTCTTAGACTTTAGCTCAGTATCTGACATCCACAATAAATATTTATGGAATGGATGGATGGATACAATGATTAATTAGTTATATGTTTTTTCCTTCTTCTTCTTCTCCCTTTCTGTCTTCTTTGTTTTGCGTTCATTGACTTAATTACCTCTTCATTTACTTTAACTTGAGCAGGCTCTGTCCTTGACCTACTCTCCAGTTCTTTGGACTCACCCAGGATAACTTACAAGCAGGTGATGATGGACAACCACCACACCAAGAAACCGAGAGAGTCTACAACAGCAAGCAAGTCCCATCCATTGGCCCTGTGAGATCACAGTCCCCTCTCAATTAGAGGTGGAGTGGGCATCTCCATTCCAGACTCTTCAGGATTAGGGAATAAACTGTGGACTGAAGTAGACTTACTGGTATTCTACTATAGATTTATTGTGATTCCAGCAATGGAAGAAGTCATATCATTGATGTGGAGGAAGTGGCCACTGGAAGTTCTGAGGGGGAGGAGAGGGAAAAACAGGAGTAATACAGGGGCATTTTTGGGACTTGGGAATTGTCCTGAATGACATGGCAATGACAGATACAGGCCTTTATAAATCTTGTCATAACCTATAGAATTGTGTGCAAGAGAGTGTAAACTACAATGTAAACTTTAATCCATGCTTAATGGCAATGCTCCAAAATGTGTTCATCAATAGCAATGAATGTTCCTCACTATGAAGGATGTTGTTAAAGTGGGAAAATGTGGGAGGTATGGGGAGTGGGACGTATGGGAATCCCCTATATTTTTTATATGACCTTTGTATACCCTAAGTATCTTTAAAAAAATTTTTTTAAATAAAATAAAATTTTAAAAGACTCCGTCCTTGGAGATCTCATGGTTGCTGAAATTAAGTCTGACAGAGTCTGGTGCAAAGGCTCACTGGAGGCCACAGATGACTAGCTGACCAAGGGGACATCCCCATGGCATGTGTTCACACAAGAATTACTGGAGGAAAATGGGCAGGCAGGGCCTGAGAGCTGCTTCCATGTTGGGCGGTCATTCCCAAGAAGGTCAGGAAGGCTGGACATGAGCCGAAGATGAACTGAGTTATCGAGAACAAGACAAGAACCAGTGGGGGCAGCAAGCCAAGACTGGCATTTGGTGAACCAGGACTGGAAGCTGAGAAGAGAAAATGTTGCAACAGACCAAGGGTACCATGTGCCAGACCCCACAAGGCTTGTTCGGCCCAGTTTTCACCAAGTTCCTTACTGGGACAGACCAGGGATATGTGGCCCTTAAAGTGATATGTCAGGCAAAAGAGCTCAGTGGTTTTCCAGCCCTTTCTTTACCATATTGTTCCCCCAGCACCACCTCGGATTTTTGGGATTTAATAATCTTCCATCATGTCAAGAACCCCCTGTCTGAAACCAAATACTTCATTTCCTCAACAAAGGTCAATTTCTCTCCATTCCCAACCTCCTTCATGCAAAAACCTCATCGCTACCCCCTTGTCCACCATAGCAATTAGTCACCCTATCAGTTCCTGCATCACAGCATCTCTCTCTTTCTCTGTCTTCCCATTCTCACAGCTTTCTCCTCATCTGGGCACTTACTTCACAAGAGAATTATTGTTATCATGTATTAGCAGTCCTCCAAAATTCCCAACTCCCTGCTGCCTCCCTGCAGCTGGGACAAGCCATTTCCCATGCCCGTCATACTTTCAACGTTCCCTTCCACCCAGTGAAATGTTATCCCACCTAGGGTGGTCTGGCTCAAGGGCCACCTTCTCTAAGAAGCCCTCTGTGATCTGTGCCCTCCACAATGACACCTTCCTTCCCCTCACTCCTGGAGGCACTGTCTGAAGAACTGACCTGATAAACTAAGTGGTCAACTTCCTTGTTAATTTCCTTGAGTCACATGGCCAAGCGTTTCTTAGTGGCCCAAACTAGTAAGCTCTTTGTGCTTCTTGGGGTCCCTAAAATGCTTTCACAATGGTTGATTAATCTTTGCCCCAGGCTCTTTCAAATCAAGGCTTCCAACAGCTCCGACTGCCAGATAAAGCACAGGGTGCTCACTTAAATTTGAGTCGCAGATAAGAAATGGATGCTATTTTAGGATAAATATGTCCCAAATATTGCATGAGACATACTAAAATTTTTTATGTTGTTTATCTAAAATTCAATTTAAACTGCTAAACCTGGCAAACCCTACCAACAACAGATCTACTTTCCAATACCTGATTAGAATGAAGTACTTTCTACTGAAACACAAAAGTAGCAGACTTCCTGCTTTCTAACTTTGAAGAAGAGACACACAAAAGAGAAAGGCTTAAGTCTTGTTGAGGAAGTTGTCATCAAAAGCCAACTACATGAAGCAATTTGTGAAGATAATGGCTGAGGACACACAAAGTATGATCCCACTGAGGTTCAATTAATGGTGTAGGTTTTCAAGGACATGGCTTCCAAGCTGCCTTTTGAGGAAGAGAATTCATCGTTTTCCCAGGGAGTAGGGGAGGCCAGGGAAATGGCCCTGGAGAAGCTAATGCTGCAGAAATGACTGTACAAGTTCATTCATCTCTGGCATTCCCACTTCAGTGTCATTAATTTTGTTTGTTTCTTCCAAAATAACAAGAATAAGTATTCTTCTCAGATTGTCCATTTCAAAGCCTGACCTGGCTTATCACAAGGAATTGTCACCATGCTCCTCTCTACAGCTCTCCAAGCTCTAGGGAAATAAAAATACCCACTGTGCAGAGAAAGGTGCAGAAGTAACTAAGTAGTCACTGCAATTCAGGATGTGGGCATGTTATGATGGCAATTTCTTGTGATGGTATAACCGAAAGTTAGGAATTAACAAACGATTCTGATTAATGGATCATTAAACAAATGTTTCTTCTGTTACCAATAGCAAAATGAGTACCTAAAATTACTGAAGCTAGCTGGAGCGGTCTCTCCCCTGTTTACGATTACTCTAGACTTGTGTTCACCCATCTGTAGGCTTATTATGTGCAATGGTGATTCCAGATTGACCTTACCCTTGTATATAGATTAGGCTCACCCTTGAGTGTGCTCACTATTGTTCTGGTAACCAGTCCACCCGCCTGTTTTATATTCATATGGAAAACCCTGTGATTGCACTCTACTCTGTCCTAGAACCTTGACCTCTGATAACAATTGTAACTTTGTGACTCCCCCTGGTTGGGGGTCCACCCCAATCCCGTTCAGCTCCTTATGTCTATTAAGGAACCTATGTTCAGCTTCACCCCAATTATTCATTAACTCCCCGATGTTACAAAGTATCAGGAGTTCTGTAGATCAGGGAGCGGGCTTTGGGTCATGAGGCCGCTGTGCTCCATCGCTTGTGCAATCCAATGAACTCTTTCTCTCCTTGAAATCCTGGTATCTCGGGAATTGGCTTTAAAGATGTATCAGGAGAAAACCCGCTTTTGCTCGGTATCAGTGACAACTCCTATAGGTGATTATTTTACGCAGGCAGTAGAAACTTATTAGAAGCACAAATGCTAAGAATGGGGAACCTGAGACCAACTCTCAAACTCAGTAAGGAAACACAGCGCTTTTCACACACTTGGGAGACTTTTGCTAACTTTATGCACAACCACAGCCACCCCCGAGTAGGGCATCGAAGCTGTCCCAGTGCCGTATTTCACAGCAAGAGCCTCCAAGCCTCTCTGCTCTCAATTACTTTAGTGATGTTTCCGTGGTGGAGACTGCACACTTTATCTGCCTTGGTCCTCATTATACTAAGATTTGTGAGACAATGCAGTCATGTTTATATGCTGCCGGTTTGAGATCAGCTCTGTTTCCAGAAAACAAACAGAGAAGTTTTCTCTCCAGAACAGTTTGTAATCATTAGTGCAAAGTAGTTCTCCAGGCTAGTTTCGGTGCCTGGTCAAGTTAAGTGACGAGCCTTGGGCTGCATGGGACATTTGGTCTCTTGAAAGGCTCCATTCCAGAGGGTGAATGGCAGAATTCTCTTCTCAGTCTCCCCTGAACCTAGTCGTCGGTCATTTGACCCTGCAAAGGATGCGGCGGTTCTGTTTCTTTGTCTCCAAATCAACTTATGTCAGAAGTCTTGAAATGACATAAAAAAATTAAATGGCACTTTAAGAAGTTCACTTTCTAGAGGTTTTCTTGGAAAAGAGGATATGTTTGGATCCCAGTACATCAACAATGCTGTCCCATTTGCCATGCTGGCCAGCAGGACAGCTCATTGCTAGTTCCTATCCGGACGTGAAGAGAGAGTGGAAGGTCCCAAGAATGGAGTGGTTGTTGGTTCCAAGCATTTGAGCTCCCTCTGAAAGTGATTGAAAACAGTTTATATAAACAAAAGATAATGCAAGAACATAGAATAGTTTAATCCCCACTACCAAATACTGTGTATCCATGTATATACACATACACGATTCCTCTGGAGAAATGAAACGAATTGCCAATTTAAAATTCATTTTTAAAATCCAGAATATCCTACCATTTTGACATGGAAACTAAAATGAAAAGATACCCACAACCAGTCGTGAAGGATTGAGTAAAATCGTTGACTGACTAAACTCTCAAACCCACAGTGAAGAGGTAATTCTAGGAACGGGAATTTTCTTACTTGATATCAAATCGCTTTCCCTAACAGGACCCACTCATTATTGGATTTGCAAAAATGCCTCAATCAACCACAGCAGGCAGGCGTTTAGAATTCTATGACTGTTTACAGTATAGATTGTAGCATGTTTTTTTAAAAAGTAGATTATCGAACAGGTTTTTATGCATCGACTTGTTATCATTGATTTACACTTTCATTTCTTGCTCTTTAATTGGCAGTAATCAAGTAAAGAAGACATTTTGGCAAATCTTCAGTCTCCAGTGAGTCTTCTTTCTTAAAAGAGAATAATTCGATGTAAACATTTGATGTACTAAAACAGTGTTGTGAAAAGTTCTTTATTTAACATCATTTAGCTGGAAAATTGAGTGTTTTGTTTGCCTGAACATTATATTTTTTTGACCTATGCATCTCATTGCTATACACTAGAGCATATGAAATAAAATATGTGTCTATTTGTCAAACTTGAGCACTCATTGACATCCCAACTCTATTTCATGGATCGGGGGACTGTGCAGCTGTTACATAAAGATGGATGTGTAATATCCTTGTTGTGGTTAATCGTTTTGTCCCCAGTGTGTGATGTAGCTGGAGGCTCTCTCTTCCTTGTTTACCATATTTACATGCTCCAGATCTCACAGTTGGTTGGTTTCTTAGTACGTGCTCCATAGAAGATAGCTCAAGGGTCCTGGGGTTGGAGTTAAATTATCATATGGCCCCGGCATCTGAGGATGTAGAATTTCCTTTGTCCTTTGTTTCTACTAAGAATTTCTAGAGATGAAGGCTGTGTCAGGGCACAGGACTGCTGACAAATTCTACTCTTCTCTGGATTTCTGAGAAGCCCAATTATTTAAAGTTTATCGTTTGGAAATTTCTTCTAAATATCTCACAAGCTGATTTTCAAAACCAGATTTCAAAAACTTATTTCACCAGGTTGCCAACATTTGCTGAGACAAAAGTTGGCATAACGGATTTGTTGTGGTGGTTGTCCAGGATACTCTTACCCCTTGACCTAATCCATCAGATTCTACAGTTTCACTTCTTGGATCTTCAAGGGTACAAGTGGACAGACCAGGAGAAGGTAAAACAATAGTCTTTCCTGGGGTCTAGGAGATAGAACAGCACTTAACTGCTAAGTGACTTAAACATCCCTTGAATAGAAACATCAACACCAGCTGTGACCGGAACTTTCTATTTCTACATAGATAATTCAGTATTGTTTGATTATTAAAAAATGCATATAGAACCTTGGAAATTAAAATATACATGTGTTCACCAGGGATATATTGGAGTAGACCGCAATATTCTTATTCATTATTTAATATGAAACAGAAGAAATCAAAGAAATACCACCTTGCAGCAGCCATTAGCAGCCAAGCCCCTGATTCGATAGTCACTTCTCTTGTGGGAGGCGGTTGTCTTGGTTTAACTTATGGGGTCTCAATTCAGACTGCAGGAGTTCAAGTCCACCATGCATTGACGTTGGGCAGGCCATTTAATCTCCCCAGACCTCAGTTTCCTTATCTGTCGAAGGGGGATCATATTTCTACCTGGGTGACTGCAAGTTTGAGCTGGAAGATTGATTTGTATGCTGTATAGGAAAGGACTCAATCAATAGCAGGCACTCACTATGTATTATGTACAATTATTAAGATATTTTGGGGAAGCAGATGTGACTCAAGTGATAAGGCCTCCACCTACCAAATGGAAAGAACTGGGTTTGATCCCTGGAGCCTCCTGGTGAAAAAGAAGAAGAGAAAGCGTGCCTGTGCTGTGACCCAGTGCCCACGTGGCGAGCTGAGTGCCCATGTGAGTGCCCGCATGGCAAGCCGAGTGCCTGCACAGTGAGCCGAGTGCCCATGTAACTGCCCGTGTGGTGAGCTGAGTACCTCCTAAAGCCAAGTTCCTGCTCAGTGAGCCAGTGACCACGGAAGTGAGTCATGCAGCAAGATGAAGAGGCAACAAAAGAGAGAAGGGGAGAATCAAAGTGAAGCACAGCAGAGACCAGGAACTGAGGTGATGCAGGTGACAGGAAACCTCTCTCCACATCAGACATCCCCAGGATCAAATCCTGGTGAATCCTAGAGGAGAAAGACAAGAGGCGAAGACAAAAGGAGAAATAGATACAGGAGATCACACAGCAAATAGTCAGAGACAGCAAAAACAGCAGGGCAGGGGACGGGGAAGGAAAGGAAAAACGAGGTATTTTGGTGGGAGATTTTAAGAAACACCCCCTGGCGTCCTCTTGCTATCATTGTCCTGCTATCATTGCCATCGACAATGGAATAGGAACTAGAAGACAAAAGGGCCCTGGAGGGAAGGCCCAGCCTAAGAGAACCCAAGAGGCACAAGAGCTTGGACCTTTGAGTTCTCAGCATCTCAGCTAGGATTCAGGGAAGCATGCCCTTTAGAAGGCAGCTATGTGAGTCCAGAAACAGCCCCTGGCTCTCTGTCAACTCATCTTCCCATTTCTCTCACCAAATACATTTCAGCATTCACCAAGTTCATTTGTTTTTTAAACCTTAGAAGCTTCAAACACATTGGGAAGCTAGCCACACTTAGGGGATTTCTGGCTTTGCCTTAAATTATTGTGTGAATGGTTAGATTTGATTAAAAGATGTGATAAAACAAAGGGTTCATTCCCCTGCTTAGAGAAAGAAGCAACACTGGTTGCTTTTCAGATAGCTAAAGCAGGAGTCGACTAACATTTTCTGTAAGAGGTCATAGAATAAATATTTTAGACTTTGTGGGAAATAGTCTCTGTTGCACCTACTCAGCTCTGCTATTGTAATGCAAAAGCAGCTATAGACAATATGCAAAGTAACGGGCATGGCTGAGTCCCAATATAATTTTATTTGCAGATACTAAAATCTAAATATCATTTAATTTTCATGTGTCATGAAATATTCTTCTTGTGATTTTTTAAAAATCATTTTTAAAATGTAGTATTTCTTAGCTCATGAGCCACAGATAGAGGGCTGGATTTAGCCTACGGCCAATATCTATCCAAATGATAGAACCCCATGGTTCTTGGCATGAAATTCCAGGGTTCTGAGCTTTCTTTCTCACTAGCTCACCCAAGAAAAGGTCTTTTCCATTCCTTTCTCTTTCCTTAATCAAATCTTGTCCTTCAAAGATCACCTGAAGACTCACCTGCTCTGTGTCCAGCTCCCTTCAGCCTTTCTAATTCCATTTCTATACATTTATTGATCATTTGGTTTGACACTGGCTGCCTACTTTACAAACACCAGCTTTGAGGATGGTGCAATCATGATTTAATTGGCAGCCTCCCCTGGACCTCTCTTAGGTCTGCTTCCTTGTCTGTAAAATCTTCAACCTAATACATATCTGGAAGATTGTGGTTGTACACATTTTAAAAAGTCAATGCACATAAAATATCCAATACACATCTATTATATAGTAGAGACTCAAAAACTTGAGAAATGATGGAGATGAAAATGATGGTAATAAGGATTTGCCACCTTAAGCAATGATCTAGGCTGATTACCAAGGTTTATAATCTTGAGTCATCAATACCTCTCAATACTAAAATTGCTTGGGGCTATTCTTAATGCAATACCCCTCTGTATTAGTCAGCCAAAGGGGTGCTGATGCAAAATACCAGAAATTGGTTGGCTTTTATAATGGGTATTTATTTGGGGTAGGAGCTTACAGATACCATGCCATAAGCATAACTTACTTCCCTCACCAAAGTCTATTTCCATATGTTGAAACAAGATGGCTGCTGACGTCTGTAAGGGTTCAGGTTTCTTGGGTTCCTCTGAGCTCAGCTCCTCTGTTCCCTCCACAAGGTCGGCAGTAGACTATGAGGCTCTCTAGGCTTTGCCTCTCTCCACCAGGTCAGATGTAGACTATCTGGTGAATGGCTTTGTCTCTTTCCCCAGGTTTCCAGTTTAAGACTTTAGCATCAAACTCCAACATCAAAATTCCAACATCAGTAACCCCCAACTCTGTTCTTTGCCATGCCTTTTATCTGTGAGTCCCCACATGCCAAGGGGTGGGGACTCAATGCCCTAATCATAAGTCAATCATGCCCAGGTACAGATCAGATTACAAACATAATCCAATATCTATTTTTGGAATTCATCAATAATATCAAACTGCTACACCCTCCTAGAATAAAATTATTTAAAGTCAATTATTTAAAGCTACACCCTCTCAGGTCCATTGAGAAAATTAACATATTAAAATCTGAATCATTGCAGAGCTGGTTCTTAAGGAGGACAATTTTACCCCCCAGAGGATATTTAGCAGTGAATGCAGATATTTTGGGTTATCACATCTGTGGACACGGAGGGTGGAAAAAGGTGCTTCTGGCATCCATAGGTCATGAATGCTACTAAACATCCTAGAATGTACAGGCCAGAACCCCCAACAAAGAATTACATAGCCCAAAATATCAGTTATTCAGAGGCTGAGGACCTCCTCTGGAAGAGAAAAAAAAAAAAAGCAACACCACAAAATGTATTGCATTCCATTTAAGTAGAGCTCTTGGGCAATCACATTGCCTTTTGTTCTTAAATCACTATGGCTTAAAAGAGATTTGGATTTTTTTTTTTAAAGATGGGACTAAACTTTGATGATACAGAGGTATACCAGATGACCAATTACTTTAAAATTGTTCTCTGAGAACTGATGTAGGAATTAAAGGTAGAAACAGAGTTTCTCTCACACAAGCTTGAGCAGACCAAGGGCAAAAGAGATGATATAAGATGGGAAAAGATGTAAACTCATGCATGGGCAAAATTGGGCCTAAAAGACCAAAGTAACCTTTCTCTTAACAAAACTGCAAAAATGCTCGAGGAAGCACTCCCTATAAGGGCAGGGCAAATGAATGAGCAAAGGTACATCTACAGGTCCAAAGTGAGTAGCAGATTGAATAGCAGGCCATCCCTAATGGAGACTATAAACCCCAACCAAGTACAGTTCCTTATCTTGCTGTCTTGTTTGTGTGGTTGCTTAAACCTTTGTCTAATCTGAACTTTTCATGTGCATGTCTTACCTTTCTCACTAAATTATAACCCAAGCGAAGGAAAAACCCAGGCCTTTTGCTCTCTGAATACGTCAAGAGGCAGGACTCAACCTGCCTGATGGCTGAATCTGTGTGATAACGAACTGAGTAATGGTAATTCTCCACACTTCCAGATAGTCACACTATAATTAAATCTTCAAAGTCACTATATGGGATGCATCACTTTCCATCAACAACTCTATCTAAATATAAGTGGTAATGGTATCACTATAAAGACCCTGAGTGTGCGTGGGAAGGGGGTGTGGGGGTGTGTGCAGTATACAAATACTTGATTTTAGAAATTTATAAAACATCTAGCAAAAGGCAACTAGTATCACAGAAATCTAGAGCTAGACAGATCTGAGAATTAATCTTTGGTTTCATAATTGGTAAACTAAATCATCGAAAGTAAAATTGCATACTTAAAGTCACATAGGTCTTATGAGCAGAACTAACTGTAGAAGCTCATTTATGTGTCCCTGAATTGATTTGTTCTGCCCTAGAGCAGGGTATCACAACCCAGGTACCATTGACATTTGGGGTCAGATAATTCTCTGTTGTGAGAGTGCAGCAGTTTGATATTACTGATGAGTTCTAAAATAGAAATATTAGATTATGTTTGTAAACTGGTCTTTTCCTCTGGGCATATTAGAGTATATTGGATTCAGAGGTTTTACTTTTGATTAAAAAACGATTAAGGCTTTGATTGGGCCACATCAGTAGGGCATTGCATCCCTTCCCCCTTGGTGGGAGGGGACTCACAGAAAAACTGCACCGCAGAGAAGGGAGGTTGGAGTCTTGAGCTGGAGCCCTGGGAAGAAAGCACACAGAGGAGCTTGGTCATGAGAAAAAAAGAGAAGTCCCCAGGAAGAGAAACAAGGCATTCACCTGACAGTCTACAACTGGCCTTGTGGAGATAACAGAGCAGCTGAGGTTGGATAGAGGCAAGCCCAGGGAAGAGAGGAACCCAGGAAGTCTGAACACTTACAGATGTCGGCAGCCATCTTGCTCCAACATGTGGCAACAGACTTTGGTGAAGGAAGTAACTTATGCTTGATGGCCTGGTATCTGTAAGCTCCTACCCCAAATAAATACCCTTCATGAAAGCCAACAGATTTCTGGTATTTTGCATCAGCACCCCTTCAACTGACTAATACAGGGAGTTTCCGTGCATTTTAGGATGTTAAGTGCATCCCTGGCCTCCATCTACTACATGGCAGTAGCAACATCCCCCCAAGTTGACAACCAAAATCACCTCCAAACACTGCCAATTTAATGGGTATTAACAGGGTTACTAAGATCACCTTCAGTGGAGAACACTGTCCTTCACCTATCTTACTTCGACTTTAAGAGTCAAAATATGATTCTAAATTAGATGAAACAAGTTTTAGCACCAAGTTTCAAAAATTCAAAGCCTCTACAAAGAAGTCTAGCTTTCTTATGACTAAATATGCCATTTTAGCTTCTGTTGAAATATATTCCTTTGTGTATCTTCTTCACTATTACTTATATGTTAAACTTTCAGAGCACTCTTACAATTTCCAAAGAATAAATGGTCTAACTTTCCTTTACTCTTTCCCCACTGAGTAAGTCAAATTCCCCCTGACATAAAGGGATAGTAATTAGAGAAGTTTCCATTTATGAAAGGTTTAATTATAAAAGTGAGTATAGATCAGGGGTAATATTGCCATCCTACTCCCACTGTAGTAATCGGTCAAAGGGGTGCTGATGCAAAATACCAGAAATCTGTTGGCTTTTATGAAGGGTATTTATTTGGGGTAGAAGCTTACTGTTACAAGGCCTTAAAGAGCCTCAAGTTTACTTAAGAGGTACTTTCTCACTCAAAGTCTGTTGCCACATGTTAAGGCAAGATGGTGAGCAATGACTACGAGGGTTCAGACTTCTTTCCTCTTTTTCTGTTACACTCTTTTTTATTAAAGTTAAGAGATCACAAAGTATGTTACATTAAAAAACATAAAAAAACAAAAAACATAAGAGGTTCCCATATATCCCTCTCCCCAGCTCCCCACTCAATCATTTTTGTAAATTGTATTTTTTTGAAGATATATACATCACACAAAAAAAGTTACATTAAAAAATATAAGAGGCGGCAGACTTGGCCCAGTGGTTAGAGTGTCTGTCTACCACATGGGAGGTCCGCGGTTCAAACCCCGGGCCTCCTTGACCCGTGTGGAGCTGGCCCATGTGCAGTGCCAATACACGCAAGGAGTGCCCTGCCATGCAAGGGTGCCCCCATGTAGGGGAGCCCCACGTGCAAGGAGTGAGCCCCATAAGGAGAGCCACCCAGCACGAAAGAAAGTGCAGCCTGCCCAGGAATGGCGCCGCACACATGGAGAGCTGACACAACAAGATGATGCAACAAAAAGAAACACGGATTTCCATGCCACTGACAACAACAGAAGCGGACAAAGAACACGCAGCCAATAGACACAGAGAACAGACAACCCGGGTGGGGAGGGGGAAGGGGACAGAAATAAATAAATAAATAAATCTTAAAATATATATATATGCCTGCCACCATATGGGGAAGAAGTTGTGTAGACTTAGCCATCTGGAGAGGAGTATTTGGTTGAGGAGCTCAGCCAGTCCAAGGTTAACTGGAAGGGAAGTGACAGTCTGACCTCCCACCTTTCCTTCCTTCACTGTCCAATGGGGTGTCCACTGGCCATACTCACCAGGAAGCTGACCATACAGGTCAATCCACCAGGGGCAGAGAGCAGTGCCAGAATGAGGGAGAGCACCCTGGGGTGTGAAAGGCAAGCCATTTGGCCCATGTAGGTTTCTATCGCTTCATGTACCATTCTGCTGCTGGAGTCTGCTTCACTCCTGGTTCCCAGATACCAGCCTTCACCACCCACAGATTTTGGTTGCTCATGGTCAATGCCCACTCAGACTCCCTGGGTAAATCTGTCCATAGAACGCCTTTCTATGCTGTAGCAGTTTGATATTATTGATGAATTCCAAAAAGAAATATTGGATTATGTTTACAAACTGATCTTTTCCTCTAGGCATACTAGATTATACTGGATTCAGAGGTTTACTTGATTAAGGAATCAGATAAACCTCTTGTGCCAGTAGGCACAAGATAAAGGTACAGCAAAGGACAGAGTTAAGGGTTTTTGATGTTGGAGTTTGATGCTGAAGACTTAATCTGGAGCCCCAGGAATAGAGGACCCCTAAGCCTGGAAAGAAGCAAGCCCTGGGAAAAGAGAAACCCAGGAAGCCTGAACCCTCGCAGACGTTGGCAGCCATCTTGCTCCAACACGTGAAAATAGACTTTGGTGAGGGAAGTAACTTATGCTTTATGGCCTAGTATCTGTAAGCTCCTATCCCAAATAAATACCCTTTATAAAAACCAACCAATTTCTGGTATTTTGCATCAGCACCCCTTAGGCCAACTAATACATATGCCATCTCCTTTGCCATGCTCCTGGGAGTGGCTATGCCCTTTCTTCTGAAAGTTGTATTTGACAGCCTTGGCAGACCCAAGACAAATCATCATAGATGTGACAAGCTAATATTGAACCCAATAAATGTCTTTTTTGAGAAAGAACATTGAGTTGGAAGGCCTGGATGTGAGTCACAGCTTTGATATGTCCTGGCTGAGTGATGTCACATTGCCAACTCTGAGGTGTATTGACTGGTTATACCAAGATAATACTATGTCCTCCTGGGATGAATGGGAAGATTGTTTGATGACATGTACGGTGATCAGCTCAGAGTCTGCAATGTAGAGAAGAGTGAATGGTAATTATGTTCATAAATATCATGACATGACTACATACGTTAAAGTTTTTCTTAAAAGCCAAAGTACTGTATAGATACTATTATTTTTAATGACCTTATACCCTAAATCTAAGGGAAAATGGAATAATGTGAAAGAGTTGACATTACTGATACTGGTGATCTTTGCCTCTGATTGTACTGAATTATTTTCTCCTCTACTATCCTCAGAAAAAATAAGTTACAAAGCAACCTTTGTATTCTCAAACTTAATGTATTCTATCCCTGAAGGCTGCTCATCATAACCTTTCCATTATCCTTCACATGCCCTTATACTCCAACATGCCCTTCAAAGAGCTCAATGTGAGATATTTTTTGATCCGTTGGCTCAGTGAAGAGCGGCGGTGTTGTGTCTGTAGAGATAATCCAGTTTGGAAATGCTCGGCTTTTACTACAACCGAGTGTCCAGAAAGAATCAGGGATTTGTTCTCCTACTAGGTACACTCAGCTTCATACCTAATATTTCATCTGTCCTAATCAGATATCACATTATCAGGTAGGAATTTTTGTAAACGTACTGACTCGATTTTAAGAACTGCCCTTACTCTAGTAGTTATTTACCAGGTCAATTTTAATGGATGGTTCCAGAAAGTGTGAAGGCTGCAGGGTCTGTGCTTTTCACTGAAAGAGGCCCACATGCTTTAGGAATCTAAACATTCTAACGTGAAAATCATACCATAAGATCTGAGATAACAGGCATCAGCAGGCACAACTTTCTCATAACTTAGTGGACAGTTAAAAACACAGCTTCTAGGAACAGTGAGTTGTGAAACTATATGAAGGCAGGAAAAGGAGATAAAGAAATTGTTATGAATTCCCTTTGTGGTTGCCATGAAAATTGCTTTGAGTCTAGAAAAATGGTGAAATTCCAACTATGAGTTTGGAGCAAAGACCCCCAAGGAAGGGTGATTCGTGTCAATGCTCTCTCCTGGAAGAGTTAAGACACACTGGGATTCTCCTGGGAAGCTGAAAAGCTGGGTGTGATGGAGACCCTCAACAGAGCAGAAAGGTGGGCTGAGCCAGATCTGCACCTCTGGGAAAGGAGCCACAAAGCACAGAAAGTATTATGAAGATCTCAGTCCAGTATCAGATGGGGAGGAAAGGGAAGAGAGCTTGTTCCCAAAGAGTCGATGATAGTGCAATTAGGAAGTGTGGGAACCTCAGAGAACAGCTCAAAGGCCCCCATCATGTTGAAAATATACAACACTTACTTTAGAGGGCAAGGCTATAAATGAAGCAATCCCCTCCTGCTTCTCCAAGTTCCCCTTGCTTGCCAAGCTTTGCATTTCCTTGATTGTGCTAATAAGTCTTTTGTTCCCAGCTCCCTCTAGTAGAGCCCTCTTCCTTTACTTGTTCATGATGTACACTTCCTTACTATTTCCCACTCAAATGTCACCTCCTCCCCGAACCTCTCTCTACCTCCATTCCCACCTCCCTTCCAAGCCCTCTCCATCTCCTTATCCTGCTTTATTCTTTACAGCCCTTTGCATGACCAGATATGCTACATCTTTAATTTCCTATTTCCCCTGCCTGGCTGGACACCTTTAAGAGCTGGGCTTGCTCTGCTCACCACTACGGTGACAGAAGAGAGCACTGCCTTGCACAAATGGCTCAATAAACATTCATTAAATGCACGAATCCCATCAGGAGCCAGGTAAAAGCCAGGGCAATCTCACTAATGGGGCGGGGGAGAAAAAATTGGAAAGGTAAGTCTAGTCCTGATCAGTGGGGTTGGCAGACAGGAAAACATGGCTCCAGCTTTTGCACAGAGACTGGGAATGAGTGAGAGGGTTGGCAAGTGCCAGCTGCCTGAGAGAGCAGGACATGAGCAGTGAGACAAGCTGGGAGAAGGTAATGGAGGGTCCGGTGAGCTCTCCCGAGCTTTGCAGGAGCAGGGACCTTGCCTGACTTGTTCAGCATCTCCCTGGTGCCAGGCCAAGACTTGACAGTGTCAGATGCTACAGGGATAGTGTGTTGGAAGGATGACTGGAGGTCTCTAGGTGACCCATTGTTGGAGATTTGGACCCGAAGGGTATCAGGAATGAAAGAAAGAGAAAAGGGAGAAGGAAACAAAGAGAAAGAATGAGAGAGCTGGGATCAGGGGGTCTGCGAGTAATGACTCCTCAGACAACTTTATTGTTCACAAGGGGCTCTCTATATATACCCCAGTCCACATGGGTAGAACCATCAACATTACTCATAGTTTAAGGAATTAAGAAAATCTTATCTCAAGGTGTAAGTGTTCTATTGACTACACAAATGTTATCTGCTTATCTTTTCTTTCAGCCTTTCACAGCTTCATCCTGTTTGCCAGGAACTCTTAATTACCATGTTCCTTAGATTGCAAGCATAGCAATGGAGAGAGCACGTCTCTCCTTGAGAGGCCACTGTGCCTCAGTTTCCAGCAACCCATGTTCTGTGGTATCATGATAGACAGGACCACCCCGAACACAGGCACAGCTAAGGGCACCTTCCAGGGGAGGGGAGGTCTGGAGGTGAGGAAGCCTGGGTGCACGGCAAGTGGACTGCCTGTCATCCGATGATGGAATGGGATGGATACAGCCTGAGCAGGCACCATGCACATGATGCTATTTGTGAGATTGGAGTGATAAATGAATTGACAACCATCTTGATTTTCTTGAACTTCCATTTTATCTAGGGAATTATAAAGAAGAAACAGAGGTCAATTGATGAGCCTACCATACTAATAACCCTTTGTGGTGCTGATGAAAAAAAAAAAATCCTGCCCCAGGCGGGGAGGAAGATTGTAAAAATTCGAGCTGACCCCAGCAAAGTGTGCTGATCTTCACGAAATGGCCACAATCTTACATCAACACAAGGCCAACATCACCAAAGGCCATAATGTAACATTAACATCCTGGTTGCTAATTAACAACCTCAGACATCCTCCCTGAATACCACACTAGCCCCATTGCCTAGTTCACGTAGTTTCCCATGGTCCTCACCTCCACTCTGTAGCTCACATAGCTCATGTGTCCATCATCTTCATCCTCATCCTGTAGTTCACAGAGCTCACATACCCGTGGCCCTCACTCTCATCCCGTAGTTAACACAGCTCATGTACCCATCATCCTCACTCTTCATCCCAAGGTCACATAGTTCATGTAACCATCATCCTCACCCCTCCCCATTCCCCGCCCTCCCACCTTGCCTTTGTTTCTAAGAGCCATATAAGCTACTAGTCCAGCCCAACCTTTTGAGCAGAAACCTCTTTGGGAGCTCCTCCTGCATTAATCCAACTTTAGCTCAGTAACCTTGCTCTGCACCTCATTTTATTTTTTTAAAGATGTATTTATTTATTTATTTCTCTCCCCTTCCTCCCTCCCCACCCTGGTTGTCTGTTCTCTGTGTCTATTTGCTGCGTCTTCTCTGTCCGCCGCTTCTGTTGTTGTCAGCGGCACGGCAATCTGTGTTTCTTTTGGTTGCATCATCTTGCTGCGTCAGCTCTCCGTGTGTGCGGCACCATTCCGGGGCAGGCTGCACTTTTTTTCACCCTGGGCGGCTCTCCTTACGGGGCGCACTCCTTGCGCGTGGGGCTCCCCTATGCGGGGGACACCCCTTTGTGGCACAGCACTCCTTGCGCGCATCAGCACTGCGTATGAGCCAGCTCCATACAGGTCAAGGAGTTCCGGGGTTTGAACTGCAGATCTCCCATGTGGTAGACGGATGCCCTAACACTGGGCCAAGTCCGCCGCCTGCACCTCATTTTAAACTGTTTTATTTTCAGCACAACGTATTCTAGGTATTCATTTTTATAGCCCAAACTATGTTTAAATATATATATATAATAGCCTTTTAAAAGACCCAGACCATCAAATAAGGGTGAGAGGAATTACAAGGTAACAGAAACACATGAGTAAGGGCAGTTCTTAAAATTGAGTCAGTACATTTGCAAAAATTCCTATTTGATAATGTGATATCTGATTAGGGACAGATGAAATATTTAGGCAGTGGGAGGAAAATAGTTGAAAATACTATTTCAGGTCAAAGAGAACTAATGATAACATTTTGGGATATTTCCTCGAAGTTACATTTTCATACATATATATGTACAGAAGCACAAAAAATGTTTTGTAAAAACTAAGTAGCATTCTGGTTCTGGGACAAGATAGAATAGATAGACTTCTCCTTGTTCCTCCCACTAAGTCTAGTGAAAAATCCTCGACATTATCTATAAAGCAAGAAGGAGAATTAGGAGGAAGAAGGGAGGAAGGAGAGGGGGAGAGTCAGGGAGTGGAGAGGAAGGAGAGGAGAGAAGGAGAAGGAGATGGAGAAGGAGGAGAGAAGAAGGAGAAGGAGGAGAAAGAGGAGAAGGAGAAGGAGAAGGAGAAGGAGGAGAAGAAGAAGGAGAAGGAGGAGAAGGAGAAGGAAAAGGAGGAGAAGGAGAAGGAGGAGAAGGAGAAGGAGAAAGAGAAGGAGAAGGAGGAGAAGGAGGAGAAGGAGAAGGAGACAGACAAGGAGGAGGTGATAGACCAGATAGAGACCTAAGGAAAGAAAAGGTACCAGGCTGATTAAAAAAGAGTGCTAAATTTGAATTCTCAGTTACCTTATATCCCAGGCAAAAAGGGAAATGCAATGAATGAAAGAGCTCTTGGTATCTAATACAAGAGTATAAATAATTTCTTCATGAACCCATAACACTAACTCTATGAATGGCTTTGGACTTGTGTTTTTTTATGAAAGACTCTGAACAATGTCTTTCCTAGCCCTCTTACAGATAACTCAGAAACATTTTCCACTTGACTTTTTGTCTGTCATTGACACACTAACACCTGAGCTCCAACTCTAAACTGCATGCCTTGGAAAGCATCTGTTAAAGGCAGTGTAACTTTATGCCAGGAGACTCTATACCAATTGTCCTACGTGTGATTCAGAGGCCAAGTCCAGAGCCTGGGTTTTTTTGGTGAGAGATGCAGATTCTTGGGCAGCACCCAGGCCTATTCCATGAGAGTCCTTTAGGTGGTGGCGCAGATACCAGCATTAGAACAAGCTCACAAGGATTTTTTCAGGGACTTTGAACCTGGAGCATTTTGCTCTTCTGGTCTTCTGGGCCCCAAACAGATGCTTTAGACAGCTCTGGGTGGTTACTAAGTACCTGAAGGATGAGCTGACTCTTGGAGCTCCTCACTCAGCTGCCAGTTGGTGCTGTGCTGCTGGTCCAGGGACCATGAAAGGATGCAGTGCTCCTTGGACCTGTGGTTTCCAAAAACCATGTGTCCATCAGGGTCATCTAGGGGGATTCCTGACCTCCTGGTTTATAGCTGCAGGGCTTGAGAACAGAAGTCAGGGAGCTTTAAGGACATCTCCAAGGGATTCTTGTGTCCAGGTCAGGCCCTGCCATACAGCTTGGAACTTGGGAGTCTCTAGTAGTTACATACGAGGTCAGTTTTAATGGATGGTTCTAGACAGCGTGAAGGCTGCAGGGTCTGTGCCTTTCACTGAAAGAGGCCCACATGCTTTAGGCATCTAACTAGCTGAACGTGAAGATCAATACTTAAAACAATGGCATTTTAGCAAGCTCAAATATACATGCTTTTTTCTTCCTTTCAAAAAATTGTTTAATGTTGAATCAAAAGAACGGCGCTTAAAAATAATACTGAATATAAAGATGTTCCCCCCTGCAGGCTCTGATTCTTGGTATTATGAATGGCATTAATATGCTTCAGTTCTTCAGACACTTGTCATCCAGATCATTAGGGCGCTTGAGAGTTGCATCAAGGTGGTCCAGGGACATTTGACTCGCACCTGAAGGCAAGTTGTCTACCCATAGTCCTAGGAACAGAACTTCACTCCAAACAGGGAGATGACAGCATGGCTCAGGTGAAAGAGCTGTGTGGAGCCACTGTGGGGAGGGGCTCTGTTTATTCAGCAGGTTAGACTTTGCCCGGAATAAACCAGACACAACTCTAAGTGCAAGACCTGATGATACACAGCAGCTTTCGGGTAGGTTTGAGAAGAGCCGGTCTGGAACCAGAGAGCTAGCAGTCAGCAGAGCCACAGGCTCTCACGTCCCCTGACTGGGCAATGGGATGGCTCCTAGGAAGGGAGAGCTACAGGGCAAGAGACCCCCCTATCCCTGCAGAAAGCGAGGACGCACGTCAGAGAAAGCAATTGTCACCCCTAGGTGAGCAGAGAGGTGGGTAGGCACGTGGAGAGGTGGGCAGGCAGGTTGGAAAGGAGAAAACACTTCCGGAGGAAGGACAAGTAAGCAAAGAAAGGTGCCATGGCCTCGTTCATTGGTATTATGTTTTACTTTGTCAAAACCACAGCGTGCAGAGCTAAGCTGACCCTTGGTTTCCCATGCTGCATGCTGGATGGAGAGAAAGGGCAGAGCCATTTGGAGCTACGCGGTGGAGGAAAGACAAACGATGGATGTGGACGTTCCATCTCACCCACCACATGCGTTCTTCTAACCTTTGCTTTGTGTCAAGTTTTCTTATCCTTAATTTTCTTAAAATAAAAAATAACTGACTTTCATGTTTTTTATATCTATTTTCTTCCTATTTTTTTTTCGTTTTGCTCTGTTCATCTTCCCCATGCTTCTTTAAGTGCATTAACTTTTGATTTTTTTTTAAACAAATGCAGTTAAGGCCATGTTTCTAGTTCTAAACTTTATTTTTGCCAACATTCCTCAAGATGTGAGGCTTGATACATTAATTGTTATTGGGTTTTGAATAGTTTGGGTTTCTATTTTGATTTTCTTATTAACTGAAAATGTATTTAGAAGGATGTGTTTAGTTGTCAAATGGCTCCTAGGACCTTTGTATGATTAGTTCCTAAATCAATTTCAGTGTAGTCAGAAAAAGTGGTCTATGTGTCAATTCTTTGAAATTCCTTAATGTTTTGTAAGCTGACTTTAAATGTACAACTTTTATAAATATTCCAGATGTGCTTGAACTGATGTGAGTTCTCTACTCTTGGGTAGTCCAGATCAAGCTTATCAACTGTGCATTCAAATTTTCAATAATCTTAGTAATTTTTTAACCTGCTTGATCAATCATTTTCTAAGAGTAATGTATTGAACTATAATTTTCAATTTTTAAATCTTCCCTAACTTCTGTTACTTCATGCTCTCCCTCTCTCTCCTTCCCCCCACCCCAGTATCTATCATAAGATACATAAGCTTCTTGATTCTTCCAGCTTTTGAATGGATGGTCCCTTCTATCTTTATGTAAAGGTTCTTCCTGGTTTTAAGTACTGGTATATTTTTACTACTTTCTCTTCATCATCCTTTTTGTTGCGGTTTTCACTTTTCTTCCTTCCCGACTGCTGTATTTTCTATAATCCTTTTCTTTCTTTCGATTTGGAAGCTACAGGTTTAGCAAGGTTCTGAAGGACAACGCGCAGCCTCCTGCTCCATTTCTCTTGATATTGTTGTCTAGAATTTCATCCTACTACTTTATTGTCTTCTTTTTTTTTTTTAAAGTAACAGTTAATTAAATTTGCCAACATGTGTTTTGTTTTTTTCCTCCTTTCAGGCTGCTATTTCATGAATCCCACTCTTATCTTTGGGTCTGCTTTTTTGCTAAAATATTATCGTCAGCCTTCTTTTGGCAAGGCTGCTCTGAGGCTTCCAAGCCAACCTGATGTTTAGCTGGGCTTTCAGCGCAGCTGTCTTGTTAATTTTCTCTCTATATTAGCCTTTCATTAGTCCCATGTGTTTTGTGCTAAGGAACAGCTGAAGGAATGGTGAATTATTTTGACTAGAAGCATCTTACTAAGATATCACACATTTTCACCTTAAGAGAAATTAGGATACAAAAATAAGCCAGAAGGGAAAAAGAGAAAAAATACCCATAACCCCTCTCCCAGAAATAATCACTGTCCACATTTTTATATAAATTAGTCCACATCTTTTTCTCTGCATTTGTCTGCATATACTTTATAAAATATGTGTTTGAAAACTGACTTTTGCTCTTAATATCAAAACACTTTTCTGTGTTAAGTCATTTCTACACCATAACGTACAACATGAATGTACTGAAATTAATTTTGTCAGTTCAGTATAATGGGTTCATATCACTAGTGCCCATCTTTCATTTGTCTAAGTAATAACCCAGCAATTGTCCTAGTACCTATATAGAAAAACCGTGAGTTACTTCTTAAAGTTAAATTTCTAGAAGTGGAATTACTAGGTCCAAGTGATCTAGGTATTGCTGATTAGTGACTCCCTCCTTTAGTGACAAAGATATGTATTCTGTATGTCTACCATTCAAATTGGAGAAACTAGCATTTACCTGCACTAGACAGCATACGTTCAACATGTATCATATTCTGAATCTATAAAACTCACCAAGTTATGAGAAAAGAACTGGAGGAAACCCTAGATATCTTCATGAAGGAAACGTTATTTTAAAATGTTTTAAATTTTCAAAAGCCTTGTACTTCCTGGCCTTGCCAACCCTATGTGTTCCATAATCTAAGTAACATAATAACAACTTTAAAACAACAGAGGAATGAGACAATTATATAAAAATTCTCTTAGAGAATAAAATGTGCACAAGATTGATCTTCTAATTTTGAAATGAACTTTCTTGTCCATCCCACTCACTCCATCAAAGACCTGCCTTGAAACTATTTTGCCTGAAAAAGAATGATCATCTCTGTTCACATTGCTATTGTGAAATGTTCTCCAGGTTTGAGATCCTTTCACCTACAATGAAATTCTACATGTGCAGCACATTGTTCTAACTTAAGAGAAAAACTAGTCCAAAGGACAGCAGGGGGGTTATCTGCAAACTCCATTTTCTGCATGATTTTCCTGTAAACCTACAATTACTCTAATAAAAAAAAAAAAAAAAGAGGAAAAAGGCAACAGCAGCCACTCTTCCTTCCAAATTCTCTCACTGGAGAGCCTAAAAATGGTCTTAAATGATATTGGCTTTATTTTCTCCCCTGATTTCCAACTCTTATGAAAATCCTAGAAGCCAAGCACTTAAAAATAGTTCTAGAGAATTTCCCCCTAGGCACAAAGTTCTGAACGTGGCTCAGCAAAGTTGGGCACAAACAGGATAGAGAACATTAAAGGATTCGCCAGCCAAAGTGGGCTGAAATGAAAGAGGCGCAGGTGGCTTCTCGGATCTGCTTTGGAGGACACCTGAAATCTGCAAATGGCAACGGAACCTAAATTCCCTGACAGTGACAAAAAGATCTGCTCAGGGAAGTATTTCATTTCCTTGTGGAGCCACAGTCTGCCCAAGAACTCTGTGTTTTGACAGATAATCTCAATAGTGTCTTTTTAGCCGTCTAACGCCACGTGTAGGTTTTATTTTCAGTGAGCGCGAATGTCCATTAGGCTGTACTCGAATTGCACGCAGTGCCTGCAAGCTTCAGTGGTGCTCCTGTAGAAATAGGCACACGGGTCTGGTAGCTGCTTGGAGAAGCCTTTAGGCAAAACTGTCTGTTTACACGTGCCCTACAGAATCGACTTCGTTTCCTGGGCAAAGCATTTTTTTCATAAGCTGGAAACAAGCCATCCTGTGTCCCAGTTAGAAGGATGCTTGAAGGACTTGATTCTACTCTGGTCAAGTATCTAAATGGAAAAAGGTCCTGTTGTCTTCACTCTGTAGGCGCTATGGAAATGATAGGAACTGACCTCCCACAATCAATAATCTGTTGACTGTCTACTGGTGATTTTTTTTTTCTCGCTCTAAAGTGAAAGTGATTAGATACTCAAAAATTGGAAGCGTGCAATGAAACACATGGCACATGATTTCATCAAGCAAGTTAGTGTTTGATTCCTATAGGGCGTCTCAGAAGCTCAGGGCATTCTCTTTTTAAAAATGTATCATTCAGATAAACTCCCCTGAACTAGGTGGAGACTAGCATTTTCAGCTTATGAGGAGAATTAACCTTTACATTATGGGATTGCCATTTCTAAGAAGTTTGCTTAGAAATGCTGCTCACTTTGCCAGAGAGGTTTTTTCCTAAATATCCACCTTAATGCGTGCAACTCATAATTGTATTGTTTGGTTTCAGTAATTAGATAAGCAGAGTAATTATGAATGTATTTTTTACTATTGATTTGCTCCAAGTTTTTCAGTATTTTAATGTACTGAGGATATATTTCTCCTCAATGAGATACTTTTCCCTTTATATCTGCAAATATTTCAGGTGTAAGGGCTCTTGAATGGATGAGTGAATGCCCTCCCTTCCCCACCCATGCCAGCTTAAAGGGATGATTTAGTATTTGGGGCTCTACGTGACTTAGAGAAAAGAAGAAAAGGACAGAAAAGAGGGTAGGAGGAAGGGGCGGGGGAGAAATGAGGGAGGGAAGAAGAGAGAACAAAAGGAAGAAAGATGGATAGAAATCAGCCCTGCAATGAGAATCAGAGCTGTAATTTTCTGCACCACACATCTCAGTCATCAACCGCATGCTCTTCCCTCTTTCCCACGTGTACGGTTCTTGCCTCCTAAACGAATAAGACCCTCGAAAGCAAAGACTCTTAAAATTTTTGGCAGTCCTACCTAAAACAAAAAGGAACTTCATAAAGTATTTGATTATTTAAACTGATCTATTTAAATAGAAAACATCTAACATCTTCTAATATTGACCACTCTAACTCTGATACCTTGGCCATAGTACCATGGGTTTGATAAATGGTTAGTGCCCCAGGTGTTGCACTATTCCTGAGAATCTCTGGGACAGGAATTATTACTTTCATTTTACAGAGAAGGAAACGAAGCTCTGAATTTTAAATTTTAATTACACCCCACTTTTCCCATCCCTTCCTCCCACCTTCCCAGGTTTCGTTGCAACTAAGAACAGTCATAAAAATCCATGCAAGAAGATGTTAAAAAATAAACATGAGAACCGATAACCAGCAAGATGGCAGTGGAGTAAGGCGCTCCTAGAGTCAGCTCCTGCTACAGGGCAGTTGGTAAACACCCAGAGCTCTCTGGAGCCAGCTGAAGCACCTGTTTGGGGACTCCAGGAGACCAGAGGAGCATCCCACAACATCCTGGGGGGAGTGGAAGGAGGAGATGCCCGTCTGCCAAGAAGACTCAGCACTCCACGCCCCAGAGGCCAGTGCCCATCCTCCACTGGAGGCACAAGCTGCCCGGGGAGCTGTTCTGTGGCTGGAATCGAAAGCTCCACTTCCCCAAAATGGGGGAGGAAGAGACAGTTGGGCACCAATTTCAGCTACAATGTGGAAATTCAGTGGCTACAGTATAATCCTGAAAACAGCTGAAGTTTGAACCTGTCCAAGTTAGAAAGAGGCCAGGAGCCACCATCTGAACTCCGCGCCTGGCACGAGGGGAAGTGGAGCGGACTGAAAATCCCAGGGTGGGGACTGGCTTCTTTCCATCCAGGTCAGATTGCAGCTCTAGCCTAGTCCCCAGTGCCACCTCCAGATTTGGAGGAAGCTGCTGGGACTTGGGCCAGCCTCTCTAGGAAATTATCGGCCAAGCCACAGAGGCCGGTGATCATCCTACTCTGGTGGCGCAAGGTGCCCTGGGAGCTGTTCTGTGGCTGGAATTGGAAACTCCATTTCCCAAAAACAGGGGAGGAGATGGTTGGCCACTGATTTTGGCTACTGATTGGTGGAGTTGGCTGGCTGAGGTACTACGCTAGGAACAGCTGGGGTATGAATCTGTCCAGGTCAGAGGGAGGCCAGTGGCTACCATTTTGACTCCAGTCCCAGCATGAGGGGAATTAGGGCTGACTGAAAATCACAATGACAGTAGAGGCCTGTTTCTTTCACCCAGACTGGCCTGCAGCCCTAGACTAGGCTTCAGCCCCACCTCTGGCAGGGAGGAGGCTGAGAAGCCCTGCACCAGCCTATCCAGGTAACTGCAGGTACCTTTGACTGGCACAGACTGAATAATCGGAAGTCTACCAGGGCAACTGCAGTCATCTTGGATCCACACTGCATAGATTGCTGCCCACACCTGCAGCTCCATCCCTGCCCCAGATGGGAAAAGGGGCATGAAGTTTCATCAGTCTTTCTGGGCAACTACGGTCTAGGCCTGCATGACTTGGATTATTCCACACGGCTGTCCCTTCCTCTGACAAAGGAGAAAGTTGGGAGAAGCTTCCTCGGTCCCTGGGGCAATGAGGGCAGCTTGAGACTCCACAGCTTACAGCACCAGCTACATCTGTGGTTCCTACTGCACAACCAGCAAGGGAGAAAGGGCAGGAAGTCCTAAACTAAAAAGAAAAACTGCACCCAGATTAAATACTCTAGTAAGCCAGATGCCAAGACACCAACAAAAAATTACAATCCACACCAAGAAACAGGGAGCTATGGCTCAGTTAAAGGAACAAGATAAGCTCCCAAATGACATAAAGAAGTTGAGACAACTAATCATAGATGTTCAAACAAATCTGCTTAACAAATTCAATGAGATGGCTAAAGAGATTAAAGATATTAAGAAGACATTGAATGAGCACAAAGAAAAATTGAAAGCATACATAGAAAAATAACAGATCTTATGGGAAAGAAAGGTGCAATAAGTGAAATTTTAAAACATAAAGATAAAGATAATAATAATAGGGTGGGTTGGGGGAAAATACTTTGGATAGTAATACTATTTTGACAATACTCGTTAATCATTAGTTAAAAAGGTTTAACAACAATGCAAAGTATTGGTGATAGGGTGAGTTATGATGTTATATATGTTTTGTAAGTTCACAACTATTACTATACACTTATTGTTTATGTATGTTTATGTATGAGCGATATATTTCAATAAATTTAAAAAAAAATAAACAATAGAGACCACAGCCCAGTATAGGCCAAATGATGTTCAGGTACTAGATTCCCAAATAAAGATTTCTAAAAACAAACAAACAAAAAAGAAACGAGGTGATTCTCCAGCTTATTAAGCTCATTAAAAGGATAAAACTAAGCTGGCATGTTTCCCTCTCTTTCCCTTCCCCTTTGATCATTTTCCCTTTCTTTCTTCTTGGAAGGTGCCTGGAAGTAAAGTAGCCATTCTATGGCCAAAAAGTCTCAACGGCCACATGACAAAGATGGCAGAACAGAATGATAGACAATACTTGGGCTGTTCAGGCTATCTTCGGGGGCTGAACCAATCCTACAATACAAAATCGTTCATAATCATCCAGCTGGTATTTTGATTTGAGTTTTCCACTTTGAGGAAACTATCATGTGTGGGCTCAATTCTATGTTTAACATTAATGTTTTCATTGCTTATATCCAGTAAGTTACTGAAAAGCATTTGTAAGACAAGGTTGGAATTGATAAAACTATTATTTCTATATCTATGCAGAATTTTTCAAGAAAAAAGAAAGAATACCCAGGATTCACAAGAAAGGAAAAGTAACATTTCAATGTTTTTATGTTCAAGGGAAACATGCCTTAAAATGCCTTAAAAAGTTCAGGGGGCAAACAAAAAGGTAATTTTTTTCTTCTTACAACTTACTTATAGCATTTTACTTTGGTTTTAGATGAAAAACTTCATGCACCTTGCTGATAGATTAGGAAGTTTGAAAATATCAACAAGTTAATAAACAAATAGCAGAAAATAAGGAAAACCATCGGAAAAAAATCTTTAAAAATAAAATAGAGCTGGTATATGATGAAAGAAGACTTGTGACTCGTAATTCTTACTAATTCAATACTAGTGCTATCACTTCAGATTTTAAAGTGTAGGGCTGGTGTAATTACCATCTAAATGAGTGGTTAACAGTGAATTACTACAAAATAGGACCTAATGACCCTTCTCTTGGAGAACTCGTGGATGGGGTTATTATTGCAATTATAAAAATTCACCTGAGCCTCTTTGTTTCCTGACTACTCTGTGAAGTCACAGCAAACAATGAAAGGTCTATGAGCAGAGAAAGAGAATGGCCTGTGGGCAGCATTTGCATTCATTCAGAGTGAATGATCATCAAAGGTAAACCACTGCCCTTCTCTTGAGACCTGCGCCATTTCACCTTTAACCAGCGACATAGCTAAACCTTCCTTCTGTCACATTTTATTTTATTTTTCACAAATGAGCCTTAAAAGAAATACTAATTAATTTTGTATGATGCCAGAGATACAAGTCTTTATTAACGTGCTGTTAATGCAGCTTTGATTTTCCACAGTTCCTCATACAATTCTTTGCATACAGGCAGTCAACAACAAATGCATATTCAATGAGGAATTCTCAACATGTCAAATAAAAGAGTATTAGAAATATTGTGAGCTCTCATTTTCAGTAAAAGGAAAAAGCTTCACCTGATGCCAGCATTTGTAAATCACTCTCAGAGAAATCAAATCCAGTTCCTTCCAATTCAATTTGCATTCATTGTGTCCCACTATGTATAAACTGACCCTCATTGCAACCCCAAGTGCAACTCATCATTTACTTGAGCTCCTTCTTCTCCAGATGTACCCTGCCAATGTAGATGAAAATCTTAACACAAGAGATACATTTCTTATTCAAATTCAGAAGCAGGCTGCTGCTGCTACTAAATTGGGTCACATTGCCACCTGCTCTGTTTACCTTGATGCCTTCATTAATTCTAATACACAGAATTAGAAGGGAACAACTTTAAAACTAAGTGAAAAATTTTAAAAGATGATTAGAAATGGGGGCTGTTCTTTTACAAGTTCCTTGCCTTAGTTAGAATAGGTTTAGTGCAGAGTAGGACAAAGGAAGCAACTGAATAGCTTCTAGAGTGTGGATTAACAAGTGCCTTTCAGCTCCTCCCAGGAGTACAGTCTTCAAAGACTTTGCCATTGTTGTGTTATAGTCTCTTTTTCCTTCTTCTTTTCTTTTCTTTTCCAAAGGCAAATAGTTGATCAGGCTTAAATATAATGGACTGGATATACTGTCTATTTCCTCACCTTCTCCAAACTGAACTACAGTAAATGGATAAAAACAAGTGAATCCACTGAGAGCAGTTGACGGTGACTGTTCTAAGAAGACTTGTGCAGCAGGAAAGCAGCAGGAGCAGTGGGACCTAGCAGTTCCAAAGTCTCCAGGATTCATGAAGTGAAGCACTGAAGAAAACAAGCCCCTGGAAAGGTTGGGGACATTGGGGCTCTGCGTTGTGAAGGGCTGTGGGATAAGCGACAAGGGAGAAAGCAGGGGAAATGGTTGACCACCCATATAAGAAGACGTGTGCCTCCTGAGTTTTCGGCCCCATTCCACCTGCAGAAAGTATGTGGCCAAGCTTGCGTCCCTCCCCAAAGCCGTGATTCTATAGAGGGCGTGGTGGGAGTTTGGGAGCCTTCTCCAGCATGGCGGGAGTCAATGGATAATGCCTATATTTGATAAAGCCGGAGAGACGATGGGCATGAAATTTAGAAATATTAGGATTCGGGCCACGAGAGCTCGGAGTGGGTCTGCCCTCTGCAGACTATCACTGGTAGGGTCTGGAGGTGGCCCAGGGCAAGGTTCACTTCAAGAATCAGTGGGAAGGGGGACTCAAGAACGACACCTGTTTCTGCTAAGAGCTGTCCTCTACCTGTCCATGCACATGCTTGCAGCCGCAGTCTCACTTCATGCCCCACCTCTGCTTGTCCAGGACCTACTGGTCATTCCTCACCCTAATCTCTTGTCTCCACTATAATCGCCTTTTCTGAGTCCCACCCCTCCTTATCTCGTGAAACCTTGCTCTGAGCCTCTGATCTTCCAGGTCCATCATGAGCAAACTCCCTTTCATCCTCCAACTCTTCTGTCCATTCCCAAAGCCTTCCTTCTCTGCTCTCCGGGAGACTGAGTGTGATGCCCCAGACCTTGTACCATCTGGACCCTTGTGACCTCTGGCTCCACAAGCCCTGAGACCCCAACCCACTGCTCTCTGCACCTTTTCTTCCCTGCTGGTCCCCAAATATGCCTGGTTACCAGAGGTCTTGCCACCGGCCCCTGGTGCTTGTTGAGATGCTCCTCCCTGATAACACTTGACCGATGACTTCATTTCCTCCATCACCTGCAAAGTCACTATCTGAGGGAGTCCTTCCTGAGTCAACTTACACCTATAGCTCTAACCCCAGCCCCAACGTTTCATATTCCCTGTCCTTGCTTATCCATCCCCCTTGGCACTCATGCCCATCTAACACACTGTGTATGTTACATATTTGCCATGTCTATTATCTGTCTCCCATACCACTGCCTAAGCTCCATGATAGTAAGGGTTCTTACTTGCTCTGTTCACTGCTGCATCCCTAGTGCCAAATATTTGAGATATATTTATAGGTAGGTAGGTAGGTAGATGGATGGGTGGATGGAATGAATTCTGAGTATCGGAGGAAATTTCTAAAATAGTTGAGGGCAGTTGCATAGGAGGATACAATGAGAATTCAAAGCACTTCTGTTTGCATTATTGCCTCTTTAAAGCTACTTCTATTTTTTAAAAAATAAACAATGTATGATTTAAATATCAGCTACAGCTATCAAATATATTATATTTGTTTTTCTTTATAAGCACTTGGTCATGACTGTCATTTTCCCCAGTGATTTGGATTTGGTATGAACATGTCAGATGCCAGAATGCTCCAGGAAAGAGAAGGGGATGTTGTTGTGTTTGAGCCTAAGGAAAAGGAGGGGATGCTGTTGTGTTTGAGCCTAAGAATAATTGGCAAATATTTTGATCTCCAAGGAGAAATAGAGTGCTCATCATGTCTTAAAAAAGGAAATGGGTAATCAACCCCCAGCCCTCTTTTACCTTGTAGTTTAACTTCTTTTATATTCTGCTTTTGATTTAGGGGGAAGATCTGTGCCTATATTATGTGACTAAAAATTATCTCTTTTAAATAAGGAGAAATTGAGTCAGTTGTCTGGATTAGACCTCTGAACAATGCAAACTAGCCACATGGTTGTAAATATGCTGGTAGCTGGGTGTCTTAGTTTTCCAGGCTGCTATGACAAACACCACACAAAGGGTTGACTTAACAACATACATTGGTTCCTGGATTTGAGGCTAGGGAATAGTCCACAATCGAGGCGTTGACAAGGCGATGCTTTCTCACCAAAGTCTGCAGCATTCTGGTTTGGCTGCTGGTGATTCTTGGTGTTATGGTTTGTCTTGCCACTGCATCGCATGATGTCTTTTCCTTCCTCCTGTGGGTTCCACTGATGTCTGGCCTCCAGCTCCTCCCCATGGCATTCTCTGACTACGTCTGCATCTCTTCTGTTTGTAAAGGACTGCAGCGATCTGGATTAAGAACCTCCTTTAGTCTGTTGGCCACACCTTCACTAAAATAACATTTCAAGAGGTCCTATTTACAATGGGCTCATATTCACAGGTATATGGATCAAGACTGGGAGCATTTCTAAATTGGGGCACTTAATTTAATCCACCACATGGGGCAATAGAATGTTCTTGTCTTCCTCTTGTATGTTTTGCTTTTTCCTCTTTGTCTTTTTTGCAGATCTGTCACAAGTGGAAGACTTTCATTCCCACCTTTTGTTTCCTCCTCTCCAAAGCCCATTTAAACAACAGGTAAAGCCCAGTGCCCCACTCAGCCGTACATCTCTTGAACAAGTTGAAGCTACTTCCTGTATATGTGGCATCAGGGTTCGATCTTTGATGGAAAGGTATTGTCTGCAGGGTGGTAAAGGGTGTGTGAGAAAGATTAGCATATTCTGATGCATGAGTAGTTTCCATAGTAGCATGCCATACTCTTTTCCAAATGGATGCTGTTTTAAGATGGAGAAAAAGCTTTTTAGAGAGCCTCACCGAAATGAATGCATCAAACAAATTCCACCTCTGTATCTGCCTTTTATCCTACTGCCAACAGTCAGGCAGGAGTGCACTATGGAATTACAGCCTCTAAAATTATAACTGAATAAACAAGCAATATAAAGGAACCAAGAATTATAGATACACTCAAATGGGAACAGCAAAGCTTAAATTATGGGTCGGAAAGGCATGATCTTTCCTTTTAAAATTCTGTACTTAAAAAAGAAAAAAAAGATGACTCTAATTCCAAAAAACAGAATGAAGCACAAAGCTTTCAAAAGGGAAAACTGGGAAACGGACTTTGGCCCAGTGGTTAGGGCGTCCGTCTACCACGTGGGAGGTCCGCAGTTCAAGCCCTGGGCCTCCTTGACCCATGTGGAGCTGGCCCATGCGCAGTGCTGATGCGCCCAAGGAGTGCCGTGCCACACAGGGGTGTCCCCCACGTAGGGGAGCCCCACGCGCAAGGAGTGCACCCATAAGGAGAGCCGCCCAGCGCGAAGGAGGGAGCAGCGCCACACTTCCCGTGCCGCTGAGCGCAAGGAGTGCACCCATAAGGAGAGCCGCCCAGCGCGAAGGAGGGAGCAGCGCCACACTTCCCGTGCCGCTGACGACAACAGAAGCGGACAAAAGAAAACAAGACGCAGCAAAAAGACACAGAAAACAGACAACCAGGGGAGGGGAGGGGAATTAAATAAATAAATAAATAAATCTTTAAAAAAAAAAAAAGGGAAAACTGAGGCAGTTGAGCACTAACTCAATTTAATTAATGCCATCCCATTCTTTAGTTTACAACCAATTTTTGAAAATGCAAGACAGTTATATATGCCCTTTCTTTACTGCTTTCTGTTCTTTTGCAAAACCATTTTGTTACACGCATTCAGACCTACCAAAAGCAAAACTTTAAATTATTTCAACAGCAAAAGTTTAAATTATTTCAATAGCAAAACTTTAAGTTATTTCAACAACACTATAGTTCATTTTTTCCACTAATTCTTGAGGAGGTAGAAAAGTTTACTCTTTGGTTGGCCTGCCTTGGACAAGTTAAATAAATTCTCCAACCTCTCTCAAGTCGTCCCCTATTTTTGATGGACTGGTGCCATGTTTGCTTGTTTTCATAAATGGTCTTAGCCACAACCTCCAATGCATCCTAAGGGAATGATTCTTTATTGTACCACTAGCTCTAAAAAGGATGAAACTTAGTATGCTTAGGCAGTCTGAAGACACAACAAGGCAGGCTCACCCAGTTTCCTTATTAGGTGTTTAGTAAAGGATTTTGAAAACTCGGGGAAGTAATTTTCTTTAAGGAAAAGAATGTTCTTTTATTCCTTGCCAGATACTGCTCCTTTCCTGGTGGGAGGAAGCGTCAGCCTGGGTCCCCCATTCTTCCTATTGATTAGCTAGCAATGTGGCCATCAGCCCATGGCTCATGTTGGCTGTCTGTTTTGTGGGCATCTCCAGATGGGGACAGTGCCCAGCTCTTCCAAATTAGTGTCATGGCAATAGCATAGAGAAGTCTTTAGGGTGTACAGAAATATCTTGGAAAATCTCTCTGAGATCTTACACTTTATTTTTAAAATTCAAATAAATCTGGCATTCCACCCCATATTAAGATTACAACGTTGGGTTTAACCAAAAATTATAAATCACTCATGATAAAATTGACACCTTCAAAAAGGTGTTATACATTACCTACCTCTTGCCTTGCAATAAAATTGACACCTCCAAAGCAGGTGTTATAAATTACTTACCATTTACCATAGAAGTCACCTCCAAAAAGAAGTGGGTCATGGTTTTCGTATAACTCTGTGTACTCCAGATCACTCTTTCCTGCCTTAGGTATACACAGACCTCAGCTTAAAAAGCATGGTCAGGGAAGCGGCTGTGGCTCAATCAGTTGGGCTCTCGTCTACCATACTGGAGGCCTTGGGTTTGTGTCCCAGGGCCTCCTTGTGAAGGCAGGCTCACCCGCACGCTGTGGAGAGCTGCAGGCCCACAAGTGCCATGGAGTGCTGCCCAGCCAGCAAGAACCACAGAAAGATGACTCGGCAAGGTGATGCAACAGAAAGGAGACAAGTAAAAACACAGAAGAGTACACAGTAAATGGACACAGAGAGCAGACAGGAAGCAAGCCACAAAGGTGGAGGGAGGAATAAAAATAAATAAATACAGACACACAGAAGAACACACAGTGAATGGACACAGAGAGCAGAGAGCAACCAAGCCACAACGGGGGCGGGGTGGGGGGGGAAGGCATGGTCATAGGAAAACATTCCTGTTGCTATATATTTATTCCTGGCCACAGGTATAAATAATTTACTGCATACATCAGAAACCTGAAAGTTGGTATCATCTTACACAATTTTGTGCTAGGGTTGCCAGATTTAGAAAATAAAAGTGTGGGATGCCCCATAAATCTGAATGATAAATGATGAATAAATTTTGGTATAAGTATGTCCCGTATTTATGTGAAATTGTTTAATTGGGCATCCTGTATTTTACTGAGCAATCTTATTTTGCACAAATATACAAAATCATACTTTCCTCAAATCTTTGGGCTCTTCCTGTCCAATGCCCTCTTTGACAGTTCTCCCCTATGTCGTGAGTATAGATCCTTTCATATGACCAGACTGTACAACCTAGAATGCATTGTGTTGCCAACCATTCCCTTCTGCCCAGGCCACTCTTAACAATAGACCTTTCTAGTCCCCCATGGAGCTGCTGCTGGAGGTGGTGGAAGGTCTGAAGATGTATGTAGGTTTGGGAGTGGGAACACCCAGTTCTGTCTCAGGGCAAAGGTAACCCCTGGCTACGTATGAACCTTACATGAGGGAAGAGAAGAGCAAACTGGGTTTGTCCACTTCATCCCAGCAGCACCCCACGAGGGGAAATGGTATGGAATGAATTGCATCCTCCCTCAAAAAGAGATGCAGATGTCCTTACCCCACCTCCACCCCCATGCCATGAATGTGACCTCATTTGGAAATATGGTCTTTGCAGATGGAGTCAAATTAAGATGAGGTCCAACTGGAGAAAGATGGGCCCAAATTCAACATGACTGGGGTTAAAAGAAGAGGAGGGCAAACTCAGGGGAGGAGCCCAGGACAAGAGTGAGGCAGAGTTGGGGGTGCCTCCAAGCCAAGGAGAGCCGAGGACCACCAGCCAACAACAGAGGCTAGAAGAGGCAGGGAAGGATTCTCTCCTCAGGTTTCAGATGGAGCACGGTCCTGCACACACCTCGATTTCCAACTTCTAGACCAAACATTTCTTTTGTTTTAAGCCAGTCCGTTTGTGACACTCATGCATCAGCTTGGTCAGGTCATGGTGCCTAGTCATCTGGTCAAGCAAGAACTGGCCTGATTGTTACTGCGAGGACATTTTGTGGACTGTAAGTTGATTGCATCTGTGGTTGATGACATCTACAATCAACTGAGGAGCTTGTCTTCAGCCATGAGAGACATCTCATCCAATCAGTTGAAGGCCTTAAAAGAGAAGTGATGATTTCAGCAGGCTGAAAGAAGAATTTTCATCTCTACTTCAGCTAGCCTGCTTCTCCTGGGGAATTCACCAAAAGCCTTCATCGGAGTTCCTGGCTTGTGGAATCTGTCCTTGCCCATCCTCACAGTTGCATGAGCCAAACCCTATAATATATCTCATATATTTACATTATATATATCTCCAGTCAACTTTGTTTTCCTGGAGAACCCTGACTATTCAGGTACTCTGTGATGACAATCCTAGGAGAGGAAGGCAAGGCAGTTCTTGACATCTCCTTTAGAGCAGGACCTTAGCTCTGTAACTCCTGTGTTTGCCTTTCTCCTTCTACCTCCCTGGAAGTTCCTTGTGATGCTCAGCTCCAGTGGCTGGCTGGTGAGTTGAAAGATGGAAGTCGTGGTCAAGCAGTAAGAAACCATGTTCTTCCATGGCTTCTGCCTGGGTTAAGTCCCCACCTTCAGAGCTGGGGATAATTGTTAACTGCTTCTGATGGCTCAGGTTTCTGCTTTCTACAATGGAAGGTGGTCCTGTTTACAGAGGCAGAGGATGCCAGAAAGGAATAGGCTTTCAATAATGCCTTTGGATTTTCATGTTTGGGCTGCTGGGCTTGAGAAGAAACTGAGAAATCCCAGAATGGGCAGTTGGGTGAACAGATCTGGAGCCCAAGAATGTGGTGAGTATGATGTTTATGAGCTTAGAGAGATTGGGTCAAATCCTGACTCCGCTCCTTCCTAGAGGTTGACTGTGGTGAGTTCCTGAGGCTTTCTTTGCCTCAGTTTGCCCCTCTGCAGAATGGGAATAGACCCGCAGTCTCCGGGGTAGGAAGGCAAGGCAGAAGATGATGCATGTGCAAAGGAGATGGAGCAGGACCTGCGATTGAGGAAGGAGAAGACAGGAGAGTGGAGTGCCTGGGAATCCAGGATGGAGAGCACTTCAATGGAAGTGGACAATGGGGTTGTGCTGGGGAGAAGCCCCCTGAGAATCCAGCATAAAGTCTGTTGCAATAAGCAGTTGTCTCTAGCGACATGGCTGAGAGCTGCCCCCAGGGTGCACAGAAGGGGCCAGAAGTCAGGCTGAAATGGGCAGAAGAGGGAATGGGAGTTAGGAAGCAGAGGTGGTAGACATGGACCCCCTTCCTGAGAAGCTGGACCATGGAGGGAGGAGAGAAACAAGGATGTGAAGGTTTGAGCTGGTGTTTGGCTAAAAGCAAGACTACCACGAAGGGAACAGTTAGGCAAATTTGTTATATGCCTAGGATGGAGGCATTCACAGCCAAGAAAATAATAGCACTTGCTCTTTCCGCTTCTGTGTCTAATTGCCACTAAGCACGTTGTTGTAAATCAGGAAATGTAAGGGAGGCAGCTTTTCTACTTGGGCATCTTGAAATGTGAAGACCATGTGGGTGGCAGTACCTGGAAGGATCAACCCCATGATAAAGAATAGATAAATTCTTTTCCTCTGCAGGACTTTCCTGTTCTCCATGTCATTTCAGCTGCAGTGAGTGGGTTAAAAATCTCTCCCACAGCTTGTCATGGGGTGAACTCTTTCCCTGAGGAAGATGTTGAAGTCTGTAGCAGTTTGATATTGTTTATGGATTCCAAAAAATCGATATTGGATTAGGTTTGTAAACTGGACTGTTCCTCTGGGCATGTTAGATTGGATTGGCTTCAGAGGTTTCACTTTCACTTGATTAAATTATAATTAGGGCTTTGATTGGGCCATGTCAGGAGGACACTGAGTCACTGCCCCCTTGGTGGAGGGTGGGGGGGGACTCACAGAGAAAACAGCAAGGCACAGGAATTAGAGTTTTTGGATATTGGAGATCAGGGAAGTAAACACACAGAAGCAAATACTTGAGGAAGGAGAGAGCCCTGGGAAAAGAGATGAGCCATTTGCCTGATAGTCTATAGCTGGTCTTGTAGAGAGAACAGAGCAGCTGAGCCTGGAGAGGAATGAGCCCTAGGAGAGAGATGAGATTTGTCCCAGCCTAGAGCTGAGATGAGAAGAAGTTGAACCACAGAGCCTCAAGAGGAAGAGGAAGCCTGAACCCTTGTAGATGTTGGCAGCTCTTGTTCCAACACAAAGCAGCTGACTTTGACGAGGGAAGTAACTTACACATTATGACCTGGTAACTGTAACCTTCTACCCCAAATAAATACCCTCTATAAAAGCCCACAGAGTTCTGGTATTTTGCATCGGCACTCCTTTGGCTGACTAATACAAAGTCTAAACCCCCAGGATCTCTGAATGTGCCCTTGTTTTGGAAAGAAGGTCATTGCAGATGGAATTAGTTAAGTTAAAATGAGGCCATGCTGGATTGGAGTGGGCCCTTAACCCAGTACGAAGGTGTCCTCGTAAGAAGAGGGAACCCGGACACAGAGGAGAAGGCCACGTGTCGTCCAAAATCAATTTGTCACTGACCTCCCTGAACACCTTACACAACCAGCTGCTTCTTTAGTGAATAGATTGTTTGTAAATAAATGCCTAGGTGTGCCTGTGGGTGCATGTGTGCATGTGTTTATGAGTACACTTCTTGAAAGAAACTTCCAAAAACCCGCCTGCCTTCAGCGCTGGGCTTGTCGACGGCTTCCTGCCTCAGGCTTGCAGGCAGGCTGATGGCTTCATGTTGAACGAGCAGAGGCAGGCTTTTCCCAGCTCCAGCATCAGTTACAATCAAGCGCCTGACAGGTGATCGATGGTTCCTGCCGGGAGGACCTTCCACCGATGATTAAAAGTGTGAGGTGTGGCCTCTGCACTCCGCAGTGGTTCCAGGTGGAGCGCACAGACTCTGTTCTACCTTCTTTCTGGAAATGCATACATCATCCCCTGTACTTGGGAACCTGCATCCTTTCATCCTTGTAGAGTCGAGCATTCGTTCAGCTGGAAGGATTAAAGCTGGGCTCACATCCTGCAGAAAAAGAGCAAGGGACCACCGTTCCTGCTCAAAGTTCGCACGAATTACGCCGACTTAAGAACCGCCTTCATAAAGCAACTTTTTTTTTTTCTTTTGCAGTACCAACCCTGCTGGAGCTAAGAGGTACAAGGGTGAACATGGAACCTTTATGCAAATGTCACATTTTACTTTTAAATTCCTAAGCACAATTATACATTATGTCCCAGAAAATTGGTAATAACTAAAAAAAGCAGATAATGGATAAGTACTCCGGCAGACCAATTATAATGTACACTAAAAATTATCTTTTTTACAAAATCATTCTCAACTCTTCAGCTCTTTTGATTTATGTGAAGCACAACTTTTTATCTCTAGGTTCCATTCCTCATTTTCAGAGATCTGGTGAAACCTTTTACATTTAAGGAAGTGGAGGAAATCCAATTTCTTTTCCATCTAGACAAGATAGATTTTTATCTTTATCAACAGTCTTGTAAAAGTGTGGGGGAAATATATTATCATCTGTGAGTGGTTTCCTTAAAGGGGCAACGGGGGCTGCAGCAAAGAGAAAATAATTACTATTTTAATGTGAATTTCGCAATACTTTGAAAGAAGACATATTTATTTCTATAACTTGAACACACTAACCTCTGGAAACAAACTCAAGAAGTCGGCTAGCTCTTACACAAGAAAGCCTATATATATACATATACATATCTTTTCAAAATAACCATATGCAAATGATTGTTTCTACCTTTGCCATATCGAAACGGGATTGGCTCCTCCCTCGACAAGGTCATGCCTACCGAAAGGAAGAAGTAAAAGATATTCTGGGAGAAACCTTGATGGATGCTGTGCACAATGAGAAGCTTTTTAAGGTGTGTACATTTCGAGACTTTCATAGGTATTTCTGAATTATTCTACCACCTGCACATCTGGTAGTCTTCATTATTCGGACTTGTAAATACTTAAATGGAATAATAGAATCTTTCCTCCTTTGCCAAGTAACATTTCAGCAGTTACTTTAATATCAAAAACATTTTAAAGATTTGTTTCATCCTGGCAGAAAGTCTTTTCGACCCAGGGAGCTGTGAATTCGGCCTCGTGTTTTAGCTCGGAGACAAAGCCGTTTTATTTATTATTCCAGATTTTTGTGACCTGAATATTTTACTCTCATGGTTCATAAGCTGGGAACTAAATGAAAACGTCACCCAGATGCTTTATCCACTGTAAGGTGTTGGGAAAGCAGGCCACACTTATCCTCAATTTTAGACAGCAAGATAGATGAGAAATAAAACCCTGACATTTGGGAAAACCATGTTTTTCTTATTAACAGAAATATTCAGGGCATAGTCGTTGTCTCTCTTTTTTTTTAAAGATTATTTATTTATTTAATCCCTCCCCTCCCGTTGTCTGTTCTCTGTGTCTATTTGCTGCGTCTTTGTCCGCTTCTGTTGTCGTCAGCGGCACGGGAAGTGTGGGCGGCACCACTCCTGGGCAGGCTGCACTCTCTTTCGCCCTGGGCGGCTCTCTTTATGGGGCGCACTCCTTGTGCGTGGGGCTCCCCTATGCGGGGGACACCCCTGCGTGGCAGGGCACTCCTTGCGCGCATCAGCGCTGCGCATGGGCCAGCTCCACACGGGTCAAGGAGGCCCGGTGTTTGAACTGCAGACCTCCCATGTAGTAGGTGGACGCCCTAACCACTGGGCCAAGTCCGTTTCCCATAGTCGTTGTCTCTCGTCAGGATATCACAACTCGGAGAGGATGTGCTGGCAGTTCACCGCTGAGGAGGAACGGCCTTTCAGCATCCAGTCTGCAGCTCTCTTCAATGGTACCTCATTTTCCGAACTTCGAACTTCGCAAAACTTCCGGAGCCCGCTGCCACTGGAGGCAAACATGAATATTTTATTCTCCCTCAATAAAACAGTTAAACACATCCATTCTCTGCCTTCCAAGGGCTTATGGCCTAAGGCCACGGCTATACAATTTAAAATGAACAGGAGAAAGAAAAAAGTCGGGGGCTCAGGTTCTTTCATTTGGTCAATCCTGTGGCTCACGCTGGCTGTTTAAATTCCAGCCTCCTGCTGCTGTGCTGAAAGTTCTATTTCTTTGAATTGATGTCATTCATTTAATCAGCTCTTGGGCTCAGAAGGGACACCTGGACAAGTGTGGCTTCTTGGGTCAGAACCGCTGCGTGGTTCTCGCTGTCTTCTCCGCCCTCACCTGGGCAGGTAGCATGCCCCGTTCTTGGACGTCGCCGTCACCGGTTTCCTAAATCCCCGTTTTGCAGAGTCCATCTTCTCTTCTTCTCAAGCACATGGAATTAGCTTATCTGCATTGTCTCAGGAAAGCGTTACTAACCATGGAATTTTCATTTCCTCTAGGGGTAAAAAGAGTCTGTCAGGTAGAAAGAGGTGCGCAGGTGTACCTGTGCTGGACAGCCCCCTGCTGAAAGGGCACGTTTTCGTATTCAGGCTATGACAAACACCACACGATGGGCTGGCTTTGTGTGGTACTGAAGAGCACACACCCAAACTGGTTACCCCAGTGGGGCTAGAAATGGAGGGAGAACTTAGAAGAAGTGATTCCCAACTTGCATTTACACGTGGGTATTTTTTTCCCTTTTTTTTTTTTTTGTAATTAAAAACAAATATTTTACTACTGTTATTTTTGTTACAAAATTGATTCCTTTTGTATTGTGTCTGTTCTTTTAACTATAACTACTAGGAAACATTAATAAAAAGTGGGGAAAGAAGATGATTTGAGGAAGGAAATCAAAATGGTTGGTGAACACTTGAAAATCAAAGAAACACAAACCTAAGGTGATGAAATGAATCGTGTTTTAACGTACGAAATTTGTAAGCATAGTTATTCATAGGGTTCTCACAGGTTGTCAGGAGAGCAGGGTGCATTGAAGAAAGCAAAAATTGAAAAAGATGTCAACAGAAACGTAGACACATATAAAAATCATCAAGTTATATACACACTTGTGTATAAATGGAGTCAGAAACTCCATTTATACCAAGGAAATAAATGTGGATATAAAGAATAATTTAACTACCGGCTGTTTTAGCATTGACAACTACTTAAGTGCCCAATAATTGCAGATAGTTGGATGCAATGTGCAATAGTCATAAATGAAGCAATACAAGGCCAATAAACAAGCTATTCAAAATTATGCATTATATGGAAAGGTGTGAATAATATGTATAATCAAAAGGTTTCACAAAGTGGTATGTACCTAATGATCCCATTTTGTAGGCAAACATCCTCTGAGTGCTGCTTATACAATATAATGAAGCTTAAACACACAGACATCTGTGTAACTACAACATAGCTTACCAAGTGGGGCCTCAAGGGTACATTTGAAACCTTGTATATTCCTCCTTACTTACATCATTAATTATTATATAATAATATTAATTATTGGCTTGTCTCTTTTGTAGTTTTACCATATTTGTACATATCCTTAAACAATATATTGTGTAGTTCATCTGTCCTATTTTGAACTTTACACAAATGAGAACTTTCTATGTATTTGCTAGTGTTTTTATTTTCTCAGTTATGCTTTTTGAGACTCATCAGGGATGAGTATTTCAGGATTTGTAATAAATTACATTTTCATCAGTGGTGGGATATTGTCGATCTTTATTTTGTTCTTTTTGCTAGTGGATCTTTTCTAGATTTAAAAAATGAGCACGTGTTCATTTGATCCTTAGAAAAAGAAAAATTATTTTCAAAGTTGCATTGTACAGAGTGGGTCTGAAAGCCACAAACACGCCAAGTGGCATACTTGAGAATGAGGTATATCTGGAAACTAGTGTGAGTAGGTTGTTATTATCTTACCACTAAGGTGGACTCCAAAGGTATTAATCTAAGCGGTTGCCACTTAAAAGGGAATTTTTCATTTGAATTGAACATAAACCCCATCAAAACTATGAACCTTATCATTCTTAATTTGATAATGATTCAAGTTACATGAAGATGCTAAGTTGTGGGTGATTCTGTTTGTCTTCTAAGGAGATCGAGCTACGAATTTCTAGCCACAATATTCTCCATGGGGTTTTCAAGTGATGCTAGCTTTCACATGCAGCCTCATAAAAGGAAAAGTGGAAAGGAGAAAATTAAACATCTGCTCTCTTCCCCTGCCCCCCACTCCCCCAAAATTTTTGAGGACGAATGAAAAGAAATGAAGAAGTAGGTCCTGGATAGAGGAAAGCTGATTTCCAATTCTCCTGGCACACAAAAATCCTGTTTTTCTAACTACTCAGCAAAGAACTCATCTAAAATTATTCTTCGGTTCTGACAGCTATTTGCAGGTTTTAGAAAAGAGGAGGAAAGGCTGGCCTTTGTCAATCAGTGTTTGAATAAGGGTCATTGTGTTAAACTGACAATTTGCTCATCTAATAAAATTCCTCTTTCAGACGACGAGAGAGCTGAGATGTGGGTAGGCTGCACTTTTACCTCTACACCGAGGTCCCCCAAGTCCCAATTCTGGCTTCCTGTGCCCCTTTCCAAATCTGGTGAGAGTTCATACTCTAGAGCAAAGCTTCTCAAATGTCAACGTGCACTCAGCTGGGGTCATGTTCAAATTACCGGTTCAGATTCAGCAGGTCTGGGAAAGGGCCCGAGAGTCTGCATTTCCAACACGCTCCCAGGTGGAGCAGGTGCTGCTGGGCCCAGGTGATGCCGGAAGAGCAAGGCTCCAGACAGTGCTGGAGGAAAGAAGAGTGGGTTCTTACCTCGAAGAACTTTCCTGAATTTGCATGTCGTGTGTCAAACTCAGTGCCCTGTTTATGAATGCGTTATGTTTTCGCCCCACAGTGTGGACTGGGGTGCTTCCAACAGAAGGAAATGAGCCTGAAATGGAAAGAAAGGAAAGAGATGTTTCCAGGGCACTGGCATGTAACAGGTGTGGAAACAGAGGAAACTGCCCATGCTTACGGAAATTTATGCAGCAATTAGGAGGGCAAAAGATGATTTAAGAACAGTCACCACAGTCCAGTCTAGCAGTAAGCTAGGCTAATCCATCCTTGCACAGAAGTGAAAGTCGGTTGCTTCATGATGTAACAAGAATGTCCAAACCAGGAGCTCCTCACTCCAAGTATGCCCTCATGGACATCCCAGAAGAGAGACATCCCTTCATCTGAGTTGCCTGATGCAAATGGTATGCAGGAATATGTCTATTTCACCAGTGTAGCAGTTTGACGTTGTTTATGAATTCCAAAAATAGCTATTGGATTATGGTTGTAAACTGGTCTGTCTCGAGTTTCACTTAACTAAATGATGATTAGGGCTTTGATTGGGTCACATCAATAGGGCATTGAGTTTCCTTGGTGGGTGGGGGCTAACAGATAAAAGACATGGTAAAGGACAGAGTTGGAGTTTTGATGCTGGAGTTTTGAGCTGGAGCCTAGGAAGTGAGCACACAAAGGAGTAGAGAATCTCACCCCAGGGAGAGAGACAGAGCTGGTCACCTGATAGTCTTGCCTTGTGGAATGAGGCAAAGCCTAGAGAGCCTCATAGTCTACTGCTGACCTTGTGGAGAAAACAGAGGGAGCCCAGAAAGAAATGTGCCCCGGGAAGAGAGGGACCCAGGAAGCCTGAACCCTGGCAGATGTGGGCAGCCATCTTGCTCCAACACCTGGCAAAAGACTTTGCCCTGGTAACTGGAAGCTTCTACCTCAAATAAACACCCTTTATAAAAGCCAACAGGTTTCTGGTACTTTGCATCAGCACCTCTTTGGCTGACACATACAACCAGTTTCCTTTAAAAAAAAAAAGTCATTTGCACATAGTGTTTTGTGAATTTATTCTGCAGACTTTTAAAATATATCATAAATGAGGTGGAGGGTTTTGACTTCACTTACCTCAGAGCTTATAATTTTCCACATCTTGAAGAGCTTGTTTGCCTTTTGGGTTCCTTTTCTCTCCTATTCTCCTTCTTTACCCCCTTCCTGCTATGATAATCTGGATCTCACCCACAAATCAAGGGCATTAAACTCATATGCCCCACCAGACTCCATCCTCCATGAAACCAAAGAGCACGTGCTCAGGGCCATTCCTTTTAAGAATCTATTTAACGATGTGGCCTCATCTCTCCATCCCAAGCTTCTAATTGCTTATAGTAGTTTCCTTGCAGAGAACTCTATTGAACAAGATTTTTTTTTTTTATTGTATAGAGGATTTGCTTTCTGTTTCTCTTAGGAAACCAACCAAACTCCATGTGATAGTTGTCTACTGCTGCATAACAAGTTATCCCAAACCTTAGTTAACACATGATGCACATTTATTATCTCAAGGTTTCCATGGATCAGAACTCTGGGCATAGCTTAACTTGGTTCTTTGCTTCAGAATCTTTCATGAGGCTGCTAGGAAGGTGTCAGCCAGGGCTGGGGTCTCACCTCCACTGGGGAAGGGTCTGCTTCCAAGGTCGCTTACATAGCTGTTGGCAGGAGTCAGTGCTTTGAAAGCTGATGGTATTGGCCAGTGGATGAACTCCATTCCTTGCCATGGGGACTGCTCTACCACAGCAGCTAGCTTCAATAGCGAGAACTGGCTAGTAACCCAGAGATGCAGTTTTATAATCTCACCACATAGGTGACTTCCAGTCCTCTGGACATATTTTACTGGTTAGAAGTATAGCATTTGGTCTGGCTTATACTCAAGGGAGGGCATGAGTGCCAGGAGCTGGGGACCTCTGGAAGAGGAGCAGAACAATGGCACTGAGGTCCTTTTGAGATGACATGGAACCAGCGCTATGTGGCACCAATCAGATTCAAGAGTGAAGAGTCAACTGGTATCAGGATACACAGGGTTAGTGAAAGAATAACTGTGACATGGGAGTAAATTGCCCCACATTGAACCCAAGGATGATGATTCATGGTGCTCCAGGGGTTCTGAAATCCCTGGATTGGCTGGCACTTCTTTAGAAGATTTGTTAAGGGAGCCATTAGATCCTAAAGGTTTAGAATAAAGTCCCAGTGCCAGGAATAGATAAAAATGCTGAGAGATGCTGGCTTCTCTTAGTTTGGTCAAGGAGGAGAAAGGGTTTGAAGCACCAGTAACTTAGCATGAAGCATTTCAATTCCCTGAGGATGATGATCTATGTCAAAATTCAAACTCGAGTAATTAATTCCAGTCTTGGTGGGTGTTATATACAGGAGGTACTGAGGACATCATGCTAGAATATTTCTCTATAAAAGTTTTATTCAGAAGGCACCTCCTTCCCCACTGTATACGGTCATGGAAATGCCCATTATTAAGAAATTGGGATATCTGTGGGAGTATACTGATTAAACAATATCAAATTTATTTGTACAGCTCATCAGTGAATTAGGAAATCTTTATTTGATTCTTTTTTTCCCCCCTTATCTTGTACTTTCAAATTAGAGTTTTGGTTTTGGAATACTTTTCTATTTACAGAGATGTTGCAAAGAAAGTACAGAAAGTCCCTTCACCCAGTTTTCCTTATGGTCATATTTTACATAACCATGGCATGTTTGCTGATACCAACATTGGGATGTTACTATTAACTACACTGCAGACTGATTTGGATTTTTTCAAGATTTTCCACCAGTGAAATTTTTCTGTTACAGAATCCCATCCAGGATTCCACATTGCATTTAGTCTTCATGTCTTCTTATTGTCCTCTGTGTTATGAGACTTTCTTAGTCTTTCCTTGTGTTTCATGACCTTGGAAGTTGGATATTTTGGAGAACTGCTTCCATCTGGGTTTCTCTGAGGCTTTTCTCATGATTAGAGTAGGGTTACAAGATGTGGTAAAGAAGATCACACAGGCGAGTTACACTTCTCTTCACTCTGTTTCAACAGATGGGATTAGCACTGGTCAGCTGGTAAAGGCAGTGTCTGCCCAGTTTCTCCACTGTTAATTAGTCCATGTGTCGTTTTGACCATGGGATTTTTTTGTATTGCACTATTTTCATATACCAGAATTTAGATGTATTCCTTATTTTTATGGGGTTTCTTTTTTTTATGTTTTCAATTTATTTCTAATTTCATTTTTATTATTTTATTTCTTCCAGAAAAAAAGATTTCTTAAAAGTCATATTCCACATGGAAGTTTTGTGCTTAAACCTGGAGGATCTTCTTTGTTGGGATAATATTTTGAGCAACCCCTAGGTATAAGGATACATAAGAAATACTTTATACACATTTCAAAAGAACCCCCTAAGTTAAATGTTAAACTGTTTTTCAAAGGAGAAAGCCCTTTTGCCAAGGTTGTAGTAAAAGATACTATGCAATAACACAGGTAGGACAGACCCCAAGTCCTTGCCTGGAAGTTCAAGCTCATCCACAGTCTTCTCACACTTGATTCCTGGGGCTCTTCTACAGGGATCCATTCCCCAAATTGGACGGGTCTTCATCCTTACACATTAGTGCCTTGAATATTCCCTCCTGCAGCCCCCATCTCCAAGGGGACTCCCCACATATCCCTCATCCTCTGAGCCTGGTCTTGCTGAGTCCTGCACCCACAACTTCTTTCCCTCTCGCGGAATGTGCTGTTTCAGCCTCGCTGGCACTTGATGGTACTCTGTGCTCCCCTGCCTCAGGCTTGTTAAATGGAGCTGGCCAAGGCACTCATCATACCATAGAGGGGGCACACCTGTCAGCCTGATGGCAAGACCTGTGTCCAGAACCCACCCAGGAGAGCCTGCCAGCTTCCTGGCTTCCTGGCTGAACCATGAGCTGCATCCTCACACAACTTCAGCTTCTGACTCCAAATGTGGCTTTAATTCTTCCTCTGCCCCTCTTCCAACTTTTGGCTTTATGTCCATCCCTCTTTCAGACCTACGTCCTCTTGTTCAATTCTTACTTGAAGACTTAAGTTCTCATCTTCAGTTCTTCCTTGAAGACCTATGTTCTCTTGTCAGTTCCTATCTGAAGACCTACATCCTCTTCTTCAGTTCTTCCTTGAAAACCAACGTCCTCATCAGTTCTTACCTGAAGACCTACGTCCTCTTGTTCAGTTCTCACATGAAGACCTACATCCTCTTGTTCGGGTCTCACCTGAAGACCTACGTCCTCTTGTTCGGGTCTCACCTGAAGACCTACGTCTTCTTGTTCGGGTCTCACCTGAAGACCTACGTCCTCTTGTTCAGTTCTCACCTGAACACCTATGTCCTCTTGTTCAGTTCTCACCTGAAGACTTACGTCCTCTTGTTCAGGTCTCACCTGAACACCTACGTCCTCTTGTTCAGGTCTCACCTGAACACCTACGTCCTCTTGTTCAGGTCTCACCTGAACACCTACGTCCTCTTGTTCAGGTCTCACGTGAACACCTATGTCCTCTTGTTCAGTTCTCACCTGAAGACTTATGTCCTCTTGTTCAGGTCTCACCTGAACACCTACGTCCTCTTGTTCAGGTCTCACATGAACACCTACATCCTCTTGTTCAGATCTTACCTGAACACCTATGTCCTCTTGTTCAGGTCTCACCTGAAGACCTATGTCCTCTTGTTCAGGTCTCACCTAAAGACCTGCATTCTCTTTTTTATTCCTTACTTCTGCACATGCTGGTTTTTTTCTATGTTTTTTTAAAATTAAAGTTAACAGATCACAAGGAATGTTACATTAAAAACCATTTAAAAAAGACAAAAAACATAAGAGGTTCCCATATAACCGATTCTCCGCCCCCACCTCATCATTTTTGGAAACTGCATTTTTTTGAAGATATATACATCACACAAAGAATGTTACATTAAAAACCATAAGAGGTTCCCGTATAAATACCCCCCACCCCTCCACCCCACTCCTCCCACACCAACAACCTCCCCCATCATTGTGGCACACTCATCACACTCGGTGAACACATTTTGGGGCACTGCTGCACCACATGGATAATAGTTTACCCTGTAGCTCACATTCTCCCCCAGTACATTCAGTGGGTAATGCACATGCTTTTTTAACATCACTTGAATATGCGTGTTCAGCAGACACCAATCAGACACCAAACACGTTTATATTGACTTTTCCCTCATAGAAAACTTTTTAGTCTTATATTTTTCTGCTTTTTCCCTAGTTTCTACAGAAAGTGTTGCTTCGTACTTAGAATGGGAAAACATATTTTAATGAGCTATTTTATATGTTACTTAACCAGTTTTGCTCTCTGTGAGCATCAGAAACTGTCAGTTTAGAAAGTCTTTCTATAAAATAATATTTGGAGTATTGTGGGCTTTTATGCCTCCTGGATTTGTGTGACAATGATTAAAAGGGATGTTTTAAGAATAGTATAAACCCCACTCTTGAGAACTGTGGATGTTTTAAAGTATAATAAATAAACAACAGTTAAAAACATAAACACACATAGCTCATATATACATGAAAACACAATTAGATATAAAGGTAGATATTTCTCCAATTGTGAATGGGATGCTTATCTTATCAAACTACGTGAAAATGTGAATAAGTATCATCCTTTTGGTGGTAGGGGTCATCATTTCACCCCTAAATTTTCAAGACTGTGCATTATTATTAGCTTTTGAAATGTTGGCTCTTAACAATTGTACTTTGGTTATGATGTGAAGAGACACAAATAAAGCTTTCCTACGTTTGAAAAAAAAGGTAGATATGGAGCCTCTGAGTGAATTGGGTCACTCCAAACAGGAAGAACTCTTAGGCCAGTGTGATCATGAGAATACTTTCCTTTCTGTCTCAACTAAATTGATTTTCACCATTCAATACCCCTGTTTCCCAAGCATTGTCAATGGGGGCAATCTCATCCCCGAAGGGGAAAAATTATTTACTTGGGGATAAAGATATTACCGTTTTTACATGTAAAGCACAGATATACATGCAGTACATTAAAAGATATATATTAATACATAGGGCGGCGAACTTGGCCCAGTGGTTAGGGTGTCCATCTACCACATGGGAGGTCCGAGGTTCAAACCCCAGGCCTCCTTGACCCGTGTGGAGCTGGCCCATGCACAGTGCTGATGCACGCAAGGAGTGCCGTGCCATGCAGGGGTGTCCCCCGCATGGGGGAGCCCCACACGCAAGAAGTGCGCTCCATAAAGAGAGCTGCCCAGCGCAAAAGAAAGTGCAGCCTGCCCAGGAATGGCGCCACACACACAGAGAGCTGACGCAACAAAAAGAAACACAGATTTCCATGCCGCTGACAACAATAGAAGCGGACAAAGAGGACGCAGCAAATAGACACAGAGAATAGACAACTGGGGTTGGGGGGAAGGAGGGAGAAATAAATAAATCTTTTAAAAAAGTACATATACATATATAGTTTACCTATGGTATAAACATTTCTTATGGCATGCAATCAAGAAAAAACTGTCTTAAAGTAGCTCCTGAGAATGTGATAACGGGAAAAAAAGTTGAGAAATGCTGGTCTAAACGCTCTGGCCTGGTGTTGGTGCATGTTTGCAGAAAGTTCTTCGCCTCTGCCCCTGCACCTGCTCAATGCCCATTTTCAGGAATTTTTTTATAGATTTATTTCTAGGGAGAAAGGCACGGTGTGCAGCTATTGTGGGCAAAATGCCTGAGATTAATTGCTTATTGACCTGGGCTGTGTTTTCTCCCGGTGACTCTGTGGCCTAGTGCAGCTGGGCACAGCGCCATCTGTCTTGAACTTCTGCTCCTGATCAGCCCATGGAAATGGCAGAGCCTCTTCTCATTCATTTTATTTTGTGGTGGCTCCTCTGATTGACACAAATTCTCCCCTGTATCTTGGTGTTTCTGTAATCAGGAGTGGAAGAAATCACACAGACCAAGGAAAGATCAAACCAGAATTGGGGGGAAGTGGATGTGGCTCAAGTGATAGGGCCTCTGCCTACCATATGGGAGGACCCAGGTTTGATCCCTCAGCCCTCCTGCTAAAAAAGAAAAAAGAGAAAGCAAGAGAAAGCATGCCTGCGCGGCGAGCCAGTGCCCGTGTGGCAAGCTGAGTGCCTGCGCGTTGAGCCAGGGCCAGCACAAGTGAGTCATGCAGCAATGTGATGACACAACAAAAGAGAGAAGGGGAGAGTCAAGGTGAAGTGCAGCAGAGATCAGGAACTGAGGTGGCACAGGTGACAGGGAACCTCTCTCCACATAAGAGGTCCCCAGGATTGAATCCCAGCAAATCCTAGAGGAGAAAGGCAAGAAGACAAAAAGAGAAAATCACACATCCAGTGGACACAGACAGCAAAAAGAGCAGGGTGGGGGGAGGGGAGGAAAGAAGGAAAAAAGCAAAAATCAAACCAAAACAAAAAAACCCTCAGAATTTGGGGACGCGAATGTGGCTCAAGCAGCTGGGTGTCTGCCTACCACATGGGAGGTCTCAGGTTTGGTTCCTGGTGCCTCCTAAAGACAGGAAGACTGCAAAACAGCGAACTAACATGACAGGCTGGAGTGGTGAGCTGATGCAACAAGATGATGATGCAACAAAGAGACACAGCAAGGAAACACGAGAGACACAACAAGCGTCTTCACCACTGGTTAAAATCACACCTCCAAAGCGTGGGGGAGGGAAGCGGACTTGGCCCAGTGGTTGGGGCGTCCATCTACCACATGGGAGATCCGCGGTTCAAACCCCGGGCCTCCTTGACCCGTGTGGAGCTGGCCCATGCGCAGTGCTGATACCCACAAGGAGTGCCCTGCCACGCAGGGGTGTCCCCGCGTAGGGGAGCCCCACGCGCAAGGAGTGCACCCCGTAAGGAGAGCCGCCCAGCGCGAAGGAAAGTGCAGCCTGCCCAGGAATGGCGCCGCACACACGGAGAACTGACACAGCAAGATGATGCAACCAAAAGAAACACAGATTCCCGTGCCGCTGACAACAACAGAAGCTGACAACGAAGAACACGCAGCAAATAGATACAGAGAACAGACAACCGGGGTGGGCAGGGAGGAAGGGGAGAGAAATAAATAAATAAATAAATGTTAAAAAAAAAAAAAAAAGAATTCCAGCACAGGTCTTCCTGTGCTAGAATCCAGAGGTCAGCAGATGGCATCCCTTCTGGAGGCCCTCAGGGAGCACCCGTCCCCCTGCCTCTTCCGGTTTCTGGAGGTCACCTGCTTGTTCTTGGCTTGCTGCTCCATTCTCCATCCTTAAAGTCTGCCACTGTATCACTCAACCTCTGCTTCCATTGTCTCATCTCCTTCTCTGACTCTACTTCTTCCCACTTTCGTTTTCTAAGGACTGACTCTGGTGATTACATCAGGGCCACCTAGATAGTCTAGGGTAATCTCTCCAGCTTGAGGTCCTCAACTTATGCATACCTGAAAAGTCCCCTTTGCCAGCTAAAGGAATGTATTTGTAGGTTCCAGAGAGGTGGGCATGGACATCCTTGGAGGTTGTTATGGTTGCTTACTACCTAGTATGTGGTTCTGGAAAGAAAGCCCTTAAGCAGAAAGATGCAGATACAAGTCGTTGGAGCACTGGAAGCCAAGTTGGAGCACACCATGGGGGTCCAGAATGCAGAAGGACCCCAAACTTGTGCTGCAGCTCCTTTGCCTACTTACTTGTGGGGTGGGGGTGAGTGTCAAAGCTTGAAGGTAGTGTCCATGGTGGATACGTTTAAGGATAAACTAGACAATGGCCTGATTAAAGAAGGTGACTGTCAAGGAGGTGAGAATCAGGAGAGTTGAATCAGGAGAGCCTGATTCATACCTGAAGATCCAAACTATGGAGGTTCTGGATTTCGTTTAATCAAGGAGATGGGTTTTCCTTACTACAGAAAGTAAGACAAGTATTGAATGAATGAATTCAAGATTGGCAGAGAGGAAGATGGGCAAAGGCAAAGGAAAAAAGGGAGGGAGGAAAGTGTAAAAGACAGGGAAACAGACTTGGCCCAGTGGTTAGGGCATCCGTCTACCACATGGGAGGTCCACGGTTCAAACCCCGGGCCTCCTTGACCCGTGTGGAGCTGGCCCATGCACAGTGCTGATGCGCGCAAGGAGTGCTGCCACGCAGGGGTGTCCCCCGCATAGGGGAGCCCCATGCGCAAGGAGTGCGCCCGTAAGGAGAGCCGCCCAGCGTGAAAGAAAGTGCAGCCTGCCCCGGAATCGCGCCGCCCACACTTCCCGTGTCGCTGACGACAACAGAAACGGACAAAGAAACAAGACGCAGCAAATAGACACAGAGAACAGACAACCGGGGGAGGGGGTGGGGAATTAAATAAATTAATTAATTTAAAAAAAAAAAAAAGAAAGTGTAAAAGACATAGGAATTGGTGTGGTTCTAATATCCCCTCACCCCAGTCAGCCCCTTGCACCCAGCGAGCTTGGCTCAGGAATGGCTTGGTGGGTGTGAATCATGCAAGGCCATGGGTGTGAAGAAATGTTGTGGCCCCCACGCTCCTGTATAAAGTTTGTCAATGACTCCTCAGGCAGGTGCCTCCTGAATGCTCCTTCCCCGGGAAGTGGAGGGCAGGGCAGCATGCTATTACTCTTTATGATCCTGAGAGCTCCCCCCCTCACACTCACTTCAGGAATTCTTAGAGTTTTATCATCGTTAGCTTCTGTCCACAAATAGTAATGAATTCCGACTTTACACTTATCTTGGCTTTCTCCCTTATGGCCTGCAGCTTCCTGGGGTCAACAGGGTTTGGGACACCTAAAGCCTCCTGGGGAAATCACTGAAGAAATTGCCCTTAAACAAGATCAGGATGTTGGGTGAATGGTGAGCTGATGGCTAGCATGTTTCAGAGAGAGGTGGATCTCATCAAGGTTGACCCAAATCATTTGATGTTCTCCCGACTGTAGAGCATGCCGTGGTACAAAGGAGATGCAAGACAAACGTTGCATTGATGAAAGAGCTTGATACAAAGCCACAGAAGGGAGGCAAAACACAACCCACTCAACAATCTCCTAAGAAGCGGCAGGCATGCGGTGGGGCAGGAGGACAGGGGTGGGTGGAGAAGGCCATGCAGGCCATGCTTGTGAGATGAGTGTTGTCCAGTCAATGGCAGGAAGCTTGGGCTGGGGGTGGGCTATGTGCAGGGGAGTGACGCGGACAGTGCTGGCACATGGTGAAGAGGACTGGCTGCTTGGGGGACAGGGCACTGAACAGGCAAACCCACAGGCAGGGGGCAAAGGAGAACCTGGTTTCTGGTGGAATTACCGCACAGTTGATCGAGGTAATTGTCCTTTGCTCCTGATTGTTTGCCGTGAAGTCATAAGTCATCTTCTGCTCTCTGTTAGTTTCCTATGACTCCCGTCACAAATGATCACAAGCTCGATGGCTTTAAACAAAGTGACATTTTTATCTGATGGTTCCAGGGGTCAGAATGCCTAACATGGAGGTGTTGACTTGCCTGTATCTCTGGAAGCTCCAGGGGAGAATATGTTCCCATGTTTTCTCCAGCTTCCAGGGGCTGCCCACTTTCCTTGGCCGGTGGCTTCGTCCTCCAGCTTCAAACCCAGCAGGTGGCATCTGTCTCTGTCTCTGCCTGTCTCTCTCTCCATCATCCCATCTCCTTCTCTGAGTCTAGCTCTTGGCCTCCATCATCCCATCTCCTTCTCTGAGTCTAGCTCTTGCCTCCATCATCCCATCTCCTTCTCTGAGTCTAGCTCTTGCCTCCATCATCCCATCTCCTTCTCTGAGTCTAGCTCTTGCCTCCATCATCCCATCTCCTTCTCTGAGTCTAGCTCTTGCCTCCATCATCCCATCTCCTTCTCTGAGTCTAGCTCTTGCCTCCATCATCCCATCTCCTTCTCTGAGTCTAGCTCTTGCCTCCCTAGCATAAGGAGCCTTGAGATTCCATTGGCTAAGCCTGGACACTCCCTATTCTCAGTCTAGTCAAATCTTCACAGTCCCTCTGCCATGTAAGGTAGCACATTCACAGGTTCTGGGGGTTAAGATGTGGACGTTTTTAGGGGCCATGGTTCAGCAACTACATGTCCCCGAGACTCACTGCCTTGAACCCTGGCATGATACTTTAAAATAAAAGTATTTAACTCTTATCTGTCCATCTGTGTCTCACCCTTTCATGCAAAACAAAAACTTCATTCCTAGATGTGGGGTACAACTCTGGTCCCTGCCGTTCTGATTCTTGGTCTTTTCTACGTGACCTATACTTGTGATGTTATCTTTTGTGTGTGTGTGTGATGTTATCTTTTTTGTCCCGTTGGATGGGAAATTTCATGATATGCCTAGGTATGGGTCAATTTTCAACCAATACTTGGTGGGGCTTTTCAATGTGGAAACTCATGTGTTTCAGGTATAGGATGTTTTATTAAATTATCTTATTTGCTTCTTGCTGGTTTCCACTAACATAGACATCCCCATTCTTCTGCTGCTCTCCCATTACCAACCATGGGTTCTGGCCTTGCAAAAATTTGTTTACACCCTCTGTTTTTTGAAATCCTATTTCCTCTACCTGACTGCCACCTAGAAAACTCCTATTTATCCTTCAAGACCCAGTGCAAGCAGAAACTACTCTGTGATGCCTTCTCTCATGCATTCTTCCTAAGTCTGAACCAAGCACTCCTTATTTCATCACTACCATTCTTTGAACTTACATCAGCCATGGCCCTCACCACACTGAAGGGTAATTATCCATGTGTCCACGTCCTCGTTAAGCATGGAAACTACTAAAGCGTCCTCTATTCATCTCTAGATTTATAGGAAACTGGCACAGACTTGAGCACAAGGAAGGTGCTAAGTAATTATTTCATGAATCCATGACCGACCAGGTAAGAGACCAAGAAGTTCAAGGAATGGTAGCGGTGAAATAAGGAGACAAAGATGAGTCATAAACCACCTGGGAAGCAGACTTGGCCCAGTGGTTAGGGCGTCTGTCTACCACATGGGAGGTCAGCGGTTCAAACCCCGGGCCTCCTTGACCTGTGTGGAGCTGGCCCACGCACAGTGCTGATGCATGCAAGGAGTGCCATGCCATGCAGGGGTGTCCCTGCACAGGGGAGCCCCCCGCGCAAGGAGTGCGCCCTGTAAGGAGAGTTGCCCAGTGCGAAAGAAAGTGCAGCCTGCCCAGGAATGGCACCGCACACACAGAGAGCTGACACAACAAGATGACAGAAAAGAAACACAGATTCCTGTGCTACTGACAACAACAGAAGCAGACAAAGAAGAAGACACAGCAAATAGACACAGAGAACAGACAACCGGGGTGGGGGGGAAGGGGAGAGAAATAAATAAATAAATAAATAAATCTTTAAAAATAAATAAATAAATAAACACACCTAACATGTATTGCGCGTTTGTAAGGAGCCAAGGTCTACCCTATTCAGCTTCTTAATCCTCATTGGCATAGTAGCCCACTATGGTTTATCAGTCCCATCTTATGGGGATGTGTCATGAAGAAAATGACACATGGAGACCTTAAGTCAAACACCCAGATTTACTGAGCTATGAAGTGGGAGACCGAGAATGGAAGCCCGGGTTCTGACTGCACTGTGCACCCTTCCATGGGCACTCTGCAGCTATCCCTGCAGGCAGTGCAGCACCTGGGGGATGATCTTTGTGCTAAGAGAGGACAGGCACACCCGCCACTACCCATCCCAGCCCGAGGAACCACTGCCGCAGACTGGAGCCTGCATCCAAGGAGCCTATGAGTCAATACGTGTGTAAAAACGTACTCTCTAAATCCATTGCAAAGAGGGGAAATCAATGAAGGATTCCTAGAGAAAGAACAAGTAGTGACTACCAGTATAATTTTGCATGAATTGAAAACCAGTAACATTTTCCATGCTGCCAGGCTCACAGAGTCCTTCCCCCACTTTTTTTTTTTATTTCTCTCCCCTTCCCCCTTACCCTGCCCCAGTTGTCTGTTCTGTGTGTCCATTTGCTGCGTGTTCTTCTTTGTCCACTTCAGTTGTTGTCAGCGGCACAGGAATCTGTGTCTCTTTTTGTTACGTCATCTTGTTGTGTCAGCTCTCTGTGTGTGAGGCACCATTCCTGGGCAGGCTGCACTTTCTTTCGCTCTGGGCGGCTCTCCTTACGGGGCGCACTCCTTGCGCGTGGGGCTCCCCTACGCAGGGACACCCCTGCATGGCATGGCACTCCTTGCGCGCATCAGCACTGCGCGTGGGCCAGCTCCACAGGGGTAAAGGAGGCCCAGGGTTTGAACCGTGGACCTCCCATGTGGTAGACGGACGCCCTAACCACTGGGCCAAGTCTGCTTCCCTCCAGGTGTGATTTTAACCAGTGGTAAAGACGCCCGGCACAACTGCATGATCACCGTTTCAAGTTTGCAGGGTCTGCCTCTGAGAGATTTAAAAAACAAGTCAAATAAAATAACACACACAATCTAATTAAGTTGCCTAATTCCATGAAATTTGTTTTATTGAAATCCCATCCCCTTGTGTTGGAGTCTCTAAGCATATTCACATGCAGTAAATTCCAGGAGCTCACAAGTGCAGGTATTAACCTCTCATATGTCTGTCTGGTTTTCAGTCAGCTCTTTCATGTAAAAGAGAAGACAATTCCATAAATTCCCTTGTTTGAATTAGATTCTATCATTTCTTGCAACATGAACTTGTTTTCCATATAATAATTACTTTGTAAAGTTCCTGTTTTGCTAAAAGTGTCCCTGAGCATATGTTTGAATAATTACCATCCTCACAATATGCAAACTTTTATGCCATGAAATTCAGTTAGTGGAGAAGGTCATTTAATTTTCCCTAATAGTCTAAACCTTGTATGGCAAATGATTGTTTTGACTTTTTCCCCAGTTTTTGAGTTCCATATAAAGCCAGTATTTAGAGTGTTTAAAGAGTAAATGGAAAAGACAAATGAGTTTTTTTGGAGAAAAAGAGCTGGGAGGTTATCAGAGGGGTCGCCCTTATGCACACCTCAGCAGAGTCCCAGAGACAGATAAAGTAGATACAACCTCAGGTATTGGTTCTTCTGAGGGCTATAGAGACCCACAGGTTCTATGGTCATGGCAGATGGAATTCAGTGCCATGTCAGTCGGCCCTACTTCAGAGTTTGCGTTTCTGTGTGATGGAGCTGGACTTAGATGTGACCTTTGTCCACAAGCCTCTCTTGTTACTTTTAGTGGAACTGTACTTGGTGCTGGGGTTTAATGTATACCCAGGGGACCTGAATTTCTGCACTGACCATGTGATAGCCAGGCCCTGAGCCTCAACAGACTTGCAGCTCTTACACTCTGGTTTATTGGACTTACCCTACTCATCTAACATGGAGGTGAAGAAGGTCAACCACCACACCAGGGAGCCAAGATTGCCTGCAACTGAAAGCAGGAGAATTGCATCCAGCATCCATGTGGAATCTAAGCCTCCTCTTGATATAGATGTGGAGTGGACACAACCATTCCAGGGTCCACGGGATGGAGGAATAGAGTATGGATTAGAGCGGACTTACTGATAGTGTATTCATGAACTATTGTGATTAGTAATCGAAGAAAATGTGACATTGGTGTGGAGAAAGTGGCCATGGTGGCTGCTGGGGACAGGGAGTGGGAGGAAGAGATGTGATGTGGGGGTGTTTTTGGGACTTGCAGTTGTCCTGGGTGGTGCTTCAGGGACAGTTACTGGACATTGTATGTCCTCCCATGGCCCACTGTGTGGACTGTGGGAGAGTGTGGGCTATGATGTGGACCATTGACCATGAGGTCCAGCAGTGCTCAGAGATGTATTCACCAAATGCAATGAATGTCTCATGATGATGGAGGAGGTTGTTATGGGGGGAGGAGTGGGTTGAGGGTGGTGGGGTATATAGGGACCTCATATTTTTTGAATGTAATATTAAAAAAAGAAAGAAAAAAAAAAGAGTACATGGCAATTTGTTGATCTCTTTCTATGTTGCCGAAAACCTACATTTCTAGCACCTTCTATGTGAGTAAATGTATAGCGTCACCTCTGACCAATAAGCAATGATTTCTCACATCTATCTTCATTGCTACAAGGCGCCTGTACACCAATGTACAATTTCAAAGCTTTTTACACCCACTGTTTAGTTTACCCTCCGCAGGACAGAAGATGCTGGTGCCGGAACCCACCTTGTAGATGAGGTTCTGAGGGGAAACGCTACTGACCAGAGCTAGTATCTCCAAATAGCTGAGCTGCTGTAGGAAGACAAAGATGCCCTGGCTCAGACCAGGTGACTCTCGTCAACCTGCAGTCTGCTGCAGGACAGTGGAAGATCTGCTCCGCCCTCCACAGATCCAGCTCGGCGTGATGCTGTCATCTTCACCTTGGCTAGGGCCCAAGGCAGAGGAAATCTTGGGTGGATTTCTAGGGGCCAGACCCTTCTGCTCAACTCACTCAGCCAAAGAGGAAGTTTTGATAATGGGCTGGCTGCCTGCAAAGAGAAGAGTGGCTCCCATCAAATGCAGTGGATGACCAAGGATATGCCCGGGATTCTAGCACGCCACTCCACTTTTGCCGGGCTAAGCAATGCTTGGGCAAGGTGTAGACAGAGAGTCATGTCCACCCAGTCAGAGCCCGATTTGTCGCTAGGTCCTCTTTTCTTTCGTCATCTGGCCTGGGCCCAGGATGCCCTTTCCCACCATGTATTGGTTTTTCCTGGACATTTCTGTGAAATGCTGAGTGTGTACCGTGGATTTCTGGCGAGCTTGGTGAACTACACCAGCCGTTGCTGCGAGACACTGTGGGGGTCTCTGAAGCCTGGACTCCGTCAAGGTGCAGCGAGGTGTGCTGCGAGGCAAGCTCCTGTCCCCGCCCCTGGACAGGGGCACTTCCTGCTTGAAGTTGGAGATGAGAAAGGGCTCTTCACGGCCTGGGGACAAAGAACACGTACCTCCTGAGTTCCTGCCACATGCATTCCCAGGGACATGGGTATGAAGTTGGATTTAATCTCTTCATGCCTACCATTTTGGGACTAGTCAAAATATGGAAAAGACGCTAAAGCCTTCACTTCTGGCCCCTGAAAACAGACTCTGTGCTTGTGGGAGGAACTGCCTCTTCATTGACGTTTTGCCAAGTTCTTCATTTTGCCCCGTTTTCCTACAAAAACACATTAGCATGCCTGTCCTGGTCCTGTTTCAAGACCGATGTTCTAGGAAGTACAATATGGGGCAGCATCTTTATTATGAGCAGCAGAAGGCTTTATTTACAGAGTGCTTTAGACAAAGTCTTCTGCAAAATCCAAATAGCAAGTCATTATTGTCAAATTGCTATAATATTCCTAGTCAAAAGCTCTTTCAATTGAAATGTCATAAGCATACATCTTATTTTCTGGGAAATGTATTAAAAACGACGTGAAAAATGCACATTCTATGGGCTTTCGGGAGAACTAAAGCTATTGAATAAAAAGGAAAACCAAGCAGTTATTAAAAGACCTGTTTCTCCACTTTGGGGAGGTTTGCGAACTCAGTTCAACAAACGGGTACTGAAATGCCTTTGTGTTTGTTACGAGGCACTGCTGCTAGCAGTCAGAGATGATGCAAAGTTGAATTATAGGTGGTCCCTTTTCTCAAGAGGTTTTTAACCTGGTTTTACAAATATGTGGTCAACAACTCCAAACTGCCTTGCCCAACAATAACACATTTTCAAACTCTTTCCCCCATGAATCCCCTCCAAATTCAGAACCTGAAAGAAGAAAGCTGTGACTTCTAAATGGGCCCACATCACAGTCCAAAGAATTAAAGCAAAATACCTTTTGTTCTCTGTGTGCTCCTTGCATGATTGTTAGGAAAGAGAACGCCAATGACAGTTTTTCCACAGAACAGTCACGCCCCAGTGCTCTCTTTGTTGATATAAGGCACTTTGAGGTCACTGAAGTACCATTCGGAAAATTACCTCTTGATGCATACGAGTATGGTAACGATCCCCTAAAGCATGGAATAAATGCTCTTCCATGAGAGCTAGCGATTCATCTCCTACTTGGTATTGTGTTAAAACAAAAAGCAGTTGGGAGTCAACAGAGAGATACTTAATGGGACCCTAGGATTTTTTAAACACAATTGAGGGGAGAAAGACCATTCATAAATCCTCATGTAGAGAAACAGTTCATCAAGAGGCAAAGGAAAGAAAAATCTCTTTTACGTACGAGCACACAATTATCATGCATATAACAATTTAAATAAGGGCAAATAATAGAAGATACTAGAACACTGGGGATAAGGCTTAGGACTGGAGAAACCTGGGTTCAAATCCCAGCTTTGCCACTCATTGAGTGTGTCCTTTTGGTTAATAAACTGAACTTTTTGAGCTCAGTCCTCTCATAGTGCAAAACTACCTACCAAAGATCATTGTAAGTATTAAAAACAATATGGAGGGAGCAGATGTGGTTCAAGTGTCGTATAATATTATAAGGTACCTAAGAGTGGTCTCCTGGGGGCCTTCTTGTTGTCCAAATGTAGCCTCTCTCTAAGTCAAACTCAGCATATAAACACATTACCTTCCCCTCAGTGTGGGTCATGACTTCCAGGGATGAGCCTCTCTGGCACCAGGGGATTACTACCAAGCACCAATTAGCAATGCAACTGGAAAAAGACCTTGACCAAAAGGGGAAAGGGGTAGAGACAAATGAGTTTATATGCCTAAGGGACTTCAAAGTGAGTCGGAAGGTCATCCCAGAGTTTACGCTTACATACTTCTCAGCAGGAGCTCATGGAGTGCCAAAGTAGATACTATCCCAAATAGCAGGGCTCCTGAGGGCTCTTGAGACATACAGACACTACAGTCAGGGAAGACAGCTCAGGAGTTTGGTGTCTTGCCAGTGGGCCCTACTTTGGAATTCATGGTCCCCAGAGTGACAGAGTCGGACTTAATTGTGGTTTCCCTATACATGGCTTTTCTGTCCTTCTATCTGAACCTATAATTAGTACTAGAATTGGTAGCTGTATGTTCCAAAGACTTAAATCTTTGGGCTGTTCATGAGCCAGCTGGGTCTGAATCTCAACAGAGTTGCAATACCTACTCTTCAGTTCATTGGTCTCACCCAGGACAACAAACAAGGAGGTGAGGATGGAGAACTACCATACCAAGGAACTGAGAAAGTATACAGCTGTGAGCAAGAAAGTCTCATCCATTGGCCCTATGAGATTGCAGCCCCCTCTCAATTAGATGTGGAGTGGACATCACCATCCCAGAATCCTCAGGATTGGAGAATGAACTATGGACTAAAGTAGACTTACTGATATTCTACTACAGACTTATTGTGATTCTAGCAATGGAAGACATTATATCATTTATGTGAGGCAGTGGCCACTGGAGCTTCTGAGGTCAGGGAGAGGGAAAAACAGGCATAATACTGGGGCATTTTTGGGATGTGGGAATTGTCTTGAATGATATTACAATGACAGATAAAAGCCATTATATATCTTGCCATAACCTACAGAATTGGGTGGGAGAGAGTGTAAATTACAATGTAAACTTTAATCCACAATTAGTGGCAATGCTCCAAAATGTGTTCATCAATTGCAGTTAATGTACCTTACTTATGAAGGATGTTGTCAATGTGGGAAAATGGGGGAGGTATGGGAAATCCCTTGTATTTTTTATGTAACATTTATGTAATCTAAGTATCTTCAAAAATTTTTTTAAAAATAGGAAACATTAAATTTGTGTAACCATGTATGGACATCAAATTGAAAATATTGTATCAAAAATGTGCTACTGCACATTATTATACAGAAAAACTATGTACTTTTTCTGTTTATGAATAGTTACAATTCATCGGTCAAAATGTGGTACACATTAAATGTACCTAAAAATACCACATATCAAATGAGTTTTTCCCCTTTAAAGTTTTGAAGCCAAATTTTAAATACTCATGAGTTCTAATCCTAATCATCTTAAATTGAAAAATATATATAATAAAGCATCAATTTGAAGCATTACAAATCCATACAATGCAAAGTTCTATAACATAATCTAAGTTCTAAATTATTGAGTTGTATTATAGATATTTCTTTGCTGAAAGTAGAAAATGACATATGGGAAAATGAATTTACGGAGTGAAATACTATGTATACAATAAAATCCTTCAGTGAAGTAAGAGATGGAACATCAACTGATGCTTAATAATTGCATTAAAATTTTAAGTACAGAAATGCCATTATTATTATTATTACTACTAGTACTAAAATTATGATTGTATGTGGGAGAAAGTATAAGTGAACAACCTTGTTGACTTTATAAATCATTGTTTAGAGTACCTGAGGGTGTTTAACAAATTTCTGTTCAACTTCAGGCACTGTAAAAATATAGTAGAAAAAGGCTTTTTTTAAGTAGCAAAACAATAAATTCTGCTTAGAAGAAGAAAAAACAGTACCGTTGAGGACCTGCTTCCCACATGGGAGGTCCCAGGTTCAATTCCTGGTGCCTCCCAAAAACAAACAAACAAAAAAACAAACAACAAGGAAACAAACAAACAAAAACAACTCAGAGCAGCTGACGTTGCTCAGTGGTTGAGTGCCGGCTTCCCACATACCAAGTCCTAGGTTCAATTCTCGACCCCAGTACCTGAAAAAACCCCTAAAAACCAATATGGAATGCAAGGCTTCAAGTATGGTGCCTGATATGTAGTTTAAACTCAATAAACTGTAGTGATGATTGTCAGGACAACTAACAAAAGGATGATGATGGACACTGCCCAACCCCAAGAAGCAGAGAATATCTTCAACTGTAAGCCAGACAGTTCCATCCATCTGCCCCATGGGATCTAAGCCCCTCTCAGATGGAAGCAGAGTGGGCATCACCACCCCCAAATCCTCAAGATTGAGGAATGAACAAACATAAGGGGGGAATGCACCTATGGACTAACGTAGACCTATTATTCTAGCAATGGAAGAACTTGTGCCATTGATATAAACATAGTGGTCACCAGACGTTCTGAGGGGAACCTGTCTGGATTCCTCTCTTCCTGGGGCTTGCTTCTCTCCGGGCTCAGGGTTCCTCCCTCCCCGGGGCTTGCTTCTCTTTCCTCACAACCAAGCTCCTCTGTGCTTACTTCCTGGGCCTACAGCTTAAGACTCCAACATCAAAACTCCAACAACAAAAACTCCAACTCTGTCCTTTGACATGTCTTTTATCTGTTAGTCCCATTGGTGGGTGGGGACTCAACAGCCCACTGATGTGGTCCAATCAAAGCTCTCATCAAAATTTAATCAAGCCCAGGCACAGACCTGTTTACAAATATAATCTAATATCTATTTTTGGAATTCATGAATCATATCAAAATGCTACAGTCATTTTAAGAATACTCTATATACTTTGTGAGCTATAGGCAAGGAATTTCCAAATATTAAAAGATTTGTTCAAGCCCATTAAGTTGCCTTCGGATGTCCTAACTCTAGTCAGGAGGAAGGACGCTGGTTTTAAGAGGTAGTTAAGCCTGAATGTTGCACTGTGCGGCCAGGACTGAGATGAGCGCTTCCCAGTTGAAAGGCAGGTAAGGAACGTCTGCAATTTATTAGCTTCTCTCAGCTGCAGAAACTTACATTTAGGAATTCCTTGCCTATTGCTGGTGTCTGCAGTCATTGTCTTTGCCTGAAGATCTCAGACCCTTCTTTCTCTTCTTCAGGCTATACCCATGTCAGCCCCACTGATCTGAGATTTGAATCTAGCCCTAGAGAAGCCAGTTTTGTTGCTGAGGGCCAGCGGCCCCTTGGTTGTGCATCTTCTGTTTACAGTCAGAGGTGATTCCCCACCAGAAGTTCAGGTGGAAACTTGCCCTGTACATCCTGGAGAAGTTTCCAGATACATTGAAAAAGATTCCGAGTGGCCCCTTCCCTCCTTCCTCACCCCTCCCTACACACCTACCTCTCAGGTGTGTGGTGGAGAAGAAGTCCAGTGCTTCAGAGAGGTTTACGAGGAATAAGGTGGGGGGTCTAGATGCAAAAACACAACATTAGGTTTCTATCTAGCGAATGGAGTGGTTTGTGTTCAGTACAGACGTGTTGGTGCTTTCTAGGCTTCATGCACAGATGAATCATTGGGAAATCTTGTCAACATGAAGGTTCTGCCTCCATGGACCAGGGGCCACACCTGAGATTCTGCATTTAGATGAGCTCGCAGGTGACCAGATGCTGAGCCCACTTTGAGTAGTGAAGTAGAGGTGGCATGGATTGGAGAGGCACATAGGGCTGCCTGCTGAACTCCTCATGACACCTCGTGGGACATAGTAGAGACATGATGACGTCAACGGTGATGACGATGGTGCTGCTGGCAGTCAGTTATCCTGAGAATATGGGAAGGCATCACGTGAAGAGCATCCGCTTGGTCACTACAATGTTTCCAGGTTTCTACAGCTGGTGAACACCTACTACGTGCCAGGTCCAGTGCCAGGTACTGGAGATATGTGGCGAGACAGGCTGATAAGCAATTTGAATGCTTTGTGGCAGGTCTCGGGGCAGCACAAGGTGGTCTGCGGGTGTAGGCAACAGGGCCACTTAATGCTCTCTGAAGGGGTGACAGGATGGAACTGCCCAGGAGAAGGTTGCGAATGAGCTCTATGGCCTTCAGTGGTTAGACACGGGAGAGGAACCTGTGAGCACACAGCTGGAGGACCAAGACGATGCACAAGACATTGTGGTGCCAGGTGTCAGGGAAGCCGAAGGAAAGCAGCTGTCCAAAGGAGAGTCGCCAGAGGAGAATGGACAAAGAGGAAGTCAGGGAGCAGGGGTTTTGCATTTAGGATGCCAGGCATAGGCTAGTGGCATGGCAGGAAGATTTAACGCCAGGACTGGTCCTGGAAGGAGGAGTGAGAAGAGCCGGAGCAGAGGAGCCCATGGAAATGTGAGCTGAGCAGGGTGTGGGTGAATGTCTGTCCACTGGGGAGGACGGAAGGCTGAGCAGGTGGGGGAGGAGCATGTTCATCAGCTGCCCTCAAGTGCCCCTTAGGTATCCCAGAGGTAGGAGAGTGAAGAGAGGCTGGTGGAGGAAAGGACTGCCTCCAAAGCGCAGGAGAGGCAGATGGCCGATGGGCTCGCCCCGGCAGGGACACGGGAAATCCTCTGCAGGGGTTCTCGGCTCCACAGTGGAGTCACCCGGGGAGCCTTAGGAGCAGGAGGCCTGGGTCCCGCCCCAGGAGTGGGACCTGGGGTGCAGCCTGGGGCTGGAGTTGTTAAGGGCAATTCCCCCAGGGGATGCTGCTGTGCCTGAGCACCTGCAGGAGAGAAGACTGCTTTGCTTCCTCCCCAGGCCTCTCACGCTGCGGGGAAACAGCTGGTTCCCTGGTGCTAGGGGCACTCCGTGTGCTGGGGAGAGAGCCGCATGGGCTAGAGTTAATGGACCTTCTTGGTCCGTGGATGGTTGGAGTCTAAGGTCTCAGGAGGGAGCGCTGTGAGGTCTGGGTTGCTTGGGGGAAAACTCTAAACCAAGACTGATGGCACGAGAGCACTCACAGATGGCCCTTTTCCTGAGCCCCTTGGGAACGTCAGGCTCTAGGACCCACATGATGTACCAGAGACAGCTGCAGCCCCTGGGAGATGGAGAATTCCAGACTACAGAAGGACTCATCCACAGCTCATGACATAGCCATGATGTCAAGGTCAAAGATGAGGAGATCAAGAAATATGGAGGATGGGAAGCAGACTTGGCTCAATGGATAGGGCATCTGTCCACCACATGGGAGGTCCGTGGTTCAAACCCCGGGGCCTCCTTGACCCATGTGCAGCTGGCCCATGCGCAGTGCTGATGCGCGCAAGGAGTGCCATGTCATGCAGGGGTGTCCCCTCCATAGAGGAGCCCCACACACAAGGAGTGCGCCCCACAAGGAGAGCCGCCCAGCATGAAAGAAAGTGCCGCCTGCCCAGGAACGGCACTGCACACACGGAGAGCTGACACAAGATGACACAACAAAAAGAAATGCAGATTCCCATGCCGCTGACAACAACAGAAACAGACAAAGAACACACAGCAAATAGACACAGAGAACAGACAACTGGAGTGAGGGGAGAAGGGGAGAGAAATAAATAAATAAATAAATCTTAAAAAAAAAAAAAAGAGAAATACGGATGACAAGGAAATTGCCCCTGGGTTACCCATCCCGGAGGTTGGGCAATGCATTTGTTATCTCCTGCCACATACCCAATCGTCCCAAGACAGAGACTTGAAACAGCACGCATTTGCCCATTTATCTTCTCGTGGTTTCTGTGAACCTGAAATCCAGGAACAATTAGCGAGATCCTATGCTCCAGATTCTCTTGCAAGGCTGCGGAAGAATCTACGTCCAGGCTCACCGACACGGGTATCAAGGTGTATTCCCTTTAGCTGCAGGACTGAACACCTCTTTTTCTCACTCTTTTTTTCAATAGTTACTGTGCTAACATATATACAATTCAAAGTTTCCCATTTTAGCTACTTTCAAGTGTGAGATTCAGTAGTATCAATTACTGTTAAAATGTTGGGCTACCGCCATCATTGACAATTTTTTTTTTAGATTTATTTTTTATTTATTTCTCTCCCCTTCCCCGCCGCCCCCCCCCCCCCCAGTTGTCTGCTCTCTGGGTCCATTCGCTGTGTGTTCTTCTGTGTCCACTTGTATTCTTTTCAGTGGCACCGGGAATCTGTGTCTCTTTTTGTTGCATCATCTTGCTGTGTCAGCTCTCCATGTGTGCGGAGCCACTCCTGGGCAGGCTACACTTTTTTTGTGTGGGTGGCTCTCCTTGAGGGGCGCACTCCTTGTGGGTGGGGCTCCCCTCTGCGGGGGACACCCCTGCATGGCAGGGCACTCCTTGCACACATCAGCACTGCCCATGGGCCAGCTCATCATATAGGTCAAGGAGGCCCTGGGTTTGAACCCTGAACCTCCCATGTGGTAGGCGGATGCTCTATCCATTGAGCCAAATCTGCTTCCCAATCACTGCAATTTTTGACAAAGGTGTAAACTGTGGAGCTGGGAAAACTGGATGTGAAAGAATGAAGCTGCGCCCCGACATCATACCATATACAAAAATTTAACTCAGTATGGATCAGGGACTTTAAACATAACAGCTGAAATCATAAAACTCTCAGAAGAAAACATAGAGGAAAACATTTGTGATGCTGCACTTGGCAGTGATTTCTGTGATATGGCACCAAAAACAGGAGCAAGAAAAGGAAAGATAAAATGGATTTCAAACAAAACTTAAAACTTTCGTATGTCGAAGGACATTATGAAGAAAGTGAAGACAACCTAGAGTGGGCAAGAATAGCTGTAAATCTTGTGTCTGGCAAGGGTTTACTAGTTCATTGCTCTCAGGTCCTTGTCCCCCAAATGTGTAAACCAAGAAGGTAAGAGACCAACTCTGATGGCAAGGTGGAAGTCGGGGTCTTTTATAACCAAATCATGGAATGATATCCCACCATTTTTGCCAAATTCTGTCCAGCCCACACTCAAAGGTGAGGGTTGTACCAGGAGGGAAGGATCATGGGATGCCATTGTAGGAATCTGTCTCATACAAGCGGCCAAGAGGCAAATCTTCTAACTTCAACATCAAAGCTCTCTGCTTTGCCTCTGTAACTGAGCTTGACTGTTGGTTTAGTGAGCCAACTTTGCGACAAAGAGGGAGGGAATGTTAACTGCTGTTGGAACCGTGAGTTTTCCTAGCCAGCCCTGCGTGGTGTGGCTGGCGGCAGCGTGCAAAGGCAAACTGTAGTGTGAGGACCCCGTATTTGCGGGCACTTCACTTTCCCCTCCCCTGGACCACACAGCCCCGGGTTCGTGACTGTTCTGACAGGTGGGGGCGGGCAGGTGCGAGTTACGAGCCCATGCATGGCATACAGTTTATGACCCCTGGAGAGGATGGTGGTCGCAAGCCATTCTCTGGGGCAGGAGCGTGGTTTCACCCATCAAAGCTTTAGGCTGGGGGTTACTGACTTACTTTGGGGCTAAGTCGAAGGTGTCAGGAGTAAACGGGGATAGGCTATGTCTCCCACATGCCTTGTATGCCTAAAGATGAATCGTTCTCCCCATAGAAACCCTCCCAATAACTCAGGGCTGGCCGGTACTGCTGACTCCCTGCCAGGAGTTGCTGAGACAGCAGTTCCCTGCATACCACTGTCTCTCTGAGGCCCACCACAGGACTGCTATAGAGCGGGCCACCCATTTGTCCCTAAAGCATTTGTGAAAGGACAGCAGGGGCGTCCATGGGAGCAGAGAAGGTGTGAGTGTCCCCAGCGGCACCACAAGGCAAATGAATCCTTTAAAACCTTGACACTCGTCTATGTGTTCCCTAAAACCCTGGCTCTGGAAAGAGGCGTGGGCACAGCACTTCACCGTCTGCAGACAGCAGGACAGCCTGGAGTCTGCCTCTGCCAAAGCCACGTGTCCCTTTCTCTCAGCAGTGGCACCAGACTCTATCCCAGGGAGCAGCCAAAGGGGTGGGAAGGAGCTGTCCCATGTGAGACCTCATTCTAGAAATAAAGGCAGATCTCGGCTGCTCTTTGGGATGGGATCTCTTTGCAAAGGTTAATCATCCTAATAAAAACGGTGGGACCCATTCTATTGTGTCTGAAAACAATGACGATAGAATCAAACTTCCTGGGGAAAGAGTACTTTCCTTCGTCTCACGAAATCATTTTGTAAGTTTTCTACTAAATACCTGTAGGTCTAGACAATAGATTCTGGCCAAATGAAACTTAGCAGTGGAGTCGCCATTCATCAATTATTTAGCCATTTTGTACAATCAGCTTTTGGAAGGTATGCTTTTATTTAATGCTAAAAGTCGATATGATAATTACTTTGTGGTGTTTAACATTGTAGAATGCTAGAAGGTAACTGAAAAGGGCCTCTTGAAATAAATATTCCTTTTTGTCGGGAAAAAAAATGATTTTGGGGTCCCATGTGGGCTGAAGATGGGCTCCAGATAATCCAAAAGCAAACGAGTGCTGGGTGGGATTGAGGAGCATACGGAATAGACTGGGCTCCAGTTTGGCCATATGCTTTGTGTCCCACGGGACTCATCTTCTAAAGTGAAACTGCTCCTGGAAGGTCAACCACATTCCCAAAGAAGGGAATAACCACTGCTTTCCAGGTCTCTCCAAAGTTAGATTTCCAGGATTTAATTTTAGACCTATCAACAAGCCAGACTTTATCTATAGACTTAAGTCTGGAGCAGAAAAAGGGAGAGTCACTTTCATGATGGATTCAGTCAACGGATGTCAGAGAAATTTCTAGATCCAGTTTCTGTGTTGTGCATCAGGAGCAGAGCTTGCGCCACTAAAAGATGGTGGTCTTGGCAAATGGCGCCACAGGCCAATGCCTTTACACAGATTACAATGGGATGGTGTGCAGCAGCTCTGGTGTAACTGAGGGACACTCGAGAGTATGCTCTTCAATGTAAATTCCAGCATGATTGTCCCAGTTACTTTCTTCCAGCATTCTGGATGAGGGTTCTTTTCGAAAGAACAATGCATCTGCAAAGGGGAACACTTCTACTGCTTATTCAGAGATTTCAGCTATGTGTGAAAACCCACAGGTGAAAATCGAAGCTTCCAATTTACCATTCTAGAAGTCGAAACTTTAAGGTGAAAAGCCTCCTCTCTGACTTTGTCAGCATGGAATACGAACAAAAAATATTCGGGACTCAAAAGGCATATCGAACTCTAGCTCATATGTAACCATGCAAAACAGGAAAAGTTCCCGTTTGTAAATTCCTTGCACTACTCCACGAAATTTTAAGGATTCATATTCTAGGCAACAGAAATGTGCTCTGTAAAAGAAATCTTCCCATATGCCTTGTTCTATTTGCTGTTTCTAAGCTTTTGTTTGAACAAATGAGGAGTTTCTTACCTCTCTGCCAAGGGTCCTCCTTCAACACAGCAGCAGCCTGTTCTCCAAGCCACCCCATTAGCTGGCAGAGAGAAGGGGATGTCACCATGTCTAAGCACCCTGAGCTGCACCCTCCTCTAAACTGGTAGAAACTTGAAGATGGACACACTAAGGTGTTTGGTGCAATTATGTGAGAGGAAGGAGCTTTGTGGGAATGTCATTGTCCTACAAATTCGAAAGTGACATCTTTTCCCCAGAATAAACATCACAAAAATTCAAGGAAATCATCCATTCCAACACCGAAAGCAAAGCCCAGGAAGAAAGGGATTCTCTTCCCCCCACTCCCTACCCCCAGCAGCCACCATGGCCACTTTCTCCACACCAATGTCACATTTTCTTCGATTACTAATCACAATAGTTCATGGATAGAATATCAGTAAGTCCACTCTAATCCATACTCTATTCCTCCATCCTGTGGACCTTGGAATGGTTGTGTCCACTCCACATCTATATCAAGAGGGGGCTTAGATTCCACATGGATGCTGGTCCTGGGTGGTGCTGCAGGGACAGTTACCGGACATTGTATGTCCTCCCATGGCCCACTGTGTGGACTATGGGAGAGTGTGGGCTATGGTGTGGACCATTGACCATGAGGTACAGCGGTGCTCAGAGATGTATTCACCAAGTGCAATGAATGTCTCATGATGGTGGAGGAGGTTGTTGTTATGGGGGGAAGGAGTGGGATGAGGGGGTGGGGGGTATATGAGGACCTCATATTTTTTTAATGAAACATTAAAAAAATAAATAAAGACAAAAAAAGAAAAAGAAAAAAGTTAAATATACCAAAAAAAAAAAAAAAAAGGGATTTCCTCAGCTGAGGCCCTTATCCAGTGAGGCCATAGAAAGACTTGCCATGGTGAAGAGAACCAGCCTAATGGAATGAAAGCACGGGCCCCTGAGTGAGCATCTGAACCTGCACTCTAACCTATCAGTGGGGTGACCTGGAGTGAAGAGGTCAAGGACGGCGTGGAGTCTGTTGGGTTCCAGGCCCTGGGCCACCTCCTTCCCTGGAGCTCTCCAAAGGGTCCAGTCCCGCTAACCCACACATCGTGTTTGGGGCCAGAGCCCCAGGTGTCCATGACGTGCTGCTTTGATGGGGGTAGTGCTTTAAGGAATATGTAGACTCTAGACAAGCCACATGGCTAGGGGTTCAAGAACATCTCAAGAAGGCAGAAATCGGGAAACGGACTTTGGCCCAGTGGTTAGGGCGTCCGTCTACCATATGGGAGGTCCGCGGTTCAAACCCCGGGCCTCCTTGACCCGTGTGGAGCTGGCCATGCGCAGCGCTGATGCGCGCAAGGAGTGCCGTGCCACGCAAGGGTGTCCCCGCGTGGGGGAGCCCCCACGCGCAAGGAGTGCGCCCGTGAGGAAAGCCGCCCAGCGTGAAAAGAAAGTGCAGCCTGCCCAGGAATGGCGCTGCCCACACTTCCTGTGCCGCTGACGACAACAGAAGCGGACAAAGAAACAAAAAAGCGACAAAGAAACAATACGCAACAAATAGACACCAAGAACAGACAACCAGGGGAGGGGGGGAAATTAAATAAATAAATAAATCTTTAAAAAAAAAAAAAAAAAAAAGAAGGCAGAAATCATAAGTGACATCAGCCTTTTTCCATTTTTAAAGCCCAATTCTGTAGCGCACACTGCAGCCTTCTGTGTACCATGAGATGTCATACTGTAGAGGCCTTTTGGTATCAGTCATTTAACTGAGAAGGTCCAAATTTGGGGTTTATGCTTAAAGTCATTCTTTAGAGGGAACTACCATGATTCTTGGTGTAAGCAAGGAATGACTTGAATCAACGGTGGAAATACGTATTTTCCCTTCATCCTGAGCATTAATTCAATAAGTAAAGTAGACATTAGTTTTAATTTATTGGTTCATTTATTTTTAATAAATTTTTGTTGTCCACATTAACTTCATCATGAAGCAATGAGAAAACATCAATAAATGACTCTATTTAAGTCAAAATGTTGGTAATGATATTTAATGAAAGGTGAACTTTTAAACAAAGAACGAATGACAGGGAAGCAGATGTGGCTGAAGCATTTGAGTGCCTGCCTGCCACATGGGAGGTCCCAGGTTCAGTTCTTGATGCTTCCTGAAGAAGATGAGAAAAACAGCGAGCTGACATGATGGGCTGGCACAGCGAGCTAACCCAAGATGGCGCAAAGAGATGACACAGCAAGATGATGCAACAAAGAGATACAGTGAGGAAACATAATCAGAGACACAACAAACAGGAAGTGTAGGTGGTTCAAGCGATTGGGTGCCTCCCTTCCACATGAGAGGTCCCAGGTTCGATTCCCGGTGGTTCCTAAAAAGAAGACGAAGAGAAAGCAGACAGCGAGCACAAACAACAAAGGCGGAGGGGGGGATAAATAAATAAAAATAAATCTTAAAATAAAATGAGTGACAACATCCTCTCAGATTTCTCAGATTTGAGAGAGAGAGAGGGAGAGAGGGAGGGAGGGAGGGAGGGGGAGGGAGAGAGAAAGAAAGAAAGAACCAACAAGTATTATTGCAGATTGGGATGGTGGGTCATCACAGCACTAAGAAGTGCAACTTTTGGCACTGCCAGGTTTGTGAATTGTAGCTTGCATGTTTGGTTTCTCATCTCTACATAAAACTGCCTGCGCTTTCCATTCCCGATTCTGTTCAGGGACTTCATCCCTCTGAACTTTAGATGCCGAGGCTTGGGCATCAAAACAACTGCGAACAAGGCTTGCTCCTTAAGGATCGTGAGCAGCAGAAAGAGCAGACACATCCACAATCGCATATTCAGGGAAGGGGCAAAGGATAAGGCACTTTTGGACAAGAAACAAAGACTCTTGGCCAAGGTTGGCTTCTAGATGAAATGTTAAGTCCTTCAACAGTAAGCTTTCCTCCAAAGAATGTTTCATTTTAACTACATCAGTGGGCATTTGACACCACAAGTCAACATCCTTTGTTTCAAACATTTAAAAAATAAACACAGGGCAGGATGGTGGAAAGTGCCTTCTTTTATTTTGTTTCATTCTTTTGATCATAGTTCATCATTCCCCACCCCCTAAATATCTAGAAAACACTCAACAAGAGACGCCCACCATTATCTAGCCTTTCCTGGATGGATGAAAGGAACAGAATGTAGTCACAAATTATGCTGCTCAGGATCCTGGGTAACTTTGTTCCACAAAGTCCTTCTGGGTAAAAACAACCTTGGCAAACTAATTGCTATCACTTTGGAGGTAAATTATAATTTGGAGATAACTGTAATGGGGTTACCCAATAGACACGAAAGATACATTTAAGGGATGGGATAAAAGGGCGCAAATGTGCATTAAGAAAAGAATAAGCTTTCTGAATTTCAGTCTGTTAGGACAATTGATTGTGGTGATATGCTCCTGCATGCAACTGTTTAAAACATGTGTAAAATGCATGTGCTCTTGGAGTCACTTCATTGGAAAATAAAGCAGGAAGCCTGTTCTCTGGCTCTTCTCAGAGACAGACTCAAGCATGCCCAGATGAGGAATATCATTAAAACTATGAGTCATGAGGTCAGAGATGGAAATTAATGCTCTGTCCCCACAGAAAACTAACAGGGCATTACTGAAGGACAAGGATCAAGCGAAGGTTTGCTCCTAGTTGCTCAGGCTGCTCCTCCCCAGGGATTCCAGGGTACGATGTAAAAATGAGGAATGAAAAGAAAAACAAAGGGAGAAGGAGGCAAGATTCTAAGCAGGGCAAACTGGAGTTTATTTGGCTCCTCTTACGATATTTACTACTTCCTTTCAAATGGCATTCCAAATGGTAGTTCTAGTATAGGTCTTGTAGAAATCGGCTTGCTTAATTCTCTTGTTTGATGTGTCTTTCTCTTCCATCGGAGAGTGTGAATGACAGGAGCTGAGTCATGCTTAACCTTGGCATCCTCCGTCCTACCTAGCGTGAGACACACAAAAGCCCAAGGTTGCATAAAAATTCATGTTGAATTGGATTGAATGTGAACATCAACAGAAGCTAAATTCAAATCTTCGCCAAGTTCCTACATGTTGCTGATATATTGAGGGACAAAATGATATGAGGTCTGGGATTTGCTTTCCAATAGCTCAGTAGTGTGGAAAACTGAGGATATACAGAGGTGCCATTGAAGCAAGATTGGCCAAAAGTAGAAAATTGTTTTAGGATGTATCTGCACTGTTATTATTCTCCCTACTTAAAGTAAAGAAAATAAAATAAAACAAATCAATGTTTTAAAATAAGGAGGTGTTTAAGAAAACTTTCTCTATACACTTATTACATCCCTATCTACTAATAGATATTGATTACTGTTATTCATATATATTTAAATTATAAGAAATACACTTGTTATTGCAATTGTTAGTAGGGGAAAATATAACATTTTTCATATAAAATAATATAAAAGGGGCCTCATACATTAAAAAAATCAAAGACCTTACTGAACACCTGGAGGAATGAGAAAAAGAAGAGCAAACTCAATCCCAAAGCAAGAAGAAGGGAAGAAATAAAAAAGATTAGAGCAGAAATGACAGGAGTTGAGAATTTAAAAAATAGAATTAACAAAACCAAAAGTCAATTCTTTGAGATCAATTAAATTGACAAACCTTTAGCTAGACTGACAAAGAAAAAAAGGGAGAAGCTGCAAATAAAATCAGAAATGAAAGAAGGGATATTACTACTGACTCTACAGAAATAAAAAGGATCATAAGAGTATATGATGTTTAACTACATGCCAAAAAATTAGACAACTTAGGTGAAATTGACAAATTCCTAGATACACACAAACAACCTACACTGACTCTAGAAGAAATAGAAGACCTCAGCAAGCTAATCACAAGAGATTGAAACAGCCATCAAAAACCACCAATCAAAGAAAAGCCCAGGACCAGATGGCTGCACAGGTGAATTCAACCCATCATTCCAAGAAGAATTAATACCAATCCTGGTCAAACTCTTCCAAAACATTGAAGCAGAGGGAACACTATCTACCTCATTCTATAAATCCAATATCACTCTAACACCAAAGTCAGATAAAAATACTACAAGAAAAGAAAATTACAGAACAATTTCTCTTATGAATGTAGATGCAAAATATCTGCAAATCCAACAGCACACTAAAAGAATTAGACACCAAGGTCAAGTGAGTTTTATCCTAGGTATGCAATGGTGGTTCAACACAAGAAAATCAGTTAATGTAATACACCACATTAACAAAAGGAAGTTGAGAACCCACATAATCATCTTGACTGACACAGAAAAGGCATTTTACAATATCCAGCTTCACTTCCTGATAAAAATACCTAAAAATAGGAAAAGAAGGAAACTTTCTCAACATGATAAAGAGCAAATATGACAACCACACAACTAACACCATACTCAATGATGAAAGACTGAAAGACTTTTCCTCTAAGATTTGGAATAAGATAAGGGTGCCCACTATCATCACTGTTATTCAACATTGTGTTAGAAGTTCTAGCACATTTAGGCAAGAAAAAGAAATAAAAGGCATCCAAACTGGAAAGGAAGAAGTAAAACTTTCACTATGTGCAGATGACACAATCCTATATTTAGAAAACTCTGAAAAATCTACAAATCTACCAGACCACATAAATGAGTTCAACAAAGTGATAGGATACAAGATCAACACGGAAAAAAAAAATCAGTAGTGTTTCTACACACATGTAATAAGTAACCTGAGGAGGAAATAAAGAAAAAATTCCATTTACAATAGAAAGCAAAAGAACTAAATATGTAGCAATAAATTTAACCAAGATGTAAAGGACTTGTATAAAACATTGCTAAAAGATCAAAGACAACTTAAGTAAATGGAAGGACACTCTGTGTTCTTGGATTAGAAGACTAAATATTGTGAAGATGAAAATTCTACCCAAATTGATTTACAGATTCAATGCACTCCCAATTAAAAATCCAATAGCCTACTTGCAGAATGGAAAAGCCAATTATTAAATTTATTTGGAATGGTAAATATAGCAGTTTGATTTGGTTATGAATTCCAAAAATAGATATTGGATTATGTTTGTCATCTGGTCTGTACCTGGGCATGATTAAGTTATGATTAGGGCTTTGATTGGGCCATGTCATTAGGGCATTGAGTTCCCACCCTTTAGTGGGTGGGGACTCACAGATAAAAGGCATGGCAAAGGGTTTTTGATGTTCAAGTTTTGATGTTGGAATTTGATGCTGAAGCCTTAAGTTGGAGCCCCAGGAAGTAAGCACACAGAGGAAAGAGAAGCAAGCCCCAGAACAGAGGAACTCTGATCCCAGGAAGAAGCAAGCCCTGGAAAGAGAGGAACCCTGAACCTAGACAGATGTAAGACCCTGGAAGGAAGGAACCCAGGAAGTCTGAACCCTCGCAGATGTTGGCAGCCATCTTGCTCCAACATGTGAAAATAGACTTGGATGAGGGAAGTAACTTATGCTTTATGGCCTGGTATCTGTAAGCTCATACCCCAAATAAATACCCTTTATAAAAACCAACTAATTTCTGGTACTTTGCATCAGCACCGCTTTGGCTGACTAATACAGAAAGGAACCTGAATAGCTAGCATATCTTAACAAAGAAGAGCGTAGTTGAAGCACTCACACTTTCTGGCTTTAAAGCACATTACAAATCTGCAGTGGTTAAACCATCATGGTACTGGCATAAGGATTGCTATACTGACCAATGGAATTGAACTGAGAGGTCAGAAATAGAGCCTCACATCTATGGTCAGTTGATTTTTTACAAAGCTGCCAAGTCCACTCAACTGAGAAAAAATAGTCTCTTCAACAAATGGTGCTGGGAGTACTGGATATCCATATGTAAAAGAATGAAAAAGGACCCCTATCTCACACCATATACAAAAATTAACTCAAAATGAATCAAAGACCTCAAGATAAGAAGCAGGACTATAAAACTCCTAGAAGAAAATGTAGGGAAGCATCTTCAAGATCTTGTGGTAGGTAATGATTTCTTAGACTTTACACCCAAAGCACAAACAATGAAAAAAAAAATAGATAAATGGGATCTCCTCAAGATTAAAAACTTTTATGCATCAAAAGACTTTGTCAAGAAAGTGAAAAGACAACCTACTCAATGGGAGAAAATATTTGGAAATCACATATCTGATAAGGGTTAATATCCAGAATATATAAAGAAATCCTACAGCTCAACAACAAAAAGACAAATAATCCAATTAAAAAATAGGCAAAAGAATTGAATAGATATTTTTCCACTGAGGAAACACAAATGGCTAAAAAGCACATGAAAAGATGCTTATCATCACTAGCTATTAGGAAAATGAAAATCAAAACCACAATGAGTTATCATTTCACACCTACCAGAATGGCCACTATTAAAAAGACAGAAAACCGTAAGTTTTGGAGGAGTTGTGGAGAAACAGGAACCCTCATTCACTGCTGGTGGGGATGTAAATTGGTGTAGCTGCTGTGAAAGACAGTCTGGCAATTCCTAAGGAAACTAAGTACAGAATTACCGTTTGAGAACATTACATAGAGAGAAATTTCAGACAAAAAGGACAATTTTTAACAAAAAGGACAAATACTGTATGTTTTCAATGTTATGATCTAATTATAATAAGCAAACCCACAGAGTTAAAATCTAGAATATAGATTACCAAAAGATAGATTGGGGTTAGAGAATGGGGAGTTTCTGTTTAGGTTAATGGTAAAGGTTTGGAAATGTATCATGGTGATTGTAGTACATTTTTGTAAGTGTAATTAGCAGCACTGAATTATATAGGTGAATGCTGTTAAAAGGAGAAACTTCAGAATATGTATATTACTAGAATAAAATTTTAAAGATAAAACACAGTACTGTACAACACAGTGAACCTTATTGTAGATGACAGACTATAGTTCATAGTGCAAGAAAAAGATTATTCTTTCATGAATTGTAACAAATGTACAACACTGATACAGGGTGGTAATAATAAAGTGGTATATAGGGAAAATATACCTCATGTAAATAATGGATGATAGATCTTAATAATGTTTCAATTGTAACAAAGGTAACTACTGTTTAAAAAATGATACAACTATTAAAACTATTGCTACCATCAATAATAACAAATCTTTCACACCAGTGCAAGAGATTGATGGTGGGGTGGTGTACGCAAATCCTGTATTTTATGCATGATTGTTTTGTAGACTCAGAACTTTTCTCATAAAAAAAGAGGGCCTTACCTGAAAAATACCTTCTGTTAAAAAAATTAGAAGTAATTATACAGACTGTCTTTAAGCACATGAATTCCAAATCCTATTGCAATGATTAATTCATTCTCCCCTAATAAGAAAAAACAATGCCCCTAATGTCATCCCTTCATATATTTTATTTCTTGAAACCTTTTAAAAAATCCTCTGTTCCCTTACGAACTTTTAGACATGTGGAAGTTGAAGTCAAAAAAACTTTTTCACTTCTCCCCAAATCATGGAGTTAACTGGGGGGAAAGCCTAGGATAGGGACCAGGTTTTGCACTTGGGTTTGCCATTTCTTTCTTTTTCTCTAAGCACTTGTTGACTAGATCAGCACGGCGAACAGTACAGACAAAAATCCAATCCCCCTGGGTGAGTCTCCATTTTGAGGGCAGGGATGGTGGTGGCCGAAAGATAATGGACAAAAAGGGGGCTGGATAAGCATTGAGTTATCACATGACCCAGCAATTCTACTCCTAGTATACTCCCAAGAGAAATGGAAACATGTTACTTACAAGGACGTTTACAAGAACACTTGCAGCAGCATTATTCATAAAAGCCAAAGGTGAAAACAACCCAGCTGTCCACCAGCTGACAAATGGATAAGCAAATTATAGTCTAATCATAAAATGGAATACCACTTGGCCATAAAAAAAGTTGGAGGCATGCTGCAACATAGATGAATCGGAAAAATATTAAGTTGAATGAAAGGAGCCAGATACAGAATGCCACATACTGTGTGATTCCATTGATATGAAATGCCCAGAAGGGGTAACTCTGTGGATAGCAAGTACAGTAGTGCTTGCCTAGGACTGGGGGTGGGGGTAGCAAATGGGAAGCACCTGCTAACTGATAGAGACCATGCCTGCATGGTGTCGGAAAGTGTTCCAAATTTAATTGTGGTGATGGTCACCCAACTCTGTGAATTATATCTCAATAAAGATGATAAAATGTTTTAGTTAAAAAGAAAAAGAAAATACACAGGGTGATACATGCTATATAGAAAAATTCAGTGGGTGGTGGTAATGAGAAGTGCTAGAAGGGTTAAATTTTAGTTTGGTGTGCTCCATCACTCTCTGAATTCCTATAAGTCCGTGATGCATAAAAGATGCCCTGAATCAGAGCGTCAACCAATGCCGAGCCTTGAGCTGAGCACCTCCTTCCTGGTACATTAATTGACTTGTATTACCGCGGACTTAGAAAGCATCAAAATGCTTGTGCCCCACCCCTGGAAAAATCCTGCTGCAAGGACCAGTAGTCTATATAAGAAACACTTGGGTTTCATACCAATTCATCTCCAGGGCTTGGATTTGCAGGCATAATCCTAGCAACTCTTGAACTACAATTGGACAACTTGATACCATTGGACTTTCCAGATCCACGGAGTCAAGAAACAGTGCCTAATCCACTTTCTAACCACCATGGGATCCATCTTTTAAAATATGAACACATTTGGTGATTTTCCAAGTTTTAATATTCAAGCGTGCATTTAGGTTTGTCGAAAGCCTTCAGAAAGCTCTTGCCAAGCTCAAGGTTCCTCAGCATCGAGATGCTGGGAGCACCCCCCTTCCTTCGGCAGCAACCCAGCACCCCTGCCCACTGGCTTCGCTCATCCTCACTTTTCTCTCTACGGTCACTCCACTCTTCCAGCAAGAGCTCCCCTGCCCCTGGCCAGCATGGACACCCAGCGCACGCGCTCACGAGTCTTACTTTCATTGCAGCGTAAATGGCGATTGGCCCTTGGTGCCAGAGAGGACAGCAAGAGCTGGCACTGTGTTTTAATAAAAATGTAATAAGTCCTACCCTGGAGAAGTGACACCCTTGAAAGCATTTCCAGGGCTTAACGAGACCGCAAAGTAGAAAATGCGGGCCGTTGCCGAGGGCTCTGGTTTGACATTAACCTTCACTTCCAGCTCTCACTGTAGTGATGTTTTTCTCTGAATTTGGAATCCTCTCCTGGGCTCCCAACAAAACAAGCACCTTAGACGCCAGCCAGCGCTGGGCGCCTACATGGGCAGCCATTCCGAGAGGGCGACAAAGACGAGCGAATATGACAGATAGATTCAGAGATGTCAGAAGAAAATAAATTGGGTTCACACTGTATTTTCTTCTGCATCAAAATGTCCCCAAGTAGCATTTCCTTCCCAGTGTCAGCTGAGGCAGACACAGCCTGTTCTGTCCATAGGAATCAAACAAGTGTGTACGTGACTGGCGCTTCCAGCTGCCAGGACCCCCATTTCATTTCTCCAAGCAAAATAAAATAAGGGCTAAAACGTCTACTCTGGGGTGGTAACTGCTTGCGTGGGGAAATCGCCAACAAAGAGGCATAAAGCATGTCAGCAGTTCACTGGGGGACGTGCTGGCTTCTGAGAGCCAGAGAAGAGGACACCTGGAGAGTATTGTTAAAAGAATGTGGAAAGAAAAATGCAAAGTCCTGGCTGGTCAGAGGTGGCCTGAGAGGCAGCGTTAGAATACCAGAGCTGTAAGGAGCACAGATATCCCCTTTCCTCAGAGGAGGCTGGTGGAGGCAAGGAGCATTCAATCTCAGCGAGGAAGGAAATCCCACCAGGAAATCAGCTCCAACGACTGCAAGCTGAAGATGCAGGGTTTCCTTTCCAGCAAGCATTCGTCTCGTGACCTTAAGCAGATTTCCTAACACTGCTGGGCTGTAGTTGTATCCCTTGTAACAGTATGGACAGAAATACTGCTGTGTCAGGGTAGTTGGACTGTTCAGTGAGCTATGTGCCAGGAACAAAGACAAACTGCTTCACAACAGAGATTGGATTTTGCGACCCACAGACTGTGTTCAGCACGGTATGTCCTGGGTGGAATCCGGCCCACGATCTGTGCTTGTAAATAAAGTTTTATTGGAACCCAACCACACCCCTGGGTTTATATATTATCCGTGGCTGCTTTTGAGCTACACTGGCCCAGATGAGGGGTTGTGACCAAGACCCTATGGTCTGTAAAGCTGAAAATATTTGCCATCTGGCCCCATACAGAAAAAGCTTGCTAATGGTTGCTCTAAACGTCAGCTTGTCCTCATTTCCTGGACCACAGGAACAGGCTCCCATTTGTTGATCAGCTGTCCTGTCTTGTCATATGCTATTTCACCTCATCTTACCAGTTAGGTATTTCTATCTCCATTTTATCTTGGGGGAAAAAACCCCACAAAAAACACACCTGAGGCTTACAGGTGTTATTTTCCCCAAAGTCATGGACTGAAAAGTAGTGGAGCCAAAATTCTGTTTCAAGGTCAATTCTACACTGTTTTTCAGTGGCATGTTTATTTAAAATAAGGATACAAGGCAGGAAGGGCAACAAAAACAAAACTCAAGAGCTCCAGATGAAGACAAAGCTTGCTCCGCCAGCTGGGGTAAAGTAGAATACTGCCAGAAAGAGACCGCTGACCTTCGTGTGGCAGGTGTATTTATGGCCAACAGGAAATCCCGCCAAGGCTCCCCATTTCCTTCAGGACACACGCCAAGCAGAGAGAGCAGGATTTTGATGCCCTGGTCCCTTCTCACCCCTTCAGCCTCACCTCCTTCCTGCCCCAATCCTGCCCATCATCATCTACTAACTGCAAATCAAGGGAGCTCTCCTACCCAGCCCCTCCACACGTTCACATGTGTACACGCATGCACCATGCTGCTTCCCATCTAGGTGCTTTCTTCTTTCTCAGAAACCTCAGGCAGGGGTCTAAATCCTAAACCCCTGCACCGGGGCTGCCTTGAGGTGTTGCATCGTCAAGAGCTCGTCCCTGAGCCCAGCCTGAAGCAAATACCTCCCTGGGCTCTCAGGGTATATGGCTGTTTTGCATTTAATCTCCCTACACTGAGCACATCCGCCTGTTTGTCCACATATCTCAATGGCCTTGGGGCACTTCAAAGTCAAGAACCACATTTTATCTCGGCATGAGGTACCCAGCTCAGAATTTAGTTGAGAGAAGTATACTTATCTGAACCAACTCTTGCAGTCTCTAATCAAAGCACAGGAAGGATAAAAGGGGGAATGAGCAGAAAATTAAACTTGCTTCTTAAACGATCTCTCCTACCTCACAGGCAGTCTTTCGCGCTGATCTTCCCTCTCCTTTCTAACCACACGGGTATTTCTTCCTTCAGAACAAAAGTAAGATGGTCTCCAGGTTCCCAAGGGGCAGAGGGCAGCAGATGGGCCTCTGCTGGGCAGCTGGGTGGGCAGGCAGAGGGAGACTTCCCCTCCCTGGAGACCCCAAAGCCACAGAGCCGAGAGTGGCAGGGGGTACACACCCCACTGGAGACAGAAAATTACAAAACCGGTCACTAGCACCCCTCTGAAAAAAATGAAAATTGTACCCCAAAGCTTCACATAAGAATACACATCTCCTCTATCCATTACTAAGCCCTGGTGTTGGGATGCTGCAGATGGAAAGCTTCTCTTGCCAGGTTTCTCTCTGTGCTTGCAGTGGAGATATTGGTGGTTACCTCTTTCTGTTGTTCATTTTATTCACAGAGGACATGCCTCTACTTCCTGGGTTTGGCCATCAGAGAAGTCGGGCTTGGGTTGTTGGTGTTGCCTAAAATTTCGTGAGCTCCTCACGCTTTTGCGATCTGCCTCTTCAACACTCGATCTGCCGGTATTCTTGCCCCCAAGGAAAGACTTTTCTATCTGACTCCAGTAGTTGGTGGTGGCTTCATTTTTTTTGCTACTGCAATCCAGCTGACCACCGAAACTCAAACTATGTGCACTTGAGTATTGGTCTGCCTTCAAGAATTTTTTCTTGAATAAACAAATCTTAATTTTTTCTTGCCCCACCTGTAGTTGAGAGTTCTGTGTGTATGCACCAGGATTAGCAGCTTAGATAATCTTCCATGGTCCATTATTTTCACCATTTCTCTGATATAAAAATGTGTCATTCAAGGGAGCAGATGTAGCTCAAGTGGTTGAGTGCCTGCTTCCCATGTACAAGGTCCAGGGTTCAATCTCTGGCACCTCCTAAAAACAGAACAAAACAAACAAACAAAACCAACTCTCATTGGGGAGTGGATGTAGTTCAGTGGTTAAGTGCCTGCTTCCTATGCACAAGGTCCTGGGTTAGATTCCCGGAACCTCCTAAAAACAAATAAGTATCGTTCAAAACAGAAAAAAGTGAGTGACAATGTGGAAATATTCTTCTGCTCATTAAAGCCTTCTGGGAAGAAAGGACATCTCTGTGAAAGAAAAAGTCCTCATCACCCAGGAACACAAAGTCTCCCCATGCCCTGGAGTTACTTAAATGCCATATTTATGCTAATGACATGCATTCTACTCTATTTTTACTTGGAGGTAAAACTGAAGTTTGGGTAGCTGCCAAGAGTTGTTGAGCTTGAGGGCGATGCTATAAATTTCCAAGGACATGATTGCAGTTGCATTGGATGTACTTGTCTACTCAGCTGACACTCAAGTTTAAGTTTAAACATGGGCAACTTTTATAAGTGAGCATTTTCAGGGTGTTTTTAAGTGTTGTTTGACCTCAGGCAGAATGAACCAAAGGCAGTGGGTGTAGTGCAAAGCATGGCACACGACTGAATCTCTGGAAAATTAGCCCTACCACTCTCTAGCTGAGAATGTGTACAGTTTCCTCAGCATCTTGGCCACAGTTCCTTAATCTGTAAAGGGAGGGAGCTGGAGTAGAGTGTTCCTAACGTCACTTCCTGTTCCCAAATCTGATGACATTATTTATGTACAGGAAAACAGAGTGTATGAACACTATGAAGCATGATGTAATCAAGGCTGACCCTATTAGTTGCCAAATAGATGTCTCTGGAGTCTACGAAAATACGGAAGAGGACAGTAAATAAATGGATCCATGAAAAGTAAAATAATGGAAATCCAGAGTTTTTCATGGAAGCTGAGAGGGCTACCCTCATTATGTCTCATATATTTGTTTATTTTTGAATAGTCAACCTGAAGAGGATTTGATTAATGCATATGATAGAAGCTCATTTTGAAAACTGGAGAGAAAAAAAAAACCTACCATATGAAATGATAGCAAACATACTAAAATTGTCTCATATATAAAATCAATGATTGTCTTTCTCCTGCCAACCCAATGACTATTATATTTTTGCATGAAATGAGTGAGCATAAGACCTTTTCGCTAATGGAACCAATTTAACTCAACCAACATGTGCTAGATGAATCACTGCTCATGAAGTTGGCAGTCTAACTGGGGGTATGTATCTCAAGGTAGAATATTAAAAGCATGCAACAAATCATATGCAATTGCACAGCAATTAAAATCAAGTTAGCATATTATATTTGTCTCACACTGTGCTTTTTTAATTGCTGAGTCCATTAGAAACAAATTTTTCCCCATTGATAATTTTAGTTATAAACATCTTCTGTGTCTTGAACCAAGATGAACCCAAGACAATGAAGACAGGGAAAAAATATAATTATATTCCATCTTGGATGAAATGAGGAACCATGTAGATGCTGAACCACAATACATGAAGATGGGCTGCCAAGTTCAATAAAGCTTGGAGGAGAGAGTGGGGGTTTCTGAGGGAGAGTGAACGTCTCTCAGATGTTCTCCACAGAAGCTGGCAACAGCCCAAAAGGAAGGACCTGGCTTAGTAAAGTGGGATGCAAGGGCGTGAAGAAGAAAACAAGCAGGGAAAGTAGGTTTCATCAAGGAAACATGCATAGAGAGTGCCTTCGTGAGATGCAGTCTAGAAACATGGCATACTAGACAAGAATTCACTGATGGCAACAGCCTCACAACTGCTAATCTTAGTAAGCAAAAAAGAGTGATAGTTCTTACCATTCAAAAAAAAAAAAACAAAAAAACCAAAACCAGTGGCTATATTAGTCAGCCAAAGGGCTGCAGATGCAAAATATGAGAAATTGGTTGGTTTTTATAAAGAGTATTTATTTGGGGTAGGAGCTTACAGATACCAGGCCATAAAGCATAAGTTACTTCCCTCACCAAAGTCTATTTGGAGCAAGATGGCTGCCGACGTCTGCGAGTGTTCAGACTTCTTGGGTTCCTACGATCCTGGGGCTTGCTTTTCTCTGGGTTCAAGGTTCCTTCCTTCCTGGGACTAGCTTCTCTTTCCTTTGGGAGCTTACTTCCCGGGGCTCCAGCTTAAGTCTTCAGCATCAAACTTCAACATCAAAACTTCAACATCAGAAACCCTCAACTCTGTTCTTTGCCATACCTTTTATCTGGGGGGTGGGGACTCAATGCCCCAATCATAACTCAGTCACACCCAGTTACAGATTAGATTACAAGCATAATCTAATATTTCTTTTTGGAATTCATCAATTATATCAAACTGCTACAGTGGCCCTTGTTCTGAGGCAGGGTGACTTCTGCTAAAAGTGCGTAATAACATATCATAATGCGAAGAACTGATAGAAAAATGCTGGGAGACAACAAAAATAGGAACAAGGGGTTCAAGGGACATGTAATTGGAACTCCAAGAAAGAGAAGGGAAGCTAGAATAGAAAAAAAATTAAAACAAAAACAAGAAGACTTTATTGAATTGAAAGAAAACTGGAATCTACAAACTGAAAATCTCAGAGGTGAGGAAGGGGGGGAGAGAAATAGCACAGACCCATTTACAGTAAAATAGTCCCAAGAAAAGTTACTTAACTTCAAGGAAAAAGAAGGGAGCCTACTGGCATTTTGGGGACAAAATCCAAATACAAAAGAAACAACTGCTGCCATCTGACTTCTTACAAATCTTATTACTTTCTGCAGATACTTATATTTATTTAGGTGAAGCAGACACTGTATTTCAACTTTTTATGGATGATGGAAGGAGGGGTATGAGAAATGAATAATAGGTTTTACAACTTTTTCCTCAGAAAAGGACACTAATCCCAGGGTAGAACAACAGGCTAGGAACTATCTCTACTCAGGTAACTACTTGTCTTGAGTAGATAGTGGACATTTCTGAAGCCTTCCCAATCAGCTGACATTGAGCCAAGTAGGTGTCCTGTGTGATACAAAAGTTTTCTTGGCCACTGGGTGGACTGTGGGAGAGTGTGGGCTATGGTGTGGACTATTAACCATGAGGTGCAGCGGTGCTCAGAGATGTATTCACCAAGTGCAATGAATGTCTCATGATGATGGAGGAGGTTGTTGTTATGGGGGGAGGAGTGGGGTGAGGGGGGTGGGGGGATATATGGGGACCTCATATTTTTTTAATCTAACAATCATAAAATTAAAAAAAAGTTTCCTTGGATCCTTGCAACTTTGCTTTGCTTTGGTCTTTTCACAACTTACCAATATTAACTGGAATGATAAAAGTAGTCTCAGCTTTTCATTTTTCCTCCAGTAATTCTTTTTCCTAACTGCTTTGCATCCTCTGCCTTCTCTGGTTTTTAAGTTCTAAAAGAAAATGCAATGAGTGAATGAATGAACAAATAAACATGAACAAACAAGAAGCAAGTGATTATTAGCAGAGAATTCCAGAAGGAGATGACTTTGATAACTTGTGATTGTGGAGGATATATTTTCTCACAACTATAATTTTATGTTACATAAAGTACTTGTCAAGTATAACAACTGTAGTTAGTCAAACTGATCATAAGATGAAAAAAGCTCTCAATAATCTTGGTCTTTCACAAGAGCGAGATATTCCACAGAGAGTACTGTATATTCTAGTTGTTCCATGACCTAAATAAGCTCAAAAACCATTGAGTCATTCTTCCACAGCAAGAAAGAATATCTTCTGGCATTTTACTTTGCTACCTCTTCTCGGTCTTTGAGAAGAATCTGCAGACAAATAATTGGAAAAGGAACATTTAGAAAAACATTAAAGCCCTAAGACTGTGGAGGAGGCTTCAAGAGAGCCAAGCTGTGGAAGAAAGATTTTCCAGCCTGGATAAACTGCTTCTCAAATCCATGAAAGAGTTTACAAATTATATGAAGTAGTCATCACTGGTAATGTTGAAAAGCATTTATAAAAGAGCATGTATGTCCATCCAGAAAATTGGAGAATAAGTATTCTGGCTTTTGAAAGATGAGAAGATGAATTATACAAATTAGTGCATGAGAAAGACGGGATGGTGGGCAGTGTCAAATGCCACAGAAAGGCCAAGAGAGGAGCCGAAATGACCATTGAATTTGGCTATTAGGATTCACATGAGCTCACCTAGAAAGCAGATCAGCATTGAGAGAATAAGTGTTTGAGGTATCCCTGGGCAAAATCTAGAAATGGATTCTTTTTTCAGGATGGTTGGTGAGCACTTAAACAAGAAGGCGGAGGTCACTGTGAGTCCAAATGGGGTCGTTATGACAAAGTCATGCCAGGCTAAGCTCATTTCACTGGATGGATAAATATGAGGAATGCAGTGGGCTTGAAGGACAGTGTCTACATTTGAACCAAATATATGACAAAGGTTTTCATCTGAGCTGTGTGGATTGACTGATGATGCAATTAGGATGAGCTTAAAGGTATTAGAGCTGATGATTCAGGGATGGCTGTCTACCTGGAGGGGAATGTCTCATGGTGCCCATCCTAGCTCTCTCTTCTTCCTCCCCTGTTGACCATTTTAATGAGTGGCTTGGCCTGCTGATCAGGGGTGAAAATGAGAAGAAGCTGAGATGGTCAGCCAACGCATTGTATAACACAGTCAAAACCAGAAGAAACCAAGAGGGAAAAGAGAAAAGAAGAAATAAACTCCAAGGGTGACATGCTAGTCTGGATGAATGGGCTGAAGCAGACAAGTAGACTGACAGCCATTATATGGTACTCTTTGGTCAAATATGCCAGCCACACAAGTACCAACTGGGGGAGACATGGCTCACCAGCTATATAATAAAAATGACCAGGGATTTTAACTGACTCTCAGGGCGAAAGGAGTCTTCAGTGTAATCAACCTAACAACAACCACAAAAAAGCTCATGAAACTTCAAGCAACAAAAATATAAATGTACTGTTGTGTATTGTAGCCTCTTGGTGCTATGTACCCCAGAAAAACATGTTCTTAAACTTAACCCATTCCTGTGGGCATGGACCCATTGCCAATAATATCTCATCGAGGTTTTACTTCAATTAAGGTGTGGTCTAAATGATTCAGGTTGAGCGGAAATCTGGATTACTGGAGTCCTTTATTTTATTTTTATTTATTTATTTATTTATTTACTTTTTTTTTTATTGACTTTGTAATAATATTACATTAAAAATATATATGTGAGGTCCCATTCAACCCCACCCCCCCGCCCCCCCCTCTCCCCCTCCTAACAACACTCATTCCCATCATCATGACACATCCATTGGATTTGGTAAGTACATCTTTGGGCACCTCTGCACCTCATAGACAATGGTTCACATCATGGCCCATACTCTCCTCCATTCCATCCAGTGGGCCCTGTGAGGATTTACAATGTCCGGTGATTACCTCTGAAGCACCATCCAGGGCAGCTCCATGTCCCAAAGACGCCTCCACCTCTCATCTCTTCCTGCCTTTCCCCATACCCATCGCCCACCATGTCCACTTTTCCCAATCCAATGCCACCTCTTCTATGTGGACATTGGATTGGTTGTGTCCATTGCATCTCTATGTCAAGAGGAGGCTCAGATTCCACATGGATGCTGGATGCAATCCTCCCATTTTCAGTTGTACTCACTCTAGGCTCCATGGTGTGGTGGTTGTCCTTCTTCAACTCCATCTTAGCTGAGTGTGGTAAGTCCAATAGATCAGATTGTAGGTGCTGGAGTCTGTTGAGGGTCAGGACCTGGCTATCACATTGTCAGTCCAGAGATTCAAATCCCCTAAATATATCTTAAACCCCAACATTAACTGCACCTCCAGCACATTAGCATGAAAGTCTTATGAAGGGGGATCCCATCTGAGTCCAGATTCATCACACATAAACACCATTTCCAAAGAGGGGCCATCTGCCCTGGTAGTTAACCCCATCGGCCATGACCATAACTCCCATGGGTCTCTTTAGCCCTCAAAGGAACCAATATCTGGGGGTTGTATCTGCTTTATCTGTCTCTCTGACTCTGCTCAGTTGTGCATGAGGGCAATCCTTCTGCCAGCCTCCAGACTCTTTTTTAGAAACTTGTAGCCATATAAACTCATTTCTCCTTTCCATTTCCCCCTTACTTTAGGTCAAACAGCATTTTAAAGTCATGGTATTTTATGTAGACATGGATATTCTGCTGATCCGCATTGAACCTTCCATATAAGGTCATTTTCCAGTTGCATCATCAGTTGGTAGTTGATATTGGTCCCTCGTTGCCAGGGAGGCTCATCCCCGGGTGTCATGTCCCACGCTGGGGGGAAGGCATTGCATTTACATGCTGAGTTTGGCTTCGAGACTGGCCACATTTGAGTAACATGAAGGCTGACAGGAGGAAATTCCCAGGCACAATGTTGCTCTAGGCCTTGTTCTTATTTTAGGTTTGTCAGCTCAGAAGCATAGTCATTAGCATCAGGGGCTCACTGTTGAACCCTCACTCCCTCCCGGTCCCCGCCACTGTACCTGGGAGACTGTCGCTGCTCCCCTAGGGACCACAACAGAGCACCACTGACCAGGAACCCAGTACCCCCCCTACTGTGGTTTTTAATTGTTGCCACTATGAGTATATCCAAACATTACCATGCACCCTGGACATATGTTCTGTACAGCTCCCTGTCAGCCATATATCACCTGTCATTGGTATCCCATACCAGTATCCCTCCATTGCCATTGTTGAAACACTCTGTGATCCAGAACTCCCTGAAATTTGAAGCCCAATATATAATGTCATGGTCCCTTACTAGGGAATGGCATATAGCAATGGGTTTAAAGGATAAAGAACTTGGATAAAGTTAGATAAAGAACTTAGATAAAGAATGTTGACTTGAAAAAATTCCACATCCTATCTTTTTCTTTCCCCCCCCCTAATTATTCACCTTTTCTTCACAGGAGTCCTAGACCACAGCAATGTATATATATAATATACAGCACTCCCACACATCCACCAGAAAACCTTTTCCCTTCCACAGTGATACTCTTACGCCCTATTCATATCATATTTACTTAAAGTGATGTACAGAGTCTGAGACATTAGCTTTCTAACAAGGTGACATCTGTGCTTACATTATGGTGCATACTTTAGGATACACAGTTCTTTACATTTTTAGTTATCCTATGTTTTACATTATGGTTTACATTATCAGTCTGTCATCTCCTATATGTTATGGTGTAACTGGAGTCCTTTATGAGCAGAGTGAAAGCCAGACAGAGAAAGCCAGAGGGAGCAGCCAGACTACGAACATCAGTGGAACCTGGAAGAAAAGGGAGAAACCAGGAGAGGCTGCCATGTGCACTGCCATGTGACAGAGAAGCCGAGCACCAAGGATCACCAACAGCCAGCACAGAACACCACTGTCTTCTGGGGAAAAGCATCGCCTTCATCTTGTTCTTCCCCTAGCTGCAAAACCATGAGCCAGTAAAGTCCTACTGTTTAAGCCAACTCCTTGCAAGGTATCTGCTTTGGCAGCCAGGAAAATGAAACTAGGGTGATGAAGTTGACTTTAGTTTGGACCTCATTTTGGGGGATGGCTTTCATTAGAATAGTAGACATAGCATGCTAACTCTTTTAAAAATATTCTTTGATATTTATTTAAGCAAACTGACAATTAAGAGAAGCATTTAATCAGCCACATAAGTTTTGTACTGGAAAAAAATAAAAATTGTGGAGTGTGAGTGGCATTCCAGGCTCTGCTAAACAGACTATACTCACAGAGTCATGACTTTTTCCCTGGGCATTCAGTATGATTACAAAGGAAGATGACTATGGTGGTGATAAACTAAAAGGCAGGTGGACAGATGAGGGAGAAGAAGAGAAGAGAAGGAAAGGGGATTGGGAAGCAGGGGTCCAGGGAGGGGAAGGAGATGGAAGACATTGCATGGTGGAAGCATAGGTCCTCATTCCCTTCTTTTTTTTTAAGATTTATTTATTTATTTATTTCTCCCCCCTCCCTCCCCCCGCCCCTCGCCCCAGTTGTCTGTTCTCTGTGTCTATTTGCTGTGTCTTTCTTCTTTGTCCACTTCTGTTGTTGTCAGCAGCACAGGAATCTGTCTCTTTTTGTTGTGTCATCTTGTTGTATCAGCTCTCTTTGGGGGCAGCGCCATTCTTAGGCAGGCTGCACGTTCTTTTGCGCTGGGCAGCTCTCCTTACGGGGTGCACTCCTTGAGTGTGGGGCTCCCCTACGCGGGGGACACCCCTGCGTGGCACGGCACTCCTTGCGCGCAACAGCACTGCGCGTGGGCCAGCTCCATATGGGTCAAGGAGGCCCGGGGTTTGAACCGCGGACCTCCCATGTGGTAGATGGACACCCTAACCACGGGGCCAAGTTCGCTTCCCCTCATTCCCTTCTTGATGACTCATATGCCCCTGGCTCTTTTCTATATTTTTGTGTTTGGACTTCTGGGTATAGCTCGTGATGACTAGCCTGCTATGGACATAGTACCAGACCTCATCAGAACCTCCCCCATTGCACACTGTGGCTTTCCTTTGTATCTCTTAACACAGCAATGATTAAATAACTACATGGGCACATACCTCTCTTCACCTAGACTCTAGGGTGCCTGGATGGGAGCCAGAACTGTGTTGCTGCCATTCATCACTGTATTCTTAATGCCCGGTAAACATTTATGCATAGGCTTATATTAAGCACTCTTTAAGCATATTAGAATGAATTTTTGAACATGACTCAGCAATTCAATAACTTCTCTACATAGTGGAAAATACAATAGAGTGAGAAAAAAACAACTTTCATGTTGGTATCAGACTATTAGAGACTACAAATGAAAAACATACATTCTTTCAAACATACCTGAAACATTTATGAAAATCGAGCATTTATTAGTTCATAAGGCAGATTATCCACAGATTTTATCAGGCTGGTATCATATAAATCTTATTCTCCGTGCACAATGCAATTGAGATAGAAATCAAGAATAAAGAGATAAATAGAAAACCTCTGTACAAAAATTTTATTAAAATACACATTTCAAAACCTCATGGTTCAAAAACTAAATCATAATGGAAAAAGAAAATATCGATAAACAATAATAAAGCTGTACATAAAAAATTTTAATTAGAAAAATAAAAATAAAAATAAAATAGAACCCCCTAGATTTATGTAATGTTTATGTAATCCAAAGCTTCTTTTAAAATTAAAATTAAAATTAAAAAATTAAATTTTTCAAAGAAAAAAATATATACGTAAATTATAAGATAAAAATAGAGACATACCTAGAGGGAAAATTAAAGCCTTAAATGTTGATATTAGAGAAGAAAATAGGGTGAAAAATGAATGAATTGAGCATCTAGCACAGGAAGTTAGTAAAGGAATAATAGAGTAAACCTCCCCAAAGTAGAAAGAATAAAATACCAAGACTTGCAAACCTCTGGCAATATTAAAGAGGAGAGAGAAAGAGAGAGTAATGGAGAAATAGAGAGAAAAGGCAAACTATTAGGAAATATTTTAAAAATAAGACATAAGAAAGGATGCTGCAGAGATTGAGAAGATAAAAAACAGGATTAAAAAGTTTATGCCAAAAATGTTGAAAACAAATTAAATTTTCAAATCCTAGAAAAATACAGATGACTCAAGAAAAAACAGACTAAATAAACTGAATGATGAGTTTAAAAATCTTCCCACAAAGAAAACACCAGACCCAAGTGGTTTTTTAAATTAATTCAGTACAACATTCAACAAATAATTCCAAACCAATAAAACTCATTCAGAGAACAGAAACTGAAGAAAATTACTCCAACTAATATTATGACAATAACTAACCTTAATATCAAAATCAACCAGGGACAATAAATCTTATTAAATATGGGTGCAAATATCTTAAGCAAAAATCAACAAAGCAACAAAGCAATCCAGCTATGTATAAAGGATAATAAACATTATATGATCATTTTAGATGATTTAGTAGATGAAAAAAGAAAGCATTCTTTAAAGTAAACACGTATTCCTGACTTTTTTTAAAGAATATATATCCTTAGTAAATTAGGAAGAGAAAGTAACCTCCTTGCTCTGACAAAGACTAGTCATTAAAAAAAAAAAAAACAATTTAATTGAAACATCATACTATTAAATGAAAACAAAATCATTCCTTTTTAAAACCATGCATAAGAATACTTTCTATTACTTCCTCATTTAGCTTTGAACTAGAAGTCAAAGTACTGAAAGCCGGCTCAATGAAAAATGCAAAAATAAAATGCAGTGTATAAAGATTAAAAAGGAAGAAGTTGTTATTATTTGGATCTTATTTCATTGTCTACCTAGATAACCCTGAAGAATATTTAGATACATTATTAAAATCATTGAGAGTTTATCCAGGTTGCTAGATACAATATACTCACAATCACTTGTAAACCTACATCTCAGCAACAATAAGAACATATAAATTTTTTGAAGATTTCTTTTACAAAAGCCAAAAGAATAAAGAAGTAGTAAATAATATAACAAAATTGAGAAGGGAGTTTTCTTCGGAAAGTATAAAAATATATTTAAAAAGAATAAAGGTGAGAATAAATGAAGAGATATAAAATTGAATAGGAATCCATAAAAATTTTAGATAAGTCACTATTTCTCTAACAGATCTTTAGATTTAATGCAGTTTCTATGAAAATGCCAACAGGATTTTCGGGGAAATTTAAATGCTGATTCTAAAATTTATATGGGAGAGTCAGAGTCAAGAATAACCAAGCCGCGCCTGAAGAAGATGGGAAAACTTATCCTATTGAGAATTATTACAAAGTTCTGGTGGTTAACCCATGTGGAATTGGGGTAAAAACAGATACATCCACCAAAAAAAAAAAAAAGAATAAAGAACCCAGAAGTAGACCTTAGGTACTTAGAATTTTCATATATCACAGAGATGGCTTTGCAGATGTATAGGAAAATATGGATTAAATGGTGCTGAGACAAGTGTTAGAAAACAGAACCAAACACTCTACCTCACACTCTATACAAAAATTAAATCTAGATGGCTGAAAAATGTTAATGCCAAAAGCAAAGCTATTGCACTTTAAAAGACAATTTAGGAGAATATCATGTCCTCAGGATAAGAAAAAAATTGTTAGCCAGAATAAAAAAAAATGATAAGCCGTAAAGGAAAAGAAATATAAAATGTGACTACATTCAAATTAAGAATTTATAATTATCAAAAGATACATAGAAAATATTAAGTCTCAAATAAAAGTGGATATTTGTAGCATATAATTGAAAAAGACTTTTTGTCTGGAATATATAAATAATTCCTACAAAGCCATATATAAAAAGCAAAACGCCCAATAAGAAAAATGAGGAAAATGCTTGAAGAAGGATTTTACCAAAGAGGGAACCTAAAAATGTATGAAAAGCAATCTCATAATATTCAGTTAAATGAGGTACCATTTTATATTCTTCAGGTTGGCCAAAACTTGGAAATCTAAAAAAATCAGTGGAACTGTCTACCAACAGCTAACCATGAGTGGGGGACAAACTTGCCCGTGGCAGGTTTTCATAGGAGATGCCAGAAATTACTGGAGGACTCTAGAACCTACCCCAGGTCTCTCAAGTGTCCTCACCTACTTGGAGAATATATAAATGGGCCAATCCTGAGATTGGTGAGGTGCTTTCTTTGACGAACTCTGTTGCCAAGCTGTGAATGCCTCTACCCTCTCGAGGAGGCTACCGTCAATTCCCAAGACCAATGGGTGAGGCTTCAAGGGTGCGCTTGCATAGCTTTGAAATGTTCTTTGCAGTTGGAAAACATAGAGGATGAGTGACTAAGAGGGTCCTGAAAGAAGCGAAGTTGGACTTGGACTTGGATTCTGACTTGGGGCAGGGGTTCTGGAAGGCACCGAGCCCTGCGCACGGAGTGCTGATGAGTAATGTCTTTGGACTCCTGGACAGAGCTGTGAGGGACCACCTAGAAGAGAGACGTTCTCCCTCATCCCCCGTGGAGGGTTCCAGCTGAAAACCACAGGAGAGTCCTTGGGGACTGCATCAGAGGAACCAGTTCTAGCCCTCTGCACCCCTCAGCAAAGCCAAGCCCGCTTTGCAGGTTTGAGTGTTACCTGGTGCTGGGCAGTCTAATGACAGAAAGGAGACCGTGCTTTGAAAGAAAGTGACAGGAGGCTACTTTATTTTTTTAACGTGCCGAGCCTCCCCAGGTGTTTAGAAAGGGTAGTTGGAGACTAAAATAGTCGCCGTATTCATTGGACACCCTGGCTGTGCATTGTGCCCGTGGGAGGCTGGCACTATAAAGAGAAGTCAGGAAATCCTGGGAGGCTGAGGGAGGTGGGCTGCAAAGGGCCAGGGCAATTCAGGAGGGACAAGCAGTGCTGGCAGCCTTCTGTGGTCCAAGGTGGTGAATGGGCGCAGGTGGCCTGTTCACGGTTAATCCCAATTACTTACTCTTCTGCCAATTTACGGTTAATCCCGATTACTTACTCCGACATGTGTGAGCAGTCAATATTTAATGTAAAACAGCATGTGAAGGGAAGCCATTAAAAAATCTCAACTCAAAGAAAGCATGCATGTCTGTTTATCTGACCCAAGGGATTCTTTTACTTATTTATTTTTTCTATTTCCTCAAGTCGCTCTCAAGTTCTGAAACACACTTGGTATGCCTGTAGTACACTAGGTCCCAGGTGATTTTAGGCTTTTGAAAACCAAAGCGGGGAAGAAGGTTTTTCTCTATTTGCAGTTCTTTTATATGCCTCACCCCCAGGCAATGAGTACACACCTGTTCAGTTGTTTGGAGTCAGGGGAGGGGCGGGGAAGAGGGAAATCATAGGGAGAATGAAAATAGGATTCCAAAAATAGCTACAATTTTAATAGTGATTGTCACTAGATCTTCCAATTGTTGTTGATTTATATTTTCATATGATGACCTATTTGTACCAAGCTTTTTACAATGAGAAATGAACTACTTATGTAATCAAAATTAAGCAGAAATAGTTTGCTCTGCATGTCTCTTTTCTCAGACAGAATGAGTTTGTCCAGAGGACCAGCTCATGTTTCACATTTTAGCCCACTGTGTGTGGCCCACTGAAGGCACCCTAAAAATAGCTGTTGAATTCCATAGAGGAAGTCCACTCTAAATCCCACTCTTCTACTTATTTAAAAGTGCAAAATTATTATGACAATGCATAATACCTCTATATTGCTATGCTTTGGTGCATTCTAAAATCACAATTCTAAGAGCAAAGATGTTGAAGTTAAAATCCTTTCTTGTACTTCTCTAGTGTACTTGGATGTATTATTTATTACTTATAAGCAATATGTATCTATTCTATTTGTTAAGTGTTTATGTGCCAGACTCTGCTAAATTATATATATGTATATGTGTGTATATATATACATTTTAATTCTTATAAGTAGACAATATTGAAATTATAGGTGTTACTGTCCCCATTTGCAGATGATAAAAATGTAAAGAGATTAAGTGACTTGCCATAATGGAAAAGCTAGTAAGTGATGGAGACTATTGCCATATTTGCATCTGTTTAACTCTACCCAAACAGTCTTTAATGTCTGAAATCACCTTCAAGCATAAGAAACCATCATTGTTTTTCCACCCTGGAGGGATTATGCTGGAGGAAAAGCCATTCTGATCCATGGCTTCCATCCTCTCCACCTGACCCCTAGTTAGAGCCTTCACACTTCTCACTCTGATAACGGCACCAGCCTCCTGACTCATCTCTCTGCCTTCGACCTCAGTCGTTTCCACCTAGCTTCAGCGAATGTCCAGGCTGCGTCCTCCTTCCGTGCCTGACTGGTGTCGTCCGGCCCAGCTTCACGTGGTTTGGTGCCCAGATCATCTGGGAAGCACTCAGTCATCCGTCTTAGTTTTCTGTTGCTGATGTAAAACAAATCATCCCAAATTTAGTGGCTCCAGGCAACACAAAGTCATTATCTTATGGTTGTAGAGGCCTAAAGTCCAATAACGGATCTCAATGAGCCAAAATCAAGGGGTCGGCCACACTGCATTCCTTCTGGAGGCTCGAGGGAAGAAGCCATTCTTTGCCTTTTCCAGCAGTCAGAGGTGGCCCACGTTCCTTGACTCCTGGCCTCTCATCACTCCAACTTCTGCTTTTTTCCTCCCATTTCCTCCTCTGCCCTCCCACCTCTCTCTTGTGGTTGCATTTGATGAAAGAGGACAATCTCCATTTCCTCCTCTGCCCTCCCACCTCTCTCTTGTGGTTGCATTTGATGAAAGAGGACAATCTCCATTTCCTCCTCTGCCCTCCCACCTCTCTCTTGTGGTTGCATTGGATGAATGAGGACAATCTCCCCATCTCAAGACGCCTGGCTTAAACACACCTGCAAAGCTCCTGTGCAAGTAACACAGCCACAGGGTCTGGGGATTAGGACTTGGATATCTTTGGGAGAGGGGCTTTCGCCTGTCGACCACAAGTACCCCCATCACAGCCTCTTTGTTGACTTCAAGCCCCTTTGTCTGGGTGCTGTAGTCCACTGGGCATAACTTCATCGTGAACCTCCCTGTTGAATATCGTCGTTGCCGTTTTACTTTTCTCCCTCATGTGACTGGCGTTATGGACTGAATCGTGTTTCCCACAAAGACATGCTCCAGTCCTAGCCCCTGGCCCTGTGAGTTAACCCATCCGTAAGAGGATCTTCAAAGATCCTGTTCGTTAAAGGGAGGTGACACTGAACCAGGGTGCATCTTAACCCAATATGGCTGGAGTCCTTGTAAGAAGAGGAAATTTGGACACATGGAGAGAGACCATATGGTGAACAAGAGATCAAGTGATAGAGCACCAGCAAGCTACCACCAGAATGCTTCAGGCCTCAGAGAAAGCGTGGGCCAGCTGAAACCTTGATTTTGACTTCTAACCCTGAGATGAGAAACTCCTGCTGTTTACGCCAACTAGTCTGTGGTTACAGCAGCCCTGGCCGACGAAGACGACTAGGAACTCCTAGAATATAGGAATGGTTTGACGCGTTTGTCGGATGAATGTAGGAAAGAATGAATGCGAGGATGAATGAATGAATGAGTAGTGGGCTTACTTTTGAAATTTGGTCCAACTTACATCATAGGATATGAAGTGCTGAATACAATTTTTATTTTCAAGCAGTTATTCTGGCATCCCCATAGGGACAAAGTCATTACACCCAAGATTTATAGCTTCTCTTCTCCATTAGGCTTTATGATTTCCATTAGCTGCTTTAGTTAAATATCTAGAAATTGGCCTCTGGGGAGCTTAGTTAGGGCACAGCGAAGGCGGATATGGACTGGTTTGCCCGGAAGCACACTGGTTTATCCCTGCTGCCTGCTAATTATTCATGATGCCCCCCTCTCACTCTCTAGCTGCCTTTATTTGGATGATAAATTATGGCCCCTCTACAAATATTGGTATTTTCAATACCAAATACATCAATTTGTTTTGAATAAAAAGAAGGGGGTAGTAAAACAATGAAAATCTCTGACCGGCATAACTTCCCACGTGTATTACTTCTTCAAAGCCTTACACAGTCATTGTGGTTCTGGAAAAAGTTCCAAACAAGAAGAAAATGACTGATTTCCTTTAAAGACCTGACAGGTGTTCGAAGCCATATCAGACCTCAGGGTTTCTGCTTATGTATTTTATGTTGGAGCACCAAGCTTCTCCTTTCCTAAACTCATATTTGCTGAGGACTCATGAAAGAACCCAATTTCCCTGGCAAATGACTGCAGGACTTCCTTCCCGGGGAGTACAGAAAATGTTAGCATTGGACAGGATCCAACTGGACAGAAGACATAAGCACAGGAGGAGCGAGGCAGAGGAAAATCACTGCATGCCTGGAGGAAAAGGAGATGGTGGAAGAGTGCCAGTTGTGGGGCTCAGAGAGGGAATCTGTCTGCAAGTGATCCAAATTAGCCACTGATGGCTTGCCTTAAAATTAGGACTAGACAATGGAGAGCGCAGGCACGGGAGGGAACTAAACTGAAAGGACACGTCCAAATACGAGCTCGTGTATGGCAGGTCTGTGCAGTAAGATTGCCCTTGAAACAATCAGAAGATGAACAAATGCAGCCTAAAATATCTGAAAGCAGTAGGGGAAATGTAATTCAAGATCGTCTGTTTGGAGAACAGAATTGGATTTTCTCAAAAAAAAAAAAAAAAAGGCAGTGAAAATAAAGTAAGAGAAAATGACACTGTCCAACAAATTTAAAATCACTTATTCCAATAACACCAAATAGAACAACAAACATTTGCTATGAGTCAGATCTACTAAGCTGGGGGCAGGCAGAATTACTGAGATGCCGCCTTCTGACTTACTCCTTAACAATTCTTGGCTTTGGCTTATAAAGACTGATGTGAATTCATTGATCCATTCCTAACATTTAACTCATTTTCCAAAATTGCCTATACAACATAACATAACATAAAGATCATAAATAAACATTTGCCTTTTATTTCCTTTAATAGACCATATGTTTATGTCTATTCTGCAGGCAGAGCTATTACTCCAGGTTAGACAGAAACCTAATAATATTTGAGAAATTGTGATCTTATATTTAGATTGTACCCAGATCTTCTGCTACATAGGTGGAAAATGGAAATATTACTAGAAACATTATTTAAAGATTAGGATATGAAAGAAGTATTAAGATGTCAGAAGGGTCTTTCTTTGGAAAGGAGCTTATCTCTCTGCAGTCCCAGAGCTTCGTGCCTTCTGAAAATTTAAATTGCTAAATGAAAGACCATATGTGGCCCGACGCCGAAAGAATGCCAAATCTCAGAAGCACTGTTAGACGATTCCAATATCACCCCTGAAATTCTGGCAAAAGGCAGAAGGAAAAATAAATGGTCCAATTATTCACTTTGAGAACTTATCATGTAGAAGTCACTGCTAGATCTAAAGAGGTGGAAACTGGGATCCTAACCTCACAGAGCTTATGGTCTTGCTGGGACAGGGGGTGGGGGGTGGGCAGAGTGACCCACCTGAGCAGCATTAACTAGCAAGGCGTGGATATGAGTTAAGTGCTTTGACTGAAACCTGCACAGACTGTAGAGGCTGTTCAGAGAAGACGAGGTTCAAGTTCAACTCTTGGTTTGGAGGTTCACTCCCCATAGCAGGTCACACTTGAACTTGACCTTTAGGAGTTGGGAGGAATTTAAAAGCAAAGGCAAAAATTTCAGTATTATCCACAATAGTGTAAAGGTGGAAACAACCCAAGTGCCCATCCACAGATGAATGGATACAGAATGTGGTAGGTACACACGACAGAATACTATTCAGCCACTAAAAGGACTGAAGTTCTGATACATGCTATGACATGGATGAATCCTGAAATCATGCTGCACAAAGAGAACAGATATTGCGTGATTCCACTGACATGAAATACCTAGAACAAGCAAATTCAGAGAGACAGAAAGGAGATTAGAGGATACCAGAGGCTGTGAAGAGGGAGAATGGGAGGTTAGTTCTAAGTGGGTTCAGAGTTTCTGTTTGGGGTGATGAAAAAGGTTTGGAAATAGACAGTGGTGATGGTTGCCCAACACTGTGAGTGCAGTTAATGCCACTGAATAAGACCAAGCAAAAAATTTTAAAAGGAAACGCAGTAAAAGTAAAGGCACTGAAGGAAGAAGAGTTAGAATGGTCAAGGAAAGGAAAGTGAGGCAGTGGGGGGGGGGGCGGGGGTCTCAGAGTGCTTTTTCAGAAAGGTTGGGTCATGGATTGCAGGAGAAGTTAAGGCATTGCATCCGGGAAGGTGTGCTCAGTTCAGACCGCGGGGAGCTTGAGTGCCTTGTCTAAGCTGAAGTGTGGGTTTCTTCAGGAGCCGTGATGGGCCCGTGGGCAAGGGCATGATGAAGGTTCTTTGATTTGGGAATTTCCATCTAATGTCCATTAGAACACTGTAAGGGAGCCGGGGGCACAGGGGCAGACTGAAAGGGGAGACAAAGTGTTCAAGTGGGGACAGGTGATTTTAACACGCCCTCGATGAGCTGGCCAGCAGCAAAATGATGAATGGGATGGTGGTCAAGCTGGAAGTCTCCCAATTCAGAATCCGAGGTTAAAATCCCAGCTCTGTACATACTAGCATGCCTCAGGCTCCCCATAGTGTCATCCGGAGGGTGTGGTGATGGGACAGAGTGGGGTACACACTATTACAGCTCAAGTGACATTGGGGTTACCACCTGGAGGTGTGGAGGCAACGCCCATTCTCCTTCAGTTACGTTCACAAGGACAGGACCTTGCTGAAGGCATCCCCTTGGTCACCTACTGGCTTCATCTCAACAGATCCAGCCATACGAGAACAGCGAGTGGTGGTTTAGTTTAAGTTCTTCCCCATTTTCCCCTTGCAGGCAAATAATTTGGCACAGAAACAGATGCGGAGGTCCAAGTACTCATGCCAGCTTTGCGAGTGAGTTTGCAGACAGACCTCAGGATTCTTCTTTTCCTCTCCGTCCTGTATAAAACGAAGGCTCCCATGGGGATGCCCGGTGTGCAAGGACTGTGGGGATAGTCATCATTAATGATGCATAACCTTCTTCTTTGAAACGCCATATAAGTCGTATGAATTCCAAAGTCCAGCAGATACACAAGAACTCTACAATTTATGATAAAGGTTTAATGCATTCCAGCTCAAAATATGAAAAACAAGGCAGTTCATTTCAAATATAATTCTGAGGCAGGTGACTCAGGTCTAAGCCAAGTCTTTCCTACCTCAACTGATGCTGCTTTCACGTGGGCACAGCTGAAATTTAGTTCAGCTAACATTTACATGATTCTTGCAAGCACATGGAGGCCCTGGGGAATCTGTGGCCATGCTTGGTTGTTGCCACCAGGCTGAATGCTCTGAAAGCACTTCCTTCTTTATGCCACAGGCTGCTTGGCATTAAAAACAATTTTCATTCTCTTATTTCTCCAAGGAAGTTAAAAAATTCTGACCTAAACAATTTATTTATAATGTTCTTTCTTCCATTTTTTTTGGTCCAAAATAACTAAAGGGGATATAGGCAAAAATATTATTTAAAAGCTGCCCCTTTTCACCACAACTTGTATATTAAAATGAAACAATACAAACTCATGCTTTAAAATGAGAATCAGAACATAAATTATGCCTGAGGAGAAGTCTGCATTCCCAAGTTGTTGTCTAAATAATCGGTCACTGAGGTCATGAAACACCAAAAACAACACTTGGGGAAATAAGCATAAATAATTTAGAAGGGATTTTTTGTGGTGAAGTTCATGCTGTAGCCCAACACCAGTCAGGTAAAAGAAAAAACCATTCCTTCACTGTTTACATTTCCTGATGTGTGACTCCACAGAGCTGTGGCAATGGAGGCAGATAATAAGATAGCAGTGACCAACCAAAAATAACAAGACACCGTCAATCAGACACTTGGGATAGACTGTATGGGGTATGAATAAAACTGATTTTTAAAAAGAATGAGGCAAAGATTTTTAAAAACTCTTATCTAATCTAGGAAAGTAGAATCCCTATTGCGTATGATAAATAACTTCAGAAAAAGGCAGTGCCAAGGAAAACACTCAGAAAATTCAACTAATATCTGATGGCAGGCAGAAATAAAAACATTCACATTATACAAATGCAGGCACTAGGCAGCAAGGGTCTCTGATTCGATAGAAAATGAGGTTGGCATTGGGGAAACTGCCTCTGACTGAAGGGGATTTGGAGTTTTTGTCCTGTGATTCAAATGAATGCTGGCAGATTCATTCTGTGGCCATCCAAACGGAGTGGAAAGACTGCATGCAACAGACTCTAAAAGACATGAATTGATCTCACAAATGGTCAGATAATGCAAGACCAACATGCACACATCATTAGCTGCTTTCCTGTTCAAATATCATTGGTATGGTGAAGTTTCCCACTTTGAGGTGGAGCCAGGCATGAGTGAGCTTCATCTTTCAGAAACTTCTTTGGTGCTGGTGATAACAACATCCAAATAAAAAAAGAACACATTCTAGATGCGTAGAATTCACGCTAGAAAACAATCTGGTCCCTGGATATCCCAAGGTCAAATTTTAGTGCATCTTTGGCTAAAGGATCCAATATTTTACCAAAAAAAAAATCCTACTGAATCTCCACCATTGTAAACAAAAATAGGCTGAGGTAAAAGTAAATATAAAGTAGACACGCAGTATTGGGAGACAAGTTCCGAAAGTTCCCAGGTGAACACAGCTGTAAAATTGTGGTTCTTCTCACAGCTGCACACTGAATGGCAGATTTTGAAGGAACCTCAAGGTTTTCTCAAGTCAGGTAGCAGTGTTTACACGATCATCGCCACGATTCTTTCCAGCAGTTTCTCCTCAGATGCCCAGGAAGAAGTAAATGGCAAGGACCCATTGGCATTTTTGAAACCATCAGAAAACACCTCAAGATGCTCACACGTGTGTGGGAGAAGTTCATCCAACCTTTCACATAGCACCCTTGACATACCGTAGGGCAGTAATTCCATAAGACTTGATGTCCTCAACTCCTTCATCTACTCTCCAGGCCCCTTGATGTCCCAGTGTGCATCACATGCCCTCTGGGATGCTGCAGGTGGCCATCAGCTCCCTTGACACTGCACGTTTGGACTGCAAGGGCTGATTGCTTCAGACAATCAAGTGAAACGTCTTCGGTGTGAGTCACTGCTCTGTGAAGACATGGGTAGCGCCTTGTACTGTCACAGCCCCATAGGTGATGCCAATGCAACCAAATCTCTGGATTTAAGGCCCCATCCAAAAGATACTGATAGGAACAAAGATGGGAGCAGACCCCGTTCACAAGTGGTTCTCAAACCTGGCCATTCGTTGGGATCTGCCTGGGGAGCTTTAGCAAGAGAAGAGCCCCTCTCCCCCTTCCAGATTCTCATGCAATGGTGTATGCTGAGACCTGAGCACCAGGATTGTAAAACTCTCCTCAGGGAAGTCTAACCTGCAGCCAAACCTGATTACACTAGCACCCTCCCATGGCTCAGGGGCTAAGTCTCCCGCTTTTCCTTCAAGGGGAAGAGTGCTGTTATTAACAGAACAGGAAAACCTGGAATTGGACCAGATTTAATGTTTCAAAGAAAAAGTGTGCCCAAGCTTAGCACTTCAACTATCGTTGCACTTTCAACCATGGTTATGAAGGATCTTCTCCAATTACAATGACCCACTTAATTGAGCCCTTTGGATTCGGTTGTTCAAATTGTTATTAATTAACCTAATTGTATTGGCATACAATTAGGCTTGTCCATAAAAACACCATTGGAGGCAACATCAACCGCTGATACTGAGGCTGCCCTCGTGATAATGAGATGAACCGGCTAGTTTTGTACCCAAATCATTGACTTGCCTCCAGTTTCACTGTTTGGGAAACAACCGAATGTTCTCTCAATGAAATCACGAGCGTCTGTGAGGAAGTAGCCTATTTGGTTTTTGGATTTCTGTTTTAAAGCTTCACAATATTATTCTAGGGTTCACGGTGACAAACAGCTTTCCCACTGTGTGGGAAACTCAACAACGCATTGTGTGTTGACCCTGTTATTGTTTCTGGACAAGCAGTGTCCAACCACTTTGTTCTCTAGCTTTGTTTCTTTCTTTGAAATGATCACTCAGTGAAAGCACAGCTTCTTAGCCATCCCTCTCTGCAGTAAAGGAAGTTTTTACTCAATATCATGATCTCACTCCATCAACAGGAGACTTTCTTTCAGTATGCAGACACAAGAGCGCCCGAGGGAGTAGGATGCCACGGTTCTGAGGCATTGGCTCATTGTCTACTTTGATTCTGTCTGTGGCTATTCTCATCAGTGTGTTCTCTCCTACAGTGTAGAGGGCGAAAGGGCTTAAAAATTAAACCTATGATTGCAAAAGCAAACCAAATAGGCACCTGCCTTTGGAGATCAACCTCCACATAACAGACTGAGTTGCTATGGTCTGGTTTGTGGATCTGTAGCTTTTATGAAGGTTAGATCTTCTACTAGAACAAACATATTTTCATTTAGGTAATTTGGGTTTTGGAAAGCGAATACTGCAACACTGAGCATAATCTATCAGTTGGGGAATAAAAGCTTGTTTGTGTACTTAGAAAAAAAACATCTCAAAGTGTGTATTTCAGGAAGTTGTATAATATACCACAGTCTCTAGTATAAACTGAGCAGTTCTTTTATTTCTGACACTGTGTCTAATGTCTCATGAGTCCCTCTGGACAAAACCACTTAAAACTTTTATCTTGGTTTCCTTTGTGGGAAAACGGGGATTATGCACACCCCTTGGCCATTTTACAGAAATGTTTTGATGCCAGCCATTAAGAGAAAAAGCTGTGCGCTTCTGGCAGTTAGGTGCTACATACATATTATTAGCGAGCTCCTGAGATTGTATCAGCCGAAACTGACAAGTCTTTCTCTTCTAAAACCTCCTATCTTTAGCCCCTGGCCACATGTTCCTGCTATCTCTCTCTTCACGGGGATCCACTTCGCTCCGCAAGAATAGTCACAGCCTTCACTGAGCCAGTGGTCTCTGAGCACTCAGGTACAAGGCATTCATTCTGTTTGGTGGGACAATGACGGAGAAGACACAGAACCTAAGGCAGTCCAGGGGGTGGGGAGGGACAGGGAAGAAAAGAGAAGCTCTCCCTGAGAAGGACTATAAACAGGAGGAATTGGGCCAGAGGGACACAGAGCAAGTATGCAAAGCTGACTGAGCTTGTGGTGAAGTGGGCAGGGGACAAGGCACATCTGAGCACACTGTGGCACCCACTTGATGGCGCCCCTTGACAAATGGGTTGCCCTTGGATGTCTAGATTATTCCACAGAAGGAGCCCTGCTCCTAACTTACCTTAAACATAAAGCTATTTATCTCAAAGGCATTTTCTTCTGCTGAAAGTGGCATCTTTTCAGCAACATGGGGACAGAACACCTGTGCAGGAAGACGTGTCCAGAGAGAGAAAAGGAAGACATGAGATTGCCTTGCTAGTTGAGTCATGTGCACTCTCACTTTTCTCTTCATTTTTGTGAAAGGGGACATTCAATTATCAAGAGGGCAGAGAATTAAATGATTAAGCATTAATTGCTTAAAGACTAAAGTAAAAGTAGAATTCAAAAGATTTATTCCTTATTCGTTTTCAACGGTTGTGTAGATGCAAAGAAGTGACATGACAACAATGAATACTCTGTCCCATGATAATCAAAGCTTCCAGTGTTTGGTGAGAATTGGCTCAGGGAATCATGTATGTCATTCAGCAATCCTATAAAATTATAACTGGTGCTTGGACTGATTTTCTAAACTAGAGAATGGAGCGATTTAAAAAAAAAAATTTCTCCTAGTATATGGCATCCACATCAATCAAATTTCAAGGGAATAGGCTAGAAGCCAGAAATGAAATTAGAGGAGAAATAATTAGAATAGCAAGCATATGTTGGTTTTCTTTGCTGTCATTTAATAGCAAAGGTAGTAATTAGGAAATACCGATTTGGGGACTTTTTGGTCATAGGGATAATAGTTTCACAGGGTGTCATGAGCAACCCAAACTGGTTCAAGTGTAGTATGGATTAGGGTCCCTTTCCAGATATTTAAGCTTTGATTCATATCCACAAGTAGCTCTTTCATGAATGTCTGGTTGCACAGGAACCAGGAAATTGAACCTTGGAAAATAGGAGTGAATCCACTCAAATCTACAAGAATGTCCACTCAACACATCTAACCTGATGTGTTATCATTGCAATTTTTGTTGGGGTGCAGGCAGAGTGGACAATTTGAGATTTAGAAGGCCATTAAGTTAATTGACTACTGTCTCTCAACCAGTACAAAATTTCATTTTTAGCAACTTGCATGTAATCATACACTGTGCTGCATGCCAGAAGTATAACAATGAGTAAGATATAATTAATCTCTGCCCTTTAAATGCCTGGCAACCTAGTGTGTAAGACAGCCAAAACCAAGACTACTTATCTAGTAAATGCTAGAAACAGAATGGGGCATGAAGCAAAGGCTTTTTTTTTTAATTTATCCTAATCTGGAGTCTCCAGGAAGGATAGAATAGTTCCAGGGATAGGAAATCAAGATTTAACAAATCGCAACATCCCACTGATAACTAGCATCAATTTTTAAAAAGTGATTTCTAATATTAAATCAAAAGCTGCCTTCACGTAACTTTTACCCACTAGTCATACTTCTTTCTATCCTCTGGGTTGACCAGATAATGCCTAACTCACCCGCTCCTTAGAACTCAGAAGGCAGAAAATAATAAGGCATTCAAAATGGTGTCTGGAATCAGCATTCAAGTCGCTACTCTACACTAAGGAATCACAAGGGAAGTATGTATCAGAACCATCTATGGATTTTTAACTAAAAGACTTCTCTACCATGAACATTCTCATGCAATCCCCACCGCTATTCGGCAGTCTTGCTAGAAGCTCATCATACCTCTTGAGTGTGCTGGGGCAGATAAGGACATTGAGAGCACAAGTTAAAAGACCCATCCCCCCATTTCAATCATCAGCTCAGCATTTGCCAGGGACCTTTCCTGAGCTCCACAATCAATAAATAGAGTGTTGCAGACACTGGTGGTTCTACGATCACATCCATATCCCAATCCCCACGCTGGGTTCTGCAACCCAAATGCTCCCTGTGCTAGGTATTGGGGTGGGGGCAGGAAGGGTTACCTAGGTCAGGGGCACTGAAGGGAGGCATCTTCTTGGGCCTTGGGCAGTGGCATGTCAAGATTGGGGCCAGGGGCTGCATCTCCATCCTGCTTGGTTGAGGGACATTGGAGCAAATGCTGGAAAAATTCTCACGCAAGCTCAAGTAATTCTTGTTGGTTGGCCAGAACCCTGGTGCCTAGAGACTTTAGTCCCAGAGGATTCCAGGATGTTGTAGGTGCATTCAAAACACACCCAGAATCCGGCACTATACACCACCTGCGGTGAGCTATTTTCCTTGGGTACCATCCACCATCGCCTCTTGCACAGAGTTCTGCAATAACCCTTAGCCGATAATTTGCTTCTTCGTTGCCCCTGAGCATTAGCCCTTGTGACTATAAGAAGAACATAATTATTCTTCTTAGCACCCACTTCAGAGTCAAAGGCTAGGGCTTTGCAATATTACATATATTTCATTTCACTGCATTATGCTTATTACTTCTGAGTATGCAAGAGAGCATTTTTCCTGAAACGTAAACAAATAGAAAGCACTAAGTACTTTAGGTCAGCTGAGAGTTCTCTGGTCACATTATGTTTTGGGGAGGGGAGCATCAATAAACAAAGGTCCTTGCTTTTGAGGCTGTTAGAGCCATAAAGTTGCATTTCCCAGCCTACTAGAGGAGCACCCCGAGGAAGTGTGGCCAAAGTTCCCATCCCCTATGCCCCGCTGCAGTGCGGCAAAAAGGACGGAGCTCCTTCCAGCCTTCAGCTCTGTGTTCTGGGCCAACGCTGTTTCGATTGCCCATCGTTACAACAGCCTTTGCTGGCATGGCTGCAGGAAGTGAGAATGGATTTCATTTTACCTGCTGTGCAACTGCAGAAAAAATAAGTATTTTCTCTTGGCAGCTGAGATTTCTCAGCTATTGATACAACAAAGCCTGATCAACTCTCCAGGTGCAAACCCACTCCCCTCTTTTTTTCTAAAAGTAAAGTGAGAGGAGTAAATGTGGAAGAATTAATTTTACTTTTTGATTGTCATTAAAAGTATATGTTTATAGATTAGGAAAACAATATACAAGTGTATTTTTATCCATAATCCCACATATCTCTCATGATGAACATACTTCCATTGTGCTGAGGTTAAATGCCTTTTAAGTAATACACAGATAATTTTGAGGAATTGAACAAATGCCTTTTTGATATCTCAGCACTTTGGGGAAAACCAACTGCTGCAGAATATCTAAAGAAAACAAAATTTTTCTTTTCTCAATAGGTAGCGTGCTGTTCATTTCTGCACAGGTGATGTGGTTTTATGTCCACAGAGCAAAATGGGAGTGTGATCTTGTTCTACCATGAGATCACGTTTGTTTAAAAAGACAGAAATGTAAATGCTACATCAAGGATGTGTACAAGCCTGCCCCCTGCCTTCACCTTCCAAGGAGCATGCCCTGCCTATTGGCTACTTTTGAGGACTGCATTGCAGGTATGCTTACCAGGTGATGGGATCAGGGCAACACGAATGCTCCTGGAAGTGAGGGTGGCTTTAATTTTTAAAAAGTCAGGAATTATTCTTCACAAAAAAGAGAATAGCAGTGGAAGAGGTGTGTATGACAGAGAGAAGGAGAGAGAGAGAGAGAGGGAGAGAGGAAGAGAGACAGAAAGAGAGAGAGGGCGAGAATGGTTGAAGATCGAATGGGGTCAAAGCCTACTGCGTAGAGGCGAGTTTGAGGAAGGTGAGTGCACCTGACATATTGGTGAGATATGGAGGAGACAAACTGGGGGAAGAAAATTTGGATTCAGTGGTTCTTCTACAAGTCTATTTGAAAGAGTTTGGTAAAAAATTATTTCAGAGAGCGTCTCTAAATGTCGGAGATGGTTTCCTTTGGAATGAGACATAATGCTGAGATAGGAAATAAGGTTGCCCCACATTATATGCAAGTAGCCAAAACAGTGCATTAGCCTTTTCAAGAAGGTCACCGCTCAGCTGAGATACGTTGAGTTTGCTGTTAACTGAAATCTTCAGGTGTTTCTGCCCCAATTGCAGTTGTTTGTCAATGGTAAGTCAGAGCTGTACTGAGAGCATCACCTTCTCCCCTTATCTGCCATTTAATGGTCTGACCCCCCCAGGAGCTGTTTCCACTGATGCCCAAACGAGAAGGCTATTTCGCATGGTTTCAGCGTCAACGGTAGGCTGGCTGCAGTCGTGTGTGCCTAGCACCCCACACCTAAACACACATGCACTACCTTCATGGGGCTTAACGTGATAGGTCCATTCTCCCTGCCATCTTCCACATTAAACTGCTCTTTGTCACCAGGAAAAGGCTATCACCAGTTCCTTACCCAAAGTGATACTGCGGAGACGCTTCAACAGAAAATGAAGTACAATTAGGGACGTGCTGTTATTAATATTTCAATGCTTAGCATACCCTTCAAAGCTGGGGATCTCTACCTCACAGCAGAGTGGCAACGTGAGCAAGCAATCCCAGAGCCTACATCCCAGCCCAGCTCTGGCTGGCTCATGCATTCCTGTGGATTAGCAACTAGAGGTGGCCCTGCATCACCCATTTGGACCCGCCAGTGATAAAGTTGCCTGGACCCATCTTGAGTGGCAGTCTGATAGATAGGGTTAGTCCACATGGTGTATCTGCTAGGATCGCCAGGGAGAGGCTTCCTGACACTGGGCAGGGGTCAGGGGGACAGAGAGGAGCCTGGTGAGGCTCAGAGCATCTATGGAGCCCACCATGGCTAGTACCTAATTTTCTAGCTGCCATTGGTATTCCTTTCCTGATCAGGTACGTGCTCCTTTATTAGAAAAAGGAAGGCATCACCTTTTGCTCAAATGGTGCTTGCATTGGAAGGCCATTTTTTGGTTTGGTGCAAACTCATAAGGAAGAAAGGTCAATCCATTAGACTGCACCGACTAGGATCTAACTTCTTAGCAACCTGTAAAGAATTGGGTGAATGGGTTGTGCTACAGACTAGAGACTCTCTTGGGCCACAAATAGAGTATCCCTTCCCCCACAGAGGCTGTAAACTTAATTTCCCTTATTTCGTACCATTTTTCCATCCCAACTCCTTAGTACTGTCAAGGAAGAGGTATTCTGGATAACTGTTTTAATTGCTGGTTAATCATTTATGCATTAAAATGTCTAAGGCAAACATTTTTTGTTGCTGTTGCAAACCTGCTCTAAATGATACCCATGCAATCTTCTGTGGGTGGAGCTCTCATTCGCTATTTAATCATGCCTTGATGATCTATTAGTATGGATATCAATTGCTCTTATTGTCAAAACCATAGCTATGCTTCAGATATGCTTATTGGTTTTGAAGGTGGGGCCAGCAGTGGCTGGAATTCATCTGGAGACATTCACTAGAACACAGCATTTGTAAAATGCCTTTAATGCTAACTTACTTTCTGACACTTGCTGCAGACTCATAAAAGCAAGTGAAGGATAGGCTGCTACCTAATTTTCAGGACAATATAATATGGCTGATTTTATGCAAAATTAATTATGGAATCAAAGACTGCAGCATTATTCTCCCAAGTGTTGTTTTCATCCTCCCGGAAAATCATCTTCTCCTCTGTCATCGTCAGCAACCTTTGGCTTAGCATTATCACTCAAAACACTTTGTCTGCATCCTTAACAAAGCAGACCATGGGTACTGTCTTGACAACTTCAGCAGCTTCTACCTTTCTTCTACTCATACTGAGATAAAGGAGGGATCTCCTCTACGGCTTTAAGAATTCACGCTGAGTTGAATTTGGGAGGGCATGGTCTGAAGTCTACAAATGCGTTCATCTTCCTGGGGACCTAGAACACGATTACGTCAGAGCTCTCCTTTGTGTTTCTGAGATGTCCTGCTTTCCAAATTTTCACTGAGTACATCCTCTATACCAGATGCTGGGTTCAGTAGTGGAGGTAAGCAAATGATTAAGATGGGGTTTCTGTAGGCAACAGTCAGTTAAAATTAGAATTTATGCCAAGTTGATGATTTCATATGGTAGCTCCATGATGGGCGACATGTATTCTCCAGTCTCTTCTGTAATGGCTGGGCCCATTCTGAATTACACTGTGGTCAATGGGTCCAATCGATAAGGCAACCCGCCCAGTGAAGACATCAGAGTACTATGATGTGAAAATAATCAGGGAATGTGGGCTTAAGATTCGGGCCTCTGTAATGAAAATGTTCTAATATTGACAGAGGTGATGAATGCACAACTCTGTGATTAAATCAAGGGTCATTGATTGTACTCTTTAGATAAATTGTGTAGTTTATGAACACAAAAAATAACAGGAAGGATTGGGGGGGGCGGAAATACACCAAATGTAAGACACAGGTTATGGTTAGTAGTTAATATTTTGACGATGCTCTTTCGAAGTTTGTTTGTTAACAAATGTTCCACAGAAATGCAAGGTGTTGTTGGAAGGGTGATGAATGGGAACCCTGCACGGTGTTATGCATGTTTTGTAAGTTCACAACTTTAACTATATACTTACTATTTATGTAGGTTCATGTATGAATGAAATAATTCAATAAAATTTTATTAAAATTAAAAAAATGAAAAAGGGCTTACTGATGGTCTGCAGGCAGGCAGGATGGGTGGAGAGGAAAAGAGATGAATCAAAGATATTGTCCAGCCCGGACAACAGTTTACTGACAAATGAGAAAGAATAGAGAGATCAGGCAGATCTTTTTTACAATAAAACAAAGAGTTCTACTATAGTCTTATTTAAAAAAAAAAAAAAGACTCTGGCCTCTATAGCTAGACTTTCTGGGTTCAAATCCTGATACTATCACTGAGTACTCAGGTGAAAATAGAATCAACTCCTTGTGTGTCCACTTCTCCCTCTCTAAAATAAGGGCATTTAATCCATTTCTGGAGATCAAACAGAAGTGACAGGAGGGACTGCCACTTCTGGTCAAGAAAGACAAAGTGGGCCTGGATTTACTCTCCGCTTAAAACAACCCAAACAAACCAACTGTGTAACTCTGTGAAACAATGGTTCTCATTATCTGGGACATCAGGTAATGAAGGGCAGTGAGCGCTGAGGGGCAGGGCACAGGTGAGAGGAGTGCTTTGAGTACTCCAGCTCACTAACCTGAGAGTTGCCAGGGCACAATGCCAAGAGGGGGACCTGAGGCAGAGCTGGTGGACTCCCCAAGTGGAGAGGGCAGAGCTGAAGGTCTTGGGGGCAAAGGCAGCTAGAGTCAGTAGGATAGATGCCAGGCAGGATAGAGTTGCACAAAGAAAAAGAGCCCCAGGGATCTTCAGCAGAGGGTGATGAATGCAGGAGAGTGAGAAAACCATGTGAGGTTAGGGAAAGAAGCACCTGGAAGGATTAGAGAGAACAGTGCTTGTTGCTCACCCAGGGCTGGGAAGAGCAATGGCTTTGACCAGTCAAATTGAAAACAAGTTCACACTTCATATTGCCTTAGTACTGGGGGAACAATCGGCCCTAGAATAAACATGGCTCTGAATCCACCTAATGAAACTGAAAAGCAAGACCCAATAGTTTCAAGGTATTTCCAGGTAAGTTAACCAAAACTTAGACTATAGCTCAAGAACAGGTATAGGAGTTTTTTTTTTAAGAATGCCTGGCATCCAGTCAAAAAATTTCAAGCATGCAAAGAAACAGGAGAAAAATGACCAAAATGAGGAAAAACCAGTCAACCGAAACACCCATAACTGATGCAGATGTTAGACTGTTTCTAGATCTCAAAGATTTTGCCCCATGTTTTCCTCTGGAAGTTGTATGGTTTTAGGGTTCACATTTAGGGCTATGATCCACTTATAGTTAATATTAGTACATATATCTGTTTATTTGCATGTGTTGTTTGTAAACATGGATTAGCGTTCATTTTTTGCACTTGGGTATTCAATTGTTCCAACGTCATCTGTCGAAAAGAGTATTCTTTCTTCACTGTATTGCTCTGTAAGTTTGTAAAAAATCAGGAATCCATATACATATATATATATATATATATACACACACACACACACGAGTCTACTCTGTTCCATTGGTCTTCTTTTCTGTTTTTATGCCGATATTGCACTGTCTTGATTACTGCAGCTATACAATATGCCTTAAAATCAGGTCGTGGTACTTTTCCAACTTTTTTTTTTTTTCAAAGTTGTTTTAGCTATTATGAGTCTTTCAAGATTCCCTAAACGTCTTAGAATAGGCATGTTCATTTTTTGAAAAGCTTATTAGGATTTTGATTAAGATTATTTTGACTCTATAGATGAATTTGGAGAGAACTGACATCTTAACAATATCAAGTCGTCCAACCTTTGAACCAGGTATTTAAGGCTCTCCATTTATTTAAGTCTTGTTTAATTTCTTTCAGGAATGTTTCATACTTTTCAGTGTACAGGTCTTGCACAGGTTTTCTCAAATTTATCCTTGAATATTTAATATTTTTTATATTCTTACAAACAGTTTTTTGTTGTTTTTTTTTCTGAGGTACCAGGGCTGGAACTGAATGTGGGACCTTGTATATGGGAAGTTGTCACTCAACCACAAAGCTACACTGGCTCCCCGAGTTGGTTTTTTCTTTTGCTTGCTTTGTTTTTAGGAGGTACTGGGGATCGAATCTGGGGCCTCATACTTGGGAAGCAGGTGCTCAACCACTTTGAGCTACATCTGCTCTCATTTTTTTTTAAGGAGGTACTGGGGATGACCCCAAGGCCTCATACATGGGAAGCAGGTGCTCAAACCACTGCGCTACAACTGCTCCCTGATTTTTAAAATTTAGATATTTGATTGTTTATTGCCAGGACATAGAAATAAAACTGAATTTTGATACTGATTTTGGACCCTTCAGCTTTGCTGAGTTCAATTAGTTCTAGTAGCTTTTTGCATATTCCGTTGGATTTTTGATCACACAGCCAGTGCCTAGACAGTCTGGCTTCTTCCTTTCTAATTTGGATGCCTTTTATTTACCTTTCTTTCCTCATCACACTCATTAGAATATTGAATAGAAGTGTAAAAGTGGACATTTCCTTCTTGCTCCTGAGCCTAAGGAGAAAGCTCTGTGTTTCACCGTCATTTATGATATTAGCTCTAGGTTTTTAGTGGGCATTCTTTATCAGGCTCAGAAAGGTCCTTTCTACTCCTAGTTTCCTTAGGGGTTTTAATCAGGACTGGACGTTGCCGTTTTGTTTTTGAATGCTTCTTCTGCATCTGCTGGTATAATCATATGTATTTCTTTTTTCTTTTTTAAAGATTTATGTATTTATTTTATTTCTCTCCCTTCCTCCCCTCCCCCAGTTGTCTGTTCTCTGTGTCCATTTGCTGCATGCTCTTCTTTGTCCACTTCTGTTGTTGTCAGCAGCACGGGAATCTGTGTTTCTTTTTGTTACGTCATCTTGCTGCGTCAGATCTCCTTGTGCGTGGCGCCATTCCTGGGCAGGCTGAAACTTCTTTTGCACTGGATGGATCTCCTTATGGGGTGCACTCCCTGTACATGGAGTTCCTCTATGCGGGGGACACCCCTGCGTGGCACGGCACCTCTTGCGCGCATCAGTACTGCGCGTGGGCCAGCTGCACACGGGTCAAGGAGGCCCGGGGTTTGAACCGCGGACCTCCCATGTGGTAGACGGACGCCCTAACCACTGGGCCAAGTCCGCTTCCCCATCATGTGTTTTTCAATAATACTGTGGAGCACAGTGATCGTTTTAAATGTCTTGAAACAGTATTATATAGTGGCTTGCTTCCGTGACATTTCCTAGTCTGCTCCTGCTGAATTAAATCGGTCTCCATGTCATGTTTTGCTGTGGCCCGCCAGATTGCACTGTATCTCTGTGTGGTGGGGTAGCGCCTGCACCTGAGCGATGCCTTCGTAGGCAATTGGACTGAGTTGATATGGTTGGGTTATTCCAGTTTTCATCCAGGAAAGTTATTCCCTGAAACGGTGCTTTCTTCCAGAGAGCTGCTAAGGAGAAAGGCAGCCACTCTTGCTACCTGCTTGACTGTTGCAGTTATGCTTTTTTTTGGTCTTTATTTATTTTTTTAATATTACATTAAAAAAATATGAGGTCCCCATATATCCCCCCACGCCCCTCACCCCACTCCTCCCCCCATAACAACAACCTCCTCCATCATCATGAGGCATTCATTGCACTTGGTGAATACATCTCTGAGCACCGCTGCACCTCATGGTCAATGGTCCACATAATAGCCCACACTCTCCCACAGTCCACCCAGTGGGCCATGGCAGGACATACAATGTCCGGTAACTGTCCCTGCAGCATCACCCAGGACAACTCCAAGTCCCGAAAACGCCTCCACATCTCATCTCTTCCTCCCATTCCCCACACCCAGCAGCCACCATGGCCACTTTCTCCACACCAATGCCACATTTTCTTCAATTACTAATCATATTAGTTCATGAATAGAATATCAGTAAGTCCACTATAATCCATATTCTATTCCTCCATCCTGTGGACCTTGGAATGGTTGTGTCCACCCCACATCTATATCAAAAGGGGGCCTAGATCCACAGTTATGCTTTTGACTCCATTCTTACTTGCAGCCACGGCCGACCCGTTAGTGCCATCGTCTTCCACTGGGGGCACTTAGGGCGCCCTTTCTCACTAGTCTAATCACATCTAGCTCTTACCCCTTTCTCCCTTTGCTCTGTGTTGAAACGCCTTTCATTAAGAACTTCCATTTCCCCAAATTGCTCTTCTGTCTTGACATCTTTTCCCGGCAAGTCTCCTCTCTACATATCACGTGCATCCTTCAGTCATTGTGAAGATACCCTGGGCATCCTCCACGACAGTGAACACGATGGCGTAAAATTCAGAGGTGCCAGAAGTGATTGTGGAAGGCAGCAGGAGGGTCTTTGGGAACGTAGTGAAAATGCCCAGCTGGGAAGTCTTAAACATGTCATTTCATAGAACAAAATCTGACTTTTCTGACCCTTAATTCTTTGGGCGAATGGGATATGTTGTTGGGAAGAACCTGGAGCTTTCATAACTGGCCTGACTTTAAAATGCCATATTCTGAACTGTATTTCATAACCCCGAGAGAGAGAAGCTTGTCACTTCCACCGTTCCCTTATTTAAAAAGGTAATTTGGGCTCATTCTCCAGTGCAGAGCTCTTAAGTCAATTCATCGCAGAGAGACCGTGAGGCACCAAGTGATAAATACACTATGTCAACTTTGAACATTGATTTAGCACTTTTCACCATAAGAACTTCAGATTTCTTAGGTAAGCAGATAGAGGCTTTTGCTTAATTGTTTTCCATCATGTACTCTCAACTAGATGGGGGACATACCACTTGGTTAAATGTGAAAGAAAAGGTGGAGCAGGTGCATCCTACTTAGAAACGTCCGCTCAAGTCCTAAATGAGTGCGTGTCTGTCTCCCCTATGAGTGTCAGCTCTGAGGACAGCCTGTTTATTCCTATATTGAATGGGGAGGGGAGGTCTATAGTGCATGATTTCTGTGACCTCTACGGGCATTAGTTCTCTCCGGCCAGACCCTGCAGGGGTCCTAAGCCAACTTCCCAGCCACGCTAGCTCCTGCCTCAGTCATGACAGTGGAGCGATAGGAAGCAAGCCAGTGGCCCTGGAGCCCCCCCCCCCCTCCTTTATGGGAGATGGGAGCAAGCCCCTCGCCAAGCAGAGCTAGTATGGGTGGGGCCCAGAGCCTGGGGCTTCCTCTTGCCTGCAATCTCCCTGCTGGGCTGGTAATGGTGGCAGCAGTGCTATCCCTTCCTGCTCCGTTGCCAAATCACTGGCCTCTAGCCCTCCAGCCCTCCCCGCAGCATGTGCTGGCAGAGGTGGCACATTTTGGGAACAGGCACATGGCCCAACCTCATGTCTTCCTTGGCCTTGCCCGGGGCGCTGGGCGCTGGCAGGGGGGTCCTCAGTGGTTCTCCAGCACATGGACATCTGGCAAGATCTGGGGACATTCTTGGTGGACACGGCCGGGGGCAAGGGGGAAGTACTGGCATCTGGTGGGCGGAGGCCAGGCATGTCGCTCACCATCCTACAGGCTCCCAGCCCAGCGAGTGTCCTGCTCAAAATGGCAGTAGCACCGCGGTGACAAGGCAACCTGAGAGTCTCGCTCCTCTCGAGTGGGCTCTGGCCCATGAGTTTATCTCCAGGATTGGTTGCATTTTGGTACCTCAGTCTTACCAGCCTCTCCCCAGGAAACTAGGTTCTCCTGATAAGAGTTCCCTGGCTGCAGTTTGACTTGCCGAGGTTTTTGGTTTCAGGGAAGCCCTTGTTGCCTTCCCACGGGTGCCCAGGTTGCCCAAAAATGCGTGAGTCTGACCCGCTGGGTTTACATCACGCAGAACAGTTCCCTGCAGTCTTACATCAGCTCCTTCTCCCACCTCGCCCACTCTCAGGTCTGCTGGTCCCAGCAGGTCTCCCACCTGAGCTTGAGGTGAAACCGAGGCCAGGAGCCAGCGCTTAACATGCCAGTTTCAGAAACCCTCTCAAATGAATAAACGCACGCTTGCTGCAGAACTGTCCGTGCTACGTCTTCTCTGCCACTGGGCTAAGATCAAGGGTAGACTATGTTTGCTGGTTTTTCTGAGCCCTGAATCCTAAGAGACCTTTTTCATATTTTATTTGCAAAGCAGGAAGATACACTGCTCGCTTTTCATCCAAGACGAAACCATGAGCGTGTATTACTGAGCAAAGATATCTCATTAGAGGCAAGAAAATTCCAGTTGCTGGCAAGGTTCCATACATAATGGTAACAACAGAAACTCTGGCTTTTTTTGTGTCCTCGTCAAATTACTCTAATCATGAGATCTTTCAGATAGGCTGAGTCAAGTGAGGCAGATGGAAAGAGAGGCTTCACCTCGTCTAGGAATGAGAAGGGGGCGGAGCAGCTGGTCCAGCAGAGGTACAAGGGGAGAGGGCTGGGAACAGTGCTGGAGAACTCGGCTTCGCTGGAGAGAGAGCAGAAGAGCAGGCGACGAGCTTGGTCCGACCGAATGGCCCTTCACCAGGGGTAGGGTGAGAGGGGAGGTTGGAAATCTGCAGACTAGTCATGCCTGGGAAGATCCCAACAGCACCCTTCTAGCACTGGGTCTCGCTGTGCCACTTTGGGGCAAGTGGACATCTACACAACGGCAGTGGAGAAGAAGACACGTAAGTCTTGGGGCCGTCCCGGGATAACATCCCTGGTGGGGTTAGGAACTGAACCTGATGACGGTATTCACCGAGCACGAGGATATGGAGCGGCAAAAGCTTTCTAACTAGTGTGGACTTCAGCCTTGTGAAAGATTTTCGTTTAGTATGCTGTAAAGGATATACAAATATATATATCCCTCCAGGCACACGGACTTGGAGAGGGTGGAGAGAAATCCCCTTATTTATTTGTGGAGTTCGATGAAGCATTCTGCTCCCCATCTTCCGAGGACGACCGATTCCCTGTCATGAGGTCAACCAACAGCCTTCGTTCACATTCTTAATTGTCAATTTAATCTCAGTCAATTTTCCCAGTACGCACTGGCTGGAGGAATGACGTAGGCTGGGAACAGGCTTCTGGGGAGATTTTTGAAAAATGTTATTTCAACAAAGCCTGATTTGAGGAATTTCGAGTTTTGGAAAGGTTGGCACGTTTCCCAAAGGTCTACTTGGCCGTTCTTAAATGAAATGCTTGGAAGAACTATTTCATGGGGACCGTGTGTGAGCGTGTGTGTGAGCACATACGAGTGTGTGTTTTAATCCCCCAAACCCCCATCTCCATCTGGAAGAGAACTGGGGGTTGCACACTCAGGATCAGGTGGAGTTTTACCTCTATGTCAGAAAGCTTAGCAGACCCCACCAAGGCACTGGCTATTCTGTCTTCGCCCCTCATCTTTTTCTGCTATGGCAATCTCAGTAAGTTGTCTTTATAAAATGCTGGGATTTACCAGGGGTTTCAGACACCTTGCTACCAGCACAACCTACCACTGGCATTTCATGTAAATGTTTGTGGACTAGATGACAAGAACAACAACAAAAGAAAACTAACAACGCCTGCCCCACAGCATGGCAGAGAGACGCAGCTGGCAAAGTGTGTCCCAAGGCAAGTTAACGCAAGCTGCTTGATAAAAGGGTTCCGTGATGAAATGAGATGGGAAAAGCTGAGTTCAGCAAAATGGAACCGTTCTCGGTGCTGCAAGCCTTCGTGAAGCCTTCCCCATGCTAATGACGTGGCATGGAGGGTTGCCAGGAGAAATGAGAGGCATCAAGGAAACGATGTGCTACAAATCTCATACCCGCCGGCAAGGCTGCGGTAAAGGACTGACAATGTCAAGTGCCCATCAAGAAGCTCTGAAGCTGTCAACCACCCTCTATGTCCTCCCTCCTCCCTGACTAGTGAGGGACACACCTGGAGGGCGTGCTGCCCATGCAGGACCAAGCAGCCAGGTACCAGCCAGGTAGCCTGCTGTAGGGAAAATGAGGGGCAGGGAAACTGGGCGAGGGAAGGATGGGAAGCGTGGGCTAGGGGGCAGGGAGAAGGGGCGGGGGCGGGTGAGTGGTGCCTCTAGCAGGCCTGAAACAGGAGCTTGTAACAGAGGAGATAAAATGCTTCCTGTTCTCAGCACGATGTAGCTGGGACTTCTCTGGAAGAAGACCCCTCTTTGACGCCAACATTGGAGAAACTGTCATTTGAGCATGGCTGATTTGAGAGGGGACTCGGCTACCTCCGGGACTGGTGGAACAAACACAGAGGCAGTTTAACCGGAGTTAAATCAGACCCTTTCTCTTCAATGGAAAGGAGGAACAAGGATCCAAGCTCACATACTTTGCTGCAGTTGCTTTCACACATTTGACGGTCATGACTATGCATTGACATAGAATCTTTGTACTTCTCTTTGGGGGCTGCAAAGTTGGCACTGCCCAGGTCAGGGAGTACAGGAGTCACTACTATGGGAGGAGTACTAGCAGGGCCTCGAGGGTGTGAGTTGTGAGCCGAGAGAAACAGCGAGGTGGAGAGCATTCTTGCTGTGGAGGCAGGGCTGGTAGACCAGTTGTCAGGTGAACTGAGGCACACTTAGCAGCTGGAGGTCAGTGTGGAGTTGCTACGCCTTGCCTCTTTTCCACTCTCCTCTTGCCCCTTCACTCTTTTCTTTTTTGCTTAGTATCCAGACATCCCTTTATTCTTTTTTTTCCCTTCTTTCGTTTTTTTTTAATGTTACATTAAAAAAAAATAGGAGGTCCCCATATATCCCCACCCCCTCACCCCATTCCTCCCACATCAACAACCTCTGTCATCGTCGTGGCACATTCATTGCATTTGGTGAATACATCTTGGAGCACTGCTGCACCACATGGATAATGGTTTACATTGTAGTTTACACTCTCCTCCAGTCCACCCACTGGGCCATGGCAGGACACACAATGTTCAGCATCTGCCCCTGTAGCACCAACCAGGACAACTCCAAGTCCTGAAAATGCCCCCACATCATATCTTTTCTTTCCTCTCCCTGCCCTCAGCAGCTACTGTGGCCACTTTCTCCACATCAATGCTACAGTTTCTTCCATTACTAATCACAACAGTTCCATAGTAGAATATCAGTAAGTCCACTCTAATCCATACTCTATTCCTCCATCCTGTGGACCTTAGAATGGTTGTGTCCACTCCACATCTATATAAAGAGGGGCTTAGATTCCACATGGCTGATAGATGCCCTCTTTTTCTTCTGCTTTCTCTTTCTCTCTCTTTCTCACTTCCTGTGCTAATAGGAGAGTGTGTCTACTCCCGGGGAACCTTCAGCTGATAGCTTCTTCACTCCCCAGGACCCCACAGAGAACCAGGGACCTGGACAAGGAGCTGGCTGGGAGGTGGGGAGCTTGTCCCTTCTGGGTCCGGTTTGTGAGACCAGCAGTGGGAGCAGGGCCCGGCGGAAGCTGCTGCCCTAGAGGTGTCGTTCCCATTTGCCCCAGTGGTGTGGTGGTAGACACACGCTACCAGGATGTCCTGGTCCCCACTCCAAACAAGCCACATGGCGCTGGGCTGCCTGCAGGACTTCAGGCAAAGGACCCAGCAGCCCTGCAGCCAGGTCAGATGGCTGTGCCGTTACCGGGGATGGAGTGGGAAAGGGGAGCCGGCTAGCCAACACCTCTTCTCCCATCCCCCTCCCACTTTCCCAGCAGAGCAGGGTGTTCAGAGTCCCACCTCTCCTCCAGGTAAGCCCGGAGACTCAGAGGTGACTGGATGTACCCTCAGGGCAGGGAGAGCATCCTGGGTGCCTCAGGCCAGACAGCGGGCAGCTCTTGACCGTGGGTGGCTTCCAAGTTCAAGTCGCATGTGACTGGTCCTGGCGGATGGAAGCCAGAGACCTTCTGCTCTTCTTGCTAGTTCCTGCTGGAGGGAGCCAGGGAGCACGCAGCTCCATGGGCAGCTGCAGCCATCTTCAGACCTCTGGCGGCCCTGGTCTTGGGTGAAGCCAAAGCTGAGTGGGGAAGGAAAGAACTGGCAAGCCCATCCACTACAAGGAAGCCCGCCGGCCCTCGGAATTCTCTTCCTTGAGTGACACGTGTCCGCCCTCGTGGCTTAAGCTGAAGGGGTTCAGGTTCCTGTTACCTGAGGCTAAACCACCCCACCCCACATGAGCACAAAGGCATGCTCTGCATTCATCCGCATGACAGTTATTGTGCGAAAAGCTCCCATTTCATTTTGGGGTTTTTTTCAACAGGATCCTAAAGAAGTCATAGCTGCAAAACCGTACGTGGGGAGGGACACAATGTCCTTTCCAGCTAGGATGTCAGCACATGCATCTCTTCTAGATTTGGGTTGAGTTGTTGTCGTAGGATCGTGTGGGTGTTTTGTATAGATTGTTTCGATTTTTTTGCCATTATTAACAAACATACACACAGATACATAGGAAGAATTGTAAAATCACAGTCCTGGCCCGCGTCCCACCCCACCCCCTTTTTTCTTTTCAGGATCAAATTTCTGGACACAGGGCTGTGAAATGAGAAAGGAAACAGCTTGCAGCCAATGGGCCACCATTCCTGCTCATGAAAAACCACAACCTCCAACTGGGTTTCCATTTTTCACATCAGCAGGCCTAGTTCTCCATGAACCTGGAGGGCGTTTTTGATTTATTAGGGAATACGTGTTGGTTTTCTTCTTATAAATTGGTTATTAGACATAAAAATATTATCATCTCCTTATGGATTCAACTAGATTATGTTGATGACATAAGCATTTTCAACTGAGGACTATACTATTTTTGTTACACGTTATTTTGAAAGTTTGGATTAAGGGATGAAAACTTCCTTAAAAAATATAAACTCACAATTGAAAACTGTAATCAAATAAATATCATGATTAAATACATTGCGAATTTAAAACTCTTAAGTATTAATGCACCTAATGTAATGCACTGGGGAATGGATGTAGTTCAGTAGTTGAGCACCTGCTTTCCGTGTACGAGGTCCCAGGTTCATTCCCCACTACCTCCTTTAAATGGACAAATAAATCTTAAGATTTACATATATAGCATATATATATAGCATTTATATATATAGCATAAAACACCATCATTTCTAGACTGTGCTAACAATCTGTTGCCATGCATATATATTCACTTCCACAGATAAAAACATATGCAAAATAGGGTGAGTTGGGGGAAAAACCACCAAATGTAAGATAAGGACTATGATTAGCAGTAAGATTTTGACATTTTTCCTTCGTAATTTGTAACAAACATCTCATGACAATGCAAGGTGTTGGTGGAGGGTTGATGGATGGGATGTTACGATGTTATGCATGTTTGCTTTCTAAGTTCACAACTTTTACTATACACTTAATTGTTTATGTATATTCATATATAAATGATATAAAGATAATAATAGTAGGGAGGATTGGGGGAAAATACTTTGGTTAGTAGTAATATTTTGACTTTAATCATTAGTTAAAAAGGTTTAACAACAATGTAAGCTGTTGGTGGTAGGGTGAGTTATGAGAGTCCTGCGTGATGTTATATATGTTTGTTTTGTAAGTTCACAGCTATTACTATACACCTATTGTTTATGTATGTTTGTGTGTGGGTGATATATTTCAATAAATTAATTTAAAAAACTATGATAATAAAAAGCATATGCATAAAAGCTACTATTTGTAATAAAAATAAATAATTATAAGCTCCTATCAAGCAAGGACTTTTATTTTTTTCTTTTTCTTTTTTTTATTGTATTTTTTTTTTAGGATACATAAATCACAAAAAATGTTACATTAAAAAAAATGAGAGGTTCCCACATATACCGCCCCCCAACCCCCCCCCCACTCCTCCCACATCAACAACCCCCTTCATCATTGCAGCACATTCATTGCATTTGGTAAATACATTTTGGAGCACTGCTGCACCACATGGATAGTGGTTTACATTGTAATTTATACTCTCCCCCAATCCATTCAGTGGGTTATGGCAGGATATATAATGTTCAGCATCTGTCCCTGGAATATCATTTAGGACAACTCCAAGTCCCGAGAATGCCCCCACATCACATCTCTTCTTCCCTCTCCCTGCCCTCAGCGACTACCGAGGCCTCTTTATCCACATCAATGCTACAGTTTCTTCCATTACTAGTCACAATAGTTCCAGAGCAGAATACCAGTAGGTTCACTCTAATCCATATTTTATTTCTCTATCCTGTGGACCCTGGGATGGTGATGTCCATTCCACCTCTATATCGAGAGGGGGCTTAGATCCCACGTGATTGATGGATATGATTCTCCTGCTTGCAGTTGTAGGCACTCTCGGTTCCCTGTTGTGGCTGACCATCTTCATCCCCCTGTTAGCTGACCTGGGTAAGTCCAACAACCTGGAGAGCAGGAGTTGCAACTCTGCTGAGGCTCAGGGCCCAGCTGGCACATGGCCAGTCCAGAGATTCAAGTCTCCTGGGCATCTACCAACCCCAGCACCAACCACAGGTTCAGTAAAAGTGACAGAAGAGGCATGTGCAGACAGGTCACATCTGAGTCCAACTCCATCACACTCAGGGACACAAAATCCAAAGTGGGGCCCGCTGACAAGGCAATGGACTCCAGAGCCATCTGCCATGACCGAAGAATCTGTGGGTCTCTGTAGCCTTCAGGAGCACCAGCACCTGGGGTTGTATCTACTTGGGCTGTCTCTGGGATCCTGCAAGGACTTTATTAACAGGTTCCTATTGAGTGAATGAATGGATGAATGAAAAATATTCGTTTGAGTATACATACAATGCACCTGTGAAATGGGCTAGGCATTAAATATTAAATACATCAACGCTCGTGCATCCAGTTTAGAGAGTGGTTCAATGGTGAACATGGGAAACGTCAAGCGACTCCATCGGAAAGTTGGAGGACACACACATGACCCGACTTGATCTGTGACTTTACGTCTAGTGTCTATTTTAGAACATCCTCACTCTTCACAGCCAGCGTTGAACTCCTAAGACTCAGATGGGCTTCATAACCACGTGCACAAATGACACTGCTTTTGTCCTTTTGTGTGAAAGCAACGACAGCGCGTTTCCAGGCGCACTTACGCCATTGGGATGGAATTTTAGTTAGGTCAAGTGGTAATGTGATCTGTTGAGTAAAAACTGTTGGGTTGTTAGAATCTTCTAACCAGATTCATCTTCCTTGGACTCGTAGCTTCCCAGTTAGCAGCTCAGAGCCCTTCATAGCTTTCCCTTAGGCTTCCACGGAAGGTCCAAACTCTTTGTGGCGTGAGAACTGGCCACAGCAACACCTCTATTCTTCCGTGTGATCTGAAAGTCCCCTTGGTGGGTGGCCAGTTCTCAGGCTTCCTTCCTGGGCTCGCCTTGCCCCTCGGCATGCTGTCCCCATGCACTTGTCCCCTGGAACGTGCTCCTCAGGCATGTTGCCTCTCAAATTCCTGCAGCCTAATATGAGGCCCACCTCAGACCTTCCCTGCCCACCAGCCCCCCAAAATTCCCTCTTTTGATCCACCCTGTAACAGCAACGTAACTGCTCACTTCATTTCATGGTTAAACATACCCCCCTTATCCCACAGCTCCTTTCTTAATGGAACTTGTGCTTATATCCTACAGAGCTGTTGAATGTTCTGATATCCCAATAAGAAAGTACAGTCAAGTCAGGAACCTTTACTAAGGCGGCTGGTGAGAAATCATGGACCTTTTTATATATTGTTCCACTATCTTCTCGCATCTAATGTTTGCCAGGGAGAAGTCTGAACTGCCTTGAGTGTTTTTCTGGGTACCCATAGAGTTCCTTCAGTAACTTCAGAGATCAGTAATTTACTAAACCATTTCTTTGCTCATTGATCCATAGAAATAGTCCTAGATTTCACTGGGCTATTGCATCTTCTCCTTAAAGGCCCCTAGCTGCTTCCACCTTTTTTTTTTTGAAAAAGGAGTATTAATCCTCATCCTTAAAGGAGGAGATATTTGTTTGGACCAGCCAGTTGAGTTAAACTTGGGGTGAGGGGGCAGAAGAAAGAGCTGAAGGATGGCCAGCTTGAAAGTCAGGCTGCTACCTCTGGGAATTTCTCAGCTGCACTGTCTGTGGGTGACCCTTCTCCAGGGTAGCAGGTAGTCTTCCTGGTTCATGAGGTCATGGATCTTACAGAATGTTTTCATGTGGTTATTTAACCTTGACTTATCTTCACCAAGCAAGAATGAGCACTTGCAAGGTTATGTGCCACCTCTTGATTTCTCCTCGACACTGCCAAACCAACAGACTGCTTTGGGCAAAGATGGCCTGTTGGCTTGCTTTCTTATTTAGTCTTCCTCCCACCCCATGCTGTGATTTAAGCATGATTCAAGGAGGCTTCCGAAACCACCCCATGAATCCTTACTCTTTCAAGCAAGGGATGGTTGGTTTTCCCCTTGATTTCTGTCTCCACTTTGGATAGCTCTGAGTTCTGTCATCCCTGCCTGGGATGCACAGAGGAAGGCACTTTCTCTTGCTATCCTCCTTCACCTTTAGCCAAATTCTCAGGCACCTGCTCGCCTTCCAGGGCTATCGATATCCCTGGCCTCATCAAATACATCATTTCATTCTTTGCTTGACTCTTATTCCCTTTGTTGTTTTGGGTTCATTTCACAGAGGAAATGGGACAGAAATATACCACCATCACATGAAATCAAAAATTCAATTCCTTCCTTTAAATTTGTTCCTCTTTTACTTTCTCCTCAATGAATTTGGTATCAGAGGAGAGGGCGAGAGGGAGTGGGGGGAGAGGAGAAGGAAAGAGAGAGAGAGAGAGGAAGGAAGGAGTTTGAAGAGAATGTCTTAACATACTTTTATTTTAAAAGTCACAAGTATAGGACAGAGATGAAATTTTTGAGGCTAATGCTGGCATCTTTTAATGTTGTATATGAGGACAGTGTATGTAAAAATACTGTCAGAGAAGATAAGTAGCTGATGAAGAATTTTAATTCTATCAGAGGGATAGTGTGATGGTTAGGCTATTGTGTCAACTCGGCCAGGTAATTGTGCGCAGTTGTTTGAGATCAAGCAAGCACTGGGCTAACTGTAATACAAGGGCATTTCTGGACTTCAGTCACCATTGACTTCACTGCAGTGGTAAATCATAGATAGCTGGTTATAATTACATCAATCAGGGAGACTGCCATCAGCAGTGAGTCATGCTTAATCCAATCAGTGGAATCCCTTAAAGGGGGAAGTGATTCCAGCATTGGGAGAGAATTTCCCAGCTCGTCTTTGGACAGCCAGCATCTCCCAGAACTCGTCAAGAATCTTCACTGAACTTTCATTGGAGCTCCTGGTTGCAGCCTGCCTGTGGAACCTGGACCTGTGTATCCCCACGGCTGCGTGAGAGACTCTTACATATCTCTTACTATCAATGGATATCCCTTGTTGATTCTGTTTCCCTAGAGAACCCTGACTAATATAGAGAGTATATAGCTGTAATTTTTCCTTAATTCAAACCAAAATTAGATTGCTTACATAGATAGCCATGTTCGGTTTTCTCTAAGTTATTTTGGTTGAAATGTACCACAGTTGATTATATATATATACATATATATTTCTCGGCTTATCTTGATTTCCAATTTTGTCTGTAGGGTGCCTCTTCCCTGCTTGAGCCAACATGCTGGGGTACAGGATGTCTGCAGGCGCAGATGAGCCCAGCAGATAGCTACATGAAATCGCAGGGAAGGATGCATCTGGGGTACATGGCTTCTGTTGGCAGTACAAGAAGAAGGATTTCCATTTGTCGTGTGCATTGTCCTTGGAGTTCCCAGCAGTGAACACCTACTTGCTTCTTTTCATTTTCATGGTGTTTCAGATTAACTTTTATAATAATGAAAGTTAGGTGAAGTGTGTGGATTTTGAGAAGAGATTAGAGAAAGATCCTAGTTTTCATACTACTTGCTTATAACACCTGGCTTATTTCGGAAAAATAAAAAGTTGAAAAGGAGGGGGAATTCTTTCCTCTACTATGGTCCAAAAGGTAGGGGAAAATGTTCAAAATTTTGAAAAATAAACCGATGTAATTCTCAAATGTCATGCTCTTATAGTTGAGAGGAAATTAATGCATGTTCTTTAGTAACTTCATGTTGCAATAGACTTACATTTAACTGAAAGTAAGGCAATTTTAGGATAAGTCCTGATCATAAGGGGGAAGACTGTCATACGCTGAACACAGAGTCTAAAGTTCCGCTGGGATAACTGCTGCTCTTTCCTGAGGCTGCTCCTTCCCATTCCACAGCAGACATTTCTAAAAGGACGGTGGATTCGAGGCACCCATTGCTAATTCCTATTCAAAAGCATACCTGCTATTTACAAGTTTATTTTCTACCAGCGTTTTTGTAGAGTGACATAACAATGTTCGTTTGGAAATGACTGTCCCCTGGTGAATTCAAGGTCTCTGTGGAGGCTGCTGGGGGTAAATGTCCACCTTCGGGAAGGTATAATATCGACATTGCTGTGGGTAACTTCTTGGCAGTGGAGAAAATGGCACACAATAATGGTTCTTTTATAACTTCCTTTAAGCCCCCACGTGCCTTGGGGTTGGGATTAGGAGCACTGAGCATTAAAACCCTAGCAATGTGGACTGGAGGGAGATTTCTTTCTGTGCACTCAGCCCTCGGGTCCTCTCAGGTAATGATGGGGGTGGGGGGACAAGTATGGGACGAGCCAAGGACACCATGTCATGGCTGCCATTTTTAAATACAACATTTCATTCAAAGAAAAGTGGATGTGTTCAGCATGGGAGGCCATCTCCTGGTACCCAGTGGGTCTGCCCTACACCCCTGGCATCTTCATGAATTGGGGCTGCAGAGTCAGCTGGACTTCCACTTCCTCTGGACAACCACGCAGCCAGTGCCCACGATCTACACAACCCCTGGGAGGAGTTTCTGTCCATGATGGAGCATGGATCTGTGCTAGGACTTGACTCAGGGCAGGATGTTGTGATACGCTGGACGCCCGGTGCTGAGAAGGTGCAGGCAAAGGTCTACTGCTGAAGGGCAGAGCAGAGTGGAGGGGCTGCCCAGGAAGAGCTGGACAGGAGGGGCTGTGTATTAGTCAGCCAAAGGGGTGCTGATGCAAAAGACCAGAAATTGGTTGGTTTTTATAAAGGGTATTTATTTGAGGTAGGAGCTTACAGATACCAGGCCATAAAGCATAAGTTACTTCCCTCAACAAAGGCTATTTTCACATGTTGGAGCAAGATGGCTGCTGATGTCTGTCAGGGTTCAGGTTTGCTGGGTTCCTCTCTTCCAGGGTCTTGCATCTGTCTGGGTTCAGGGTTCCTCTCTTTCTGGGGCTGGCTTCTCTTTCCTCTGTGAGCTTACTTCCTGGGGCTCCAGCTTAACCCTCCAGCATCAAACTCCAACATCAAAACTCCAATGTCAAAAGCCCTCAACTCTGTCCTTTGCCATGCCTTTTATCTGCGAATCCCCATCCACCAAGGGGTGGGTACTCAATGCCCTACTGATTACTTAATCAGGTAAACTTCTGAATCCAATATAATCTCATATGCTCAGAGGGAAAGACTAGTTTACAAACATAATCCAATATTTCTTTTTTGGAATTCATCAATAATATCAAACTGCTACACTCCACCCTCTGAATTCCAAAAGACATTATAATATTCAAAATAAACCTTAAATCAGTTAGAATGCAAGTACTAAATCAGATCACAATCAATTTAAAGAAATACAGTTTGTGCTGCGGCAAAGTCCTGTCTGCTATAGACCTCTGAAACTTACAAAACAATTTATCTGTTTCCAATACAAATGGACAAAGGATAAACATTTTCTTTATAATAAGGAGATACTGGGAGGGAAACATGAGTCACCGGTCCTCTACAGTTCAGTAAACCTGCAGGGCATCCTCCATTCAATTTCAATCTGCGAGTCATTCCTTTTTCTTTTCCCCCCATGATTTCTTAAATTTTTTAAAATGTTACATTAAAAAAAAATAAGAGGTTCCTATATACCCCCCACTCCACTCCTCCCACATTAACAACCTCCCTCACCATTGCAGCACACTCACTGTACTTGGAGAACACACCCTAGAGCACCACCACACCATATGGATGACAGTTCACATTCTAGTTTATACTCTCCCCCAGTCCACCCAGTGCATTATGGCAGGATATATAATGTCCAGCATCTGTCCCTGCTGTACCACCCAGGACAACTCCAAGTCCTGAAAATGCCCCCAAATCACATCTCTTCTTCCCTCTCCCTACCACCAGAAGCTACTGTGGCCACTTTCTCTACATCAATGCTACAATTTCTTCCATTACTAATCACAATAGTTCCACAGTAGAATATCAGTAAGTACACTCTAATCCAGACTCTATTCCTCCATCCTGTGGGCCCTGGGATGTCCACTCCACCTTTATATCAAGAGGGAGCTTAGATTCCACATGGATGATGGATGCAATTCTTCTGCTTGCAGTTGTAGGCACTCACGGTTTCCTGGTGTGGTGGTTGACCATCTTCACCTCCCTGTTAGCTGGCCTGGTAAGTCCAATGAACCACAGGGTAGGCGTTGCAAGACTGCTGAGGCCCAGGGCCCAGTTGGCACACGGACAGTCCAGAGATTCAAGTCTCCTGAGAATACACCAACCCTAGCACCAACCACAGCTTCAGTTAAAGTGACAAAAGAGGCATGTGTAGAAAGGTCACATCTGAGTCCAACTCTATAACACGCAGGAACACAGATTCCAAAGAAGGGCCAACTGACACAGTACTAAATTCCAGAGCCATTTTCCATGACCAAGAACCTGTGCGTCTCCATAGCCCTTAGGACAACCAGTACCTGGGGTTGTATCTACTTTGACTGTCTCTGGGGGCCTGCTGAGTCATGCATAAGCGCAAACCCTCTGATGACCTCCTAACTCTTTTTTGAAGACTCTTAGCCATATAAACTCATTTGTCTTTGCCATTTCCCCCTTTTATTCAAGGTCAAAAACCAGTTTTTAACACATGATCTTACATGTAGACCGAGATAGTCTGATGATCTGAGTTGACCCTTTTATTCAAGGTCTTTTTCTAGTTACATCATCAGCTGGTGCTTGATAGTAATCTCTCGGCACCAGGGAGGCTCATCCCCAGGAGCCGTGTCCCATGCTGGGGGGAAGGTAATGCATTTACATGCTGAGTTTGGCTTAGAAAGTGGCCACATTTGAGCAACATGGAGGCTCTCAGGAGGTAACTCTTAGGCACCCTGTAGCTCTAGGCCTAGTTCATATTTCAGGCACACAGGCTCATAAGCATAGTCATCAATATCAAGGGCTCATTGTTGGAGCATCCTTCTTTGTTGGTCTTTGCCATTGCCCTTGAGGGATTCTTCCTGTTCCATGGGGAATGTGATAGAGCTGCCCTGGTTAGGAACTCAGCACTCCCTCAACTGTCTTTTGTATCTGTAACTACTATGAAAATACCCAACATATATCCAAACATTTTTATGTACCTTTTATATATGCTCTGGAGAACTCCCTCCCAACCATGTGCCCCCCATCAATAACACCCCATACCAGTGTTCTTCCTCTGCCTTCATTGAACCTCTCTGTGGTCCAAAACTTCTTTAAAAATGAAGCCTAATATATTGCCAAATTCAATTAATAGGAAAATGAAATATAGTGATGGGTTTAAAGATTAGAAATAGAATACATCCCAATTTAGAAAAACTAAAATAGAGTAAAAATAAATTGGGGTATTAAAAAATGAAAAATATTATAAAGATTTGTTTTTGATGTTTTGCATTTCATCACTGCAATAGGTATTGCCCTGCATGTACAGTGGCAAGGCAATTTCTTTCATTTCTTTCTCAGGGTCTACATCCTTGATTTGTTTTTCTTCTAATTTTTAATTTTGTCTTTACAGAAGTTTTAGATCACAAATACAATATAGGGGATTCCCATATATCCAACATCAAACCCTTTTCCCCCTTCCCCAGCAATGATCCCTTTACATGTTCATGTTATATTTGCTGCAGCTGTTGTACAGATATTGAAACATAGCTTTCAAACATGGTTCCATTTTGGTTTACGTTATGGTTTATATTTTAGACTGCACATTCTTAAGATGATGGTTTCTTCTCCTTGGTGCCTTATGGGAACCCACCCTTTCCACATGCTTGCTCAAAGGCCATTTTCTTGGTTCCACCCTCATCAAGCATCTGGGTCTCGACCAAGCTCCAGACCTCTCTCTCCAAGAGTGTTGGGGTGATTGCCACACCTTACCCAATCTTTGGGTTAGAAACTTAACCCCGCCTAGTACAGTGACGAAAGACAATATTCCCCTTAACTTTTGGCATACAGGCTCAACCCTCTCAGAGCAATGAGTTGACCACCTGGCCTTCCCTAATCTTTGGGGGACAGGTCCACGCCTCCCAGACCTGTGGGGTGCTGACCTTAACTGCCATAATCCTTGGGGAATGTGCTCCACCCTCTCTATACCCTAGGGTAGCAAAACTCTCCCAGAACATCGGGTGGGAACATCCACCATTTTCAACTGTTGGTGCAAACTCACCCTCTCTGTACACATGAGTGGGGTTCCTCTCTTGGCCTAAGGTGATGTCCTAATTCCAGATCTCAGCTCCCATGGTTTTCCTCTTAAAGCTGTTCCTCCTTCAATCTCTCCTTTCCATGTCCTTTTAATTCCAGGCTGACAGTGGTTTTGTTCATACGGCTCTCTCAAAAAGTCTGTTGGTTTAACATGCAAGAAGCAGGGGTCCAAGCCATCAAACAGTAAGACTTTCCAAAAGCCTTTCTGAGATAACTGCATCTTCAATCCTTATTTACAAGTTCCAAGTTTAGTTAAGTCCTCCAAGGGGGCACTTTCTTCTGGGAACTTGATTTCCAGAGGCTTGGAATTTCCAGAATCAGTGTCTGTTTTCTCTGTGCCTAATGGTTCAGTCATCAGCATATCTCTCTCATCTAGCATTTTGCTATAGGTTGCAAGCAGAAGCCAAGCCACATTCTCTGTGTTTACTTTGGAAATTTCTTCAGCTAAATGCCCAGGCCCACCATTTTCAAATTCTGCCTTCCACAAAACACCAGGAGTTAATCTTGCTAAGTTCTTTGCAATTTTAAAACATGGATTGCCTTTCCTCCATTTACCAATAATAGTTTCATCATTTACTTCTAAGGCATCATAAAAAGTCTCTTCAGCATCTATCTCACAATTATTTACTTCTAAGACCTTATAAAAAATAACTTTAGGTTCCATATTGCCACCAACGGTCTCTGCAAAGCAATTTAGGCCTTTTTCATCAAGCATCTCACAACTGCTCCAAAAAATACCCCTTACCCATTTATAAAACCATTCCAGTATTCTGGTAATTGCAAAAGCACTTCCTCATTTCTCGGTACCAAATTCTCTATTAGTCAGCCAAAGAGGTGCTGATGCAAAATAACAGAAATTGGTTGGTTTTTATAAAGGATATTTATTTGGGGTAGGGGCTTACAGATACCAGTCCATAAGCATAAGTTACTTCCCCCACCAAAGCCTATTTCCACGTGTTGGAGCAAGATGGCTGCCGACATCTGCCAGGGCTCAGTCTTCCTGGGGTCCTCCCTTCTTGGGGCTTGCTTCTCTTTCCTCTGTGAGCTTACTTCCTGGGGCCTCCAGCTTAAAGCTTCAGCATCCAACTCCAACATCAAATCTTCAACATTAAAACCCCTCAACTCTGTCCTTTGCCATGCCTTTTATCTGCGAGTCCCCTCCCACCAAGGGGTGGGTACTCAACGCCCTATTGATTACTTAATGAAGAAAATCTCTGAATCCAATGTAATCTCATATGCTCAGAGGGAAAGACCAGTTTACAAAAATAATGCAATATTTCTTTTTGGAATTCATCAATAATATCAAACTGCTACAGGCTGCCAGGAGGAGCTGCCCAGGAGGGGATGCCCAGGAGGAGGTGCCAGGAGGAACTTTCCAGGAGGAGGCTGCCCAGGAGGGACTTCCCAGGAGGGGCTGTCCAGGAGGGGGATCCTAGGAGGGCTTGTCCAGGAGGGGGTACCCAGGAGCGGGTATCCAGGAGGGGATGCCCAGGGGGAGCTGTCCAGGGGGAGCTGTTCAGGAGGGGCTGCCCAGGAAGAGCTGCCCAGGAGGGGCTGTCCATGAGAGGACTGTCCAGGAGGAGCTGTCCAGGAGGGGCTGCTCAGGAGGAGCTGTCCAGGAATGGCTGCCCAGGGGGGTTGCCCAGGAGGGGGCTATTCAGAAGGAGATGCCCAGGAGGGGCTGCCCAGGAGGAGTTGTCCAGGAGGGGCTGCCCAGGAGGGGGCTATTCAGAAGGAGATGCCCAGGAGGGGCTACCTAGGAGGGGGCTATTCAGAAGGAACTTCCCAGGAGGGACTGACCAGGAGGAGCTGCCCAGGAGGAGCTGTCAGGAGGGGCTGCCCAGGAGAGGAATATTCAGAAGGAGCTGCCCAGGAGGAGCTGTTCAGGAGGGGCTGTCCAGGAGGGGCTGCCCAGGAAGAGCTGCCCAGGAGGAGCTGCCCATGAGGGGACTGTCCAGGAGGAGCTGTCCAGGAGGGCTGCCCAGGAGGGCTGTCCAGGAGGGGCGGTCCAGGAGGAGCTGTCAGGAGGGGCTGCCCAGGAGGGGAATATTCAGAAGGAACTGCCCAGGAGGAGCTGTTCAGGAGGGGCTGTCCAGGAGGGGCTGCCCAGGAAGAGCTGCCCAGGAGGAGCTGCCCATGAGGGGACTGTCCAGGAGGAGCTGTCCAGGAGGGCTGCCCAGGAGGGCTGTCCAGGAGGGGCGGTCCAGGAGGAGCTGTCAGGAGGGGCTGCCCAGGAGGGGAATATTCAGAAGGAACTGCCCAGGAGGAGCTGTTCAGGAGGGGCTGTCCAGGAGGGGCTGCCCAGGAAGAGCTGCCCAGGAGGAGCTGCCCATGAGGGGACTGTCCAGGAGGAGCTGTCCAGGAGGGCTGTCCAGGAGGGGCGGTCCAGGAGGAGCTGTTCAGGAGGGGCTGTCCAGGAGGGGACTGTCCAGGAGGGGCTGCCCAGGTGGGGGCTATTCAGAAGGAACTTCCCAGGAGGGGCTGCCCAGCAGGAGATGCCCAGGAGGGGCTGCCCAGGAGGAGTTGCCTAGGAGGGGCTGCCCAGGAGGGGGCTGCAGGAAGGCTGGGCACTTGCCTCCTAGCACTCTTTCTTGTCCAGCGCAAGGCGCAAGTCCCTCCAAACCAGACCTTGCTGCCTTTGTGTTGCACAGTAAGGGCTTTGCTGGGTTTGCAAAGACCAGGGCGGGCTCTCAACTGTCCAGGGAATGAAGGGCTTGGAATGCGGTAGCAGCCTTGCACTGTTATACCTTAAAGGACACATCCAGGAAAGGTGAGTCATCCAGCCCCTGGCCCCAACTGCACCCAGCAATGAACTGACAGCCTAGGGGCAACCAGGAACGCCTACTGCCACCCTCTTTCTTTGACCTTTCTGCCTGCTGGCACTGTCCCCCGTTTCCCCCTTTATCCTGCTCCCCTCAAAGTCTCCAGTGCCCTGTGAAGTGGCCTCTCCAGCCTACTTCCTCTCCTGCTGTGCTCCAGTCAAAAGTACTTCACTGTGAACCCTCCTCTCCTTTCCCTGCCCTCTTCCTTGCATCAAAATTTGATTCCCTCTTATGGGAGTGCTCAGGTGAAAATGAGAAGGAAGTGATCTGATTAAAGAGGTTAAGAGGGGAGCTTGCATTTGGAAAAGGGGATTAATGAGCATATTTGACAATGTCACCATGGAATTTAAATGTGGAGATAGAGAGCAGGAGAGAACTTTCCTGCAGGAAGGGAGAGGTTTGGATCACAAGTGTTTTCAGGTGCTTCAATCCTGAGAGCAAGTGGCTGCATCATTTGCATGTCTATAAACATCTCTTGTGATGAGGGGGGCCTAAAGAGCTAGGGAGAAGGGTGGTCCAAGAGTCCTTCAGTTATCAGGCTACGTTTGAGCCTCAGGACTGAGGATTCAAGGGGGAGACGGCAGCCTGCTCCTGGGAAGCTCTTTTCCCCAAGCTTCCACTCAGCTCTCACCTTCCCTCTCCTTCTCAGGTACACTTCTTCAAAGAGAACTGGAAGCCAGTCCCCATTCTGTTTAGAATACAGTTCAGGTGACTTCTCAATGCCCTTGGTCTGTGGCGCTCAGAAGGCTCACTCCTCTTTCCAGCCTCTCTGGAGCTTTCCTTTGAGGCACACCCAACTTCACCAGAGAACCTCCTTCTGCAGAGTGCCTCCTGGCTCCCTCCTGCCCTGTCATGAGGGGCTGCCCCCCACTTTTGGTCTCTCTCAAGAGTCTTCTGGGAAGCAGCTGTGGCTCAACTGATAGAGCATCCGCCTACCATATGGAGGGTCCAGGGTTCAAACCCAGGGCCTCCTGACCCGTGTGGTGAGCTGGCCCAGGCACAGTGCTGCCATGCACAAGGAGTGCCATGTGCAGGAGTTTCCCCCACATAGGGGAGCCCCACGCACAAGGAGTGGGCCCCCGCAAAGAGAGCCACCCTATATGAAAAAAGCACAGCCCACCCAGGAGTGGCACCGTACACATGGAGAGCTAACACAGCAAGATGATGCAACGAAAAAGAGACGCAGTTTCCCGGTGCCGCCCGACAATGCAAGCGGATGCAGAGCACACAGCAAATGGACACGGAGAGCAAACAATGGAGAGAAGGGGAGAGAAATAAATAAAATCTTTAAAAATAAAAAAGGGAGTCTTGTGAATGCACCATCGCTACGTCCTCACTTTAATCCCCTCTGACATGTCCCTGAATGGATCCTGTTCAGGCCACAGTAGCCCAAGCCTGGCCGGAGCCCACGCCTCTTCTCTGTCTTCACCTTGCTTGACACGTCCTGGTGACATCTGGAGGCGGGCCAGCCCACCTTCATGGAACCCTCTTTTCCTTCCATATCCAGGCACCAGTCAGTTGCCTCCCCAGGCAGTGAATCAAGGGCAGCTGATGCTTGCCCTGGAGGAAATGCACAGCTGTAGGAGATGCTGGGGCTTGACAGACGAGGGTGTGAGCAATGGAGAGAAGGAACCCATTCTCTGCCCCCTCTCCATCACCGACACCACGGCTGAGGACCACCACTTCCTCCAGAGGGCTGCTGAGACACACCCCTTGTTTCCTGATGCCTCATCCAGACCGTAAACCTTCTGCAGCATAGGCTCTCTTTTCTGCCTCACGCTTCCTACTCTTGCTCCCTCAGATCCCATAGTGCAGACAGAATGAGTTTTTTAAAAAGTGCTAATCTGGTGTAGAATTCTTTGAGGGTTTCCCTTGCAGGTGGGGAGAAATCTGAGATTTTGAGAAAGGCTCACACACAGTTGGGGCTGAGCCCACCTCCGCCGGGGCTGAGCCCACCTCCGCCGGGGCTGAGCCCACCTCCGCTGGGGCTGAGCCCACCTCCCCGGGGCTGAGTCCACCTCCCCTAGCTGAGCCCACCTCTCCAGGGCTGAGCCCACCTCCTCCAGGCTGAGCCCACCTTCCCGGGGCTGAGCCCACCTCCCCGGGGCTGAGCGCACCTCTCCGGGGCTGAGCCCACTCCTTCAGGCTGAGCCCACCTCCTCCAGGCTGAGCCCACCTCCCCGAGCTGAGCCAACCTCCCCAGGGCTGAGCCCATCTCCTTCAGGCTGAGCCCGCCTCCTTCAGGCTGAGCCCACCTTCCCGAGCTGAGCCCACCTCCCTGGGGCTGAGCCCACCTCCCCGGGGCTGAGCCCACTTCCTCCAGGCTGAGCCCACCACCTCGAGCTGAGCCCACCTCCCCGAGGCTGAGCCCACCTCCTTCAGGCTGAGCCCACCTCTTCCATGATGAGCCCACCTCCCCGACCTGAGCCCACCTCCCCGGGGCTGAGTCCACCTCCCCTGGCTGAGCCCACATCTCCGGGGCTGAGCCCACTCCTTCAGGCTGAGCCCACCTCCTCCAGGCTGAGTCCCCCTCCCCGGGGCTGAGCTCACCTCCCCGAGCTGAGCCCACCTCCCCAGGGATGAGCCCACCTCCTCCAGGCTGAGCCCACCTCCCCGAGCTAAGCCCACCTCCCCTGGGGCTGAGCCCACCTCCCCTGGGGCTGAGCCCACCTCCCCCAGGCTGAGCCCACCTCCCCCAGGCTGAGCCCACCTCCTCCAGGCTGAGCCCACCTGCCCGGGGCTGAGCCCACCTCCCTGGGGCTGAGCCCACCTCCTTCAGGCTGAGCCCACCTCCTCCAGGCTGAGCCCACCTCCCCGGGGCTGAGCCCACTTCCCCGGGGCTGAGCCCACCTCCCCGAGCTGAGCCCACCTCCCCGGGCCTGAGCCCACCTCCTCCAGGCTGAACCCACCTCTCCGGGGCTGAGCCCACCTCCCCCGGGCTGAGCCCACCTCCCTAGGTCTGAGTCCACCTCCCAAGGGCTGAGCCCACCTCCCCCAGGCTGAGCCACTTTGTCCTTGCATCGTCCCCTCCTGGGACAGGCACACAACCTTCCTAGAAGCACAGCCTGCATGCTTTGCTGCCTCTGCCTACAGCCGTCTTTGCCAGTCTAACTTGAGTTTACTTCAGGTGTAATTTATGTTCCAAAAATTCACCCCATTTACGTGTGCAATGCAATGATCACTACTGTATTTAGAGCACCGTGCAACTAACACCACCATCTTTATTCCTTCATCCCAAGCCTTGGCAACCGCCCATCTACTTCCCTTCTCTCTGGATCTGGCCATTCTTGACATTTTGTAGAAACGGAGTCACGCACTATGGGGCCTTTTGCACCAGACTTCGTTTTCTCAGCGTTGTGTCGCGGAGCTTCTTCCTCACTGGAGCATGCATCAGAACGCCATTCCCGTTTACAGCCGAGCCATGTTCCACTGTTAAGTGCTGACTGCAGTTTGTTGATCTGTTCATCTGGCGATGGACGCCTGGGTTGTTTTCCACCTTTTGGCTATTGTGAAAGGTGCAGCAGGAACACTGGAGGATGTTCACACCCAGGTGAGACAAATGGCATCACTTCTCTTGGGTTTACACCTTGGAGTGGGGTGGCTGGGCCACTTTTTTTGAGCCTGGCCAGGCTATCATTAACTGCTTTCTTTCTTTTTCTCACTCTCTCTTTTTTTTTTTTTCAATGTTACATTAAAAAATGAGGTCCCCATGTACCCCCCACCCCCCTCACCCCACTCCTCCCACATCAACAACCTCTTTCATCATCGTGGCACATTCACTGCATCTGGTGAATACATTTTGGAGCACTGCTGCACCACATGGATAGTGGTCTACATTGTAGTCTACACTCTCCCCTGGTCCACCCTTGGACCATGGCAGGACATACAATGTCCAGCATCTGTCCCTGCAGCACCACCCAGGACAACTCCAAGTCCTGAAAATGCCCCCACGTCACATCTCTTCTTCCCTCTTCCTAACCTCAGCAGCTACCGTGGCCACTTTCTCCACATCAGTGCTACAATTTCTTCCCTTGCTAATCACAATAGTTCCGTAGTAGAACACCAGTAAGTCCACTCTAGTCCACACTCTATTCCTCCATCCTGAGGACCCTGGGATGGCGATGTCCATGCCCCCTCTAGATTGAGAGGGGGCTTAGACTTCTTTCTGACTCTACTTGGAGTGCCGCTCCCAGTCCTAAAGTAAGTAAGGTGGTCCCCGCTGTCCTCTTACTTTGTGAAGGATAAAGCCTGCACGTGATTCTTTCCCACGGCTCTCTCACTGTGCCCTACGCCCCATGAAGGCAGGGCCTGGTACCGTGGTTTGCACACAGGTCCTCCATCAACATGGGGAAACCAGACAATCATGGCAGTCAGAACCCGCTGTGAGCTGTTTCTTCAAGGGTGTGCTGGCGAGGCAAGGGCAGGGGGCCGTTCGTGAATAATGAGAAGGCGTGCACGGCGCACAGTGGCCGAGGGCTGTCGAGGGACCTTCACCAGGTGTCTCCTCGGCCTCCCCCCCACACCGACCCCTGGGTGCTCTGCCTTGGGTGCAACCCTCGACGGGATCCAGTTGGCCTGCAGGTTCGAGGCTGCCTTCCTTTACATGAGGTCCAGGCTGGAGTGTTATCGCTGGCTCTCATGGGGGGTGCTGGTGGCGGGGATGGGAGAATGAAGAGAATCTTACCAGTTTGTAGTGAAGAAATAGAAGCAGAGCATTGGGGAAACTGAGGTGGGCACAGGTTAAGGGAGGGAGGCCAGTGAGCAGAGGCCCCGGGTCGTAATCCTCAAGAGGCTCTGAAAAACACCGGGCAGTAATAATCAGATGCGATTCTTCAGGAAGGCTGAGCCTGGGACACGGGCGCGTGGAGGAACTCGGACTGTGGCTGCCGTCGTTCAGCCTTAACTGATCACATGCTTCACAAGCGTGACCTCCCGTGAGAAGGGACATGGGGGGAGAATAAACAGCTAGGCACCGAAGGCTGGGAAGCACCTGCGGAGGCTCACTCCAAATGGCCATTCTGCAGCGGTGTGCAAGGCAGGAGAGCACTGAGGGCCAGAGAAGGCGGCGCAGTCTCGCGCCTTGAAAAGCAGTGGCATCCCGAGGGTTCGTGTTTCCCCAGTGAGCAGGCTCACAGAACTTGTTGGAGGGAAACCCTCTCCGTGGTAAGACTGATAGCACGGCAAGAGCAGAGATGAGCTAGCTGTGCAGTCTTAAACAGAGGGGCAGATGTTTCAACACAGTTGGGACTCGCGGCCAGCGGGCGCCTGGGGCCAGGAGTAGACCGGGAGGGGGGCCGTGGAAGCCACTCTCTACCCTGATTTCCAGGAAATCATTGCTTGCTCAAGGGCTGAGGACAGTAATGCTGCGAATGGTGAAAGGTTTTTGGGGATGTGAAGGATATAACATGGAATGTTCATAATCCGCCACTGGGAGTGAGCGACCTTGGGCACGTTATGGTAGTGGTGCCTCAGTTTCCTCAGACATCAGGATATTGGGAGGCCTTTGATTACGACGAGATGGGAGCTTAGACAGGAAGAGAACAATACAGAAGCCCAGGGACATATGCTCACAAATATAAAGAGCCTGCCTGCTGATGCGGACTTGACAAACACGGATGACCTATTTATGCAGAAATAAGGGCTGTGCATTTTCAAGTGATCAGCATATGTGAACACTTTACACTAATTAAGTTTTTTCTGTGAATTTTCACATCTCAGCCACTGCCTCCCTCTCTTGCCTGGTAAGTGCTTTTCCAGACGGGCAAGCATGTGGGTTCTCGGTTGCTGGAGTGTGGAAGCACACAGCTTCTTGGTTCACAGAAGGCACTGCACACGCGTCCCTGAGCAGAGGGGTGGCCCGAGTCTTCCTGGTGATGCGGGCTCTGCCTGCGCTGTGCCCTGGCCTTTCGTTCCTGCAAGTCTCCTGGCCTTGGCCGGATATGACCACAGATACGCTTGCTTCCTGGTGCAGTGGGCTCCTGGCTTTGGGTCTAATCTAAGAGGCTGGCAGTGTTTGCTCCAAGGCATGGCTCCGGCCGGTCTGTCCTTGTCTCTTGCCTGTTTGGACAGCTGCCCCGTGCGATGGTTAAATAGGTTCCTCAGTCCCCCACCCCCACCCTTGGGTACTGCCTTTGGCGGCACAACCCACGGCGGGGCACAGCCTGATCACACAGGAGGTGGGGAAGTCGCCTTTTTTCTGTTCAGCTATTCGGAAATGACCCTGAGTCATGAGCCTGGAGATATCCCTTCCTATTTCAACATTTCCCTTTTCCGTAAAGGAAATAAGAGATTGCCAGTGACAGACTTGGCTCAGAAAGGCTTCAGATTAGGCCAAGGAGTTTCGGACATTCTCCTGGAGAGCATTAGGGGACGGCGTAGTCAAGAGAAACTTACGACTATAGAAGATTGAAACTCTAGTTTTCATGTAATACGCAAGTTTGTTTTTAAGAATTAGAAACACCATTCAAAACATGCCAAATTTAGCACCAAACTGCCAATTGTATTCAAAGGAATGCGAACTGCAGTCCTATTTCTAGACCTTGACTACTGGTACACAACAGAGAGAATTTCCATCCTCAATAAACATTATATTTCAAGTATAAAAGAGAGTCTTCCATGTCTTTTTTCTTTCAGAATTACTGATCTCCAACTCAGGACTTTTTAGATGGAAACAACTTTAGGAAGTAGTGATTGTAAGAAAGTGTCGTGTGTACTTCATGTGAGAGGAACGAAGAGGTAAATGAGAGAGTGCCATCTCGCAGGGTCTACACATCCTTTTAAGGGGTATATAATGTATAAGCAAACATTAGCCCCTAGGTAGGACACAAGCGCCATCGTTTCTATTGATCTCTGCACATTTTAAATGAGCTAAGGAAGTTGGATGATTATTCTTTTCGGTATCTTGGAATGAGTACCTTGTAGTCTCAATTTTCATTACCATACTGCAATGAAATCAGTGAGTTCTTCAGTGGCATAACACCACTACAATGTACAGAGGCAACAAGGCCAGTGGACGGATAAAGAAAAACACATACGTTTTGGTAACAGGTGGTCTGGCGCCTCTGACGAGCAGCCTTGGCTAAACCACCACCACCATCACACGTGAGATTAAATTTGCACTGGAGAAAATGAACCCTGATCTAGCACTACGCTGTTTAGATGTGCACTAAACCTGTCTTATTCACCAAAAATGGCCTGCTGCTTAGGGAAACTACTACCTAAAGACTTTGGTTGAACCAGACACTAAATCAAACAAGTTACTGTTTCACTGAGTCTTTGCTCACTGCATGTTAGTGCACTGCCATTTGCTTAAAATATGTAAATATCATTTCACAGTTTGAGTCCTGCCTGGGTTAAAAAAAAAAAATGACTCACATCTGAGGATTAGTTACATTTGTTAAAGGATAATTGTTATAAAAGGAAAAAAATCATGACTCCCACACAAATATGACATGAACAGTATCAAAGATTTTATTTCACAAAATTAGTGAGGGGACTAGTGAGATATTGCTACTGGCTGGAAGGACAATCCAAAGAGCAGACACAGGCAGTGGCTTTGACGAACGCTGGAACAAGTTTGCTCAACAGACGATCCAAAGCGCCACCGAGCCTCCACCACGCGGAGTGCAGGCGGGCCACCCAGCGGGCGACCTGGAGACGATGCCCCCAGGCCTCTGTCTTCACCTCTGACCCTGGCACATGAGAGGCACATGCTCCCAAAGGCCCAGCAAAGCCCGAAGAAGGAGAGAACCGTTCAAGTGTCACATAAACGAAGGGCTGGTTGGTCCCACCGAGTGTGCGTTGTGGATGAAAATCACATCTCCATCAAAGGACGGAGTAGGGAAACAAGGTTTTTAAAGGAGGAAGGTGCTTTTTCTGAGGTAGTAAACATCCTCAAATATGGATAAGGGTATCGACATAAGATATATGCTCGAGTTATGTTCAAAGCAAAAGGAAACTGTTGATGATGGGACTCAGAGTTAGTCCCTGAGTAAAGGTCCAAGAGAGCTTCTGAGGGAGCAAAAGGAATTTTAATGTTTGCTAATAAGGAAAATGATTTCTTGGGTGTCATGAAATGGAATTACCATCTCGATTGTATTAGTTGCTATTGCATATTCAGTTGGTGCTGAGGAAAGTAAAGCAGGTATTTATATATATATATATACACACACATACACATAAATATATTATATATGTGCATAGATCTGCATATACATACAGATAATATAAATATAGTATACATATTTTATATTTTCCAGCCAGTGTTTAACATAATAAAAAGAAAATAACGCAAATAAATTTCACTTAGCGTTGGAAAAGTAAATTATATCTAAAACAATCCATATACATATGTGAGCAGACATATACATACATAAGAACACATGCACTGTATGTACTCGTTTGTATGTATGTATGTGCATGCATGTGTGTATGCTTCTTTAAGCACAGTGTAATCTGATTCTTCAAATCAAATAGAATTACCGCCTCGTTTTGATCAGTTGCTACTGCACGTTTGGGTGGGTGCTGAGGAGGGAAGCGGTGTATGACACACACACACTAAAAGTGTATGTGTGTATGTGTGTGTATATATATACATGAATGAAGGTGCTTCCAGCCTGACCTCTGTTTCGGGCCACCTGCTTGGCTCCCCCCAGCGCCGGGTCTGGTTTATGGACACTTAGCGTGGGCCGGGCGGGCCAGCACGGCCTTGGCACAGGCCGGCTCCCCCTGGGCTGGGGTGGAGCGGGGCGGGCTGGGCAGCTGCGCTCCGGGGGGCCGTCCAGCTGCTCTGGGAGCCTGGGGCAGCGGAGCGCTCACTCGTAGGGCGGCAGGCCGAAGAGCTGCGGCTGGAAGTCCTGCAGGGAGCTCAGCACCACGGCGGCCCCGCACGTCAAGTCCCGCCGCAGGTTCGCGTCGGGGACCATGACCGCCTGCATCCCGGCTGCCAGGGCCGCCTCCACGCCGTTGGGGGCGTCTTCGAACACCAGGCACTGCGGGGTGAGACGAGAGAGAGGGTGAGGACGGCCTCGGCTGCGGGGACTCAGGGGGCGCCATCAGGCCGGGGGAGCGGAGCGCCGCGGGGCACACCTGGGCGCCGGCCACCGCTGCTCCTGCAGGGGCGGAGCGCCACCGGCACGGGGCAGGGGCAGGGCGCCTCCCTCGGTTCAGAGCTTTATGTTGTCCAAATCATGAAAATCCGCTCAATCAATAATTGAACACTCAGAGCTTGAGAGGAAATTGTACAAAAAAAACCCACACAAAACATGCTGCTTTTTAAATGCAAAATAAGTTCAGTGCTGTCAATGTTTTACGGACTGTAGTTTGAAAATTAAACGGTGAGGGTGTTTTAGTTAAAAATTTAGTTCCCGTGTGCGCCAGTGTTAGGCTGCAAAAATCTCATTAGTGCGTTCTGTCTTTCGGTTTATGGTGTAAATCCCCTTTATTACCCAGATTAGTGACACGACGGCATTAGAAGCCCCTGTGTTCTAAATGTCCCCTGCATGCATTCAAGTGGGTGCGTGCCCTGGGTTGATCAGCGGGCGCTCACGCACCCCATCCTGCAGGCACCTTCTGGGTACGAGGGCCTCCCTGCCAGCTCCTCCCGGGGGACACGAGCCGGCACAGCCAGGGATCTCCGAGCCTCCGTCGCGGGGACAACAGGCGCCCGCGAGTTTCCCTGCGTGCTTGGCGTGGAAACGGGCTTGCGAGGTTTCTCTCCTGGGAGTGTGGCTGGGCAGGTCTCGGCAAGGGGGAAGAGGTCCCCGCTGTCCCCTGCCCGCTGCTGTCCACGAGGACGGCCGTGCCTGGGCCTTTCCAGCTCCCTCGTCGCTCCCCAGCCCTTCCTTCTGAAAATGTTCCCGCCCACTGAGCGCAAGGCGCAGAACTCGAGGCCTCGGGGACCCTGAAGCAGCTCCAGGGTGCCAGCGGGAAACACACAATGTGCACACACAAGCACACACACACGAGCCCTGGCCGCCTCCACCGGCAAGCACGACGGCTTTCTCGGGCCCTCCCTGCTCCCCTCCGGGCAGGGCCTCGGCTAACCTTCCATCGCCCCGTGCACGGAGCCAGAGGAGGGCTGAGGAGCGCGCGCTCTCGGGCAGTAACAACGTGGGAGCCGGGGCAGCTGCAGGGAGCAGGCAGCGTTCACGGGGCGGGGCTGAGGAGCTCCACGGAAGGCGGGCAGTCCCGGGCAAACCAGGGCCTGGGCCCAGGGCCTTCTCTGAGAATTCCTCAAGCCCTGGGTTTTGGTTATTTTCGTAAGCTCCCCGCTCTCCACCTTAGACACCAGCTGAGGAAGCAACTGAGTGCACTTGGCCCACCCAGGCTTATTTCCTTAGTTCCGTGATACGGAGACCACCTGGTAGTGATCTTCGGCAATTATGACTTGACTCTACCCTAAATGTCCTCCAAGTGTTTTCTGCTGGGACCACAGGACCGGGAAGGTTGGTGCAGGGCGCTCGGCTTGCTTCTCCTCAGCGCGGACTGGCAGGGCTAACCGCGTAGTAGGCAGCTTTCGTGCCGTGTCGGCAGGAAGCTCTTCCGGAGAACAAGGGCTGCAGGTGTGGTGGGAAACGGGGAGGCGGGGTGGGGGGTGGCTCAGAAGCGGTGACGCCTAGCAAAGGACGGAACCGGGCGCCAGCGCAGACGCGGCACCATCAACGGGAGCCTGGAAAGGGCGGTTACGGGAACTCCGCGCTGACCGGTCGCACCTGATCCCGCGTCCCAAATGTCACCGCTGACAGCGGCAGGAAATAAAAATCCATGCTATGAGCGTCGGAAGGAAAGCCACGCAAGCTGCCCACGACGCTGAGGCGCGGCGGTGACAGCTTTCGCTGGTTTTTGAACCGGCGACTGTTGCGCGTGGCTTGCGCGGTTAGCTGGCTTCTGGGGCTTGCCTGTTTCGTTGCAGAATGAAGAAATCAAGGCCAGTGCTAATATTGGAAAGCATCTGTAAATGGACAAGATGAATGCAACAGAGTAGAGGAGGCCTGAGGAAGCTTCAGGAATGGAGAAAGCCAGGGCAGAACAGACTTATTAATAACCAGAAGGTGACATCAACTTCTCAGGGAAAGACGGCCATGTGAAATAAGTTGAGGCACTTAAATAAGACCCTAAGCACTCTAAAGTCCTCTGGAAAACCTAGCAGGACAGGCCACTCGGCTTGGGCTGGCGCAGCTCAAGGCACGTGCAGCGCGAGCTACTCAGACAGGAAAGGCCGCCGCCTGGCACGGAGCCGCTGAGCCGCGCCCCGAGCGGGACCCCGTGTCCACACGGCCCTGGCACGGAGACCTCGGCATTCTCCTCCTGCCCTGTGGTCGTGTTGGCTGCAGCCTTTAGAAGCTGCTTCTCAGGAGCAGCAGCTGGACTGTCACACTTGAGATCAGCTAACGAGGACTCAATTGGAGAACGGGGGAGACAGTGACAATAGAGTGGAAGTGTCAGAAGTTAATAGGCCAGGCCCCTGGAGCTCAGCAGGGCAAAAACCTGGCAGGAAGAAGGGGAGTAGGGGAGCGGCAGAGGGGCAGCAGTGAGCAGGCCACAGAAGAGTGGAAAAGAGGGGCCTGGAAGAACCGGCGTTGATTTTACAGAGTTAAACAAACAACCAAACATGGAACACACAAAAGTGGACTTCTTGGGTGCAGCAGCTCCGCGGTGCCAGCTGGTCAACAGCCCGACAGCCTGCACGGGGGCCAAGCCTTCGGGATGCGACGGCGTCTGGGATTGCGCTATTTCCTTTTCTTCTTACAAGCTCAAGAATTATAAAGCTGAACAACGGCTCCATTTGGAAGCACCTATAAAAGTGTCTCCAAAGGTTTTGAGGTCTGAATGAAGCTACATATCTTGATTCCAAGATCTGACATGCTTCTAAAGACGATGACCATGAGAAAAGAACAGCAGAACCGAGAACCCTAGACGGTCTAAGAAGGTTCACGGCTTGGTTGCTCTGTCTATAGACACCAGAAAACAAATCCCAAAGCGTTACCTTGTAAGAGGTTGCCTCAGGGCTCAAGGGTCAAAACCCTATTAAAAGAGATACGCTGAATGAATACTGTCCAATGGCCTGGCACAAATAAAGAGGAAGGACGCCTTCTACTCAAACACCACAGTATCTCAGTGCAGTTTCTGTCTGCCAAACCCAACTCAAGTGAAAGCAGTTTCGCGATGGTGGAAGTGGCTGCCGTTCTCCTTTTTCTTCACCTTAGGGACTTGTCCAGCAACTCCTACCCCTGACTGACTGATCACACTTGACCACAAACTCATTCATCCCGACACACATCATGAGACTCACACCTGTGTTTTGGTATCTGCAGAGAGAAACCTTTCCCTCCAAGCACAGGAACTTCAGCCCCCGCCAGCAGGTGGCAGAGGCTGGAGCTAGAAGTGGTGGCAGGAGGCCAGGGCCACCCCTGCTCTCTGCCACCTTCAGAGGAGCTGGCAATGCTGCGGCGTGGACGAGGGGAAGGTGCCGGGAGCAGCACAGTCCCAGGAGGCCCCATGTCTCTGGAAATCTCCCACCTCCAGCCACTGAATCAACCTGCTGTGAGTCACGTGGATGTGTGTGTGTGGATGCACGTGCTTGATGCTATCTTAATTACTTTAACGGCTTTTTAGTGCAGCCATTTAGTGGGTATTCCAGAACAGATTTCATGGCTTCAGGGAACTTTCTGGTCAAGAGTGTCATCAGAATGTTCTTGCTGTAACTAGGCAGGGTCTAGTTTGGAGGCTCCTTTTCACAGTACCTCCTGGAACCACAGCAAATCGTGAGCATATGCCAAATACACCAATGGGGTGGAGATGCCACTGTGCAGACTCTGAGCACAGAGGACCACAGGCTCTCAGAGCTGGAGGAGACTGTGAGATTGCTGGTGAGGGATCTTAGCCAGGGCAAGTTCAAAGGTAAGCTGAAGGTGACACAGATGACAGATTTTAGGAACAGAATTCAAGTCTAGGAACAACCCAATGTTCTTTTCACTCTGTCAAGCTGAAGGTGTAAATACTTCTGATTTCCATCTCCAGGAGAGGAGAGGGGCTTCATTAAACTGTAGCTTGAGGCATTTACTGTAGAAAGAATGACATTCCTGACTTCTGGGGAGGTGAAACATTTCAGTGGCTCCCCGCCTGGAGGAGCTGAAGTTCCTTCTCTGCGGTGCTGAAGCTCAGTAGCCACTGGCAGGATGGCGGGGGTCTGTGTGCTTGAGCCCGGCTGCGCACATCCCATCGTCAAGAGGGGTAGAGGCGTTTGTACTGGGGGTTATTTACAGATACATATCACATAACTAAGAGGGCACTGGAGTCCAAGGGGTTCACGTGACAGCATCTCTGCCCTAGGGTGCCAGGGGGAAAGACTAAAAATGGGTGTGGTTAGAGAAGAACTTCACAGCAAAAGGCCCCTGATGACTCGTGGAACAGGCTGTGGGGAAAGGGAATTCCAAAGGTTCTAACAGTGGATGGTGCCAACGACCTGGTGGAGGAAGAGTTGCTTTGGTGACAGGCTGGGTTGGAGGTCTTGGTGGGGCAACCACACACCATATGGTGGCTGTGAGCTGGAGGTGCGGCTGGGCGCCCCCAGAAGACAGTGGCAGCTGGAGCTGTGGCCTGGGAAGAGAGTGGAGAAGGAAGGCTGGGTGGCCCTGGCATTTCAGTGCAGGGAACAGAGGCGGAAGCTCCAGGCAAGAAGCTCACAGAATAATGGGGGCACAGGGTACCAGGAGAGAGGAGCCAGGCTTACTAGGTTTTCAGAAGGGAGGGAGTCATCGCTAGCCTTTTTATACCCATTTCCCAGATACATTTATTGGAATGCGTAAGCTTCCAGTGCTTAGCTCGTCGCACATTTTCAAATTCTGAATCTCCGTGTGCTTTCACCGCCTTTCTTCTCATCAGCTCAGGTGAACGAGGGGTTAGGGAAAAGACCAGAAGAGCCGCATGAAGGATGAGCCGTATCAAATCCCTTTTCAGTTCCATGCATCCTGTCCACTGCAGGTCTTCACCATAAGTGTTGTCCCACCCAACCTGAGATTTCATTTTGTCACAAATTTTAAATAATTGCCAGTATGTATTTTAAGTTATATGCTTTTCTGGATTCGTGAAAATTTCAAATACAACTATATTCACTCCAAGGAATACTTTGATATGGAGTCATTTAAGGTTCACTTCAAGACTCTCAGCAGATCTGGAATTGCATGTAGGCCATGCTTTCAGTACATGCTATAAAGGTTGATGCTGAGGCTAATTGCATATAAAACCACGTATGATAGAAATCTGAGGCTAATCATTATCAAAAATAACTTTCAACCGCACTATTTTTAAATTAAAACTTTCATTATATCAGTTTTTATAGATTTTTTACATGCATTAATTTTGAAATACCAACCTCAATTTTTGGTAATGCTAGACATCAGAATTTCAGAGGGGCCTTAAACTTTAATTTGGATGGACTTCCAATTAGCCATTCTCAGATCTAAGGTTTAAGTTTTTATTTGTCTCCATCTTGTTTTTTGTTTTTTTTTTTCCAAGATTTTTATTTATTTAATTTTTTTCTCCCCTCCCCCCCCCCCAGGTTGTCTGTTCTCTGTGTCTATTTGCTGCTTCTTCTTTGTCCGCTTCTGTTGTTGTCGGCGGCACGGGAATCTGTGTTTCTTTTTGTTGCATTCTCTTGTTGTGTCAGCTCTCCGTGTGTGCGGCACCGTTCCTGGGCAGGCTGCACTTTTCTTTCGCGCTGGGCGGTTCTCCTTACAGGGCGCACTCCTTGCGCATGGGGCTCCCCTATGCGGGGGACACCCCTGCGTGGCAGGGCACTCCTTGCATGCATCAGCACTGTGCATGGGCCAGCTCCACATGGGTCAAGGAGGCCCGGGGCCTGAACCACGGACCTCTCATGTGGTAGACAGGTGCCCTAACCACTGGGCCAAGTCCGCCACCTCCATCTTCTTTGTTAGATAGTTGATTACCTAGTACAAGTTCCACAATAAGACTGCATCTGCATTTCATTAGAACTTTATCTAAATAATAAACCTTCAAGTAATGCTGTAAGAATGACTGCTGAAGTCTGCATATAACTTCTGTTTATAATCAGTATTTTGGCTTCTATTTTCCAGGGTCCTTCCAACACTCCCGTCGTTCCCCATCCACCTCTCCATCCTCTATCCCTCCCAGCTGGGGAAGTCATGGACATACCCAGTGGCCATCTCCTGGTCCTCACCTACCGCCTCCCTCCTTTTCCCCTCTTGCTGGCTTGTGTGTAGGTGTTTGGTATGTTTCCTATTTCACAAGAAGCTCTTAGCAGCCTAGGGGAGATGTTAGATCTCAATCGTGAAAAAACAAGCTACCCAGAAACAGACCTGCCTGACCATACTTTGAACCTGAAACCTGGAACCACCAGCCCCAGCTGCCTGCCAGAGCGGAAACTCTGTATAAACACTGCTTGATGCATGCTTTCTGCTCAGGGGTGGGTCTCTTTGCCTCTGAGATGCCTACAAACACAGCACTCAAGCAGCACAGAGCCAGGGCATGAGGAGCTGCCATCCACCAACCCTGAACCAGGGGTTGGCCTCTCCAGGGAACGGGCCATGATGGGACCTCCTCCTCTCCTCCTTTGGACCCTTTGTGCTATGGAGTAATAAAGCGGTCATTTGCTGAAAATCTCTATTGTGCCTGAGCCTGTGTTCCCACAGTGGACCATATAACAACTTGGTCCACACTCCTTCCCTCCCTCCATCTACTCATCCACCCATCCATCTGTCCATCCATCCATCATCCACCCATTCATCCGTCCACCCACCCACCCACCCATTCGTCATCCATCCATCCATCATCTACTTGTCCGTCCATCCATCCATCCATCCATCCATCCATCCATCCATCCATCCATCCAACAACTTCTTGCAGGTGGGTGGGTGGGAAGCTTCCAAAAGAGTTTTCCATGTCATTTGTGAAAAATATATTATGAGACACTCTGAGTATTCATATTAAAGGGTGTGTGTGTGTGTGTGTGTGTGTGTAAATTGAGTGCTGAGCAAAAGACATTCAGATAGGTGAAAAATGGTTACTTATTTTCTTTTCAGTGATATTGACTCCACATTCGCCAAGCTGTCAGGACCCAGTTAAAGCTCAGCAAGGCCCTCAAAAGTGTCTACTGTTTTAAAGAGCAGTGAAACAAGTCTTCAGAGCTTCTAGGTGGTTGACGGAATCACTCTTTTTCTACTTCCTCCGTGTCCTGCTGTCAGCCTTTTGTACTCTACTTATGGTATGTGCCTGTGGGAATCAGCTCCCTGTTCATCTCGTGTATTAAGAGCTGAACTAGCACATCGGCCTCTTGAAGAGGAAGCATCTACAAGAACAGTACACTTAAATACGCTGGTCACTGGGATGAGGGCGGGTGACTTGGAGGAGCGAGTTTCAGTGAGGATGACTAGGGAGGGATGTCAGGGTCAGGCTGTGGAAGATGAGAGTGGTCTCACGAGATGGACATAGCCAGTGGGAGACTAGAGGTGCGGAGAAGACCTGCAGGCATAGGGAAGGGCTGGGCGGGCCCCAGAGCGGGAGCCACAGGCTACAACGAGGGATTGTCTGGATGGGATGGGTAGGTGGCCAAGGAAAGGCTTTGGAAGTACGCTGGGAGAGGTGTAGAAGAGAAGATGAGCAAGGAAACCCAGAGTAATGAGTGGGGGAGACCATGGCCAGGCTATGGGGTGGTGTGGGGAGGCAGGGGGACCAGAGGGAATCAGAGGGAAACATGATCAGGCAAACCTGGAGGGCAAGAACCAGCTGCTTCACAAGGAAACTCTTGAGCACTGTTCATTCAGTGTCTAGCCACTGCTCCCTTATCCAAAGCGGGATGATGATGTCTAGAAAGAGTGCTGGGGAGGATGACTGGACAATTAATTCTTTAGAAACCCAAGAGGCAACTCATCCTTTTAAATTTCTAAACATTGGATTAGTTTCACATTTCCCACCCTGTGATGGTGATTTAATGTAGATATGCTACTATCGTGGCCTAATGAGAGCAATCATTCTCTGAGACTGCTATACATGGAGATTTCACCAATCTCATGTAAGGATGTACACAGCACTGAGAAAACCACTTACATGTTATGCTGGTGGAACACATTATAAGAATAAATTATAAAGGAGCCCCTCAAGTAATGTTACAAATCATGGCAACAGAAAAAGCCGCTTCTGGCATATTATTTCAGCAGTTTGCATTTTGTTTGATGTATGTGTCAGTGTGTATACATCTAAAGAATGAGAGAAAATTAATTGCTTAGTGATCTATTCACCAGCAGTCATAGTGAATAAAACTGAACAAAAACATCACAAATAGGTACAGGTTTTGAGCTTCTGTTGGGTTAACTGTCTTCATAATTGCAAAGGAAAATACTGCTACCATCATTTTTGTTTATTCAGTTCAGTTTATCTGAAGCCAGAAAATTATCAAGAATAATTCCTCATCACACTTGATCTTTAAAATGAAGGCACACCCCCATTCAGTTGATCTAGGAAGAAGAGGATGTAGGAGGTATCGTGTCTTCTGGCGAGGGAGAGTAAATCTCTCCCATCATTCCATTAGCTGGTGAATACCAGGTAATTATGCTTTTAAGCCTTGCAGATATAGTACGGTTAGATTTGTATTCCTATGTCAATGAATTGTTGTTGCATAATCCATTCCTTAATGAAGCCTGCAAAATGCTGCGAATGGTTGTATAATTCACCCCATACTCATGACGATTGTGTACGATGGCCTTTATTTCAAGAATTTATAGAAGAGAATGCACAGATTATATAGCCAAGGTTTTTCATTATACTAGCACAGATGTTGGTGCTTCTCAGTGCTGAGGAGGAAGTTTTCACAGATGGGAGAGTTCAGGATATGGCTGCAAGACCACGTAAGAACAGGTACAAAGCTTAAAAAGCCATCACGCACTGCAAAAAAAATATCAGCTGGAGGAAGGCAAGATATTCTTTTTGCATAGATTAAACATCCTGTAATAAATTAATAATCTGAACAGTCTACACTCCAGTGTGCTGAGCAGATGGGTGGACACGATTTTCATTTGTGATCACAACCAGAAACAGCGGGTCCTCGTTTTACTTTTCAGATATGGTTATTCAGAATTGAAACCGGAGCGGGAGAGAGGCAAGTAAGAAGGCAGAGAAGAGGACTGTCTGGTTCCTCATTCCTCGCCAGGGTTCAGTCCAGTGAAAGAAGACCCTGCCCCCTGGGCCACGGCAATGCGGGGCGGCTCTGCAGGGAGAAGATCCTGCCCCCTGGGCCACGGCAATGCGGGGCGGCTCTGCAGGGAGAAGATCCTGCCCCCTGGGCCACGGCAATGCGGGGCGGCTCTGCAGGAAGAAGATCCTGCCCCCTGGGCCACGGCAATGCGGGGCGGCTCTGCAGGGAGAAGATCCTGCCCCCTGGGCCACGGCAATGCGGGGCGGCTCTGCAGGGTCCCACGTGCGCATGTCGGCCCTAGGGGTCACCTGAATCATTCAGGTGCCTGGAGCACTCCTGGAAGAGACAGCTGTTCAGGGCGCAGCACACCAAGAATTCTGGGGAGACCCTTGAGTTCCACGTCTCCAGAAGCTCCCCAGCTCCTCCAGACCGCATCTGACAACTTGGGCTGCCGGCGTGTAGCCCCAACAATCCTCTGGGTGACCCGCAGGAAGAGTCGTCTTCTTAGGGGAAAACACACTTTCAACCCTCGGTCAGAAAAGCCAGGTCAAGGAGCAGGAGGCACTACGTTTCCTCAAGATGTAAACCTACTCATTTGGTGAGCAATTGAATGCTTGTAAGGAAACTAGTCTCTCCTCCCATTTTTTTTTTTTTTTAAACAACATAGACTGTTCTGCTAGTTCAATTTCTTAGGAAAAACAGAGGTATGAATAACAGCCTTCCGCTCTCACGGCGCATGATCTGGGCCTTTAGGTGACCTGTCTGCGACGTGCTCTGGGTTCCCTCCAGGGGTGCCTTGCACCTCCCAGTCTCTTAGAGAAGCGTCTGCCCTGCCCTCCTCCTTCCCTGGCGCTCTAATCTTACCAAAGCACCCATTGGATTGACCATGTGCCCTCGGGCAGGCCCGCTCCGCTGGCCCATGCCCTGCCTAGGGTGCTGCAGCCGTGTCCAACATTGTTTTTGCAAGACCAACTCCCTCCCGGCAGGTCAGAGGACAGCTGACCCCACAGAATCTGAAGGCGTCCCTCTGGCCGGCTCTCAGGGGTGCTGCAGCACCCCCTGTAGGGCTGGACAGGAGGTGGGATGTGGGGACCGGCCCATAAGGGCTGCTGGAACTTCTTCAACAGGCACCTGCACAAGCACAGCCCAGGGGACACCCTGGAAATTCCATCAACACCAAAGACAGGGTGGGGGGGCGGCGGGCTTGGCCCAGTGGTTAGGGCATCCATCTACCACATGGGGGGTCCGTGGTTCAAACCCCGGGCCTCCTTGACCCATGTGGAGCTGGCCCACGTGCAGTGCTGATGTGCGCAAGGAGTGCCCCCCGTAAGGAGAGCCGTCCAGCACGAAAGAAAGTGCAGCCTGCCCAGGAATGGCGCCGCACACACGGAGAGCTGGCACAACAAGATGACGCAACAGAAAGAAACACAGATTCCCGTGCCTCTGACAACAACAGAAGCAGACAAAGAAACAAGAGGCAGCAAACAGACACAGAGAACAGACAACTGGGGTGGGGGGGAAGGGGAGAGAAATAAATAAATAAATCTTTAAAAAAAAAAAAAAAACAAAGACAAGGTGTGTTCTGCCCACTGGGCAGGGGACAGCAGAGAGGCCGGCCTGCCCTGAAGCTGGGGGCAGCCCTGGCCACGGCCCTCAGGGCCCTGTGGGGGTGGGGAGTGGCGGGGGACAGACTTGAGGAATAGCCCTTTCCCCCAGGCAGAGGGCCAACAGAGCTCAGCGGGCCAGCGGATTTTACCTTCAGTTCCACACAGGGATACATCTCTTTGCTTTCCATTATTCTAGGAGGCAAAAGGGTACCTTTAACAGAGGGCAGCCCCAAACAGCAGCACCTGTCCTCGTTCTTTTGGGACACATGCCAGGTACCATATACGACGATTAAACTTCTGACGATTTTCAGATGTAATTTCAGGTATTGTGATTTAAACGCAAAACAAAATACATGAAGAAAAAATTCTTTCTAGCAACGTCTTACAGAAAGAAATCCTTCTTAGAATTCTGTACAAATAGATTCAGAAACAGATACCAGTTACAGATTTCTCCCGTCATTTCACTCTCTCTAAGCCTCGTAGGGGTTCTGTCATCATGGAGAAGTTTTTTTCTCACTGAACGGTAAGCTCCCTAAAGGAACGGATGTTGAAATCACGTCTGTCATTTACTTCTACCTACTGCCCGCAGCCAATCTACCGGGAAGTCCCAGGTTGGGCTCCAAAACACAAACGTTGTCAACATGCGCTTCGGAAGAACTTCCAGCAATCTTTAAATGTGTGCTATAGCAAATGTGAACTTTCCTGCCGGGTTTTCAAACTCCAACATATTTCACATTGCTTGCCACTGCCTTCCATTCCTGTCGAAGTCTGTCTTCTCTGTAAAAATCTGAGCTAAAATACTAGGCCGCACTCGAGCCCTACTCTTCCAGGTTTTAATGGTTTCTGCCCAAGGGGACTTGTCTTGTCTTCTAATACACTGAGCAGCATTCCTTCCCCCAGTAGTTTATCAGAAAAAAAAGGTTCAAGTGTGTAAGAGAGCAGGAAGAATTTCACAGACACTTACCAGAGACCACATGATTTTGGGGTGTGCATACAAAGAAGTAGTAAAATGTTTTCAGGCTGCTGGAATGAGCCCAGCTTGTCTGTGTGGACTTGGCCATCATTCGTCAATGAGTAGGTGGGTTTCAAGGGAAAACAGGGATCTGACAGGTCTCCTGTGACAGTGCTGAGATTACCTGGACCCGTGATGCTAAGAAAGACTTCACCCACTGCTGCTGCCCGCGACAGCTCTCACCCCCGCCTAGCTGCAGTCATCTGGAGCCAGCGTCTCCTTGACTCCAGGAGCCTGGCCTCCCTTCACCTTGGCCCTTAAGAGCCCCAGGCGAACTCCTCTGCCTCGGGAGATGGCACCCTTTACTGGACACGCCCATGGCCTGGCGGCCCCTCCAGTCCTTAGACGCTCTCCTGCCCCTTATCAGGGAGCCGAGCCGCCCTCTCCCCTATCGCCCTCTCCCCTATCGGGAGGGTCTTCTGGTCTCCCCCTCTATCCCAACAGCCCCTGGTCTCTGACAACAGCCCACAACTGCTTTCTAGTCTCTCTCTCTCTCACACACACACACACACACCAGCCTCTGGTCTCTCTCACTCTCACAACAGCCTCTGGTCTCTCTGTCTGTTGGCTCTCTGTTTGTCTCTCTCTTTCTCACAGCAGCCTCTGGTCTCTTTCTCCCACAACAGCCTTCTGGTCTCTCTTCTCGATTGCATATAGTTTTGAATAAAGTCACTGTTGCCTGTTTATCATAATCCCGTGCAGCTTTTTTCTTTACCACTTGTTTACAAACTGAATGCTAACTCATAACCTGGACCCTGGCATTTAAAAGAAGAGATGACGGCATGATACAAAACTCAAAGTCCTATCAATGATCAATTGTAGGGCTTCACAACAGCAGAGAGTGAATACACACGTATACACAAATAGGCAGTGTTCTGAATCCCATTTGTTATTGTAAATAAGTGATGAGATAGCAGGCAGAGGATGATTTTAAATATGAGCTGTCATTGCGTATATTGAAAAGCCAACTCCTGTAATTTTTTCTATGATTGAAGAAATGATTTGAGTTTTATAATGAACCCACTGTATAAAATCAGTATTTGCCTTTTGAAATACATGTCTTTCATTTTACTCTTTATATATTAACAGTATGAAAGAAATGTGCAGCACTTTCTTAGAGCGAAACAAAACATAGTAAGTCCTTGAAATTGAGCTCTTAGCACAACCTTAACAAGGGAACAGATGTGAGACAAGTTGTGGCAGCTGGGCTTGCAAAATCCAATTTGAGCGTTTTCGGGTACTGCGGTAGGTACCAGCCCGGCGTCTTTCTCCTACAACCAAGCCCTGCATTACTGTGGCCAGGAAGTCCTTGGTGTGAGCGCGGCTGGGCCCCTGGGCAGGGCCGCAGGGCCTGGAGGGCAATGTGTGTGTGGGCCTCCAGGGTGGCCCGGCCATGCAGCTGGAGCCTTGACGAGGCTACCCATAGGACGCTGCCGTTCAGGGGCGCAGCTCCCCGCGCCGCGCTCCTGTCTGGCTCCCCACATGCACACGTTCTGGAAAGGCTCCCTCTAGGGGGTGTCCCGAAGGACCTCCGGAGGGAGCATTATTTTTGCTTATTTGTAGCACAGAAGACTGATCCTGGAACAACGGAAAGAAAATCTTTTCAAAGAGCAGTCAATGCCTGTTCGGCTAAGCATTTTCTTCTAGAAAAATGGTAACTGATAGCTGAACTTAACTTTCTTCCTTTTTCAGTCTCTGACTACGAGTACCACTTCTGTACCTAATTAATTTGGTGGTGCTTCCCTGCGGCAACTGTGGATCTCTCCAGGGACTTCATCACCTACAAGCACTGCCCTTGAACTCTGGAGGCGGGCGGCCCCTTTGTGCTCCCGTCTGGTCTGCCCTGCATCAAAGAGCGAGTGGAGGCCGTGGTTTAATGACTGTGCCGCATTTCCTCTAGCCTCCTGGTAACTGGTTCCTGTGTCATTAAGAGAAAAGCCAGTATGACATTCGGGGCAATTCCACAACAAGAAGCCAATTAAAACCTTCCTTTCCAATTACAACGCACACATCCCAACCGGGAAACCCAAAGAGCCTTAACCAAGTTTGCACAAGAACTATGGCAAGAACTGTTTCTCTAATTTTTGCAGGACTAACATGCCCATAAACTGACACGTGGATTAGTCAGCCAGTAGTGTCTGCAACCCTAGATGACGTTCACAACTTGACGTTGCTCATTTCTCTTTGACAAATCTAAAGCAAACACTGCCAAGAAGAGGAAGTCCTGTGTGGGCAGCCTTCTGCTCTGCGCGGTGCCGTGCTGAACGGAAACCACGTCTTCCCTTCGCATGGTTTCGGGCTAACTGCTCCTGCACCGAGGAAGGACACAGTTCAACATGCGTGCATTTCAATTACCATGGCACCGTGTGAAGCGAGGCCTGTCTGCAGATGAAGGGAACATTAGACTCTTCTTCCTTTAACTGCCTCATTGGTAGAGGCAAAGCGCGTTAACACAGCCAATATTTTGTCCAGTCTTCACGAGACTGAGTGGTACTGAAGAGTGATTATAAAGTGAATCTTGTGCCAGCTTATGGAGGGAGGCACCTTCCTTGGCTTGTGCACAGTTAATCAGCAACGTGCACTACACAAAGAAAACGATGAATCCATGAGGATGGGTGTAGATCCGAAGCTTTGGGGAAATTCTCCAGTAAGGGGAAAGGCTCTCAGGGAAAGAGAACACACCTGAATGGGATGTGTACTGGGACGCCAAGTCCAGGACCTACGAATCTCCTAATATAAGAAGCAACTCATTCCTACCCAGGATGGGCTCTGGCCGTGCCTGGAAAGGTGTCATGGGATGAGCAGGGGTCTCAGCTGGGACCCTAAGGCTCCAGGCTAGGAGATCTCAGGCAAGTCCTGCTTCCTAAAATGGCTGTCGAGTGGAATTTGGGGGTGAGCTCTGAACCAGCCCTGGCACTTGAGTCACAACGAATCAACTGCTGCCAATGATTCCTTAGGGCAGACTGAGGTACACACCTGGGCGGGTTTTACAGGTTCCAGGTTGTAAGTTGGACCCATAAATAAACACATGATTCAAATACGGTCAAGGAGCTCAGCATTAAAGGGAGGGAGCCTCTCAAGTAATTTTTCTCCAATAGTCTTTGAAGAAAACTATCTACTGGAGGCAGACCATGACATCTATCAATACCTTGTTCACATCAGCAACACATCTGGACGTCAGCACATGGAGAAGATTGCCTAGCGTTCTGGTTGGGGAAGCCACATACAAAGACAGGCACTCCCAAGTGAAAATTCAAAGCCTCATCCGTCACACAGAATGGGGAAGAATTTCTGCTCATCAAAGACAGTGGACCTGTACTGGCACATGCGACTGGTACTATCAGAGGCGAGCCTCTCAGCCAATGAGAGGTTGAGAAACCACACCCCCTCAATGTGGCCAGGGTTCAGAAATAAAAGACCTTCTGAAAAATGAGAAAGCTGGCCGGCGTCTCACCTACCACCTGGGCGCTCTGATTCTCGGCTGCGGTACAGATGGTTTACGTCTCCGCTCTGATGGACGTAGGTGGGTGGACAGCATGCGCTGCAAGGAGAGCTGGAGTATTCAGTGTTGAAGAGCAAAGCGCTGGAGCCTGGAGGCAGATGCACACACTGCAGGCTGCACCTTTTTACTTTTGTCCCTGTTCTGCCCTGAGGATCTGGGGAAGGAGGGGGGTCAATGATCTGCTCTCCACCAAGCAGCGTCGCAGAGCTGTCCGCTTGCTAGAGACTGTGGGTGGGCCAGGGATTCCCACATCGTTTGCTGTGCTGCTCGAGCAGTGCAGTGGGGATTCGGCATGTACTCAGGCCTACCCATCACCCCTTCCTGTTGGCACAGCCGGCGATGCCTGGCTCAAAGTTCCTTTTCATCCAAGACACTCCAGTGCACTTAAGAACTGCATGTCCATTGTAAACCTTGGCCTCTCATACACTCCCTGGTGAGTGCAAAGGGGGCCACTACTGCACTGCTGAGTGCTTACTGCATGCCAGAGGACTATGAGCAAACCCTTAAATAAAACTCCTTTTCAATGGGGTCTGGCCAAACACTCAGCCCAGAAGCACGCCAAGCCTCCAGCCTGTAAGCTCACAACCAGGAAATCCGTCTTGCAAAGTGCAGCTCGACTGGCTGGGTGAGGGCCCGGGCAGGTGTACTGCGTCTCCCCATGCCCCTGCCTTCCTGCAGACGAACTAACTCAAGAAATGGCAACGCTGACTCCTCTTCAAGAACGGGTATGTGAGGAAAGACGGTTAAAGCTAGTGCCTTCTTTTATGTGCACCTGTGCCTGTGCCGCCAGCAACTGTACTGCTTAAAGCAGGAGACCATCTGAGCTGTGGCTTGAGGCTTCCATGCCCCCGTGCGTGATTCCCCGGTTTTTTGGCAGGACACATAGGTCAGGCATCTGGCCCCATCTGAAGACACACCAGGGCTTTTTCCTTCTCTTCCTATTTGTGCTATGCTTGTTCAAGTCCTTCAGTTTCCCCAAGAGCCTGAGGTTGAAGGATGAAAATTTCACTTAGTACCAAAATATTTTATGGTAAATTTAATGTTTACTGCTTTAATAGGACTTTCAATAGGCAAACATTCAGCATCTTATTTTAGCTTTTACCCCCTTTTTAAAGAATTGTATTGGGATGAGATACCTTTCACTAAAGGAGACACCAGAAGATTCTAAGCTAGGATTTATTCACCAGCTGTTTACTGGACACCCTACTATGAAGCATCTAAATGTCCAAATCCCAGGAATTGTGTAAGACACAGAAATATGGAAGTAAAAAGCAACAGTTCCCTACCAGCGAGATGCTCAAAGTCCATGAGAGAGAAGAAAAAGTAAACTTCAGACTGAAATGGAGTGTGAAAAGCTCTACCAGTAAGTATGCATGGGGTTCTAAGGCGCAGCAAAGGGCATGTAATTCTGATTTTCTGGGGCTGGTGGAGGTCAGGGAAAGCTTTCAGGGCCTGTTTCTCAAGCCTTCTGAGTGCGGCCCACTCAGGCGGGAGAGAGGGCTCTGTAGCCCACTATACTACCCGCTGCCCCCTTCTCACGGGGAAGCAAACAGAAGCCAAAGCTTCACGACAGAAACAAAACGTCACCATATACACAGAAACCTTTCACTTACAAATAACAGGTCACTTTGTAAGCAATGGGAGGGGAGGAGTAGGTTTTGATGATTTCCATCTGAATTGAGAAGTACACAAGCTTTAAAGTCAACTTATTAAAAAATAATAATGATGGTATGGTCCCAAATCACTGAAACGGCGCACAGTGCATTCCTCTTTTATGCACGTCCAGTAGTCTCCAAGGTTTGGCCTGAGTCTCGCCAGCCTGGCGACAGGCACAGCTAATGCTCCCACACAGATCCTGCTGCACAACTCTCAATCCCACCCCTCACTTCCAAGCTGAAAGCAGCATTTCATCATAGCTCTTGAAGAGTGAAAACGAAGACCTTGACCATTTAACTCTTACAATGCACTGTTATCCTGTGGGGCATGGCCTATGGTGGCAACTCAACGTACCTTTTCCACAGGAGCAGGAGGAGAAAATCTCTTTGCACAAGTTAGAAATATGGCAGGATCGGGTTTTCCGTTCTTCACCTCTGGATCATCTCCCAAAACGATATGGTGAAACAAACTGAAGAACTCTTGGTGTCTACTTGTTTTCATTTCAAATGTCATGGTCCCTGAGCTGGTAGCAAGGGCAAAAGGTATGTTGTGCTTTTGGAGGTGGTGGATCAGTTTTTCGACTCCTAGAAAGGAAAAAGGAAAGACTTGAGTGGGGTGGGTACGGCCCTGAGGAATGGCTCTTCAGCTGGATAATGCCACCGTCTGCTGCTAACTCTTCTAAGGAGTTATTTGGTCCAAGACAGACTGTCTTAAGAGAGTATGGAAGAGAGCTTGGAAAAACCCCTACTCAAAATGAAAATCAAGAAAAGCAATTCAGGGCTTTGCTACAACATTTCTCAGGGTAACAGAAGATGGCTTTACTGGGAAGAAACTTTTGCTTGCGATGAGGGCAGGCGGAGAGTGCGGGGCGGGGCCTCTGCACCGAAGAGGAGTGGGCAGGAGCGCGCTTGGGGAAGGCAGAGATCCCGGCACAGCCACCTCGGCCGGTGTTTTGTCGGCAGCAGTGACTACACGAGGACTGTGTTTGTGGTGCTTCATGAGAAAACTCTGTACTTCACAAGCGACAACTCAATCATTCTCAGGCTGTTGCAGGGAGGAAATCATGAAAGGGACTCCACTGGAGACAGAGCCGGAAGGATGGAGGCCTTAAAGGACCAGAAAATAAAGTAAACCAGGCTTAAGTTTGCTAACCAATAACAACAAAGACGTACTACAGTGAGAAGAACATTTCCCACATCCATATTAACTCTCAGGATGAATGGCAGAGAACACGAGGCTACCAGTTGTTTGTTCCTAGAGCCACACACAAGAGGGTCGGGTCAAGGAAATGTGTCTGAAGTAATAGTAATTCTTCTTACTTTTCACCTATGCTGATTAGGACAAAAGGGACGGCCAAGCCCAAATGAAGCATCACGGTTCTTCTAAAACAGTGTTTTAAAGATTTATTTATTTATTTCTCTCCCCTTCCCCCTGCCCGCCCCAGCTGTCTGTTCTCTGTGTCTATTTGCTGCGTCTTCTTTGTCCACTTCAGTTGTTGTCAGTGGCACGGGAATCTGTGTTTCTTTTTGTTGCGTCATCTTGTTGTGTCAGCTCTCCATGTGTGTGGCACCATTCTTGGGCAGGCTGCACTTTCTTTCATGCTGGGTGACTCTCCTTATGGAGCACACTCATGGTGCGTGGGGCTCCCCAGCACGGGGCCACCCCTGCGTGGCACGGCACTCCTTGTGTGCATCAGCACTGCGTGTGGGCCAGCTGCACATGGATCAAGGAGGCCTGGGGTTTGAACTGCGGACCTCCCATGTGGTAGGCAGATGCCCTAACCACTGGGCCAAGTCCACTTCCCTAAAACAGTGTTTAAACTCATTGCATAAAGATCACTGCCTAAATATAATCACATGTGATCATGTCCCTACCTCATCTATTACTACAGAAAAAAGATTGACACTTTTTTTTGCCAAGCACCTAAAAACCATCAGTAAGGCAACTCATGTGGGAAAGTGCCACACTAAGAATAAAACAAAATGTAGTACTCCACAATGTAAAATTCCCAATATCTCATACCCAATAAAAAAATCACAAGGTATGTCATGAAGCAGACAAATACAATGAGTAACCAAAAGAAAAAACAATAATAGAATTGGACACAGAAATGACAGAGATGGGAGAGTTAGCCTATGATGACCTCAGAAAACTCTATAAATCAGTGTTAATATGCCCAAGGTAGAGATCACCAGGATGGAAAACAAACAAAACAAAACATTAAACAAAGCAAAACTCAATTATCTATTATTAACAAGAAAATTACTTCAAAAATATAGAGATAAGTTACAAATAAAACTATGGGAAACTACATATCTTGTAAACACTACTCAAAAGAGGCTGGAATAGGTATATTAATAATGGAAAAGTAGACTTTAGAACAGTGAAAGACTCTTAATGAGAATAAGTAGAGCATGTCATAATGAATAATAGATCAATGTCTTGAGATCAACAAGTTACAACAATTCTAAACATGTATGCATTAAATAATAAAGCTCAAAATACAAAAAGCAAAAACTTAACAGAACACAGAACATTCTCACATCATCTATAACAAAAACACAATACTATTACATGGCATTAATAATAGGGTGCTTTGTGGGGGAAATACACCAAATGTAAACTATCGACTACAGTACAAGGTGTTGTTGGTGGGGTAATGTATAGGAATACAGTGTGTTATGGATGACCGCTTTGTAAATGCACAACTTCTCTAAAGAAAAAAAAAGCTTGGCAGAATGGGTGAAAAAAAACCTGACAGAACTGAATATAACCCTTCTCAGAATTTGAAAAAGGGGGCAGGAATCAGAAGCCCATAAGGTAAGAGAATGACATCATTTTGGCTGTTTTTTTTTTTTTAATCAAAATTTGTAAGTACTGCTGAATAGTTACAATCTTTTACAATGAGATTGGAAGGAATGATGACAATCTTTTGTACCCCAAAACAGGCTTGCAGATTTTCCCATGGCCAAGTAATCAGGAGTTTGTAAACTTAAAGATGAGCTAAAAAAGACAACTGTGCCAAGTGACAGACCTCTCAGGTAACTGGCTGTCAATAATATACTGCAAAGCAAAGAATGCTAAAAAAAAGTACTTAACCTGTTCCTTTTTAAAAAGCAGCTTTTTTAGAATAAGTGAAAGAGTAGTGATTTCTGAAAGAAAATCATTCTATGAAGAAAATATTTTGAAGATTGAGTTGTTGAAATGTTTCCTGCGATTTTTAAAAATGAAAAACCTATAGTCACTCTCATATCTTCACATTTAAACTCAAAAAACCATTCTAAATCAGTGTAAAAATCCATTAATTCTACTACAGAACTACTGTGCCTCTAGCAATGGAAGAAACTGTATCATTGATGTGGAGACAGTGGCCACGGGAGGTGCTGAGGGCAGGGAGAGGGAAGAAGAGATGTGATGTGGGGGCATTTCTGGGACTTGCAGTTGTCTTGAATGATATCACATACCCAGATGCTGGACATTATATATCCTGCCATAACCCACTGAATGGACCGGGGAAAAGTGTAAACTACAATGTAATCCATAATCCATGCCGTATAGCAGTGCTCCAAAATGTACCCACCAAATGCAATGAATGTGCCTCACTGATGAAAGAGGTTGATGATGTGGGAGGAGTGGGGGGTTGGGGTATGGGGGAACCTCTTACATTTTTAATGTAACATTTTTTGTGATCTATGTATCTTTTTAAAAAAAAGAAGTCAAAAAAATTTTTTAAAGAATAGATTTCAAAAATCCATTACTTAAAAATATAAAAATGCTATACCATTCAGTTTACAACAACCACTAATTAATACAATGGAAGAAAAATTTATTAACTAAATTTCAATTAAAACCTTGACATAAGAGGTGAATGGGATCAAAGAGTGGATATACAAAAGTTTAGCCACAAATGCACTTCTATTTGGACTTACATAGTGATTAAAGCTGCACATGAAATTATTTCAATCCCAAACATGATTTTCAAATTGCTATATTACACACAGTAAACAAAATTTAAAAAAAGAGGTGAATATTCAACCAAATGGCTCTCCTGAAAGATACATACAAAGAAAATTGTTAGAAAAGTTCTTTCATAACATTAATTAAAAAATGAAATGGTTTATTTCATTTTAGCTTATCCTTGTATAAATTCTATTTCTGGGAATATTTTGCAATGTATCTAACGGCAGTGCCGCAGGTTCCTGAAGAAACATGCAAACACGCACACACTGGAGCGCATACACAAAACGTTTGTGGACGGGAATGAGTTTCAAATGTCCCTGGGTGACGGTTTTAGAGCAATGCCTTGCTGAGAGCCTTCCAAAGTGAAGAGATCCCCAGCACTGAGTCCAGTGCCTCCGGCTGGGGGACGTCAGGCAAGTGAGAGGCTCTCTTTTGTGCTTCAATTTTGTCATGTCAAAGAGGAATGATTAACTATCCTCATGGGCTGTGGTGAGGGTAACCGAGGTAATACCTAAAATAAATGGTAGCTATTAGCACTCAGGTAAGAGTCGGCCATCAGTGATTCTCATCTCCCGGTGTGTAATTGTTCGAAATCTTCAAAAACTTTTGTATCCCTTTAAACATTATACACCAGATTAAAAAAGGAAAACAAAAAACCAACTGTTTCTCTGAGAAGCAAAAGACTGTGAACTTGTAAGTGGAGCTCTGTCCTAGGGAGAAGCTGGTTAAAGATATCAACGAAATCCCGCCCACAGCTCCTGATGGTTCAAGGGAAGGGCAGAAGGACAGGAATCTGTTGCTACAAGAACCGAGCCTCCAGGGATTACCCTGTAAGGGAAGCAAGAGGAAACGTGCAGAGTCACTGAGAGCAACAGGAAGGCTTCTCTTTTACTTCCTCCTAGACCCCTAAGATTGGTGAGCACAGCGACACTGCGATTGAAAGGTTAAAAAAGGAAAAATGCAGAAAATATTTAGAGCTCATAAGGGGTGTTTTTTTTTACGGCATTCCCATGCATTTGTTGTCTGACTATAACCACAGAAACCTCCTAGTTCGGGTGCTTCTTGGGATACCTGGCCCTGAACTGACACCTAGAGTGAGGCAGAGAAGGAAGTGGACAAGGGAGGGTGAGCACCCATTTGCTCTGTTACAAAACCAGCTGAGGTTCCTATCCCCGTCACAGGGGTCCAGAGAAGAGAGAGTAAAACCAGCTTAGTGGAAGCACCCTTGGGAGCAGCTCAGGAGCCCTGGGAGATGTTGGGTCGTTTGCCTCCTGCCTTCATGAACAGGGCAGGGAGAGGGAGACCCTCCAATCCACGGCTCTGGTCTGTGCCCCCCAGAGCCCCAAGCAAAGGGCGCGGGGAGGCGCTCGCCGGCCTGACTGCTCAGCCCGCGGCTGTCCGGGGAACCCAGATGTGCAGTCCCGTCCTCTCCAGGCTCATCCGTCATCTCTGGATGGACTCTCCCGTTCTTTCAAAGGGGTTTTGGAATGTCAAGCCATCATTTCACAGGAGACACCGGAAAGGGAACACTTGTTTTCATTTCTAGTTTTTGTTTCAGATCTCTGGTATCTATGTCTACTGATATCATTCTGTACAGTCCTAACCGAGCCAACTCTGGGATCAGGGGTCTGATACCAGGGATCAGGGGTCACTGCAGTCAGAGGACAATCTGCATGTTAAGCTGGTACGGAGGCAAATGTGGACAGAGGAAAACGTAGGAGCACCCCATGCTATTAATAAAATGGCATTTTTGTCCACAAGGGTGGTTTAGCCATTGTCTGTAATGTTCTCATGTTAGAATTGGAGGGCAATGGTCTGTTACAGAGGCAGATCTGGAACAGAGTACAACTTGCATACATTCTGTGCTATTAATCAAGGATACAGCGGTAGTCTAGACAGGCTCTATAAAGGGAAAAACAGGAACCAGGGTCAGTGTCCCAGGCTGGAGTGCGCAAGCAGTTCGCATGTAAATTATCACAGGGACACATCTAGAGGTGTGGCACCTGCCGTCAATAAGATAACATCCAGGCTACGGAGAGAAACCCAGGAGAGGTATATTCTTACACTGATTTTCTAGAAAGTGATACAGAATTTCTACATAGAACTCCGAAGTCTGTCTTTGTGTTAATCTGTAAGCTGCCCTGTATACTCTAGTTTAATTTCAATGGTTGAAAAAGTAAAATGAAGTTCAAATGAAACACATATTATGTGATCAGTCTATGAGTACGAGGCATTGCTCAATGGCTTGAACTGTCCTCATTAGTTTCCCATTTTAATCTAATATTCATCATAATTCTGTCTATAAATTCTGGACCCAACTGCAAGCTGCCCTGTGCATGACACAGATAAAGGGATTCTACAGAAAGGCTCTCTTTTGACTGGAGGAATCTGCACACATGGCAGATGAGGCTGCTGAAACATTTGGGTGGCTGCATAAAACAGCAGATGACGTGTGCCCCGCAGGCCAAGCCGCCAGCTGTGTACAGAGCCATGTGCGTTTTAAAGGCATTTCTGACACTCATTTCCTCTATCTCCCTGGGCCAAATAATCACAAACTTGGGTCTTTCAACTTCTTTTTTGGAAATGAGAAAGGAGTTAATTTATCTATCTGACTACTTTACTTCCATCGGTATTTGTTTGTTGAAGAAGGAAACATGAAAGATTCATGTATGCCCCTTCCCATCAAATGTCAGAAACCTAGCCATTAATTACCACCATTTTCCATGTTCTTTGAGGTCACTTCACCAACAGGACATGAAGCCACAGAAGTTTCCTAATACGTTACCCCAACCTGAGCAGCCCACATCTGTAACTTCCTACTGACACCTCAGCCTGTTGTTGTGCAAATACCCCAGAACTTGACTGGTGGAGCCCCAATGACTGCTCCTGTAACAGGAGCCTGCAGCACTGCAGGTGCCCCACCTCCTGCTCCTCTAACAGGAGCCTGCAGCGCTGGAGGCGCCCCATCTCCTGCTCCTCTAGAAGTGCAGCATGCATGCCCTTCTCTAGCATACCCAGGGGTACAAGCCCTCTGGAGTGCTCTTCCCTCCATCATCCAGCTCCTTCAGAATCAGCAGGCCTGTTCTCCTCTCAATTCCTGAGGCATCTCTGCAGACTCAGGCCTGTGACCCCTGTGAGCTGCTTAATTCTTACCCCAGGAAACAGACCCCAAGTTGTGGGCCAACCTCATTTCTGACCATACTTTAAAGATTCTTAGTAAACTAGTTCTGATAAGATCTTGTGAATATGGCCAGAGGCCCTGTCAGGCACAACAAGCACCTTTTCAAAGGAGCAAATGCCTCCTGAAAAAGGAGCTCTGCAGAGATCAGTGACATCTCAGAAGCAGCCTATTCTCAGGAGACTGGAAAGTATCTGAGAACTGATGGCCTTAGGCATAAAGCTTCAAATTGAATCATTAAGAGATGTCCACTAACAGTTTCCTGTAAGTGAACCGAAAAGCAAATGAGCGTTTTTAAAGGATGGTTTCATTTTAATGGATACATACAGAGAACTTAGAAAGCATTAAAAAGCTGTAGATGAGCCAGATTTCCTAAATTATTTAGTATTTGTTCTCAATTTATAATTAAGGTTACAGTTTCCCAAACTGGATATAGAAAAAGAAACACTGCATGCTTTTGGGAATTTGATTTTGGTGGTTTTCTAAGGAATGGCCAGTTCTGTTTCTCTCAGTACGAACAACCTATTCCTCGGTGAAAATTATATTTCCTTCAATGAGGTTCGAGGGGTGAATGAATGCATCAACGCACCATTGAAAATAGCTACGCATATATTAAATAAAAGGGAAGTTAGCTACAATTTCATGGACTCCTCTGTGAACATCTGGGTGACATCACTGGTCCTTTACTGTTTAAAGTTAACTGGATCCCATTTTACGGGATCCTGCATGCTACAGGACATTCATAAGTATTTCCCTAGTTTTGATTTTTTTAAAAACTCCTTGGAATTTCCTTAGCACTCCAGTTTCCCCACACCTCCGGCTTTTCCGCATACCAGTCGAGAAATGAATGCTTATCTATGCATTAAGTCGTGGGTGAGGCCCTAACTTCTGAGACAGATACCAGCCAGGTCAGTCTTCCAGAAACCCTAGCATTTCAAAAGCAAGGCACCTTCTAGAACATAGTTCACTTACATGATGCCATGCGATGTTCACAAAAACCATGGAACAGGTATTCCCTTAATTTAGGAAGCAAGTGCATGCACCGTAGTTCACAGTAGCAGAGAAACAAGACGACAGATCCACCTTCCTGACTCTAAGTGCTGTATTACACCAGTCGATCTTAACATTCTGTTGAGTCAACTTGCCTATCTTTCCGATCAAAGCACAGCCTCTGCCAACACAGGGTATCTGCCAATGTACGGTACACTGCAACAATGAGGTCTACTAGAGCATGTGTGCTCCTCAGGGAAACGTGCAGATACGCATTTTTTATATCGTTGACATTAATATCTATAACGTATTCAGGGGACACTAAGAGAGTCATGAAAAAGCTCTCCTACTCAACTCCAAGAGCTCGATGCTATCTTTACTGACCTATGTCTTAATCACTGATTCACTATATTTCACAGATATTTTCTGAGGGTGTAAAATATGCCAGCTGCATACGGAAGGGTTGTGTGACTTCCTGTTGTGAAGTACAACACCCTGGAAAACTCCTGTGTCTAGGGCAAGGACCAGCTAACCCTCTAGGGTAGCTTACTGCTACCACAACTAAGCAGCTGATGCCAGCAGAGGAAAACTAACCCCTGCTCTGATTGTTTACCTTAACCCCTCACCCTCCACATGCATTACACAGACATACCGCCAGAAAAATGGAAGTGCTGATCCTGGCTTCCCTGCACCACCTCCATTCACAAGAACGGAAGAGAGGAACACAAGGAAAGGGAAGGAAGTGTCTGAGCAGAATACGTTGGGCTTTTTTTTTTTTTTGCAAGGAATAAACCCATTCAATAAACAGGCAGTGAGATTCTCCTTGCACAGAATCCTAGAGTTCAAGTGTCAGTTATTGAACTGAAGGGTTACAAACACACAACTCAAAGAAATCAGAAGGAAGAATCACAGCTTCCATGACGAAATACAAAGGGTTAAAGATGATAATAGCCAATTCTACTTGGGAAGGAGGGGCCTGGTATAAGGAAATGAAAGAACCAAGTCTAACAGACGTGTTTGCCAAGTGGACTGAAGAGAATGTTTTATAACAGGCACGGACAAAGAAAGCAACGCCAGTACTTAGGGCATTCAGGGAACAGCCAGTGACTTGGCACAAACCGAGGGCAGGGCGCGGAGGCAGGAGTGCTGTGAGAGAAGCCCGGGGCAGCTGCAGAGGCGAGGCGAGCAGGGAGGGCAGGGCTTTCCATAACCCTAAGAGAGGGACGCTCTACCTTGCAGGAACTAAGGAGGTGTTTCTCTCAAGTTATTATCTACCTCCTCAGTGTTTTACAATTGAAATACGGCTAACAGACTTATACAGAGAGCAGCCTCCTGCACCCCTCCACTTCCTAGTCTCATATTCCAAACAGCAGTTCTCCTCACAGCTGAGACTTCCTGTATCCATCCTCTCTGGGTTTTTCTTTTACAAAGTTTATCTGTTTTAGTTTTCATCTTTAAAATGTGCTTCCTTGTTCTGAGTTGCTTTTCTATAGCATTCTGTTCCTGTTTGAAACATTCAGACACCTTTCCCCCAACTCTGTGAAAAGGAATTATCATCAAGGCTGTTCCTCAGCCAGGCCCTTAGCTGGGATGGCCATCTCCACCAGGATCCTTTTTTCTACCCACCAGGGGCTCCCCACACTTGAGCTGCTCCTTAGCCAGGCCCTTAGCTGGGATGGCCGTCTCCACCAGGCTCCTCTTTTCTACCCACCAGGGGCTCCCCACACTTGGGCTGCTCCTCAGCCAGGCCCTTAGCTGGATGGCCGTCTCCACCAGGCTCCTCTTTTCTACCCACCAGGGGCTCCCCACACTTGAGCTACTCCTTAGTCAGGCCCTTAGCTGGGATGGCTGTCTCCTCCAGGCTCCTCTTTTCTACCCACCAGGGGCTCCCCACACTTGGGCTGCTCCTCAGCCAGGCCCTTAGCTGGATGGCCGTCTCCACCAGGTTCCTCTTTTCTACCCACCAGGGGCTCCCCATACTTGGGCTGCTCCTCAGCCAGGCCCTTAGCTGGGATGGCCGTCTCCACCAGGCTCCTCTCTTCTACCCACCAGGGGCTCCCCACACTTGGGCTGCTCCTCAGCCAGGCCCTTAGCTGGGATGGCCGTCTCCACCAGGCTCCTCTTTTCTACCCACCAGGGGCTCCCCACACTTGGGCTGCTCCTCAGCCATGCCCTTAGCTGGGATGGCCGTGTCCACCAGGCTCCTCTTTTCTACCCACTAGGGGCTCCCCACACTCGAGCTACTCCTTAGCCATGCCCTTAGCGTGTGCCTTCATTTGTTTGCTTGAAAGCTGCTTAAAGTACTAATTTTATTTACTTTCATTTGTTTTGCTTGAGAGCTGCTTAAAGTACTAATTTTATTTACTTTTAAAGTTGCTGCTTCTAAGGATCTGTCAGTACAAATCCAATGTATGAAACAGCTATTTAAATAGCCTATTATTAATCGTCAGAGAAAAATACATTAGAAAATGTTGCTAGCACAATGAATTTTCCCGATGTTACACGTCTTTATAGGATCAAACAATTTAAATCTGCTTATCTAAAGAAACAGTGAAAACATTCTGAAGCCAAACCTGAAAGAGCCCATGGACCTTGGCATAGACACTGCGTACTCCGGCAAAGCGGCTGGGTGGTAAAGTCGGGGGGGAGGGAGCCCCAACTATTCATCTGCCCTTCCCATCTCTGTGTCCTCCCCTAGGAAAGGCAAGGCTGTCAGTCTGCCTCACGGAACTGGTATAAAGCTGCAAACGGAGTAAGGAAAGGCCCCTGGTTTTCAGTTCCTAGACAAATACGAGGCGTAATGGAAAAGCAAAACAAAAGAAATGGCATGCTCCCTTTCCACTCGTGTCAAAAATAGATTCCTCTTGCATCCCCAATGAGCCAAAGGTACTAGGTGGGGGTCACCACAGCGTACTCGGATATGGTGACCCCCAATCAATCGGAAGGTTGTCAGCCCACTCTGCGCACAACTTACAAAAGGTCGTTTTCAGTTGTTCATTTCTTTCCTGCTGGCATTCTGTGGGAATTCCAACTCTGTGGCTAGGCGAGTGCATAGGGGGGTTTTATTGTTGTTTTCTATGAATTATCTCAAATATGTGATTCTTGCTTTTAAACTCTATGCTCAGAGTACTGGGTAACATAGGAAAAAACCAGCGAGGACATTCCTGGACTCTTGTCCCCACCCTAATGTAGAGGTGTAAACGAGGCCAGCCAGGTAGAGAGGACCGTCCTCCGCCAGCACCTGGGATATCCCCCCGTGTATCCCCTTCCCCATCTCCTGGACGCCCCCTCTGTCCGTGCCTGTCCTGGGAGGACACAGCAGCCCCGTCACACTGGTGATGTCAATGAGACGTGGCGATGACCCTGGGACAGAGACCACTGCCTCCCGCTTTGTCGGCTTTTCCCAGGACAGCTGCCCAGATCTCGAATGGATCCTTGCATTTTCAAAAGAGAAGCGACGGGAAAACAATAACCAAACCCTGGTGGAAATATTGTGCCTGTAGTCCAAGCAATGGCATCGGGAAACTTTTCCAAATTCAGAACTAGGAAACAAAATTAAAACAGAAGCCCAGATGATATGCACATATAGTGTTACTGCCCTTCGTGCACGCAGGCTATCAAGTGACCCCCCCCAGGAGACGGGGGTGGAAAGAGCTCTGGGCGAGCAGTGCGCTTCAGGGCCACCTTCCGGAACCGGGCAGTCCACCTGCGGAACTGCAGTCCCAGCAGCCTCTGTGCGCCGAGATCTGAGGTGTGAGCCTTCCCGGGTGACCCCCAAGCGGCTCGGCTGCACCATCCCGGAGGCCGTGCCTCACGGGTCGGTGCTCCGGCTCCTTCCTGCCCATTTCCATCCCCTCCCTCTGCGTGGAGGACCTAGAGTCAGGGATTTCTTTCTTACTCGTTACCTTATCCTCCACTCCACGTGAAAGTCCATACAACAGTCACACATTCACAAAGAGAAAGTCTAGGTCCTTGTAACGGAATAGTGAGGCTCACCTGAGCTCCCTGCGTTTGCTTGGCCTAGGAGACAAATCAGGCCACTGGCAGGCCCTGAGCGCCAGGAGAAAGGAAAACTGTTCATACACATTCTCAAGGAAGTGGGGGTTGGAAAGGAGAAAGGGAGAAAAGCATTTTAAAGGCCTGTCATTGCCATCTGACCAACAGGCTTCCCTGCCCTGCCGCCCGCCCCCCCAGCAATCACAAATATCTCCGGACAGGTGCCTACTTTTGATTGCTTCAGTGAAAAAAGGACTTGGGATAAACTGAATGCACCACCCTGGTGGCTAGCTTTCCATGGTGCTCCCGCTTGTCACAGGGGTCCTTTAACCGTGCGGCTCTTCAAGGACTACAACGAGCCTAATCAAAATGAGCGGGCTCTGAGCTTACCCCGAAACCGTCAGCGATTAAGGACCGGCGAAGTGTGCGAAACTCACAGCCACCCCCAGAGACGCAACCTGAAACCTTCAGGACTTCCCGTACAGCTAGGTGACTCTGGAAGGGCCGACCCACAGGGACCCTTTTAGAAAGCCTTCTCTTGCCTTCTAACGCTCTCGAATGACGCGTGCCTACCTCGACGTGAGGCCGACGCCACCTCCCTGGGGGTGGCTCGGCATGCAGGGGGCTGGAGTGCGCTGTCGGGGACCAGGACGGGCTCCACACGCAGGGACAGTGGTGACACCTGCAGCCCTGGCGGTGTCTGCTGAGCGGGACAGCTGCTGGCGGCTGCACAGGAGGCTCCCGGGCACGGCGCTCAAACTCAGAGCAGAAGCGCCCACAGCTGAGATGCAGCGAGCCCTTGGAGCCCTGAGCTGACGCCACCACACCTGACGCGACGATGGGGAGGGGACTGGTGGCCAACGTCGGGGCACCCACCAGCCCGCTCCCGGGACAGGACAGGGGGGCTCCTCGTGCCCTGTGGTGAAGGGACGCCCCTCTCTGTGGGGTGCCTGATCCTGGGAGGAGCCTGGAGGCTACCGGGCCGAGGGCCTGCCCTGCCTCCAGCCGCTCCCTGCTGCCCCAGCCTTCCCTGGAGAAGTGGAACTTGGCCTGACCCACAGGGGACGGCAGCATGGCTGTGGCCCACCGGGGTGGGGGAGGAGAAAGAGTATAGGAGAGCATCATGACCGTGAGAGAGCGCTCCAGCCCTGAAGGCGGAGAGACAGCAGGGCCGCAGGGCCTTCTCAGTGCCAGCAGGCGCCTCAGACAGCGGCCCCGGGCAGGAGGCGCTCTGCGCACCCTCCACCGGCCTCTCCCAGCACCATGAGGGGGCCTCGGGGGAGACCCCAGGGAAAACATCCTCACTCGCTTGAGGCCTGGCTCTTTCCGTAAGAGCCGCTGGACCTTTCACCCCAGCAGCTTGGGGTTTTCTTCTACTCATCGTAAGTGTAGCTCCCGACAGGTGGTTTTATCTGCCACGCTCCCTCAAGGTGCACGTGGGTGGGAACAGGTCAACACGCAGACATCCCCAGGGGGGGTCTGAGGGAGGAAGCAGCGGTCGCCTCCAGGCACTGGGGCCTAGCACGGCTTCAGGGTTGACTCTGTTCGTTTGTATCGAGGAGGACGTCTTATTTGTAACTGGAAGAGAGTCATCTTGGCAGCAGTGTGCTGGCACGAAGCAACCCTCTGCACGGTCAATACCACCCTTTTATTCCACCGCAAACAATTTCACGATGGGAAACACTGCCCAGAGCCTGAGACTTGCCTTCTCTCCCGACGTGCTGCCTACTGGAGTAAAGTGAGATGCTTTTTTTAAAATTCCACTGCCTCGACACTCAGGTATCGACTGTAAAAACTCTAGTTCCTGTCCTGGCTACTTGGGGGTAGTTTACATTCTGGCCGGCCCAGGGCCAGCTCCCAGGGGGCTGTGCTCCACTCAGACCTGGGATCCAGCCCGATGCCCCTGCACAGCCTTCCCCCACTCCTCCAGGAATTCTCCCCAAACCCGGTCTCGGGAGGGCGCGACCTCACTTCAAAACGCACAAGGGTCCCCCCCTTTCGGAAGCGGTAAACCTATCGGCGTGGGGCTAGGGCCCTGTGCTAATTGAGCTGAAGGCCCTGCCCACGCCTCAAGCACGCCCCCGGAGAGAAGCTGAACTTCCAGCTGTCCCGGAGGCTGGTACGTCTTCCGGCTGGGTTTCTGCCTGGACTAGCCTGCCCGTCCACCCGTCCACCCACACACGGAGTTTTCTCCTCAGTCTCCAGGCTCCCCCCCACCGCCCGAGGCTACCATGATTTCCTTTCTAGCCCGTCAGCAATTCTTTCCCGGATTCCTCTTTCTGTCGCCTGACCACATGCCGCTCTTGATGTCCACTTAAGCCTGTGGACAGGCATGTCTCCTCTCGCCCAAACTGGATTACACGCTCCGTTAGGGAGGAGACCTTTCTTTTGTGTCCCCCTCCACACCCACTCGGCGACAGTATGCACTTAGAGACCACAGTGAAGTTATAAGCTGACACCGGAAAACGAACGTGTTTGGGCTGGACGGATGGTGAAGAGCAAGCTTTAAAAAAAAAACCAAAAAGCAAAAACAGGCTGTCGGTGTATCTGTTAATAGCTATGCGGGACCGGAAGTATAAGAAAAATAAATAAAAAACGAAGTAACGAAGGAAAAGGCAGGGGACAGACACCCAGAAATGAGGCTGTCAGGGTGGCCGGGAAGAATGGACCTGGGTTCCACTGGCGGCCACGGCCTCACAGGGTGGGTAGCTCCGTCTGGTTCTGGTGTTTCAGAGACTCGAAGCTAGGGCTAAGTGCAGCTAGCGGCTCAGGGTGGGGGCTCACAGCGAGGAGGCCCCCCGGCTGCCTGCTGGCAAGGGGCTCCCACCCCGGCCTCACGCTGGGCCTGAGGCTCTCCCCGCTGCTTCTGCCTGTGCTTCTCTTCTCCCTCTGAAAGCAGCGCTGTGAACATGCCAGGTGTGTGGAAATGAGGGCACGTCTTCAAGGGCAGACTTTGCTATCAGTGATAAGTAGGCCCCTCCACCCCCGACCTAGTAAAAGCTACATGAGTACATGTGACGATCATGATTACAACCCGGATTTCAGAAGGAGAGAAGATATTGAAATAGCTCTAGTAACCCACTTACCCAAAGGGTGACTTGGGATCTTAGAGGAAGCACAGGGCCTGTCTCATGCATGAAGTTCTGTAGGACTCGACTGTCTTTGAGGCACTGGCTCCAAGCCCCCTTCTCAGGGGTCTTCCACGTTCAGTTCACCTCAGTGACTGGGCCAGCACCCTCGTCAGCCCAACCCCGTCACTGCTGAGGGGTCTTCCACGTTCAATTCACCTCAGTGGCATGGCTTGACCCCTAATCAATCCAACCCCGTCACTGCTGAGGGGTCTTCCACATTCAACTCACTGCACTGACTTGGCCGGCACCCTCATCAGTCCAACCCCTCATGTCAGAGGGGACTTCTGGGTTCAATTCACCTCAGTGACTTGGTCTGCATTCTCATCAACCCAACTCCCTCACTTCTGAGGGGTCTTTCATGTTCAATTCACCTCAGTGGCATGGCCTGACCGCTAACCAATGCAACCCCGTCACTGCTGAGGGGTCTTCCACGTTCAGTTCACCTCAGTGGCATGGCCTAACCGCTAATCAATCCAGCCCCTCACATCTGAGGGGTCTTCCACGTTCAACTCACTGCACTGACTTGGCCGGCACCCTCATCAGTCCAACCCCTCACGTCTGAGGGGACTTCTGGGTTCAATTCACCTCAGTGACTTGGCCTGCACCCTAACTATCCAACCCCCTCACTTCTGAGGGGTCTTTCATGTTCAATTCACCTCAGTGGCATGGCCTGACTCCTAACCAATCCAACCCTGTCACTGCTGAGGAGTCTTCCACGTTCAACTCACTGCACTGACTTGGCCAGCACCCTCATCAGTCCAACCCCTCATGTCGGAGGGGACTTCTAGGTTCAATTCACCTCAGTGACTTGGCCTGCACCCTCATCGATCCAACACCCTGACTTCCGAGGGGTCTTCCACGTTCAGTTCACCTCAGTGGTAAGGCTCAACCCCTACCCAATCCAACCATCATGTCTGAGGGGTCTTCCACGTTCAACTCACTGCACTGACTTGGCCGGCACCCTCGTCAGTCCAACCCCTCACGTCGGAGGGGTCGTCCATGTTCAGTTCACCTCAGTGACTTGGCCTGCACCCTCATCGACCCAACATCCTCACTTCCGAGGGGTCTTCCACGTTCAGTTCACCTCAGTGGCATGGCCTAACTCCTAAACCCCTAACCAATCCACCCCGTTCACTGGGAGAGCCAGAGGAGGCCGCCGTGTCGCCTGGACCGCAGGGGAGATGTCACAAAATAGATCCTGTAGCATTCCGATCAAACCACCAGACGAGCTGGAAAAGCCACCCTATTTCCTTGGAATTGGAACTGCCCACAGGTGTAACTCAGAATACAGGACAAAACATTTTTGAAGGAAAATCCCTTGAGAGGTTTGAGTGGGAAAGGAAGAAGAGGGACACGGGCATGCCAAGTACACTGTGGGAGCCTTGGGCGTCAGCCCACAAAATGGAGACAAGGTCGGCTCTCAGCTGTGCAGACGCGCTCTCTACAGGACTGGGCAGGGGAGCACACGACGCAGACTGCTGCCTTTAGGTGTCTGTACCCACGCCTGAGGTCTGTGCACCCTTCTGTTTGCAGCCAATGGAGGCAGAATGATCTCAGGAGGTGTGTGTGCCAGTGCATGCACATGTGCCCATGTGTACACCTCCGTGAATTACCCAGGACAACAGTTCACATGGTTTCCATGTGACACAGATACTGCGATCACTGGGGCCCTTTACAGGAACATGCTTTGGTTCCATCTGCATCTTTGGACATACGTATAAATATAAATACCAACACACATTTAAAAAGTAGATACAATTCATATTAATGCAATGTTAAATGAAACGTTACTGATTTCTCCCTCTACACTAGTAAATTTAAAGAGTATTCACCCAATTGTCCTGGAAGAATCTTAAAATAGTACTCTATTTTCAAGTACTTTTTGGCCCTGTAATGTAGAACACTCCTCCTTCTCATTTCTAGCAAGAAACAGCAGGCAATCCCATCCTAATGGATCTTCAGTTACCAAGCACCAAGGGAGCAAAATCATCTTTCCTTTTACAGGAAACTGAATGCAAGTAAAGAAAGTGGTAAAGGGCTTACAGGCACCTGAAAAATTAATTAGGCCTTTACATTTTTAAACAATTAAGCTTCTTTGATGAGATTTAGCTACTCGTTATGATCAATAGCTTACAGTTTTCCTAACTGCTATAAAGTTAATCCTAGACCAATTTTGAAAAGAAAAAAGGCAAAACCACCTATTAAAGTTAAATTTTGAAGCAATCCTGGCATTAACATAATCTTTACATTACACTGATACAAACAAAACTTAAATGTTTTGGACCTTAAAAATCAATGCCCTTGAAGAGTAAAGTGAACCATTACATACTACAGCACCCACCAAATTCTCTGGGCAGCACGTTAAGCCTTAAACAGGAAAATTCAGAAGAGGAGATAAACTCAGTGAGCTCTACATGCAGGACTTTAGAAATGACTTAACTACGCTGCTAATATTCACAGATATCATCTCGAACACGGAGAGGAGCCAGCACCTGGCATCAGGGCAGCCGTGGGAAACAACTGCTTTAGCTTCAGTTGGCTCTCCTCCACCAGCTCCTCTTTGGCCATTGGAAGTTGCAGGACGTCGATTATAATCTGTGCTGCTTCTAAGGCTGTTTTCCCCATAACGAGGGATTTGACATCCCAGGTGTATTTCTTGTCATAGCGATCACATATTTCTTGAAACACCACTGAATACAGCCGTTCGGTATCTGCAGAAGTAAAAAGGAAAAAAAAAGAGGTTTGTAAGGGGCATTCTACAGTCACATTAAGTCTGCATCCCACAGGCACAAGTACACACAGTATACATTACATTTCAGGGAGGCAAGCTTTCAAGTAGACCTAAGAAAAAATGTTTGCAAGCCATTCTTGCTAAACCACACCCTGGGTCGCCTTCTCTCAGGGTGCTGAGGCCGTGCTGGTGACATCGGTTAGATTATCGTTATGTCACCATATACAATACACATCAAATTGGAATACGTCCTTGGTTTCCCCAGCACCATTGGATGTCACTGCCCGGTACCCACAAGGGTGCCTGGGGTGCTCCCCAGGGCTCTGTGCGCCCGTGTCCCCACATCCGTCGTCCTCCACACTCCTCCCTACTGACCGAGCACCTGGAACGCAGGCGCCGCTGTGAAACTTCCACGGAGGAGCTGAACACCACGTGCGTCCGTGGGAAAGTCAGCCCGGGATCAAGGCCCCGGTCTGTGCTGGCCCTGGGCCACCCACTCTACTCCACTGCTCATGTGAGGCAAACAGTTATACTTGGATAGTAATAAAAATATAAATAATACGCCAAACACAGCACCATTTACAGGTATTTCTGTCTAATACATAATTACTAAGAGCATTAGTAACGATACTAACAGTACTACTACTAATACCCATTATGAACAGAGCATGGGGACAGAACTACCGACAGTGCTACAAGAGCACAGTGACAGAACCATGAGGGTTAAACATGTAAGTGCACAAGATGCTCTGAGGACAGCGCCCGACTCGTAGCAGGTGCTCGCTCACTGTCACCAGTAGCATCAGCATTGCCGTCATGCCCCTCACGAGCCTTGGAAAGTCAGGTCCCTGCAAAACCAGCCCAGTGCCCCGCTAGAAGGCATTTTGCAGCGGATGGGTGCCCACGGGTACGACGGTTTCATGGCCAGGTAAGCTGCACAGCGCCGAGTCTTTTGGTGGCTGACTGCACCCCCCCAGAGCCCTGATGGAAGCAGTGAGTCTTGAACCCGTCTTCCTGTTTGCTGGAGCTCGCGTGGAGGCAGCCAGCCAGCCCTAGAGGCGGAGCAGCTGCTCATACACGTTGAGAAAGGAAGACATGCAGACGAGCTCAAGTGTTCAAATTAAGACACCGATACGAGAAACTGACCGCCCCCCTCTGATTTTAACATTAAAGCCCTCATCTGTTATGACGCTATTAGCAGTACACACTCTGTGCTCAATTTATACTGTTTGACCCACTGAGGCCTGCTAAAGAGAGTGCCGAGACTTCAATTGCTTTTACCTCTTTTTCCCCTATGAGACAGAAAATAATAGTGCCTAAATATCATTTTCTTTCTCCTGTAAGATAACACGTCCTTGTCGGCTGGTCTCTATGCACACAGGCCTCAGGGCAGTTTGATATTAGCGATGAATTCCAAAAAGAAATATTGGATTATTTTTGTAAACTGGTCTTTATCTCTGGGCATGATTAAATTATGATTAGGGCTTTGATTGGGCCATGCCAGTAGGACACTGAGTGCCTGCCCACTAAGGGACATGGCAGAAGAGCATATTGGAGTTTTAAGCTGGAGCCTGGGAAGTAAATACGCGGGAGAAGGCAGAGCAGCTGAGCCTGGAGAGACTCGAGCCCCGGGGAGGGAGACAGAGCCGTTCGCATGAGAGTCTACAGCTGGCCTCGTGGAGAGAGCAGAGCAGCTGAGCCTGGAGAGGAACGAGCCCTCAACCCTCGCAGACGTCAGCGGTCATCCTGCTCCAACACGTGAAAATAGACTTTGGTGAGGCAAGTAACTTATGCTTTACGGCCTGGTCTCTGTAAGCTCCTACCCCAAATAAATACCCTTTATAAAAACCAACTGATTTCTGGTATTTTGCATCAGCACCCCTCTGGCTGACTGATAATAGCCACCTTCTTGAAGTGCAGAGAACTAGAGTCTTCGGTCGGCGGCCTCTCCCGGCGGCCTCTCCCGGTCCTGGGGCCCTTTCCCGTGCCCCTGCTGAGCTGTGCTCTGTGGGCTCTAATTGCTCGCAGGCCCTGGGCTCTCGGCACCCCCATGGGGTGGTGTGGCTTTCCCACAAGCGTAAGCACAAAGGCACACCTCGGTGTTTGCAGCCAAAGCAGCCCAGGGCAGCCTATCAAGCACAATTTCGTCTCTGGCACTTAGTTTTCACCCCGGCTGCATTTCAGTGAGGTGGTGTACAACACACAAAACAAATCTCAGATTCCACATCCTTTTTGGATACCAGAGATGGTGAAGCAGGACCTCTGGACTGAGGACTTAATACTTTGCTTTTTGATCAAAGATACTGGAACTTTAGGAACTAAAGTCTTCTGGGGGTCCTTTGCAGAAGAGTTTGGATAATAATCTGCGTATAAATCACCTTGCACTCACCTTCTGCAAAGACATTAAATAGAGGGAAGGGCCCTTGCGTGCCTCTCCAAGGCAGCAAAGCAGCGGGAAAGCATTCTGTAAGGGAGGGCCATCTGTAGAGGGTGCTTTGTTTTCCTCCTGTTTTCTTTCTCTCTGTGAGGGGAAGAAAGGGCAGCGAGGGCACTCAGGCAAGGGGAAGGGCAGACTCGCAGTGAGAAGGTCCACTTCACTTCCTTCACTCGAGCGTTTTCCTTCTAGGAGCTGGGAGAGGAGCACCCTGACAAGAAGACACTGCGGGCTGCTACCCTGTTTAGAAATCCTGTGGGGCTGAGAAGGCAAGGTGGGTGTGCCAGGAAAAGGAGCAGAGGTTGGAGAGGAAGGAGGGAGAAGGCAGGCACCTGCAGGACCCCTGCTGAAACCCAGGAATAGGGCAGGAAGGATTGGCGAAAGCAGCCACTCTGAAGACAGCAAAGAGCTACGTCCCGTTTTAACATGCTTTAAATAATGTTTATTCAGAGCTTCAAATGTCATGGAGTGTTTAATTTAAAGGACACGGAAATGCAGGATGACAAATCTGTAGGGGACTATGCAGGCAGCCACTTTTCTTAACAATATCGATAACATCATCCTAAATCCTCTGTGGAATAAAGAAGGAGCTAAACAAGTAATTAAACTCAGATCAAACGATGACTCCACCAGCTGATGACAGCATGTCTAAATTAAAGAGACAGCTTTTTGAAATGAAGAAATTCTCCAGAAGCTAAAACCGAGCATTAAGTAGCTGTGCTGAACCATCAAATGCATAGTCTCGCCGGCTAACGAGGTGAGGTTTAAGCGTCTCAATGTGCGTCTGTGTTGTTTTTTAAACAGGAAACCCAATGTTGGTTTTCTCGTCCCCATTGTTTTTAAAACGCCACATAAACAACAAGAGATCCCCTTGCTTCTGAGGTGAGTCAGAAGAAAATTCCACTTGGACCCAAACCTGGCACTGAACGCAATCTTGGCAGCTCACCTGAGCAGCAGCAGGGCGGATGGGACCTGGGTCGCCCAGGCCCCGGCATGGAGAAGGGGGCTGGCAAGGATGGCATTTCCACCGCGAGCAGCATGCTGGGTTCCCAGGGGGGGAAACGTAAGGCATTACGGTTTAAGTTCACCAGAATGTTCTAGAAGGAACCCCTGCACCTGGAGGCCACTGGTTAGCTGCATGGCCTGGGCAAATTTCTTAACCTGTGTGCAGTGAAGTTTCTGCCAGTGAAACATGACAACTGCTGGACGGTGTGGAGAGGTGGGTGCGAGGAAGTTTCAGGCACGGACAGCGCAGGCAGGGAGCAGAGAAGCAGCCAGACAGCCTGGGGCTGAGCCCTGCCCTGCGCAGTCTCCGGAGACCTGCCTGCCCTCACCCCCGGTGGCCAAAGTGTTCATCTGTAAAGGGTGCTACGACTGCCCCCCTCTGAGACCAGTGTGCCAATGATGTGAAGTAATCGACAGAGCTCAGAGCACCCTGCCAACAGTGTTGCCACACGGAAGCACCTGTTGGCGGGAGTACCTGCCCTGCACCTGCTCCTGCCCTGCACTTGCTCCTGCCCTGCACCTGCTCCAGCCCTGCACCTGCTCTGGCCCTGCACTGCTTGAGCGGCTCCAGAATCACAGCTGCTCCAGGCCTTCAGTTGCTCCAGCCCCACAGCTGCTGCTCCAGTCCTACAGCTGCTCTAACGCCATAGCTGCTGCTCCAGTGCTACGGATGCTCTGAAGAATATTTTCAGCAACCGTTTGAGTTCAGAAGGAATTATGAGCTCCACTTTCTCTTTATACGCCAATGCTCCAGCGACAGGAAAGAACTGTTTAAACTAAGACATTTAAATGCCTAGTAGCAAATATTTTACTTAAAAGGACCCATTAGCTCTTCGAAGTAGGTATTTTAAATGCAAAATTGCTTTCATAGAAGACCAGAAAACAGTAGAATTGGCTGAAAGTGGTTTTGTTCTTTGTCTAAGCCATTTCATAGTACAGAGTAGGTAAATGAAAATTATTTGAACAGACTTGAAAACTAAACTCAGTAGTGCCGTCCCCTGAAGTGTTCTGCCACTTGCTGCCTTCACACATCAGTCCCCAGAGTGTGGGCCTTGTGCCAGCATAACAGGATCCCTGGTTAGAAAAGCACATGCTTGGGCCCACCTCAGACCAACAGTCAGGAAACGGTCCCTGGCGAAAATACAGACGTCAGTCACCTCAGGCAAGGCCGCGGAAGGAAAGGAGGAATGTGCACTGGGAACCGGAAGGCAATCCTTGTTATCGAGCAGAGAACCTAGTGAAATTGGTTTCTGATGTTGGAGGGAAGGTAGAAATTGTAAGTGATGAACTTGGATATTTAGTGAGGGGAGTTTCAGCTATGTGTGGAAGGTGCAGCCTGCTTATCGTTATTGTGAAATAAGAGAGGAAAGAGGTAAACTGAGGACTGAACGTTAAGCATCAAGCAACCAGCAGTTGATCTGGAAAGTTCTGAGCCTGTCCAGATAGCATGCTTTGAGACTAGGGCCCGAGCAGCTCTATCAGGGCCCTTCCAGACTCCCAGGAAGTGAGCTCCAGAGGGCAGGGCTCCCCGTGAGGGTTGAACTGAATCCCCTTTGCTAAAGAGGGTGCAGCTGCACACGGGTCCAGCCAGGCATTTCCGGGCAAGGCAGGACCGGAAATGCAGTTATGCAGGACAGATCTGTGCAAAGTCCTACTGTCCGATGGTTTGGATCTGTTTGACCGGCACGTAAAGAACTAGGTTTATGCACAGCCTGAGCGAGCAGAACTCCTGCCACTGGAATGAGAGGGTCAAAGAAGGGACGAACTGACAGAAGAATGACTTCAAGCCAGGGCCGTGGAAGACGAGGTCTGGACCGAAGAGAAGAGAGCTCCCGGGCCGAGAAAGTGGCCGGGCCACGTGCAGGGAAAGGATGGGTCCGTTGGGGAGCTTGGAGCGCAGGCCTTGCGCCGTTGTTCAGAAGAATGCTGCCAGCCCTAGTGCACAGGCCATAAAATAGGAAACGGTATTTGCCGTTGATAACCTTGCTTTGAGAATAACAACTGAAGCTTTTACATACATGCTAGACACATGTTCAAACATAGAATCACCTCCTTCCTCTAGTGAAAGCATTTCCAGCTTCAAAAGGTATTGTCAGAAAATAAGAATCTTTTTCCAAAAATCAACTATTTGGCTACAGCACAACTGTTCTGAAAAGTGAGCTTTGAAATACGTGAGCCAGGAAACCCAGTTTCCCAGGAGACGGCACAAGCTGTGGGTATAGCAATGGCCAGGTCTGGCAACCGAGTCACCACAGGCTGTTCTCGACCTGCTTAGGGGCAGGCAAACTTACTCAGTAACTCTGCAAACCCTAATGGCAAGAAGTGTTTCCTGAGATCACCAAGAGCAGCAGCTGTGAAATGTCCTGTGCAGTTCGGAGTCCAGATCCGAAGGGCAGGGCCATGGGAGCACCTTGAGCTGCCTGGCAGCAGCGGGCAGAGCCGTGCTAAACCGTTTCTTCCTCCATGGGGGAGCACAGCTGTGAAAAGCACCCAGGTTTGGATGATAAAGTGTACGGCCACCCTAGTGTTAGGTGTGGTCCGAGGGCACTGTGCAATCTGGGGGAAGACAGGAGATGCTCGAAAAGACCAGATTCTGGCAGGGAGTTGGAAGGGGAGGCCACGATGCACTCCAGGTACAAAAGGCCCTTACCTGTGAGGAATGAGAAGACTCACACCCCAAAGGAGAGCACACAGAGGCTTTGCTCAGAGCTTGCTGGACCCAGGGAGTCCCCACCGCCCTGTGTTTGGCAGAGATGCAGGCAGGCAGGGGGTGGGAGAGCTTTGGCACCAACAAAGGGCAGGCTGCGAGCAGGCCCGGACTGAAGGCCGCTGGCTTGGGGGGCCGGCTGCGGGCAGACTGGAGGTGGGCTCGTGTGGGATGTGTTTGGGGAGCTGCCTGGCTTTCCCTGGATGGTCCTGAGTCGGAAGTGGCGGTCCCTGACCAGGTCCTCGGCGCTGCAGGCCGATGCTGCAGAGCTGGTGGGCACAAGGACCACCCCGACAGCAGGCTCAGGCTCCTACCTGTACGTGCCTGTCCGCCACTCGCGTGCTACTTGATCCTTGTTCGGGTTCCCGTGGCAGCTCTGCTGGACTGGCAGGCAGTCACCACTCGGGCCTGGAGAACAGGGCTCGTGTGGAGAGGATGCTGCCTGAGCCTGCTCCAGGTCCCCTGCCTCCGGGGATGACGGTGCCCATGCGGGGAGCTGCTGGCTGAGCCAAGGGGGGCGGGGGGCGGTGCCCGCAGGCCCGAGTCATTCACGTCCCACGCCGGGAGACGTCGCTGAGCCGGCCACGGAACCGGTTTGCAGGTGGGACACCCGGGTCCTGCGTGGGCGCTGCCGGCTGGCCCTCACCTCAGCAATCCACGGCCACAGGCGCCGTGGGCTGCGGTCTCCTTGACCGAGCCATTCAGCTCCATTTCTCAGCTCCTGAGGCAGCAGTGTGGCTTGTGGTAACACATCAACCCCACACGGCAACGAGGCTGGGCAGAGGCAACGAGATGAGAGTGTATAATTGCACAGGGAGACCAAAAGCAAAACCGGAGCTTGTAAAAGCCAGCCACGTGTCTGCCTCCACAAGCACACAGCACGGTCCTCTCAGGGAGGACGTGGGCCCCCAAGAGTGCAAGTCCATTAACCAGGAGCACAGCTCAAACCTCGCTCGCTCGACATCTGTCTCCTTGCTTGTTTGCAACACTATGATGCTCTCCCTGCTCTTTCTTGCTACTGTATGTTACTTCAGTTACATTTGGAATGTTTTAAATTCTTGGTAGTACAGACTAGAATCCAAACCACCCCAAAATTTACTTTTCTCTTAAAAGAAAATTCAGTCCAAGTTTCAAATAACTGAGCTCAGAGGCCCTTTTGAAACAAATATTTACAAACTGGTAACAGCCTATGTGGCAAAAGTAAATAACAGAGTATTGGTTAGAATCACAGATGAATGATCACAGGGCAGATACTGATCTTGGGTACATAGAAATGGTATGTCACTGGGAATGCGATCAATACACCAAGAATTTACTGTGTTCCTACTATATGGCAGGCACAGACGAAACATGATAATTGTGACTGAAGCAGTCCTCATAAGTCAAATAAGTCAGTGACTGGAAATAAAGAAGTTTACTAACAGTAGCTGAAAAAAATAAATAAAGGTATGAACAGTCAAATGCCAGCTAAGGCAAGGGAAAAGTTCCAAGGATTAAGAAGATGCCATTATGTAAATCAGAACTTCTCAGCTTTAAGTTCTCAGCTCCCACAATAACTTACTACGCAGGACATTTCCTCCTACACCTGAAAAGAGAAGCCACAGAGGAGCGATGTTAGAGGCCGAACACAGATGCCCAGCAGATAGGGGAGGAAGAGGAAAACAGGACGATGAGAAAATGAGAGGCAGAGAAGCAGGACCTACGTAGCCAAGAGGCAGCCCCTGCATGCGAGAGCACAGAAATACAAGTCCCAAGTCCACGGACAAGCTGGTGCTTTCTCCACAGGAGAGAGGGACGTTCCAAGCGCTCTGCTGTTGCTGTTTAACCTTTACAAGGGCGCTCATGTGTAAGAGGTGATACTTCCTTGTGCTTCGGAATTGGAAAGGCTGAGATGAATAATTAACAAGCACGAAACCGTAATGAGTCTCAGTAATATGTGCTTGAAATTAGAAGCTCACAAAGTGGGTTTAGAGAAAAGAATTCAAGTATTTGATAAATATCTTCATGTGGCGGTCAACTGCCATTTCCGAATCATAAAGAAAGAATAATAAAAGCAAGGGCTTAAAATTAAGATGAGTAATAACTGAACTGAGTGATCATTTGCAAGTTAAAACTTTTTATTAACATTTAGCACAATTCACAGGGATTATCAATTATTTTCACTTAATAGGTGAAAGCATTGGTTTAAGTTTCTTTTTTTCTGATAATTCATATTTAAATTAAAATTCATTTTAAAAGTGGACTGTTTCAAAAAGTGGTACCAAATCAACCAAATACGTGTACTGGAAATAAAAATGTGAACACAGTCCCTGAGGATCATAGATCTAAGTGATAACCCTTCTAGAAGAAAAGAGGAGAAAATGTAACCCTTGGGTTACATGAAAGTTCCACAGAGAGAAAACAAAAAGGAAAAATCACAGGAGGACATATTGCTAAAGTGGCCTTCACCAAAAGTAAACAAAACATAAGGCAAACCAACAATCAGGAGAAAATATTTGCAACATGTACTTCAGATAAAGGCCTTGTATCTAGAAGAGATGAAGAACTCTTCCAGCTCGATGACAGAATAAACCACCTGGGGTAGATGACTGGCCCCCACTGTCCCCCCCCCCCCCAATCCTTGAGCATATCCTTCCCTGGCTGGCAACAGGACATGCAGACACGATGAAGATAAGAATCCTGAGAGGGGCAGGGTCTGGGCTTCCCCAGTGGACCCAACGTCATCAAGAGGCTCCTTCTAGGAGGGAGGGAGGACAGGAAGAGTGAGAGAAGGTGTGAGCACAGGAGCAGAGGCCTCACAGGTGAGGGCCACGAGGCGAGGGGCATGGGCCAGAGTCAGAGGTGTGAGCTCAGGAGCAGAGGCTGCACGGGTGAGGGCCACGAGGTGAGGGGCACAGGTGGGAAGAGAGGTGTGAGCACAGGAGCAGAGGTCACACAGGTGAGGGCCACGAGGTGAGGGACACAGGCCAGAAGAGTGAGAGGTGTGAGCCCAGGAGCACAGGTGAAGGTCACAAGGTGAGGGGCACGGGTGGGAAGAGAGGTGTGAACCCAGGAGCAGAGGTCACACAGGTGAGGGCCACGAATCAAGGGGCACTGGTGGGAAGAGAGGTGCGAGCCCAGGAGCACAGGTGAGGGCCACGAGGTGAGGGGCACAGGCCAGAATCAGAGGTGTGAGCCCAGGAGCAGAGGACGCACAGGTGAGGGCCACAGGCCAGAGAGAGAGGTGTGAGCCCAGGAGCACAGGTGAGGGCCACGAGGTGAGGGGCATGGGTCAGAGTGAGAGGTGTGAGCCCAGGAGCAGAGACCACACAGGTGAGGGCCACAAGGTGAGGGGCACAGGCGGGAAGAGAGGTGTGAGCCCAGGAACAGAGGCAGAGCAGGTGAGGGCCACAAGGTGAGGGGCACGGGCCATAGTCAGAGGTGTGAGCCCAGGAGCAGAGGACGCACGCACAGGTGAGGGCCACGAGGTGAGCGGCACGGGTGGGAAGAGAGGTGTGAGTCCAGGAGCAGAGGCCGCACAGGCGAGGGCCATGAGCCAAGCGGCAGAGCCAGCCTCAGAGCTGGCAAGGGCCAGGGAAAGGGTGTTCTGCTCAAGCACCGGGAAGGAGCGCAGGCCTGCGCACGCTCGAGTAGGGACTTCTGTAATAGACTGGCTTTGGCTGCCCTACACCACCAGGCTTGTGAGGACGTGAGACAGCAGCCGCAGGCAACCCACCCACAACCCAGCATAAAGCCCACTCTGGAAAACGGACGGGCAGTTTCTCAATCAGAATCCAGCTACCATGTACCCACTGCACGTCACGCCACCCCTAGGTGCGTGCACCAGCGAAAGGCATGCACAGGCCAGGTCTGCACTAGGAGTTGCCCCCAGTGGCCACCGCAGATCCACTGGCAATGGCAGGAGCACCGCCAACAACCCTTCACAAGGGCAGCGGCAGGTGGATGGGTGCCCAAACTGTGGTACGCTGCCGTCACGGGACACACGACTCAAAGGAGACGTGGAAAGGTACGCTGCCGTCACGGGACACACAACACAGAGGAGACGTGGAAAGGTACGCTCGGCGAAAGGAGTCAGACCAGAGGGAATGACTCCACTGCAGAAGTTCTAGGAAACGCAAACTCCGTCTCGAATCACAGAGAGCAGATGGGTGGATGCCCAAGGACAGAAGGGGAGGGTGCCCTGGAGCAGATGGACACAGGTTCCTACCTGCCAACACAAACTGTACACTTTAAATAAGGGCAGTTTACTGTTCTCTCGTTAGACCTCAATCAAGTTTTTAAAGAAAGGAAAAATACTTTCAAGGTTAAAAATAAACAAAACCGACTGATGGCAAAGTTAGCAAATGTAGTTGTCTAGAGTGAGTAAGAAATCACATGTTAGCAGCCCAATACCAGCAAGCCACCGTCCCCCGAGGCTGTGGGCCTTTTTCTGAGCAAGGCAGAGGTTGGGGGAGCCAGCCTCCCGGGGGGGGGGGGGGGCGGCCAGGCCTTCGTGCACAGAGCCCAGGGGCCCGCATCTCCACAGGCCGCCCCCTCACCGAGTCTGGGCACTGCACATGGACAGCAGGGGTGCCGCAAAGTGGCCGGGCAGCCTCAGCCCCGCCTGGGGACTCCTGAGGGGGGAACAGTCTCCTGCTGGTTCAGGTCCCAGGGTGGGCCCCGCAGCCTGCGTCTCCACGAGCCCTCCAGGGACTCTGGCGCCGGTCTCACTAGCCGGGCTCTTGCTGTCGCACGGGTCACTGTGCCGGTCAGTCGAGAGCCCGGCGCTGCCAAGCCCTGGCCGGGCTGTCGGCGCCAAGGCCATCTCAGCAGAACGCTGTGTGCCAGGGCCTCGGGTCACAGCCCGGACTCAGACGGGCATGCTGGTACCTGGACGGGGAGTTGTCCGAGACCGTGTACAAAGGGCAGAGAGACTGGACTCTGTCCTCTCCCTCCCAGTGCCTCTCCATCCCCGGGTAACCCCGTCTTGCCCACTCATAGCTGGCAGCCCATGCCGGCCTTTTCACGCAGGGTGAAAACGTTCATCTCCTCAAGCCTCTGTGCCTTCGGTCCACCACCCCGGGGAATGGGTTTCACCTGTGACTGTTCAGCTCCATCACAAGGCCAAAGGCTCATCTAGAATCTTGCAGTGGTATGTTCAGAGGGGACTCCCTGAATTTTAACTTATCCAGCTGAGAAGATGGAAGTGAAACGAGCGCCAGAATCCCACAATCAACTCCTGCCGGTGAGGTGTCACCGACGGTGGGTTCTCTTGACCCTGGGAAAGAGGGCATCAAATCTGGGCATGGGAGGGCTCAGTCCCACCCTGCTCCTTTCCTACAGAGCACCTACTCTTCAAAGAGCCCGTGCCATCTTTCACCCTCTCCGGTCTCCGCACGGCGCATTACCGTGAAGATCTTTCCCCCAAATCCTCTACGAGCTCTACTCTCGCCTCCTCCGCCTGGTGGAAGAGGCACAGGCGGAGTGCAAAGCACAATCTAGCGGCACCGTTAACCGGGAGAGCAAAAGGCACATGAGTTTTCACTCTTTTACTGCAGTCACTCGAGAAACAGGAGACCGAAAGGTAGAGTTTGGAGATGCTAAGAGAACTCCTCACCCTGAGCAGAAACTGATGCGGTGAGCATCTTAGAATCACATGCCTGTCGTGCATCCACGTGAAAATGGGTTTGGCCAGCTTGCACAGGCTGTTTAAAAGCCTCCCTGCCACCTTGGGAGGCCTGAAAACGTGCCTCACTTACACTGGCCCCATTGGTTCTGTGCAAAGGCAGTGATGCCTGACTGTGGGCTGACACAGGAATTTATTTTATCATCTGTTGACCCTCAGCGTGAGAGGTGATTTTATTAAGCACAAGACTTTTGTGGGCAAGCACCGTCGAAGCTTCAGGAAGCTTCCCCCGGGATAAGGAAGCAGAGTTTAAAAACCAGAAGCACAGGCTTGGGAGTCAGAGAGACGGAACTGCCAGGTCGGCTCTGCCGCATCCTACCTGGGGCACCTTGCGAGAGGAAACGCTCTCTTGGGAACTTAAGTTTCCGAGCGGGTGAAACAGATGATCTGCCCTATCACCTAAGGCTGCCTGGGGACAGAAGAGCCTGTGAACAGACCGACCGTCCAGGAAAGGGTAAGTGCTGCACAGGTGAGGTCGACCTCGGAAGTGAAGGCAGGCGGGAGGCTGTGCTGGTGTCAGGGTCGTCCGTGGTGTGGTGACGTCCGTGGTGTGGTGACGTGGTGTGGTGATGTATAACTGCGTGAGGAAGGGCCAATCAGCGGAGAGGCAGACAGAGGGACAAGGGCCCCCCTGCCAGGCCTTGCTTTGAGGGACGCCCCAAGGCCATGTGGGGTTCTTTCGCCGTCCCACCCATCCCCTGGCGGCTGGCGTCACTCACTCGCTCCACCCCCATAGCCTCTGCCTAAAAGCAGGTCCCCTCCTCTTAATTATGGGGAGGGGGGCTTGAAGGGAGCTGCAGAAGGACAAGGCGACCAGGTTCACATGAGGGAACAGGCTGTTCACTCACACAGACGAGGGAGGGCTTCAGGGGGCAAAGAGCCCCAGGGAGGGGGCCGGGGGAGCCTGGCTTTCCTGCTGGGACAGATAACAAGGGCTTTGTCACTGCTGCACCGTGCGGGGGGTCCTCTCCAGCAGGCACAGGACGGCAGGTGGGGGGCCGGGGTGCAGAACTGTTGACCCGAACTTCAGCTTCAAGAAAGGTAAGCATCCCTGAGTGGAGCTGGCAAAGGAGAGAGAGTCTAAGTCCTGCAGACATGGAATTAGAAGAATGTTTCACATCAATGTGCACAAGAATCTCAAGTATATAATACAAAGCTGAGAGCCCAGGATGGGTGATGAGCAGCATACCATGTATGTGACTATTGTCCCTCTCGCCCTGTCTTTATAATCACACTTTTGGAAGTAAATCAGATGAAAAAAAAAAGTCTTAAAAAATTTTTTTTTTGCCTCATCATATATATTTATTACCTATCTGTTTCCAATTTCCTTTTCTTCTCACTTTTTCTATCTGGCTTTTTCAAAGCAGAATGTCAGAAGGTGCTGCTCATGATTAAATTAAGGGACATGGTCCTCAAAGAAGGCAGCAGGTATCTTCTGGGATATTATGTCCCACTCTGTGAGATCTGAGCTCCAACAGCCAGAGCCACCTGGCTGCAGTGTTTTTGTTTCCTGGTACCAACACTGCTCTGAGCAGCCGTGTTTTAGTTCCCTAGCTGCTAAAACGAATACCCTGTACAATGGTTGGCTGAGCAACAGGACTTTATCGGCTGGGGGCAGCAGAGGCCGGGGGCTGGCTTCCTGTCCAGGGTCAGTGTCTCCTGGCTGCCAGCAGTCGGTGGGGCTCCATGGCTTTTCCGTCACCTGGCACCGCAGATGGCATGTCCTCCCTTCTGGGTTCTGTTGACTTCCAGCTCCTGGCTGCTCTCATGGCTTCTCCTCTGTGTCCAATTTCCTCTGCTCTTAAGGACTCAGGCCATACTGGAGTAAGGCCCATCGCCGTTCAATCTGGACACACCTCAACTAAGAGCATCTGCACAGGTCCTGTTTACAAGTGGGTCCGCACCCCCAGGGCTGGGATGGAGATCTGAACATGCCTGGGGCTGGGGGGTGGGGTGCTGGGGGGATATGATTCAATCTGCAACTAATACTTAAGGGTGAGGAATTACAGAGCAGTCATTCCTCTTTGCAGTCTGGGATTATTTATACAGGCTGTACCAACGTGGCCAGCACGCCCAGATTCGGAGTCTAATCCCCCACTCACAAACTGAGGTGTATTTAGAAGGCACGGCATGAGAGAGGATATTACAGAGTACAGGATAGAGTAATATTGACTACAGGCAAAGCACATTCAGTGACTTTCTCCAAAAAGAATTCTCACTAGGGATTATAACTAAAAGAGTCACGTTATCATTTTGTATGTATTTCCCTATCTAATCAAAACCATTTTCAATGTTTGAATTGAGCCTGACAAACCAAAAGAAAAAAGAAAAGAAAAAAAGGGGGTCTAATCCAAAGGCAGCATTTAACCCAGGAATTATTATAGATTTTTACTTTAGATTCTTTGTTTTAGAAAATAACTTCAAGCAAGGTTTGGAAATACTTAAAAATACAGATGCCAATTATCTATGTAAGTGCCCATAGCACAAATGTAAATTCCCTTATATATGAATGTTTTCTGGGTTCACTGTCCAATAACCAATTGAAATATTTCTTTGAAAATATTTCTAAATTATGTTGCTATTTTAAATTGAGATGAGGAACCCGATTCTATAACAATGTTTCTTTTTTATACTTTAGTTCAGTGGTTCTTAACTGGGGGTCATTTTGCAGCTCAGGAGACAAAAAAAGACAGTATAAGTGCATTTTTTTTGTTTGTATATCTTTTATTCTATTTTATTTAAAAGACAACTTCATAAAATAGTAATTGTAAATCTGGGTTGATGGGCATTCAATGTCTAAAGATTTAATTTGTATGAAAATAAGGACAGAGAAGGGAAGGGAATGGAACTATATAAGAACAAAGGTTTTATACACTATTTAAGATGGTATAATGCAAACTAGATTGATACGTGTTAAGATGCAATTGCAATCCCCAGGGTAACCATTAAGAAAAATAAATTAAAAACATATAGTAAAAGGGATGACAAAAGAATTTAGATGGAACCCTAGAAAATATATAGTTAATATAAAAGAAGGCAGTAATGGATGAACCAAGAAACAAAAAAGACAAGACATACAGAAAGTAAATAGAAAAATGGCTAGGCAAAAATCCTAAGTGATCACATTAACTATAAACGATTAAATATTCTAATTAGAAGATAGAGATTGGCAGAATGGATTAAAAAAGAAAAACATGACCCAACTATATGCTGTCTATAAGAGACATGCTTTCCACTGAAATGTATAAAAATGTTTCAAGCGAAAGGATGGAAAAAGACTTAGCATGCAAACAGTTACAAGAGAACTCATGGAACTATACAATATTAGACAAATTGTACTTTAAGACCATTTGTTTTACTAGAAATAAAAAAGGATAATTTATAATAATAAAAGGGGCAATCCATCAACAAAGTATAACAATTATAAATATATATGAACCCCAAAATACATGAAGCAGAAACTGACACAAAAGAAGGGAAAAATAGACAGTTCAACAATAATTGGAGACTTCAATATCTCCCTATTAATAATGGATAGAACTGGACTGTGAATTAGGAAGGACACAGAGCAGTTGAACTCAACAATAAACCAATTAGACTTAAGAGACATGTACAGAACACTCCACCCAACAATAACAGATGTATTTCCTTCTCAAGAGCACATGGAACATTCTCCAGGCTAGACCATCTGTTGGCCATAAAACAACTGTCAAGTGAATTTACAAGGACTAAAATCATAAAAGTACGTTCCCTTATCAACAATGGCATTAGAAATCATTAACAGAAGGAAATCTGGAAAATCTACAATGTGGAAATTAAACAACCCCTTTTAAGACAGCCAATAGTTCAAGGAAGAAACTGCAAGAGAAATTAGGAAGTATTTTAAGACGAATGAAAACAAACATAGCAAGATACCAAAACTTAGGGGATGCAGTCAAAGAACTGCTTAGAGAGAAAGTTTTGGTGGTAAATTCCTATTTTAAAAAAAGAATGGTCTCCAAAAACCAGAAAAGACAAGGAAATTGATTCTTCCCTGGGGGCTCAGAAGGAACCAACCCTGCGGACATCTTACCAGTAGCCCAGTGAGACCTGCCTTGTACCTCGAACCCACCTAACGGTGAGATCATAAATCCGTGTCGCTTTAAGCCACTCAGTTTGTGGCAATTTGTTTCAACAGCAATTAGACACTAATACCAGAAGAGACATTTTTATCTATTAATTTTTTTCTGATTGGGCTTTCGTTTAATGGCTCTCAATCAGATCATAAGAACAAGGCTTTTCTAACATTTCTAATATGAACAAGCACTTTAACAAATAAAGGTCAACCACAGCTCACCAATTTATTTGAAAACACCACTCCTAAGCTTTCACTATTGCTACATAATTATTACAAATGCCTAAATCTTATTGATCACTGTCTATATCATGGAGTCTTTTATTTCCCCCATTTCATACTGACACATCATGACACTTCAATTTAGTTAATATCAGTAATTTATAATAAATCCTCTCAAATTTTAAGAAAAATTCATAGATCAGATGACATGCCTTTCCCATCTTCTAGATGACTAAACCCTCTTCAGAGCTAGTTTTCCAGCACTCCCAGCTGTATATGGATTAATGCTTAATACATATATTCCTATACCTTTCAAATAAATGAAAAGCAACAACTTCTATCTTCCACAGAATGCAAAAGGTTTAAAAAGACCATCTTCCCCACCCAAACTAAAAAGCTTCTTTTCAGGATCTCTCTTTACTGGACTTCTTCCAAATCAGAGCTTCTGAAACACTCCCAATTAAGTACACCAAAAAGAAAAACAAGAGACGAACTTGTCATTCCTAGAGGAAGCTTATAAGCTTAGTCCAACGAGGCCTTCCCTGATCCAGAAATTTATTTGAATTCTCAGGTTTTAGCTAAAAAATTCAAATGGATTTTGTCTCCTTCTACCTAAGTGGTTTTGTGTCTGCTAAAATTGCCAACCATAAGGAATAAGCCAAGACCTCCTCCCTTCCTGCTCCTACAATTTTGTGTAAATCTGATGTTGCAGAAAAAGGGGCTGAGTTTATCCACACACAGCATTCCCCACATATCCCAGTTTGAGACATCTGGCCATATTCTGTTTTTTATTAGTCCTATCGATCTATATATTTTTAAACTTATGTTCTTACTTGAATATTATCAGGTCAATAATCTAATATTTGGCCTTTGACAGAGGCACTAAACATATTCTGGAAATAAAGATCGTAAGAAAGTACCTCTCTTCAGGATCCATTAACAACCCAACAAAATGAAGGTCAGATCTTACGCCTCAGGTTTTTTCTACTGTAGGAAGTAATGGTGGAAACCTTGGTCAACCAGTATATTAAGGACCCAAGAAATGCAAACAATGATTTAATAAGATCATCCTTGAAATCTGAAGCAAACATGACATTGCTTCATGGACATTGATAGATTTTTAACAGCACTCTTCTCTAAACTAGAGAGGGAGAAAGATTAAAAAAAAAGGCAAAATGGAAAAAACCCATTTGTTTTGTTTATGATTTTGATTTGTTTTTTCTAACAGTGTCTAGAACGGTAACTCATAGGGAAGTGGGAAATTGGTCTCAATATAACGAAATACTTTTGGTTTTGCTGAACTTTTAACCTCAACAGTTTCTCGGTTATGAAACATTACAACAAATACATAAAAGCAAAACCAGATAGGCACACCCTGTACCTCGTTCCCGGTATTTTTCTATGGAAAGCAGATCTTCCTACAGTTCCACCTCAGGACTGACGGACTCTCCATGCACGAGTTTTTGCCCGACGTGCTGGTTCCTCCCTCCTGAGTCTCATCAGCTGAGAAAAGAAGGAGGCAGGAGGTGCGAGTGTGAGCAGGGCCTTGTCCCTGTGGGATGCGGCTGCCCTCGCTTTGCCTCCTGGGGGAGCCCAGGAATCCCCCCTTCCCTTCCCACTGCCTCGAGGGGCCCTGGGAGCCAGCTTGCACCACGGGGAAGTTCCCAGAGTGCCAGCCTTGGAGGCAAGCCTCAAGTCCTTCAGACCTTAATTCCTTCAACTGTCCTATGACCCTTGGGAAGAGGGAAGAAGGAAGGAGAGAGGTACCTGTCCCTGCAGAGGCCATTCTCCCCTTGGGATCCCTAGTGCAGCCCCCCCAAGCCTCCTGCTACTCTTCTATTTCTATCCTCACTACCCATCTTATGGAATTTCCTAAGAGTGGCCAGTTGGAATCCATCGCCCATGAATGGAATGGATTAGCGTGGGAGCAAGTCGAATACTATATGCCTTCCAGGGGAACAGAAATGCAATGATATGAAAACGAAACACACACGGTCGGAAGTGCTCCTCCTTTAATGTGATACACAGGCAGACTCTTAGCTATCATATTGTGCTATTGGCTTGTTTATTGTTTTGAGCGGGTGGGGTGGAGGGAAGTCAGAAAATCTAGGCGTAAAAAGATGACAGGATCTGAGAACTCCCACTGTACTCCTTCTGGCTCCCCCACTAACTGAGGGACCCAGGCAAGGCACTGCCTACCTCCCTGGCCACAATTTACCCATAAAGGTGTGAAATGCTGGTCCCTTCAGAGGATCAAAGTTCTCCATTTCAGGTCCCACATGGTTACCTACTTAGGATTTCTTCTTATAAAAGGCAAGGTAACCGAGCAAAATCACCCTTCTTTTTTTTTTGTATTTTAATATGGGGAAAGGACTAAGAGAATCGTTAAGAAATAGGGATGGAGATCCTTTGATACAGAATACATATTTGCATACTATAAATGTGTTTGCACAGCTCAGATTTTATTTAATTCTACCAACCATTTCTTCTTTATTAGAGAGAAGTAGTGAGGGTGGGGTTTTTCTTGCCAAACAAGACAGCGCAGCTTGCTGTAGCACAGGACCCAAGGGCCACAGGCACAGCTGGTTCATGTACCAAGGTGCCCATCCTCGGAGCACTAAGGGACTAGGAGTCAGAGATGCCCACATACTGTCTCCATAAGCGACTGACCTCTACGCTGCAGCTCCAGGCCCCTGGGCAGTGACATCCGGGGAGAGATGGCCAGCTCTTTCAACAGGCCGGACCTCAGTGGACATATAGTTAAGGGCTCGCTCCATGTTCGTTTTCTAACATATGCCAGGGGCAACGCCATGGGAAGTTTTGTGCTAAGTCAAGCAGACAGAGTACACGAAAGATGCGTGGAATTCAATCAAGAGATCGTTTTACCTGCCATCCCGAGGACTTTATGGACCTAAGCAGGAGATGAAAGAATGCAGGATTCTTGCCAAGTTCAAAGACAACTGAATTTAGGTGGAAAGATACTTGCATTATTTAAGAAATGTAAAATCTAATCAACTGATCCACTGTGGGTGGGAATTGAAAGTATCTGGCAGGGGAACTGTTTTCTTCCTTAATGGATCAGCATCTCTCAACCCCTAAAACATGTCCAGAGATGTTTGAGAGAAGCAAGACCATGGAATAAAAACTTTTGTGTTTATTATTTTACTACTGTGCCCTCTTTAATTGAACTTGGCCTATTAGGGTGACAGCTGTACACAAAATTTTAAGCGCACACTGAATTACCTATTTATCCTCCCAATTTAAGGCAACTATATTGGAACTCTATGAGAACATTAAGAGCTTGAGGTTCATCATTTTTATAAAATTAATTTACTAAACTTAAAATGATCATTGACAATTCAGAAAGGTTTGATTGGTTAATTCAGACAAATGAAATAACCAATAAGGAATATAAAATACCCTACTTTTATAATATGGTTTAACAAGCATAAAGGTGTTTTGAGTTTATTAAAAAAACTAGTAAATGGAATCAAATATTGTTATATCCTCTTGAAAGTGATTGTTAAAATGTACTAATTTTATAAATGAAATAAAACAGAAAATGGAATAAGCAGAAACTAAAAGGCAAAGGAGCAGGTGAATCTGTGAATCTCTAACATTCGTAATTATTTACATATACTTCAAGCTTACAGTACATGGTAGCCACCTCCGAGAATGCAAGGCCATGTCAGTGATGTTCCTCACTCCCGAGACCTCCTCCGTTGTGTACACACCTGGATCAGGACAGCAGGGGAGGACGTGCTGGAATCCAATGCCCGACCAGGGCAGGGTTAAGCTCCTGCCATCCCAAGCCCTTATGCTGAACCGAGAGTCCCTCAACAAATAAGAGGCAGTCAGGCACGGGTGGAAATGACGCGGCTGTGCAGGGGTGGGCAAGGTTTTCTCAAGGTGGGCCTGGGTGACTACTATCTCTAACATTTCTCTCTGGAGAAGTATGTTGCAGGTATCCAAGGATCTGCCCTCCATGGACATTTTAGTGTTCAAAGGAATGCACGATTACGTGGGCCAAATGCAGACAGGCATCTGAAGCAGCAGCAGGGCCTTAGATGATCATCCCATGCAGAAGCAAAAATTAATATATACTTGTTAGGTCATAAATACCCAGGCCAAACCCCCCACAGTCTCTCTTTTCTGTGACTGGTAACTGTTTATTAAGTATAATTGCATTCAAGCGCAGCTGGACTATGAGCTCCCGCAGGTGAAATTCCCAGTTAAATACAGTCCTGGAGTGGAAAGACAGGACGGAGAGAGCCCTTAGCCTTTGGCAGTTCTGGCAACCATTGCTTTGGACATAATTAGAGAATATGAGTATATGGGAAAGTGGTGCCAGGACATAATTAGCTATGTCCCAACATTTTGCCAATGACATTTAACAGCAGTTAAAGATCCTAGGAGGCACACAAATGATATTCCTTGTTCTTTTCTATTTTCTATCCTCAAATCGCCTGCGCTGTAACCGAAACAAAGTACACAGAGAAAAAATATGCTAATACATCTAGGTTTCCTCTTCCTTTCATGCCGACCTTGTGGTGGAGTGAATGGTGACCACCCAAAAGATTCGCCCACAGCCTAATCCCTAGAACCTGTGCATGTGACCGTTGTGGAAAAAGGGTCTTTGGAGGTAGAATTAAGGATCTCGAGATGAGAGCCTCCTGGCTTGTCTGGGTGGGCCCTAAATCCAAGGACAAGTGTCCCTGTACGGGACAGAGCAGGAGAAGAAGGCCATGTGACAGTGGAGGCCGAGACTGGAGCCACCACGTGCCTACAAGCTAAGCACTGCAACAAACTCCAGAAGCTAAGAGTGGCATGCAGTGTGGTCACCGTCGGGGCGTCCAAGGGAGCGCCGCCCTGCCCATGCCTTGACCTGGGACAGATGGCCTCCAAACTAGGACGCAAGACACTGCTGTTGTCCGATGCACTGGTTTTGAGGGGGTTTGGCAGGGCAGCCCTAGGAATCCAATAGTCTTTTTAGCTTTCCCCTGAACAAGCCGCAGCGCCCTTCTAACCAAGCTTTCTTTTCCCATCCACACTCTCAGAAACGTCTTTCTAAAGCTCTCAAGCGCTGCCCTCTGCACACAAACGCTGAAGGTCACACAGTGGTTAGAGGATAAAAGCTAGACTCCTTGGCATGACACAAGAGCTCACCTAACTTGTCCCCAGCTTACCTTCTCGCCTTCTGCTGTGCCACTCCCTGCGGGACTGGCAGTCACACACAGGTCGGCTTGGCCCAACCCCCCTGATCTTTTAAGTTTGCACTTTATGTTTGCACCTGGTGGCTCTCTGTCCTTCCTCCCCTCCAGCTAACAAACTCCAACAACTTTACCACATAGCTCAGGGCTCGCCTGTTCTGTGAGACACATCTGAATGGTCCACTTCCTTTTCTATGCTCGCAAGGAAACGGAGTCATCTCTAGCAGATAAATGACGACAGAAAATGTCTACCTCCACCAGTGAACATCCCATCGCCTCTCTGACAGTGGTCCCCTAATACGAGAGTGGCGTTTTACTCACTTCCCTCTCCCCCTGCACTTGTGACAGTAGCTGGCAAGCTTTAAAAGTCTGTGGAACTCAAGAACTGAACAAATATCACAACATGCCTACGTCTCTCTAAGAGCTCGTGTGGATTATCCTACCTAGCATTTCTTAGATTCATTTTGAACTTAAAAGCTCTTTCCATAAACCTCAAACAGCAGAAAGAGCCATCCATCCTCAGCCATCTGAATGGATCCACCTAAATGCTGGACCCATTATGCCACTTTAATTGCTTCTAATGGTTGACTACCAGCCTTGCTCAAATGACCCAGTGGAAAACTTTAAATGCTTTTATCAGGCTGCTCTCCATCAAGCAAGGTCAGCGCAACTGGTTTAACAAGATGGGTGCTGAGATATGGCTGGAGTTTTCAGAAAGGAACAAGTCTATCCGGCCACACCTTGTATTGTGACCTGGTAATCAAGTACAGAAATACCAACAGGGGTAGAAAGCATCACATTTTTCACAGGTATGGTTGATGATCCACAAGATCTTTATCTCGAAAAGAACTGAAGGGCCAATTTATGACAAAATTCCTCTGACATAAAGAATCTAGAAACACAAGCTGGGAAAAAATCTCCTGTGAAAACGATCTTCTCACCAGCCCCCTTTCCAAAGAAACATCCTTCCACGTGAGCACCAAAGTTCAACAACTGCCACTGATCTTCCTGGAAGTAACGGCTCTAGAAAACAGCTGAATTTTGTGAATTATTGCACCTTTTCCTGAATTTGTGAGAAGAGACAGAAGTCTATCACAGTCGCCACCTCTGAAGCTTGGTCGCTTTACCTCATGGAGTCTTGGTTTCCCCATCTGTGAGATGGGTAACAGTAATAAGAACCCTCTGACCTCTACATGCTATGAGAGTTACAAGGAGACAATGCATGGCAAGCATTTGGATGGTGCTAGGCAAATGGCAAAAGTTCTCAGTATGAATTGCTGTTAGACCAGGAAAATGACTGAGACTTAAAGAAAGGCAAGGGCAGCTGGACTGACATGCAGATGGCTTTGAAAATATACAGGAAGCACCAAGTCCTTGGGATGTTCCGATGGAGGGTGGGGAGAGCAATGGAAGATGACTGCGAGCCCCTGACTGCAGCCCATGGCCTCACTGGTGTTTGTTGGGACTGTAGAAGAGCAGAGCTGCGGGCTCGTGGGCCCCGTGTTTGGGCAATGCTTCTGGGCCACTCAGGTAGGAACACCTGGTAGTCCCTGGGATGTGCAGCTGAGGACTCAAGAGAGGACCAAGATTCTCCAGCTGTCAAAAGATCACAGAGCACAGGCCTGAGGGGAAACCACTTCTCCTTGTGTTTAGAAGAGACTGTTCAAGGAGAGAAGAGAGAGCCCATGACAAAGCCCTGGAGAGGGCAAATAAACAAGCGAAGAAAAAGAGTAGAGTTTGAGGAGGACAGAGAAGAACTGTCAGCACAGCAGAAGAGATAGGGATTTCCAAGGAGAGAGAGGGGAAGCGCCAAATGCAGCAGGAAGTTCTAGAAGTCTAATGTGGAGGCACTGGCTTGAACACCGGGATGTTTCCTTCAGGGACGCTCCTTGAAGGAAAAAAGGGCGGGTCTTGGGAGGCTTCCCCAAACCAAGCAACCAATGGAGGGGCTAGTTCCAGAAGATGCCCTCAGATATGGGACCTGAAAACTAATCCCTGCCCACTCTAAGGAAACTGTAAATACTCCAAATAGCAACCAAGGTGCTTTGCATGTATTACGCAGCAGTGGACAGACGAAATGATACAAAGATGTCAAATTCTTCAGGCTACTTCAGAGAAGCGCCTCACTAAGTGGGAATATTATTTTACTTGATCTATTCACCAACAATCCTGGTTTCAAAAAAAAGAAAAGGGCTAATAATACATCCAGGTGAGGAAATTCTCTTTGTGAAATCATGTTAGCCTGTGCACTACGGGCCGCAGATGGGGAGTTAACATGGTCCTCGATCTTACTATTTTTATATTTTGATAAGCCTGTGAGGTCCTCGGAGGGGACAGGCAGCAACGAGGCTATGCTGCAGAGTCAATGGTGACCGTGGCTGTCACTGCAGCCGCCACACCACTGATACACCGATGTCGCCACATCGGCAGGACTGGTAAACCGGCCAGGAGGCCCACCGGGTTGCGCTGCAGCATGCAGCTCCCATTGTCACTGAGCGGTGGGTGGCTGCATACACGTGCTGTGTGGTGATGGCTGTGTGGAAGGGGGACTTGGTCATGGGGACATGAGCTTATATGTGAGCTAAATCTAACGCACCCCACGCTGGCCAGGTGGTCTTTTAAGAAGGGCTGAGGATTACACCTGCACCAAAGAAGGCTCAGAGAGGCAGGAGCTGGGTCCACATGTGTCAACACGTGGCAGAGACCACCCGGGCTGTGAGTGATGACGCTCCTGGGAGAGGGAGTGAGGAGAGTCGGGTCTTTGCTGGGCTGTCCAGCGAGCTCCCACGGTTGTCTGGACTCATTTACTCTGTTAGAGAGGGAGGGGTGCTCCAATTCCAAACCTCAAATTTGATCATGATTCTACTTTTACAAAGCCAGTCACCTAAACATACTATGTTAAAAGCTGATATGGAGTCATCAAAAGGTCTGTATGGAGGTCAAAATATACAGTTGCAAAAGGTAGTGACTCAGCTGGACAAGTTTCCCTTGATTATAGGTAGGAGTCATGCAAGATATAATAATAATAATAATAAAAGGAAGGTATTTACTTAACCCAAGGAAACGCTTTACATTAAGATAAATGAGGGAAATAAATTAAGACGCAGAGAGAAAATAAGAATGTGCTATATTGAAATCATCAAAATGTTTAGTATTTCATGAAATCGATGCTTACTTGTGGCCAGAACAAAAATATAACACCTTGCTGCCCGAAACGTTTCTTCAATAACCAAGTGGACTATTTCAAAAAGGCGAGAATTAAAATGTTTCTAAATGAGTGAAGCTGAAGGAAAGGAGCGGAAGGGAGTTGTGTAAGTGCGTGGAGAGATGACCCCGGGTGCCCTCCGTCACGGAAGGCTGGGTCCAGGAGAACACTGACGCTGGGCAGGCCTCACTTAAGCAGTCGTCTCATCACTTTGCTCACCACCTTCAAGCTCCAAAGGGAGTCTCCTAAGATGGGGAGCCTCGGGATAGGAAGACAGGAGGCCAAGCCAGCTGCACCTAGATGTCTGCAGCAGTCGGCTGAGAGGTGTAATTACAGCATCAATCCCCAGAGCCCCCGGGGATGCAGGTGCTGGGGTTACGAGGGGACAGCGTCAGCCCTGCCTCGTCAACATACATTTAAACATCTATTGGAATAGAGATGTCGTGGCTACTTTTTGAGAGCTTTAAGAAGTTATTTTATTTTTTGGATCTTAAGATCTGCTGACAAAATATCAGCACCCTTTGAAATATCACCAAAAGAAAACGTTGTGGACAAATACGTTTCCAAATCCTAGAAGGCATGCTAGAACTGCACTATGAGAAAAAGGAACTGACGGGGGAGAACTACGACGTGGGACTTTTAAGAATCTGTGTTCTGCTATCCCGTAACTTGCTGATCTCCGAGGGAATGAATTGCCACCTAAATTTTTCAGAAAGCTGAAGGTTCTGGAACCATTTATTTCATACTCTAAAGCAATTCATTCTAAAGACAGACTTTTTTACATTCTTGTTTCTTTAAATAGAATTCGCTGATGACTACTTTTTAAAAAATTACTGGTTCATGCTTCAGACTCAATTCTCAGTCTTTCCAAGCGTACAGAAAAGTCAAGAGTAGAAGAGCAAACACCCGGCACCCATATGCCCTCACCTGTAGTCAATGAACCAACGAAGGTGTTAACATTTGGCGCAGCAGACGCCAGGACACTTCCTCCCCACAACCAAGGCCCCCCTTCTACATAGCCATCGTACCACCACACCCAGGCAGATCAACAGGCACTTGGGAACACCCAGTTCAAATGACAGCTCTGCGACCGACGGCCACTGCATCCTGATAACCGTAGGCACCTCCCCTTAGCACTTGCCAGCTGGCCGAGGTTGTGCAGATCTAATGGATGGAGTATAAAGGAGAAGCGCCCCAAAACTGTTCTCCCAGAAGTCGGTGCTGGGGCGGTCGTTAAATGAGGGCAAACGCCATAGTCAAAGACTGTTCTAAGACCTTTACAAGAATTAATTCATCTAAGCTTGAAACAAGCCTTGAGCTAGGTACTTTATTTACTTATCCCCATTTTCCTGAGAAACAAACTGAGTCACAGGCTAGTTTAAGCATCTCACATAACCCGAACTCACCCTGCTGGTGCTGGCAAGTGTCTCAGCCAAGACTCCAACCAACAGTCTGGCACGGTGAGAGGACTTATTCTCAAAAGTCTAAAAGGCTGCCACTTTTCCCACCATGCACTCTCTTACTGTTAAACACAATTTTCCAGCCCGGTATTCTGAGGTTTCAGCAGCCTCAGCTGGCCCCCGCCTGCTCCGTTCAAACTGAATCTATCGCCTGGCAGCAAAGCAGTGGCCCCAAGAGCACACAGGCTGAGCCTAACCTCTTAATGGTGCTTGGGAGACGGGTTGCTCACAAGGTAAGTTTTTGAGAGAGTCAGAAAATTCTTCTGCAGCTTTCTCAGTAGCCATGATCAAGAAGCAATCTTTTTTCCGAAGCTGTGCCTTGGTATGGAACATTAAGTGGAGCTTTTTGCTGCCTGTGGCCAGTAGCTCCTGTCTGGGGCGGTGCAGACACTGATATTTCCACCATGGCAGCAAGTTCTGTTGGGGGGGCAGTGCTGGCTGGAGAGCTGATGGCAGGCAGCTCTCACCAAGGACAATCTGTCTCCTGCGTTTTTTGTGTGCTCCTTGAGCGGGAGGGAAGCCTTGGGGCCTCCTGGGCTCCCGTCTCCAAGGCTTCCCAGGAGCTCGACCTGCAGGCTATGGCCAGGCCCTCCCACCTGGAAAGACTACTGGGATATCACACCAACTTTGGCTTGCTCATCAGAGGTCTCTGACACATTGTGTGATCTGCCACATTGTAAATGGAGCATCCTCAATCGCGAAAAGGCACGTAAGGCGGCGCAGCCCGCAGGGCAGGAGGGCGGTCAGTGGGCGTCAAGCGCACAGAGTGGTGCCGCGAGCAAGGCCCGTGGAACTTCCTGCCAGCCCGGGGCATGGCGCAGGGAGTCATTCTCATCCCACACAGGACACCTCGCCGCCCACCTACTCTGGGCAGATACCTGGTTGCTGAGTGTGCATCCTGCAGAAGGACGGGGAGGCTGAGGGCCAGCAGGATAGAGGGAGTGCTGATGAAGCGGCCAGGTGCTCAAAGATTGAGAGGGGCTAAGTGCCGCCGCCTTCGCAAAGGCAAGGATGTACAGGTGCCAGTGACCGCACTTTTAAGAAAACTCTCATGCGACGCCAACTGTAGGCCATTTTAAACCACAAATATCTAAACCACAAAACCAAAGCTGGCCCCCCATTTTTAAAAAAATGAAATGAGGCTTATTTTAATCTACCAGACGTTGCACTCATTTGTCAATGGTATTCACTTACACCTGATGCTAGTGACGTGATTTTCAAACAGGACTCATCCTAGAATGCTGCAGTTGTACCTTCCAACGACAGGCTGTGTGTCAACACTTTTCAATTACTGTGTCCAAAGGTTTCAAGGTGCCTGGGCACATAAATAAATAATTAGGGCTTTCAGCAGATGCTTTCAGGAGTCCTTATTTCCATTGCTCTTTTATTTTGTATTAAATCTCCATCTATCACTGGACAAAGGAGTTAGGATCCAACTGCAAAGTCAGAGGTAAGAGTCCCCAGAAGACTGTCCTTGTTTTAGACACGAGCTGCAAGGGTGGGAGTCCACAGGACCACCCTCACTTCAGACCAGCTGACAATAAATCTGGGGGGGACCCCAAGGACTCCCTCAGGCTCAACAGTTCGGTAGAACAGCTCACAGAACACAGGAAAGTGCTATATTTACCATTACAGCTTTATCATAGCAAAAGGATGGAAATCAGAACCGGCCAGAGGAAGAAAGGCATAGCAAGATGAAGCCTGGGAGCAGTGCAGGAAGTGTCAGCTGTCTTCAGGGTCTGGGAGTGTCGCGGCATGAAGCTTCAGCCGACTTTAGGGACAGGTTAACGTCCTGGCACATCAACGTGTGACAATACTGAGAGCAGTGCCGACAGGGGAAGCTCACTGAGCTCCAGGGCCCAGATCTTACTGGGGTTTCCCTGAGAAGGCATGACGGAATCTAGGAGGTCGGATTCGATCTCCAGCCCCCCCTCTCCTTACTGGAGGTAGGGTTGATGTGACATGGCTCAAAGCCCCAAGCCCCTAATCACATGGTCTGTGCTTCTGGACTGGGCTACCCTGAGTCATCACAGTAGCATAAACCATCAAGAGGCCCACCGGGAAAAGCAAAGACATGCCAATCACTCAGGAAGCTTGCAAAGGTTACCTCCCAGGGCAAAGGCAAGAACTCTGAGCTGAAGACAAATTCTTTATTACACACCCTGCAAAGTAACAGAGAACAAGTGACATTGAAATCATAGTAATTTAAAAAGGAAAGAACTGGAGTGAAGAGCAAGAAATCAATCAGAAGGAGAAGAGAACCCAAATAATCCCCCAAACACAGCTTTTTCAGGGAAAGAAAGGAAGAACAAAGATGTGGTTAGAGACAAATGATGACTGCTCTCCCATGATTATATCCAGTTTGTTTCACTAAGGTTCCAAATAAAACCACACTATGAGAACAACCAGTGTGGGAGGAAGGGCGCCCGGCTTGCCACAGTAGCAAACGGTGCAGCAAGAAGTGATACCGCCTCTGCCCACTGGGCCTAGATAAGGTGACCACGCCTGACTAGGCCTTTGCTGCTAACGGCTGGCCGGTGCTGCCCTCCCCCTTTTTATCTCCCGCCTAGCCCAACATCCGGCCAGCTCTCACTCCCCCTTTCCCCTCCCCTATTCCAAACCTCTCCGCCAGCCCTCTGCCTAGCAACCACTTACAATCACCTATCAGGAAGCAGTACCCGCCCGCACCTATCAAATCCCTCCACGCAGTCCCTAACCCTATAAAGCTATGTCCCCTTCCGCAATAAACCGGACTTGCGTACCAGACCTGGTCTCCGCGGCATTCTTTCTCCCCTCGCCGCGCGTCCTCCACGCCTGAGAGCCCCTCTGAGGCTGTCTGCCGCAGCCTCAGACGCCTTTGCAGCCAGCTGACCCCTCCAAACCCCCCCGTCAGCGTCGGGGTGCAAGCCGCCCCAGCCGCAACTGGCGCCCAACGTGGGGCTCGAACCCACGATCCTGGGATTAAGAGTCCCATGCTCTACCGACTGAGCTAGCCGGGCGCCCTTCCTCCCACAAACCAGCAAGATGGCGGCGGAGTAAGGAGCTCCTGGAGTCAGCTCCTGCTACAGGGCAGTTAGCAAACACCCCGAGCTCTCTGGAGCCAGCTGAAGCACCTGTTTGGGGGCTCCAGGAGGCCAGAAAAACATCCTGCAACATCCTTGAAGGAGTGGAAGGAGGAGATGCCCGTCTGCAGAGAAGACACGTAAGTAGAAGCTCCACGGCCCAGAGGCCAGTGCCATCCTCCACTGGAGGCACAAGCCGCCTCAGGAGCTGTTCTGCGGCTGGAATCGAAAGCTCCACTTCCCCAAAACGGGGGAGGAAGAGACGGTTGGGCACCAATTTCAGCTATGATGAGGAAATTCAGCAGGCTATATTATAATCTTGAGAACAGCTAAGGTTTGAGCCTGTCCAAGTCAGAAAGAGGCCAAGAGCTGCCATCTTAACCCCACGCCTGGCACGAGGGGCAGCAGGGTAGACTGAGGATCCTGGTGCTTGTGGAGACCAGCTTCTTCCCATCCAGATCAGACTGCAGGTCTAGCCTAGGCCCCAGTGCCACCTCCAGGAGGAAGCTGCGGGGACCTGCGCCAGCCTCTCCGGGAAATTACCGGCCAAGCCGTGGAGGCTGGTGATTGTCCTGCTCTGGCAGCATGAGCCGCCCCAGGAGCTGTTTTGTGGCTGGAATTGGAAGCTCCATTTCCCAGAAACAGGGGAGGAGGAGACGGTTGGCTGCCTATTTCGGCTATGGATTGGGAGACTTGGCTGCTAAGAGATAACCCTCGGAACAGCTGGGATGTGAACCAGCCCAAGTCAGAAAGAGGCCAGTGGCCACCATTCTGACTCCACCCCCAGCCTGAGGGGCAGCCAGGCTGACTGATACTCTCAGGGTCGGCAGGTACCAGTTTCCTTCCCGCAGATCAGCCTGCAGCCTGCCTAGGCTTCAGCCCCGCCTCTGGCAGGGAGGAGGCCCGGGAGCCCTGCACCAGCCTATACAGATAACTGCAGAGAACTTTGGCTGGCATTGACTGAAAATCAGAAGTCTACCAGGGCAACTGCGGTCATCTTGGACCCGCACTGCATAGACTGCTGCCCACACCTGCAGCTCCACCCCTGCCCCAGTCAGGGAAGAAAAGGATGTGAAGAATCATCAGTCTCTCTGGGCAACTACAGCATAGGCCTGCACATGGATTATTCCACATAGCTGTGACTCTGTCCCTACCCCTGGCAAAGGAGAAAGCTGGAAGAAGCTTCACTGGTCCCTGGTGCAATGAGGGCAGCTTGAGCCTCCACAGCTTACAGCACCAACTACATGCTTGCCTCCTACTGCACAACCAGCAAGGGAGAAACGATAGGAAGCCCTAAACTAGAGAGAAAAACTGCACCCAGAAATAAATACTCTAGTAAGCCAGATGTGAAGATACCAACAAAAAATTACAATCCACACCAAGAAAGAGGAAGCTATGGCCCAGTTAAAGGAACAAGATAAGCCTCCAGATGACATTAAGGAGTTGAGACACCTAATTATAGATGTTCAAACAGATCTTAATAAATTCAATGAGACGGCTAAAGAGACTAAAGTTATTAAGAAGACATTGGATGAGCACAAAGAAGAATTTGAAAGCATACATAGAAAAATAACAGATCTTATGGGAATGAAAGGTACAATCAATGCAATTTAAAAAACATTGGAATCATATAATAGCAGATTTAAGAAGGCAGGGGAAAGGATTGGTGAGCTTGAAGAAATGGCCTCTAAAAGTGAACATACAAAAGCAGTGATGAAGAAAAGAATGGAAAAAATTGAACAGGGTCTCAGGGAACTAAATGACAGCAAAAGGTGTGCAAACATGAGTGTCATGGGTGTCCCAGGAGAAGAGAAGGGAACAGGGACAGAAGGGATATTTAAAGAAATAATGGTAGAAAATTTCCCAACCCTATTGAAGGACATAGATATTCCTGTCCAAGAGGCACAATGTACTCCCATCCGAAAAATTCCAAATAGATCAACTCCAAGACACATACTCATCAGAATGTCAAAGGCCAAAGACAAAGAGAGAATTCTGAGAGCAGCAAGAGAAAAGCAATGCGTAACATATAAGGGATATCCAATAAGATTAAGTGCTGATGTCTCACCAGAAACCATGAAGGCAAGAAGACAGTGGTCTGATATATTTAAGATACAAGAAAAAAACTTCCAGCCAAGAATCTTATATCCAGCAAGGCAGTCCTTCAAAAATGAGGGTGAAATTAGAATATTCACAGTTAAACAGAAACTGAGAGAATTTCTAAGCAAGAGACCAGAATTTCAGGAAATACTAAAGGGTGTGTTAGAGCCTGAAAAGAAAAGATAGGAAAGAGGGCCTGGAAGAGAGTATAGAAATGAAGATTATATCAATAAAAGTAACTGAAAGTGTCAAAAGAGCAGCGAAAATAAAATATGACAGATAAAACTCAAATAGGAATAAACTTAACCAATGATGTAAAGCACTTGTATTCAGAAACTGCAACTCCATGTTAAAAACAAATCAAAAAAGCCCTAAATAACTAGAAGAACATTCCATGCTCATGGATTGGAAGACTAAATATCATTAAGATGTCAGTTCTACTCAAATTGATGACGGATTTAATGCAATCCCGATAAAAATTCCACCAGCATTAAAGAAAAAATTGAAAACACGATCATTAAATTTATTTGGAAGGGTAAGGAGTCTTGAATAGCCAGAAACATCAGAAAAAGGAAAAGTGAACCCTCACCATAGTGGTAAAAACAGCAAGGTACTGGCCTATAGACAGATACAATAGACCAATGGAACCAAATTTATGGTTCAGAAACAGACCCTCACAGGTACGGTCAAGTGATTTTTGACTAGCCTGTCCGACTCACACAGCTCGGGCAGAACAATCCAGTCAACAAATGGTGCTGAAAGAATTGGACATTCCATAGCTGAAAGAAGGAAAGAGGACCCCTATCTCACACCTTATCCAAAAATTAACTCAAAATGGATCAAAAAACTAAAAAAAAACAAAACAAAACACCAAGAACCATAAAACTTCTAGAAGAAATTACTGGAAAATATCTTCAAGACCTGGTGGTAGGCGGATTCTTAAAGGAAATAAGAGGAGGACTGAGTGGACTACTGATGTTTAATGTATGCAGAAGTTTTAATTAGCTTTACTGTGAAATTGTGGAAACGTATAGAGTGGATGGTAACACACAGTGAGGAACAGCTAGTTTATAAATGGGGATGTGACTGAAAATGGTAGTCTAGTTATGTAAATGCCAACTGACAGAATGGCTGAGAATAATCTAGGAACTGGATAGCACAGTAAACCAAGAGGTGGGTGAGAATTGTCATTGATGGTATAGATCCAAGACTGTTTTGTGTTTTGTGTACCACAAATGTATATCACTCCTGCAGGGTGTTGGGAATATGGGGAAGCATGGGAAAAATACAGCTGGAGTGACCTATAGACTGTGGCTAGTAGTAATAATATTCTTGCATCTATGCAAAAGATGTACTGTATTGATATTGACGCAGTATGGAAAAAGTGAGCCAAATGTATGCTATGGACATGGCAATAACCAGATGATATTATTTTATCGGTAGCAAATGACTCACCACATTGTGGTGTGTTGATGAAGGGATGTTGTTTGGGAATTCTGCACATGTGCATAATTGTTTTATAAGTTTACAACTTCTGTCATAAAAAATACATTTAAAAAATAATAATAGGGTGGGTTTGGGGGAAAAAAGACCAAATGTAAGAAAAGAACTATGATTAGTATTAAGATTTTGACAGTGTTCTTTCATAGTTTGCAACAAACATTTCATGAAACTACACGGTGCTGGAGGGTTATGTATGGGACCCCTGTATGACATTACGCGTGTTTGCTTTGTAAGTTCACAACCTTTACTACATACTTAATTGTTTATGTATGTTCATATATAAATGATATTAGGATAATAATAATTGGATTGGTTAGGGGAAAAATACTTTGGTTTAGTAGTGATATTTTGACAATGTTCTTTTATCATTAGTTAAAAAGGTTTAAAAACAATGCAAGTTATTGGTGGTAGGGTGAGATGTTATATATGTTTGTTTGATGTTATATGTTTAAGTTCACAACTAGTATACATTTATTGCTTATGTATGATGATATATTTCGATTTAAAAAGTTCAAAAAAAAACACAACACTATGAGGATAAGGAAGCTAGAAGAAAGTAAGGAAAGGACATTTTATACCTGCACTGGCAAAATCACCTGACTATTTTAGTCTCACCGCCTGTTTGACCAAACTCCCACTGGTCTGCAGTTTAAATCTCACTCACTTCTCAATTCAGCAACAGGAGCAGCTGTGGTTGACAACTACCCTCTGAGTATAAGAACAAACTCAAAGTTGACATAATTTGGGTCTGTTAGAAAGCAGAACTCAAGAGGACTGACTTTACCAACTTCAGTCCACAGCTGAATGCTTTTTTATTACTGTCAAATTATCTCCAACCTACAAGGTAGTCTATTATTGCCTGCCCCCGACCCCACCTGCATCTTATTCCCAATCTTTCTGGACCTTTATTGGGAACATCGTTGTCTCATGCTGGTTGTATAGGCGTCATCTTTTCAGTTTCCGGAAAGGAAACAAACTCATTGATTACACTGTAGCCAGGAAGATAAAATCAAGGTCCCTCCCCTGTGGGCTCATGACTTGGGCTGATTCCTTCACAGATGTGAAAGCGAACTTCAACTTTACCTAACAAGGCGAAACGAAACCTAAACGTTGTGTTGTGAGTTCGCAGTGGAGTCAGGGCAGACAGAATGGGGAGCAGCTACCACAGAGTCCCCCAACCTCCAGAAAGAGACCTCAATGCACACAATGGGGAGAGGGGGCATCTTTAAAAGGAGGAGCAAGCAATGATCTCACTGTAACTTGGGAGCTCTCTGCAGCTTGTGAGCCGGAATGACCCACGCAGGGAGGGAGCGAAAGACCCTTTATTCTGTTCTACCCCCCTGAGCCAAAAGACGCTTCCTAACAGGATGTGATGGAACCAACCGAGGCAGAAAAGTCTACCGTCCCTCCACTTTCACACCTCACATATTCCCTGCCGGGTCAAACGAGGGTGTAGGGAGGTTCTTCAGAAAATTAGTCTAGGGCTAGAAATGGGAAAGTTCTATTTTTGTCACCAGTTGTAAGGATCCTCCTGTGTTTTGAAGAAATTAGCCTAAGTGAAGTTATCAAAGCAATGGCAGTGGACTAGATTCTGACCACAGACTAGGCACAATGGTGAACTGGCCAAGTCAACCAGTAATTGTCTGGGTGCTGGGCTCAGAATACCACCAAGTCTCTACTTCTGGGAGCTTAGGATGCAGCAAGAAGGAACTTTGAACAGTCTTGAGGCAGATAGAGTGTAAGAAGAAAGCTACTGGACTGTGACAGGGACAGAACAGGCCTTTTACCACTATGCCAAGGTGAAGTAGAAGCCATGTGTCACTCATTAAAATACTGCAATCTGGATGTTGCCATATAGACATGGTAAGTTAAAATCAATACCACAAATATTTCCCATGCAGAGACATTTTTTTCTGATTTTAAAGAATTTTAAAATAAGCTTCCTTAACTTTCTTTGCTAAAGGTGTCAGCTTACATAATTACTGCATCACACACTTGGAAAACACATTTTATATACCCTAGAAGCTACCTAATTTATCTAGCTTGACAACATCCATCCTCAGCTGGGGCTGTCCACCCTCAGCCAGGCCTGTCCACCACGGCTGTTCTCAGAAACAGCAAACATCCTGGGTTGCTTCCCAAAAGCTCTAGGCCTGGACTGTCCAAGGCACAGCCACTCGCTACATGTAGCTACTGAGGACTTGAAATGTAGCTAGTTCAAGCCAAGGGCTGTGAGTGTAAAAGACTCAGATTTGGAAGCCTTGGACTCACAGGCCAATACAAAGCATCAATATGATTCCTTATATTTATTACAAATTGAATAACAATATTGTAAATACCTTAGGTTAGATAAAACACATCACCCAACTTTGTTTTTTTGCTTAATCAATCAATCAGAAAATTTTGTGACTTGGTTATATTTCTATTAGATAGCTCCACTCTAGACAATAAACTTTATCCTTCAAAGAGACCAGACTCATTCTTTGTGCTAATTTTCCCAGCGCCTACCCCAGCTAATTACGTACCACGTAATGTTCCCCATCCATGTGTTCAAATCTTGCTTCATCTTGTCCTAGTTCCTAAGTAATCTTAGTCCCCACACCTCACCCCACTTCTCTTTCTCTGTATTCCATTGGAGAAGCAAAATAACCTAAATCATAGCTGTTATCTTCTGACAAGAAAAACAGAATCCAAGTGTCTTTTTTCGATTGAAAGGACAACTAATGGCTTCAAACATTTCAAAAGCACTGGAAAATGCCCTGGTGTTCTCCTCTACATTTCCACAAAAATCTCCATTTACTTCCTCATTCTCTGATTAAACAAGCTCCTCTTGTAATATATGAATTCTGACAAACAATTTGTTTTCAATTTTACACCCTGAGAGTACTGTGGCTACACTAACAAAGAGAACTTCCTGGGGAAACCCATTTAAAATTCCAAAGACCACACCTACTGCAAAAGAAATCATTATAAATTGATGATTTACTGTTATGCAAACAACAGGTATGTTGGAATGAGGTGCCACAAAATTGGAGCAGGCCTGATTTGGTAGATTAAATGGGATAAATTCGTACATTTTGGAAAGCTATTCTGTATACAAGATATTTTGTAAAAGCATAGAATAAGTACGGGCAAATTTTTGAAAAAGCTCTGCGTGCCTTGCCACCTCAAAGAAGAGTTAGGGCAGGAAAGGATAAAATGGAGAGAAAAGGAGAAAAAAATAGCTAAGTCTTTTCTGAAATGGCGATTATTTCTGACTCTGACCAGTTCAAACTCTGGGGTAATAGTGCAACTTGCCTTAACTAGCAAAGAAGAGGACCTTGGCTGGTAACTACCCATGAAGCAGGGCCACCAAAGCCACATTTTTCACTTCAAGGAATGGCTGTGTGTGAATCTACAGTCAAAATGAAGTATCGAGCTCATTTAGAAGTTTAATAAATTTAATTGGAATGAGATACTCTGCTTGTTTTAAAATTCATGAGACTCCCACAACAGGTACGCTGGACTGCTCATTAGAGGGTAAGGAATTGATGGAACAATTTAAGTCCCTGACCACCTGGGTAAGAAAACTCACATCTACAAAGTACACCACTTCCAAATTCCTGAAGCTTTGTGAAACTGAGTCATTTCAAATTTGGTAGCTGCATACACTGTGCTTTCCAATCACTACAGAGGGATTATTTGCTTTCCCCTTGGAATCCCTGAAATTATATCTCTGGGTCCATAGAACCAAGAGACTGTTTTTTGTGTGCCTTATACATACATCTCTCTCTATAAATCTCCTTCCTGTGGAATCACACAGGCATACCATTCGCCAGAACAAGGACATACCCACGATTTAAGACGAGTGCACCATTTCTATTTAGAATCAGATCCACGTGGGATCATTTCTCAGCCGTGCTCCTTATTAGCTGTGTGATCCCGGACAAGAAACCAGTTCTCTGAGCTGCAGTGTTGTTTTTTTTCCTAATGAGCCGAAGGCAGACCGTTCCTCCTCCCCTGTAGAGCGCTAGGAGATAAGCCATCACCGAGGTCAATAAAGCACCCGGTCGGCAGTGCCCATCAAGTGTGCGGGCGCTTTTCGGACCTGTGGGATTTATTTCTGTTAAAGCTCTGGGCACCGCCTGGGTTCTAAAGGGGTCTGCTTTATTCTCCGAATGCCACCCTGCACGGGACACCCCTAGGGGGCTGTCAACCCCTCGGGGGGGGGGGGGGCAGAGAGGGGCGCCTGTCCGACTCGGCAGGCCGCGGGATCGAACACGGCCCCGGGCAGGGTGGGCCCCTGCTCTGGGCATCTCTCTGCGGCACCCGGGTCCGGCCGAGGCCCGCGGCCGCTCCAAGCCAGACCCCCCCGGGGCCGGGGGTGCGCGCCGGGCGCGTGGCCGCGCGCGCGCGGTCGCATCCCCCGGCCGGGCCCGCGCCGCGCCCCCGCGGTGACCCCCGCCGCGTCCTCGGGCGCCGCCACATGTCGCCTGGGGGGGCCGGGTGGAGAGCGGCCGCCGCGCAGGACGACGCGGCCGCGGGGCTTCTCCCCGCCCCCCCCCGCGGAGCAGGTACCCTCCGCGGGCTCGGCCGTGTGGGGAAACTGAGGCAGGGCAGGCGACCCGCGCAGCTGGAGGGTGAAGGAGCGGGGGGGGGGGGGGGAGACTTGCGCGGGTCCAAGCCTCCGCGCCCCCCCAGACCCTCCCCCGGCCAGGCCGCGGGAAGAGGGTGGCGGGGGGGTGGGGGTGGAAACGCCCTCGCCGCGCGCCCGCATTCTGGGAAGGAACCGCGGGCGCCGGCCGCCGCCCGACTTCGTGACCGGCTCGGGGGTGGGGGGGAGCGCCGGGTCCCGTCCCCCAGGCGCGCCCCTCCCCGCCCCACCTCCCCGGAGAGCCCGCGGGACGTGGCCGCGCCGCTACCCACCCAGAAGGAGGCCGTCCATGTCAAAGATGAGGTGGGTGACGGGTCGCGGGAAGGCCAAGGGCGCCGCCATGCTGCCGCCGCCCGGGCCGAGTGGGGGCGGGGAGAGGCGCGCCCGCCCGCCCGGGTCGTACCGCGCACGCGCGCCCCGGCCGGCACGCCGCGCACGCGCACCCGGGGCGAGCCGCGCCGCCGCGGTGGGGCCGAGATGGGGCGCGGGCGGGCGCGACACGGTCCGTCGCCGCGCACAGCTGAGCGACTCGGCTGGGGACAAGCTCGCGGCTTGAACTTTAGAAAGGACTTGAAGTCAGGAAGCGGCGGCTGTGAGCCCCAAGTCCCGGCCGAATCCCGGCCGCGCGATCCTAGGCTGGTGTCCCGTGGGTGTGGCCCGCCCGCCTCGCTGGGGGTCCTGCCCCGGGCGGCGGGCGCATGCGCAGGTGGCGCCCAGGTACAGCTTCGGCATCCCTGAGCATCTCCGGCCGGCGCGTTCTCCCCAAGCGAAGCCCCGGCCCACATATTTTTTTAAAATTACTTTTATTTATATTTTAATGAAAGTTAATAGATCACAGGGAATGTTACCTTAAAAAACAAAACAAACATAAGAGGTTCTCATATAACCCACTCCCCACCCCCCACCCCATCATTTTTGTAAATTGTATTTTTTTGAAGATATATTTATCACAAAAAAATGTTACATTAAAAAATAGGGGGGTATATAGAGACCTCATATTTTTTAATGTAACATTAAAAATAATTTAAAAAGATAAAAAAAATAAAAAATAATATCTGCATACAGGACTGGGTACCTCATTTGCACGGCCCAATACAAAATTAAAACTCAGGGCCCTTTGTCCAAGAAGTATTAAAAATAATGCTCTCTGACATTAGAACAGGACTCTTCTAAACACAAGTCCTGAACAACTCCACAGTTCACATACCCATGAAGTTGGCCCTATCTATCTATTTTTTCTGGTCAAAATTCTCAGATTGGAAATAATAAGTGAGTAAATAAATGATCGAAGTTTCAAGAAAAAAATATGAGGTTCCTGTATCCCCCCCCCCCCCGGCCCACTCCTCCCACACCAACAACCTCCCCCATCATTGTGGCACACTCATCGCACTCGGTGAACACATTCTGGAGCACTGCTGCACTACATAGATAATTGTTACCCTGTAGTTCGCACTCTCCCCCAGTCCATTCAGTGGGTTATGGCAGGATATATAAAGTCCAGCATCTGACCCTGCAATATCATTCAGGACAACTCCAAGTTCCAAAAATGGCCCCACGTGACATCTCTTCTTCCCTCTCCCTGCCCTCAGCAACTACTGTGGCCACTTTCTCCACCTCCATGCTACAATTTCTTCTATTACTCATCACAATGGTTTTATAGTAGAATATCAGTAAGTCCACTCTAGTCCATATTTTATTCCTCCATTCTGTGGAATCTAAGCCCCCTCTTGATCTAGAGGTGGACAGGACATCACTGGCCCACCTCTGATAGCACGGAGACACAGGAGGCATGCTCACATTCAGTCGTAGTACTAACCTGTTGCTTCTGCTTTCCCAGGTCACAACTGTCACTGGCAGCTCTCAGCTTTTTTTTTTTCCCCCTCTCTTCTGTCCTTTCGGAGTGCATCCTGAAAAGCATTTTTTTCCCCACTATTCTCAGAAATATCTTTTTGTCCCCACTTCTGGAGTTTGTTTCCATTGCAAATGCACATTTAAGGAAAAAGACACCCCTTTCCAGAAATCAGACATTTGCAGAAACCTTTCAATGTGAGGGTGTATTGGTGGTTAAGAGCCTAGATTTTGCAGATGTCTGGGTTCCTACAAGGCCACTGACCACTTACCAACTGTGATAGACTGTGGATCTCTGTGCCTCAGTTTCCTCTTTACGGGATCAAATCCACAAACACTGAGGTGTTTGCAGTATGCCATCCTCACCAGCTAGAGTCTTTCCTTTCTCATTCCTGATTTATTTCTCCTCTCGGAAAACGAGAAACTTATTTTTTTTTTTCTCTGTTGTACCAACATTATATTTTTCAGTAGGTCAGAAGAGAATTTGAAAGGAAAACTGCCCCAGTGCTAGGATTATGAATTCGGAAGGACAGTGATACCCCACAAGCTGTGATTGATTGCTTTGTCCAGAGTTATGACTTTGACGGAGCTTATGGACTTGCCTGGGTTTTGAAGACTTCCCAAATAAGCAAATTCATAGAAGTAGGTGAAGGAATCAGACTTCTTGGGACTGAAGTTTCTTGGGGAAGGCCATGCTTTATCTGCTGCAGATCTGGGCATGGCTCTTGGGAAAGAAGCCAGCTGATTCATTTCTTAGGCAGCACTGTGCTGGCAGAGAGTCCCCACCCCTAAACCGGGGATGAAATGGCAACGTCTAATGACATTGACAGAAAAGGAGCATTGGAAAGCCTTTGTGGGCTTCACTCTCCATGTGTGTGAAGGCGTGGTTCAAATTTTTAATAAAATTTTATTGAAGTATATCATTCATACGTGAGCATGCAAAAATAATAAATATATAGTAAAAGTTGTGAATTTATAAAACACACATATCATCATGCAAGTCTTTGTACATCTCCCCACCGCCAATACGGTTGTTGTGAAACATTTGTTACAAATATGAAAGAGCATCGTGGAAATATTACGACTATCGCCCATATCTTACATTTGGTATATTTTTCCCCAACTCAGCCAATTATTAGCACCCTATATTAGTATTATGTATTTGTTATCATTCAGGATAAAAGGTTTTCATATTATTAGTCTGTCATCCACCACTGGCCCCCCATGTTATACAATCCGTTCAGAGTGCACCCTCAGTGGCTCTCAATTTCATCACTGACTTGTGCTGTCACCACTTGAGTCAATTTTAGAATGTTATCATTACTCCAAAAGGAAAAATCCCATACGCCTTCATACCCCTCTATTGTCCCTTAGGACTGAAAAGTATTTTTTTGCCTTTGCTGCTGCAAAATATTACATTCTGTTAACTATCATACGTAAGGTATAGTAGTTGTAATTTTCCCATGTACCACCATATTCTTAGCGCTTTGTAAAAGAAGAGTCTTCTTATATTTATACTATTAACCACAGTCTTTACCACTGAAATCACGGTATTATACAGTCCCTCGATTATCCTCTAGGTGTCTTTCAATTAACATTAATCTCCCTAAACTATGCCTTTTGGCCACAATCACATTTATAATTCAGCAGTGTTAGCTATATTCATTTTAATGTTTTGCTCTCAACTTTATTCATTTCCACACTTTTACAATTAACCTTATTAATGATACTACATATATTAAGCATCATTTTTCATTCTCAACCCAGCTTCTGTTTCCTAGGAGCCTATGCTAGGTTATACTAGAGCTTACCTCCATGAGTTTACTCATTGTATTTAGGTCATATTACTGAGGCCATACAATATTTGTTCTTTTGTGTCTGGCTTATTTCACTCAATAGCCTCTAGATTCATCCGTGTTGTCATATGCATCCCAATTTCATTTCTACTTACAAATGAAGAGTATTCCATCGAATGTATATACCACATTTTGTTTATCCATTCATCGGTTGATGGACACTTGGGTTGTTTCCATATTTTAGCAGCTGTGAGTAATGCTGCTGTGAGCATTGGTGTGCCCATGTCAGTTTGCATCCTTGCTTTCAGTTCTTCTGAATATATTCCTAGTAATGGGATTGCTGGATCCTATAGCAGTTCTATATTCAGCTCCTTGAGGTCCTGCCAAACTGTCTTCCGCAGAGGCAGCACCATTCTAAAATCCCACCAACACCGAAAGAGTGTTCCTATTTCTCCACATCTTCTCCAGCACTTGTAGTTTTTCTGGGTTTTTAAAAATGACCATCCTATAAGGTGAGAAATGGTGTCTCATTGCAGTTTTGATCTGCATTTCCCTAATCGCTAGTCATGTTGAACATTTTTTGGCCATTTGTATTTCCTCTTTGGAGAAATGTCTGTTCAAGTCTTTTGCCCATTTTTAAATTGGGCTGCTTGTCCTTTTACCCTTGAGTTGTATGATCTCTTTATGTGGCAGGGTTATCAAACCTTATTGGATATGTGGTTTCCAAATATTTTTTCCCATTGAGTAGGCTGCCTTTTTACCAAATTATTATTTTTTAAAGTCTTATATTCCATGCTTTACATAAACACATCTGTTGTATAAAATGGAAGGCACCTCTTCACTGGAAAAAAAAAAAAAAAGGATGTTTTAATGCTTCTTTGTCACCAAATTGGAAAAATCAGAAAATGTGTCCTATTGAAGTAGTTTGTGCACAAGTAACTAGTTGCCCTTTGAAGCTTTTCATAATTCTCCCAACAGCCAAAAATGGACAGTTTCTATGAAGAAGGAGGATGCATTTCCTTCCCTGAATTACAATTTATATTTGGAAATTGTGTTTTCCTTGTGGGACAATAGCTTCCATTTTCTGATAGCTTTAAAGAACAATAGAGAAAATCCAGTAAGCTGTAATACAGTGTGGTGTCAAAAGCACATTGGCAACTGATGGAACAAATAAAAAGATTATCCTTTCTCACACAATATATAAACTTAAATCTTGCATTTAATGCAGAAAAAAATACCATTCTTTATAGAGTCTTATTTCAGATTTCTTATTTTGCTGCTTTGGTTCATCTCTCTGCAGAGTCCACATTTTGTTTGCCTGTGTGTGTATGTCATCTCTTGTATTTGGAAAGCCACTTAGAAGCTCGGCTGTCTGTGGAGGTAATCCCAGCCCTGGGGTCTGCTTCGGGGCTCTGGTTTCCTTCTCTAACTCCTACCTGGTCCAACAGACAATGGCATTCCTCCTTCTTACATTTCCACAGCTCCAGAGCTGCCAGGACTCCCAGCACACAATGTGAAAGGGTGGCATTGGGTCAGGGACTGAGCAACACTGGAGGCTACTGCTGGCTAGACTCCTCAGACTTTCCTGGGAGTCTAGCGATTCCAGTGTCCTCTTCCCACTGGCCTGTGAACCATTGGTCAGCACTCCCTTAGCAGGGCAACTTACCAGGGGTGTCTTAAGACATTATGGGGGAGTGGATGTAGCTCAGTGGTTGTACACCTGCTGCCCACGTACAAGATCATGGGTTCAATCACCAGTACCTCCTTAAAAAAAAAAAGACATTATGGGGGGCGCAGGATGGGGAAATGTATTGAAGATCCCGAGATCTTGACTGAAACTCATCTATTTAGTAAGATCAAACTATGAAGAGCACACACTACTAAAAGCTTAAAATGCCCACATCTTGAGTGAGTCCTCCTGTTATTGGTCTGTCCGTTTCGGAGACTTGCCAATTCATCTTGCACATTGCAGATGAGGTACTCACTTTCTAAGGGGATATTTACTTTTTCCTTCCCCTTTCAGTGCTTTTTGGATTTTATACCCGGAAGTGCTTTAGTTACATCTCCTAAGTTCGAGTAACCAATGCATCCTGCTTTGCCTGGGACATTCTCACTTTGACCACTCAAAGTCCTGCAGCATGGAAACCTTGCCTGCGCTGCCACCTAAAGTAACGTGCAGTTAGAATCTGCTTGAACCAACATCCTCAGCCTCACAGAAACCCGTTAACAGGAGGAAACAAGCTCATCCTTGCACTGACAGCAACTGGAACCTGTGGCTGGGGAATCAGTCTTTCCTGTAGGCGATAATCCATGTATGATCTGAGGAATGGAAATGGCAGGATATTCCTCAAGCGCTCAAGCCTCAGCATCCACGGTTCATCAAATATGGAGCTCAGGGAGGTAGCTAGGTACCCAAACAAGTAATACCAGAATTGAGGTTTAGAACCTTCCAGAGGCCAGTTGCTTGCATAGAATTCCTAGTGTTCCACCTCAATGTGACTGACCATCGGGGCTGCAGGATTAGTTATTGTGGGGGGCTGTCCTGTGCATTGTAGGACCCTGAGCCTCCCTCGTCTCTACCCACCAGATGCCAGTAGCATATCGCTCCCTCCAGTTTGGGGCTTCCAAAGCAGTCCCCAGACATTGCCAGAGTCCCTGAGGGGAGCCATCCCATCGACAACCATGGCCCTACAGAAGCATAGGCATGTCCAACTCATTGGTTCATGGATTGGTTGGTAATATACAAATATGTAGTCACATAGATTATATATATGGTAATGTCAAAAGAAGCAAAGTCACCATGGGTATGTCCAATTCATTGGTTAATGGATTGGTTGGTAATATACAAATATGTGTTCACATAGATTACATATATGGTAATGTCAAAAGAAGCAAAGTCATCTTGGATATGTTCAACTCATTGGTTAATGGATTGGTTGGTAATATACGAATATGTAGCCACATAGATTACATATACGGTAATGTCAAAAGAAGCAAAGTCACCAACATCATCAAAGGCTGTAGGTTTACTGAAAGAACTGCTGGCACATGGAGAGCTCAGGTGGCGAGTGTTTCAAAATGGCAGCTGCCAGTGGCTTGTGGAGGCAATTAGGGGATTTTCAAGTGGGAAGTTATGACGGGTCGACAGTTGAGTTCGTCATGCCATAGGAGGGTCTTACATTGGTTGAGATAGTATGCTTGTCCATTTTTGTAGGCGATGCCTACCAAACCAAGACCAGCTAATCATAAAGCTGACTCAAATGGCAGCTCACCAGAAGTGCTGCACGTTCGCCGTCTGTACTCACCCTTGGTCAATCCCTGTCTTCTAAGATGTCCTCCCCATTCCTGGAACAGGAGTCCCTGTGGGCAACTCCCAGTGCAGACGGTGGTTTATTTTGTTGATACCCATGATCCCAGCAGCCAGGAGAGGTGGGCAAGCTAGGGCAAGAGCTCAGGGGTTCTGCCCTGCGTTCGGAAGCTCTTCCCAACCTCCCATGCCATGTCCAGGCATTCGTGGTGCAATCTTGGATTTGAGAGGGACAAAAGGACCGACAGCTGGTATACGGCTGAAAAGTAACATGACAAATGCGCTTTTATAACCTTTTCCCTGACAAAGACATGCTGCTTGGTGCTCAGATATGCATCCTTGCATGCCTGGGGAGCAAAAACAGTCTGACTAATGCCTCCTTGGTTTTAAGCCTCCAAAGGACTGCAGTCACTGTGCCTCAATGTCTGCGCTAGAAATCAACTCCCGTTGAGGACCGACATGCCTCCAGGGGCTTCTCAGCAGCCTCCCTTGGGGAAAGGCAGAGGGGGTGGGTGCAGGGTTCCTGCCTGCTGCTAGTGGCCGTCCAAGACTTGGAGGCCCAACCAACGGCGTGTGCGGCTTGGGAAACTTCGTGGGAAATTCCCCGAAGACCTGGCTTCCTGATGCTGCCTTCTTGGAAGCTGCTCTCCCCTGCTGGTCCCTTCCTGCTCCGAGCATTCAGACTTGATATAAAGGGCAGAATTCCTTCTCAGATGCCTTCAGAGCGGTCGAGGAGGTGATGTACAGGACCACGAGGCCACCCTTCCTTGCAGACATCAGCAGGCTCAGCTGCGGGAGTGCGCGGTCGACTTGCCCAAGGTGGCTGGGCCGCCTGGAGACCTAGAACCCACCTTCCCTCCCCCCGGGCGGTGTCCAGGCTCTTCTACAGGTTTCTCTGTGCCCTCCTTGGTTTCATTTCCCTACTTGTCGAGGTTCAGAGCCCATTCTGCCTTGATTACAAAGCTGTCACTGGTCCATCGTTGTAGGGCTGTCCAGAGAAACAGAGCTGGCAGGACGTGTGTGTGTGTATACATGTGTGTATACATGTGTGTTGATATAGAGATGATAGAGAGAAAGATGATAGATGATAGATGACAGATGATAGAGATAGATGATAGATGGTAGATAATGATAGATAGATGATAGATAATGATAGATTATAGATAATGATAGATGATAAATATGATAGATAGATGATAGAGATAGATGAGAGATGGTAGATGGTAGGTGGATAATGATAGATAATAGATGATAGAAAATAGATATGATAGATGATAGATGATAGATAATGATAGATAAAGATAATGATAGATGATAGATAACTGATAGATAATAGCTAGATGATAGATACAGATGATAGATGATAGAGAATGATAGATATAGATTTATAGTTCAATAGATGATAGATAATAGATGATAGATGATAGATAATGACAGATAATAGGTAATGATAGATACATGATAGATGATAGATAAATAATAGTGCTAGATGACAGATAATAGATAATGATAGATGGTAGATATAGATGATAGATGATAGATAATAGATGATAATGATAGATTGATATATTGATAGATAATAGATAATGATGATAGACAATGATAGATGATAAATATAGATAATGTAGATGATAATGATAGATAATGATATAGATTTATAGATCAATAGATGATAGATAATGATAGATAATAATGATAGATACATGATAGATGATAGATAATGATAGGTGATAGATGACAGATAATGATAGATGATAGGTGATAGAGATAGATGATAGATAATAATGATAGATGATAAATATAGATAATGTAGATGGTAATGATAGATATAGATTGATAGATTGATAGTTGATAGATGATTGATAAATAGATGATAATGATAGATAATGATAGGTAGGCTCTGAGCTATAGATGATAGATGATGATAGATAGATGACAGATAGATAATGATAGCGCAGGAGTCACTTATTATAGGAGTTGGTTCACATGACTGTGCGGATTGGCAAGTCTGAATTCCATAGAGCAAGCCTCAAGCTGGAAACTCTAATGAAGATGATATTGCATTCCCCAGGAGAAGCTGGCTGGCTGAAGTTGGGGCAGAAATTCTTCTTCCTGAATTTTGAAATCTTCAGTTCTGCCTTTTAATACTGCCACCTGATAGAATTGCTGAGGGCAGTCTCCTTCATTCCTTGTATATGCAATCCACTGTATATGCAATCACCTGACTACAGTTGAAATACCCTCACAGTAACAGTCCAGTGCTGGCTTGATGAAACTCTGGACACCTCTTTCTCATTGGCCTTTCACAGGCAGTACCAGGAGGCTGTCTTAGTTTTGCTGGGATGCTGTAACAACGTACCACAATCTGGGCGGCTTAAGACAAGAGAACTGTACGTCCCGGCAGTTCTGAAGGCCAGAAGTCTGTGGTCAAGTGGTCAGCAGGGCCGTACTCCCTCAGCCTGGAGGGAGAATCTCTCTGGCCCCTTCCAGCCTCTGGAGGTGGTTGGCAGGGCAGTGGTCTATGGCTTGTGGAAGCGTGACTCGGGTTTCTGCCTTAGGCTTTACAAGGCTTTCTCCCCTGTGTGTCTTCTCCTACCAGAAGGACACCAGGCATCCTGGGTTAAGGGCCAGCCACTCCAGCAGGACGTCTTAACTTACGTAATTCCATCAGCAGTGACCCTGTTTCCAAATCAGTTCACATTCTGCATCCTAGTGTTAGGACTTGACCAATCTTTTGAGGGACCCAGTTTACTCCTAAGAGACTTCAGTCCACTCCAGCCATGGGGACTCTCCAAAGAGAATGGCTTTGGGTCTTTCCAAGGGACTGGCTGAGCCCGAGGGTGGAGCTTTCCCTGATGAACCAAGAAACCAGCGCCTTCCGCCTTCTCTCTGCCCGGCTCACCCTCCGACTCTCATTGCGGATTTGCCTTCTTTCTCCTCCCCTGTAGCTGGTGTGGTCACGGGGGCTGGGGGTGGGGGCCTCTTGAGCAGAAGACGTCAGATTGGCCCCCACCTCCCCCAGTTTCCACCAAGCCCAGAGAGTTCTGGAAGGAAGCTTTGACCTTGGCTTCCATGGCTGAACGTACTGCACCTGGCGTTTCCCCCGGGGCGTGTGTTTCTGTTCGTTTGGGGCCCTGTTCTAATTTCTCTGTAGCATCACAGCCCACCTGGAGGACCTGCCTGCAGAAGGCAGGGCCAGCTTCTGCTGCCACGGGCAGCCCTGTCCCAGGAGCAGCAGTGTTCTGGGAATGCAGGCTCCCAGGCCCCACCCAGCCCTCCTGAAGCCGCTTCTTCCTGCCAGCCGGGTCCCCGGGGATCTGGGCCCCTGACCCTACTGGGGCATCACCTGGTTCTTCTAGTCCAGTCAATCCCGAAGTGGCAGGTTTTAGCGTATGTGTTCCCAGTTCCCTGGCATACCCGATGGGAGCAAATGGCCCGTTAAGCTGCTGCCCCGCAGAGCAGAGAGCCTTGTCTCCCCCTCCCCACGATGACCTGAGCCAGGAAGGCACCGTGGGTGGATCCCACCCCTCTAACATCACTCCTTTGCCTGCGGTCACAGACATTCTTCTTTTCCTTTTTTTCAGTAATAAACTTATTTTAGAGGTTTAGAATTACAGAAAAGTTATATGGGAATTCCCATATAACACACACACACTCATAACGTAGTCTGCCCCATTATTAACATCTTTCAGGAGTGCCATACATTTGTTACAAGTGAGGAACCAATACTGAAGCAAGTTACAAGTGAGGAACCAATACTGAAGCTGCTCACCAAGGTCTACAGTTTACATGATGGTTAACACTTTGTGCCGTGTAGTTCACAGGCTTTGACGAATGCCAATGTCACATGTCCATCATTGCAGGAGCATGCAGAATAATTTCGCTGCCCTAGAAATGCCAAGTGTTCCACCTATCCATCCCTCCCTCTCCCCTCTGAACCCCTGGCCGCCACTATCTTTATATCAGTGTTACAAGTTCTTCCCTTAACACAAGAAAATAACTGCAGAAACAGTAAAGCTCCTGTGGTCCTTGGTTACACACCCTCTTCGGTTTGCCCATTCTTCGACCTCACGGATTTGGGGTGGCGTCTGCTCTGACAGCTTCAGGCTAAGAGGGGACTTAGCTATTACTGGGCAGATGGAAGAAACTGTTTTGCTTGCAGTTGTGGATACTCCTTGCTTTTTTAAAGATTTATTTATTTATTTATTCCCCCCCCCCCCCAGTTGTCTGCTCTCTGTGTCCATTTGCTGTGTGTTCTTCTGTGTCCTCTTATATTCTTGTTAGGCGGCACTGGGAATCTGTGTCTCTTTTTGTTGCATCGTCTTGCTGCGTCAGCTCTCCCTGTGTGCGGCCCCACTCCTGGGCAGGCTGTGCATTTTTGTGCTGGACGGCTTTCCTTAGGGGGCAAGGGGGCTCCTTGCGCGTGGGGCTCCCCTATGCAGGGGATACCCCTGCGTGGCACGGCACTCCTTGCGCGCATCAGCACTGCGTGTGGGCCACATGGGTCAGGAGGCCCTGGGTTTGAACCCTGGACCTCTCATGTGGTAGGCAGATGCCCTATCCGTTGGGCCAAATCTGCTTCCCACTCCCTGCTTTTTTGGGACAGGACTTGTCCATCATCATCATTTTGTTGGTCGTCCAGGGCAAGCCCGGAGAACTGGAGAGTAGTTGGCTGCAACAATGCTGGGATTCAGGCTATAATCAGAATAGAAACAACCCAAGATTTACGTCCCCGAGAGCTATGTTTAAGGGGTATATTGAAAATTAGAGGTGCAAATAAAAGGAGTAGAAGGATCATGATTAGATGAATTCTAAATGAGAATAAGCATGTTACATCTGAGAAATAGATTTTATTTTTTAAATTTTTTAAAAAGATTTATTTTATTAATTTCTCTCTCCTTCCCCCACGTTGTCTGCTCTCTATGTCTGTTCGCTGTGTTTTTGTGTGCCCACTTGCATTATCAGGTGGCACTGGGAAACTGCGTCTCTTTTTTGTTGCGTCATCTTGCCCCATCAGTTCTCCATGTGTGCGGTGCCACTCCTGGGCAGGCTGAGCTTTTTTCACACAGGGCGGCTCTCCTTGTGGGGCGCACTCCTTGCGCATGCGGCACCCCTATGCGAGGGCACCCCTGCGTGGCACGGCACTCCTTGCGCACAGCAGAACTACATGTGGGCCAGCTCACCACATGGGTCAGGCCCTGGGTATCGAAACCTGGACCCTCCATATGGTAGGTGGATGCTCTATCAGTTGAGCCACATCCACTTCCCTGAGAAATAGATTTTTAATATATTCCAAATTAGAGCCCGCCAAGGGGGTCTTGGTTTTGTGAGGCTGTGTGCCTTACTCTGGGGTGCAAACATCCCTAGAGCACTGGGAGCACTCTTCTTTGAGACTTTGTCGACGGTGACGGTTGGTGAAATCTGCCGGACACTCTTCTCATTTTGTCCATGCAGCATTTCCCAAACTTGCTTAGTGGGGCCATGATCCATACTTTTAAAAAATGTGGCATCTGTTAACAGCCTCTTAAATTGGGTCCCTCAAAATACCAGGCTCCTGTTATACTGACTTTTCCTTCTTAAACTTTAGCCCCTGTCTTGACTCAAACATTGAGTAAGAATTTATGTTGTGAGCCAGGTACTGTGAAACCAAAATGTTTAAATAACATGGTGAATATCTTGTTAATACATAGGAAATCATAAATTTTCATAGGAATGAAAGTCTTGTTGAGGACTTCAAATATTTAATATTTTAAGAATCTAAGGGGAATGCTGTGTGTATTTATAAATATACCTATGTGTTTTATATGTAAAAATACATGTGTGCGTGTAAGTTTAAGAAACATAAGAGGAAATGTCTGTAGTATCTGAATATATTTAATTTACACGTGTATGTAAATATATACGTGTGTGAGTGCAGTTTTAAGAAACTTAGGAGGAAAGGTCTTTATATGTCAATTTTATTTAATATTCTTATATATACACCCGTTTTATATAGTTCATGTAAATATATATGTGGGTGGCTTTAAGAAACTTAGCAGGACAGGTATTTGTATCTAATTTCTGTAGTACGTGTACACACTCATATAGAATTGCACTGGTTGGAGAGTTTTAAAACAGGCTAAGTGAAGTAGATGGATCAGGCAGGTACAAAAATGTGTTTGTTCTTTTGCGGGCACTCTTCAATATGTCTGTCGGTTGCCGTTACACTAATGTATAAAGAATAATGTTTTAAAAGCATGTATTTCAACTCACTTTCCGAGGGCCATTTAAACTACTCGGCAAGAAATGGAGAGGCAATCGGTTTCCACGACTCCTTCCTCCTGGAGCAAACTACAGGGCCATTTAAAGCAAGGCAATTTGTGGGGAATTCGTTTTTGGTTGGCTAATAAAGCCATAACTCCCAACACCAGCATGCCATCTGTCATGGAGAAGGCCGTGGTTGGCCCTGCTAGTGTGTAGTGGGGGAATGCGTGGTCATTAAAAACCACAGGTGCCTACCCCAAAACCACTCTGAATTTCCCGCCTTCGTCCTTGGGTGGGTGGCCCCAGCTGTGTTCCATGGAGCTCCCCGGAAGCGTCCTGGGAGTGGCTCCTCACCTATTTGTGCTCTTGGAAACCAGGAAGGGTTCTAAGGCAGGGATAAGAGAGCTCCCGAGGTGCCTGGATGATCCTCGATTGTGCGGAGGTGGCACATGGCTGGGTTCAGAAGAGCTGATGCTCTTGGTTTCCTGGGGCTGCATCGCCATGTTGTGCAAACCGGTGGCCGAAAGCAAGAGGAACTTACCGCGCCCCAGTTCTGGAGGCTGTCATATGAACAACGCGAAGATGGAAGTCTGTGCGACGTGTTTAAGGGGTGCCCTGAAGATGAGAGGTTCAAGGGGAAAGGAGTAGAAGAGCTGGGAGTGAGTGTAGCGGCGCTACGTTAAGGAAATCCATGGTAGTATCTTCCCGGCCAGGACCTGCCAAGGGGATGTTGATCTCATGAAGCCGTGCACCTTGCCTCTGGGGTTGGGAAGTCAAAGCCAACTTGTCGGCAGGACCATGCATCCTGTCACATGGTGTGTTAGTCACCCAGAGGGGTGCTGATGCAAAATACCAGAAATCAGTCGGTTTTTGTAAAGGGTGTTTATTTGGGGTAGGAGCCTACAGAGACCAGGCCATAAAGCATAAGTTACTTCCCTCATCAGTCTATTTTCACGTGTTAGAGCAAGATGGCTGCCAACGTCTGCAAGGGTTCAGGCTTCCTGGGTTCCTCTCTTCCAGAGTCTTGCTTCTGTCTGGGTTCAGGGTTCCTCTCTTCCCAGGGCTTGCTTCTTCCTGGGCTCAGGGTCCCTCTCTTCCTAGGGCTGGCTTCTCTTTTCTCTGTGAGCTTACTTCCCGGGGCTCCAGCTCAAGGCTTCAGCATCAAACTCCAACATCAGAACTCCGACATCAGAAACCCTCAACTGTGTCCTTTGCCATGCCTTGTATCTGTGAGTCCCCACCCACCAAGGGACAGGGAATCAACATCCTACTGGCACAAGAGGTTTACTTGATTACTTAATCAAGTAAACCTCAGAATCCAATATAATCTAATATGCCCAGAGGAAAAGACCAGTTTGCAAACATAATCCAGTATTTCTTTTTGGAATTCATCAATGATATCAAACTGCTACACACAGAGAGCCCTTCCTTGCCCTCTGTGCCTTCTGAGGGCCCTGGTTTCCTTGGCTGCACCACTCCAGCCTCTGCGTCCCTCCAACGTGGCCTTCCTGTGAGCTTCCATCTTCAGATGGCATTCTCCTTGCATCTGCATCACATCCAAATTTCCTCTTCTTACTCAAAGATCCTGGTGCTGTTGCATCAGGTGCACCCTAATCCAGTCTGGCCTCATCTTAACCAGTTGCACCTTCCACAGTTCTGTTTCCAAGTAAGAGAAGGACTTGAGCATGTCTTTTGGGGGCACAGAGCTGAACTCGTAAGAGAGAGCCTGCCCCATGCATACACAGAGCCATGTGCAGTTTCCCCTGCGTCCTTGCTGATACGCAATGGGAAGCCTGCACAGTGGGTTCTGGGTCTTTCTGTATGACTCAGAGAAGAACCTTGATGCAGGTTCAGGGCCAGCCCGGTCCCCTGTGCGGGTGCCATGTTTCTCCGGTCCCAGTTGCCCGGTTGCATGGAGATCCTCGCTCCTTGGTTTGCAGCCTTGTCGCCCAGCCTGTGCTTATGCGGTGGAAGCCTGTTTGGTCTTGAGAATGAGTTCTGCTTGTCAACCCAGTGCCCTTGTCCTGCATCACGCCAGAGTTTTCCACGAACCATTGGCCTGTTGGACTCTTCCTCCACTGAGTCCCAAGTAAAACAGATCCCCATCTTAGTGAGAGCGTTCCACTGGGATTCAAGCTATTGGAAGGTGCTGCCACCTTTAACAATCTCCCCGTGCACCTACAAGGATTAATAAAACAAAGCCTCTGCTTTTCATGACCTCGAACATTGGGGTCTCTGTCGTTCTGTACAGTGAAGTCTTCTCACTTCTGTATTCTAGAAATTGTCCATAAAAGGGGCATCTATTTACATGCCAGGCATGCACCCTGGCCTGTCAGAATATATATATTTTTTAAGATTTATTTTATTTATTCCCCCACCACCACTGTCTGCTTTCTGTTTCTATTTGCTATGTGTTCTTCTGTGTCTGCTTGTCTTCTCTTTTCGGCAGCACGAGGAACCGATCCTGGGACCTTCCAGAGTGGGAGAGAGGCGCTCAATCTCTTGCTCCACCTCTGCTCCCTGATCTGCTGCAAGTCTTACTGTCTGTCCTCTGTGTCTCTTTCTGTAACATCACCTTGCTGCACCAGGCTTCCGCGCGGGCCAGCCTGCCTTCGCCAGGAGGCCCCGGGAATTGAACCCTGAACCTCCCATATGGTAGACAGGAGCCCAATCACTTGAGCTAGATCTACTTCCCAGCCTGAAAGGTATTTTTATGTCTGCTTTGCTGATGATTGAAGGGGCTAAGGACTTTTCCAAGTCGCAGGAAGTGCCAGGTGGTGAGTTGTTGATTTAGGGGGACCCAAGGACTCCCAGCTCCCAGAGAATGACTGTCACCCCCACAGCAGCATGCAAGCCCAGTCCCGATGCCCCGTTGCTCCCTTGAGGTTCAGTGGGCACTCGGCAGGCTGCTGACCCTGGAGAGAGTGAGCGCACGGTCGTGTGAAAGCAAGCTGGCTTCAGTGCTCACAGGACAGCAGCCCACAGAAGCAGCAGGGACTTACCTATCACGGAGGGTGCCCTGGAAGGCCTCTGCCCCTGAAGGGTGTGTGGCACGCATGACTCCACACGCCCCACTTCAAGAGGGGCAAGAAGAGCCCCGAGCCCCTGCGGTAGATCTCTCTTTATTTCTAGCTGCCCTGCACCTTGTGAAAGCTCTTTGTAGAACTTCCAGCCAAGCTCAGAGCTGGGGCCTTGTGCTTTTGTAAGGAACTGCCTGGAGCTAACTTGCAGAGGAGAAATGGTGAGTGTGCCCTAGATGCCCTGGCAGAGGTAGCAGTTGATTGGAGCAGGATGGAATTCACATCTGCCCACCTTTCAAGCTCCTAGATGCCCCAGCAGAGCTGGCAGGTGCTGGAGCAGGAAGGAATTCACATCCGCCCAACTCACAGGCTCCTAGATGCCCCAGCAGAGCTGGCAGGTGCTGGAGCAGGATGGAATTCACATCTGCCCACCTTTCAAGCTCCTAGATGCCCCAGCAGAGCTGGCAGGTGCTGGAGCAGAATGGAATTCACGTCCGCCCAACTTGCAGGCTCCTAGATGCCCCAGCAGAGCTGGCAGGTGCTGGAGCAGGATGGAATTCACATCTGCCCACCTTTCAAGCTCCTAGATGCCCCAGCAGAGCTGGCAGGTGCTGGAGAAGGAAGGAATTCACATCACCCCGGCTCACAGGCTCCTATAAGCCCCAGCAGAGCTGGCAGGTGCTGGAGCAGGAAGGAATTCACATCCGCCTGACTTCCAAGCGCATAGACGCCCCAGCAGAGCTGGCAGGTGCTGGAGCAGGATGGAATTCACATCCACCTGACTTGCAAGCTCCTAGATGCCCCAGCAGAGCTGGCAGGTGCTGGAGCAGGAAGGAATTCACATCCACCCGACTCGCAGGCTCCTAGATGCCCCAGCAGAGCTGGCAGGTGCTGGAGCAGGAAGGAATTCACATCCACCCGACTCACAGGCTCCTAGATGCCCCAGCAGAGCTGGCAGGTGCTAGAGCAGGATGGAATTCACATCTGCCCACCTTTCAAGCTCCTAGATGCCCCAGCAGAGCTGGCAGGTGCTGGAACAGAAAGGAATTCACATCCGCCTGACTCGCAGGCTCCTAGATGCCTCAGCAGAGCTGGCAGGTGCTGGAGCAGGAAGGAATTCACATCCACCCGACTCGCAGGCTCCTAGATGCCCCAGCAGAGCTGGCAGGTGCTGGGGCAGGATGGAATTCACATCTGCCCACCTTTCAAGCTCCTAGATGCCCCAGCAGAGCTGGCAGGTGCTGGAACAGAAAGGAATTCACATCCGCCTGACTCGCAGGCTCCTAGATGCCTCAGCAGAGCTGGCAGGTGCTGAAGCAGGAAGGAATTCACATCCGCCCGACTCGCAGGCTCCTAGGTGCCCCAGCAGAGCTGGCAGGTGCTGGAGCAGGAAGGAATTCACATCCGCCCGACTCGCAGGCTCCTAGATGCCCCAGCAGAGCTGGCAGGTGCTGGAGCAGGAAGGAATTCACATCCGCCCGACTCGCAGGCTCCTAGATGCCCCAGCAGAGCTGGCAGGTGCTGGAGCAGAAAGGAATTCACATCCACCCGACTCACAGGCTCCTAGATGCCCCAGCAGAGCTGGCAGGTGCTGGAGCAGGGAGGAATTCACATCTGCCCGACTCTCAGGCTCCTAGATGCCCCAGCAGAGCTGGCAGGTGCTGGAGCAGGATGGAATTCACATCCACCCGACTTGCAGGCTCCTAGATGCCCCAGCAGAGCTGGCAGGTGCTGGAGAAGGAAGGAATTCACATCCGCCCAACTCACAGGCTCCTATAAGCCCCAGCAGAGCTGGCAGGTGCTGGAGCAGGATGGAATTCACATCCACCCGACTTGCAGGCTCCTAGATGCCCCAGCAGAGCTGGCAGGGGCTGGAGCAGGATGGAATTCACATCTGCCTACCTTTCAAGCTCCTAGATGCCCCAGCAGAGCTGGCAGGTGCTGGAGCAGGATGGAATTCACATCTGCCCACCTTTCAAGCTCCTAGACGCCCCAGCAGAGCTGGCAGGTGCTGGAGCAGGAAGGAATTCACATCCGCCCGACTCACAGGCTCCTAGATGCCCCAGCAGAGCTGGCAGGTGCTGGAGCAGAAAGGAATTCACATCCACCCGACTCACAGGCTCCTAGATGCCCCAGCAGAGCTGGCAGGTGCTGGAGCAGGATGGAATTCACATCCGCCCGACTCACAGGCTCCTAGATGCCCCAGCAGAGCTGGCAGGTGCTGGAGCAGGATGGAATTCACATCCGCCCGACTCTCAGGCTCCTAGATGCCCCAGCAGAGCTGGCAGGTGCTGGAGCAGGATGGAATTCACATCCGCCCGACTCTCAGGCTCCTAGATGCCCCAGCAGAGCTGGCAGGGGCTGGAGCAGGATGGAATTCACATCCACCCGACTCGCAGGCACTCTTTCTACTAAGGCAGATGATGACCAGAGTTCCAAGATGCTCCTTGAAAGAAAGCGTTGGTTGAGGCCTCATTGCACCCAGCGCTGTTGGGATGCGATTTCCGTGTGTAGGTGCCTGTGAACCCTTCAGGCTCCGGGCCTCGTGTGAAGGGTGGAAAAGCGAGAAGTTTATGGAGAGCTCTCTGCAGCCTTGTGAGGTCTGCCCCCAGCCGGGGCATGGTGGGTGCCTCCCCTCCCAGCCTAGTTAGGGCCTGGGGGGCTCATCTAAAGCTGGGTCCTGCAGCCTGAAGCCTGCAAGGGCCTGTGAGTGCTGACGGGGGCGGGGTGCTGGGAGGGTGCTCTCAGAATCGCCCGGAGGCCCCCAGGGAGGCCGAAGTGGAGGAAGAGAAGGCTTGCAGCCCTGTGGACTTTCGGGGTCCCTGGGGAGAGACGGTGTGGAGCGGCCCCCAGAAGCCCAGGTCTGGGAGATGGGAAGGCGGGGTAGCTCGCCAGGACCTCTGGACATGCCCGGCAGAGAGAGGGGACCGCACCAGGGAGGAGCCGTGGGCCTCCTGGTGCAGCCCCCGAGGCAGGCAGGAGCTGGGTGGAAATCAGAGAGCCCGAGTGCCCGAAGATCCCCCCACTCCCTCCCCAGACCCCCAAAACCAGGCCTAACCGCCAGCTGGGGAGAGGTGAAGTTACCCCAGAAGTGAAACTGCAGAGGATCGAGCCAGACATCTAATCCCTTTTTAAAATTTTTGTATTAAATCGCCTTTTTAAATTAAGGTACATAGATCACAAAAAATGTTGTATTAAAAAATATGACGTTCCCACATACCCCACACCCCACACCCCCCACTCCCCCCGCATCAACAACCTCTTTCATCATCATGGCACATTCATTGCATTTATTTGGTGAACGCATTTTGGAGCACTGCTGCACCCCATGGATAATAGTTTACATTGTAGTTGACATTCTCCCCCAGTTCATCCAGTGGGTTATGGCAGGATGTAGAATGTCCTGCATCTGTCCCTCCAATATCATTTAGGACAACTCCAAGTCCTGAAAATGCCCCCACATCACATCTCTTCTTCCCTCTCCCTGCCCTCAGCAGCTACCGTGGCCACTTTCTCCACATCACTGCTACAATTTCTTCCATTGCTAGAGTCACAATAGTTCTATAGTAGAATACCAGTAAGTCCACTCTAATCCATATTTTATTCCTGGGATGGTGATGTCCACTCCACCTCTAAATCGAGAGGGGGCTTAGATTCCCCATGGATGCTGGATGCAATTCTCCTGCTTGCAGTTGTGGGCACTCTTGGCTCCCTGGTGTGGTGGTTGACCGTCTTCACCTCCCTGTTTGCTGACCTGGGTAAGTCCAATGAACCAGAGAGTAGGAGTCGCAACTCTAGTTAAAAATGACTTTTTGAAACTGCATTTGGGATGTGTTGGTGTGTGAGGAAGTAGTGAAAAGTAACAACACTAATTTTATGATCACTGTCTCCACATCTGTGCTACAGTTTCTTCCACTGCTAGTCACAATAGTTCTATAATAGAATCACCAACCCAGGGTCCACAGGGTGAAGAAATAAAATACGGACATCTGATCTTGGGCCCAAAAGCATCCAGGGGCCAGAAGCACCCTGGGGCCCGCTGGGCTTGCACCCAGCAGCTGGTATGACGCATCCTCCAATGAGTAAGCCTTATGGGAACCCTGGGAGGCCAAACAGGCATAGCTTTTGGTTATATCCAGGCCAACCTGATTCGTAATAAACTCTGTCTTCTTTCAGACATCTCTGCAGTGTAACCCTTAGTGACGATTAAGAATGGAAAATATGTGAGCACCCGCTTCGCTGGGTATTAATTATTCAAGCACCTACCAAGAGCCAGAGGCACACAAAATTATTAAAAAGAATGTATTATTTATAGAAGCGGGATAGCGAGGCAAAGGCTTGGGGATTAGGCTGGACTTTTTGTTCCCCCCTAAAAAAAATAAAATGATCGACATGGGGGAAAAGAAACGGGAAGAGAAATGGAGGAAGTTATTTCTTCTGGGGTGGTATTGCCCCCAAGGTGGAAGCGGGGAGCCCAAAGCTCCCGGCGGCTGTTTCAGCCGAGCGAGGAGTTGGGCACCAGGGCAACTCCCTGCTTTTTCCACCCACGAAGGCTTGGCCCTTGCCCAATCCCCGTTGTTGACAAAGAGAAGGAATTCCTTGAGGCTCTCTGGGCCATGTGTCTGTGAGTAACCTGTCCCGACCAGCTGGCGGGCCCCGCGGGCATGGGCCTCCACCTGCCAGCCCGTGCTCTCCCGCCCAGGAAGGACAGGTAGCCCCAGGGAAGAGCCGGCCCAGCTCTGCACAGACACCGCTTCCTAAGCACGCAGCCCGATTCGTGCGTGGCGAAATGCAGAACCCAGCTCCCGCAGAAAACAACACCAAGCGCACATCCCCTGGGGTCTGCTTGGTTTCCCCCCTGCTCCAGCCCGCCGACAGGTCAAAAAGGATGGCCCCCCGGGCATTTGGAACAGGTAGCCACAGCTCTGCAGGTGTTGAGTCAAGGAAGCCCGGGGCCCATCTGATTTAGAGCTGAAGCATGTAAGGCATGGGGGAATGCCAGGTGGGGAGCCCAGGCAGGTGAATACTTTTTTTATGATAGATTCACCAATTACCCAGCGATGGCCCAGTATAACTGGCAGGGCCGTCAAATGACTGTTGAGCTCGCGGCGAGCTTTTGGCTGGGGTGGTGGTGACGGTCATCATTTGGGAGCTCCTGGAGATCCTTGACCAGCCCCAGTGTCCGAGCCGCCCCGTGGGAAACCCTGTTCTGAACAGTTCCAAAGAACCGGTGAGTTGGATTCATTCTTCTGCCTGTCAGCTGCTAAGATAAGGGGATAAAGGATGGCAGAAATCAGCTACAGGGAGTACCTCCTTTAGTCGTACTGTGTCAAAGGAAAGCTAAAGAGGTACATTTCTCCCCCTTTCTGGAATAGCTACATAGCATGCCAGCTAAGAGTTAATTAAGTTGAAGAGCTAAGTCTTGGAGATGGGGGATAAAGGTTAAAGTATAATCTGAGGGCAGCGGATGTGGCTCAAGTGGTTGAGCACCTGCTTCCCACATGGGAGCTCCCGGGTTCTGTTCCCGTGCCCCCTAAAATAACAAGCAAAACAGAGGAAAAAAACCAACTCAGGGGAGCTGATGTGGCTCGGTTGTTGAGCACCAGCTTCCCACATAACGTGGTCCCAGCTTCAATCCCCGGCCACGGTACCTTAAAAAAAATGTTTAATTTGAGGGACAAATAAACGTTTGTGCATGTTTATCTTTAGTTGGTACATTAACCACCTACAACCAGGTATCTAATATGTTTTCATTTGTTCATTTGTAACTGAAACACGGTCTGTGGGGAGAGAAAATTAATTGTCACATTTCCTGGGTTGGAGTTGGTGGTTGGAAAACACAAGCTGGGTAAAGGGAATAGTGGAGAACTTAGAGGAGAGAAAATGAAAGAGGTGTATATTGTAAGAGAGCTCACTCAAAAGAGAGAGTGGGTTAATTAGCCTTATACATAAAAATAATAGAACCACTGCAATGGATCGAGATAAGGCATACTGCCATCAAATTTATTCCACACAATATTGGTGTTATAAGCTGTTTTTCAGAAAAGATCAATTGGATGAGTTAATAGTAGTTCTACTTTGAACATTTTATTTTCGTTGTGGGTGGTTTTTTTTTCCTGTTTAATTGGGAGGTATATGACAGATCACTGAATTTATCCTCAGGCCACTGAGTGAAATGTTTCTTAATAGGCTACATTGGCTTTGTTTCAGGATTGGGTGGTTATTGCTCTATTGTTGGGTTTGCTGTGTAGAATGTCTCTATAAAGGAACTGGGTTAATTTACTGAGGACTGAGTGTGTGGTTGCGAAAGCGAGTGCTCTATTCTGAAAATGTCTATTAATTATAGAAAATGAGCATCCGGGTGCATATTTGTAGAGCATGCCATATGTGACCGACCCATTAGGAACCAAACCCATGTCAGATTTTTGCTAAAGAGCAATCCCTTCCAGGCAGTTCTTCCATGTTCCCTTTTGAGTAAATGTGCAAAATGAATGAAGCTGTGTGCTTCGTGCTTGCGATGCTACTTACCTGGGGATCGACATATTTCATGCACATGTCAATTCTGCCCTCAGATTGAAGTAGAGGGGCATTGGGGAAGAAAGACAGCACGTTTTCATTGAAAATGATGTAACTAAGAATACTGTTACTGTTTTATAGAAATAGTGATCCACTTTATAGGCATTTATTAGAGGCACTCTTTGTCTCGCTAAATACACCGATAAGCACTTGATAGAATACCCCTATGAACTGGTGCCAACAGTGGCATTAATATTCACCAACTGAGAAATGGCCCCCTATTCTTTATAATGAGATTAGGACATTACAACTGATAGTATCGGGATACAGAAAAGTAAAAGCTTTCAGTGCTCGAAAAAAGATAGACTCCTCCTCTATGCCTTAACACCAAACCATAAATGCCCGGCCAAGCCTTAAAAGGTTGAATGCAACAGGCAGTGTCTGTAGGTAAAAATCAGAGGGCATTCTCTCCAGAAGAGTTCCATGGCCGGTTTTTTTTTTTTTTTCCCGTGTTCTTTTCGCATCAAAATTCCTGCATCGTTTGGAAATTAACCGCTGTGAAACTTGGACTGTGAGTCAGCAGACACTTCCCGAGAGCCCCTGGGTTACAAGATGGAAGGTGGAGTGAGTGATGATGAAACGCGGGTCTCATCTCACCCCAAGTGTTGTCGAAGAAGGAAGAGAGACACCCAGTGTAAATGCTCCGAGTGCCAGCACTGGTGATAATTAAATGAGCAGAGCAGACGCTTCTGTCCGGACTAAGAGTAGTACCCTTGGCTGAACTTTGTGAGAAAGCCCGGTGATGGGCTTTCTCACAAAGCAGGTGATCCCAGGTTCCGTGCTCCTCTTGGGGACTCCAGGACCGGGAGGTTTTTTTCTCCAGTGATGAATGTGGGGACTTTTGAGTTCTACTTTGCAGTGAGTTCTCCTAGCACTACTGACGTTTGTGGTGGGGATTGTCCTGTGCGTTGTGGCATGTTGAGCATTATCCCCTGCCTCCAGCACTAGATGCCAGCACCACCACCCCTGCCGAATCGTGACAGCCAAAAACGTCCCCAGACGTTGCCAGCCATCCCCTGTTGAGAACCACTGAAGCAGAGACTTGCAGGCAGGACGCTGTGGCTGGGGGAATCAGGAAGAGCTCTGCACTTCTCCTGCAGTCTGTTGCAAGCGTGTTCTACCTGGCCATTGGGCAAGGGTTACTGGGTCCCTGCCTGGCACCTCCTCTGCATAGGAGGCAACTGGAGTCACCTGATTGCAAGCGACTTGCCCAAGGTGCCATTCAGTATAGACTGGTTTTATAGTGCCGGATTTCTTGGCCCCCAGGATGGCTCACCTTCTTTCCCCATTCTGCCTTGAAAATACAGCTTTGCCAGGGAGCGGATGTAGCTCAATGGTTGAGCACCTGCTTCTCATAATATGAGGTCCGGGGTTCGATACCCAGTACCTCCAAAAAAAAAATAGAAAAAAGAAAATACAGATTTGCAGTCCTTTGCCTGTAACCAAAAATCAAAACAACTTGGAAAACCGAAAGTAGTTTTGGACATTGGTGGCAGAGAAACCAGTTCCGAACCGAGTAACGTGAGGTTGAGTTTAAGTTCCGTTGAATATGAACATCCGTTTTGTTTCGCTGCAGAGCTATTAAAATGTGCACTTGCCGATTGCTATCTGGACTTTTCTCAAGGCGTTAGATGTTATGTGACATATTCATAGACATTATGTATTATAATCACCGTTACCTTCTAAGATCCGAAAAATTCTGCGTCCTGAAACACATCCAGCCCAAAAAGTTTCTGTTTCAGTACTGTCACTTGGGGTTCGTGTTTTCAAATAGAAAAGGGGCTGTTTTCCACTGACAGTTCCTTTGAGCATCAGATGGTGATTATACTTGCCTTTTCCCAGTATGATCTCATCTTAGGCTCCCAAACCTTCTCCCAGGCAGCTTCCATCACTTAAAATATCTTTAAGCTTTGCTGTCACGTTAGGGCACATGGGAAGCTAAACTCGGCAAGAAATGTAGGGCACTGATAAGTGCTCTCCAACGCTACCCTGCTGTAAGCAGCTTTTGCCTCCTCCTTCCCAGCCCAGTGCACCAAAGATGCAAATGTACTGGGGTACAGGACTATCTAAAGTGAGGACTCTATGGCTTGGAGATACTAAGCTGAAAGGCGTGTCTTGACTTTGGAAAAGCCAGATGCATGATATCCTTAAAAAGTCTGATATGTTTAGGTTCATTAAGAACAAAGGAAAAACATTCTTTGGCTACCATGGATCCATGCAGGGCAAGGTTTGTAAGCCTTGGCAATATTGACACTTGTGGCCAAGAGTTCTTTGTTTTAGGGGCTGTCCTGTGCATTGTAGGAGGTTTAGCTGTACCTCTGCTTCCACCCAGGAGCTGCCAGGAGTACCCACCCTCCCAGTGGTAACAGCCAAATACATTGCCAAGTGTGCCTCAGGGGAGAAATGGCCCCCAGCTGAGAACCGCTGGTCTAAGCTGATGATGTGTCTATGGAATCCTACTAGTTTAACTTAGAATGGTGCCTTCTATTTGTGGAACGCATGTTCCCATGTTTAACTGCATTTAATTATTTTCTCACTTCAACCCTGGGAGATGGGTTCTTTGAGTCCCATGGGACAGGTAGGAAAACTGAGCTTGACCTCCTAGGGACAGTGCCGGGGTCAAGAGTTGGCCTACCCCGCCATGTTACCATACCTCACGCCAAGTGACTCATCCCAAGAGGTGACGACAGCCGCTTGCCTTCTTTGGCTGTCTGGGTCCTAAGAAATAATTTGCATTTTACCAGGCAGTGTTACCAGTCAGCAATGTGAAATGGGTTCCAAGAGCTTCTAATTGCCAGTTTGTCAGGTGACATCATGAGTGCCTGGAGCTAGAGGAGGCACGACTCAGACGTTTTTGATTGGCAGTGTTGGCGACCCAATTCCACCCCGTGCAAACCTAGAAGCAGATGTGACGGTTGTATGTGTGGGAGGCTCACGGGGTCAGAGAGAAAGGTGCCAGAATCAGGGCCAGTTGCCTTCAAGACAAGCTGAGAAATCTCTGAAAATCTCATGGGCGTGACCAGTAGCTCCTGCCAATAGCTGCGGAAGGAGACGGTCACTGGATTTGAGAATACCTGTTTGCATTCTGGTTAAATTCTAGGGCATTATTCTTATTTTATGTGTATTTGAGGATGGAGATGGTCTTAGGTTTCTATTGCTGGTGACAAATGACTGCGATCTTAGTGGCTTAACACAGCACATACTTGGTACCTCCCAGTTTCTGTGGGTCAGGAATCCAGAAATGGCTTAGCTCGGTCATCTGTTCAGGAGCTCAGAAACCTGCAATCAAGGTGTAGTTCTGAGCTGGCAGCTCTTCAGAGGTTCCAGGTCTTCCTTTAAGCTCATTCACGTTGAAAGAGCTTCAGCTGTTAGAAGCCACCGCTCCCTGCAGGTACTTGAGAACATGGCGGTGTTATCAGGAGAAGGTCTCTTCTGCTTGGGTTCTTGTTTCAAGGGTCACCTGGCTGGGTCAGGCCCACCCAGGATTTCCCCCCTTTCGATGACCCCAAGTCAACTGATTAGCCATCATCACACCTGCAAAATCCCTCTGCCAGGTCCTATCATCACCTCTGCCAGGTCCTATTGGCCAGAAGCCAATCATGGCTTCTTCCTGCATTCAGGGGGAGGGGACTTGTAGTAGTTTGATATGGTTATGAATTCCAAAAATAGATATTGGATTCTGTTTGTGATCTGGTCTATACTTGGGCATGATTGAGTTATGATTGGGGCTTTGACTGGGCCACGTCATTAGGGTGTTGAGTCCCCACCTCTTGGTGGGTGGGTACTCACAGATAAAAGTCATGGTAAAGAACAGAGCTGAATGTTTTTGATGTTGGAGTTTTAATGTTGGAGTCTGATGCTGAAGACTTAAGCTGGAGCTCTGGGAAGTAAGCTCACAGAGGAAAGAGAAGCCAGCCGCAAGAAGAGAGGACCGCTGAGCCCAGGAAGAAGCAAGCTCTGGGAAGAGAGGAAGCCTGAACCCAGAGAGAAGCAAGACCCTGGAAGGGAGGAACCCAGGAAACTTGAACCCTCACAGATGTTGACAGCCATCTTGCTCCAACACGTGAAAATAGACTTTGGTGAGGAAAGTAACTTATGCTTCATGGCCTGGTTCGATAACCTTTAAGATCATTTATTTTCATTTGATGGTAATGAAATAATGGAAAATTTGATAAATAATCGATGATCTCATTGAGTACGTCAGAACCTTCTCCTGCCCTTCAGTGATGTGGTCATCTTGCTCAGTGGCCTGCCTGGGGGTCCATGGAAGTGGTTTCTCTTTGACTCCAGCCTCTAGCTCAGCCCTGCCCCTCCTTTCTGTCCACCCAGAGCTGTCTCGTTGCTTGGGAACTAATACTCCCCCACCCCTCCCGCTCCTACTACTCAGGGTGTTCCTTACAGCAGGAGCCAATGTCCTGGTTTGTAAAGAGGGCCCTTTACTCTCCTTTGCTAAAATGGGGATCACAGGGGTCCTGCCTCGGTGAGCTGGTGTAACTCTTAAATGGGATAAGTCAGGGAAAATATTGAACGGTTGGTCTGTATATAGTAAGGACCCCATAAGTGCCAGCTCTTATGATCCCCGAATTGGCTTCCTAAGGCTGCTCTGATATTTTGACATGAACTGGATGGCTTAAAACAGTGCCCATCTTTTTCCTCTTACATTTCTGAGGTCACATGTCCAAAATCAGTGTTACTGGGCCAAACTTGACGTGTCGGCAGGGCCACACTGCCTCCAGAGGCCCTGGGGGTAGAACACTGCCCTGACCTTTCCAGTTTTTAGAGCTGCAATCCTTGTCTCGTGGCCTCTTCCTCCATCTTCAAAACCCACAGCGTGGCACCTTGCTTCATCTTCACGTTGCCTTTTCCTCCTCTGTGTCAAATCTCCCACTGCACATTAGTCAGGGTTCTCTAGGGATACAGAACCGATAGGAGAGAGATGCATATATAATGTAAACATTAAGAGCTTTTTATAAGAGTTGTATTATGTCATTGTGGGAAAGGGCAAGTCCAGATTCTACAGGACTGGCTGCAAGCTGGGAACTCCGATGATGGTTTTTCCAGAATTCCCCAGGAGAAGCTGGCTGGCTGGAGTCGAGGTGGAATTTCTCCCTTGTGGTTGCTGAAATCCTCAGTTCTCCTGCAGAACCTTCAACTGATGGGGTGAGACATCTCTCATTGCTAAAGGCAAGCTCCTTTGTTGATTGCAGATGTAACCAGCTATAGATGCAATCAACTTACTGATGATGTAAGTCCATGAAATGTCCTCACAGTGACCACCAGGCCAGTGTTTGCTTGACCAGACCTCTGGACACCACAACCTGGCCAAGGTGACATGAGAACTTCACAATCACACCGTGCCTCTCAGGAGAACATCTGGTGATACTATTTAGGGCCCACCCAGGTCATGTACCATTCCTACCCACCTCAAGAGCATTAACTGAGTCCTATTTGCAAAGGTCCCCTTTACCATATGTTTTTGTTTGCTTAAAGCTGCCAACACAATACAGCAGAAATGGGTTGGGTTTTACAATGCGGATTGATTATAGTTCTTTGCATCATTGATATAAAGGCAGTGGTCACCAGAGGTTCTAAGCGGAGGGAGAGGGAAGAATAGGGGTAACCTGGGGCATTTTGGGGGACGTTAGAATTGTCCTGCATGACATTGCAGTGACAGATATGGGCCATTATACATTTTGTCAAACCCTATAATGCTGTGCGGTGCAAAGTGTAAACTTTAATGTAAACCATATTCCATGGTTAGTAGCAGTGCTCTAATAGATTCATCAATTGTAACAAATGTACTATACTGTCGTTAATGGGGGAAGTGTGGGAGGGGTATGTGGAAATCCCCTATATTTTTGATGTAACATTTAGGTAATCTAGAGCTCCTTTGAAAAAAAATTTAAAAGGAAAAAGCTTACAGTGCTGAGGCCATGAAAACGTCCAACTCAAGTCATCCTCAGGAGTTCCTTTCTCCGTGAGCTTCAGCTGTGGGCCATCGAGCACGTGGTGGCATCTGCTCATCTCTCCCCTCTCTTCTGGGCCTGGTTGCTTTCAGCTACTAGCTGAAGCTTCCTCTTGGTCTCTGTGTTCCATTGATTTCAGCTTCTGGGTTCGCTCTCTGTCTCAGCGGCTTTTATCTGTATCTGCGGCTTTTTATCCCTCTGTTTATAGGGGACTCTAGTAAGAGGATTAAGACCCACCCTGGATCATGCAATGTAACCAAAGGCCCGTAACTGAAGTAACCTAATCAAAAGGTCCCATCTACTATAGGTTCACAGGCACAGGAATGGATTAGCTCTAAGAACACGATTTTCTGGGGGTACCAAAGAGCTTCAAACTCCCACACCAGCTAAGGCAAACCTTCTCAAGTTCCAGAGATTAGGACCTGCTGTCCTTGTGGGTCACTGTTCAGCTGACCATAACCAGCACTACCTACTTTGGGCCAAACTTGTGCCTCCCATTGGAAATGGTGCCCTGGGATTGACCACACCCTGGTAGGCATTTTTGGGGGGCATAGATTGGCTTGAGCAGTGGCCCCCAACCTTGATGGGCCCCTGATAAATGGCAAGCCTTCTTGGTGTTCTGCTCACTTGACAAGTCTCCGTGAAGTGGTTGGGTCCCACCATCCCTCCTACGGGGACAGGGACTGACCAGCACCTGCTGAAATCCACACCACTGGACTCTGCCTGCATCAGCTTGTGGCACACCAGTTGGCCGCTTGATACTGGACCACAATGTAAAAACTTGTACCCGAAACCTATCAGCGGTATTCCTATTTACCGACAAGTGCGACAACCCAACATCCATCATCGATGAGTGGGTAAACACTTGTGAACCACTCTTGCAAAGGAATATCATTCGGCCTGAAAAGGGATGCAGTGCTGATACATGCTACAAGGTGGATGAACCTTGAAAATATGAGTCTGCATGAAAGACCACAAAGGGCCCCTAGAGTAGGCTCAGTTATGTACCCCAGAGAGAAGCACGTTCTTCCTCTGAATCTCCACCCTTGTGAGTGGGAAGCCATTGGAATCAGGACTTTGGGAAGACGTTAATTTTAGTTAAGGTGGGGCTCAGCCCAGTGAGGGTCGGGGCCTTATAAAGAGAAAGCCTGGGGCGGGAAGGGGAGCTGGAGGGAAGCAGAAGTCAGCAAGGGAAGCCAGAAAGGAGAAGAGGACTTGGCCATGTGGCCCGAGCCAGGGACACAACGAACCATAGGAATTGCCGGCAGCCAGCCCACACATTTTGGGGAGAAAGTGTTGCTTTGCTGAAGCCCCATTTTGGACTTTTCCTTGCCTCGAAACCATGAGTCAATAAATTCCCATTGTTTAAGTTGACAAATTCCCGTTGCTTAAGCCAACCAAGTGTGTAGTATTTGTCGCAGCCTCATAGCCTCTGATTCCACTGGAGGGAAGTGTCCAGAATGGGCAAAGTCATAGAGAGGGAAAGTAGATTAGGGGATGCCGGGCCCCAGAGGCACGGTGTTGCATTTTGGGGCCATGGACACGTTTTGACTTCGGCAGTGGTGACGGCTGCACAGCGTTGGGGATGTTCTGAATGCGCGCTTCAAAATCGGGAACACTGCCCGGAACGAGGCAGGGCCTGGGAGCCGAGAGGGCCTCCATGCACATCCACCTGTGCTCTGCAGCCTCGGGTGAGGTGCTCAGCTCCTGTGGCCTCAGATGAGGAAACGGATTCCTGGTGGGATTGCCACGCGGTTTAAATGGGATGACCGTCCTCGAGCAGGTCCCATCCTCACGGCTCTGGCACCTTCCCAGAACAGGCATAGCCTCTGCTCTCTGACCTCCCTTTCTCTGGTCCAGCCCCTCTTCCTGGTGGGAGCCTTTTCCCACCGCTTGCAGCCCAAGCTGGTGAAGCCTTCTCTCCTGGAGCTTCCAGGAACCAGGAGTCCTGGTTCACGGCTTGCCATGATCTGATTTTGTCTGGCTCACGGCTTATGATGATTTGGTTTGCTGTGCATCTCTCAGAACCTTCTTCTAGCATGTCTCATCCCGTGCCCCTCACAGAGGGCTCTTGCCAGAGGGGACTCTTGGGTGGGAGAATAGAAGGAATTGGAGCACGCTGGGCAGTCTGTGAATCTCTGAGGGGAAACCCTGCTCTGTATTTTGCTTTCATCTTTTGTACTCGCTAGTACATTGCCAAATACATACTTTGCACTGAAATCCTTCTTATGAAGAGCCTGGGCTAGTCGGATAGGTTTTATTTATTTATTTTTTAAATAACTGTTGAACATGTATGCTTTCTTTAAAAGATTTATTTATTTATTTATTTCTCTCCCCTTCCCCCCACCCCTGTTGTCTATTCTCTGTGTCTATTTGCTGCGTCGTCTTCTTTGTCCGCTTCTTTGTTGTCAGCGGCACGGGAATCTGTGTTTCTTTTTGTTGCGTCATCGTGTGTGTCAGCTCTCCGTGTGTGCGGTGCCATTCTTAGGCAGGCTGCACTTTCTTTCGCACTGGGCGGCTCTCCTTAGGGGGCGCACTCCTTGCACGTGGGGCTCCCCTATGTGGGGACACCCCTGCGTGGCACGGCACTCCTTGCGCGCATCAGCACTGCACGTGGGCCAGCTGCACACGGGTCAAGGAGGCCCAGAGTTTGAACCGCGGACTTCCCATGTGGTATGCAGACGCCCTAACTATTGGGCCAAGTCCGCTTCCCCAAATAAGTTTTAAATCAGCACCCTTTTACTCTTCCTTTTCGAGCATTTTCCTGAGGTTAGCTGATTCCCTTGCTTTCTCCCCTATGCAGCGTCAAATTAGAAAGAAGGAATGCAGACCTCCTTCCATCGTCTTAGGAAGGTGTGTTTTGTTTCTAGTGTTAGGTACCTTTTTTTAAAAATAGTTTATCATTTTTATTTTTTTCATCTCCAGGGCTCCTAATTTCTTTTTTTTTTTCCCTTTATTTTTTATTTTATTGGTATATTAAAAAAATAACAGATCCCCATATACCCCCCCACCCCCTGCGTCTTGCCCGTGAACTTGCGCTTGGCAAAACCTCCTTTTAGGTGTTTGGATCCATGCTCTGGATCCTTCTCCTTGCTCTGGAGCCCATCGGGAGAGGAGGTATCTAAGGACGGCTCCGGCCCGGGTGAACTGGAACTTGTCAGAAAGCACGCGGGAGGTCCCAGAACCCCAGGGGCATGAGTGCAGAAGCATGTGGCTGTGCCCGCATGCCCTGGCACTCCGTGAAGCTGCCCTCTGCTCTCTAGATGGCCCAGGTGTGGCTGCAGCTTGGCACCTGTTGGTGGCTCATGGCGTAAAAATCCGTCCACGGCTGGCGCTTCATGATGGGGCTGCAGAGCCAGGAGTCTCGTGAGTCCTTTCGCTGGATATGCTCCTCAGCCTGGCCCGGGTGGAACTGGTTCTGCGTCCCCCACTTCCCAGATTGCCAAGAAGGACTGCCTAGCGTTCTTTCTGCCACGTGCCTCTCCCTTCTTTCTACCCCAGCTGCAAGATGCCACCCCAGTCCCAGCCTTCCATGGTCTGGGGTCAGAGCTGGATGGAGGATGGAACCGATGGCCAAACACCATATGGGTATGCCAGTTCCATTGGTGTCAAGAGTCTTTATCCTTGGGTTTATGGTTCTAGTTTATAATGTACACCCAGTGAATGCTGTGTCTTTTCCAATCCCCATTTCCTCACCCTCAACACACATACTCCCATCTAGCCAATCAATTATGAAGTTAGGGATTTTATTAACGTGATTGCATAGAAGTGGTTGAGTGGCTAATTATATGTTTGGTTTTTTTTTTTTTCCCCAGTAAAAATTATGCTTCTGGCTACCACCCAGGCATTAATAGGAAATGAAGCGTCCCGTGGTTCATAGTATGTTTGGAATATATGTGGTACCCAATTATGTATTTTATTAGACCCTTGGGCAGGATTGAGGTGGGGACTCTTTATGGTCATCTTTAAATATTTATAGAAATTCTGTACATTCCAGTCAGTAGAGCATTCAGTTTCATTTCTATTCCTTTGATTTCTTAATACAAGTCAAACGTTTTATAGCTTTGTCTTTTAAACTGGAAGAACCTCACGCATAAACTTATACTTTTAGTAAATTTATTTTTTCTTAGGACAATGGTGATCTTTTGAGAGACTAAAGTCTTTTTAGCCTGGGATAAGTACATATCTGGGATACTAGGAATCACCCATTGTCATCTCTTTATGTTTTTTTTTTTTTAAGATATTCTTTCTTTCTTTATTTCTCTCCCCTTCCCCCCCACCCCAGTTGTCTGTTCTCTGTGTCTATTTGCTGCTTCTTCTTTGGTCCATTTCTGTTGTTGTCAGCGGCATGGGAATCTGTGTTTCTTTTTGTTGCATCATCTTGTTGTGTCAACCCTCCATGTGTGCGGCACCATTCCTGGGCGGGCTGCACTTTCTTTTGCACTGGGCGGCTCTCCTTACGGGGCGCACTCCTTGTGCGTGGGGCGCCCCTACGCGGGGGACACCCCTGTGTGGCAGGGCACTCCTTGCGCGCATCAGCACTGCACATGGGCCAGCTCCACACGGGTCAAGGAGGCCCGGGGTTAGAACCATGGACCTCCCATGTGGTAGACGGACGCCCTAACCACGGGGCCAAGTCCGCCGCCTCTTTATGTTTTCTAACCAACATAATAGTACTATGTCCTTTCCCTTTTGGATATATACTGTGGCAATCAAAATAGTTCCATCAAATAATTGGACTTTGCTAAGAAATTTGCTTTTGTTTTACTTTACTAAAAAGTTTATCAGAACAGTTTAAATTGTAATTTCATAAAAAATTAAAATTAGGTAATGGTTCTATACTTTGCCCTAATTATATTGAAAGGAGGAAGGAGAAGTAGGGAAAGGGGTAGGAGAGGAAGAAGGGGAAGAGGCAATGAAGGGGAAGGAGAATGTGTCGGCTCACATAATGGGAGTAATCCAGAAGATATGGGTCGCTCTTTCTGTAGTTTACTAAAAATCATGATTTTTGTTAAGCCGTACTCTAAGAGCATCAGTTGCTGTTTAAGTGGGAGTTGACATTGAAATAGCAGTAGTAAAAATCGCCCCACCTGCCCCTTGAGACACCATGCCCTCGCCCCACCCCAAAAAGTATGGAGTCCCAGGATTCTAGAACATTCCTCATGAGCACCGACCACTGGTGATCCCAGCCCTGAGCTCCTGCCAAGCCTGTGCCCCCGCCCTGCCCTTCCCCACCATTCACTCTGGTTTCTTAACTGCTCTTTAAATCATTTTGAAGAACTACATGTTGCTAACTTTTGACATATTTTGCATATCATTTAATGATTTTTAAAAAAAATTTACCAAGTTGTACGATCATCACCATAAATCATTTTTAGAACATTCTTATCACCCTAGTAAGATACTTCATGCCCCCTTACAGTTAATCCCCACTCCTCTGCCTGAAAAAGATTTAAGGAGTCAATTTTTTCTGGGTCTCGTCATATTTTTTTTTAAGGAGGTACCAGGGATTGAACTCAGGACCTCGTCCATGGAAAGCAGATGCTCAGCCACTTGAGCCACATGTGCTTTCCCCCTCATCACATATTTTTTATCCCTTTGCATGTGAACATTGTAATCTGGGATGTTGGTGATCATCAGATGACATCACTCATAATCGGTGTCCAAGAAGGACCCCAAACAAAATCACTCAGGCATGGAAAAATAAAACATGTGTCCTGGAAATCTCCCTGACCCTCTGTATTAATCAGACTTCTCCAGAGAAACAGAATGGACAGGAGATAAACAAAAATAGAAAAATATAGAGATTTCTTTAGAAATTTTAAGAGATTTATTATAGGGACTAGCTCATGCAACCATGGGGATGAGAGTTGGAATTCCATAGGGCAGGCTGCAAACTGTGAACTCCAATGAAAGTTTAGATGAATTCCCCAGGAGAAGATGGATGACCACAATAGAGATAGAAATTCTTCTGACTCCTGAAAACATCAGTTCTCCTTTAAGGTCTTCAGCTGATTGGATGAGACCTCTCTCGTTGTTGAAGGCAATCTCCTTTGTTGATTGTAGATGCAATCAGCTGTAGATGCAATCAACTAATTAATGATATAAATCCACAAAATAACAATCAGGCTAGTGCCTGCTTGATCAAATAACTGGACGCTGTACCCTAGCCAAGCTGATATGTGACCTTAACCAACCCACCCACTCTGCTTGAAATGCTTGTCCTTTCTCGGCCCTGACACTCAGTCTTCTCGTCTTACCTCTAATTGTGATCATTTTCTCTGACTTGCCAATGTAATTCTTTCTTATACTTAGGCCCTTACAACTGCTTTTCCATATACATGAGTCCTCATCTGTCAGTCAAACCATCACCACCCCTTAGATGTCAGGCTGCTGCCATGTGAACAAATGTGTAATTATTTCAGAAGAAACAGCCAGTGAAAGGGGCAAGGAGAATGTACTGAATATTGGGACATTACATAGTTGTGAAAGAATGAAAACACCTTTAAATCTGGGCATGGATGCATGTGGGGTATTATCTGGTGAGGATTTGTGTAAGAAGAGAGTAAATAGAAAGGGACATCCTACAGACCAGGTGTGTTCAAGGCCATGAATAATGAGTTCTTGCCTGCAGATACCATCATTGGCACGGAGGCCTGTTTAATTGGCGATATGGACTTGAGCAATTGGGCAATTGCTGACAGTCTCGCCCAGCTAAAGCGTTATATCTGATACACCCTTCTCTTTCTGGAAATGTCACCCCATGCTCTGAAATGGACTTTAATCAACAAGGAAGAAGGAGTGACTTTGATCAACAAGGAAGAAGTAGTGGGTGAAATGGAAGTGTTGGAATCCTCAAGAGGAAGTGGCCATACTCTTTTACAGTCTGTAATAGTTAATGAGCAGCGTGATTAAACACAGACCCTGGTCTTTGAAGCCAGTCAGATAAAAACAGAAAGCCTGGCCAGGGACTCCGAGAAAGGACAGGCTCAAGCACTGGGATGTACTCCTTGGGAAAGTCTGCTGATGCAATCACAAAATCGTACAGGATTGTAGGAGGTGGGAAAGCACGAAGCAGTGGAAGAAATCAGCGTAGCGAGTTGGGGGGTCCTTTTGAGAGAAATGGCTCAGCTTTCTCTACGTAAGGTCAGGAAGACCTGAAACCCAAACAAAAAAAAAAAGCTCAGATGGGGATGTCTGGGTTCTTGGTCCCACCTTACTCAATTTCCTTACCCTTGGATCTGACAGAGGACCCACACCATTTAGCCCAACCCTCACTGATGTAACCATTTGTTTAAACCTTACTCCTATTTTTAAAGCTCTGAAACTATAACAACAGACAGCCGTGTACTCACCACTGGAATGAACTGAAGATAACATTTCGCGTTGTTTGCTCCACGTCTTCAGCTCTTAACAGTGCCGACAAGCTTCTCTCAGACAATTGCATGGGCATATTTACGGCTTCATTTAAACGTGTCGACTCCCTTTCTCAGCTGCATCTTTGGTTTTGCCTGCCAGCTGATGTACTGGCATGAGGCAAGTTTTCAGTTGCATTCTCTGGGGTTCCAAGCCCTCCATGCTCCTTGCAGCCCAAACCTCACACCTGCTCCTCTCACCTTTTGCAGCGAGAACATTGCCTCCGAAAACTCTGGAGAAAATAAAAGCAAATTAACTGAGAAGCCAACAAATGGATATTGAATTTGCCACCTCAGCTCCCTTCTGTTTAATCCCCAGAGTTGCCCTGGTTTTAATCTGTCTGAACCATTCCCCTTCTGGCTTCCCAAAGCAAATGTCTTTCTCACTTCTCTTGGTTCCACCAGGCCTCATCAGAGAACTTCATTGCAACCTTCATCTAATGGCTTTGGCCGCATCAGAACTTCTTCCCCAGGTTCCTAGTGACCTGCTAATTGATAGCTCCACTATCTTGTCCTTGGTGTTATTTCAGACTTCTGGTTCACCTGTCTTTCAGCTCACTCTTTCTGAGCTTCCTTCTGTGATTCCTTTCTTCTCCCCACTCATGAAAGTTTTGGTTTTTCAAAGCTTCTGTCTTCAGATATTTTCTCTTTCTGTTTCTCTTGAATGGGGGATCTCAGCCGCCATGATGCCTTCATCATCTGTTGATTCTCTACCCTGCCCTGATTTCTCACCTTTTATTCCAGTGGCCATGGATTCTTTACTGATGTCATGTTATGGGCACAGTTCTGGAATCGGAAACCCTGGATTCAAGTCCCAGCTCTGCCTCGTGCAAGCCTCTCGAAACATCCATTTATGCTTCCGTAAAATGGAAAGGAAGAAAACGTGGCTATAGATAACATGTGTATAATGTTAGGATAATGCCTAGTACATTGTAAACACTCCGTAAATGATAACAGGGATGATTTTTGTTGTCTGTGTTCTCTGACGTTGACTACAAATATTTCCCAAACTCAGTATGTTCAAAATAAACTGTTGGTTCCCTTTCCTAATCTGACTCCACCTTCAGTGCCCTGTCTCAGTTCATACTCTCCTCTCTGTGTCAGTGCAGTAGAAGCATCGATGTCCACGTCCCTCATCTAATAGTCACCCATCTGGTTAGCTTAGTTTCTGAAATGTCCCTTGATTTTACCTCCTCTCAATCCCCTTGGCCACTGCCTGCCAACCCTGTTCTTAGGACATTCACAGCCACATGCCATTTGGATGCTCCCAATGAAACAGGCCTTCAGGCACCAGAGCTGTGTTTGTAGAAAGCCCATGCTTTTCACTCCGTATTCCTATCTTGCTTCCCCACACTCCCTCAAGCATGTGCTTACCTGGCTTCTTAGTAGGACCTTAGCTTCATCTCTGTTCCCACCAGAATGTTCCTCAAAAGGGGATTTTGTACTGTTACTTTGGAGCCATTGCCATTGTTTACCAAACTCAGATCACTCTATCCCCAAAGTCCTCTTGGCTGAATTGACCAACATCCCATTCATCCATTCATAGGGACCTGAATTTCAAATTGTCCCTTGGGCACCCCATGGTAATTTCCATGGTAAAAACCAGGATGGGGAAGATATCTTCCATGTAAAGTGGCAGAAAGTTGACTATGAAAGAGGTGGACGTGAGGAACAAGGGGATGGCCAGATCACAAGTGCATTCTCAGGTCACGTTTTGGGAGCAGAGCACATGTGGATGGTGAAGGTCTGGAAATTGATTCACTTAGCTCATCTGCCTGCTCCCTAGCCCTCCACCCCCCGCACCAGGTATTTCTCAGCAAGTCTTGATGTATCTCTAGGCGTACGTGAGCCCCAATGTGAAGACAAGTGTCCTAGATGACTGGCAGTGCCTCCTCCCTGATCTCATGTTCTGAAAACCTCTGTCCAATGAACCCATTTTGCATATGTTGTGCCTCCTCCTTCTTCTTCCTCCTCCTTCTTTTTTAAATCTTTTTCATTATTGTTGTTTTATTTTTTTGTTTGTTTTTAGGAGGTACCAGGGATTGAACCTGGGACCTCATATGTGGGAGGCAAGCGCTCAATCACTGAGCTATATCTACTCCCCTCTCTTCTTTGATAACTGTTATGGGATGAATTGTATCCCCACAGGAAGATAGGGTGAAATCCTAACCCCAGGGCTGTGAATGTGACCTAATTTGGAAATAGGGTCATTGCAGGTAGAATTAGGCAAGTTAACATGAGATCAAACTGGAATAGTCTGAACCCTTAATCCAATAGCACTGGGTCCTTATAAGTAGGGGACAGGATTTGGCAGTTCCTAAGGAAGTTGAATATAGACTTGCCGGGGGACTCAGTAATACTGCTACTGGCCGTATACCCAGAACTGATCACAGAACAGACATCTGCGATGTTCCTAGTGGCATTATGCACGACTGCCCATAGTTGGAAGCAAACCAGGTGTCCATCAACCGATAAATGGATAAGCAAATTGTGGAGTATACACACGATGGAATATTAATGCAGCTGTAAGAAGAAATTAAGTCGTTTAGCATATGACAACATGGATGAACCTGGGGGACATTAGGTTGAGTGAAGCAAGCCAGACACCAAAGGACAAATACAGTATGATTGCCCTGTTATGAACCAAATAGATTGTGTGATCTCATGGAGTTTATAATTAGAATATAGGTCACCAGAAAATGGAAGGAGGGTAGAGCATGGAAAGCTCAGGGTTAATCTGTGCAGCTTTGGTAAAAAGATTATAAATCTTTGGAGGAATGAAATAATTAAGGCGCATCATAGTGTCTATAACTAGCAATGCTATTCTATGGGTATGGCAGTGGTTGAAAGGGAAAGTTTAAGATCATGTATGTTACTAGACGGAAAGCTAAAAACTAAATGGGATTGTATAAGATAGTAAAACCTCATGTAAAACACGAGTATGGGTGATATTGCATATATAAGACAGGTTTTACAAAATATAAATATACTAGAGAGAAGGAAAAAGAGTAGGAAAAATGAAAAGGTCGGAGACAGGAGACCCCCAAAGAAGGGGCCACGTGCCAGTAGAGGCAGAATGAAAGTGATTCTGATGACAGCGTGGATTTCTGGGGTTGCTGGCAGACAACCAGCTAGAAGAGGCAAGGAACCAGTCTCCCCACAGGTTTCTGAGGGACTATGGCCCTTGATTTTAGTCTTCTGGCCTCCAGAATTGTGAGACAGTGAGTTTCTGTTGTTTGAAGCCACCGAGTTTGTGGCACTTGGTTTTGTCAGCCCCAGGAAGTTGAGATAAAGACACTACCTCATCCTGCCGTGAACATGCTGGCTTCTGGCCCTCTAGACTTCCAACCTCTTTCTCCACTTGACTTGTCTAACCCTCCTCTTTACTGCCATGGCGTGTAAACCTTCAGGTCCAGGGAAGCCAGCCTACCCGCCCCTGCCCTGTCCTCCTCCAACACTCTTTCCAAACTTAGTTTCCAATCCCTTTTCCACGTTCTTCCTTTAGGTTGGAAGAACATGCTGTGCTACTTCTCTTTCACAAAGACCAACGTCACCTTCCAAATCCCACCTTCAAAAAAGTGCAATTCTGATTTTTCTCCAGGGGTGCTGGTGATGAACTCGAAGGGGAACGAAACATCCTGTAACATTAATAAAAGCCCAGTGGAGAATCAGGCTGCTCCCTGGAGGAAAATCCACTCTTCCATAAGCTGTGCAAGCCTGCTCAGTGATTCCAGTAGAGTTTGTTTATATTTCTACTGTTACCTGTAACACGTTTATTCACGTTTATTCTTTGAGTATAATATCGTGTGTTTCCTGAAGAGAGTGTCACTGGCTTACTAATCTTTTTAACCCCCTGAAGTAATATGTAAGTTCTCAGTAGATGATGTTGGATAAATGGACCCCATAAAAATTGCACCAAAGTCTTAGGACACTTGCCTTATTTCTCTTAGCAATCTTTTGGTGATTTAGAAATGACATAGGTAATTGTCTACATATTGGAAACATGGAAATTTGCCAACTGGTACTCATGCTGTCTTCTTTTAAGCAGCTAGCTCCTCCTTAGGGACCTGGTATATTAGTTTCCTATGGCTGATGTAAGAAAGTATCATCAATGTAGTGGCTTGAAACAGCATGCATTTAGCATGTTATAGTTCTGGAGGCCAGAAATCCAAAAATCAGGAGATCAGCAAGCCTATGTTCCTTCTGGAAGTTCCAGGAGAGAATCCATTTCCTTGCCTTTTTGGACTTCTAGAGGCTGCCCACATACCTTGGCTTGTGGCATCCCATTACTCTGCCCACTGCTGCTTTCTGTTGTCTTACCTTCTTCTCTGACCCTGACCCTCTTGCTTTACTCTTAGAAGAAACTTTCTGACAACCCTTGGCCCACTCTTGTAATCCATGATCCTCTCTCCATCTCAAGAGCCTTACATTCAGCCCATCTGAAAGTCTCTTTTGCCATGCGAGGTAATGTATTCACAGGTTTCTGGGGACTAGGACATGGACGTTTTGGGGAAACCATTATTCTATCTACTGTACTCAGTTTCCACTGATGTAGCTAGTGAAAACGGACCCTGGTAGAAAGTCTTATTTGGAGAAATCACTTAGATCTCTTCAGGAGTTTATTAGTAACACTAGCATGGTTTGCTGAAGTGAAATTATTACGTAAAGAATAGTATGTATTTATTCATAAACGAGTGGCATAAATACGAATTTTCCTGCTGTCTTATCATGCCTTGCTTCGGTAAAGCAGGCTTCTGTCTTAGGTTGGTATGCTCGAGCCAGTTCAGGGACACGTCTGTAAAGAGAGGCAGAGGTTCACTGAACAGTAAACCCATGAAATCTGCCAACACAGAGCACTTAAACATCAGAACCTTCCTCATCAGAATTGGGTGTTAGCAAAAAAATTAAGGTTTCATACTTTGTTTTTTCAGCTGAGCCTCAGTGCTCTGTTGAATGACGTTACCTTCTGGTGTTTAATAACTTTTAACTGCACTCGATTTGGAACAATGCATGTTTTCCTGCAGGTGCAATGAAGGGAATTCCAACTCCTGAGACTGCTGGCCTCTCCCGCTTGCTTGCCCTCCCGTCAGGTCTAGCGAGGGTGCCGGCTGCATCAGTCCAGTTGCCCATTTTTCCTTCAGTCAGATCTCTTGGTCATCTCCCTCTCACCGGTCTTTAAACACCGCCCAGAGCTGATGTTCTGCAATCCCCATTCCATTCTGCACCTCTGGAGCTAACGCTCCCCTTGCTTTCCCTTCCCTTTGTTAGCTAACCTCCCGGGAAAGCTTTCCTCAGCTTGTCACGAGGGGGTCGAGCTGGGAAGCCGTGGCGGGCACTCAGATCTTTGGTACCCTGCACAATCCCATTGTCCACAGTGTGAAGAGTCATACCTTTCCCTCGAGGTCACCCACGACACTGAAATCCTCACGAATCTCAGGGTCCTTGTATCTGCCCAGAAATGACTTTCCCAAGCCCTGGGAACACTGACTCTTCCTGCTCTTTCATCCCGGGTGGGTTTTGGAGCCCAGAGGCACAGGTGGAGACACCTGCACTCACTCCGGGGGCTTCCCCGAAGAGACCACCAGCCAGAGGCCCCCTCTTCTCAACCATACAACCATGGGTTTGGGTTATAATCCTAGTCAGTGGCACTCCAGCTCTACAGAGTCCCCATCCATCAGGGAAGACCTTTGACTTCTGCTTGCTCCAAAGCCCCCAGGCTAAAGCTTGAGGTCAGCTGCCCCTGAGGTGTTAAATAATGTTACTGCACATGGGGGCAATGATGTAGAAAGTTCTTCACCTGGGCAATCAAGTAGCAGCTGATGTATAAAGATCTTCACCTGAGTGAACTGGCAAGCCCCATCCATTCCTCCCAGCTACCCAAGCTTAATCATTTTACCCTGAAAGCAAGTCATTATGAATTTGCCTCTGATCACTTTGTAAATCCACACTCCAGAGTTAGACTGTCCTCATAAGTCAGATCTTCTCAGGCTGTTACCAGCAAGGAAAGCCCCAAAGCAACGTTTCTCATTGAGGACAAGCTTCTCAGCACCATAACTCAAAACGCTCTCCCTCAAAGCTGCTGCCCATGAAGAAGGAAATGTTCCATGCCCATTGAGGATACTCCTTCACATCTCAATCGGTGGGGCAGCTGTGCCAGCTGGCCGCAGCAAATGAGCTCTTTCACAGTCGTGGGACGAAGCAAACGGGGTACATGAATTTATGACCTCCTTAAATGATCATTTTAGCGTACAACTTTAGGGAGATGAAGCCTGGGCTTCTAGCTGTCAGGTCTTTGAGTAAAATCAGGCCCATTGGTTGAAGCTGTGTTCTTTAAACCTGGTTAATAAAGCAAGGCCATGCCAAGAAGAGTCCAGGGTGGGTCATATCAAAGATGCTCTCTTAGAGGACCTTTGGTGAAGGTAATCATCCATGGGGTGTCAGCATCACACCCCGAGGGTATTGCCCAAGCAAGGCAGTGAGTCGGCACTTGTTTCCAGAGTTGCTTGGCCAGTGGCCCATCGGCCGTGGCTGCGGGGCCAGTGCCCCCACCTGACCAGAGCATGCACTCTAGCCAACATCCACCGAGGCTGCAGCTTCAGGTTGTTTATTTAATCAACCCCAGGTTTGATGGTCCACAGCAGCTGCTTGAACTTCATCTCTGAGGATGAGCTGGAACTTGGCTTTCCTGTGGGTTTATGCTAAGGGGTGACCTTTTAAAATTACAACGGGAATTGATTCGGGTGCCTCTTGATTATAATATCTAAGGCTCCCTCCCCAACACTTGATGACCATTTTTTTCCACATGCGAAAGAAGGGTGACTCACCTTACCCTTCGTGAGATTCAGGAATTGCCAGCCTTTTGCCATCTTTGCTTTATCAATCGATCTATAAAAGTAATGCCTTTATTTATTTATTTATTTTTCTTATAAATGTTACATTCAAAAAATATGAGGTCCCCATATACCCCCCACCCCACCCCACCCACATCAACAACCCCTTCCATCGTCCAGGCGCATTCACTGCACCTGGCGAGTACATTCTGGAGCACCGCTGCACCGCATGGGCAGTGGTCCACATTGTAACGCCTTTTTGCCATGCAGCAAGGTCCTCAGAGTTCATTCCGCAGTGGGTGCAGGGAACTCTCAGAATCTAATTGAAGAGAAGAGAGCTCATCCCAGGGTGTGTTCACGTGCTTTTAGGTGGTGGCAAAATACAGAAGGGTCCTCCAGGGCCCGCGCTGGGGTTCGCAGCTCACAGGCTCTGTGTCCTGGGCGCGGTCTGACTCCTTGGGCCAGCGCGTGAAATTAGAAGCTGAAAGGGATACTGGCACTCACTCTTGACTTGGACAAGAGGCTTCCCCTTTGATGTCCCTTAAGCCTCTAACTGGGGGGGAAAAACCTTTTTTACAGACACAGCCTGTTACCGGAGGAATGGGTGAGTTATGGGATGGGAAAAGGCTCTGGGAATCAATGACGCATTCAGATCGTACAAGGTCCCTGGGGTTGTTTGAGGAGCGCTGGAGGGAGAATGGACAGGACTGAGAACAGCTGGCGAGGACTCCAGACGTGGAATAAGTCAAGTTCCCAATGGGGACTGCTGCCCGGGCTTCTCCTACCTCCCCTTCTCTAGGGACACCAGTGTATTAGTCCCCAAGGGCTCTTCTAACAAAGCACTGCAAGCTGGGTTGAAGCACCAGAAAGGTATTCTCTCACAGTTCTTCAGCCAGATTCCAAAAGACAATAAACCTAGGAAGCATTGCCTCAGACCCTCGCTGCTCTGCTGACTTGTGGACGATGGAAATCACACGAAAAAGGTGGCCTCTGCTGGGAGGATCACACGGGCTACTTATATAGGCACGACCCAAAAATCTAAAACTCAGACGGGCAGACTTGATGGTGTGACTGTTAATCGCCTTGCCAATTCAATTTTGCAAATAGAGAGGTTTACATTATGCTGCATGTGAATGAGGATAATCAAATGATTTGGTAGCTTTCCATTTGAAAAAATGTTCATAGAACAGAAAGTACAAAGTTCCTGTATATACATACCTCCCCCCAACACACACACACACATACACACAGTGTTCCCTATTGTTAACATTTTGCATAAGTTTGGTAAATTTATTACATATATATTATATATATTTAGTATATATTTCAGTTAAGGAACCAATATTATCATATCATTAACCATTGTTCATCGTATACTAGCATTCATTCTTTGCGTTTTACAGTTTTATGGGTTTTTAAAAAAATTTTATTATAACATATACAGAACATAAAACTTTCCCACTCTTAGCTCTTTTAAGAAATACAACTCATTCTATCTTTTTTGTTTGTTTTGTTTTTGTTTTGTTTGGGGGAGGGGAGTTTTGTTTGGATTGTTTTGTCATTGCTAGTGGTGACCCATGGCTTTTTTTACATGGGAAAACAAGTGCAATATATTTACATTTTTAAATTATATTTTCAAGACTTTAAACGTTTATGCTTAAAAGTGAGAAGAAAAATAATATTCAGAAACTGATTCCCAAAACAAGGCATGCTTATGATATATCCCGATAACTTCCTGACATTGCAGGAAAGTTTTTCCTACAGTGAACTCTGGGAGTTCTCTAAGTATTACGCCTGGACGATAAGAATAGACGCTTGTCTCTCTATACATCCTGGCTTAAGCCAAACTCTTGTCTTGCAAATGTAGAAATTGTTGCTTTGTTTCTTTGATAAAACTGGTTTCAGACAAAAAATAGGGATGATCACTCTTTTAGACCATGCTTACGTTAATAGAGAAGATGCATTCTTTTCTTTCTTCTATGTGACACTTGAAATGAGGAAAAGCAATTCTAGTGTAAATCATGCAAGTGCTATAATTACCATAAATAAGAAAATTCAAGAAGATTCACTCACTGTATGGAACGGTAACATACCAACTTATTTCTCCTATCATATTGTTAAATAAACTGTGCAACAGGCAAAATGGGTGGTCCTTCTTGAATTCATATACATGGTATTAACACTTAGTGTCCGGGGGTTTTTTGTTATTAAAATGCCGTTTTCAACATTATATTTGGACTATGCATGCGTTTTTTTCCCTTTTGTATGTAAAGTACCACTGAAAATTGGTATATGTATATATATAAAGCAACTCAATGGTGTTAATTACATTCACAATGTTATGCTACCATCATCACCATCCATTATCAAATCTTTTCCATCATCCTCCATTTTTAAACTATCAAATATCCAACTGGCCCTCTGAAAATTATAATGTACTTAGTATCAGTTGAAGACATCATAACAACTACCCCATCCTGAGCAAGCTAACATGTTGCCTGACTAGCCGAGCCAACAACTCAAATTTGTTGGCAAATTTGAAAACACCCCCAAAGCAAGGGAGAGCAATGGAGAGAATCTGTGGTGGTGATTTTTTGTTCCTTGCTGAGTCAATATTTTTTCATGGAGCTGATGGAAGGAATTTGCTTTGTGTTGTAAATTCAAATTCGGCCCTATTTCATGAAGGCCTAAGTGCCATTTTGTAGTCGGGCTCAAGTTTCCTAGCCATTTGAGTCGTGGTTTTGAAATAAAGCTCAGCCTCCCTGCCCTGTGGCTAAGTCTCCACCGTGTAAATGGGAAACCACCACATGAAATTTGTTGCCTCGTCAGTTTGCATTGGCAATTAAAAAGTGTTTCTGTTGGAAAGAGGCTCCTGTGAATTAGCACTACAATCTCTCTGCTTTTGGTCAGATAATTCCAAATGCTCTTCACTTACAGAGTGATACCTAGACCCTTTACTTTGGTTAAATTTGCAGTATTTGCACCATCCTGGGTAACGCAAGCTTTCAGACATGCAGAACATTGAGATATATGTCCCCAATTTTTTATCTGAAGCTGTTGGAGCCAGATGTGTTTTGAAATTCAGAACCGTGCATATTTTAGAAAGATAATATGAGCATTTATCATATCCCACAGGGCACCCTCAGCAGGTGGGAGCAGCACTGACAAATGCGTCACATTAACATATCTGCAGAAAAACGTATGGCTGTACCTGCCCTTGGGCTTCATGGAGATTTTAAGTAATGTAATAGTTCATTTAAAGTGTGTTTATTTAGTAGAGTACCGCAAGTGAAAGGATGAGGTGGGTAGACCCCAGGGCTTCCTATTTCTAAGTAAAACATCAGATCTGGCAAATTGAAAGTATGTTAACCACCTGTATACATACCTGCTCTTTAGGTCCCCCACCTCTGGACCTTTGAGTACCTTCGAGAAGAGGGTACATGAGGGCCATCATGGTGCTTTCAAACTGGAGAGTTGTCTATGTGATGATGGGCAGGGAAAAGGAGTCTCCGGTGACACAGTGGTACCGTGGTGATGGACCTTTCTAATGACGTTTTCCATTGCCGTCTGGCTCATCCACTCTGTTCTCTCTAAGCAGTCTCACTAATAGAGTGAACTGCCATAGTCTCTTGTTCTTGAAGCCACACATTTCAGCCTTATCATTGAAGCTACTGGTTGGTAACTATATTCTAGGGTCAAATAGTAACTATTTGGGGCTTTCCCATCTCTACAGCATCTTGGGGTCATAAGTCAATTCTGCAGTCGTGGTGTGGAAGCAACCAGAAACTTTACGTAAAAGAATGGGCGTGACCATGGCCCAATAAAACTTTATTAGCAAAAGCCAGCAACAGGCTGGGATTGAATCAAGGGCTGTAGTTTTCCCTCTCCTAGTCTATGGGATTTCCCCATTATGGCTTGACGATGTATTATCATCCCCATCCCTTTTATCTCATGCTTATCAGCATGTCCTGCCTCTCATCAATTTCCTGTCCCTCAAGATGCACGCAACAGGTGCCTCTCTGTGAAAAGGTAGAATTTCCTCGAGGTTGGCTTCCTCTATGTTTGGGCTGATAAACTGTTGGCATAAGTCATGAGATTTCATATAATTTTCTCATTAGTAAGCTGGAATCTTCCAAGTCCTCATCTGCACATTCATTTTCCAACCTTGTCGTAGCCCAGAGTCTGTGCCAAACGTTTGTTAAGGTTGATTTCTCCACACCACTGCAGGCATTTGCAGTTGTGTAAAGCACGTCCCAAGATTGAGCTCTTTCAGGAAGTGCTTCTGTTTCCTGTTGACACTGTGACCAACGGCCACAGACTTCGTGGCTTACGATGGTGCAAGTTTATGATCTTACGGTTCTGTCGGTCAGCAGAGTCTTATGGTTCTGTAGATCAGAAGACTCATTTGAGTCATGGGCAAAGTTGGGTTCCCTTCTGCAGGCTCTAGGAGAGGCTCTGTCTCCTTGCCTTTTCTGGCTTCTACACACTGCCCACCGTCCTTGGCTCGTGACACTTTCCCCCACCGTCAAAGCCAGGAATGTAGCATCTTCAAATGTCTCCCTGCCTCAGACCTCATTCCTCTTCCACTCTTAAGGACCCTTGTGATAACACTGGGCTGGCAGGATGATGTGGCATAACCTCCCTCTTTTTATGTCAGCTGATTGGCAACCTTGATTGCATCTGGAAACCTAATTCCCTCTTGCCACATAACCTAGTTTACTGACAGGTTCTAGGGATTAGGACGTGGATATCTTTAGGCGGAAGGCATGATTCTACCTACCACAGTCTGTTTTGGTTTCCTAAGCTGTCCTGGCAACAGACATAGAGTTGAAGACAATGGCTATCGGCTCTTCGTGGAATGCAAAATTCCTTGGCCCTATTGTAGAGTTTATATTGATAAAAAAAATTAAGTACTTACCATCCCAAGGTCCACAGGATGGAGGAATAGAATATAGATTAGAGTGGACTTACTGATATTCTACTGTGGAACTATTGTGATCAGTAATGGAAGAAATTGTGGCACTGATGTGGACAAAGTGGCCACGGTAGCTGCTGATGGCCGGGAGAGGGAAGAAGAGATGTGATGTGGGGGCATTTTCAGGACTTGGAGTTGTCCTGCGTGGTGCTGCAGGGACAGATGCTGGACATTGTATGTCCTGCCATGGCCCACTGGGTGGACTGGGGGAGACTGTAGACTACAATGTACACCACTGTCCATGCAGTGCAGCAGTGCTTCAAAATGTATTGACCAAATGCAATGAATGTGCCACAATGATGAAAGAGGTTGTTGATGTGGGAGGAATGTGTGTGGGGGTGGGAGATATATGGGAACCTCATATTTTTTAATGTAACATTTAAAAAATAGATAAAACCATAAAAAAAATTAAGTACTTAAAACAATATGTTTCACATAACTGTTTGTGCTTGGTGGTGGTAGGGGGAGCATGCAGGTCAGTTTTCCAGAAACTGTGATTTCACAGTTTTCTTCTGGTCATCTTGCATACTATTGAACTACTCAGGATTTTCTTACTTGCATATTGACAACGAGGTAAATTGCATGCCCATTTCCATTGTCTGGGCTTCATTTCCATCACTGCCACCTCTATCCTGCATTTATCTGAAGTGCTGATGTACTCAAGAATGGTGAACCTGAGGCCGCCTGAGCTTGGAGACCTTCTGCTGGCCAGTGCCCTCTCATTGGCCCTTGTTAGGGTTTCTCTAGGGTGGTAGCTTTGGCCAATATGGGGCTGTCTGATCAGCATGGTATATATGTTCAGGATGAAAGTCTTTCATTAGATACTGTCTTTGGCCAGGTCCCGGGAAATAGGCTCAGAGATGAGGTTTGTGCTCAGGAGGTTGTGGGGGCCATGTTTTCAGGGTCAACACTTGAGAGGGGGCGAAGAAAGGAGAAGGAGATGAAAGGAGCAGCTGAGCTTCCGTGTAGTCCCACAGAAGGCCTCAGTCCATGGTAGAGGGAACTCTGGAGCAGGGAGGGCCCACCAGTTGTCCCACCTTGAAGCAATGGAGGGAGACCTTTAGGAACCCATCGATGTTGCAGGCCACCCCTGGGAGATGACATCACCTTGAGAAAGCGGCTCTCTTTGGCCGGAGGGCAGTTCTCAAAGATGCACTTAGCTGACCACCATCCATCATCAGCCCTGCTGGGCAGCTGGGAAAAAAGGGCCAAAGTTCTCCCTTGAAATCTGGGCTCACATCACAGCACTCAACAATGAGTTTATCTCTGCGACTTCATCAACCTTACAGTTATTTTTCACAAGATGCTGTTTCACCTTGAATTTCCTAAGTGTTTTGTTTTACAAAGCTCCTTGAATTCCTTCCATCAATCACCTGAATATTCCTACTTGCCTTCAAAGTTTACTTCTGCATGGAATGTTCTGGGAGCTTTGATGGCCAAGTAGGTGGACCAGCTTTCTTCTGTGTGAAAATGGGAAATGTGTCAGTCCAGCAAATGGATCGGTCAAGTTTTAACAACTGACCTGTTTCTTTAAATCATACATGGAGTGATTCCTACACCATCTTCTTGAAATAAGAGTTCTCCAAGACACGCTGATCAAACTCCTGCAATAGCTCCACTTCCTAGGCTATTGATAGTGACAAACAGCATTTGTTTTCTCTCTGTTGCTCACTGGGTAACTTTAGCTCTTTTTGACATTTTCACAGCTGAATTAATCCCCAAATCACAACAAAGCAGAAAATAGTAACAAAGTCCAGAGGGCTAGTGGACTGAGAAAAAACTGATGCCCCAGGTCAGTTCAGGTCGAATTTTGCTCCCCCTGAAAATGAAAGGTATAAAAATACTTTCGTTTCCAGAGGTTTTGGGGTCTTAGAATCATGGACAAAAAGTGCTATCCTTAGATGACTGTCATTTTCTATATGGTACAGCTGAAACCTGATTTGGAGAAAGCCATGGGAGAAAATCAGGAATGATTCAAAAAATGAATAAGCAAATGACAATTATATAAATAGATACAGGAAGGGTGAGTGAAAGGTTTCTTCCTTTTGAACTCACAAACACAACCACAGTGTAAGTTCCTCATAACGAAGCAACGTTGACCTGATGAGCTTCCATCTTCTTGTTCTATGACTGTCATTTGGATTATAACTTTTACCTGAAGAGACTTATTTTCATATAAGTGACCATAGTAGGAGGGGATCCCCCTTACGAGTTACAGGGTGTAAATGTTTCAACAAACTGGGTGTGACACCGCCCTGGCCAATTTGCCCATCTTTATGATCACACTCGCTGCACTGTTTTAGACCCGCGGACTCGTGCAGGGTTCGCAGAATTCAGCACCATTGACGTTAGGGACAGGATGATCCTCTGAGGAGGGAACTGTCCTGTGCTCTATAGGGCATTGGGCAGCTTTCCTGCCCTCCACCCTTTTGATGCCAGGAGCACGCCTTCCCCGAGATATGACAACCAAAAACATCTCCAGACGTTTCCAAATGTCCCCTGGGGACCCAGTTGTCCCTGGGTGAGTATTGCACTAATCCTGTTTTGAAAGCCACCTGCTAGAGTGGTCCTTTAGGTTTCTCTTTCTGCTCTTTTCATTCTGCACATCTAAGCTCTCAGCAGCAGTACTGCTGTGACAGCCTTTGTGATTTAATCCCTCTAGATGTGTGTCGTCTTCTTCATTATTCGCTGGGGTTGGTGGGCACAGAGTTTCAAGTGGGGGTGGAGGGTTTCCATGCTGATACCTTAAAATGTATTTTCTGTAAAGAGAAATCTATTTTCTGGGCAAGAGAAGGGAAAAGAATGTTTTGGATCTTCCCTCCCTCGCAAGGGGAGTTGCCCAATTGTTGAAGCCCACGTCCATGAAAGGTGACATCAAGATGACTGGGCCAAGAGATAACATCCTACTCCTGGTGGGAGGTCAAGGGTCAACGTTGGTGGCACACCATCCCATTTCAAGAGAATCTAGTATGAAGAGCTGTGCCAGAAGATTGATGATGGTTTTAAATGCCATCTCTGTGTAGAAAAATATAACATTTCTAGGATACTGATTGAACCTAAGAGATGGTTGCTGGAAGCTTAATTTTACTAAAGTGAGATTCACAAAAATCCATAGGATAATAACTTTTCTCTACCTTGATGTTCTCTTGTGGGTATTATTTACCAAGTGGGATTATATTTTGTACTTTTAAGCAGAAACCATTGATGTATGCATTAGTGAGTTGTTTCAAGAGATACATTCATGTTTGTCTAAATGTCAACACCTGAAAATGTAAGTTCTTCAGTAGATTCAAAGTCATCTTTTTGGTTTTCTTTTGTGCTCATTTTAGATTAATGTGTTATGTCCTACCCCAGTGGTCAACAAACTTTTTTCCAGTAGGGCCAGATAGTAAAAAGTTTAGGCTTCATGGGGCATACAGATTTGCTGTGGTAGCACAAAATCAGCCATAAATAATAAGACGTAGGGAAATGGGGAAATGGGTGCAGCTGTTTTCCAATAAATTTTTCTTTATGGGCCTGGGAATTAGAATTACAGATACTTTCAATGTATCACCAAGTCTGTTCATCTTTGAACATGTTGCCAACCATTTAAAAAATAAAAATATTCTCGGCTTGCTGATGGTGCAAAATATAAGTGACGGGACGGATTGGTCCCATGGGCCAGAGTTTGGGATCTCGGCTCTTGAAATATTTATTGAGAGCTTGCTGTGGCTCTTGTCTTTGCCCTTGTGATCCTTAGACCTGGGGGGAGCATGGATATCAAGAAGATAAATCAATAAATATACATATAATTGCAAGGAGTGATAAATCCTTGGGGGGAGGGGAACAGGTGCAGTGATAGTCATGGGGAGGCGTGCTTTATTAGGTAATCATGGAAGGCTTCTCTGAGGTGGTGACTAGTAAGTGGAGACCTGCCGATGCCTATGAGTTAGGGAGAGCTTAGGAGGAGGGTCAGTGCGGGAAAAGGAAGCCAGAAAGAGCTCATTTTATTGGCGTCCCTGAGCCTATGGTCACTCAGTACCTGCGCCGTCTTCTTTTGACTGAATTCCCAGCACGAGCCGAATGCCCGCCTCTCCCCTCTACCGGGTGCCACGCCCATCGCTGCCTGCAGAATCTGCACATGGTCACCTCGGTGACTTAAGAGCCCCTGGAGGACAGCTGCCCAAGGATCGTCTCAAGCCGTGGTCAGGGTAAGTGCCACTCTGACGGTGTCATTGCCGGGTCACCCAACGTGCGTGTCACCCGTCAGTGTTGTCTGCTCCCGCTGACCTCGAGAGGGGCGTTCTGAGCCTCCTATCGTTGCAGGGAGAGGAAGAACGTGTCCCTTTAGTTCAGAAAGGCATGTCGGAAAGGCGTGTTTGCTATGGGAGACCAGCCGTACCAGGCAAGGGTGCCGGGAGCACAGTCTAAAAATCAAAAGCACGTGGCAGGAGATGTGGCGGGTCTTGAGGAATAGCAGGATGGGCATTTTCTAAATGGATTGCTGCAGATCCTGGACCATCTATTTGGCAGGCTACAAACCCGGGTAGGCTGGGGTAGACCTGTCGGCCCAGGAGGCTCCCCACTTGTACCAACAGTGCCTCCTTCCAGTGAGGGGTGTGTGTGTGTATGTGTGTACATGGGACAGGATGAGGGAAGCGTGTTCTGTCAAGGGCTGTAGGGGAAACTCCCTGTTAGACCCCTTCTCTCCTTGCAGCCTGCATCCCCCTGAACCCATGCGCTTGTGAACTCACGCTGGGCTGCTTCTGGGCATCCAGGCATCAGATGGTCAGGGCTGCGGATGCAAGGTGCTTTCAGAAGAGGGATTTGGTGCATGTTGGTCCAGGCTGTTGGAGCCTGTTGTGGAGGAGAGAATCCCAGCCTGGCCAGGTGTCCACAGGCAGCTTGCTAAGCTCCCTGCACCCCGCTTCCCTCCTCCGTCCAATGACGATGGGAACCCCTGCGCCCTAGGGTAGCAGTGAGGAGTAGGAGATGCCCTTCGTTTGGGGGAAGATGGCACGAAGAGCTGATGAACATTTCCAGGCGAGGCGCTAGAGCTGAAGTGAGAGTTGCAGGTGGTTTGGTGAGGTTCTCCCGACGACAGGAGGGTGCTCTCCACCCGGGCGATGGTGCTTCCTGGAAAGCATTTGGCGGTGACCACCACGTTGGGTGGTCGTAACCAGGGTGCTTCTGGCATGTACGGGTAGAGGGCCGGGGTACAGCGGAGCACCCTACACCACACAGGCCAAGGGTCATCAGCCCCAGATGTCAATGGTACCCCCTGAGAAGCCCTGTTCAATGGAAGGCAAAAGTTTTACTTCTCTTTCTTTCTTTCTTTCTTTCTTTCTTTCTTTCTTTCTTTCTTTCTTTCTTTCTTTCTTTCTTTCTTTCTTTCTTTCTTTCTTTCTTTCTTTCTTTTTCTTTCTTTTTCTTTCTTTCTTTCTTTCTTTCTTTCTTTCTTTCTTTTTCTTTCTTTTTCTTTCTTTCTTTCTTTCTTTCTCTCTTTCTCTCTCTCTCTCTCTCTCTCTCTCTCTCTCTCTCTCTCTCTCTTTCTTTTCTTTCTTTCTATAGGATTTATTTATTTGTTTGTTTATTTATTTTACACTTTTAACTTAAAGTTAGATCACAAAGAACGTAACATAAAAAAACATAAAATACATGAGGTTCCCATATACCCTGCTCCCCACCCCCCCAACCCATCCATCATTTTTGTAAACTGTATTTTTTTGAAGATATATACATCGCCAAAAAATGTTGCATTAAAAAATGTAAGAGGTTCCTGTATACCCCCCGGCCCCCCCACGCCAACAACCGCCCCCATCATTGTGGCACACACATGGCACCCAGCGAACACATTTTGGAGCACTGCTGTGCAGATGTGACCTTCATCTTCTTTCTTCCGAGAACGATCAACGGGCCTAACTTTGAGGGATGGCAGTTAGATTAAGAATTAAAATGAAAAGCTAAGGACCTTTTGGGATTTTTTATTTTCTGTTAAATTGAAACCCCACAGCAAAGGGTTCTCCCCCTTGCAAGAACATCCTCAAGGCTTAAAGCCTCAGCTCATGTATGCTCTCAGGGCTGAGCAGCTCAACAGATTCATTTTCCATTGTGATGTCTGTAATTTGTTCTTTAAAAGGGTCGTGCATTCCTTTTCTCTGTTTCAGAAGCAAATTTTCCAGGATTTTTAAAGAATTATTTATTTCCCCATGTCACTGATAATGCAGGAGCCAGCTTGGATTTCTGACCTAGCTTTCAAAGTCTTAAGCACCTGCTAAGCAGAGTTTTAATTTTATTCCTCTGGAAAACAACTGTACATTTTGCAGGGAAATGTTCTGAGTCCTTTTTTTTTTTTTGGTTTGTTTCATTTCAGTCTAAAGGGGAGATTGACATTCTTTAGACCCAGCTAGACCAGCTCAGGAAACATTGACAGACTCAGTAGCTAATTAAAAGTAGGAGGCTGAGAAGGCTCATGATTTATTCATGATAAACTATTGGAGCATTCATTATCCTTTCTTAATGTTCTGATGTAAAGTGGGAGTCTTTTGGTGGAGACTAAAATGTCTATTCCTAAATACCTAACAACGGTATCCATTTTATCTTACCAACATAGAGCCATCCTAGTGGGGTATTTTAATGTGTTCCACAATTTAGAATTCAGGGTTCTTGAATACAGCATATCAATCTCATTCACTCTCTTTAAGTAGGTGAAGACTTTAGAGATAACCAAGAAAATACTTTTATCTTGTCTCTGTTTTTTTCTCATTTCTTCTTGATTCTATAATATAGTTTTCTTATGGAAGAAATAACAATGAAACTTTCCTTTTCACTTGATGTCATTTTATTTATAGACCTGCCATTAGTCTCTTGGCTTGCTTGGTCTAAGTATATAATAGGATCATCAGTGTTTTGTTTTTTTTGTTTTTTCCTTTCTATCTCCTGATAGTGATGAAAAGGTTTTTTCAAGTGAACTGTAAATTTTTAATGAAGATATTTTACTGCAGCAAATATCCATGGTTTTTAAGTCCATTTTTATACTCGATCTTAGCCAAAAGGCCGAGATAGTCTATTTTTGACGAGACTCGAGGTATTCGAGTCCAGGTATTCGTCTCAACCAAAAGAGGTAAGGTTGTTGTTTGTCTCAGAAAGAAGCTGAAGGCGAGAGTGTCAATAAAGAGGTAGGTTGTGGGGGGAAACTGAGGTTGCTGGAAGTTGTACCCTTAGCCAAGTGACCATCCACAGTTGGATATCCTGGGGCCAGGTACCTCCTGACAGGAGGTGATAAGAAGCACATGGAGAAAAGGAAGGAAGGAAGGAAATAAGAAAAGGAGGAGGAAGAAATGAGCCAACATGTACACAGTGAGTAACTCTAAGTGAAGGAGTGTATGCGTGTTCATTTTTGATTCTTTCAACTATTTTTTAAGATTGAAAATGTTCAAAGTAAAAATTTCATGGAAAAATGATACCTAGAAGTTGTATCTTGCTTTCTCCTGTTGATTGTGCCTTTTTCCGTGTTCTGCGGGGCCAGTTCGTATGTGCACTGTCACGTGCCCTTGTTTATCTGAGTCAGGAGGGATGCCTTCTGTGAGGTGCCGGGGCATTTGGCTTGATGGATCACCATCTCATGTAGGTCGTCCTGGAACTCCTAAGATGATGGATCCTGCTTCCCTGTTGCATGCTATTTATTAAGCAGTGGTAGCTTTCCTAGCAGCTTCATTATATAGTGTCCTGCCCAGGGTAGGTTTTTGTCAAGAGCTAAGTTCAGAGCTTGCCTTTGTTAATTTGTACAGTGCCTTCCGAATGTTCCCAATTCCTTCCACTCAGCTATTACTTAGGACAGAGTTCGCATGAACACACAATGATTAATGAGTAAAACGGGAGGCTTGTCTGGACAAGTACCTAAGCAGTATTCTGGCCCATGCCTCCCAGGACAGCTCGTAATTGTTGCCAAAGCAAGGTCAACTTGGGTGCTGAAGGTCCTTGCATCTTTCTGTAGCAAGAACAAAGTCTGCCTTGCTCCTTCTCGACAAGAGCGTGCCTTGCAAGGGAATTTAGAACAATCATTTTGCTCTGCATTTTTTGAATAGCATGAAAAAGTTCTTTAGAGTTGTAATAGTCCATTTGTTGGAGGACAGGTCCAGCCAAAGACCTGATGTGCAATCTTTAGATCTATTATGGTGGAGGCATTGGGAATGGTAGACTTCCTCTGCAGTGCTTGGCAGACTGTTCTCGGGAGCCTGAGGGTTTCTCGGGCTGCTACTGGGAGCCTCCTTGGACCTGGAGGGGCATCAGTCACTTCTAACAGAGCAATGAGGATTTTCACCTATGTTTGACTTCCTTATATTCTTGTGACTAAAAACAGTGAAAACCACTGACTTCTCTCCTCGTTCCTTCCTATAACTTCTTTGACACTTAAGGAAATTAAATAATTCATGAGGGGTCCCAGACGTAAAAATGAAATAGGGCTTCTTGATGGCTTCAGCCAAGTCTTAAACACGGTCTAGCTGCCTTACCATCTTTGTATCTAGCCGTGGGGATTCACAACAAAACAGACACGGGGTTCATCTTGGAAGAAATTACTTTCAGATTCCAAGAGTTCTATTGCAGGAAGTCATTGAACTTTTCAATGACTCCCCACTGGGAGGAAATGAAACTCTCCCATCAGATGTGGGAGACCCTTCATCATCTATACCTGTCTTCCTATCCCCAAGTGTGGGAGACCCTTCATCATCAAAACCTACCTTTCCTATCCCCCAGGGGAGGGAGACTTCTCTTCCTCTACTGTTAGGGGTTTGAAATAATTAAGCTGGAGCTTAGTTTCCCCTGATATGCCCTGGGGAAAGGCTAACCCCATCCCCTATAAGCCTCCGTGTCCAAGGGCATGGCACTTTCCCCACATAAAGAAACCACATAGAGACGGGAGAAAAGGGAAATGGAAACCTTCCCTACCTACATATCAAAGGGAGATAAAATTTCTACAGAACAAAGAAACATCTGCTCCTGCAGCATGCCAAGAAACCGTAACTCCCCAACCCACTATCTCCTAGTCACTATCAGGAAAAAATTTCACCACCTATTGGCCCCTGCACTTCACTCGAACCCTCGACTCCCTCCCACAAACTATCATTCCCCCGCCTAGAAAAGTTCTGTATAAATTCAAGTTCCCCGCTCCCAGGAGTGGGCTGAAGTTGGGAGAGCATCTCATGAAATCTTTCTTTGTCTATAGTCTTTTCAGTCTCTGTGTCCCAGTGAGCGTCGTATTTTCTCCAACATCTACATACCCCAGGACCTTGCTTTGGGATGCCCCTTGCCTCCTACTCCACTTCCAGCACAATGCCTTACTCACATATCCCCTACTGGCCCTGCTCTCCGGCCCTCAAGGCATCCACTTTTTTTTTTTTAAAGATTTATTTTATTTATTTATTTCTCTCCCCTTCCCCCCACCCCACCCCGGTTGTCTGGTTGTCTGTTCTCTGTCTCTATTTGTGTGTTCTTCTTTGTCTGCTTCTGTTGTTGTCAGTGGCACAGGAATCTGTGTTTCTTTCGTAGCATCATCTTGTGTGTCAACTCTCCGTGTGTGCGGCGCCATTCCTGGGCAGGCTGCACTTGCGCTGGGTGGCTCTCCTTACGGGGCGCACTCCTTGCACGTGGTACACCCCTGTGTGGCAGGGCACTCCTTGCGCGCATCAGCGCCGCGCATGGGCCAGCTCCACACGGGTCAAGGAGGCCCGGGGTTTGAACCGCAGACCTCCCATGTGGTAGACGGACACTCTAACCACTGGGCCAAGTCCCCCGCCAAGGCATCCACTTTGACCTAGTCCTCCCACCTCTGCAGCTGGATAACCGTCCTTCCCGCCCCAGGTGCGCTCCTGCCGCTCCTCCCAGCTGCAGCTTGCACAATTGACGGGTGTTGAAGACTGCAATAAATACTGGCTTTCAGGAGCGCATTGCAAGCTCAGAGGGCACGGAGTAGACAATTGCCCTACTCTCTCAACGGCACCAAAGAGGATTAGCAGCTATTGAGTGGTCAATTCTTGAAGATGTGAATTAAAAAAGAAAAGGTTTGCAACATCATGTGCCTATTGATAATGAAGAATATTCATTGGATTTCAACCAGGCAAGACGGTAACAGGCAAAAAAAAAAATTCTTTTCGCCTAAGCTTTCATTTAAAGAATGGCCTTTACTTTATCTGGGCTTTCTCAAGCTTCATTTCCTGTTAAGTTTATATCCTCAACCATGGTGAGACCTATTGCCTTTTAAGGATTATCTCTAGCACATCTACACGAGAAAACAGAAGGATAGTGAAAACATCTGATTCCTGGCAGAAGCAAGTAGGTTTTTTTTCTTTATCAACAGAAATGCAGTTTAAAGCTCAAGGTACATGTGTTTTCTGCCATATTCCACCTTTGGATGGCTTGCCGACAGTAATTGTAAGATGTACACAGGTTCCTTAATTTATACGGAATGTGAGGTGCTCTGTTCCTGATGACTTTTCCCCCATTTTAGGGAGTGAGTTCTATGGAAAGACAGTCTGTTATTCAGATTTCAGGTATAAAATGAGATATTGTTTGAAGGCAATCAAGAAGTAATCTAGGCTACAAATTCAGATTCTTCAGCCTGCTTCAGTATAAAATGTCTGTAATTAGATTGATTTTATAATTTGGAGGCACAGCCTTCTAATTTTCAAATAATAATCAGCCACTAATGTGTGGTAGGCATATCTTTGTTTTTATTTAAATGAACTCCCAAATTTGATTAAATAATGGGACTTAATCATTTAATATAAGTCTCTGATTTCATAATTTAAAACCTAGCTGCTTTCTTTGAATTCTAAATTTTTATAATTGCACTTTACTCTCTGGGAGTCCCTCTATTTTTGTATTTTGTTTCCAGAGACTGAGGAGATGAATAGTATAATATTTCACTAGAGATGAATGGGCAGGCAGTTGACTGTAGCCATCTGTGTACTTTATTTCAGGATTCTAATATTTGGGGTAGGGGTTACAGCTCCTAAAACTAAGGAATTGATCAAGTGCACATCTAATCCATCTTTACCATAATGATTCAGATGTCAGGTCTTCGGTTAATTACTTATTTGCTTATTTATTTATATTTTAGGAGGTACTGGGGATTGAACCTGGGACCTCATACATGGGAAGCAGGTGCTCAACCTCTGAGCTACACCTGCTCCCTGCTTTTTAAAAGTATCAGACCAATTATTGGGAAACAAATCTTTGACTACAGAATAAATTTATCTTTAAAGGAATTTCTCTCTTTTAGGAATAGGAAATTGCCTAATAGCTTTCCTGGGTTTTGCAGATGTTACCATCCCAGTGCCAAAGAAAAGTGTTGAGCTCATTTAATAGTATTGACTATCATAAGGATCACTAAAAGTGGTTTTTGACTTCCCATTCAGCTGTTGCACATTTAGAGCATGGAAGACCTTTATGAACTTAAACATTTTTCATGAACAACAGTGTCCTTTAATTTCAAACATTATTCTAAGTCATCTTCATTCGGAAAGTAAAGAACTGGTTCAATCTTCCATCCCTAGTCGTCTTCGTAATCATTTGAACATATCATTTAAATAGCGTTTTTTTTGTTTTTTCTCTTTCATACTGTTGGAAAGCATCCAATAACTAGGATATTTTAATAAAGTGCTATATGAGACTTTCAGGAAATATTAAAAGTCTGTCCTGTAACTCGAGACTTTCAAACCTCAAATCATGCTGCAGTGTCTGTGAGGTAAAGAAATGCTTTAGCCTCCTCTGCCTTCCTGATTTAATTGATAACCTCGCGTTGTACATTGTCATCTCAAGAGACAGGACTGTGGAATAGGACCAGGGTATTTTCCACAAAGAAAGAAGTGAGCATGTCCTCTTTCACCTCCTCTGTCTGGACATTTGTGGCACCAAGCATGGAAAAGATGGGGGAGGGGGAGAGGGAAGAGGCAAATTGAACTCCTGTCTGTCTGTGGATGCAGTGGTGGAAAGGAGTCCCCAAGAAACCAATGTGTGTGCCTTCTTGCCAAGAACCCCTTTTCCCCTTTGCCCCCCATAACCCACGGTCCACGATGGAAGTGTGCAATCCATATGCGCTCCACTTGGCCACCCACTGACATCCTTTCTTAGTTTGAATGGAGTCCCTTTCTTTGTGTATGTTGAACCAGTCATTGCACCTTCCTAGTTTTCATGTTGATATCGATCTCAAAGGTGCCTCTGTGTGGTCGGATCACCCGCCACACGACGTGGAGAAAGTGGCCATGGTGGCTGCTGGGTGTGGGGAATGGGAGGAAGAGATGAGATGTGGAGGCGTTTTCGGGACTTGGAGCTGTCCTGGGTGGTGCTGCAGGGACAATTACTGGACATTGTTTGTCCTCCCATGGCCTACTGGATGGAACGTGGGAGAGTGTGGGCTGTGATGTGGACCATTGACCATGAGGTGCAGCGATGCTCAGAGATGTATTCACCAAGTGCAATGAATGTCCCGTGATGATGGAGGAGATTGTTGCTATGGGGGAGGAGTGGGTGAGGGGGGTGGGGGATATATGGGGACCTCATATTTTCTGAATGTAATAAAAAAATAAATAAATTAATACATTTATAAAAAAGAACATCCACACATAGATTGGAGATATGGTTTGTTATTTCCATTAATGAAATACCACCCAGTATTGATTTCCTTTTAAAAAGATATACACGTATATATGTGTATATACACGAGTGTGTGTGTATAGATTCTATAACTGGCATTGCCAGGTAAATAAAGGTGCAAGTGCCATCCAGTGGGTTGAAGAGAGAGAGAGGAAACATGAAACTATTTGGTAAATGATAACTAGATTATAAGGAGCACGAGCGAAAAACTGGTCATGGAAAGCAGAGAAAGGTCCATGGAAAATAGAAAGCTTGAAAACGACAACAAAAATGACAACAACAACAAAAGAAAAAAAGAGGGGGAAAACAAAAATGAAAATAAAACCAGCCAGCCAATGTCATGGATTTTTCCTCAGCCTCTCCTCTCTTTCACAGCCTCTCCTCTTTTCCTCTCTCTCATACACACACACACTCAGAGCTTTTCTTTGGCTCAGAATTGAAGTCAAATGGATCATGACAATAACTAAAAAGTGGAGCAAACTTCACCTATTGGAAAAGATCTCACTTCAGCCGTCCTCAGGACGCGCGTTCTGTCTAGTCTGGGGTACGGTGGACTTGCGGGAAGGACATTCTTCCCCCCAGTTTGCTCTTCACATGCATTCTTCTCAATAAGGACCACCCCAGGCTACGGGACTTGCCTGTGTCCCCAGCTTGGACGAGCCCCTGCAAGCCCAGTCACTGGGATTTGGTTGCTTCTAGGACTACTTCACGGCGCTCACCAGTGGAAGCCGTCACTCTACCGTCCCTATGTCCCTGCCTTTTCGCTAGACACTTCCATGGTAGTGTTTTCTTTTCTTCTCCCTAGCATGATGTACACATAAAAAGGCAGTGATAAAGAAATCAAGCTGTTGACTGCTGAGGATGGCAGAGTCCTGCTAGAGAGCAGCTTTCAGAGCTGCGGCGTGTCTGCCACCGCAATCTCAAATGTTGCGCTATGGTAATCAGAGGCTTCTTCCACGAAACAGGAAAACTCTAAAGCCTAGAAATCTGTGTTAACTCAGGTCTTAAGCAGCAAGGATTTATTAAGCGGCACCACACACTTTTTCTTAAAGAATAAAGACTTCAAAAGATTTCCCTAAAATGGAGACCTTTTTTTTCCTTCTGATTTTGTGACAAGGGCCAGCTGCACGTATTTGACAGATCATCATCATTTAAAAATCAGAGTTCATCAAATTGAAGTTCTCCAAATTAGGGTCTCTTCAGGCCAACTGTAAGCTAAGGACCATTTTCTTTTTTATTCCTATTAGGACAAATTATCGTGTTGGAGGAGTTTTGTAAATGTAACTATCAGCAGGAATACAATCTGATTAAATTATACTCATCAGGCTCTTTTTTATGATTATAAAAATAAGCAGAACATTTGGAAAATACAAGAATGTATAATGGTTCAAATAAAGATTCCTATCAAAACTGCTTGCCCCAGAGATAATCATGAATAAAGTTGTGCTGTCTTTCTAATCATGTATATGCCTGTTCTAATTCATATACGAATGTACATACCTAAAGAACTAGGTATGGAGTTTTATTTTTTAATTTGCAATCATTTTGCCTATATACAGTGGAAATCTGGTTTTATCACACTAAAATTATACTATGACACTTTCTGACATGACAAGAGAGTCTTTGAAAATAGTCATTTTAAGGACTGTACAATATTTCATTTTTAATTTAACTTTCTCCAATTCTCAAGGCTTTATACTTTTCTAACTAACTTTACTGGGAACCGCCATTTATATAAGAGATGTGTCTGAATATTTTCCTGAATAAATTCCTAGACATGGCACATTGAATGAGAGTGTGAAAATGTTCAGGTACCTGATACCTATTGCCATATTGTCCTCTCCAAATGCTGTCCCAGCTTGCATTTCCACAATCAATGAACAAATATTTCCTTTCACCTTGTCTTTTCCAAGATTCAGTGTGATCGTGTCATAATATTTGCCCCCATTGATATGCTAGACACTGCTTTTTGTTTTAATTCCAGTTGTTTGATCCCTCATAATACCGAACACTTTTTAATGTTTATATAATTTTTTTGTGCTCATCAATTTATCTTTTGTCACTTTTCACTATTTGGATGTTGATTTCTCCCCTACTGATTTGCCTTGTCTCGTCTTCCCTTCCCCTTCTTCGATCTTTTTAACCAAATCCTTGTATTTCTTCCCATTCTAAGATCACAGATAGTGATAATACACTTCCTCAGAGCTGCTTTGTGGTCCCACACATGTTTTCCACCCTTGATTCTTTTCGAGAGCAGAGCTTCTGTTGTCTGTTCTCCCAGATGGACTCATGGATCTGGGCGTGGGTGGTGCCTCGTCGTCCTTGTGGACAAAGGAAGAAAAAAAACACTACCGTGGACGGTTTTCCAGTGAAAGAGAGCCTTGGGCAAGTGTCTGGTGATGGAGGCCAGCTCGGTAGAGAGGGGTGAATTTCACGCTCTGCACAGGTAACTTGCTTTCTGGTTCCTTGACGTTGGAAGAAGAGAGGTTTTCACTGCCTTGGCACCAATGTCTTGGTTTCACTGTGAGGAAGAGAAGGAATGGGAACTTCATTGTTGTAGTTAGTAGTCACCATTGTTCACTGTTCCCCCAAGCTACAAGTGGCACCCCATTCCATGGTTCTTTTGGGATCTTGTTTATGAGAGGGCATCAACTGGAAGTGGTGTCCATTGTCCATGAACTTACTCTCTCCACAGCATATGGCAGAGACTGCTCCCTTAGCTGCAAAGAGTGGACGCTCATGGTGCAAATGGCTCTAGTCAAGCTTAGTGAAGCTGTGGCCAGTGGTTTGGCTGCCGTAGAACTCCAGGTGGAGAATACTTGCATCTGGGCTTTGGAGACTTTGCGTGATTGTCTTCTACCATTCAGTGTGACTGTTGCAAAACCAAAGCAATTCTGGATCTTATTTTTGTGTATGTAACCCATCACCTCCCCTTTGAACTCCTTTCACCCCCCCCTCCCCAAACATGTGAGATCTTTTCTTTGCTCTAAGTATTATACGATTCTATGACCACATGCTTTGCTATCTGAATATTTTCATTTTTTTGGGTACCAGTGGTTCGTTCAATATGGAGATGCATGTCCTTCAATTCTAAAAACCTGTTCTTTGGTAATGTATACCCTTGTGAACTCTCTTTCTCTCTTTCTCTGGAATCTCTATTCGCTGGATGTTGGACACCCCAGGTATGAGATCTTAATTTTCACATATTTTCTCTCCTCTTATCAATCACCTGCCTTTCTTGTTCCTTTGAGAGTTCCTCAACTTGATCTTGCTGAATTATCTCGTTTATCAGATACTGAATTTCCAGAAGTTCTGTTTCTTCTCTTTTTCCCAGAGCCTCTGTCACATGCATGTGTGCCCATATGCTCAGGTCATTTGCTCACTGGCCTTCATGCTGGAGACTTTGTTTCAAATGTCTCCTCATCCTTGGTGTCAGCTTTTTTTAAAGAGGAAGGTTTGGCTAAGCTGAGTCAAGGCCATGTGTCAACTCATGGCTCAGTCGAGGACCTGCTTGTTGGGTGGCTGGCCTGGCCACTGCTGTGTCCTGAGCAAGGCTGTGTGTCTGTCTTCCCCTTGACCAAGCTGAGTAAGGCCATGTGCCAACTGATGGCTCAGTCGATGGCCTACTTGTTGGGTGTCTGGCCTGGCCACTGCTGTGTCCTGAGCAAGGCTGTGTGTCTGTCTTCCCCTTGACCAAGCTGAGTAAGGCCATGTGCCAACTGATGGCTCAGTCGATGGCCTACTTGTTGGGTGTCTGGCCTGGCCACTGCTCTGTCCTGAGCAAGGCTGTGTGTTTGTCTTCCCCTTGACCAAGCTGAGTCAAGGTCATATGTCTACTTCATGGCTCAGTCAAGGACCTGCTTGTTGGGTGGCTAGCCTGACCACTTCTGTGTACTGAGCAAGGCTGCGTGTCTTCCCCTTGACCAAGCTGAGTCAAGGCCATGTGCCACCTGCTGGCTCAGACTAGGGCCTTCTTGTTGGGTGGCTGGGCTGGCCACTGCTGTGTCCTGAGCAAGGCTGTGTGTCTGTCTTCCCCTTGACCAAGCTATTGGCCTTGCTTGTTGCCCGATTATGTGCCCGCCCCCTGTCCTGACAACCTTGAAACTCATCTTGAGGCTGTGGGACTGCAGAGGAAAATAACTCAGACTGCAGAAATGAGAAGAAAAGTGACCATTTCTGACCCTCACTATTCTCACTGTCCATCTTGCCCTGACCTCCGCTCCCCTCTCCCTCTCACCCTGGTCCTGACACCACCCAGGTGCCCTAGAGCCTCCTAATTGGGCAGTCCTTAATTCCCCTCCCCCTCTCCAAGCCCTCACTGTCTCCAAGCCGCCTAATGACCGCAAAGGGAAACATCCTGCGCCAAGGGGTCCCAATCGCAAGCCCAGGAAATCCTTCCCCCACCTCATGGAACCAACCCGTCCTAACTGCACCCTCGGTAAGACCCTCCCCCACTGCGGTGGTCCGCTCCCCTCTCCCTCTTCCAGGGCTCTTCCTGCAGCCCATTCCCAGCCCTTCCAAAGCTGCCCTGCCCTTTATTCCAAGCTCAGCTCCACGTCTTCCTCTCTCTTCCCTGCTCCAGCAGCTCCTGGCCTGCTTCTCGTTGTCCGATGCAGTTTTTGCGTTTACAGTCCAAAGGTCAGTGTTTGTGTTTGGGGCCATCTGTCCTCTGCAGGAAGAGATTCCTGACTCCTAGAGAATCCCTGCGCCCTACCTCAGAAAACATCCCCCCAGACCCTGTGCAAGAAGCAAGGGCGAGTTTCCCGAAGGTGAGGTGCAAGGGAGGAGGGGAGACCAGAAGGCTGTGGCCATAGCAGAGAGACCAGAACCGAATCTGAAGTCCAGTGTGTTGAAGCAGATGGCAGGGGAGATTTGAGTTCTGGAGCGAGCCTGCGAAAGAGTCCTGGAGGACAGAGGCAGGGCCCACTGTGGGGGGTGTGCATTTGTCTCCTGAGTTTCCCGGGCAAGCCCAGGGGAGAGGGTTTTCTCCAGGTTCTGTAAGGCCAGGGCGAGAGGCGGGGAGAGTCTGGGAGAAGGCTGTGTAGAGTTTAGGGAAGTGGAGGGCAAGCCAAGGCTGTCCTGGGCAAGCACACAAAGAATGGGGCCGAATCCCAGGACCACGGTCCAGGGAGAACCCAATCCTGCCGCACCCGTGTGGATCCCGGCTCTGGGCCTTAGGGGGCATCTCCTCTCAGGATCCTTTTATCCCTCTGGCTGGCTTACCAAGGGGTGCGGATGCAAAAGACCAGAAATGGGTTGGTTTTTATAAAGGGTATTTATTTGGGGTAGGAGCTTACAGATACTAGGCCATAAAGCATAACTGACTTCCCACACCAAAGTCTATTTGGAGCAAGACGGCTGCCAATGTCTGCGAGGGCTCAGGCTTCCTGGGTTCCTACATTCCTGGGGCTTGCTTTTCTCTGGGTTCAAGGTTCTTCCTCTCTTCCCGGGGCTGGCTTTTCTTTGCTCTGCGTGCTGACTTCCCAGGGCTGCAGCTTAAGTCTCCAGCATCAAACTCCAACATCAGAAACCCTCAACTCTGTTCTTGGCCATGCCTTTTACCCTAATCATAACTCAGTCATGCCCAGGTACAGATCAGATTGCAAACATAATCCAATATTTCTTTTTGGAATTCATCAATAATATCAAACTGCTACACTCAGTTCCATTCCAGCATCCACCTCCCACTCCCCCAGAACCAGTGGGCATTTCTTACCTGCCACCAACTTCTTTCTCTTCGCCACTGCCCGGCTCGGTTAGCCTATCTGACAAATTTCCTTATTAGAATTTCAGTGGGATATGGCATCAAAGGAGATGGTCCACCCACCATCTTGCCTTCCCAGCTCTTCTTTGCTCTCAGCCCCTCTGTAAGGTGGTATGCTTAGTTGAGCCCTCTTTTACAGATAAGGAAATAGAGACAAATGTCACTAGAATCAGAGAGTGAGCATCTTAGCCCCAGCTCCTGGCTCCCTGGTATTTAGCGTTGGTCTAAAATTTAGGTTGAGCCATGTGACAATACAACATGGCAATTTATAATGTCAGGTTGACCCACCAAAAGGGCTGTTTCAAATGGTTTGTCCTAATCATTTGATCAAAATTCTTGTCTCATTTATCAATAATTAAAGCCCTTCTTTCTCCTTACAAACATAGAACTCTAAGATCCAAGGGCAGTAGATAAAAGTCTTTGTGAATGAAATATATTTATGTTTATTTTTTATAATATAAATATTTATGTTTATTCCCTATGTGAATAAAATATACGTCTTAAATTTGAGGAAGCACTAACCAAAGTTATGCTGAAGGGTTCTTTGGTAACTTTATTAGACATGTAATTTAGACCCAGTGGTTACCAGAGAAAACAATTTATCATTTGAGGTTTGACAAGCGAGTGTGAGATGCTCTTCTTAGCATCCATTTTAATGGCTTCAGATTTTCATGAGAGATTACACCTGCTCTCTCAGGCAAAGCAGCACATTTCCTTGAGCTGCTGATGGATTTTGCCATGTTACCCAGGGGCTGCGTTTTATTCAGACAAGTAGCATGCTGTCTTCAGCTCACCTTCGCATTGGAGTCAGGGGCCCTGGACTTTGCCTTCCCCTGGTTCCATGGGGTGTGCAAACTCTAACAATGAAGGCACTGTTAGAAAGTACAGGACAGGGGAAACTGTTAAGTTTTATACTTCAGCCGAGAACTATCTGTTCTGTACACTTTGAGGAAGCAGAGGAAGAGAATGGCAGTTTTCCATAATGATTGAATTCATAAATACTAAGTTTTAAAGTTTTAATTTTTCTAAATGATGTCACAGAAAGGTTTTGTAGGTGGTGTTGAAAACAACCAAGCCCCAATATTAATACATTCATGATATAAACATATTAGTCGTAATATAAATAGTCAGGCTTATTGGTGTATGGAAAAAAGTGTAGAGTTCAAACTAGTTTCCTTCCAAATTCGAGCTTTAGTGGAAGAAGAATCATTACTTACAAAGAAACTCACTCATTGTATTTTTGTGACTTCATTCGTTATGATAAGCTGGTCAAGAAATGAACAGGGACCCAAAGAATGATACTATAATTTAAAGGGAAAAAATAATTTAGTTGATCACGTATGCAGGTTCAAGCTTACGCAATCTCTGTAAAATTATGACATAGTCACATGTGAATTCATGACCAATATTCTCTGAGTTCCATTAATACTTCTCCTAAGTGTGGGTTGGTAGTTGGAGTTGGAGCAGGTTGTTTCCCTGGCCTCTTGGAGTTTATAGAACTGCTGGGCAAGGAGCTATTCAAATGGGATGCTCTTGGAGTGTGCAGCAAAGAACCCAAACTGTTCCCTCCTGTTTTATAGTAAAACCATGCCTTTGCCTCCCAAGTAAATGCGGGAGCAGCATTTGGACAGACTGACAAAATACAAAAAACATTCATTAAAAAAGGTGGGTGTTAAGCTCTTTCTCTCCATGACGTCAAGAGTTTTCCATACTTTGCAACGCTTTTGCTTTCTTTAAAAGAATTGTTGTGTTTTCTGTTAAGTGTTTTTATTATGATAATAAAATCAAGGCATGTTTATTATGAAAAATTGCTTAGGAAAGAATTATGTCTCAAGGTTGACTAGGGTCTCAGACTTTATTTCACTAAGGGTTTGCTATTTTTATAGCAGATTTTGTATAATGCTTACACTTGACTTTGCGTCTTCTTGCCTTGGGATATCCATGGATCCTCACCTATTACCTTAGAGATAACCAGCCTCCTTTCTTATTTTACATACATAGAAGCCATGATCTTTCCTTTTGGTGTAAATGATGACAAACTGTACTAAATTGTACTTAAACTGTTTTCCTGCTATCAAGTACTGTACTTTAATGAATTGGCATGATTGAATTGTAATCAGCGTTAAATTCAGTGCTTGCTATTTAAGTTTCTACTCAAGTGGTTGCTACTGGAAAGGCTAGAATCTAAAGTGATTTCCATAGACATCCAACTTTCTTAACGTTTCTTTTTTGTATGTAAAAAGCGTATCTATTTCTGACCTCAGGAAAGGAACCTTATGCAACTACCGTCTGAGGTAGCTTGTTACTTTTCCTTCTGTGACCAATTTGCCTTTGGTCCTCAACCCGACTCCCCTTCCAAATTCTAGCATCTTGGCTTTAACAAGTGTTTATGTAAGTTGTTGGTTGGTTGTTACCTAATTTGTTTGTTGATGACATGAGCAGTTTTTAGCCTTAGCTCTTAAAGGACTTCTCTATGATCTCATTATCTTAGTGAAACGTTTTCTAGAATGTTCTAGGTCGTCTTCTCTTTCTACACAAGTCCCAATCAACTGTGCACTATAATCTTTGAATTATGCTGCCAGTGGCCTTAGCTTCTCCAATTGACCAAAATCGAAACCTACCTCTAGGAAGGACAGTCCTTCTCCTTTGTGAAGCCTTCCTTCAGGCTGGGGAGTGAAAGGAGTTTGCTCATTCATGGGACGTGGTATGGAGAGATACGGGTTCTAGAGCCAGGTCCAACCCACCTGCTATGTATTCAGGCTGGGAAGTGAAAGGAGTTTGCCCATTCATGAGACGTGGTATGGAGAGATACGGGTTCTAGAGCCAGGTCCAACCCACCCGCCATGTCTTCCAAGGCTGGGCAGCTCACAAGGGAGCCTGAAATGGGGCAAGAGCACCTGTCCTGTCATGAGGTGACAATTGTCCAGGGCGTGCGAAGGGTGACAGCCCAGTGCAGGGACAGGGGGTGGACGAGATTCCCTACATCTGCCCCTCCAAGCTGCCCTACTGCCCTCCAGCCTGCCCTGCAGGATGCCCACTGGAATGACAGCAGTGAGCATGCCTGCCCTGGGGCTCTGGTTGTGTTTGGCCGAGGAGAGCTGAGAGAGCAGAGCCGGGGAGAGTCAGGGTGGACTGTTCACCCCAGTGTCCTCTCCCTGCTGCATCGCCTGGGAGAGGCTGCATTTCACCGTCCCAGCCCCCTCAAGGGGTCCTCAGCAACTCTTGTGGACACCCCTCCCCTAAACCTTGGGCTTTGGGGGGGGTTCCAGCATTGGAGACCACCCCGCCCCTCCTGCCCAGACCACTGTCCACTGCCTTTTTAATCAGCTCGCCTCTGGTTCATCTGTTTTGCACGTGTCTTCTCTTTCCTGCTGGGACCTCGATTTATATGGGGCCCTTCTGCCCCGGAATGCAGCAACCCGTTCGTTAGACCCACTAAGCTTTCCCCGGTAGCCCCGACGGGAAATGGAAGTTGCTGATCTGGAGGTCGCTTTTGTGGCAAGCAGACTGAAGGACATTGCTCCTTCAAGCTGCTCAGAGATGTCTACTGCAATAAGTGAGTGTGGTATAGGATTACCTGTCCCATGGCCTGGCAGTTATGGACCTGACATCTCAAGAAATGGAGCAGGTGCCACCTGCCTCACATTTATTGAAAATGATGCTGGTGAAGGGCCACCTGGCCTTCTACGGATGCCAGATAGCAAAGCTGCTTCACCAAGCTCCGTGCTCCCCTACTCTTTATGATTTCACACAGGAAAGGAAGGTTTATCTTAAAACCAGATGTGAAATGGACCCCAACTCTCCTTGCCCAAGAGCTAACCTGGTCTGAATGGCGTGGTTTCAACCTAATCACCTTTAGTTTGTATTAGTCAGCCAAGGGGGTGCTGATGCAAAATTTCAGAAATTGGTTGGTTTGTATAAAGGGTATTTATTTGGGGTAGGAGCTTACAGATACCAGGCCATAAAGCGTAAGTCGCTTCCCTCACCACAGTCTATTTTCACGTGTGGGAGAGATGGCTGCCGATGTCTGCGAGGGTTCAGGCTCCCTGGGTTCCTCTGGGCTCAGCTCCTGTTTTCTCCACAATGTCAGCTGTCGACTATGAGGCTCTCTAGGCTTCGCCTCTCTTCACAAGGTCATCTGTAGACAATCAGGTGAAAGGCTCTGTCTCTCTCCCTGGGACTCCAGCTTATGATTTCAGAATCAAACTCCAACATCAAAACTCCAACATTAAGGACCCTCAACTCTGTCCTTTACCATGCCTGTTATCTGTGAGTCCCCACCCAACAAGGGGTGGGGACTTGGTGCCCTAATGACATGGCCCAATCAAAGTCCCAATCATAACTCAATCATGCCCAGGAAATGCTGCCAAAGCAACGTACCCAAAGTGAGTTGGCTTTTACAATGGGGACTTATTCGATTAAAAGTCCACAGTTCTGAGGCCATGCAAGTGTCCAAGTCCTCATCAGAGAGGCTGTCTCCCCGAGCTGCAGCTGTGGGCCATCAGGCATGGGAAGGCAGCTTCAGAAGATGCACAGCTGTGGGTCGTCAATCATCGGGCGGTGTCCACTCATCTCTATTCTCCCCTCCAGGTCCCCGTGCTTTCAGCTTCTTGGCTAAAGTGGCTTCCTCTCTGCCTACCTGGGTCATGCCATCTAACAAACACCCTTAACTGAAGTAACCTCATCCAAAGCTCCCACCTATGATCGATTCACAGACTCAGGAATGGGTCAGCTTTGAGAACAGGATTTTCTGGGGTTCACTAAAGCTTCAAACTGCCACTGACCTCTTGCTCCTTTTGTGTTTGTTGAGCAACGAGGGGCGAAAGAGTCAAGGGACATGCCACGAGAATGTGCCCCCCAGCTGGGCACACGGAAGAGCCCTGTGGCGTGTTCTGAGGAATGCTATGCCAAGCCGAAGCAGCCGGAACCAAGTTGCAAGGTGAAGTTGTAGATAAGAGGGGTGCCAAGACTTGGCTGGGCATGCCCTGCTCCCACGAGGGCGGCTCGTCGTGCAATGCTGCCTGGGCAACTCCCACTGGGCAAGGAGCATGTATGGAGGGCAAAGGAATTAAGCGTTCTCCTGGATCACCAGTCCACATCTCCCCAACTTAGGGCGAAGGCTGGAGGAGCCACGGAGACGATGCATGTTCCAATCTGTTTGCTGGTGCCTCTTAACCTTGAAATAAAGGAGATGTGAAGTTGGCAAGAGCTATCTGTGCCTCTTCTGTATCCTTCCAACAAGGATTGCTGTGTACTTGTTTCCTAACTGCGTTGTTGCTCAGTAATTTCCATTGATTATAATGATTTTCTTGCAATGCTTAACAAGGAAAGGTTTGAGGGGGTTATAAATGGGGCTAATTAGTAAGATGCAAATTGCTTTTATGGCTGTTTCAAAACACTTAAATGACCCATAATTAAATCCCATTGCCAAACTATTTGTTAATTGTCATCTTCCTATGGAGGGTTGTTTTTTTTTAATTATTATTTTTTAAATCGGGAGATCTCACCCGCAGTCTAACAGGCAGAACAAGGGGCATGGTGGTGACGCAATGCCAAGGTGACGCAGGGTGCCCCTTCGGCTGCCTCTTTCTCAGTTGGCATATCTCCCCTTTCTGCTTCTGCGGTTCTTACAGGACGGGTCTGCTTAGGGGCTGGTGGAAACTTCTAGTAGGGGCAATGACAGTAGGTGTTTTGTTCAGGCCCCCTTCGTCTCCGTGAAGTAATCCCTTCTGCAATAGCCGCAACAGATGGGGCTTTCCAGCCTCCTCCGTGCCCGGAAGGACACGCCTGGACGGGCTGCACGTTTTGTAGCCTGGCAGCTCCTGGAAGCCCCTGGCCTCTGGCTTTGGGCTTGGTCCTAGCTGTGCCTCCTGATGGCGGCAGAGCCCGTTCTCTCCTTCACAGACTAAGTGAGTGGCAGCCCCAACGCCTTTTCCTTTGCCCGGTGAAGCATGACTAATGCCTCCGGAATTGCTTCTGCAAAATGGTTTGCCGGCCTTTAGCAAACGGATGGCTCTTCCCCGGGCCTGCCGGCTGGTGTCCACTCTGCTCAGATGGCAGTGGTCAGCACGGAAGGGCATGCTCCGACTCTGGTCTGATGTGTAGAGAGCTCTGTGGGTGCCAGCTGGGCCCTGAGCCTCAGCAGAGTTGCGACTCCTACTCTCTGGTTCGTTGGTCTTACCCAGGTCAGCTAACAGGGAGGTGACGATGGCTGACCACCGCACCAGGGAGCCAAGAGCGCCTACAACTGCAGGCAGGAGAATGGCATCCATCGTCCATGTGGGGTCTAAGCCCCCTCTTGATATAGAGGTGGAGTGGACACTGCCATCCCAGGGTCCACAGGATGGAGGAATAAACTATGGACTAGAGTGGACTTACTGATATTCTACTATAAAACTATTGTGACGAGTAATAGAAGAAATTGTAGCATCGAGGTGGAGAAAGTGGCCACAGCAGTTGCTGAGGGCAGGGAGAGGGTAGAAGAGATGTGATGTGGGGGCATTTTTGGGATTTTGAGTTGTCCTAAATGATATTGCAGGGTCAGATGCTGGACTTTATATATCCTGCCATAACCCACTGAATGTACTGGGGGAGAGTGCGAACTACAGGGTAAACTATTATCTGTATGGTGCAGCAGTGCTCCAAAATGTGTTCACTGAGTGCGATGAGTGTGCCTCAATGATGGGGGAGGTTGTTGGTGTGGGATGAGTGGGGGGGGGTTAGGGGGTATACAGGAACCTCTTATATTTTTTAGTGTAACCTTTTTTTGTGATGTATGTATCTTCAAAAAAATGCAATTTACAAAAATGATGTGGTGGGGGTGAACAGTGGGTTATATGGCAACCTCTTATGTTTTTTGATTTTTTATGTTTTTTAATGTCACATTCCTTGTGATCTATTAACTTTAAGATTACAACTGAAAATGGGAGGATTGCATCCAGCATCCATGTGGAATCTGAGCCTCCTCTTGACATAGAGGTGCAATGGACACAACCAATCCAATGTCCACATAGAAGAGGTGGCATTGGATTGGGAAAAGTGGACATGGTGGACGATGGGTATGGGGAAAGGCAGGAAGAGATGAGAGGTGGAGGCGTCTTTGGGACATGGAGCTGCCCTGGATGGTGCTTCAGGGGCAATCACCGGACATTGTAAATCCTCACAGGGCCCACTGGATGGAATGGAGGAGAGTATGGGCCATGACGTGGACCATTGTCTATGAGGTGCAGAGGTGCCCAAAGATGTACTTACCAAATCCAATGGATGTGTCATGATGATGGGAACGAGTGTTGTTGGGGGGGGAGAGGGGGGTGGGGGGGTGGGGTTGAATGGGACCTCACATATATATTTTTAATGTAATATTATTACAAAGTCAATTAAAAAAAATGAAAAAAAATAAAAAATAAAAAATAAAAAATAAAATGAAAAATAAAGAGCTCCGCGGAACAATTCTCTTGGTTTTGTCAAAAACACTTCCCGCTGAACGTCGACTCAAGGAGCATCGATTCAGCCTCTTACGTTGCCCCCTCGCTGCTGGCCGGCACTAGTTTGTAGTCCGGTCTTGTTCAAGTGGGTGGTCAATAGGCCATGCCCTCCTAATAGACCCATTCTTGTGCAGGTGGGTATTTGTCTTAAATAAATGGGCTACGCTTCTCACGGTTGGGTTTGGTTTTGTTAGTTGTCACCTGTTATTCCACTTTTCAAGGTCTGTCTGGATCTTCCTTCTCTGCCAAAACACACTTTCCCCCACGTGTTGGGGAAATATTCTAATGGTCTATTCAGAGGAGCAGATGGGGCTCAAAGCAATTGAGCACCTGCTTCCCCCATGGGAAGTCCCGGTTGGTTCCTGGTGCTTCCTAAAAACAAAACAAAAAAAAAAACAAGCAAACAAATGAAATAACCAACTCTGGGGAACTGATGCGGCTCAGTGGTTGAGCACTGGCTTCCACATACGAGGTCCTGGGTTCAATCCCCGATCCTGGTAGCCCCTGCCCCCCAAAAAAGTCTGTGCATACAGATTGTGGATATAAATTAGTGAATGCTGCAGAACCTTCACACACGTTCTCAAAAACCTTTCACATTTGTTGCATTTCTTTCTCAGCACTCTTTGGGAACAGTTGTCTAACTGTTCTAGCTATCTGAAGTCCATGTTCTAGTTTCATTCAAATATGAGAACATGAGGTTTTCAAATTGCTTGCTAGAATTGCTGTTTGTCCGACTGCTGCTGTTCCCAGGCATAAGCTAGCTGGTGTTTCCCTGAAGAACAGGAGCCTGCTTGAGTCTGGATTGTTTCTAGCGGGCTCAGATGGTACCAATCCCCAATTAGCTTCCTAAATGCATACATAGCCTCTATAGAGAAGTTAATTCTGGAATCACGTGTCCGATAACTGTTGAATTAACTACTCTCTAGTTTCTAATATTGTCCAAGTAACTGTGATATGATTGTTTATCAAATGACATCATCTTACTGCGTGTCCCTCTTGACAGGAAATGTGTGTGTGTGGAGAGATTTACCTAACATGCACAACTACCTCTGTGACTCTCTTGGGCACGCTTTGTTTATATTTACGTCGACACCAACCTCTGTGACTCTATTGGGCACCCTTTGTTTATATTTACGTCGACACCATTTTAATAACTAAGGTCCTGCCATTAGCTAGCTAAGTAGAGTTTTATCCTGTGGTCAAATATAATCACACTGTTGCTGGAATTTAGATCTTCCTGCCTTCCTATTCTTATAACTGCCCATCAGCAAGTGATGATAAGTTTGAAGCTTATACAAATTCAATATATGCAAACCCTTGCCAAGGGCATCTGCTCTTTTCAGGAGACCCAGTGGGATGGAGCACAAAAACACATCTATATGTGGCGATGGATGCCTGCCACTGCAAAAAGGATGTCTTGAGTCTTTTTCCAAATACAGTGTAGCCTAACAACAATTATTCTCATTAGGTTCCTGTGTCAGCTAGGCTAACAAGATGTTGTCCATCCAACAACAGTGAACGCTATCCTAACTGGTGAGCTTGCAGATAACATTGCTTGCATACCCATCTTCCTTTCAGCCTGGGACTAAACTTTTTATCCCAGGGTTTGGACCTGCTTATGCATTTACATCAAAATTATTTTTCAGTCAAAGGCAGTCTTGAACTGCTTCCTGTTAATTGATTGCCAATGTCTATAGATACTCTTTACCCAAGATGGAACATCTGATGGAACCGCCGATGGAACATAATCTACAGGCATAAAATTAGCGGTTGCTTTTGGACCTTTAAAAGTTTATTTCAGCCATCCTAATAGGATGACAGCCATCCTGGCTAGGTGGGGACTGAGGGGAGTCCCAAAACAAGGGAAAAGTCAGAGTGCCATGGACAAACTGGGGCAGCTGGCCACCTGCACAGTCCAAAGCACTAAGTCATTTCAGTTTCATCTGTACATTTTTCCCTGTGAAAGATAGTGAGAGTTTAAAAAGTTCCAGAATTGCTAAATAGTAAGAACGTTTTTGTTTAAAATATCACCATGGGAAGGGAGTTCAAATATTTCTGATTTTTGCATGACAGATTTAATTGAGTAGGAAACACTTTATTTCTAAGCAAAAGAAAAGTATGCCACCCCAAACGTTTCTTTTCACAATAGTTTTCCTTTTCTTAAATTCTGTAGATTTAAGATTACTTTTCCTGAATAATTTTGAACTCTAGCTGTGAATAAAGTTTTGGATAAAAGCAATGCTGTGCCATTATGGTGAGTTATGTCTTTTAAATGCAATCGTAATTATTATCTGTACTTTTTTTCCTGTTGCTTCTGAAGAAAAACCGAGATTGAATTAAGTTTATTTTTTTAAAAACCTTCCTAGCAGTGGAAGATATGGGTTGTATGAACATCCATCTTCTCTTTTGGCCTCATGGGAAGGCTCTGAGACTTTTACTACCACGTGGCTCTTGAGAGACATCAGTCGGGGCAGAAATGGTGGAAAAAGAAGGAGAAGGAAGAGAGCTTCATTTGCTGTTGGGCCTTCCTTCTGGCAAGGACACTGGGTACTCCTCATCTATGTTAAAGATGGGATCAGGAGAAGCTTTGCATAACAAAACCAGGATTTGAAAGGAGTGCTACCTGACCCCATGAGCTGATGTTTCTGCTCAAACCCCTATGTTCTTAAATGGAAAAAAAAAAAGAAAACTAGGTTTCCTGGGCATTAGTTTACACTGGACAGGTTATGACTTGAACAGGAATTAAAATCTAATGGGGGACTCAGCTAACGGGGTGAAGAAGGTCAACCACCACACCAGGGAGCCAACAGTGCCTATAACTGAAAGCAGGAGGATTGCATCCAGCATCCATGTGAAATCTAAGCCCCCTCTTGACATAGATGTGGAGTGGACACGGCCATTCCAGGGTCCACAGGAGGGAGGGATAGAGCATGGATTACAGTGGACTTACTGATATTCTATTCATGAACTATTGTGATTAGTAATCAAAGAAAACGTAGCATTGATGTGGAGAAAGTGGCCATGGTCGCTGCTGAGGGTGGGGAGTGGGAAGAAGAGATGTGATGTGGGGGCATTTTCAGGACTTGGAGCTGTCTTGGGCGGTACTGCAGGGACAATTACCGGACATTGTATGTCCTCCCATGGCCCACTGGGTGGACTGGGGAGAGTGTAAACTATAATGTGGACCATTGACCATGAGGTACAGCAGTGCTCAGAGATGTATTTACCAAGCGCAATGACTGTCCCATGATGATGGAGGAGGTTGTTGTTATGGGAGGAGTGGGGTGAGGGGGATGGGGGTATATGGGGACCTCATATTTTTTTAATGTAACATTTAAAAAAAAAAGACAAAAAAATTTTTAAAAAATCTAATGGGGGGGAAGCAGATGTAGCCCAAGCAGCTGGGCACCCACCTACCACATGGGAGGACCTGGGTTCGATTCCCAGTGCTTCCTAAAGAGGATGAGCAAGACAGTGAGCTGATGTGATGGGCTGATGCGACGGGCTGGCGCAGCGAGCCGACACAACAAAATGATGCAACGAGGTGACAGAAAGAGACACCACAAGGAAAGGCAATGATAGCACAACAAGCAGGGAGTGGTTGTGGCTCAAGCGATGGGGCACCTCCCTTCTACATGGAAGGTCCACGGTTCCCAGTGCCTCCTTAAAAAAAAAAAAAGAAGATGAGCAGATATAGAGAGCAGAGAGTGAGCATAAACAATGAGGGGTGAGAGAAATAAATAAAAGAAATCTTAAACAAAAAACCTCATGGGCTGCACAGCACTGCGTAATCCACACACCCCTCCTTGCCTGATTTTCCAAGTCTTTGAGTAAAACCGTTAACCTCTCTGGACTTGGGTTCCTTCCCCTAAAAAATGAGGATGTTTGCCCATGGGGTCTCCAAGGGCCTCTCAAGGTCGAAGGGTCTGTGATTCTAAGATTCTTCTCCACCCTGAAGGTTGGTGTTCCCTGGTTTGACACACGCTCGGTTGCGATCCAGCTTTCCTCCGTCGGTTCTGGCTGCCTCCTCGGATTTCTCTCTTCCCTCGCCATTTACGCTGCAGGGCTCAAGGGTGAACAGGTGGTCAACCAAGATGTCCTTCAAAAATCCCTTGGCTGAGGGTGTGGGGACAGCTGAAGGACCCGTTGGAAAGCCAAAAATGTTTAAACAGTAAGCCCAGCTCTGTAACTGTCCCAGAGGGACCTGTGGCAGAGCTAGTCCCTGTTCCCATACCCTCTGCTTTGAAGTCACTCTCAACCTGGAATCATCTTCGTCTGAATGCACGTTGGCTCCTTGAACCGAACGTAGCTGAGATTTAGTAAGAGGGGAGCAATGGGAGGAAGCAGTGAGAGCCGCGTGTCCAGAACAGGCTAATGGTGCTTGATTCTTAGGTCACGGGGCCCATAGGTCACCCCCCAGGTTCAGCAATTCCCTGGAAGGACCCCCCGGAACCCAGCTCAGGTTTATTACAGCAAAGCTTCAAAGCACAATCAGCACAGCGGAAAGGTACATGGGTCAAATTCTAGAGGAATCTTGCAAGAGTCTTCTCCCAGAGGAGTCGCCCAGGGCACGTGTAAATCCTCTACAGCCTCAAGTAATGACAACACGGGTAAAGTGGTGTTCATCAGGGAAGCTCATTAGGGACACCGTGCCCAGGGCTTACATCGTGGACAGGCCATGCAGGTACCCTCTGCCCAGAGTGGACCAAAATCCCAGACTCCTAAGAGGAAAGCAGTGTTAGCGAAAATCACCGTATGCAAGCCATTTGGGCACCGGGAGCCACAAATAGCAGTTCTGGGACAGTGGGTATCCTCTCGAAATCCGAGTCGCCAGGTTCCGGTCCAGGGCCAAGCCAGTCTTTCTAAGGATAGCCGGCTCAGGTCTGCTGTGTTAACTCTTTTTTGCACATTTTGAAAGTGTTTTCATGTCCGTTATCTATTTAGGGAAATAACTTCTGTCACCACAATTAGAGACGTCAGAAATATAAAAGTTGGGTGAGAATCTTGAGATGTTGCCTACTACTCCATTTTACAGAGAAAGAAGGCAATGCCATTCTTTTTCTTTCTTTTTTCTTAAAGATTTTCGATTTAACCTACCTACCATAAAATGCACAAAGTTTAAATCTTCTGTTCAATGAATTTTGACAATTGTATATGTGCATATAACCACCATCCTAAACAAAATATAGAGCATTTCCGTCACCCCAGATATTTTCTTTTGCCCCTTTCCAGTCAATGCCCTGGCCAGAGGCAATCACTATTGAGATTTCTATCACCATTCAGTTGTTTGCCTGTTCTAGAACTTTATATGAATGCAATCATGCAGTATGTATTCTTCGGTGTCTGGCTTCTTTCTTTCAATTTACTGTGTTTCAGCGTCCTCAGAGTTGTTCCATGTCTCAGTTTGTTTCTTTTTCTTGCTTGATAGTCTCTATTAAATGAGTATCCCTTGGTTTGTTTATCCATTCTCCCCCTGATGGATACTTGGGTTCTTTCCAGTTTTTGACCACTAGAACCGAGGCTCAGTGTGAATATATGTTTTCGTTTTCCTAAAAGATGGAGCACTAAAAGTCCTCAACAATTTTGCACACGTGTTTAATTTAATAAGACACTGCCAAACATTGTTCTGAAGTGTTTGCGTGGTTTTATTCTTCTGCCAGTAATATTTGACAGTTCCAGTTGCTCCACATCCTTGTCGACGTTTGGTGTTGCCAGGCCTTTTGATTTTAGCCCCTGTAGTGAGATAGTATCTCATTTTAGTGCTAACTTTTGCTTCTCTGGCAACTAATAAGGTTGAATGCCTATTATTTCCTTCTTGACCATTCCTATATCTTCTTCCGTTAAATGTACATATTGAATTCCTTTGTCCATTTTTATGGAGTTGTTTTCTCTTTTTATTGTTGTCTTGTTCCTTATACATTCTGAATTTGAGTCCCTTAAGGGATATATGCCTTGCAAGTATGTTTCACCAATCTGGAGCTTGCTTATCCATTTTCATAAGAGTGCCTTGATGAGCAGTAATATTCCGTTTATTTTCATTTTTATCTCTGTATGTTTTACTTTGGATAATTTCTATCACTTGTCTTCAAGATCCCTGATCTTTTCCTTTGCCCACAAAATGAAGTCCTTATAACCGATATTGAATGTATATGTGTATTTATATATGTGTGTATATGTATTTTTACCTAGTTAATGTCTATCTAGCATTTCCATTCATTTCTTCTTTTATATTTTCATCTCACCCTTGAAGCTCCTTATTTCTTAAAGCATGCCGTTCATTTTTTCAATGAGGTTGTTTTAATGAATGCTTTAGTATATTTATTATAGCTATTGTAAAGACGGGTCGTTGTAACATTTGTGCATCTGATGCTACTTCACATACATCCTTTTTGAGCTTAGTGGTGGACACCCAGTGTAAAAGAATTGTGGAGACTGAAATGCAGTAAGAAAAGATCCCGTCCCTTTGTTTCCCTCTTACAGGCGGTACTGGTTCAGTACAGCTGAGGTCGCTGGGGCTTTCCTGGGCTTCAGTTAGCCCACCTGGCTTCGGGGGCTTTGAGAAGGGATCCCCACTTTTGCTTTAGCAGAGCTTGGGATCTGAGAGTGTTCCTCTGCTTTCAACCCTGGCTGCTGGCTGGAGGGTCTTGCAGAGGTTTCTTTACTCTCTGCCCTGCCCTGGCTCTAAGCCTTGGGGCATCTGTTTTCACCTGATGTTCTGCCCCCAACTGTGATGGAGCAGTTAATCCCAGTAGCCCACCCTGGCTGGGGGGTAGGAGCAGGTATGACCTTAGGGGGTGCCTGCAGTCCCCCTGCTCTACCCTGGAGTGCAGCTCCTAGTGGGGGGGGGGCAGGTACAGAAAACCTTGAGTGCCTTAGGGGTGCCTGCAGCCCCCTGAGCCTTGGAATGCTAGCTCCTGGTGGGTGCATTGGGGGGTAGGAGCAGGTATGACCTTAGGGGGCACCTGCCCTGCCAGAGCCCTGGAATGCTAGCTCTTACTGGGAGGATTAGAGCAAGTATGACCTTAGGGGGTGCCTGCAGCCTCCCTGCCCTGCCCTGCCCTGGAATGCTAGCTCCTGGTGGGTGCATTGGGAACTAGGAGTAAGTATGACCTTAGGGGTGCCTGCAGCCCCGCTGCCCTGCCCTGCCCTGGAATGCTAGCTCCTAGTGGGTGCATTGGGGGGCAGGTGCAGAAAGCCTTGAGTGCCTTAGGGGTGCCTGCAGCCCCCCTGTCCTGCCCGAGCCCTGGAACGCTAGCACCTGGTGGGTGAGTTGGCTGGTAGGTTTAGCTCGGCTGTCTGCCTGGGCATCTGATCAGCCCGTGCATGGCCGTGAAACATCTGGTTTGTGTCAGCTGGTGTCTTCTGAGCCCTGCTTGGAAGCGATTCCTCCTCTTCTCCCACTTCCTAGGAATGAAAGCTCTGGAGGTCTCCTCCTCCGGTTCTTTGACCCAGTTCATGTAGGTTTTGTTGAATCCTCAGCTCTTGGGTTTAGAGTCCATGACTTTGAGGCTGATGTGACTTCTCCACCTTGCTAACGTGGGCTCAGTAGTCCCCCTGACTTTCTGCACCCTTTGGGCAGTGAAAGCCACTTGGTATTCTGCAGTTTTATAGCTTTCAACTTTTTCTGTAGCAACTTCCATGGTTCTCATGCTCCCTGATGTGGGCCGTGGCCAGCTGCCCACGTTGGCATCCTGCACTGGAGCCAGGCCACATGGATGAGTGGAAATCCTTAGCAAAGTCCCAGGATCACATCGGGGGAGACCAAATTCACATGGATGGTCTAGAGTTCAGGATCTGGTGCAACTGGCATGAAATGGAAGTCTTTTGGGAAACGGAGGGCAGAGTTGAGTGGGGCAGTCCCAGCTGGTTCCAGAAGCCGAGCTCTGGCTTCAGGGTACACGAGCAGGTAAGACAGTTGGCACTCAGCACCATGTACTAGTCATACTTACTCGGCACAATTTCTACAGATGGCTTTCACGGGCATCTATCTCTCTCTCTCTTTTTTTTTCCCACCACCTTGAGAAAAAGAGAACAGTTTCCGAAAAGCCAGAGAGCAATAAATTGAGTTCTGTTGGAAATTGTATGTTCTTCTACCTTGGCTTCTTTCTGAATCTTTGATGCAAGAGAAAGAGACTGGCTGGATTTCAATTCAAATTGATTTGCACAAAGGAAAAAATATATGTAATAAAAAGGAAAAAAATAAATAAAAAACAAAAAATTGGTTTGTGCAAAGATAAAATATATAAAAAAAGAAAAATGAAAAAATGAAAACGAAAAGAAAAATAATGAACAAAAAAATTGATTTGTACAAAGAAAAAATACATAAAAAGACAAAAAAGAAAAAAGAAAAAATGAAAACAAAAACAAAAAAATAAACAAGAAAAAAATTGTGCAAAGAAGAAATATATTAAGACAAAAAAGAAAAGAAAAAATGAAAACAAAAACCAAAAATATAAATAAGAAACAAAAAAATTGATTCGTACAGAGAAAAAATATATAAAGACAAAAATAAAACAAAAACAAAAATTAACAAGAAACAAAAAAATTGATTTGTACAAAGAAAAAATATATAAAAAGACAAAAAAAAGACAAAAGAAAAAAATTGAAACAAAAAGAAAAGAAAAAATAAACACACACACCCGATTGCTTTGCCCTTTCAGCTGTTTCCCACCCTGAGCAGTCCCAGCACTGGAGTCAGGAAGGAAGGCTGTGTCTGCCTCCACTGCTGAGGGCTGGGTCGGAAGCCCCTGGCACTGGGGAGCCTCATCCCTTTGGGTGGAAAGAGGGAGCGCAGGGCTGGGCCCCAGTCAGGGCTCCGTGGTGTGAGCGGCTGCTGACCACCAGTTCACAGGAAGGAGTCTTCTCAAGCCCAGCCCATCAAGTAATCGCAGATGCAGACCTTTATGGCCGAATCCCTGCAGACCCCTCACCAAGGGGTGACGACCATGTACACTGGACACATTTGACAGCCTTGCCCCCTTCTGGCTGGACTTGGACGGTGGAAGAACAGCCTGATCATCCCATGCATTTCACATGCTGGACGTCATAACAATTTTTTTTAAAAGCATCTCCAGATTACTTAGAGGTCCCACAACTCTGTGCACATACTACGGCTTCCGTGGTGCACTTCCAAATCCACAGGCACTTATTTCTAGCCCCTGAAAAAGCCCTAGCTACTACAGAAGAGCTTGTCCTGGAGAAGGAGTCCAGTGCCCCCTCCCTGTCCCTCACCAGGAAAGCCAGGCTGATGCTCATTATCATGAAATGCCTTTAACACAGAGGGATTAACCAGTGTGCTCCAGTGAGGATAAGAGCAAGGACACCTGGCCGTCCACCAGGGCCTCGACCTTGGTAGTTCTGAACTGTCTTTGTCTTGTTCCTAATCTGGATGTTGAACTGCTCATGCTTGACCCTGACTCTTAGCTGAAATAATGTCCTTCCTTTTCATCCAAGTCACTGCCTGGGTGGAACAGTTCTCACCCGCATAACAACAGCTTTAGCACTGTAGGCGGAACAATCCCAGGCCCACTGATACTCACAGCACAGAGGCACGTCAGGACAAAGGCGAACACGTTGCCCCATTTTGGAACCCCTTGCTTGCTCTTCTTCTCCAGGCACTCAGTGTCCTTTTTCCTCTCCGCTGAAATTTGCTAGCTATATTTGCAGCCCACCCTCCAATTCTCTACCAAGAGACCTATTCCTTTAGGTGGGTGTTAGACACACAGGAAAGATCAGGGTTTTAGCTGTGGGATCCCGCAATATATGAATTTTGAAAACCTGTCTTGGTCGAACCTCACCATATCCTGGGAGATCCCTGAGAATACTCAACGTGGAGAGATGACCCCTGTAGCTAAATGATACTTCATGGCTAAGAACACTCCATATACAGAGATGGCCACTGTGGCTAAATCGTGCTTCATGACTGAGAACACTCCATCTACAGAGATGACAACTGTAGCTAAATGATACTTCATGGCTGAGAACAATCCATGTGGAGAGATGACCACTGTGGCTAAATGATACTTCATGGCTGAGAACAATCCATGTGGAGAGATGACCACTGTGGCTAAATGATACTTCATGGCTGAGAACACTCCATGTAGAGAGATGACCACTGTGGCTAAATGATACTTCCATGGCCAAGAACACTCCATATACAGAGATGACCACTGTGGCTAAATGAAACTTCATGACCGAGAACACTCCATATACAGAGATGACCACTGTAGCTAAATGATACTTCATGGCTGAGAATACTCCATGTGGAGAGATGGCCACTGTAGCTAAATGATACTTCATGGCCGAGAACACTCCATATACAGAGATGGCCACTGTAGCTAAATCGTACTTCATGGCTGAGAACACTCCATGTGGAAAGATGACAACTGTAGCTAAATGATACTTCATGGCTGAGAACAATCCATGTAGAGAGATGACCATTGTGGCTAAATGATACATCATGACTTGGAACACTCCATGTAGAGAGATGACCTCTGTGGCTAAATGATACTTCATGGCTGAGTACAGTCTATGTACAGAGATGACCACTGTAGCCAAATGATACTTCATGGCTGAGAACACTCCATGTATGGAGGTGACCCCTGTAACTAAATGATACTTCATGGTTAAGAACACTCCATATACAGAGGTGACCACTGTAGCTAAATGATACTTCATGGCTGAAACACTCCATGTAGAGAGATGACCCCTGTAGCTAAATGATACTTCATGGCTGAGAACACTCTATATACAGAGATGACCACTGTGGCTCAAAATGATATTTCTTTGCTGAAAACACTCCATGTAGAGAGAGGACTCCTGTAGCTAAATGATACTTCATGGCTGAGGACACTCTATATACAGAGATGACCACTGTGGCTCAAAGTGATACTACATGGCTGAGAACACTCCATATACAGAGATGACCACTTTGGCTAAATCGTACTTCATGGCTGAGAACACTCCATGTGGAGAGATGACCCCTGTAGCTAAATGATACTTCATGGCTAAGAACACTCCATATACAGAGATGACAACTGTAGCTAAATGATACTTCATGGCTGAGAACACTCCATGTACAGAGATGACCACTGTGGCTAAATGATACTTCATGACTGAGAACACTCCATATACAGAGATGACCACTATGACTGAATGATACTTCATGGCTGAGAACAGGCTATGTACAGAGATGGCGACTGTAGCTAAATGATACTTCATGGCTGAGAACCCTCCACGTAGAGAGATGACCACTGTGGCTAAATGATACTTCATGGCTGAGAACAGTCTACGTACAGAGATGAGCACTGTAACTAAATGATATTCATGGCCGAGAACACTCCATATACAGAGATGACAACTGTAGCTAAATGATACTTCATGGCTGAGAACACTCCATGTACAGAGATGACCACTGTGGCTAAATGATACTTCATGACTGAGAACACTCCATATACGGAGATGACCACTGTGACTAAATGATACTTAATGGCTGAGAACAAATTATGTACAGAGATGGCGACTGTAGCTAAATGATACTTCATGGCTGAGAACACTCCATGTAGAGAGAGGACCCCTGTAGCTAAATGATACTTCATGGTTGAGAACACTCCATGTAGAGAGATGACCACTGTGGCTAAATGATACTTCATGGCTGAGAACACTCCATATACAGAGATGACAACTGTAGCTAAATGATACTTCATGGCTGAGAACAGTCTATGTACAGAGATGAGCACGGTAACTAAATGATATTCATGGCCGAGAACACTCCACATACAGAGATGACAACTGTAGCTAAATGATACTTCATGGCTAAGAACACTCCATGTACAGAGATGACCACTGTGGCTAAATGATACTTCATGGCTGAGAACACTTCATGTGGAGAGATGACCACTGTGGCTAAATGATACTTCATGGCTGAGAACAGTCTATGTACAGAGATGACCACTGTGCTAAGTGATACTTCATGGCTGAGAACACTCCATGTACAGAGATGACCACTGTGGCTAAATGATACATCATGACTTGGAACACTCCATGTAGAGAGATGACCCCTGTGGCTAAATGATACTTCATGGCTGAGTACAGTCTATGTACAGAGATGACCACTGTAGCTAAATGATACTTCATGGCTGAGAACACGCCATATACGGAGGTGACCCCTGTAACTAAATGATACTTCATGGTTAAGAACACTCCATATACAGAGATGACAACTGTAGCTAAATGATACTTCATGGCTGAAAACACTCCATGTAGAGAGAGGACCCCTATAGCTAAATGATACTTCATGGCTGAGGACACTCCATGTGGAGAGATGACCCCTGTAGCTAAATGATACTTCATGGCTAAGAACACTCCATATACAGAAATGACAACTGTAGCTAAATGATACTTCATGGCTGAGAACACTCCATGTACAGAGATGACCACTGTGGCTAAGTGATACTTCATGACTGAGAACACTCCATATACAGAGATGACCACTGTGGCTAAATGATATTTCATGGCTGAGAACACTCCATATACAGAGATGACCACTGTAGCGAAATGATACTTCATGGCTGAGAATACTCCATATACAGAGATGACAACTATAGCTAAATGATACTTCATGGCTGAGAACACTCCACGTAGAGAGATGACCGCTGTGGCTAAATGATACTTCATGGCTGAGAACAGTCTACGTACAGAGATGAGCACTGTAACTAAATGATATTCATGGCCAAGAACACTCCATATACAGAGGTGACAACTGTAGCTAAATAATACTTCATGGCTAAGAACACTCCATGTACAGAGATGACCACTGCGGCTAAATGATACTTCATGGCTGAGAACACTTCATGTGGAGAGATGACCACTGTGGCTAAATGATACTTCATGGCTGAGAACAGTGTATGTACAGAGATGACCCCTGTAGCTAAATGATACTTCATGGCTGAGAACAGTCTACATACAGAGATGACCACTGTAACTAAATGATACTTCATGGCTGAGAACTCTCCATATACAGAGATGACCCCTATAACTAAATGATACTTCATGGTTAAGAACACTCCATATACAGAAATGACCACTGTAGCTAAATGATACTTCATGGCTGAGAACACTCCATGTAGAGAGATGACTCCTGTAGCTAAATGATACTTCATGGCCGAGAACAGTCTATGTACAGAGATGACCACTGTGGCTCAAAATGATACTTCATGGCTGAGAACAGTCAATGTTCAGAGATGGCGACTGTAGCTAAGTAATACTTCCTGGCTGAGAACAGTCAGTGTACAGAGATGACCACCGTAGCTAAACCTACTTCATGACTGGCTCTCATCCAGATCCTCAAAGGGAACTTAGCAAGGTGCTCTGGAATCTGCCCACAGCTCTTTTCCTTTGACCACCACCTTTTCCTCCTAAGATGGAGTTGTTTGATCCTGTGTAAAGAAAGTGACCCCAAGTGGAGCCTTTGGAGAGGAAATTAGGGGACAGTTGGCCTGTAGTGCTGGGGCCACAGGGCTTATGGGAGATAAGATGGTAGCCAAGGAGAGAGGCAAGATGGCTGCCATCTTGTCTCCCATGAGCCCTGTGGCTAAGGCCAGGGGCAGCTGCGGTCTCTGGGATCCAGTCAGTGAACTCAAACCTGAGCATCCCCTGGGCAACTTGAGGGACTATGGGGAGTTCACTGCTTCTGGACTCAAGTCCATTGGAGGAGACAGGGAACAGAAGAGGGGATTCTTAAACTCACTCTGTTGAAAGCATCAAACTTTTTACAAATACTTCTGTATATGTTTTCCTTACAAGATCCTTCTGTAATTCCCCCTTTCCTCCATATGCCACTGAAATACACCATCTGTTCAATTCTCCAGCATCCAGAGCCCTCCAAATGTAATGGAATCTCCTCATCCAAGAAAGTTTAAGATGTCGTTGGTCCTGAGGTGTTTCAGAACTACGGATTTGTGCAGTTTCCTCCATAATTGCAGCAAGGCATCAGTTTAAACACAGTGGTCGAGCCACGAGAGTAGATATTGCCAAGCCCTTGACATTGGGAGGTGCAGTTGAGGCGTCTTGCCACCTGGTAACCCATGACAAGTTCCATTTGCATTTGGTCTTGGCACAGGCATTTAGACTGGCCCTTTGGTATTCCTCTCGAGCAGTTAAAACTGAAATTGCCACAGGAGGATCCCGTCCATGGACTTGCTCAGATGTATTCCAGGTGGGAAGGTACTAAGGAGGAAGAGGCACGTGCCATGGTAATACAGGATCCCAGTCCGTTCCTGTCGCTGCCTGCTTTGCCTGTGTCTCTGCATCTCTTCAAACATGCTTTCAACCATCTTCCAAATAAAAAAAAACGTTGTAAAAACATCTAGCTTTCCAAAGCATAGCAAAATTAAAGGGAATCGAAGTATTAACAGAGGTATTCAATGTCAGTTATTTACATTTGTGAATTTGCTGGATTCTCTTTATCATGCTCCTCCATTACAAAATGCATTTTGTTTTTAGATTTGGGGGGGAAATGTAGTTTAGTGGTAAGATAATCTCTTAAAAGGCAATCCACAAATTGCAAAATGTATTTTTAAGAAAATGGCACTTTATCAAAGCTCCATGACATAAAATATCTCCTGGGGAGCATAAGATGACTAAATATTTGCTTACTGAAATTATGAATTATTACATTCAGAGTAGATGAATTGCTAATCTTTTCTTTTAAGAGGAAGCCATTATATATAAACATCTAGCACCATGAGATGCAACTATTTAGAGGCAACACAATGATTCAGGAGCAATAAAAAAATCATTTAAGAAATTTGGGAAAACCTTGAGACATTTACAAAGTATTGATATTTATAAATATTAAAATATCAATATAAAGTCATATATGTGCACTATATATGTGTATAGAGAGAAACAGATATGTATTTTGTCATACTTTTGGCAAACGTATGTATAGAGTATAATATATACATAGTACATGTAATATTTAGTATATACACATATTCACACAGAATGCAAATGCATTTTTTTCAGTTAATTCAATGAGAAATTTTATGATAAATAGACATTTTCATTTGAGCAGTATAAAGGAAATGTCTTAAATTCAGTTTAATACAGCGCAGAGTGACCAGGCATGACTTAGCATGTGTTTTATGTAGTTGATTTCAAAATAAATAGATGTGCACAGATTGTAATCTTGCAAATATTGATCAAAAGAGCTTTCTAGGTATGGTCAGGAGCCCAGGACTCTTTACTCTTTAACTATTTGTTTGCTCATTTTCTATATTTTTGCTTTTAAAAATGACACAGACAATACTTATTTGCCATAAAATATTCAGAGAGCCTTGCAGAGTGGAAAGTAAAATGGGAAATCCCCTCCAGCCACATCTTGGCTACGCTGCTTTCCTAGTGGTACAGGTTGTCCACTCTTGGCCATGTGATTCTCTTCACCTTTTCTCTGAGGAGGTTTGAAGTGAGACAGAACTGGTGTCTTTCCTGGACTTGGTCATTTGTTGCATGCCCTTGAGCAGGAGACTTCAGCTCTCCCAGTCTCCCTTCCATGTCTATAAAATGGGAATAGTACATTGGGTCGTTAGAAGTCCATGATGCTTTGGTCACAGTGGCCACAGCAATTATTACTTTTGTCTGAGAAATGCCCAGATTCCCACCCTGAGCTGCAAGGAATCGAATCTCATGGCAAACTCAGTCACATGTAGGGCAGAAACCAGTGGAGAGCAGCAAGGCTCTGCCTGAGGTGAGCACCATGTCCTGCTAAGCTTCCTAGAACAGGTGGAGACAACAAAGTTCTACCCCAAAACAGATCAGAAGGTGGGTGCTTTTTCATGAACTTGAACAGGGTGGAGCATCGGACCCTCTCCAGATTCTGATTTTTATAGTTTCCATTGAATATTTTTTCCATATTTCCCATGGTTAACTCAGCATATCTTTGGCATTGATGCAAGAATATTACAGTATTGCTGTTAGCTGTAGTCCATAGATTACATTAATTGTATTTTTCCCATGCTTCTTCCAATCTCAATACCCTACAATAGTGGCATATACCTGTTCTAATTCACAAAAGGACACTCTTGCCTATGTACTATTAACCACAATTCTCATCCACATCTGGGTTCACTGTGTTATTCAGTCCCTAGATTATTCTCTAGCTTTCCTTCAGTTGACATTCAAATCCCTACACTATCATTTTCAGTCACAATCCCATTTATAAACCAGCCGCTACTCACTATAATGTGTTACCATCAACTCTATCCATTTCCACACCTTTACAGTCAAGTGAATTAAAAATTTTACATACATTAAGCATCAGTACTCTTTCACAGCCCTCTTCTTATCTCCTAATAACTATCCTCTAGGTTTTAATTCGATGCATTTTTTTTTCATATTTAGTTCCCGTTACTGAGACCATGCAATATTTGTCATTTTGTGTCTGGTTTATTTCATTAGCAAAATGTCTTTAAGATTCATCCATGTTATCGTTTTTGTCCCAATTTTATTTCTTCTTACGCAGCATAATATTTCATTGTATGTATGTATATACCATATTTTGTTTATCTATTCATTAGTTGATGGATGCTTGGGATATTTCCATCTTTTGCGAATTGTGAATAATGCTGCTATGAACATCAGTGTGCAGATGTCTGTTTGTGTCAGTTTTCAGTTTTTCTAGATATATTCCTAGTAGAGGAGTTGCTGGATCATATGGAAGTTCTATATTTAACTTCCTGAGGAACTCCCAAACTGTCTTCCACAAAGGCTACACAATTTTGATTCCCAAAATTAATAACAGAGTGTTCCTATTTTTCCACATCCTCTCCAGCCCTTAACAGTTTTCTGTTTTCTTAATAATGGCCATTCTATGTGGTGCGAAATGATATCTCATTGTCATTTTGATTTGCAATTCCCTAATAGCTAGTGATATTGAACATTTTTTCAGTGCTTTGTGGCCGTTTGTATTTCCTCTTTGGAGAAATGTCTGTTTTTTAAGTTGGATTGCTTGCTCTTTCATTTTTGAGTTGTATGATCTCTTTATATAGAATGGAGATCAAACTCTTATTGCATATTTGGTTTCCAAATATTTTCTCCCATTGTGTGGGCTGCCTTTTCACCTTCTTGATGAAGTCCTTTGAATCACAAAAGTTGTTAAAGTTTGAGGAGGTTCCATTTATCCTTGTTTTCTTTCTTTGCTTGTGCTTTCAGTATAAGTTTGAAGAATACACCACCTACCACCAGAGCTTGAAAATGTTTTCCTATATTTTCTTCTAGGAACTTTATGGTTGTAGCATTTATATTTAGGTCTTTGATCCATTTTGAGTTAATTTTTGTCTTCTTTCTTTCTTTTGGCTATGGATACCCAGTTCTCCCAGCAACATTTGTTGAATAGACTGTTCTGCCTCAGCTGGGTGCATTTGACAGACTTGTCAAAAATCACTTGGCCATAGATGTGAGAGTCTATTTCTGAACCATCAGTTCAGTTCCATTGGTATATGTATCTATCTTTATGCCAATACCATGCAGTTTTTACCACTGTAGCTAGGTACCATGATTAAAAGTCTGGAAGTGAGAGGTGAGAGGCTTCCAACTTTGCTTTTTTGCTTTTTAAGATATTTCTGACTATTCGGGGCCTCTTACCCTTCAAATAAATTGGATAATTGTGTTTGCCATTTGTTTAAAAAATGCTAGTGGAATTTTTATCAGGATTGCATTGAATCTGTATATCAATTTGGGTAGAACTGACATCTTAATGATGTTTAGTTTTCCAAAAAAAAGGCATCCAAATTGGAAAGGAAGAAGTAAAAATTTCACTACTTGCAAGTATGATCCTATATCTAGAAAGGTCTGCAAAATTTTTAGCAAATCTGTAAGAGATAATAAAAGATTTAAGTAGAATGTCAGGATACAAGACCAATGTGCAAAAATCAGTGCTGTTTCTATACACTAGTAATGTGCAATCTGAGAAAAAGGCAAGGAAAAATTCCATTTACAATAGCAACTGAAAGAATCAAATATTTAAGAATAAACTTAACCAAGGATGTAAAGCAATTGTATTCAGAAATTTACAATGCATTGCTAAACTTGCCTTCATTTTTGAAAGACAATAGTGCTCTATATAAGATTCTTGGCTGGCAGTTTTTTGCTTGCAGTATCTTAAATATATCAAACCACTGTCCTCTTGCCTCCATGGTTTCTGATGAGAAATTGACTTTTAATCTTGTTGGGTATTCCTTATATGTTATGCATTGCTCTTCTTTTGTGCTCTCAGAATTCTCTCTTTGTCTTTGGCATTTAACATTTTGATTGGTGTGTTTCTTGGAGTTTGTCTATATGGATTTATTCACATGGGAGTGCATTGTGCTTCTTGGACATGATGTCTATGTCTTTCAATAGGGTTGGGAAATTTTCTACCATTATTTTTTCAAATATCCCTTCTGCCACGTTTTGCTTCTCTTCTCCTTCTGGGACACCCATGACACATATATTTCCACATCTCTTGCCATCATTTGCTTTCCTGAGACCCTGTTCAATTTTTTCCATTCTTTATTTCATCTGTTCTTTTGTACTCTTGTTTTAGAGGCCATGTCTTCAAGCTCACTGACCCTTTCTTCTGCCTCCTCAAATCTGCTGTTATATGCCTCTGTTGTATTTTTTATTTCATTTATTGCACCTTTCATTCCCATAAGATCTGCTATTTTTCTATGTATGCTTTCAAATTCTTCTATGTGTCACTCAATGTCTTCTTAACATTCTTAATCTCTTTAGCCATCTCATTGAGTTTAGTAAGAAGTTTTTTTGAACAACAATAATTTGTTGTCTCAATTCCTTTATGTCACCTGGAGGTTTATTTTGTTCCTTTGAGTGGGCCATATCTTCCTGTTTCTTGGTATGGACTGTAATTTTTGTTGATGTCTTCTCATCTGGCTTACCTGATGTATTTATTCTAGGCACTGTTTCTCTCTTTAGTTTAGGGCTCCTTTGCCTTTTCTCCCTAGCTGTTTGTGTAATAAGAGCAGGGAATATAGTTGGTACTGTAAGCTGTAGAGCTGAAGCTGCCTGCATTGCCCCAGAGACCAGTGAAGTTTCCCCCATCTATCTCCTCTGCCAGGGGTAGGGACAGAGTCACAGCCATGTGAAATAATCCAGTCATGCAGGCCAAGACTGTCTGTAGTTGCTGAAGAGACTGATGAAGCTTCACACCCCTTCCTCCCCTGCCTGGTGTGGGGTTGGAGCTGTAGGTGTGGGCAGCAATCTATGCCATGCAGGCCCAAAATGACCACAGTTGCCCACGTAGACCGACATAGCACCAGCCACCCTCCTCCCTTGCTAGGGGAGGTGATGGAACCTCTGGAGAGCCCAAGAATCTAATCTTGAGCTGAATGTACCTGCAGTTGCCCTGAGAGGCTAAGGGAGTACTGTCCCTTCTGTCCTTTAGGGGGTGGGAATGGAACCACAGGCGCCCAACATTTAGGTCCATGTAGGCTAAAATGCCTGCTGTTGCCTGGAAACACCAGCCCCCTCTTATCCTACTTGGGGGTGGGGATGAGCTACAGGTGTCCAAGTATCCAGTCTGCTTGGACCAAAAGCCCCTACAGTTATCTAGAGAGGCTGGGGAAACACCTCCCCAGCTTGTCCTATTGGGGATGGGGATGGAGGCATAGGCTCCCAACAGTCAAGTTTGTGCAGGCCAAGAGCATCTGCAGTTTCCCAGATAGGCTGAGGAAACACCAGCCCCCTCCTACCCTATGGGGGGGGAAGGTGGGGATGGAGATGGAATCAAAGGTGCTCAACAAACCAGTTTGTGTGGACTGAAAGTGCCTGCAGCTGCCTGAAGAGGCTGAGGAAATGTATCTCCCCTCCTCTCCCATTGGGATATAGGGATGCAGCCCCAGGTATACAACTGTTCAGTCTGTGTAGGTTCCTCCAGCTTCCTCCCTGCCAGAGTAGGGCTGAAGCCTAGGCTAGGGCTTCAATCCAGTCTGGGTGAAAGAAGCCAGTTCCTACCAGCACTGTGATTTTTGGTGAGCCAGCTTCCCCTCATGCCAGGGGTAGAGTCAAAATGGTGGCTACTGGCCTCTTTCCACCTTGGACAAGTTCAAAGCTTAGCCATTCAGAGGGTTATACTTTAGCCAGCCAAGTTTACTAATCAGTAACTGAATTCAGTGCCTAACTGTTCCTCCCCCACTTTTGGGAAAGGAGCTTCCAACTCTAGCTGTGAAATAGCTCCTGTGGTAGCTCATGCTGCCAGTGGAGGATGGGCACTGGCCTCTGCATTGTGGAGCACTCTATTCACAAATATTCACTGCAAATGGGCAGTCTTTTCCTTCCATTCTTTCAAGGATGTTGCGGGATGCTCTTCCAGTCTCTCGACCCCCCGCCTCCAAACAGGTGCTCTAGATAGTTCTGGGGCATTACTAACTGCCCCGTAGGATGAGCTGACTCTTGGACCTTCTTACTCTGGCACCGTCTTGCCCCTCCTTTCATTGAATATTTTGCTTTGCGTTGATGCTCTCCTGTCTGATTAGGACATAGCATAGTCACTTTCAGGGAGACTTAGAGAAAAAACATCCAAGGTAAAGAAGAATAAATATCACAGGAGTTTAGACATGACTGCAGCCCTTTCATTGTACAACTTTAGGTGCAGAGATCTGCCGAGGTTGGAGACCTGTTCTGCTGTTGACAGCTCACTAGTGGCCATGCTGGAGGGAATCATGGTCTCTGGATTGCTTACCAATGCCCCTCCCCTCCCAGCTCCAGATGAATCAGCTGGACTCACGAAACACGGGGAGAAAACTGAGTGGGAGCAAGCACTGTTCAGACTTGCAGAATTATTTAGTGTTTCCCAAATTTTCCTAAAGACTTCAAATGTGAATGAAGGAGTTGGGGAGACATTTTTGTTTTAATCAATAATCTTCCCATTTAATTGTAGCAGGTGTAACTGAGTATGTTGAAAAATTTAAATGTCTAGAGCACGAGCTACTCTTGCATCATCAGTGAAAACTGAGGTTTGCTAAATAAATAAAATGGGAATGCTTATTTTATGCTAAGCACATATTAGTTAAATAGGTGTCTAACCTAGAAACATTATATATGATGCACTGAGAAAGTAGGTACCTTGAGGCTAACAATTCGTTACCAACTCCAAGCTGTGCATTACTGTAGTTGGTTTTTGCTCTTGCTCTCCAAGCTGCCCCATCTAACTGTCACCTTCTGCTCTCACCTCTGTTTTTCCTACTGTGGTTTTGAGTTTTTCCTACTGTGGTTTTGCTTCACAGTGGGGTTTTGCTGTCCTAATGTCAGACGATTTTTCTGTATGGATTTGAAACAAGACCTCTGACAGGTAAAATAAACCAAATGTTACTTGTTATCCATACTTGAATTGAACAACACCACATTTCTTCTTCTAAAAGAAAAAAAAAATATATATATATATATGGTTTGTAACATAGGTTTTTCCTTATTTTCAGTAGGTCTTTTCCCCCTTGAGCAAATGCATTGGGAGCATTTTAGTTGCCATGGTAGGATCTCGGTTATGTAAACAGAGTGATAATTTTCTTTTAATGAACAAATTTAATATCATTACATCTCTGGTTGTGAAAATATTGTTTTCTCTCTACTTCATAATCTCTTTTAGGAATAACTATTTCTCAGACAAAAGTTTTTTCTGGCTTTTGCAAATTAAAGTTCATCAAAAAATAATTTAATTTGTTTTCAAAGAATTGAATTATGTAGTTTTTGATAAGATAATGTACAATGTTCTTAATAGTTTTGGAAAAAGCATCTTTACAGCTAACTCTTTTAATAGTTTGAAACTTCTTTATAAATACCTTCTTCTATTACCTTGGTAGTGGGACAAAATAAGGTCCACTATTTCCAAAGGTGGTAACTCATGTGCAGGGGATTCTCAGTGTTTATTTACAAATTTACATTTTCACACATGCAGAATTGTGCTAGACAGAATTTCTCATCCTAACCCTAACACCTTCTGGGGGCCTATTTAATGATTTACTGTCACATTGAACTAACCAAAACCAGCCTGTGATTCAGAAATTAATATAGACACTAAAAATAGTGGGTTTTAAAAATCCTATTTGGGTTCAATTTCAAAAAACAAATGTTAGCCCCCAGCGAAACGTCTGTATAGAAAATAACCCTCTCACCCAAAACACAGACGATTGAAATGGATCGTTCCCGAAGAGACGCACGCACTCATGGTGGATGCTTTCTTGGCAGGAAGCAGATTCATGAGCTGCAGTCCCCAACGTTTTCCATCTTCATTCCTCCTGATCATGATCACAGGTAGCTGCCTGCAGAGCAAGGTCAAAGTCACCACTGGCTGCTCGCTCCTTCCGACATTCCCTAGCCAGCCCATTCCCAAGTCCTCTTGATTGCCCCTGAATTGACTTATTTTTCCTTCCCATGTGGGTCTGGGTGCCACTAGTCTTGTGGGATGGCTGCCATTTTCTTCACATCCACTCCTGCCTGTTCCAGTCCCACCAGACAGACGCCAGCTTGACTGTCTGAAAATGCGTGTCAAACTGATTGAAATCCCGGCCGTCTTCCCATCACTTGTAATAAGGATAAATAGCCTTCATGGACTCTGCCTCTTCTCGCCCTGCTATTTTGCCAGACCCTTCTCTGTCTCCTCGTGAGAGCTTTGTTTGGGAAAAAGCCAAGACTCACATTTGTAGGAATGGTGGGAAATCTACCATACAAAAGCAAGTCTAGTAAAGAGAATGTTGACAGGGATGCACCAAAGTATTATCTGTGGTTCTTGGAGAGGTTGGTTTATATTTTTCATTTGTACATGTATAATAAAATTTAAAATAAAGAAAACAAAATTCCTTTGGGGGAAAAAAAAAGACTGTGGGGTAGAATAAAGGCCTAGTTGCCCAAAGTAGGACTACGAATAGCTGGTTTATAGTGACACTTTCCACAAGACTCACACCGAGCTTGATTTTTGCTCCATTTAATCTCTCTTTTCAACCATATCCCTCTGGGCATCCAGAAGTACTTTTTTTCCTCTTCTGGCATTTTGTACTTTCAATCATAAAACAAAAATTCATTTTTCACTTGGTTGCTGAGCTGAGAAATGTATCTTTAATTACTTATATAAATTCTGACTACTTGTTTCCAAATGAAACTTGTTCTTAAAATAAGGCCAGCATGACCTACAAAGCCAACGCCGTGGAAAGCTTTTTTCTGACCCTTGTCAGCAAAATCAAACTGCCCATCTCAAGCTTTTGTATTTTGCATTAGTTATCTATTGCTTACCCCAAAACTTAGCAACATAAAGCAGCATGAATTTATTTCCCTGTTTCTGGAGGTAAGGCGCCTAGGTGGGGGCGCAGTTTCCAAGAAACTCTGGCCCTGGGTTTCTTGAAAAGCAGTCATCAAGGGCTGACATCTCCTCAAGGCTCCCCAGGGGCAGGACCCATTTCCAAGCTCGCTCAGGTGGCTGCTGGCAGCTTTCGGCTGCTTGCAGGCTGTTGGCCTGGGGGCCTCAGTTCCTCACTGACTGCTGGCTGGTGGGCATCTTACTGGGTAGGCCTGTCCAACATGGTGGCTTGCCTCTTCCAAAGCCAGCAAGAACTGCTGCTAGCAAGACAGAAGTCACATCTTTGTAACCCAATCCCAGAAATGACCCCCCATCACTTTTTCTATGTTCTGTTTGTGAAAACCAGGTCATTAGGTCCAGCCCCCACTGCAGCGGCAGGAATCGGGGCCATTTTTGAAGTCTGCCTAGCACACCTTTGTTTAGAGCTCTGTTTCCGTATGAATTATATTTTACACAAAACTTTAATCATCATACCCATAATGACAACTAACATTTCCTGTTCTCTTATTTTGATTCCCTTATTGAATCATAAAACTAAGGTTGCAAAATTTTAGCCTCGCATTAATACTTATAAGGTATCATTATCTCCGTTTTGCAGAAAAGAAAACTGACACAGAGGCTAAATAAATGGTCCAAGATTTTACCACTAGCAAGTAGAGAAGCCAGGAATGAAAACTCAACCTGCAGAGTCCACATTCTCCCTCTGCGGCTCATATTAGCTGGCTCTACTCTTAGGGATTCTTTCTTTTTACCAGTTAGAACCTTCAGGGAGATTCTATGTCTTACTCAACCATGAAAGCACCACAGAACTGTCACACTGTCTAACTCCCTCCCAATGGTTGCACTGTAAGTATTTGTTCCACTGGAATAATTTTAGTTGAATTGCCAGTGGATTGCTTTTGGTTACAAGGGTATGTATTGGTTAAAACTCTCCTAATAAGTAATGTTTGACTAGCACAATGGATCATTTTGAAAAGCCTTTTATTTCATTAATAATTGTTTTATTTAATCTCATTTCATGCCCCTATCATGCAGCATCTCTCAGTGTGATGTGGAAGGAGAGGGAGGAAGAGTGAGAGATCGTGCTTCATGCCCAACAGACCGTAGCAGGTGGCGTGATGTGAGACCAGACCCCTAACCTAATTTGCTGCTTATAACAGTCCTCTCTGACAAAGGGCAAATCAAAACCACAAAAGAGAGAACTAAGGAGAGAGCTGGGGAGGAGAGAATGGCGGCAACAGAAACAAACTCAGTGGTCACATTTCCTTTGTGAAGGTTTAACATGGAGTGGGGATTTGCTTTATAGGAAGGAGGAACTTCCTTAAAAGGGAATGAGGTGAGAGGGAAATTAAAAGGAGGTCAACATAGAGAAAAAGGAAGTGTTACAGAATGCTCTGGGTTCTGGGCTTCTAGGTTCTTGGGTATGTCACATAAAATACTTTAAGAACACGCCATAGGGCAGGCAAGGGAGTAAAGAGCTTATTAAGTAACAAGAAAAGAAAAACAGTACACAACCCTAGACATGGGTGCAGGCATGCTACAGGGTGAGACCTGCACGTGGGGCCCCAGGTTAGGCCTTTGAAAAGCCTTTCCTCCTCCCCTTTCCTAATGTTGGGGAGGAGCCCCAGTTCTTTGTTCTTCTGATTGTTTGCCCTACCTTTAGCCCTCCGGGGGGGCCAACGAAGAGGCCTGTTGTTTGGAGTTATCCATGGTATCCCCTTGACCCCAGACAGAGTTCTAAATGAGACCTCATGGCCAGGGTCCAGGTGGGGTCTTTCTGGCTTTGTTTTCAGTATCAGGAGGTTTCCAGGCAGGGTCTCACAGCAATGTTCTGTGCTGGGTGCCAGCTACATTCCCTCTTTCCCTATAGTAACCTGCCTCAGTGCCCCCTTAGAGAGTTTACGCCCTTATTCTTAAGGGGAGACTGATGGGCGATGATCATTCCTGGGTAGCTGCTTCCTGCTGGTTAGCGGCATGTGTCCTTGCCTGACAGGTCCAATTTGGAACTCTTTCTGAGGTCAGTACTGCCCAAAATGGCCCACGTGTGGGATTCTGTGATTTGGGCTCAGACAGGAAAGTGGACTGTTTGGAGAGGAAAGATTTGTGGTAGGGACAAATGACAGGGATAGGTGACATATATCGCAAGAGAAGAAGGAATGCTTGGAACCTAACGTTTTCCTTAAAGAGCCTTTTGAGATTGATGTCTAGGTACATAAATGTAGGCTTTACAGGAATTTAGGTTTTTTTGTGTGTGTGTATATCAAGCTGCATTTAGGTTGTACTTGTGGGTGCAGAGGAGAAACTTGTGGTTCCTCAAAAGCCTCACACTCTCCATATCCTCCATTCAATGCTGTTATGGGTATTGAATTGTGTCTCCCCTAAAGACTTGTTCAGTTCTAACCTCTGGTTCTGTGACTGTGATCATCTTTGCAAACGGGGTTTTCAAAGGCGTTATTAGTTAATATGAGGCCACGCTGGATAAGGGTGTTCCTTAATTCATTATGACTGGAGTCCTTAGAAGAAGGGAAGAACTGGACATACAGAGAAAGAGAAAGTCATGTGACTGTCATGTGAGGCCAAGACTGAGTTATGCCACCAGCGAAGGAATGCCAGGAAGTCAAGCCACCTCCAGAATCCTGCAGACATCAGAGGAGGTGAGGGCCTACTGACAGCTGGACTTGGGACTTCTTGTCTCCAGAGTTGTGAGACAATGAATTCTTGTTTAAGCCAGACAATTTGGGGTACTCTATTATGGTAGCCCTAGCAAACTGAGGCAAAACCCAAATTGCCTAATATGGGAACAAAGGAAGTGAATTATGTACAACAGGTGAAGATTTTACACATACTAGCAAATGTAATATGCCTGTGGTTCTCCACTGAGGGCAGTTTTGTCCCCCAAGGGAGATTTCACAACATCTAGAGATGGTTTTGGTGTCCACAACTTGTGTGCAGGGGTGCTACTGTCATCTAGTGGGTGGAGGCCAGGGATGCTGCTAAACATCCTACAATGCACAGGATGGCCCCCAAAACAAAGAGTGATCTGGCCCCAATGTCAATAGTGCCAAGGATGAGAAACCTTGTTACCTAACTCTAAGGCCACCATGTTGAATATACCTCATAATAACAATGTGTTTCTTTGCTATTTCTTCACATAGGTGACTTGATTAAGAAAAGGATGAAGGAAAAGAACTTATGGTGCATACTAAGCACTCAAAAATAGCAATTTTACATAATAAGGTTTTTTAAATTTATTTTATACATCAATTCATTTTAGACATGACACCACAGGACGTAGTTCTAGCCTTCTCTAGTTTGAGCGCTGTATGTCGTATACTTATGGGGATAGCGTTATTAAGCATACTTTTTTTACAAGTTAGTTATGGGTTTGTAAGCCCTTAAATCCAGGGATGCCTGGTGCCTAAGCACTTAATAGACTTTTGAATGGTTGTCTTTAGTAATCTCAAAACCCTCTAGGGTTTTTCTCATTTTTGCTTTGGAGATGGATGTTAATTTTTCAGTCCTTCCTACGACCCATAAAACCTTCCAACTGTTGAAAAAAATGGTTCATGACCCTCTTGAATCTCCTCTTGAGTTGAGCTAGAGTGAGGAATTTTTAATTAAACAGAATGAAAGTAGGTCTTTCTAATGCAGTTCTCTTTTACTGTTCCACCAGCCCTTCCCCTTGTAGCACTTATAGTCTGTTTGGGAAGGGGAACAGCCTTCCCAACTTAGGCCCACGGAAGTTGTCTGTGGCTATTTACTCCCTTGTTCAATCAACAGATATTAACGGGCTACTTAAATGGATGCCAGTGTTCCAGGGGTATAGCAGGGAGCAACCAACACCTATTCCCTGATTACAGAATGCTTAGTCTTATCAGGGGAGAGTAAACAAAAAACATCTCAAGCAGCTGAGCACTTGCTATTGTCACCAGTGCTAAGAAGCAAACGCATAGGGTATGATAACAATGTGAAAACGCAGAGGGTATGATAACAAAGCAAACGCATAGGGTATGATAACAATGTGAAAACGCATAGGGTATGATAACAATGCATCCCCATTGGAGGCAGCTAGGAGGCTGTCCCCATGGGAATCACATTTAAGCTGGCCATAGTAGGGGCTGGGGCTTGGCCTTTTCATATGGTCATTGCCTTCTTCTCCTTCCCAGGCCTATCCTCACCTCATTAAAAGAGGAGGCACGCCCTTCATTAAAGACAGGAGAGCTTACATTTTGTGACGCCCACCCAGCCATCTATTTAAAGACAGGCACATTCTGTTTCCACCAATGGTTTTGGTCATACTCGGAACATAGATGTGCACGGCTTTTAAGTCTGTTTTCCATACATAGGGCTGGAATCTGGATTTACCACCCCAAAAAACAAGTTAATTGGTATTGAGTGAAATGAGAGAACTGTCTCAAAACAGCTGTTCAAGAAGGAATGGAGTCTCTCATAAAAGGAACCTTCGGTAGTGAACAGGCCTTCCACTAAGTCTAGTCTTTTAAACACCTGTAAATGAGATTAAGTATGGCTAGCTCTGTGTCACCAGGTCTGTGGATAAGGAGTAAATCTGGGGGGAGACTTTTCTTCTTTGCTTCAGGGCCTGCCTAGCTGGCCCACGATTTCCACCCTCAGGATTACAGGGCCAGCATGCTGCCTTTTTATATCTTTAACTCTAAAATAATAATTTCATGGTGAGATAAAGGATAGTTTTATTTCTTATCTATCTTAAATGAGAAAAGATGATGGGAATGCCAGCTACTAAATCATGCCGTTCTAGATCTTAGCTATAATTTATGAAAATAAATGGCATGAAATGTAAACGAAATAAATTGCATGTGCATCAGATGGAAGAATTCTAGGGAATAGCTAATGATATAACTAAGTTGAATAATCCAAATAAATATTCAAAATCTAAACTGTGTTTACCAGCAAAAGTGGAGGTGACCATCAAACCTTTCCTTGGATTTTAGACTTAATCCCACAGTCTTCTTTTCCCTAAACTGAAGAAAGTTTTGAAAGAAAATAATTTTTTAAAACTTTCCTATCCTATTCAACTATTAAGAGGAATATAGTCAATCACTTTTTAAAAATTTAAGCATCTAGGTTATTACTAAAAATGCTACTTCAGTTGAGATAATGCATTGAGCAGGAGGGAGGGAAGTGGTTCATTCAGATAATAAAGGAGTATGTGAAGGAAATGGTCCTAGACATCATGCAGCTCCCCATATCCAACAGCCTGTCTTCTCCTTTAAAAAACAATCAGGGGAGCGGAAGTGGCTCTAGCAATTGAATCTCCACCTCCTACATGGGAGGTCCCAGGTTCAGTTCCTGGTGCCTCCTAAAACAAACAAACAAACAAACAACAAGCAAAACAATCAAAAAAATCAACTCAGGGAAGCTGATGCATCTCAGTGGTCAAGCACTGGCTTCCCACCTAAGAGGCCCCATGTTCAATACCTGGACCCCAGTTCCTCAAAAAAAATCGTACTTCTCAAAATATATCACATTCAAAGAATGCAGCTGGGAAACATGGATTTGATGATAGGTAGTCCAGCCTTGCAGGATATTTTAAGGAAAAATGTTCCTCTTGGGGCTAAGAGGAAAGGGTAGCTGGTGACCAGCTCTCTACTTGATGACTGCCTCATATCAGCTTCCTCTTTGGGTGTTATGTGGTGGTTCTCAGTCAGCGCATTCTGCCACCAGCCCCCCACTGGGGATGCTTGGCAATATCTGGAGACATATTTGTCACAACATGGGGAGAGATTGCAGCTGGTACCTGGTGGGCTGAGGCCAGGGAGGCTACTCAACATCCTACAATGCATGAGACAGCCCCCAACACAGAATTACCCATCCCCAAAATCAATAGAGCTGAGGTTGAGAAACCTTGACGTAGTGGAACTCCTAACTTGTAGGCACTCTGCCAGGGATGTGGAGGTTATCCTGGACGATTTGTATTTGTGTAGCTTCCTGACCAAGACTCACTCATGCTATGTCATGAGTATTATTATCTCATAGGGCCATGTGGGAGAACTAGAAAAGAAAATGGCCCGTGGCTCAGAATTAAGGAAACGTAATCACTTAATGGGGAGGCAAGGTATACACACGTGAAAAACAAACACAAAACCTCATTTCACAACCCTGTTGATTTTTTTTCCTGGACCTTCCTCGTGTGTTCTATCAATATTTGCAGTTCATATCCTTGTACTGTTTTTTTTTTTTTCCATCCTGTTAATTCAGATATTATAGTATATCAGTTAGCTGTTGCCAAAATAACGTGTGACAATCCATCCCCAGACCTAATGGCTTAAGACAACTATGTGGGCAAGCTGCAACTTGACTGGGCTAGACTAAGTTTCAGGCTGCATATTGGGCATATATCCACTACAAGTATATTTATTTTGAGGAGAGGAAACTCTGCTCAGGCAATGCAAAAGTATGAGTGGGCCAGGCCAAATATGAATATCTAATATTGTCCCATCAGTTAAGTCAAGTTACATAGTCAAACTCAAAATCAAGGGTTGGGAAGGATATCCAGGATGAGGGAGAATCAGAGAGGCAGAGGTATCACTTCTCTCCCAGAAAAAATGTATAGAGGACAGGTAAAGACTGTTTGGAGTTCTGCTCTGGGGCTCAGGATACCAGGGGAAGGCAAGACATTACCCAGAAGAGAGAGGGGTAAAGGAAAGGAGTCTCAGCCAGCTGAAAAATCCCATGAATTGAGCTGAAAAGCAGCTGTGGGTGCCATTTCCCCCACTAACCAGAGCAAACATTTCAGTCTATGAAAAGCAGTGGTTGTGGTCTACAGTGGCTATGAACTGAGGGTGTTGCAGACGTCTTCTTCCCCAAGAAAGGAGAGAGGAGGGACACAGCCTAAGCAAATTCAGATTTTGGCCAGGGAACTTGGTCTGCTGGATTGGAGGGGTCACATACTTCCAGGCTGGGTGGGGCTGTGACATTGTTTGCCCTGAGAGCCAGCAAGGAGCTAAAGACAATTTACCTTCTCAAACAAACACCCTTCCTACTGCCCCAGGCTGGTTCCTGAGGAGGCAGAGAAAGGGAGGATGTGGCCAGCCAAGGGAGGAGAGCAGCGTCTGAGAAAGTTTGTGAGGCTTGGCCAGCCCCAAGGACCTTGCTTCTGTTACAGTGAATGCACCTCCCACCACCACTACCACTAGCACCTGAGATCTGAGATGAGAGGTCTGCCAAAGAGTCCCACCTCCTGGAAGACCAGAAAATTGCATGAAAAGGGGAAAATAAATAAATGAAAGACATTATCAGGTGCCTTTACTGCCCACCTCTCCAAGGACCTTGGAAACTTTCCTGAGCCCCGTTACTGAGTCCTGAATTCTGGTTTTAGCAGTTAATCAGAGGCAACCCTAAATATCTGGAATAATCCAAACCAAGAGTCAGAGAAAAGTGATAGCATACAGCTATGGCATGGTAAATCCATATGCATGAGCGAGAAACTGGAAATCAGAGTAAACTCAGCATCATAATCAAATGCCTAGGCATTAGCAAAATATTACAAGTTATACCAAAAAAAGGAAGATATGACTCAGGCAAAGGAATAAATCAAAGCTCCAGATGAGACACAGGACTTGAAACAACTAATTAATGAGGTTCATACAAATCTCCTAAATCAAATCATGGAGTTGAAGGACAACATGGCTAAAAAAATAAAAGACATTATGAAGACAATGGGTGAGCACAAAGGAAAATTTGAATCCTTGGATAGAAAAATAACAGCTTATTGGAATGAAAAACACAATAAGTGAGATTAAAAATACAATAGAGGCACACAACAGCAGATTTGAAATCATGGAAGAAAGAATCAGTGATGTGTAGAGGAAAGAACAACTAAAATTGTAAAGACAGAATAACAGAGAGAGAAAAGAATGGAAAAGGATGAGCAGGGGCTCAGAGAGTTGAATGATAACACACTGCATACCAACATACATGTTAAGGGAGTTTCAGAAGGAGAAGAGAAGTGAAAAGGAACAGAAAAAGTATTTGAGGAAGTCATGGCCAAAAATTTCTCAACTCTCCTGAAAGACATGAAATACATGTCCAATTAGAATAAATCCAAATAGACCTACCCCAAGACACATAATATTCAGAATACCAAATTACAAATATAAAGGGAAAATTCTGAAAGAATTTCTGAAAGACGTTTGCAAATATATGGAGGCTAAACAGCATACTCCTAAACAATTAATTGGTTGAAAAGGCTTCTGGAAGGGAAATTAGTAGATATACGAAGATGAATGAAAATGAGAACACAACTTATCAAAACTTACTTATGGGATACAGTGAAAGCAGTGCTGAGAGGGAAATAAATAGCTCTAAATGGCTGTACTAAAAAAAGAAGAAAGAACTAAAATCAAATACCTTAATGAACAACTGAAGAAAATAGAAAAAGAGCAACAAACCAACCCCAAAGCAAGCAGAAAGAAAGAAATACTAACTAGAGCAGAAATAAATGAAATTGAGAACAGCAGCAGAAAAGAAAAAATCAACAAAACCAAAACCTGGTTCTTGCAGAAGATCAATAAAATCAACAAAACTTTAGCAAGACTAACAAAGCAAAAAGAGAGAAGATTTAAATAAATCAATCAATAATGAAAAAGGATCATAAGAGGATATTATGAGAAACTGCATGCCAGCAAATTAAACAGCCTAGATAAAATGGGCAAATCCCTAGAAATGCAAAAAAAACCTACATTGACTCTACAAGAAATACAGAAATTCGACAAACCAATCACAAGTAAAGAGACTAGATCAGTCATCAAAAATCTTCCAACAAAGAAAAGTCCAGGACCAGAGTGGCTTTAAAGGTGAATTCTACCAAATATTTTGAGAAGAATTAATGCCAATCCTGTTTAAACTCTTGAAAAAAAATTGAAAAGGAGGGAAAACTACCCAAAACATTTTATGAAGCCAACATTACCCGAATACCAAAGTCAGATAAAGATACTACAAGAAAAGTACAGACTAATCTCTTTAACATATGTAGATGCCAAAAGTTCTGAAAAAAAAGAACTTGCAAATCAAATCCAATAGTATATTAAAAAGAATTATGCACCACGATCAAATGAATTTTATTCCTGGTATGCAAAGATTGTTCAACAGAAGAAATTCAATTAGTGTAATATACCACATGAACAAATCAAAGGGAAAAATCCACATGACATTTCAATTGAGGCAGAAAAGGCATTTGACAAAATCCAGCATCCTTTCTTGATAAAAAAACACTTCAAAGTGAAAAGAAGGAAAGTTCCTTAACATAAAACAGGGCATATATGAAAATTCCACAGTCAACATCATACTTAATGTGGAGAGGTTGAAAGAGTTCCCTTTAAGATCAGGAACAAATCAAGGGTGTCCACTGTCACCACTGTTATTCAACATTGTGCTAGAAGTTCTATCCTGAACATTTAGGCAAGAAAAATAAATAAAAGCATCAAAATTGGAAAACAGGAAGTAAAACTCTCATTATTTGTAGATGACATAATCCTATATTTAGAAAATTCTGAAATATCGACAACAAAGGTATGTGATCTAATGAGTTCAGCAAAGTGGTAGGATACAAGATCAACATGCAAAAATCAGTAGTGTTACTGCATACTACTAAGAGCAAGCTGAAGAGGAAATCAAGAAAAAAAATTGCATTTGCAAAACAAAAAATAAACTCAAATATCTAGGTATTAATTTAACCAGGAATGTAATGGATCAGTATTTCAGAAAACTATAAAACAATGCTAAAAGAAATCAAAGACCTAGACAAATGGCAGGACATTCCAAGTTCATGGCATCATAAGGAAGTCAGTTCTACTCAAAATGATTTATAGATTCATAGCAATACCAATCAAAATTCCAACACCTACAGAAATATATAAGTCAATTACCAAATTTATTTGGAAGATTAAGGGCTCCCAAAAAGCCAAAACATCTTAAAAAAAGAAGAGCAAAGTCAGAGGACTCATACTTCCAGACCTTGAAGTGTATTATAAAACTACAATGGATCTTGAAGTGTATTCTAAAACTACAATGGTCAAAACAGCATGGTATTGGCATAAAGAGAGACACATTGATCAATGGAATTGAATTGAGAGATCAGAAATAGACCCTCACATCTATGGTCAACTGATTTTTGATAAGCCTACCAAGTCCACTTTTCTAGGACAAAACAGTCTCTTTAACAAATGGTGCTGGGAGAACTGGGTATCCATAACCAAAACAATGAAAGAAAACCCCTATTTCATTCCCAATACAATAATCAACTCAAAATGAATCAAAGACCTACATATAAAAGTCAGGACCATAAAACTCCTAGAAGACAATGTAGGGAAACATCTACACTACCTTACACTCAAAGCATGAACAACAAAAGAAAAAATAAATGAGACTTCCTCAAAATTAAATACTTCTCCACCTCAAAGGACTTTGTCAAGAGGGTAAAAAGGCAACCTACTCAATGGGAGAAAATATTTGGAAATCTTGCCTCCAACAAGAGTCTAATATCCATGATATATATAAAAAGATCCAATAGTGCAACTATAAAGAGACAAATGAGCCAATTAAAAAATGGGCAAAAGACCTTTTTTTTCTGAAGAAGAAATACAAATGGTGAAGAAACACATGAAAAAAGTGTTCAACATCACTGGCTATTAGGGAAATGCAAATCAAAGCTACAATGAGATATCATTTCACACCTACTAGAATGTTCACTATGAAAAAAAAATCTACAAGTGTTGGAGAGGATGTGGAGAGATAGAAGCACTTATTCACTATTGGTGGGAATGTAGAATGGTACAGCCATTTTGGAAATCTGTTTGGTGTTTCCTAAGGAAATTAGATATAGATCTGCCAAGCAACCCGGCAGTACTAGTACTAGGCATATACCCAGAAGAACCGAGAGCAGTGACACAGATTTCTGCACACCACTGTTCATAGTGACATTCTTCACAATTGCCAAAAGAGGGAAACAACCCAGATGTCCATCTATTGATGAATGAATAAACAAACTGTGGTATATACACATGATGGAATATTATTCACTGTAAGAAGAAATGAAGTCCTGAAGCATATGACAACATGATTGAACCTGGAGGACATTATGTCGAGTGAAGTAAGCCGGGCACAAAAGGACAAATATTGTACGTTTTCACTACTATGAAATAAATATAAAGAGCAAACTCATGGAATTAGTAGCTAGAATATAAGTCACTAGAGAATAGAATGTGGTTAGAGAATGGAAAGCTGAGGTTTAATCTATGCAGAATTGATAAAATGTCATTTGTAAATGTTTGGAAATGAATAGAAATAGTGAAAGCTCATCATAGAATTTGTAATTAGTAGCGCTAACATATGGGTATGATAATGGTTTGTTTGTTTTCCTTTTTGGAGAATGAAAATGCTGTAATATCTATTGAAGTGATGAATGCACAGATCTGTGAGTATACCAAATGCCATTGATTGTACACTCTAGATAAATTATATGGTTTATGAACAAAAAAATAATAGGGTGGATTGGGGGAAAATACGGCAAATGTAAGATATGGACTATCCTGAATAGTAATATTTTAATGATGCTCTTTTATGGTTTGTAACAAAAGTTTCACAAGGCAAGGTGTTGGTGGTGGGAAGATGTACGGGGCCCCTGTATGATGTTATGCATATTTGTCTTGTAATCTCACAACTTTTACTGTACAATTATTATTTATGTATGTTCATGTATGAATTATGTACTTCAGCAATTTAAAAAAATAGATTTTTAAAACATCAAGGGTTGGAAAAGTATACTGGGCTCTCAAGGGAAGGTACAAAGCCCAGGTCATTGTAGGGTGGAAGGGATTGGATGTCAGTGTGTAGATGTAGATGTCAGTGTAGGTGTAGGTGTTGATGTAGATGTAGGTGTAGGTGTAGATGTGGATGTAGATTAGATGTAGGTGTAGATATAGATGTAGATGCAGGTGTAGATACAGATGTAGATGTAGGTGTAGGTGTAGATGTAGTTGCAGATGAAGGTGTAGCTGTAGATGTAGGTGTAGTGTAGATAAAGATGTAGATGTAAGTGTAGATGTAGATGTTTGTGTAGGTGTAGATATAGGCATAGATACAGGTGGTGTAGTTGTAGGTGTACACAGATACAGATGTAGATGTAGGTGTAGATGTAGATGTAGGTATAGATGTAGGTATAGTATAGATACAGATGTAATGTAGGTGTAGGTGTAGGTGTAGTATAGATACAGATATAATGTAGGTGTAGGTGTAGATGTAGATACAGATGTAGATGTTGTTGTAGATGTAGATACAGATGTAGGTGTAGGTGTAGGTGTAGATGTAGGTGTAGATACAGGTGTAGATGTAGGTGTAGATGCAGATGTAGGTGTAGGTGTAGATACAGATGTAGATGTAGGTGTAGGTGTAGATATAGATGTAGGTATAGATATAGATACAGACACAGATAGATGTAAACATATAGATACAGATACAGATAGACAGAGATAGAGATACAGATAGAAATAGGGATACAGATACAGATAAAGATAGATAGATAGATAGATAGATAGATAGATAGATAGATAGATAGATAGATAGATAGATAGAGATACAGAGAGAGACACTGATAGAGACACATACCTAGAGATAAAGCTAGATAGAGATAGAGATACAGGTACAAATAGAGATAGAGATACAGGTAGATCTAGAGATAGAGATAGGCAGAGGTAGAGATACAGATAGAGACACAGATACAGATAGATATAGACAGATATAAAAGTAGATAAAATAGAGATAGATAGAGACAGAGATAGATACAGATAAAATAGAGATAGAGACACAGAGATACAAACACAGATAGAGGTACAGGTAGAGCTAGTTAGAGATACAGATAGATAAAGATAGAGATAGGTGCAGATATATAGATAGAGATAGATACAGATACAGATATAGACATAGATATAAATATATAGATACCAACAGATATAGATACAGATACAGATAGATATAGATATATAGATACAAGTAGATGTAAATGTAGATATAGAGATAGAGATATAATAGCTATAGAGTTATGGAGATATAGATGTATAGATATAGATACAAATAGATGTAAGTGTAGATGTAGATATAGATATAGCTATAGAGAGGTATACATATAAATACAGATAGCTATAGATAGAGATAGATATAATAAATAAAGATATAGAGTTATAGATATATAGACATACCTGTAGATATAGATCTATTTTTTAATAATAATCGAGGGACCCACACAGCGGCCTGGCAGCAAAGGGGCTTTCACGGTGATGCACCACAGCGTCCATGGCACAGACCTGGGCATCCTCCCGTCAGCCTTCAGAGGAGGGGGCAGAAGCTGGGGGCCCCTCAAGGCACACAGCAGCGACTCTGCCACTGCTTCTGCTGGGGCGTCGCTCAGGAGCCACAAGAACTGTTGGAAGGAGTTTGAAGAACGCCTCCCCACCGGTGGTCTTGGGTTTGGCAGTATATCTGGGGGAAGGCATCCTAGACCTGAGGAACTTCATGCACCCTCAAGGGAAGGGCTAGGGTTAGCATTAGGTTGGGTAAGCGCCCATGTGGATTTTGCGTTTGTGCACATGAAATGAAATGGGTGGTGGTTGGACTGAGTTACAGGAATGATCGAGCACTTTTCACCTTCCTGATGTCCGATTTGAGCCTGCTCATTTGGAGATGCCCCTAGACATCCATGAGGGGCTTTTGGCTCAACCATTTGGGAATAAAAACTTGGCATTTGTTCAGACATAGTTTTGGGAGCAAATGCAATAGTTAAATTGAACAAGGGGGAGGGCAGACTCAGGGAGGGGATGGGGCAGTGGAGAGTGTCGTGGGGCACACCAGCATTCAGGGGACAGCTGGGACAGTGGCAGCCCCTCCCCACCTATGCTATGTGGCTAGAAACAGCTTTAGTTGTCTTCTTTTGCTGTGTTTCATTTTGCACCATATGAGCACCCACAGCATTTGTTTTGCTTTGCCTTTTGGTACTATTCAGTTGTTTTTTCATTTTAAATGTTAAACTAATTGCCATGGAATTTCACACACACATCTCTTTAAAAATTGTAAGATCCTGCAAGGTGGCATCCTCTAGCAGAGCCCCAAGTTCCCAGTTTGCACAGACCTGCCCCTCCCAACCTCCTCTTAACGGGGCCACTTCCCTCACCTCCTAGCTTCAAGCATCATGTGATGCCGATTCAGAAGTAGACGTCAAGGAAGCATCAGCAAAAAGATACTGCCGGCTCAGCAGGATCCCAGAGATATCCAAAGTAGATACAACCTCAGGTAGGGGTGCTCCTGAGGCCTATGGAGACACGCAGGTTCTATGGTCATGACAGATGACTCTGGAGTACATTGCCTTGCCAATGGGCCCTACTTTGTAATTTGCACTCCTAAGTGTGATGGAGTTGGACTCAGATGTGACCTCTCTACACATGCCTCTTCTGTCACTTTTACTGAACCCGTGGTTGGCGCTGGAGTAGGTGGATGCTCGGGAGACTTGAATCTCTGGACTGTCCATGTGCCAGCTGGGCCCTGAGCCTCAGCAAAGTTGTAACACCTACTGTCTGGTTCGTTAGACTTACAGGTCAGCTAATAGGGAGGTGAGGATGATCAACCACCACACCCGGGAACCAAGAGAGTCTAACTGCAAGCAGGAGAATCCCATCCATTAACCTCTCGATTTAGAGGTGGAGTGGACATTGCCAACCCAGGGTCCACAGGATAGAGGAATAAAATGTGGATTAGAGTGAACTTACTGGTACTCTACTATAGAATTATTGTGACTCTAGCAATTGAAGAAATTGTGTCATTGATGTGGAGACAGTGGCCACAGGAGTAACTGAGGGCAGGGAGAGGGAAGAAGAGGTGTGATATGGGGCATTTTGGGGTCTTGGAGTTATCCTGAATGATATTGCAAGGACAGATGCAGGATATTATATATCCTGCCATAACCCACTGAATGGACTGGGGGAGAGTGTGAACTACAATGTAAACTATAATCCATGTGGTGTAACAGTGCTCCAAAATGTACTCATCAAATGCAATGAATGTGCCACAATAATGAAAGATTGTTGATGTGGGAGGAGGGGGGTGGGTATATGGGAACCTGATATTTTTTAATATAAAATTTTGTGTGAACCATGTATTTAAAAAAAAATAGACAATAGAAAGCATTTAAAAAATAAAAGACACTGCCGTGAGGGCCTAAGAGGAGCCCCCAAGTGAGTGTGTGTTCAGAGGGGATCATGTTCCCAAGAAGAGGGAGGGGCCTGCTCAAACAGATGTTGCCATGAGGCTGAGGAAGAGTGTTCCAGCTGGCCAGGGGTCCTCAGTGCCTCTTCTGGAGGTGCCACAGGGCTGTGGGGCACAAGCAGGTAGGTGTGGATGGCAGTAAGGGCAGGACACTTCCCCAGGTCCCACCCAGAGCTGCCCTCCATGACGGGCAAGGCAGAGCCAGAGCAGAGAAAGAGGGGCTCAAAGATGTGTCCACGGGCCAGCGAGGAGCAGAAAGCAGGGGGATGAGTTCCAGCTCCGCGTCTCAGGTTTGGAGCAGGAGACGTTGAGGACGAGACTTTGGGGAGGTGCTGGCAGCGAGAGCCTGGCAAATGCCCCTGATCAAGAGGGACCCTGAAGTGGGTTGAACTGTACACACCAAAAGGACATGTGCCAGTCCTAGTGCTCGGTCCCTGTGGATGTGACTTTGTTTGGGCATAGGAGTTTTGCAGATGTTAGGATGAGTCATAATGGCCTGGGGAGGGTGGTAAATACAAGACTGCAGTTCTTGAAGAAGAGAGGGAGGTTTGGACACAGAGGAAAGGGGCCATGTGAAGACAGACGGGTTGGAGTGATAAGTCTACAAGCCAAGGAATGCCAGGAATTGCTGGCCAACACTGGGTGTGGGAAAGGCAGGGAAGGACCCTCCCCTCGAGCCTTCAACAAGGAGTTTGGCCCCGCCAACATCTTCATTTTGGACGTGGGTCTACAGAGCAGAGAGAATGTGTTTCTGTGGTTTTAGGTCACCTGTTTTGGTGCTGTTACAGCAGTCACAGGAAAACAAAGTGGACTCTAACTCTTAGAAAGAAGAGCTCTGGTTGCACCTGGAAGGTGAAACACACTCACTGACCCCCATACAGGAGGTGGTGACACATGTTGGGAAGGATGAAAGAGCTGACTTAGGAGAATGGAGGTGGCGATGGCTCCCTGCTTGCTGGAGGGGAAGCTGGCAAGAAGAGGGATTTTAGCCCTACAGAGCCTAGGGATGGAGACCTGGGAGACGGGCTGAAAACCTAAGGGCTGCTTGCTCATGTTTTGGAAGAGTTTTGACCACTCCATCTCCATCCCATTGGTGCAGGGCAGGCAGTGCTCCTCTCCCAGAAGGAGACAGGCTTTTTCTCTGGAGGATGTGACTCAGGAAGGCTCAGAGGTAAGGAGCTCAGGCCCAGGGCACAGGGACAGTGAGGACTTGATGCCGGAAGACAAAGCAGACTGGCCCATCCTGAAGAGGGAGCGTGCCAACCCTTGCCTTGCTCCTATCCCAGAAGCTACAAGCGAGAAGGAGCCAGGAGACCAAGGGGTTCCTTGGTGGAGAAGTGGCCTGCAAGGAAGGGCTTCCATGTCCCGATATTTGGGGTCGCCCCATGCAAAAGCCAGCCCATCTCTCCATTCCATTTCCTTCAGCCCGAAACTTTACGGCCATCAACCCACTCACACACTCAGAGGCCTTTGAATGAGTAGGACATGACTTAAATTCACTGAGTCAACAAGGATATTTTTTCTTTTGTTTTGGAGACATACTCTGTGCCAAGAAGTCTTCTGTTGTAGGGTCAGAGGAGTGAACAAAACAGACACGCTTCATTTGCCAGGTGCATTGGCCTCCTATGGCTACTGGGACAAATTATAGCAAACGTGGCAGCTTAAAACAGCAGATGTTTATTTTTCTTACAGTTTTGGAGGTCAGAAGTCTGAAGTCGAGTCTTAGGGGCATAAGTCAAGGTGTCTGCAGGGCAGGTTTCTTCCATAGGCTCTAGGGAGTTTGTCTGGATGCTTTTTCCAGGTCTAGGGGCTGCGCGTCTCCTTGGCTCGTGAGCCGTGTCACGTTACCATTCGCTGTCCTGTTTCTGCTGGCACAGCGCATGGTTTTCCCTCAGTCATCCTTGCCTCCTTCTTCTAAGGACCTTGGGGGTCCCACCCAAGTGACCAGGAAGATCTCGAGATCCTTAAGGTCACCACATCTGCAGAGTTTCTTTTGCCATGCAGGGTGACATTTGCAGGTTGCAGGAATCAGGATGCATGATTCAGCACCAGGCCAGGTGACAGTGAGCACTGAGGCAGCCTACGGGGGTGGGAAGACCTCCTGGGCTGGCTGCCAACTGTCTCCCGTGGTGGTACCAGGACATTTTCTCAGGTGCTTACAGGAAAAGCCATCCAAGGTTTCCTGCCCCAGGGCCCTCAGAGCCTCCTGCATTGTCCTGCAGCTCTGGTGGGCCCACGTGTCCCCATCCCCCTCCCGTCCATACTTCAGCCTCCTCCCTCTGTGGCCCTGATGTGGGGGGGCTCTTGGAGGCCCTCTCCCCTTGTTTCTCAGCCCCTACTTCCTGCATGGGGGAGAGCGAGAGAGCAGGTGGTATGGCAATGGGCGGGGCATGAAGATGCTAACCTTTCCCAGGCCTCCCCAGTTGGCAGCTTCTACAGGCATCAAGATGGGTTGTCAGATGGCCATCCCCAGAAGTCTTCCAACCTGTTATGTCTGAAGGGTTCCAGGAAGGAAATGTCACAAGGAGGGCATGGATTGGGATGGCAGTCTTAGAAGAGGCACAGATTCCCATCTCCAGGGACACTGGCTTTTGCCCAGCAGCTCTCACAGTTGCCCCAGACTTAGCCCATGTCCTTGGAGTTTTGAAGGGCATATTGTGCCCCTCGGTTTCTGCTGAGACCAGCTCAACAATAGGTTTGCAAGAAGGGAAGGTGACGCAGAACTTAAGAAATAAAAGGACAGAAAGAAAGACACAAGAGAGAAAATAAAGATGGAACCAGGGGACTCAACAGCTTCTGGAACTGAGAGCCTTGATCCAAGCTTCCACATCATATTTATTGAATGTTTTGGGAATGGAAGTATAGCTACCATTTTTACTCTTCAGATAACACTTTACTAGAGCAATCATGCCCACTATTTTCCCATGGGGTGCAGGGCTCAAATGTTTCTTTCTGCAAACAATCATGGGTTGATCAGGACAGTGTTCTGTCTTAAAAGAACCTAATGTTCAAGGTCAATACCCTCATTTGCTTCTTGGAAACACTTTAACCTCTGGCTGATCATGGGTACTTATATAACTTCCAGCCGTTTCTCCACAGGTTTCTCTGTTTAAACTTAAAACCTGCCAAGCCAACACTCGCCCTTAATTTTGGAAAGGCTGTGCCACTGAACATTTGATCGTGGTGAAATGCCTGTTTTTCCAATGCTCCCATGTAGAACTTTGAGCTAATTCAACTGCCTTCAGTAAAGAGAAGGTGGGAGGTGATTTCCGTTTCCAGCTCTCAATAGAAGTAGAAAAGGGAGAGAGAATTGCAATCCATGGGGAAGATAAATGTTTGTTTGGGAAACAAGCACCCAGGAAGGAGAGGATGAAGCTCTTCCCTCAGACAGGAACTCTTGGGCTCCCACATTGCCTGGGCCTTGTGGGTTTCAAGGAGGACCTGAACTTGTGCAGGAGTGAGGACTGCCCAGGCAGCCGTGGAGGAGACCTGATGAGCTAGCATCCTTCCCTTTCTCTTGTGTCCTTGCCCTTCGCAGGAGGAGGATGGGGATTTTTCTCCTTCTGCTCTTCTTCCTGCGTGGAGCCCAGAGCAGCCTGGAGTCGAGGCCCAACGTTGTCGTGCTCATGGCGGATGATCTCGGCATCGGAGATCCTGGGTGCTATGGAAACCAGACTCTCAGGTTGGCCAACGCGGTTTCTGTAGAAACACGTGGGTCTGTCTGCAGGCAGTGGACTGTGGTGATGGCTCACATACGCTCCTGAATCTCAGGACACACGGAAACATCTCCACCCCGCTGGCTGCATCTTTCCACTTGTGGCTTCTGGAGGCAGGCATGAGCTTATCTGTTGACCTGTGTGTGATGTGGCAGATGAGCCCAGGGATGTCACCATAAGGATAGCCATTGTGACTCTTCCATACCCAGTGCTACTGCCCTGCTTTCTACAGAGTGCTACTCTCTCTCCTTTTGTTCTCTTCTCTCTTTGGCCTGAGCTGGACTGGTTCCAGATGGTTATGAGCCTGCCCCACCCCATCCCAGCTTGTCTGCCACCTGCTCTCCCCTGCATCCCTTCCTCCACTTTCCTCCCTGTCCTTTCTCAGTCATCAGCCACCCTGGTGACAGTTATGGCGGGCAGCAGCCATGCGCTATGACACTTAGCTCCCGAAGGGCCAGGGGAGATGGCAGTAGTGGGAGAACTAGAATCTGAGCAAGCCCTGGAGCCTCCAGAGGTCTGCGTGATAGAGGGCATTTTGTTTCTAATTCCCAGGCAGAAAATTGATTTAACATAAGAAATATTTCTGTGTCTCTTTAGTTTAAAAGGGAAAGTAAGTCCTCGTGGAGTAGGGTTTCATTTTCTTTTTACAATAATGAGGAAATGATTACATAAAAATAGTTCTGTGGAGGGCTTCGTTGCACCAAAAAATCGATACCAACTAAATTGAAGGAGAAGATGGGGAAAGAGATAATTTCCTTCTGCTAGAATTTTCTCGTATGAACCATGAATAATGAATATCTGAAGCTATTTTCATGTTCTGATTCAGATGAGTCAGTCATTTGGTGTCCAGAGACACTGATTTATTTTCATGCCATTCATTCAGGTGCCTCATCTTTGATTCAACCTAAAAATGTGCCTTTAAATGTGTATTTTGCTATTGTATATAAGACCAAAGAAAAATTAAGTAAATTATTATTTTGGGGGGAAAAACTTGCTTATAAGACATAGCCAAATATATGTCAGGTTCTTCCTGACTCTTGATATCAAACATGACATATGTCAGATTTTGAAGCATATTTGAGAGTAAGGTCTGCATTCAGGGTTCTCTTAAATTTTAACTGACATATGTGTGATGCTCTATTTTTTGCATCACCTTGTAAAAAAAGTTTGGCTCTCCCATTTTGAGATTTATGATATGAACCTTGTTTATTAATTTAATTGTTTTTATCAGGGTCATAATTTCTATTAGGTGTTTTTTTTTGGTATTTATTTACTTTTTACTCTTTTATGTGTTCCTAAAGTTTATTGAGATAGTAGATAATGGTTCATATGAAGGTGTCTTAATTAAGAATTACAGTCAAGTTTTGAAGATACTGGTGCAAGATATGGGGAGAGTGCTTGGCTATGTGGTTCAAGAATTGAAACGCATTAATTCCTAAATGTCTAGGAAGTATGGAACAGCTTCCAAAGAGAAGGGGCACATCTTTACATGGAGAAATGGCACCAAGAAGGTTCAACTTGCATAGCACATCATCCTAGAAATGACCCAATAAATAAGTATTCATCACACTTAAAAAAACACAAACCAACCAAGGGAGTGTGGCTCACAGTACCTAGTTTTTCATGTCAGTGTGTATCCATTTTTTCCAGGACTATAGTAATGCATTTGTTGATGGGTAAAGGCATATGGGATCCCACATTTCCCTTGTCCCTTAAGCATACAGAAATCAGGCAGTGGCTGGTGAACACAGGTTGTGGACCTCCCTGTGGCTATGACTGGGGAGAAAGGGGCAAGCTGTTCCCAGAGCTATCCTATTTGGAAGCATGGATTTGGCTGTGGGGTGGAGGCATGGGTTGTGGAGGAGGGAGGTATGACCCTCACTCATCCCACATCCTTACTCTCCCCATGGCCCATCCCGAAGACTTGGCTCCTTTCCTCTAATCCAGGGCTTAGGGGGATAAGGTGAGGGCAGGAGTGCTCTGGGGACATCACCCGGGATCAAGGAGACCTCTGCATGCTTTGGTTCTAATTATGGACTCATTGTCACCTCTTCCTCAATTCCTCTCTTCCTACCATCCACTCTCTACCACCCAAACACCCAGCAGCTTCCCTGGGTCACTAAGAGACGAATGTCCTCATTTTCAAGGTCACCCAGATCCACACAGTTCTTTTGTTCTAGGACTCCCAATATTGACCGGTTGGCCAGAGAGGGAGCGAAGCTAACGCAGCATCTGGCAGCATCTCCTCTATGCACACCGAGCAGGGCAGCTTTCATGACGGGCAGGTACCCTGTCAGATCAGGTAACCACCTGTCTTCCTCCCTGCAGCCATTGTCTTCCTCCGGGTAGCCGCCCAGCAGCCTCCTGTCTTAATGATTGGTTTTTCCTGCTTCAGGAATGGCGTCACATTCCCGAGTTGGGGTTTTCCTCTTCTCAGCCTCTTCTGGAGGACTTCCTACCAGTGAGATTACGTTCGCCAAGCTTCTGAAGAATCAAGGCTATTCAACAGCTCTGATAGGTATGGGCAGCTGAGAAGGGTGAGGGTGAGGTCCCGGGCAGGGTGATTAAGGGAGTGGCAGAAGGAATCAGAACAATTCTTCTCAGCAGTGGTGTCTGCTGATGTACTTTGCACAACTTTATATATTTGAGAAATGGTTTCAATTCTGAATGAAAACAGAATGAGCCTATCTGGACTATTTGAATGTATCTCTATATGTACTTTTGTGTATATGCATGTATGTGCATGGTGTGTATGTATCTAGGCATATGGACAGATGATAAGGATAGAGAGGTAGAAGGCTGGCTGGCTGGCTGACTGGATGGATGGATGGACAGATTCACATAGATGGGTAGGTAGGTAGAAAGATATAGATAGGTGATAGATTGATAGATAGATAGATGATAGAATAGAAGATAGATAGTTGAGATAGGGAAGATAGGGAAGATGGATGAATGGATGGATGGTTGGAGGGATCCATGAATGGACAAATTGATAATAGATGGATGGATAGATACATATAGATGGGTAGGTAGGTAGAAAGATACAGATAGATGATAGATAGATAGGTAGGTAGGTAGATAGATGAGATAAGGAATATGGATGGATGGGTGGATGGATGGATGGTTGGAGGGATCCATAAATGAATAGATTGATGACAGATGAAGAGATAAATCAGATGGATAGATAAATAGACAGATGATGGATGAATGGATAAATAGATAGATATAGATAAGATAGATAAGATGGGTGGATGAATGATAAAAGGTGGATGGATAGATGGATATATAGATGAGAAAGATGATAGATTGAAAGCTATAGATTGATAGATGATGGCTAGATAGGGATGATTGGGATCGGATGTATGGATGAGGTAAATATTGGGGGAGAGGAAAAGAGGTAAGATGGTTGAATAGATGGATAGTTGGATGGGTCAATGAATGATTGACATGATGGATGGGTGGATGGATAGATAAATTGAATGGGTAGATAGGATGGATGGATGAATGGATGGATAGACGGATGATGGATAAATAGATGGAATGATGAAATGATGAAATAGGGTAAATGGAAAGATAAAAGGTGCAGAGAGAGAACTTACAAAACTACATAAACACAGCTTGCTATTGATAAATATTGCCATTTTACACTTCATTTTTTTTCTCAGTTGCTATTCCCATTTATAAATGTATTAGTTTCTTGGCTGCCAAATCAAATACCATGCAATGGATTGACTTAAACAATGGGAATTTATTGGCTCATTCTTTTCAGGCCAGCAGAAGTCCAAAATCAAGGTGTCATCAAGGTGATGCTTTCTCTCCAAACACTGTAGTATTCTGTGGCTTGCTGGTGGTGCTCCTTGGTTTTTGGATATTTTGCCACATGGCAGTGAACATGGCAGCCTTTCCCGGCTTCTTCTCTTCTGGATTCCATTGAATCTAGCTGGGTTCAGCTTCTAGTTGCTTCTTCTAGCTTTCATTTCTCTGACTTTCATTCTGCTTATAAAGGATCCCAATAATCCAAATTAAAATCCAATCTGGTTCATTTGCATTACATCTTTTTTTTTTTAATTTTATTTTTTTAATTATTTATTTATTTTTTTTAAATTACATTATGAAAAATATGAGGTCCCATTCAACCCCACCGCCCCCGCCCCCCACTCCCCCCACAGCAACACTCTCTCCCATCATCGTGACACATCCATTGCACCTGGTAAGTTCATCTCTGAGCATCACTGCACCCCATAGTCAATGGTCCACATCATAGCCCAGACTCTCTCACGTTCCATCCAGTGGGCCCTGGGGGGATCTATAATGTCCCGTAATTGTCCGTGAAGCACCACCCAGGACAACTCCATGTCCCGAAAACGCCTCCACATCTCATCTCTTCCTCCCGTTCCCCACATCCAGCAGCCACCATGGCTACCATTCATCTTAAGTGAAGTAACCTATTGAAGAGATCTTATTGACAATGGGACCATCCCCACAGAAAAGGATTAAATTTGAAAACATGTTGTTTTTGGGGGGAGTACATAAAATTCCAAGCCATTATCATAGGAATGACACATACCCCCCATTTGTTTGAAAAGCCTGGCACTAAACAGTTCATTAGATGAATCCTAGAAAACCTCATAGGAGCAAATTGACCATTTCCTTTTCTCTCTACCTCTTCGTTATAAAACCATCATCATTTTTTCTTTTTGGTGAGGTGCTCACTAATTTAATGCTACAATTAACATTTTATGGGTTATATTCATAGGTGTTTAAAATAAATGCTGAAATATTGAGTATGATTTCCTTATGCTTAAGGGGTATCTTGTTGAACAGGGAATCATTTCCACTTTCAACAAAGAAGAAAACTAAGTTGGTTATAAAAGTTTAATTTTAAAGATGTTTTCAGAAAAACATTTATCCCAGAAAAAAAAAATGCCTGTATGTGGTTTGCTACATAGTTGTGTCTCCTGCTATTAATGAGATCGGTTTTCTGTTGACTCACTTGTTTTTTGCAATCACAGAAGTGGTTCTCGTCTTCCGGTAGAGTGAGTCACCAAACCCTGATTATCTCAGGAAAGGGCACGAAATGTGGGAGGGCCCAAGGGCCGCAGAGCTCCTAGAATGACAGGGGTGGGCACGCGCCGCTGGCATCCTGTGGGAGTTCACCGTGTCCTCCACGTCTGTCCTCAGGGAAGTGGCACCTGGGGATGAGCTGTAGCAGCCGCGGTGACTTCTGCCACCACCCTCTGAGCCACGGCTTCGATTACTTCTACGGCCTCCCGGTGACCAACCTGAGGGACTGCAAACCCGGGGCAGGCACCGTCTTCGCAATGGCCACCCGGTGGCTGTTCCTCATCCCACTGCAGCTCATCGGGGTGCTGCTGCTCACCTTGTTGGTGTGCAACTGCCTGGGGCTCTTCCACACCCCCCGCAGCATCCTCTGCCTGCTGCTCCTTGCGTGCCTCCTCCTGGCCCTCCAGGCCTGCTTCTCCCACTACGTCCGCCTCCTGAACTGCTTCCTGATGAGGAACCACGAGATCACCCAGCAGCCCATGTCCTACGACAACCTCACGCAGAGGCTGACACACGAGGCGGTCCGGTTCCTCCGACGGTGGGTACTGCCTTTGGTCCTGGTGCTGCCCGTGAGAGAACCCACGGCTGCACCCGCGGAGATGGGCGTCGTGGGGTCTTTCCTTGAGCCTCGTTTTCCCTTCCACACATAGTCATTCTTGAGCCAGGAGAAGGGAAGGGGGAAACCAAGGGCCATGTTTGATGGTCACGGAGAGGACTCTCAGGGCTCTGCTTCTGGGCAGGCACTTTGCCCGCCTGGTGACAAAGGAAGAGTGAGCTATGGAGGAGGTCTTCAGGTTCACGGCGGTGCTTGATGGAGTCCAGGCCATGGTGGATTGTTTAGTCTAGAGCTTGTCCTTGGGGTAGAAACACTGTGGAAAGAGTTGGAATATTCTAACAGGTCTCTGGGTGAAAACGCCCCGGCGAGTACACTGGTTGGAGTCAGCGAGCTCCTCCTGGTCTGTGAGCCCCGTTTAGTAAATAGTTTGGGAAGTGGAAATCAGCAAATGGAACATTTATCCGTTGACAGCAACCCTGAGGTCGAGGCTCTATCAGGAACACTTGGTGATAAAAACCAACAAACGATACCATTTTTGTTGTGTTTGTAGTTTTTGAGGACTGTACTTAGGAAAATGAAAGACGGGATCGCACATCTGAAAATCACGCATTTGGCCTTTGAAGCTATTTAAACCCTATGGCAATTTAAAAGAAAGCTTTTGGCGGGCATCTCAAGATGATTAGGAAGGTAGAAGAAATGTAGAGGACAATTAATCCAATGATACAAAATTAGATAAACAATCCTAACAACGAAAGGGTTACCGTGATGGTGGATTTCCTTCTTAGTGCAGAAAAGGGTTTTTATTTAAAATAAAAAAAATTTGGTAAGAGCCAAAAATGCAAAATTGAAGAAAAAAATTGTATTTGAGAAGTATATAAATGAACTAATTTATGGCTTGTGAGAAAGGTAAATTTTGACATGCTCTATGAAAATTATGTAGAAAATGTCAAGTGGGTCATCAGTGTCCAGGGGTTTGACAAAGGAGGGGGAGCAGGTGTGAGCGTGATGACATCACCATCTGCACAACAAATCACTGGGCCTATTTAAGCATAAAGTTCTGCTATTACAAAGGGATCTAATACAGCTCTGTAAGAGCAGTTAGATGTTCCAACATTAGTTACCTTACACAAATGTTGCAATTGATAGTATTTCTTCCCCCAACTATAAAAAGAAGGCAAAAATCAGGGTGGTTTTGTTTTCACACCATTCTCTAGGTTTGACAGGATATTGGCTTCTAATTCAAATTTTAATTTGATCCTGAAATCCATAACCTGGTCCCTAGCCATTATATCTGCTCTAGCTTTATCTTCTGGAATGCGGCCCCAAATCATATGGTATTAGCTGCCCAGTTGCCAAGGCAGCACCACTTCTGGTGCCAATTTTTGTATTTGTCAGCAAAGACTGATGAAATCTTGGTGGACTGGCAACTGAAAGTTTATTTCTTGCCCATATGAAATCTGTTGCTGGTTGGGTTATGTGCCAAGGAAGTTCTCTGCTCGGAGAGTCAGGGATTCAGTTTGCTAAGACGTCATGGCCCAATCATCTCCAAACATGACTTCCACAAGTGCAACAATTAGAAGAGAAAGAGTCAGAGGGACAGGTAGGGACTTTTTGTTGCCTCATCATGGAGGTGATACATACTATCACTTCCACTCAGGAGCCATCAAGGAGAACAAGTTCTATGTCCTCACCTTGACTTCCGGTGGGTCTAGAATGCAAACCTCCTTGTGTGCTCAGGAAGAAAATGAAATGGGTCTCATGGAACAGGAATTTGGTCTACCACAATCAGTGATTTTTATATGTGTTTGACCTTGAGGAATACTTCTATGAAATTTTATTAGAAGCTCAATATATAGGAGACATCAAAGTTGAAGCGTTTGGGCTGACCTGGAATGGAGGGGTGCTTTCAGAAACTTGACATTTCATAAAACTCTATGAAAGAGTTATGACCAGATGGAAAAGAAGGGCAGGCTCAACAACAAAGTAATGAAAGAGCATGTGCACACCCAAGTCCTAGTCAAGACTCTGGTGTAATTAATATTTAACACACATTTATAAGTTCAAGAGGCAGGCACTCAAAAAGTCAGCCTGAATCTCTGACTTTAAAAAAGTTATTTGATATTAATATACAGGAGGAGCATGAAGGAATTTGGTGAATGTTACAGAAAAATGAAACTTAAGAGACTAACTTATTACAAAATTTTGATTATTTGGGGGTTTGTTGTGAGTTTTACATTGACCAATATTTTAATTAGGGAAAAATAGAATAAATTAAAGAAAAATTCTAATATTTTATATGTATAAAGTGTTTTTTATTTACGAAGAGATATACTATTGAAATTGAATTCCAAGGGAGAGTATACACAATAAATACGTAGAGTAACAGATATACCTTTTAAGTTCTCTTCTTAAAGGAAAGAATGAAAAATGATCTGCCCTAGGATGGAGAGCTATAGATACAATATACCTCCCAAATTCCCTAAACAACTGTGACTGTGATTGGTTGGTCTGTCACAATTCAGGATAGGACTTGTGCTAGGTGTCTTGATTCCTATGGGTTTGGGCTTACAAAGCACGTGGGAAGGATGACTTGCCTGTTCTTGGGGCTGTCATCTGGCCAGTTGAGCTGGATGTACCGTGCAATCAGCATCCTCTCTGCCTCGACTCTCAGTCCCCATGGGAACAGCCCGTCTTATCCAAGCGCTGAGTGGAGGACTTTGGGTTCTGCTCCCAACAAAATGGCATGGTAGAAGGCATTGTGCAATACTACGGAGAACGAGGAAGGTTTTAAGCTGACAACCCTCCTCCAGGACATTTGTTTCAACTATTATTTGCAAACAGCTTTCAGTGCCTGGGGTAAGCCCACCCGTTGACCCATATAGAGGTGGCATTGCTGTGGTGGCCATCCATGTCCTTGGAGGGATGCTGAGGGATTGACTTTGAAAGCCAATACGTGGTATCCAATAAAATGGGAGCCACAGGCCAGAGAAAGGCAGCAAGGAAAATGTCCTCAACTGTAGGTCTGGGACAGTGATTCCTCAGACTATACGTAAGGACACGTAAGTTTGCTTATTCAAACTGAAGATTGCCAGGCTCGCCTCTGGAGAGTCTTACTGAGTGGCTTTGAGATGTGGCCACACATCTGTCTTTTAATAGAATCTAAACTGAGTGCTCCTTGGGATTCTCCTGAGAAACACTGGAGCAAGTATAGGTTTTTGCTGCTAGGAACGAATACCACAATCATTATTACCTTGTTTAGATGTTCCGGAGGGTGACGTTCACCTGTGAGGTCATGCAAAAGCTTTAGAACTTTAGAATTTCCTAAGAAATACAGTTTATGTCATTATCCAGTATATAACTGAAATAGAAGTTTTCTGGAGTGATCCTTCCTTTACCAGAGTAGTTACCTCTGATACTTTCTAGCCTCTTTTCTTCTCTTTTCTTTCCTTAAAAACAATGATCTGGTTGTGGTACTGAATTCCTTTCATGGCTCACCAATGGTTCTCAGTCTTTATGATTGACAGAGCCAGGCCTCAGGGTTTAGCATTACTGTATTTTGTTCATATGAGCACAGCCATTCCAAGATGGAGAGGTGACCAGTGAGGATGGCCAGCCAATCCATTGAAGTCCACACACAACAATCTGTTGTTTGGCAAACTTACTAAAGAGCTGAGCATTCTCTTATCACTCTCTCACCTACCTGCCATATCTCAAAACCACACGCAAAGGAGGTTAATATAGCATTTGTTATAAAATGTTGAGGTTCAGATATAACACTCAGGGTGTATCACTCTTTTTTTTTTTTTTCCAGGGATAAAGCAAGCTTTGCTGATCTTTTTTTTAAAAATATTTTTAATTTCTTGAAGCATATCACTCATACATAAACATACATAAGTGTATAGTAATAGTTCTGAACTTACAAAACAAACATATCTAACATCATACAGGACTCTTGTACCTCACCCTATTGCCAATACTTTGCACTGTTGTTAAAAATTTTTAACTAATGATTAAAGAGCATCCTCCAAATATTACTACTAACCAAAATATTTTCCCCCAATGCACCCTTTTATTATTATTATCTTTATATCATTTATATGTAAACATATATAAACAATAAATATATAGTAAGAGTTGTGAATTTACAAAGCAAACATGAATAAAACCATGCAGGCGTTCCCATACTTTAACCCTCAACCAACCTTGCATTGTCGTGAGACATTTATTACAAGTTATGAAAGAATATTGTTAAAATCTTACTATTAATTATAGTCCTTCTCTTACATTTAGTAGTACTTTTCCCCAACCCACCCTATTATTATTTTTAACATATATTTTTATGGCAGAAGTTTTTTGTTTTTATTTTCTTTTAAATGTTACATTAAAAAAATATGAGGAACCCATATACCCCCCCACCCCACCCACGCCACCCCTTCCCCATCAACAAACTCTTCCATCATTGTGGCACATCCACTGCACCCGGCGATTACATTCTGGAGCACTGCTGCAGCATATGGACAGTGGTCCACATTGTAGTCCACACTCTACGCCAGTCTAGCCAGTGGGCCACGACAGGACATGTAATTGATTGAATCTAGTGACTGCATGAATATTTGTATGATGACAAGGTGTTCTAATGGGTAACTCAGCACGTGTCGTGGGGAGGGGACCAAAGCAAATTTGATTATTATAAGGATTTTGAAGCCCAAACAGTTTACCTTGATTATCTTCAGGAATTGGCAGTTGTCTTCCAGAGCTAGAGATTTAGGATGTTCTAGCAACACCAGAGGTAGAGATTATCATTATTGAGTTATAAGCAAAGGATTTTTTTCCTTTGACATTAGTGCTGCTAATGTAAATGTCTGTTGCCCATATGGAAACAATGCATCACTGGTATTAGTGAAAATACTAGCAGTTTTATATGATGGTGTTACTTACAAAAAGCTTCTTACATACATTAGCCAAAAACAAAAATTTAAAGCATTGAGGTAAAATTATCCTTAGGTGTATGGGGAAAGGCAGGAAGAGATGAGAGGTGGAGGCGTCTTCGGGACATGGAACTGCCCTGGATGGTGCTTCAGAGGTAATCACCGGACATTGTAAATCCTCACAGGGCCTACATGATGGAATAGAGGAGAGTATGGGCCATGATGTGAACCAATGTATATGAGGTGCAGAGGTGCCCAAAGATGTACTTACCAAATCCCATGGATGTCCCATGGATGTGTCATGATGATGGGAACGAGTGTTGTTGGGGGGGGGGGGGAGAGGGGGGGTGGGGGGGTGGGGTTGAATGGGACCTCACATATATATTTTTAATGTAATATTATTACAAAGTCAATAAAAAATTAAAAAATTAAAAAAAAAAAAAAAGGATGCTGTAAAAAAAAAAAAAAAATTATCCTTAGGTAATATATCATCATGTGTTATATTAAGATACCTGATTAGCAGGAATGTTGCATCCAAGAGTCAGTAAAAGAGTTGCTTTAATATGCCAACAAAGAATCATAACAATGGCGACACCACCATGTTAATAAAACATCTTTTCAAGGATCTGAAGACATCTGAATTATCTCATTAATCAGAATATCCTGAATAATTTAGGTAGGTCTTATCACCTTTCTGAGAAATGGATTTAGAGTTAGTCAGAAGCAGAATAATGAGAGCCTGATTAAAGCGATGACAATGTTAGTGAAATTTATTCAAATGCTTTTGAATTCAGACTCTCCCAATTGAGAACTGGAGCTTTATTTAGCTACATTAACAAAGGAAAGTTCAGTACACACAGCTTCCCCTCCATTCATACATCAAAGGTGGCAGAGCAAAATGATTGAAGCTGTTATTTCTAGAATTTATAGTCTTTCTCTATGCCATATTTCTGAGATGATTTATACTCAAGGGTTTGTTCCTGAGATGCTATCTTGAGAAGTTAATATATGAATAACAGTGACATGAGGCAAAGATGCTTCACTGGTTTGTGATAGTCTCAAATGAGGCTTGCTTAGCCAAATTTGCAATGTGCCTTGAGATTACAAGTGCATATTTCCAACCAGAGGAGAGTGATGGCTTAATATATATAACTATATCCTCCCTGATCCCTCACCCTGATTTCCTCTTTTAGGGGTAAATTTAACTTGGAGATGCTTCTATTATTAGAGAGCTAGATAATTAGCTCACCATGAATTCAGGAGACTGTTTATCCTTAATACATTTTAGTTAGCAAGAAACCCTTGTTCCTCTTACAGCATGGAACAAACTGTAAACTTCTTAGAGATATCCAACTCTCTTTATGTGACCCAAATGAAGGATGGTCATAGAATATAAACCTTCACCTTCGGCCGTCAATCTGTTTGGTGTTCTGTAAACAGACCTAATTTGGCTGCCCAAGGCCAAAGAGTGGGGCGTATTCAGGTGTCACACACACTTGTTGAGCAGACGCCAATTATACGTCATTTGCTGTGGACGTGCACATCACCTCATGTACACTTCACACTTGGCATCTCTTTCACATTTCAGAACAACTCTGTGAGGTTGGCAGGGAGAGTTCTCCTAGAGCAGCAACGCAAGTCTCAAAATAGTTGAAAGATTCACCAAAAACTACAGGTCATGCTAGAGGATTAAAAAAAAACAAAAACAAAAACAGAGCTAACTCTAACCCTTCTAATGACTGGTGCATTCTCTGCTGTGCTGTCTTCTCTAGTGTGTCAGATCTGCTGATAAGGTCAGAGTGAGGATTTTTTTGGAAGTAGACAAGGCCACAGTACGGGTGTCTCAATACCCCTTCACCACGTGGAAGAGTTCTTGGCCAGTGCTCTTGCCTAGCTGTAAAGGAGAATGCATCCTGATCACTCCTATATAAACTCCAGTGTTAGTAATATCACTGTCACCATGGTAATAGAGAAGTGTGTGGATAGTCTGAAAATAAAATAAAGGCTACATGGCAGCAGGTTAATTTTATATTTACAAAACAGTTTTTCTTTAGTTCATGTCAAGGCTAAAGAAGAAAGATTATGCCAGTGGGTAGAAAGAGATCCACATTTTGATCATCCATAGATACAGGTGAACTTTGTTCATTCTGCTTTGTGAAAAGACCACTCTTTTGGTCCCTTTCCTCTCTAAACTCATTCAAATTGTTGCTTCATTAAGCCGAAGGAAACCACTTTGTATTTTTCTCTGCAAACATACGTATTTTCCCATCAAAGAGGAAATCTCCAAGAACAATGAAGACTTTATATACATCCATATAATTTGTGTAGCTTACTGTACCCAGTTATTAGATTCATAAATTCACATGAAATTCACCCCAAGGATTCTGGTCTTCAAGCCATGGCTCTTATAAGATGGATCAGCGTGTTAAATAAATTGTGTCGTGTGTATGTATGCTCACGTGTGTGTATTTTGAGATGCTTTAATTCAAAGTGAAGTAAGTGCTAATAATTTCCTGTTCATCCCCCTGTGGGTATCTAGCGTGCTTCATAAACGTGTCCTGTAGCAAACGTTCTAAAGTATAACACATCCAGAATTTGGAAATGGCATAGTGTTCTATTTTCAATCCCTCATTTCCCAGGGTACTAAGCTGTCCTTTCCCTGACTTTAACAGACCCCCATGCCTGACAATACTCCACAGTAGGGGAGCAGGGGAAGTGACATCTACCTGGAAGGCTTATGTCCTCAGGGGAGGGTTGAGGGAAAAACCTCCTCTGCCGTTCTCCATGGTCTTTACTGTTACAGCAAACGCATAGTCCTTCCTGACAGCCTGGCTCACGGAACCGCAATTCCCTAAAATCCGTGTCAGCTGGTAAATGGATCATCAGAAAACAGGACCTTTTATCCGCACCTGCTGCCACCACAAATTGGCACACTCAAAATCCTGAAATGCATTTACAGGGTACCTCTAACCTAACCTTTCACATTTCCAGCTGGGCAGTGGCGCGGGTAGCCATGATGAATGGCTGCAATTTGGCACAATGTGTCTTTTTAATAAAGGGAGCTTGGGATCATGTCATTAGTTGAAATGAGACTTTGAAGCAGAAATGAATAGGACTGATAATAATTTTAATTCGTGGTGAGAAAAGTAAATCAGATTAAAGATTATAGGCAACATAAATACACATATATGTATATATGTGTTTTTAGATATGCACACATGTATATACACATGCATATATATATAATATATATATTTAGAAACTGAAAGATTACACAATTAAAGAATTACTATCAAATAATTGCCTTGTCCAATAAGGATAGATACCACTTGCTTTGTTTCTGAGTTGTGTAGCCCAACGGGCTATGTCTTTAAGAATAGAGTAGACTTACTGATATTCTACTGTGGAACTATTGTGATTAGTAATGGAAGATAATTGTAGCATTGCTGTGGAGAAAGTGGCCACAGTAGCTGCTGAGGGTAGGAAGAGGGAAGAAGAGATAGGATGTGGGGGCACTTTCAGGACTTGGAGTTGTACTGAGTGGTACTGCAGGGACAGATGCTGGACATCATATATCCTGCCATTGCCCACTGAATAGACTGAGGGAGAGTGTAAACTATAATGTAAACCATTATCCATGTGGAGCAGCAGTGCTCCAAAATGTATTCACCAAATGCAATGAATGTGCCATGATGATAAAAGAGGTTGTTGATGTGGGAGGAGTAGAGTGAGGGGGCTGGGGGGTACATGGGGACCTCATATATTTTTTAATGTAACATTTTTAAAAAATGAAGAAAGAAAAAAAATAGAGGGGTTCTTTGGATGTGCCCCTCTTTACAGGCTGGCCATGCCCTAAAGCAAATACAATTATGGAGGAAGGGTAATTGTTCTCCATTTCTACATTCTGGATCCTGTGTTCTTGCGTCAGCCAACTTCAGGCTTAGATGCGCTATGTTTGGCATACAACGGGGTCTCTCACCCTCAACACTGCAGCTGGATCATCCTTTGTTGTTGGGGACTTGCCTGTGCATTTAGCAGTATCCCTAGGCTCAACTCACTACATGCCTGTAGCATCGCCACCACCACCCCATTGGAATGACCAAAATGTCTCCAGACATTGCCAAGTGCCCCTTGGGGACAGAATCACCCTGAGTTGAAACCCACTGGGCTAAACTGAATGGTACCTGAGACCAGATTCTCCCAGAAGGCTGCCACTGTACGAGCTCCATGGACCGCGGGTGCAGCCCCATCCTGGCTACCAACACACGTCACATGGGGTCTTGGTTGTCGCATTGAAAATCTCAGGGGGCCAGCTTGTTTGAGCTCTGCCGGTCTGGCTTAAGCTGCTCCTGCGTGACCTCCTTGCACCCTGCCGCCTCCACTTCTCCCCATTCAGCTTCCTCCTCCTTCCTTCTCCTCTAGCACGACACCCACCTATATACCTCCTGGCCTCTTCCATGAAGAACAGGATTGCAGCTCTCCCCACTTTCTCCTCCTCCTGTCTCTGTGTTAAGCTCACATCCTGTTTGTGCTACCAAAGATAAGTCCTGCTAAACGGTAACAGGGAAATAAGTAAGAATGAACGAACGTTGCATGCATGGGAGGAGTTGCAAATGATAGGTAACCTGCCGCTTCGAGAGATGAGAAATGCACAGATGGAAGAAATGAACAACTGGATGTCTAAGGCCATCTCCCTTACACAGCGGTGGCGGTTGCCACGTGAACTCTGGCTGAGGGACTGTGTGTGCCATCCTCTGGCATATGCCGCCTTCTAATCAACAGGAGCAGCAGGCATGCAGAAAGAATCAACACACATCCCTATGTGCATTCGCATTATTCCCCACACTGACTCAAGTTGGAACACTGGTTGAATAATAAAGGTCAGATGCTCAGAGTGGAATAGTACACTCAAGACCTTGAAAAGCAGAGTCAACAACAGACAGAAAAAGGGAAAAAATATGCCGTTGCCACCTTCCTGCATAGATTTTTCACTCCCGCACTTCTGGGATGTAAATCTCTTCGTCCTGGGATTGCATGATTGCATGTTACCGTGATGGCTCCGAGCTGCCTTCTGTATTTTTAACAAATGGAGTGAAGGCATGTAGCAGCTGAAAGTTCTATCTTTTCACACAGTGTGCAAGACAGGGGCAATAAATTTCCAAAGGAGTTGTTTACTGAAGTGCTCTAGCTAATAAAAAAGGAGTTAAGCTCTGACTGAGAACTCTCGCTCCCACCAACTCGCTGAAGTGCCATTCCGTTGTCAAGGTCATGTAAAAGGAGTGAGACCCAAGGCCTGCTTGGGTGAGGTCTCCATGCACCCTTACCTCCTCTCTCAAAGGATATTCCAAAGTGAGAATTCTTTTACCTGAGAGCAAGCCGTCCATCATATCCCAGCTATCTGCAAGCACCTGATTTATGTCCATCTTTTCCTCATTCCCATACACCATTGATCGTACCTCAATTCCTGGATGGTAAATCTTCCTGTTACAATGTTTTTGTAAGCTGGGTATGGTTTTCTCAGTTTTCAGGGTTTATTTTTGTATATAAAACCTAATCTCTCTGACACCCGGGAATTCGGCTGATCTCTGCCAAACTACCTGTGGCGTCTAGACTACTGAATGAAGAAGCTGCTGCTTTATAGGATGATAGAAAGAGGAATCCATAAATATGCACATGTTTACAATAAATGCATTAATTGTAAATGCTGAGATCCCTCCTATACCCCAAGAGTAAAGTTAGATTCCATTGCCAGGACCTAACTCCAAAGTATTGGGTCTTGAATTCAACCGCTCTTATGACCTCATCAGTTGTGTTCCCTCGAGTGCCATCTTTATCACTTATTTTGTTGTTGTTATTGTTTTCACTCCACACTTCTTAAATGCATGCCTCAATCTTGGGATCCTGTTAGTAATGTTGGCTGTCTCCTCTTTCTTATCTTTTTTCTTGAAAATGTTGGGCAAGAGGTGTCCCAGCCAGAGTCAACAAATCCAGTTGAATCTGAATTGGAGCCCAATGTGAGACCCTTCAGCAGCTCATCATTCTCAGCCAATTCTGTCCATCTCATCCTCCATTTCCTGCTATGACCACATATGGTGATTGCCAGATTGACTTTTTACGCTTCCTTGTCTCTTTTTCTTAACACTAAATCTAAAAGCAAGTGGGAGGACAGATGAGAGAGAAATTGCAGTAAATTGTATCCATACATAACACAACTGCTGAGGAGCCAGCGTAGAGCACGTGAAGTTTGTTTCGAAGGATCCAGGCCAATTTTTAAGGGCCACGGTCTGGATTTGAAGAAGGATCTGGGATGTGTTTAAGCCACGTGTGAACACACAGAGTGAGTGGGATGGAGGCAGAACTGGCTGCCGTGAATGGCAGAGGACCCTCCCATGGGATGGCTTGGTTTGAGTTCCTCAAGCTTCCTTCAGGGCATCTGTCCTTAAACGTCGCCGAAGGGATGCCTCAGCAGACGTTCTTATGTGCTGATTGTGAGCAAGGGTGATGGTTCCAGGGCTTCCATCTGCTCACAAGCTTCCCTTCTGTTCATTCCGAGAAGTAATGGTGAGAGTTACAGACCAGAGGAAATGAGTTCCTCTCTCATGTTTGTGATTCCGATGACCGAGTTAGGACAAGCTGTTCATAAACTTGTTTGCTTTCGAATAATCATTCCTTCATCTTTTATTCTTGTAAAAAAAAAAAAAAAAAAGGTGACTTAATTCATCACCAGGCACCGTAACTATAAAACACTATAACACTGTACAAATGATCAAGAATAATTGATCTGCCTGTTTTCAGAGAACAGGAAGTGCCTGGCTCAGCTTTCCCTTCAAGTGCAATGTTTTGGGCTTATTTTCTCTTTCAAAGGACTCAGGGCTAATAAATGCAAGGACTGACCTTAAAACACAAGTGATATAACCAGTAGATCTGAGGAATCGACCCAGAAGGAGCTAAGTTGCCAGAACCCAAGCTAATATGGACGTTAGGAATTACAAATGCCTTTAGAAAAGTATCCATCCATTTACTTCTTCCAGGTAAGGTCATTAGAGTTGCCATCCCCGATCCTAATTCCAAAGTTGGGAGTTAAAGTATTAAAAAAAAAAAAAAACATTCCAAAAGTCAAATTCATTTTAATTAAATTATATTATACTTAAATATTATATGTAATATTTAATTAAATTGTAAGTTACTTAGGACTTTCAGGGGCTGAAAAAGTGGTTGAACGCAGGGGATGCTCCCTTCAAAATGACCAATAACGTAGGCCAGAAGTTAGGCTCTAAAATTATCAATACCTACTCTAAGCAAGTTTCATACAAACCGTGTTGCACAGGAGCCCCCGCAGTTCACTCCACTGTTGGGTGGGGCTACCAAAAAAGAGAGAGCTGATGGGATATTTCATCCAATAATAGATGTTTGTTGAGCTTGTTCTTTTTGCCAGTCTTTGCACCAGAATGCAAGGATGGTGTGCTTCTGCTCGCAGTCTGCTGAGAGAATGAGAATGTTCCTTTGGAGTGGAGCACATGTTTTATTAGGAATTTCATTCATTCATTCCCTCATTTCCTTATTCATTTGGCAAGGTTGTTGAGCACCTTCCCAGGCCAGGGGCTGCTCTAGGTGCCAGACACTCACATGAAAAGGAATGTCCATTGTGTTTGGCACTCGTGGAGCTAAGAGGGAAAGGAGGCAGCCACTTAGAGGAAGTGGCACGGGAGATGCCTTCTGGAGGATTTTAGGTTGGGAGATTATCACGTGCAGGACATTGCGTCACCAGGTGCACGTAGAGCTTGGTATACGTCCGGGATGCTTGCTGTAGAGATGTAGGCAGGTTGGAACTTCCCATGTTGTGATGGAGACCCTGAGCCCTAGAGGTTTAAGGATCCACGCAGGGTCACCGAGGTGATCAAAGGAAGAGCTGTAACGGAGACGGGCAACACGGCATCTCCTGCTTCACACATGCATCTCCCACCCACCCTGGCAAGTGGGCTCACATCTCGTGCCCCAGGAGCCTGCAGGGCGGCCAGTCACCCACCATTCCCTTTTATATGGAAAGGAATCACTGGTGCTTCCCTAGGAAACATAAAGGCAGAGCCTGTTCATGTAACTGGAACGCAGCATGAGTTGCATTTCGTAGAGGTCAACTAGGTGCAAAGAGGGTGGGCTGTGGCTGTGAAAGCTCAAGTCTGCCTGCAGTAATCATGCTTACAGCAGTTGGAGAAGACATTAGACATTGGCAGTGACTTAACAACTTTCTAGCGTCTGTGTGTTCTAACCAATGAAAGCAAAGTAGGCTTAGGTTCACTCAACTAAGAAAATGCATTTGCAAAATGTCCAACTCTCTAGATCAAAGTAGAGGTTTGGGCCAATTCAAGGAATGTTCCATTGAACTAACAAAAGTTCAGTGTTGGCAGTCGATGAACACTGAGCTGTTAGTGTTCATTCTGGGGGTCGTTGTCTATAGTAGAAAATGGGAGATGTGGGGGAACAAAAAAGTGAGTTAACATTGAAACGGTCTTGATGTAAGTAGTTGGAAACTCAGGATATCACCTCTATTAGATGGTAGTTTTATACATACATATTTTTCCTCCAAGAAAATACTATTTTGAAGGTGCTTAAATTCATATGCATCGCCGTATAAGGAAGAATAGAATCTACAAAGTGGGGCAATATTGTATAGCGTTTCTGCCTGGTTTGTCATTGGAAAACATGATAGTGATTAAAGTTTGCTGATGTACAGAAGCTAACTAAGTCCTTGCATAGGGGCACTATAAAGATTCACCTTTCTCAGAATAAAAGGTACGATGGTCAATATTGTTTTTTCCAATTTTCTGACTTGCCCAGTGGTGTTGTATGGTAACGGCTTTTCTCAATTGGAGCAATAGCTGATTGCATCTTTTGCTCTTGTCCACACATTGTAGGAACGCCGAGAAGCCATTTCTCCTCGTCTTGTCCTACCTTCAAGTGCACACGGCTCTCTTCTCCTCCAAGGAATTTACTGGCAAGAGTCAACACGGTGCTTACGGGGACAGCATAGAGGAAATGGATTGGAGCATCGGTACGTACCTCGCTGTGTGCCTAAAACGTGGCTCCAGGCATTCTTCCTTTTCTTTCCTATCAATCTCCACCTATCTCCCAGATGCCTTTATAGTCAGCAGATATGTTTGCTGGTTTGATTTGTAAATGTATCCCACCGAACATTATTTCCAAAAGGTAGACAGAATTTTTTAAAAAGGGTTCTTTAGCCCTGTGTGCATATTTGGAGTTGCCAATCGATTCCCAGCCAGGACAGGTCTGACTCTAAGGACCGGGATCAAAGAGATTAATGGAGAAACAAAACTCAAGCACTGGGAAGTGGAAGCAGCTTGAGCAGTTGAGCACCCACCTCCCACATGGAAGGTCCTGGGTTCAGTTTCCGGTGCCTCCTAAATTTTAAAAACAGACAATGAATAAAAACAAGTGGACAACGAGTACAAACAATGAGCAAAAAAAAATGAGCAAGTGGATGAAGAAGCCATCTCAGGGAGAGGGGGGTAAAAAACCCAAGCATTAGTTCTTATCATAACTTCCTCTGTTAGCAATTACGTGTGAGCATTACCTCATCATTAGCAAAATTAGATAAATGGTGCCCCAGACTTTGGAAACACCTGTAGCTTGGTACAGCTTGGCCAGCCTCTTGAAGCAATGGCCTCAGGGTCTCCGCAGATGCCCTCGTCATCACCGTATCAACGGATTGACTTCCCTTCTAGAGCTCCTGCTCTTTGAAAACAGCCTCCTGCATCCTATCGCAGGGCCACCTTCAACCCCTTGTCTTCCTTGCACCCCCTGTGTCTTCCTCCATAAATCACCCTTTTTGCCCCAAGAAACACAGCATTTTTCCAAGATATTGGAAAGACTTCCTTGTTGAGTCTTTGTGTAAAGTACATGTCTGCCGCCTCCCTATAAGTTAGTCCTTATCATGCTTTTCTTCTCTTTTGCACGTCTAAGCAATCTCAGTTCTATTCCACTGAGCTCAGAGGAAGCAGTAGAGTGTGCCTTAAGCAAAGGAATGGAAGTCTGTGGGTTCTGAATGATTTGTTCAAGTTCCTGTTTTTTCTCTTGCTTCTCTATTGCTCGGTCCACCTAGACAAAGTTACAGAGACGGGTGTTTAAATGCTACCAGTCAACCAGCTCGCTTAAGATTTTGGTTTATTTGTTTTGTTTGCCTGTGATTTCCCCCCTCCTTCCAGCTCTTCCCTACTTTTCTTTTTGTGCACTAAATTGATAGGTGTAAAAATTTCGTGCACTAAATTGATAGGTTTAAATTGATAGATTGAAAAAAAACCTGTTAATATAGATATTTTGGAGAGGCGTGACCATGGTTGCCTGCTGTACTTCTTTGCGATAAGCAGCCACTTGAACGTTGGGATGGACCTCTATTTTGGTGATGATGAGAACAAGGCTTGTTTTAGTCATGGAAGGAGTGCCATCTCAAGAAAGGAGAAGGCTGGCCCCTCTTTCTGGCATCTAGCTCTTCCTTTAACCATTTTGTGAAATGGGGTAGATGCCTTGGAAGTCTCTAGGTTTCAGGTTCATCGAATTTACAGAGAGTTTTCACATTATGCAACTTTTAAGTTTCTTCTCAAAAATCAAAGAAGTGAGTGCACATGAGAAATACCAGGAAAACAAAACCAAGACATTTCCCTAATAAGATTCCTAAGCAGAAAGCCTTTTACTTACATATACACCAATACAATCCTGCCTCTTCTTATTTTTTTCTTTTTCAAATGTTGCCTGTAAATCAATTTACATTTTCCACACCTTAGTAGTGTAGATCAGTAGAATATTTTGCAGTGTGAATCAGTAGAATATTTTCTCTCTTCAATGAGCATTGTATCTTAATGTGTCGGGTTTCTTACGTAACACTGACTTCTGTTGGCTAGCAAGCAAGCTCATGCTGATATAACACTTATTTTTATTTAATTAAATTCTCATGTAATTAAAATGGCACATAGGTCTATTCTGATTTATTATAAAGTATAACTTCATCCTACTACTAGTTCTCTTCCAAAATAGAATGAAGACCATTTTTTTTTCAATCTTTCAACACTATTTTAAATTCTTATATAATATATATGGATAATTTGGTTCTTTCTTTTTGGCCAAAATATAAGCTACTTCCCCTAAACCATTACGTTAATTTCTCAGGACGTGCTCTTGCTGTATTGTAAGTTCAGTATATATCAGTTTTTTGTTTTTTTTTTTTAAAGATTTATTTATTTATTTATTTATTTAATTTCCCCCCCTCCCCTGGTTGTCTGTTCTTGGTGTCTGTTTGTTGCGTCTTGTTTCTTTGTCCGCTTCTGTTGTCGTCAGCGGCACAGGAAGTGTGGGCGGCGCCATTCCTGGGCAGGTTGCTCTTTCTTTTCACGCTGGGCGGCTCTCCTCACGGGCGCACTCCTTGCGCGTGGGGCTCCCCCACGCGGGGGACACCCCTGCGTGGCACGGCACTCCTTGCGCGCATCAGCACTGCGCATGGCCAGCTCCACACGGGTCAAGGAGGCCCGGGGTTTGAACCGCGGACCTCCCATATGGTAGACGGACGCCCTAACCACTGGGCCAAAGTCCGTTTCCCAGTATATATCAGTTTTGAAGAGCATGCCTTCCTTCCAGAAAGGCCTTTCATTGTGTCCCTGAAGGGACCCTAAGCATTTTGACTGATTATATAATAAAATAAGATGGGGGTATTTGCCTCAAAAGAAATGCTGCCTGCAGAAAGGGCAGCGGGGATAGAAGCAATTCTCTTGCGAGACCACGGGGCCTGCCATTTGGAGCATTTCCATTTCAAGGTTTTTGGAGGCAGCCAAATGATTAGAGCAAGACTAGAATCAATTATTTAGAACAGGACTTTTGCCAACGTAGGAGCTCTCTGAAACTGTAAAGGCGTATTCCTAACAAGGAACCCTTATTTAATGACCCGTCCTCTATGGCGAGATCTACCCCTGTCCTGGGGTTTGAGTGCCTGCTTCTTGGCTCCGTGACTTCCCACTAGGACCTGGGGACCTCTTCAGACTCAGTGGGGACATCACCCTAAAACACCGCTTTGCAGGGCGGGGTGGCCCAGCCGTGCCGCCTATCGAGCGGGTGTCCCACGCCTCATCCTTGACGGTCCATGCGTCCTATTGCACAGGTACACCTGCCTCAGGTATCCGAATCAGTCAACCCTGAGCAGGAGTCCACAGGCAGGTTTTCCACCCAGAGCTGGAAGTCTCTGCCACTTTGTGCTTAATTGAGCATCTATAGATACTCAATAGTAAATCAAGGAAAGGAGCAACTTCAGTCACTCATCACATTTATCGGACGCCGACTGTATGCCTTAGTGTTTGGGGGGATGCAATGATGGTAAGACCCCTGGCTTAAGGGGACTTAGGGGCCACTACAGGATCTAAGATTCTTCCAGGAGACCTTATCATACAGCAGAAAGCGATGCAGAGCCCTCTAGGGTGCAGATAGCACACTGGGGTAGTTTAAGAAAGGGGAGGGGTGGGGTAAAAGTGGCCAGTGGACACAGCCGGTGACATCAATTCAGCTGGACACACTCTCGGTGTATCCTTTGTGCACTTGGGGTGCTATTTCAAAAACCTCATTTCCAACCCTAATTATAAACTAATGACACAATGGGGAGGAACACAGGCCCAGTGGTTAGCGCCTCCATCTACCGCATGGGAGGTCCGCGGTTCAAACCCCGGGCCCCCTTGACCCGTGTGGAGCTGGCCCATGTGCAGTGCTGATGCACGCAGGGAGTGCCCTGCCACACAGGGGTGTCCCCGTGTAGGGGAGCCCCATGCGCAAGGAGTGCGCCCTGTAAGGAGAGCCACCCAGCGCAAAAGAAAGTGCAGCCTCCCCAGGAATGGTGCTGCCCACACAGAGAAATGACACAGCAAGATGACGCAGCAAAAAGAAACACAGATTCCTGAGCCACTGACAACAACAGAAGCAGACAAAGAAGACGCAGCAAATAGACACAGAGAACAGACAACTGGGGTGGGAGGGGGAGGGGAAGAAGGGGAGAGAAATAAATAAATAAATCTTAAAAAAAAAATCACATTGGATGTGGCTCAAGTGATAAGGCTTCCGCCTACCATTTGGGAGTACCTCGGTTCGATCCCAGAAGCTCCTGCTGCAAAAGAAGAAGAGAGAGTATGCCTGCACAGTGATCCAGCGCTCACATGGTGAGCCAAGTGCCCATGTGAGTACCTGCATGGTGAGCCACTGAGCCGAGTGCCGGCATGGCGAGCTGAGTGCCCACGTGGTGAGCCAGTGCCCGTGTATCGAGCCAAGTGCCTGCAAAGCAAGCCAAGTGCCTACGTGAGTGCCTGCGTGGTGAGCCAGTGCCCACGCAGTGAGCCAAGTGCCTGCTCAAGTGCCTGCATGGCAAGCTGAGTGCCTGCATGGGTGCCCGCATGGCGAGCCAGTTCCCATGCAGCAAGCCAAGTGCCCATGCGGTGAGCCAGTGCCTGCTCAAGTGCTCACACAGTAAGATGATGATGCAACAAAAGAGACACAAAAAGGAGAGTCAAGGTGAAGCACAGCAGAGACCGGGAATTGAGGTGGTGCACATGCAAGGAACCTCTCTCCACATCAGAGGTCCCCAGGATCGAATCCCAGTGAAATCTAGAGGAAAAAGGCGAGAAGACAAAAAGAGAAATAGATACAGAAGATCACACAGCGAATGGACACATAGCAAACATAGCAGGGTGGGAGAGGAGGAGGGGAAGGAAAAAATAAAGTGCATTTCTTTAAAAAAAATTCTGAAAAAAAATCACGTTGTCTTCGAGTGCACAGGCTGTGTGCTTGGAGTGTGTCATTTTCCCGCTTCTCTCCCTTTGGAGGTGGAATGACATTCATCAGAGAGCTGTCAGTGGGGAGGGGGGTTGAACAGGAGATGGAGAGGAGGTAGATAGTGGCCCCGGTTCCTTATCTGCAGCTTGTATTTCACAGTTCCCTCCACCTCGATGTAGTGAGACAGAATTTGCATGCAATCAGTGTTTGTTTATAGCCTCTTGCTATTAATAGAACCACACGCAGGACTCATAAATCAGCACTTGCTCAGGATTAGACTAGCAGATTCTGGATCTTATAAGGGAAAATGCAAGTCGAGAAAGGTAAGGTGAGACAAATCTCTGGCTTCAATGGGCTGTAAAACCTTCCTATGTAAAAAGAACAGAGGAAACCCCTGCTACTGTTAAGAGTTGGGACCAAAAGGTCATGTGGGCTTCTTTATTTCAAAAGCAAAATCTGTGAGCCCTTCTCCTTTGGAAGAAGATCTGCCAACCTTGGTGACGATGTTGCAGAATTCCTCCTGACTTGGGTTCCAGTTACTATCTGTAAATTGCTACCCTTTAGTGGCTGCACGTGGTGAGGTGGTCATCAGTTTCCCCTCTTGTCTAACACCTCCTTGGAAGCTAGAAGATGGTACAGCATGAATTCCTCCTTAGCCATTGCAACAAAGCAGCCACCACCACCCCAAGCCCTTCTTGAAAGGTGGACGTTCAGTTGGAGGGCCTTATGAACAGGAGCTCGAGGGCGTGATAAGAACCTCAGGAAACACAAGGAAACTCTGGAAAAGGAGAGCCTTAGGTATGGTCCAAGCTCTTCAAATATGCGGCTTTTGATGGATTGGATGTGGCTTTGATGAACTTTTCCATTAAAAAATGGATTCTTTCTAGGAGAGCTAGACTAAAATGGGTGTTAGATTATGAGATGCAGAGTGCCATGAATAACCACCCACTTATGATGGTGGTGATGATGATGATGATGATGATTTTTTAGCATGGGCAAAAGTGCCCTGATTTAGTTTATATGGATAGCAGCCCTCTTCAAGGTGCCGGAGGTTACTAGGAATGCTGTAATGAAAAGGGCAGAGCTGGCATTCTCTTACATACGCAGGTACAGGTCTGTGTTAATCAGCCAAAGGAGTGCTGATGCAAAGTACCAGAATTCTGTTGGCTTTTATAAAGGGTATTTATTTGAGATAGAAACTTACAGTCACAGGGCCCTAAAGAGTCCAACTCGAGGCACCATAAATGGTATTTTCTCACCCAAAGTCTGTTGTCACATGTTGACACAAGATGGCGAGCAACATCTGTGAGAGCTCAGCCTTCCTCTTCCTTTTAAGAGTCCATGGTCCCAGCTCCTTCTTATCTCAGCTGTAGGCTGCCATAGGGCTCCTCTCTCTCCCCTGCAGTCGTTTCTTTCCAGGCTCATCTTCTCTGGGCTCTTCACAAGGTCAGTTATAAACTGTCAGGTGAATGGCTTGTCTCTCTTCCCTGGGCCACAGGATCAAAGTTCTCTCCCGTGTCTATGGAGCGCTGTCTCTTTTTTCACGTATCTGCTTCTGTGTTCTTGACTGAGCATCCGTTTATATTGCCCACCAAAGGAGCAGGGATTCATTCCTGCACAACCTCATGACATGGTCAAATCAAACCCTGTTCTTAATATAATCTAATCTCAGGTGAATTGAATACGATCAAAGGGTATAACCCTCAGAGGAACAGACTAGTTTACAAACTCAAACTGCCACACGGTCCAATCACAAGAGTGGACCAGAGTACCCTGCAGAAAGGTGTAAGGCAGTTGAGTGCCCCACAGTTTATCTCCATCTAAACTGAGGGAAAAAGTTTAGATATTAGCCTTCATGTTTTTATTTCTCAAAAACTAACCTTGTAGAGCCCCAAAGAGCAATGCCTATTTTCTCTTTGGCCCTCTTTTATTCTATAGAGAAAGTAATGCTGTGCTGTAAGGCTGTCGATTTCCCTTGGGATTCGGTGCATCAATTTTCTGTCTTGAATATTTCAAACATTTTTATACTTGATAAATGGGATCTGCTCTAAGAAGTGAAAATAAGTTGCTCACTCATGGTGTACACTGAAAATAGAAGGCCAGACAAAGCATTCTAAGGAAGGGCAGAATGAGAAGACCCCAAAAAGAACCAGAAAGTTCAGCCAGTCAGAGATAGAATCAGGCAGAGCAAGTCATGGAATTCAGAGGAGACGAGTCAACGCCCACCAGTACTTGGCAGATGTTAGGTAAGGGCGGGTGAGAAGGGGCAAGTGACCTTAGCTGCTATAAACTTGGACTGGGTGGATTGAGCTGTGAGCCGGTTCTGAAGACCTGAGTGTTGGTGGGTTTAGAGGGTTCGTTCAAGAGCAGAGGGAAGGCTTGTTGAGCTGGAGCTCTACTTACCTGTGCTCGGAGACTGAGTTGGGTATTGGCGAATCCCAGAAGGCGAAATTACTTGCCTTTCAGCCCATTGCAGGGACAGGAATGAATTGATGGATGATGGAAATTTTGCCAGGAGAGTGTCATCAAAGACCAACAGAGTTTGGGTGATTAGCAAGGGAACTGAAGTGGCAGATTATAGGAAGGGAATGAGGAAAGAAGGGGGCTGGGGGTTCGGGGGGTGATGATTGGAGGTCCAAAGGAGCTTGGAGAAAAGGTATGGGGAGGCTGGGAGGTGAAAATGTAGAAGAAGGATTCTGGTATTCATGGGTCTATGGTGTGCCTGTAGGATGATGAAAGGACTAGAAATCCAATTCCTGGTATTGAGCAGGTCAGGGAACAGGGAGCTGGTAGCTTCTCTATGTCAGCGGTCACCCCAAAGTTCAGCCATCCTGTGATTCTTAGGGCTCACGAGCCTCACTGACTTTCATGGGGGAGGTGTCCAGTTGGACAGAGAGAGCCAGGGATGAAGGGATTGCCTTGCAGGAAGGAACGTGGGACAACTGTGACCATCAGTTCATGAACTCCTTCCAATTTCATCTGTCAAACACTCAAGGTTGAGGCTGGGAAAACCACTTCCGTGGTTGGTATCCAGTCAAAGCTCCAGGTTTCCAACAGACCTCCAGGAGTCTGGGGGTGGTGGGGGTCCATCAAGGCATGCTGGCTTCCAGCTTTCAGCACCACAGCCCTGTACGCCAGCTCAGTGATATGAAGGCGCCGTTAAGAGCTCAACGTGGACCGTGCGAAACCTGCCCCTTCTAGCTACAGCGGGATGGGCAAGAGGCCCCAGCTTCCGAAGGAAAGCAAACATGTCCCCCAGCCTATAGCTTGCTTCTTGGTGAAGGTTGAATGCAGCGTGAATTCTTACATGCATTCTTCATTTGCATTTTTGCTTAAAATTGGGCGCTGTAGAGCTTATATGAATAATAAATAAACAAAGCCATGTGAGGCTGACTCTGGAAGAGGCGACAAAATAGGAATTCTGGAAACAGAATCTCGGGTAAATTTAAAGGTGGAATTTCAAAGCAGAAGGCTAGGAGGAGATTACACGTTAATTGGCAAGGAGATGGTTAGCTTTTGGGGAAGACAATAAAGTTAACGCTCTTGGGTCTGGCATTGTATTTGGTTTGGTATATACTTAAAAGACCACGATGATGATGGTAGTGGTGAAAAAGGTGATGATGAAGACGATCCTGACGGTGAAGATGAAGTTAATTTTGCAGGGAATCAGTGTTTGGAAGACTGACTTGACATGCCTTAAATCAGGGAGATAGCATGTGACAGCTGGTATGTTAATCTGGCTCTTTCTTGCTTATTATCCGATGGTCCTGCTTCCTCTACATCTAAGGAACTTCCCCAAGCTGATGATTTGTAAAATGGAACTAAAAAAGACCAGAAGAAGATGTAGTGGGAAATACATATCTGATATATAGCTGAGCGAAGTTTTCTAAATTTAAAGGCAAAGAAGGAAGAAGTCCTAAAGAAAAGGATTACTAGATTTGCCTATGTAAAATCTGAAATTTCTGTATGTCAAAAAGAAGATAAAGTAAACTAAAAGACCAAGGACAAAAGCATTTGAAAAGCTGTGCAACAGCTACATAAGATAAGAAAATACCCAAGACACAGAAAGAGCTCATGCAGAGCAAATGATAAATATATAAATATCACAAAAGGAAATTATTTATATCAACCCCAAAATGTAAGAATTTGCCACCATTTGACATTATGATTTGTTTATATGTGTGTGTGTGTGTGTGTGTAGGTTAAGATGAGTGAAAGAGAGCAACTAGTTTTTCAAATTGCATTATATTGATTCCTAAGGAGGTCACATGATTTTCATACAGGAAGGGGTATATAACTCAGTGGTTGAGCACCTGCTTCCCATGTATGAGGTCCTGGGTTCATTCCCTGGTACCTCCTTAAAAACAACACCAAAAATACTCTGTCATCTAGCAAGTGGGGTCAGGATGTGTTTTTTTTAAAGCCGCAATACTCCAGGGATGACGTGAAGGGGAAGCTAGAACACTCAAACCTATCACCACTATTTTTAATTTATAATAGCACTTTAAATATTTAGGCAACACTTTTTACTTCTGAAACCCAGAGCAACTATGGCATAATTATCAAAACTCAACTCAAGCAACAAATTGGATTTTTTTGTTCCCACTGATGTTTTCCTTATCGAAAATTCCCTTTGGGAACATTCAAAAGGCTTTAAGTTTTCTAGATCTGTACACATGTATGTGCTTACCTGTAGCACTTTTACATGATTTCTCTTTACCCGCATCCTAAAAATGCTTTTTGAAAGTGCACGAGTTTATGGAGTTAATAATTAGAATATAGGTCACCAGAAAATAGAAGGAGGGTAGAGGATGGAAAGCTGAGGGTTAATCAGTGTAGAATTGGTGAAAATGTTGTTTGTAAATCTTTGGAAATGAATAGAAATGGTGGAAGCAAATCATGTTTCTGTAACTATCAGTGCTATTGTATGGGTATGACAGTAGTTGAAAGAGAGAGTCTAAGGTCATGTATATTACTAGAAGAAAACGAAATACTGAATATGGGACTCTATAAGATAGTAAAACCTCATGTAAAACACATACACACAAAATGCATGAGTTTATAAAGTCTGCTTAATTCAATAACTTCAGTGTAATGCTAATTCCCCAATGTGGAAACTGAGGTTAAGAAAAAATAAGAAATCCATTAGTTTATCCCAGACTATCAAATCTTCACTCTTTGTCTGGAATGGTAGCTTACCTCCTTATCAGATCAAATATGACCTCAGGTTCTATCTTTGCAAACTCTGGTTGTCAAGATAATCATGAAATAGAGCACGGAGACACACTCTATTCCAAGGGGCTTTTGCAGGGACAGTATGAAATCACCCCTGCCTAATAAACAATTTTTTTATTCAAGCAGATCTAGACAGGAGAGAAGTGATATAATTTCCACTACAGACCACTGTTTGCCTAAATGTGAGGTGCATAAAGAGATTTTGAATCTTCACAAAAACATCTAAGAGGAGATGACAACCCATAAACTGCAAAAGAATGACTAATTCAAACCCACCTATGTATAAATCTTTCTATGATTGTCAAAATTGTTTAATAAAGAGAGTATAAAAACTACCAGTCACATGCTTAATTGCAAAGTTATACCTTTATCCTAGCAAGCTTCCAGTGTATGTGCAAAAAACTAAGGAAATATGCTAGTTTTCTTTTTGGGGTGTTTCATGTATACTTTCAGTGAGGGGGCTTCCTCAAATTGTACATGAGAAATTGTTACTGCAATATAATTTTATTTAGGTTCACACTTCTTTCAGCCTTGAGAGGAGAAGTTTGATTTAGTATGGATGAAAATAATAATCACCTATAGAAACCTTTCTATTTATTGTCACCTTAAAAAATGGATATTTGGGGAGTCTTTGTAAGAAATTGGGGAAGGGTTGGAAGAAGCAATAGGCATGAGATGCTGATTAATGCCCCAGATTTCAAGCTTTGGTTTGTGCTCCTAAATTGGGATGTCTTCTATTCACGAGAGGATGGAGCCACCAAGATGAAGCACTAGACTTGAGTTCTGTGGTTTTGCCAAGTTCAAGAGCAGAGTTCTGAGGTGTCTGTCGATTCACATCACCCATATCTCTTTGCACCAGAAAAATCATTGTAAGGACTACCCTTGCCCCAATCGAGATGGCTTAATGAGACACTTCCAAGTTCTCTCCTCCCACAGAAGGTTTGAACAACCAGCAAGAACTGGCAAAAACTTCTCAAGGCTCCATAAAACAGTTAAAGGACAGTAGTGACAGAGTGAGTGCCAAATAAAGAAAAAGTCTGCTTAAAAGCAGTATGATCTTTGGCACCGTGGCTGTCTCCTGCCCTAGCCCTCACCGGCTCCCTGGTACTGGTTCCACAGGAAGCCCAGTAACCCCCGTGCATGTCCTGGGAGCATGTATGTGTAGCCTAATCCATCAGGTGGGACTTGCTATCCCAGAACTTGCTTGGCATTTAGTAGGCGGCTCACAGAGCTCTCCTGAAGTCAAGTAGTACTGCCTGGGGAGAGGGATTCTGACCTTAAGACATACAGAGTCAGGGACCTTGAGGAATCGGTTTCCTAATGTGCCCAGGACTGTGAGGAAGGGGGGACATTGGTATTTGTATAAAAGGGGAGATTCCTAGGTCCACAGGCACATGCCCAAGACAAGGTGCATGCGCAAAAAGCACCAGGGAATCCCCTATGCTTTGGCCTGAAGCTAGTCTTTAAACTCATTGTATGAATATGTCCTTTTGGTCCAGATCCTCGAATGTATTATTCAAAGTCTGTGTTTCTTTATTGATTCCGATGAGGTGTTCTATCTAGTGGTGATAATGGTGTATTAAAGTCCCCTACTATAATTGCAGAGGCAACTATTTCTCCACTTAGTTTTTCCAGTGTTTGCCTCATGTATTTTGAGGCATCCTGGTTAGGTGCATAAATGTTTATGGTTGTTCTTTCTTCAGGATAGATTATCCCTTTTATTAATATATTATGGCCTTCTTACAGTAGTTTTGCATTTAAAGTCTATTTTTTCCAAAATTAGTAGAGCTATTCCCACCCTTTTTTGGTGTTGTTTGCTTGTAAAATTGTTTTCCAACCATTCCCTTTCAACCTCCTTGCATCCATGGGTTGAAGGTGGGTTTCTTGTAGACAGCATATAGGTGGGTCATATTTCCTTATCCATTCTGCCAATCTTTGTCTATTGACTGGAGAGTTTAATCCATTAACATTCAATGTTATTACTCTCAAGGAATTACTTACATTAGCCATATGTTCTTTAGGCTTACATATGCCATATGCTGTTTTTATGTCTCTTTTTATCTTTTTAGTTGTTCTTGTACTCTCCTCCAACTCTCTCTTTCCTGTTTTTTCCTTTCAACCTGCAGAACTCCCTTTAATGTTTCTTGAAGGGCAGATTTCTTCTTGACATACTCTCTTAATTTCTGTTTATCTGTGAATGTTTTGAACTCTCCCTCATCTTTGAATGACAGCTTTGCTGGATACTGAATTCTTGGCTGGAAGATTTTTCTTTTAGTACCTTAACTCTGTCATACGACTGCCTTCTTGCCTCTATGGTTTCAAATGAGAAATCAGCACTAAATTTTATTGAGTTTCCCTTGTATTTATGGTTCTCTTTTCCCTTGCTGCTTTCAGTATTCTCTCTTTGTCTTAAGCATTGGACAATTTAACAAGTATATGTCTTGGAATTAGACCTGTTAAGATTTATACTGTTTGGGGTGTACTGCACTTCCTGAACATGTACGTCCATGTACATTCAATTGGGTTGGGAAGGTTTAAATCATTATTTCCTTTAACACAGCTTTCCCCTTTCCCTTCTCTTCTCCCTCTGGGATGCCTCTAATATGTATGTTTGTGTGTTTCATATTGTGATTCAAATCCCTAAGTCCATGCTGGGCTTTTTTCTATCTTTTTATCTATCTGTTCTACTATCTGTTTGATTTCAGATGTACTGTCTTCCACATTGCTGATTCTTTCCTCTGCCTTTTCATATCTCCTGTTCTGTGCTTCCAGTGTATTTTTGATTCCTTGGATTGTGCCGTTCATCACCATCATATCCATTGTCTTTTTATGTATTATACAATTTCTTCAATATGTTCTCCCAGTGTCTTCTTCATATCCTTAATCTCTTCCTTCCCTTCATTAAGTTGATTCATGATATTTGTTTGGACATCTCTGATTAGTTGTTCCATGTTCTGCATCTCCTCCTGGTTTTTAGTTTGTTCATTGGACTGGGCCAAGTCTTCCTGTTTTTAGTATGGCTTGTAATTTTTTGTTGGTGGCTAGGCATCTGTTTATCTTGATGGGTTTATTCAGTTGATTAGCTTCTCTCTCTCTTCTATGGTTTTATTTTGTTGTTCTTGTTGTTGTTGTGTGTGTGTGTGTGTCGTAAGGTTTCACTTTGACACTCCATTCCTCTTATACTATTTTCTTGTTGTTCTCTATGATCCAGCTTGTTTCGGCTTCTTTGTCTCTCCATCCTTCACTCTTCTGGGATCCATGAAGCAGTGTCCCGGTCTGCTGTACCACAAAGCAGGTTCCCAAGGTAGCCTCTGGCTCCCTCTCCATTGTTTTAGCAAGAGCTGAGTCCTATCTGCGTAACCTGTTGGCCATGTTCCCACAATCCCTTCTCATTGTATGAATAAGCCTTAAAGGAGAATGCTTGCACAAATGAATCTGCAAAGACTAGGGAAGATGTTTTCTTTTTTTTCACTTTTTTTGTTATTGTTGTTAGCTCCTGGCATTCAAGGAAAGCCCACTCTTAACTTTATGCTTGATACTACAAGCTTAAGGAACAGATACCTTAGAGTTTAAATTCCAGCAATAGCACTTTAAAATATCAATGAGGAAAAACAGACCTGGGAAATACTAGACAAAGACTTTTTAAAATGGTCTAAATATGCTAAAAATGCTAATGGAGAACATGGAAAAAGAACTAAAGGAAATCAGGAAAACTGTAGATGAACACACAGAAAAGACTATCAAAAGAAAGGGAAATGATGAAAAGGAACCAAACAGCTGAAAACAACAGTAACAGAAATTACAAATAACCTAGAAGGGTGAGCTGGCAGAAGAAAGAATCAGAGAACTTGAAGATAAGATAATTGAAATCATCCAGTCTGAGGAGCAGAAAGAGGAAAGAATAAAGAAAAGTGGAAGAGCCTGAGGAACCTGTGGGACACCATCAAGTGGACCAGTAAGTGCATTGTGGGGGTCCCAGAAGGAGAAGGAAGAGAGAAAGGGACAGAGAGAATAGTCAAAGATACAGGGGCTGAAAGCTTCCCAAATTTAGTGAAAGGCATGAATATGCATATCTCAGAACCTCAACCATCTCCAAACAGGCTAAACCCAGATAGACCTTCATTAAAGCATATTATAACCAAACTATCAACTTCTAAAGGTAAATAGAGAATGCCAAATACTACAGGAGAGAAGTAACACATCCCATATAAGGGAGACTCAATAAGACTAAGTGCCGATTTCTCATGGGAAAACTTGGAGGCAAGAAGACAAAGAGATGACATGTTTAAAGTGCTGAAAGCAAAAAATTGCCAGCCAAGACATCTGTATCTGGCATACTGTTTTTCAAAGAGGACAGAGGAATCAGACATTTCCAGATAAACAAAAGTTGAGAGAGTTCCACACTAGACTGACGTAAAAGAGAGGCTAAAGAGAATTCTGCAGATTGAAAGGAAAGGACACTAGACAATAGATCAAAGATGCATGAAGAAGTAAAGATCTCTGATAAAGATAATAGCATGGGTAAATATCAGTGCAAGTACTTTCTGTATTTTTGTTGTGTCACTTTACTTTTTACTTCCTACAAGAATCAAAAGGCAGATGCATAAATTTAGGATGTTAAATTTAAGCTGCATGTGAATATAAAAAAAAGGTATTGGAAATTGTGCAAGCTTGTGGAGAGAGAAATTAGAGTACAGGTTGCCAGGAGGAATGGGAGTTATGGGTAATGGGTTTAGGGTTTCTGTTTGGGGAGATGGGGAATTTTCAGCAGCGGAAGGTGGTGAGGGCACTGCAATAGTGTCAACATTAGTAATCCCATTGAATGGTATGCTGGGGAGTGTTGTGATGGGAAAATATATGTTACATTTATGTTCCTACAATTATGAAAAAAAGAAGAGCAATAAAAAACAATGACAATTAAGTGCAATACATGATCCTGGATGGGCTTGATCAAGGGTGGAGAGAAGGTCAAAAGGGCATTATTAAGTGAAGGCTTCTAATGTACAGGGTTCCAATTGGAATAATGGAAATGTTTTTCTAATAGATGGTGGTGAAGGTAGAAATGTATTGTGAAAATAAATATCAGCATTGAAATATTTACCTAAATGTGAAAAAAAAGGAGGAGGCATTATTGGGAGAGTGGATGTGGCTCAGGCAGTTGAGTGTCCTCCTCCTCCTCCCACATGAGAGGTCTTGTGTTCAGTTCCCAGTGCCTCCTAAATAAGACAAGCAAACAATGAGCAAAAACAACGAACAAACAGACAAGGACGCCATCGGGGGATTGGAATCTATTTTTAAAAATGCATTATTGGGACATCTGAAAAAAGTGAAATATAGGCTATAAGCTCTATATCACTGTTAAATTTCTTGAACTTGATAACTGCACTTAAGATGGCTACATAGGTGAATGCCCTTGTTCTGGGAATGTACATGGCTATATTAAGTGTTCAGAGGCATGATGTATGCAACCTACACTCAAGTGTTCAGAAGATGGTTGGATGGATGGATGGATGGATGGATGGATGGATGGATGGATGGGTAGATAGGTAGATAGAATGGCATGGTAAATGTGGTGAAATGTTAAAATTGGTGGCTCCGGGCATCTGGAGTGTGGGGAGATAGTGGTATGTTGGAGTTCTCCATATGGGGTTTGCATTATTTTTGTAACTTTCCTGTAAGTTTGAATACACGTCACAATAAAAGGACAGAGCAGTGAAGTGCCATTGCCCTCACACCTGACCAGTGATAGAAGCAGAATAAAGAGCCAGATGTGGTGATCACACCCCATGTGAATGGGTGAGTGGCCACCGCTCTTGGGTGGCCTTGTGCTGTGTATGGCATCTGTGTGTGGACAGCAGCAGGGAAGGGAGCCAGTGAGGAGCAACGTCTGTGGGGCCAGCCACCTTTTCTATTCCAGCTCCCTGGCTAGTGAGCCTGGCAGATTCACACTCTCTTTGGGCTTCGGTTTCCTCATCTGTAAAATAAGAATTGGATGGTGCCTATCTTGCTGGGATTTTTTGGAAAATGCCTGGGACACAGGAAGCTTTCTGTCAATTTTCATTTTTTTTAATGAGGACCACACAGGCAGCTTCCATTGGCTGCAGCTTCTGTGAGCTTTCTTCTCTCTCTGTGTGTATCTTAATGCCTCTCCCCCATGCATGCATTCTCCGTCTTCTTTGGTGGAACAAGGAAACAGAGGATCTTAGACATCCTAGAGCATGCCCTCCTGCTTTAGAGTCTTTTAGCCTTTTGTCCATTTGGTCCCCAGTCCTGAGAAAATAGAATAAATGGATAGTTTCATGGCCTTGGTCATTTGAGAGAATTTGCACATGCCTCTTCTCTGCAATCTGAAAGAACCTTTCCTGCAAGAAACCTTGGGTCATGGGAATTCAGGGTCACTCACCGAGTCTGCAGGAAACTGTCTTGTGTTTTCAGATGATTTCTGGAATTTTCCACTTGAACCACATCTCCCAACATTGTACTGGGAGCCCTGGGCCGATGACAATGGTAGCTTGATGCTGTTCCATTAACTTAGGGATATAAGCATTTGGGAAGGAAAGTTTCTCTATGACAGGACTCTGTAAAGTCCTTTTATTTGTTCCCAAGGAGTAGAAAAAGGTGAAGAGTAGGTATGAAACAGCATATTTCCATAATGACTCCTTCTCAATGTGAAATGGATCTTCTTTACTGGATCCCACATTCCACTCATGCAAAAAATTAAAGCTGAACAAACTTCTGTTGTTTCTAGAACTTGGATGCTCACTGTATGTAGCAAAAAATAATTTATTTAAGGTCACTAAGTTAGCAGAGGTGTGCTGGCTGTAATTTAGAGAAAGACAGCTTCTGATGTTTATCAATTACTTAAAATTGAAAAAAAAAAACCAAACAGGAACATTCATCTACATTATCTCTCTTTAGGCAAAATGTACTTTAGCATATATCCATGTTTCAGTTTATAGAAAATTGTTAGAGAAGAGCGTTGTTGTCATAATATTTTTTCATTCCGAAGTAAGACAATAGCCAGAAGAGAACAAAAAATGACAAAATTACAGTATTTTAAGCCTTTAACTTGAATCATTGGAAGGTAGAATTGCCTGTCAAATACCTGCGTCGACATTGCTATTTCTTCCTGCCAGGTTTCATCAGCAGCAACCATCTTATAAATGCATCTGATTTTTTAGCAAGTAAATACACCATGCTTTAGGAAGAAGAAAATCTACAGAAAATAAGCCTCGCTGGCAATCTTCGAAGTTTTGAATACTGACTTTGAGAAAAACCATTTTGCTTTGTTTACAAAACTTGATGTTTTGGTTTTGTTTAGGGTCGCCTTGCAATTAAGCAAGGAGGCAGAAGAGAGGCAAGAGAACGTCACCATTTATTTTGAAATGGAAAGAATAACCACATTCACCAGATGCAGCAGGCACATCCATGCTAGAAACTCTCTGTAACCTTATCCTCACAGAACTTTCTGGGAGGACATCACCGGATGGCAATGTGTCTCTACAGAACATAGCCCTTCTAGAGGGGAGTGAATTGTGCTTGGCCACCACTGGCCAAGGAGGGTAGCATTCAAGATTGGTTTGGGTGAAAGAAAGGGATTCTTTAACCGAGACGGTGTAACTGGCCTTTATAAGAACCGCACGAGTTAGTTACTACTGATTAGATCCACACAATAGATTCAACATGCTTGTGCACATGGATTTGCATAAACATGCACAGCGAAACTTCAGGCCCTATCTTGAAGTCTCCCAGCTTGTCTCAGCAAAATGCCAACAAATCTCTTCCCCATAGAGGGCTCTTGGGATGGCCCCTGCTGTCTTTTTTCTCCTTGGTCTTGAGGGACCTTGTTCTCCATTGTAGGCCACGTGCCCGGCCTTCGAGGGGACGTCCCTGGAGAAAGCTCTCGGCCCCTCTGCTGGGGCGTGCTCCATGTTCCCACGGGAAGCATTTCTGAATTTGAAAGGCTGCTCTTTGCTGCTCAACAGGCCTAGGTGGCTCTGGAGATGAAGGTTGTTGGGCAGGGTCCCCTCCTCTAAATATAACGTGTATGCTGGGCATGCCCAGCTCCTCTCCCGGCTGGAAGCAATGGTGCCATAGGTTAGAGGGCTCGCCCTTGTTGGAGGAAGGAGAAGACCATCTTGGTTGACTGCTGCCTAAACACCGGAGGTCAACCCTACCCACCTCCTTGGCTGTCTACACTGCATGATCAGACTCTGCGCTCTTGGGCTGCCTCGAGGAGGCTGATTGTTGGGCCATCCAGGCCCCCCGATTTGACGTCTACATCTTTGCTTCCTGTTGACCACGTTAATTTTCTTTGCTTTCCTCTCGCAAGTTAATCTAGATCCTCCAAAATGCTTCTTTTCCTCCAGTTACTTAGTCTCGAGTTTAAATGTGTGCTTCACTTGGGCATTTGTGGAAAGTGTAAAGGAAATCGGTGTACGGGAAAATCCACTGATAACAAGGCAGCAAACATGAAAGAAACATACGTAGTGTATGTAGTGTTTGCCTTTTTTCCTCTTTGTTCTCTGGATCTCTGCTAAATCTGCATGTCTTAAAAAACCATAGATTTTCTACAGCAGGAGTTTTCTGCTGCTAGTCTAGAGATTTAGTGATACATAGTAGGACAGGTGGGAAGATGGGGGAGCACTGAGCAGGACCAAAACAGGGCTTAGGAGTCAAGCTTTTGGCTGCAATCGTCAGTCGGAAATTCAGTGTGTAGAATATTGATCTTGGGCCTCTAAATTAATTTAGCTTATAAATCATAAAGCCCTGGGTTTCATCAATTCTAGAACAGTGTTACCATTTTTAAAAAGCCAGAACCTTAATTTCATATTCTTGAACCCAGGAGTACTAATACCTTGAATTTACATCGCAAATTTTAATGAGCAATTTTTAACATTGTGTCATAAATCTTTCCAGGAAGAAGTGCATAATAAATTAACAAGGAAGCAAGTCGGCAAATTAATTCAAACAGGATTAATAAAAATATTTAGGAGCATTTTAATGATACTAATAATTACAACAACAATCATCATCTCTCTACAGACAAAAGCTAAAATGTAACAGCATTTCTTATCATGCAGTCACTCGTCTAAGCATTTTACGTGAATGAATTTGTTTCATCTCCACAGTTGTACTACAAGATATTTTGATCACCATCTTTAGTTTACAGGTGAGAAAGTGGAGGTTTTAAGAGGTTAAGTAGCTTGCCTAAAGTTGCCCAGCAACACTACAGTGTATCGTTTTTCCATAGCATGAAAGAATTTCTGGACTATTGAATTTACTTGGGACAATAGACCCAGGTTCTGCGAGGACTCTATTCCTTTCTGACTGTAGGTTCTTTGTTCTTTAAGACAAGCCTATTTGGACCAATGATCTAATTGGTTCTTGAGTAATATACTCTAAATGTTTAAACTAGAAAAGGATGTCTCTGTCCAAAATTAAACAATGAATGGGCTGGACAGTAGACTGTAGACAGAGATGCTACAGGGCGTACCACGTTAATATTTCTAGGCAAATTTGAATTTGGTTGTTTGGGCTAAACCTATACTCTCTATAATGTGAGCAATATTAAAATTCTAATTTGTTGTATGTTCCTACAACACTTTCATCAGTGGATAGTCATTTTTTACATTTCATGTATAGACTTTGTTTTGTTTCGTTGTTTTTAGCTCTTAACAAATCTTTGTATCATGAAGTCTGGAATTAAGATAATTCAAAAATATTAAGGGAGCTGTATTTGGTCTAAGCGAACCTACCTAATATGTGTAGCCACTGTGGGTTCATCCGTCTAACCTCTTCTAGGTCTGATGTCACTCAGTGTACAAATCACTTAATAGTTAAGATAATATGGAGGGATTATCTGATTATCTATCTGATCTGATTATCTATCTGTCTCCCTCAGGAGAGGAAAAGCTCTTCAAGGGTAATACCCATATTTCAGTAATCTTTTGAGTTAATTAATTTAATTTAATGACATCATGTATTTAGAGTACTTGGAAAAGAACCTGGCAGGTGATATGTGCTCAGCAACTTGTAGCTGCTGTCATATTATTTTTGTTATTAGTAGTAGTTGTAGAAGTCTCCTCACCCAGATGAGGGAAGCACCTTTACTTAACATGTGCATATGCCTCCATTTTACATTGAGTGGAAAATCATAAATTAGAAAAATGTCTTAAGATAGAAACGTTAGCAGACAACTGCCTCATCCTATGTTTCATGAACCATGGGAGCTTCATCTAGAGTTGGTGGCCATGGTAGGCAAGTTGCCAGAGATCAGAGTGAAGGTCACATTGATTAAGAGCAAAATAAAAGAGCGCATGCCTTGTGGGGTCAATATGTCCAGGTTTTAGTTTGATTTAACTGGAGCCTTGAATCCATGGTGAATGTACAAGGTGTTGACGAAGGGAACTGTAATGTTCAACTTATGGCTTCAGCTGTTTAGATGGTAAAAGACAAAGCAAACCCATCAATGGATGAATGGATAAACAAACTGTGGTTGGCCCAAACCATGGACTATTATTTGGCTATGAGAAGGGATAAGTCTGATTGATGTTACAACACCGATGAACCTTGAAGACATTATTGTGAGTGAAATGCGCCAGATGCAAATAGACAAATATTGTATGCTTCCACTTAAAGGACATATCTGGAATAAGCAAATCCATAGAGACAGAAAGGAAATGAGTGATTACTGGGGACTTGGGGAAAGCGGGATGAGAAGTTATTGATGAAAGGGGGCAGAGTTTCTATTGGGGGGGGGATGGAAAATTTCTGTAACTAGGTAGTGGTACTGGTGGCACATTTTGAATGTGTTTAATGCCACTAAGTTACACACTTAAAATGATTGAACATTTATGTTATATATTTTTTGCCACAATAAAATGAAATTTTAAAAACCATGTAAAAATCTAGTCCTAAAATGAAAAGAATAGGAACTGACCGGTAGGAAAAGGAGACTTCCAAAGGGACTCGTTTTCTTGGTAGTTGTTCATGATCTCAGGCTATTTTCTATTCAAAGACCAGCTTAAATGGGAAGTTGAATGTAGCCCTTCAGTCAGTGGTAGCTGGAGAAGTTCTGGCTGATCTGTTTCCAGGTCTCTGAACTGGCTCTTTTTGTAGAAACTGTCCCTTGGACATCTGGGTGACCTCATACTCAATGGCAAAGCCTGATAAACCAGAATCCCATCGACTGAGGGCCATTCCAAACCACACAGGGCTGCGCAGCAATAGCCACCCCTGAGTTTCTAGAAGATGGAAGGTTCCACTGCAGGAAGCACAGGTATGCATCTGAGATGAGAGAGGGAAGACTGTGTGCTGGCTCTCTCTGATGGCTGCTCTAAGGAGTGGCTTCCAGACACTCTGAGAGCCTGCCCCTTGGTCAACCACTTCCTTGGAGACCACAATATCAGATCCCAAGTGCTTCCTTGGCCATGCCCGTATTCCAACTCTGGATTCTCTCCCAGATTCTCATGTGTAATTCTATTGAACAGATCCCATGACCTCTCCTTCCGTCTGCAGTGTTTACACAGGAAAACACTGGTGTGCTTCCGGAGAATGAGAGTTATTCAAATGATTTTCAGCCAAAATAACACCCTGGGGCATAAAAAGAAGAAAAGCAAGTTATTGTTAATCCAGGAAGAGAAGAAAGCAGAGTCAAGCAATGAAAGCATCCCAGATGGTGAGAGCAGATGTAAGTGCAGGGATAAATCACACATCGCAACTATGATTAGGGTGAAGATGGGTTTAATGGAGGAAATCACAACATTATCATAACAAGCAGGTACAACACAAAATTAGGATGGATTTCCAGGAAATTATATGAACTCAGATAGGCACTTAGCAGAGGGGGAGAAAACAGCAAAGGAAGACAGAGTCTTTTAATGACACTTGATAGTCCTAATGATATGTTTATTGGGTTTATTGACTGTGTATAACAGGTACATGTTAAATTGCCTGAAACCATTGTTATTAGCAGTAGTTGTAGTAGCTGTAGAAGGCCACAGCTATGACACGTCAACACTTGTTAAACATTTAGTCATGCACAACCTTCCTTCTCAAACTGTGTTCCTCAGACTAGCACCATCAACATTATATGGATGCTTGTAAGAAATATGGGTCCCCACCCATATTTACTGAGTCACAATCTTCATTTTAATGCAATCCCCAAGTGGTTCATGCCCACATTAAAATTTGAGAAACATCGATATATATATTTGTTTATATATATATATATATAATATAAACAAATGCCTGAGGAAACCTATATTCTAAATACCAAGTGTTGATTATTAGTTTGGGTCAGCCCCTTTATGGAAAAAAATGCATAAATCAATATATAAATCAGTCTTATCAGTTCCTTGATATTACCTTGACTTACCTTTCCAGAGGTACTTGCAAAATTATTAGGGATATCTTCTAGAAATATTTAGAGTGAAGTTTTTGTTTTGACTTAGGAGTTGTGGATATGCATGATATAATAAAAAGGATGATACCGGATTTGACAGATGTGGTTGCCCTGATTTAATAGAAAACAAACAAGATCTGGCAGTGGGTATGCTGATGCATATTTCACCCATTGCTGTCAGGGAAGAATTTATCCTCTAACTAAAGACCTTCCAAGAGGAGGGTTCCACTGCTCCTCCGTCATCTGCCGTTGGCATATGTGCTTTCACACAACATAAATTGTTCATGACAAAGTTTGTGCCACTTTTCTCTTGCTCGGGCATTAGTGGAGATGGAAGCCACCCTCCTCACCTCACCCAGGAGATGGAAATGCTAGGGGGACTTCACCCTTCTTCTACCTGGTCCTTCACTCCTGAAACCACCCTGCAAGAGTTGCCTTTCCAATGCCTTCTTTAGACCTTGCTGTGCAGGTGACCTCTGTCTAATTGGGTCCTGTTCTGCATCGCTTACAAGAGCTGCAGTAGATCTGGGTAGAGTTAGGCAAAACACCACATCTTCTATTTCAGTATTACAATATTCTGCTTACCTCTTTCTAAAAATACACCAAACCAAACAACAAATGAAATGCCATAGCATCAAGGAAAACCTAGCACGTCCCTTTTGTATCCCCACCAGCTTATGGCGGGCAGACAACCTATATTTTAGGATTTGGTTTTTGGTCCTATACTGTTTGTTTCTCTTATGAGTAAGCTTTTGAAATTGATTTGATACTGTAGATATAGTGCATGCTTTCAAATGTCTCACCTGTGGATCCCTTGAGCTTCAAATTAATGGTGAAGATCAGAACTGAAGTTTCGGAGATCATGGTCATTTATTTTAGGAAGACGTACTAGATGAGGTCTACCTACAATAAATGAATGTTGCCTTTAACTGGGGATGAAAATGGGTCTTCTATGTATACAGTGACAGATATGGCCTGAGATAGGGGATGTTGGTTACACTTCTAATCCTACATAAACTAGCAAAGAATTGCCTTTTTAGGACCATTGACAGCAGAATCTCTCAAGAAATGGTTCAGGGGAACTTCAGAGCGTAGCAGCCCAGACTGTTTCTGTGGAAGGAATACCTATCACTCCCACAGCCAGGTGACAGTGGCTGCCACCACCATTTAGAGTAATTAGTAGCTCCTATTTATCTGAAAGCCCTGATATCATCAACCTGTTGTCAGTTGAAGGCCTTGCATGCTCACTAAAATAGCTTCAGGGGAGATATTTAGGGCTTTTTTTCCCCAGAGTTACAATGTGTAGGTGGAAATTCTCAGTTACAGGTATTCATGGCAGGTGGTTGCTTAAGAGAAAGGCATATTTTTCCTTAATGAGCCCGACGCTTCTGAGATTGAAAGTAGTTTACTTTGCAGCATTTTGCTCCAGTATTCTGTCTGAGTCTACTTACCTTGTGTCCTGGTTTGGGTCTTTTGTGGGCCCCAGAAAAGTATGTCCTTAAAGTTATCCATTCCCGTGGGTATGGGGCCCTTTAATTGGACTGAATATAGTTGGGGGCCTTTGATTTGAGTGCCTCAGTGAGGCGTGACCCAGGGTGGGTCTCTTGTTGGAAAAACATGCAGACACACAGAGAAAGAGCTGCCATTTTTACCTGCTATGTGAGAGAGGACTCCAGGATCACCTGCAGCGGCAGGAGGACAGAAACGCCAAGAGGCTGAGAGAGAGGCTGGAGGCTGGGATCAGTGGAGCAGCCGAAGCTGACGCAACGAGGCCAGGAGGAGAGGGAAGAGAGGAGCATATGCCTGTTGGCCCACAATTGAGCTCGGAGAGAAAGTGAGCCTGGAGGTAAAGGCAGAGACCGGCCTCCATCTTGTCTTGCCATGTGGCAAGAGTCCAGGATTGCCAGCTGCCAGCCTTTGGTGAGACAGCATTTCTGAAGATGCTTTGATTGGGACATTTTCATAGCCTCAGAACTGCAGGCTTCTACCCTAATAACTTCCCATTTCTGGCATTTTGCGCTGGCAGACGTTGGCAAATGTAAGCACCTCGTGGAGGAAAAGACAAGCTTAACTGAAATCACAAGGTTTCAATGAGGCAAGGGGATGTTTTAACTCAGAGCTAAGGTGCATTGACCTCTCACCGAGGGAAGAGGTAGACTGAGCATTTTGCACACAATTCCTCATTTGTTCCTCCTGGTGACCTTGAACTAAGACCCATTATCATCTCTGACATAGAGTAAAAACCTCCCAATGAGCTGGTGGGGGGCACAGGACTCAAGGCAGATCAGTTTAAACCAGGATGGAGAAACCAGAGCTTCCACAAGTATACTCTGTGATTCCACCTCTCAGTTAAGACCTGCAATCTTCCTGTACATTTGAAACCTTCTGGGTAACCCATCCCTGGCACTGACTCTTTAACATGGCTTCATACTTGTGGGTGGAATCATTAAATTAAGCGAATGAACTCTGTAGAGCTGAAGCTTCCTCTGTTACACTTGCACAAGGAAGAGGCCATCTTTTCATGTTTCCCAGTTTTCTGCTTTACAGTTACAAAAGACTGATCAAGAAATCCTCATTTTTGATAAGTTTCCTCTTGTTGTCTCCAGATAAATAACAACGTCCTCTTGAAATGGCTTGTTTTCTGTATTCGTTTTATTTGGAGGAACAATGTGAGAAGCTTTGGAAATAAAACATTTCATTTATAAGGCATCCTGCAGCCCACAATCAGTAATTCAAAACTATCATCCTATATAAATTGGTATCATTATGCTTTGAGAGGCTTACTGAAAAATAATATTTGCGGACCTATGACTTGCAATATATTGCTCTGAAGGCAAGAATAATAAAGCAGTGTTTGTTCCCAGGGGAGATTTCTGTTTAGAATTTTTAGGAAAGAAATATGTTAGCCTTTATAAGCTCAGTCTTAAGAAAAATTAAATGGTTAATGGGCTCAGGGCTTTATAAATGAATTTCTGGCTTAAGACCCAGCCTGTATCTTTCTGGAAAGAAAGGATAAAAGGAAATCAAATTTAACAGCAGTTTAACACATATCCCACCATTTGCACATGCATGGTGGTATCAGCTGGTTTCTCTGTTATTAATTCCAGCCCAATTGTAGATGGTGCCTTGGATGAAAATGATAATTAAAGTTATCATTCTAGGCAATGAGTGGGAAAAATCGATGGGAACGAAGTAAATAGCTTATTGTGGCTATTTGCAATATTGGATTGGGGGGAAATATCCAGGAAGGTGTGTTAAGATGGAAAAGGCTCCAGTCTATTTTAGTAAAAGGAACCTGTGAAATAAATGCAACTGCAGGTCTGTCTGAAGATGAAAGTAGCCTAGAGGGGAAACTGTAAACAACAAATACAGCTGACTTGAACAAAGGAAATGAGTTACCAGAGAAGCTTTGGAGATAAGAACTGTCCACAATTCTCTGTCCTACCCCAGCCTTTAGCACACAGCCTGTGTATAATAGATGCTTCATAAACAAGTGTCATGGATAAAGGAATGAGGGAGACTTGGAGTCAAAATAGTATTTAGAAGACACGTTTTTAAAAAGACATTTGTTCATGACATTTTCTTTAGCCTAAGATACATCTAAAGCTAAGTAAAGGTAAATTTTATCTGAAATGGAGATGTGTGGTAGCATGTGGTCTTGCAAAGTACTAATTACAATACAAGAAATTGTTATATGAACAAAAGGGGGTATTTGTCTTTTAAAGTATGGGGTGGGGTGGGTTATATCACTTGGTTGCTTCTTTTTATTATGATTTACTAAACTATTTACCATTTTCAGAGTAACCAGACTTAGATTAGTGGCAGAGCCAAATTTGCAATGCCCAAGGGCAAAGGTGGTTTGCCTGGTATATAAAATAACATCACAGACAACATCTGCCTGGTCTTGATGGATTAAGGGAGACAACTCATTAAAATGGCCCTCCTTGGATCTGAGTATGATATTTCCCTACGCAGTGAGGATTCTAGAAATGTTGATCATTGATGTTCAAAATTGAGAATGCTCTGGCCTGCGGCATTTTCAATCGAATAGCAAAAATGTGTTATCACAAATAACTTGGGTATATTGTTTTGCATCAGTAATCTTCTCTGTCACCTCCCTGGAAGATATACTTTTTGTCCTTCTTTGTCCTTTTCTGGGTCAAGTGGATGAGGGTGCAACCTGTGGGGGAGAGTCCACCTCACATGGGCATGACCCACATGCTGTACCACATGAGTTTTTTCCAAGATGGAACCCATCCAATTTAAGTTGGGCGGTGTTTGAGAGTATGGGTTCTGGAGTTGGATTTAGCTCTTACTTTCTGCCTCCACCACTTCCTAACCGCATGACCTTGGCAAGTTGTTTAACCTCTCCTCTGTGAAACATTGCCAACTCTGTTTACTCCTGGGGTTCAGTATCCAAACAAGAGAATGTGGAATGAAATCCTTCACATGACCTAGTGACCGATCGATGGTAGTGATTATTGTTGGTGCCATTATCATTTAAAGTATAGTTATTTGGGGTGGTATGCAATGTTAGGGTAGGAAAGAAGTTAAGGACAAATGAACATATGAATGAAATTGATCTTTGCAGATAGACTGTTTCATATTTGGGTATCTGCAGTCAGAATTTTAAAAAGATACTCATCATAAAATGTTTTTAGATCTATTTGTTCACGTCAGTGGAAAGTTGAGGATGTACTTTTCCTATTCAATAAGAAACAACAGTAGACTTTGTTGTAGCCTCAGTAGTACAGTCAACTGGCGAGAGCAACAATTTGGCATTGTCTTCTGTTGCCTTCCTTTGAGTGGCTCCTAATCTATGAGCCAGAATTTTCTAGAATACTTTTTCAGCTCTCTCTACAGAATCATTCCATGTTGCGCAGCAGTGCAAAGGATGCTTCTAAAGGACACTTGAATCACTAACTGAATTTTCCCGATGTCTATGCCAAGACCCTGCCCCAATCAAACAGTCCTGATTACATGATCTGTTGTGTTGGGATCAGCCCCCGTAACCCTCCAATATATGCACTTGTTCCCTCCTGTCTTAAGAAATTAAGCCAACAAGTTAATGAGGGTGAACATATCCTTTTTTTTTTTTTTTTTTTGCAAAGATTGAACTGTTTCGAACTTGATTATTTTTCCCCTTTCAGGGCAGGTCTTAAATGTTCTAGATGAGATGAGACTGGCTAACAATACCCTCGTATACTTTTCATCGGACCAAGGGGCACATGTGGAAGAGGTAACTACCAAAGGGGACGTTCATGGAGGAAGCAACGGAATTTATAAAGGTGAGGCGTGCTGATGTCTACAAACCCTGTCCTCCCAGCTCGCCCGCTGGCCAAAATCGCCATTTCTAAGAGCATCCCACATAGCTTAAAAGCACACATTCTACGTCCAGGCATTACAACAAGGGTGCTTTTCCTCAAATGTAAGTATAGCCCCATATTGTGTAACTAATTAAAAAAAAAAAAAAGCAGCTACCTCTGTGTATTAGTTTCCCACTGCTGCTGTAATAAATACACTTAGTGACTTAAAACAACACAAATTTATTATCTTACCCTTCTGGAGGGAAGAAGTCCAAATGGGTCTCAGTGGCTAAAATCAAAGACTGTGTTCCTTCTGAGGGCTGCTAGGGAGAATCCATTTCCTTGCCTTTTCCTTCTAACAACTGTTGGCATTTTTAGCCTCATACTCACTTTCTCCATCTTCAGAACCAGCCACCTAGCCTCTTCCAATCTCCTGATCTGACCCTCTCTCTCTCCTTCTAACCTCTGCTTCCATCATCACATTTCCTTCTCTGACTCAAACCCTCTTCCTTCCTTCTTAGAAGGACCCTTGGGTTACACTGGGCCCCCCAGATAATCCACAGTAACCTGCACATCTCCAGATCCAGGATGTATGCACACCCACACCTGCCATGTAATGGAATGAGCTCACAGGCCATGGGGATGGGGAGGTGGACATCCTGGGAGATGCTTTATTCTACCAACCACACCCCATAAGAGCCCTTTGAGCTGAGGTCTCATTCTTTGCACAGCATGGGTCGAGCTACCCCACGGTGGATCAGGCATCGTGCTTGGCATTAGAGACCTTAGATAAGACCCAGTTACTGCTCCCCAAGGAGCTCCCATGGTGTACCCTGTGCAGACATGAGGCATACCTATCTAATGAAAAGATGGGTCTTAGGTCATAGACCTAGGAAGGTATTTCAGTGCACAAGGGAAGAAACCCAACCAGTCCTGGGGTGGATGGAGAGGGAAAGGTGTCTAGAGAACCGCTGCCTGTGTCAAGAGATAAGGAGCAGTCTGTCCGTGCTCGTTCTCTTGAGTTCTCCTAGCTCTTTGTTAAATGCTCCCCATCTTTGGCAGTGCTGGCAATGAGGAGGAGGAAATGAGCTCCTCTGCAAACTGCAAGGACTGGAGTGGGTCAGATCTCACCGTGCCTGAGGCAAAGGGACGGAGAAAGATTCGTTGACTGTTTATCCTCTACTCCAGGCAGGTAGCCTGAGAAACTTTCAACTTCCACTTCCATCTTCATGTGTGCCTGGGAGTCCTGTGAAATTATGAACTCTTGGGGCAGGGGCCATTTGTTACATCTTTTGTAACCAGAAATTAGCACAATGGAGCCTCTTGGCTGTGAGCCTGGTGGATCTTCTAGGCTGTGCGATCTTGCAAGGGGCCACCCGTTGCCATGAATATCTGGCCAGTGTGGGCACCCAACCCAGTATTTAATGTGGGTCGGCAAATGAATGGGTGCATTTAATCCAAACAGCAATAGCCCTGATAGCCTGTCCCCATTTCAGCCCTCCTGCATTTCCAAGAACTGAGAAGTGAGAACGTGTATTCTTACATGTTAAGCTGGGGTGTTCCAGACTTGCTTCCATAAGGTTATTCCTATAGCCTTTGTAGAGGAAGTTGTTGTTCTTTTATTTTCCAGATTATGGTGCCCCTACAGGTGGAATTAGCACATTTCATGCACTCACCCACCCGTTCATCTGTTCTCTCCCTGAGACTGCCAGGTCCCAAAGTAGCATATTGCTGTCTAGAAGACACAACCTTGCATCATAGTAAGAGAAGCGCTTCGAAAGGAAGGATAACCCTGGTGCAGATGGTCAGCTGAAGAATGCAAGGAGGCTTCTGGGGAGAGGAGGCCACTGCCCTGGAATTGTGCTTTGGTAGTTGGCAACCTGGAGGCATAGCTATGAGGGTTGGACCAAGTGTCTGGGTGCTAAATGATGATTCAGGAACTGCGGTTATCATGTCATCCTAAAAGTAAGTCAATGGCTACTCCCTGTATATGCTTTGTTAGAATCATGCTGGATTTCTTAGAAGTGTTTTGCTCGAGTATTAGAAATACCATTAATTGATGGCACTGTATTCATAACTCTGCTGATATTCTATTGCTAAGCATTATTCTTGGGCCTCCTTTACTTGAAATCAAGTTCACTTGGAAACATTGTTAAAATACAGTACTCTCTGAGAATGATGTGGTTTCTTTCCAGCTATGGGAAGTGACCAAAGACTTGTAAAAGTCAAGACCTCTCATTTTCCAAGCTGTGATTCCAACATTCAAGCATGGCTCATGGGAACACAGAGGAATCACACTGTGTGACTTCCTTACCAAAAATGCACCCTTTTCTGAACAATAATGCCTTCTACTCTAAATCAAAACCCCTAAAAAACGTCTTAGTTACTTGCGCTCATTCTACCATATTTCCAATCAAATCTGTTTCTTTCCCTAATGATATCTACAGGCTAATTTGACAGAATGGGTAGGACTAAATCATCCTTAAGCAAATTCCAACAGGTTGGTCTATTTGTTCATAGAAACACTTATTTCTCACTGTAGTCTGTATTTTAAAAGTAGTAACTTGCTATTATGGGAGAGGGGGGTAGTGATATCACTCAGTGTTTCATTTTCTTAAGAAAATGAGTTTAGACTATGATACTGGTAAATTTTCTCTTTGTCGAAAGGCTGTAGCAAAAAGGGAAACTGGGGATAAAGGTAGGTGTCAGATGTGTTGTTTCAGTATAATTCTGGCCATTTTTAGAAATCTTGGCAGTAATTCCTTCATGTGGTAGTTCCTGAAATATTTACTTCTGAGAACCTTTTAAAATAAATTCCCTTCTACCATCCATGTTTTGAATGATTATGCCAACCTACTAAAACTTAGTTTAATAAGTAATCCATTTTCCCACTAAAGAATTCATGAATAATGATATCCATCAGAGCTTCAAATTAATTTGACAGTATTTCCAGACCAAGTTATGATTTTCATCAAGACCAAGACAAATAAATAAACAAACACGGAAACACCAGACCCTTTGCAGTGGCCTCAGGTGCCACACTGCTGGCAAATGTACAAATTCCATCAGGCCTTCTGAAGTCTTGAAAATGCCCACATGACTGCTTTGGAACTTGGGACTAGAAGCCACTGCTTTATACTAAGAGAGAAGTTAAGATTTCCTTTCAATCCTCCTCTGCTTCTGGGAGACGTGGCTTGTGGCGCTCAACTTGTGTTCCTGCACCTGGGCAGGTGTTGGGTCTCTTTAGATTGGGTGGGCAAGTGAGTGTTGAGAAGATGCTGCTCGGTGGCACAACCTGTGCCAAGGCAGTGGAACAGAAGCTCACGTGATGCTCCTGCGGTAAGCGGGAGCCCTTGTTCCATGTCTAAATCAGGGCTCTAAGCCCTGGGGCTCTCCTAGAAGAGAGAGGACCAAACAATCTAATGGTTCTTATCTGAGCAAGCTCTTGAGTTTGGAGAACTCTGTTCACTGTCCTGGGCTCTTCCCTTTCTCTTACACTATATGCGGTTGCATCCAAAGCCATGAGCTCCAGCAGCATCGGAGCTCTGGTCACTCCCGAATACCTGGCCCTGACCCTTCCTTGGAGCCCCAAACACCTGCGTCCCACTGCCCACTTGACCTCTGACCTGATGCTCAGTGGGCATTCATAGTTAACCGATCCCAGTTAGAAATCTTCTCTCCTGAGCCCATGCATTTCCTTTTCTGCCCCATTTTATTGAGCAATACCACTCTTTCCAGTAGTTCAACCCCCAAAGCTTGGGATTTCCCAATTTGACACTTTCGCTGAGCCCTCGACCCCATATTCCACCAGCACATCCTATAAATATTATCTTGTAACTATGTCTGACATCAATCCACTTTTCCCACCTGCATGCACTGCAACTTTGTCCAAGCCAACATCACCTCTCATGGCATCTTCTCCAGGGATCCCTGCTTCTTCCTTGCTCCCCACAAGCCATCCTCCACCCAGGCACCTGTGCAATGTTTATAAGCATAAGCTCAGGGTAGGCCTTTCCCTTTCTTAAAACACTCTCATAACTTCCGCTCCCCTGGGAATGAAATGCCAAGCCCCAGGCCGGCCATACGCAGCCTCACCATGACCTGCTCCTGCTTCTCTCCTCTCCTTTCTTCCCAGCCATTCTAAGATCCTCCAACACCTTCATCTTGACCTAGGCTTAGAGCCTTTTTGCATGGGCTCTTCCTTCCATCAGCACGTGTGCTTCCAGGTCTTGGCATCGATTTGATCCCTCCATCAAATGATGCCTCTGTGAGGTCTGTCCTGATACCACTTGTTTTAATTACCTGCATACTTGAGAGTTTGCCTGTTAATGTATTTGCTCATTGTTGCCCCCCACCCCATTATAATGTCAATTCCAGGGTTCTGCCCTGTCTTCTCACTGTATCCCGGGGGCCTATGATGACCACATAGTAGGTATTGGATATGTACCTGCTGAATGAATGGCAACCGCTTCTCAGATTCCTTTCCTTCTGTCCCCTCATGTGCCACCTGAGTATTTCCCCTTTTCTCTTACATTCCCCCCTGCTACCACCATTAGCTGGAGTCAGAATATCTTCCCTGTGATTTTCATAGACTTCAAATTGTCTGTCTCTTTCTCGCAGCAGGGAATTTCCTGTAGTCTCAGATGAGAACAGTTAAACTCCTGACTCTGGCTTCATTTCCATTCTTCTCCCAAGCCAGGGTCACCCTGGAGGTGCCTTTTGCTCTCCCCTTTCCTCTGCCTAAAGGCAAGTAATAAATGTCAATGGAATGGATAAATTAACTCTGTGGACGGTTTCTGCAGAAGCATGAGGAGAACTCATATTTTCCTGAGGGTTCAAAAAACAGACTTTCTCCCTATGCAGGGAAACGCTTTTAAAATTCCCGAATGCCTGCATCTATGGCACTACTTCCCTGGCATATCACCTTCATCTCAAGTGCAAATTCCAAAAGCAACTGATTGGCTCAAATCCATATCTGTTATGAGTTGCTTCTTACAGTCACTGAATTTGGCATCTCTCTAGCTCATGCAATAACACAGCTGAAAGAAAAGATAACAGCAAGAGGGCCTGGTAGTTTATCAGTGGGTAGGTCTGTTCAGATGTTGGCAAGCATTTTTGTCGGCTTCCCAAGGGTGGGTGAGGCTTACCCTTTTTGCCAGTATCAGCACTGAGGAGGCATACCCCAGGCTTTTCACCTTTGAAGGAGGGTCACATTTTATCCTTATCTGTTTGCTCATTCTGTTAAACCCCACTGACATGCATCCATATACTGGCTGTATGTGTTGTCCTAGACATGGTGATAGGTACTGCAAATAATATCAGGCCCCTGATCTCTGGTAGCTCACAGTCTGGATTTTGAGGCTATTTCAAGATAATTGATAAGGGAGTTGTCAAGGCAGGGTGGTTAGAAGTAGTTAGCCAAGCTGGGGATTAAGAGGCACTTCCAGGGGAGGTTGCTGTTTTATGGCTGGTATTTTGAACACTGGGTAGGAGACACAATGTGGGGAGAACTTTGTAGGCAGACAAGAGATGCTGATTGGTGAGTCACATGCATCTTTGGTCTTGCTGGAGTGGAAGGTGTGGGCAAGGAGTGCAAACAGATGAGGCTGGTGAAGGAGGCATGGTCGACGGGGCAGACCTGGGTCCTTGTACAGAATTGGGCTCTTCTTTGTTGGTGGGGAGGTTCATTGAAGAGCGTTACATCAGGGTGGGCTCAAGGTGCCATGCTGGTGGCAATGTGGATCAAAGGAACTATTCCAAGCACTTGATGACAATATCCTGAACTGAGGTAGGAGAAGAGGAGGAAAGGACAGGTTCAAGAAGTATTTGTGTAGTAAAACAAGAATTTCTTGTGGACTGGAGATGGGGAGGCAGGCTACGGCTGTGTCAGTAGTGGCAACTGTGATGGGAAATACTGGATGCTACCCAAGTTTAAGAGTCGCTGGGATGGGAGATAGGAGAATTAGATATTGGATTATTGAGTTTGAGATCTTTTTCCTATACCCATGTTCATAAGTCCAGAAGAACTAGAGATATATACGAATGAGTCATTAGTATTTGGGTAAGAGTTGAAACCGAAGGTGAAGAATATCACCCAAAGACAGTATATGCCCAGAGGAGAGCAATGGGCTCGGGAACCAGAAAACAGAGAAGTCAGAGAAATCACAAGGAAAATTAGGAGAAGCTGCTGCCAGGGGAGACAAAGGATTTGAAGGTTTCAGGAAGAATAGAGTCATCAGTGCCAAAGAGAGGACCACCAAGATAAGACCTGCAAAGTGTCAATTGGACTGGGAAATAGAGCGGTCATAGGAAAAACTTGCTTGAGGGATTAATAGTAGAAACCAGGTTGAAGTTGAATAAAGATAAATGGGAGATGATGAGACTAAGGTGGATGGGCACAGTTTCAAGAAGCTCAGGTGAGAAGGGAAGGAGATCTATATACATAGATATAGGCATAGGCACAGATATAGACATAGATAAAGTCATAGTCATGGATGTAGACATAGTCATAGACATGGACATAGACATAGATAAAAACATAGACATAGGCATAGACATAGTCATAGACATAGACATAGATGTAGACCTAGTCATAGACATAGACATAGTCATAAACACAGACATAGACATAGACATAGACATAGACATAGACAGGGATATAGTCAGACATAGACATAGTCATGGACATAGACATAGATGTAGATAAAGTCATAGACATAGACATAGATAAAGACATAGTCATAGACATAGATATAGTCATAGACATAGACATAGACCAGGACAGAGTCATAGACAGTTATAGACATAGACATAGCCATAGACATAGCCATAGACATAGACATATAGTCATAGACATAGACAGACAGACATAGACATAGTCATAGACATAGACATAGTCATAGTCATCGACATGGTCATACACATAGACATAGTCATAGTCATAGACATAGACGTAGACATAGTCATAGACATAATCATAGACATGGACATGGACATAGACATAGATATAGTCATAGACATGGACATTGACATAGACATGGACATAGATAAAGACATAGTAATAGACATAGATATATAGTCATTGACATAGACAGACATAGACATAGTCATAGACATAGTTATAGACATAGTCATAGACACAGACAGAGACATAGAAATAATCATAGACATAGACATAGACATAGACATAGTCATGGACATAGACATAGACATAGATAAAGTCATAGTCAGAGGCATAGACATCAACATAGACATAGACATAGATAAAAACATAATCATAGATGTAGACATAGAAATAGACATAGGTAGACATAGTCATAGACATAGACATATAGTCATAGACATGGACATAGACATAGTCATAGACATAGTCATAGATATAGACGTAGACATAGTCATAGACAAAGATATAGTCAAAGACAGTTGTAAACATAGTCATAGACATAGACATAGACCAGACATAGTCATAGAAATGGTCATAGACATAGACATAGTCATAGTCATAGACCGACATAGACATAGTCATAGACATAGACATAGGCATAATCATAGGCATAGACACAGACATAGTCATTGACAAAGACAAAGACATAGTCATAGAAATAGACATAGTCACAGACATAGGCATTGACATTGACATTGATGTAGATATATTTATACATACTTTAGTATGAGACCATCATGTACCTATCTGTTTATAGACTAAGGTTAAGAGCGAGGAGAAAGGTTGAGATTGAAGACAGAGGAAAAGGAGGGAAAACTGATGAAGCTAAACTAGTGAAGAGATGGGAATAGGTATAATAAAGAGCTCAGTTTGGGGGAGCTGAGCTGAAACAGAAGGATGCTTCATCTATGTAGTCATTCAGTAGATATTTCCTGAGTGCTTACTCTAAGGAATGCCCTGTACCAAATGTTGAGTGTTCATCTGGGTAAAACCCCTGCAAAGAATATTTATAGTCTGGTGGCAGAGTCAGACATTAAACAACAAGTTATTATGAAATTATTCAGTGACCTCAAATGATATGAGGAGGTACAGGGTAATATGAGAGTCTAGAACAGCCCAAGCCATTGAGCTGGATGACCCCAGTTCAAATTCTAGCTCTGCCACTTACTGTTTCAGTGTTCTTGGATAAGTTATGCAAACTCTCTGTGTATCTGTTTCCTCTTCTTTAGAATTTGAATAATAGGATTGTTATTATAGGACTATCATAGAGAATTCGCTTTTCTAAAAAAGGGGAGAATGAATATCATTTAAATAATCTTTTAAGTGCTAATTATGATTGTACTTTCACAATTTGAATTTATTTTTCGGGTAATGTTTCCCTCTTCTTACCATCTTTTATTCCTCAGTGAGCAAGGCTTTTATTCTTTTCCTAGAGTATTCTCTTTTTTTCTTTTTTCTTTTTGGTCTTTATTTATTTTTTTAATGTTACATTATAAAAACATGAGGTCTCCATATACCCCGCCCCCAGCCCCCTCATCCCACTCCTCCCATAAGAACAACCTCCTACATCATCATGGGACATTCATTGCACTTGGTGAATACATCTCTGAGCACTGCTGTACCACATGGTCAATGGTCCATACTACAGTTTACACTCTCCCCCCGTCCACCCAGTGGGCCATGGGAGGACATACAATGTCCAGTAACTGTCCCTGCAGCACTACCCAGGACAACTCCAAGTCCTGAAAATGCCCCCACATCATATCTCTTCTTCCCATTCCCTACCCTCAGCAGCTACTATGGCCACTTTCTCCACATCAATGCTACATTTTCTTCTATTACTAATCACAATAGTTCATGAATAGAACATCAGTAAGTCTACTCTAATGCGTACTCTATTTCCCATCCTGTGGACCCTGGAATGGTTATGTCCACTCCACATCTATATCGAGAGGGAGCTTAGATTCCACATGGATGATGGATGCCATTTCCTGCTTTCAGTTGTAGGCACTCTTGGCTCCCTGGTGTGGCGGTTGACCTTCTTCACCTCCATGTTAGCTGGCTGGAGTAAGTCCAATAAACCAGAGGGTAGGAGTTGCAAGTCTGTTGAGGCTCAGGGCTTGGCTATACATGGACAGTCCAGAGATTCAGGTCCCCTGAGTATACACTAAACCCCAGCACCAACCACAGGTCCAGTAAAAGTAACAGGAGAAGCTTGTGAATAAAGATCACATCTGAGTCAACTCCATCACACTCAGGAACACAGTCTCCAAAATAGGGCCAACTGACATGGTACTGAATTCCATCTGCCATGACCATAGAACCTGTGGGTCTCTGTAGCCCTCAGAAGAACCAACACCTGGGGTTGTATCTACTTCAGCTGTCTCCGGGACTCTGCTGAGGTATGCATAAGTGTAACCCCTCTGATGATCTCCCAGGTCTTTTTTGGAGACTCATAGCCATATAAACTTATATGTCCTTTCCATTTCCCCCTTTTATTCAAGGTCAAAAATAATTTTTAACTCCTGATATTACATGTAGGCTGAGATATACTGCTGGTCTGAGTTGACCCTTTTATTCAAGGTCATTTTCTAGTTACATCATCAGCTGGTACTTGGTAGTAATCCCTTGGTACCAGGGAAGCTCATCCCCGGGAGTCATGTCCCATACTGGGGGGAAGGGAATGCATTTATATGCTGAGTTTGGCTTTGAGACTGGCCACATTTGAGCTATATGGAGGCTCTCAGGAGGTAACTCTCAGGCACCCTGCAGCTCTAAGCCTAGTTCTTCTTTCAGGTGCACAGGCTCACAAACATAGTCATTAGTATCAAGGGCTCATTGTTGGACCATCCTTCTTTTTTGGTCTTTGCCGTTGCACTTAGGGGATTGTTGCTGTTCCATTAGGGAATGTGATAGAGCTCTCCTGGCTAGGAACTCAACACTCCCTCGGCTGTCATTTTTAATTGTAACCACTATGAAAATATCCAAACATTTTTATGTACCTTGTATATATGCCCTGGAGAACTCCCTCCCACTTAGAGTATTCTTGTGAGTGATAAGTCAACAGGTAAAGTGTTCTATGAATGTACCTAATAAGTGCACAGTGTTGCTATCATCCACGATTGTGCAAGCTCTATATCCCCAGAACCTACAAAAGCACCTGACATGTTTCAAGAAAATTTTGTTGGGTCAGTACTTAACTCTAAAAAATTTGAGCTTTGGTTTGAAGGATATATAAGTCAGCTAGGTGAATTGTAGGACGAAGAGCATGACCACATTGGCAAATCTGTTGGCACTGGCAATTGATTGGCTATCTGGTGTGAAAGAAAGGGAGAAGTAAAAGTGTCTCCCAGGCATTTGGCATGTATGGGTGGGTAGAGAGGGTGGTATGCTTCATGGAATTGGGACTCAACTGGCAACATCCATATTTTACTGGCATGGGGAATGGATATAAGAACATTTAGAGAAAGTAGGGGAGAGGCTCAGAGGTCAGATACCACGCCTGGAAGAACTCTCACCAGAAAGGTGAGATGGAAGGTGATGCCAACAAAGAAGACTGGAAGAGAGTGGTTGGGTTGATGGGAAGAACACCAGAAAGAAGAGAGGATTCTGGGGAAAATGTAGTCAGCACAAATGAATGCTGCCTAAACATCAAGAAATGTTAGGACTCAAAGAGCCAATTGTATTTAATGCACATGATGGTCATTTGTGAAGCTAATACATATATTTCCATTGGCAGAGCCAGTAGCCTGATGGATTGAGGGGTGAGTGGGAGATGAAATATTTTTCCAAATCTTTTCAGAACTTTTTCTGTGAAGGGAGGTAGGCTGTGAAAGGAAGTTACTTTTAATGGGGAAGATTGGAGTATATTTAATTCTCTTGATGAAAATGCATTAGAGATGCTTGAGCATGAGGGATAATTGAGGATGTCAAGTTTCTGTGATCATGGGAAATGAAATCCAAAATGTCTAAGAAGCATTGGTCTTTGAAAGGAGAAGGCACATTCTCTTCCACAGCAGGGAACAAGGAGAGCAGAGTCTTGTAGATTTGAGTGTTTAGTGGTTGGACATTGAAGTTCCCAACTCAAGGCTTCAGTTTTCTCTCTGCAAGAGGAAGCAAAGTTATCTGCTGGAAGAGGGTGGCTGAGGTAGGCAAAAGCAAGTGGGAGATTGGGGTGGCAATAAGAGAATGGAGGAGAACTGAAGTTCCAGTTGCATTTGGGTATCACAATCATACAGTAGCAGCAAGGGACCCTATTTTGTCATTTTTCTCAGAGGCACAAAGCTGAGAAGTTCTGGATTTCTAGAGAACAGACAGTTATTTTCACTGGGAGCTGGCATCTCGCCAAGGCAATGCGAAAGCACATAAGAGGATCTCTGGACTTCAGGGTTGTGGTAAGAAAGTGATGGAAATGATACAGTATGCAGTATGAGCTTTCATGGGGTCATGAGAGATGGGACAAAATTAGCAAATGTCCCTGGAGTTGAAGTGCCATTTGGAATGATTGGGACTGCTCACCTAGGAAGGGAATGGAACTACTGGATAATCATGCTGAGGCAGCACCTACACAGAATGAATTGATTGCATTGGCTTCAGGTGGCCAAGTGTATGACCTTAATAACACGAGGTTAACTATGGTGGAGTCTGGTGGCTTGTAAAGGCTGCAGCAGAGGGTAGGACACTGTGGTTGGAGGAAGGGATGTTTGAGTTATTCACTTTAGAGATACAAGGCAGATTGAAGTGATGTGGTCTGACCTGGTCTAAGGGAGGAGGCTTGGTGGCACAGTGGGGGAGGGGGAATGAGAGGATATGGAAACCATTGATAAATTAAGGACTGGGAGGGCATCACATTGAGGCAACTCATGCTAGTGAGCTCACTTTTTGGGATGACATGGGGATTGAGGTTCTCTCGCTCTCTTTAAGTTCAGATGTAATTCATGTAACATGAAATTCACAATTTTAAGTGTTTGGTTCCATGATATTTTGTATATTCATGAGGCTGTGCAAGCATCACCATTATCTATTTCCGGAACACTCCCACCACCCCCAAAAGAAGCCCCACGCTCGTTAGCAGTCAGTCCCAATTCCCCTGTTCCCCAGCCCTTCACAACCACTCGTCTACTTCCCGCTTCTATTTGTTTGCCTATTCTGGGCATTTCATAAAAATGGAACCATACGCGAGGTGGACTTTTGTGACCGGTTTCTTTCACAGAGCATAATTCTTAAAGGTTCGTACACTTCGGAGCATGTTGCAGTGCTTCGTTTCTTTTAATGGCCAAATAATATTCCATGGTATGGAGATACCACACTTTGATTATCCATTCATCGTCTGAGGCACAGAAGTTCTCTTTGGAGAGGAAACAGACAGGCTGTTTGGAAAGACTCTGGAGCGTGTAAAGGGAGATTTTCAGAAATGAGCTTGGAAAAGGACACGGTTAGCTTTTATATTTGAGGCTAAGATATATGCTTGGTTTTTTGGTGGTTGGTTTTTTTTTCAGTTTTTCCTTTCTTTAGAATGTATGAAGAGGGAATCCAATTTAGTGGGAAAAAAAGTAGAAATTGCAGTGATATTTCCCACCAGGACTAAAGGGCTTTATATTATAAGCTAAGTCAGCATTGTTGCACTTCCCCTACTCCCAAATTTGACGGGTGGTAAATACCTTAGAGCAGAAATCAGCACAGGAGGGCTTGTGGGTCAAATCCCACCCATCACCTGTTTTTAATTAATTCATGTTTTAAAAATTTATTTTTGGGAGGAGGATGTAGCTTAAGTGATTGAGCACCTGCTTCCCATATATTAAGTCCTGAGTTTAATCCCCAGTACCTCCTAAAAAAAAAACCAATGCTCATTGGGGAGTGGATGTAGTTCAGTGGTTGAGCACCTGCTTCCCATATATGAAGTCCTGGGTTCAATCCCTGCCTGATACCTCTAAATATATATATTTTTTGCTAATTTTATTTACACACACTCCATATCCATCAAACTTACACTCCTGTTCCCTGGTAACATCTACTCTACTTTCTGTCTCTGCATGTTTGCTATTTCTAGACATCTATCACAAGTGATGTCATGCAACATTCAGCCTTCTGAATCTTGCTTATTTGACTGAGCATGATGGCTAAATGTTCTTTCATGACGCAGCATGTCTCAGAACTTCATTCTTTCTTATGGCCCAATAACATTCCCTTGTGTGTTTGCACCATGCTTCGTTGATCCATTCTTCTACTGATGGGCATTTGGGTTGTTTCCACCTTTTGGCTATTGCAAACAATGCTGCTGTAAACACTGGGGTACAAGTGTCTGTTTGAGACCCTGTTGTACCTTTCCTTAGGTATATAACTATAAGTGGAATTGCCATGGCTTATACTAATTCTGGCCCTCCAGATTACTTTCCACAATGTATGCACCATTTTGCATGCCTGCCAGCAATGCACTAGCATTCCGATTTCTCCACATCCTCTCCATCACTTAACACATATATTTTTAATAGCCATCTTTGTGGGTGTGCAGTAGTATCTGACTGTGGTCTTGATAAGGTCTTTTTGCCCTGGTTTGTAAATACGGTTCTAGTGCGAGGGCAGACCCGAAGAGTTGCAGCAGGGACCTGTGGCCTGCAAAGTCTAAAACACTTACTACCTGCCCCTTTAGAGAAAAAACATTTGCCAACCCCTGACTTAGACTATTTAGCAGTTTGGATGTGTTCCTTATGCATTTGAGCTTTGCCAATTTTAGAGATGTGATTCAATTCTTTACCCCTCATTTCAGTACTGACATCAGCAGGTCCTCCTTCTTCACATTTGCCCTGATAATAGGTTGATAAAATGCTAATAATATTATTATAGCTTCCATTTATAGTTCACATGTCCCTAGAATGAATACATCAAGGAGAATGTAAAATATAGCCACTTGAGCAAGAAACCAACAAGTGTGAATTACGCTCCTCACATGCTTCAGTGTGGTTCCCACTGACTTAGGAAATCAGCACTTTCCTGGGAGTGGAGACTCCCAAGAGGAGAAAAATGAAAAATAGAGTATTTCATCAAAGTCTGTGCTCCGATCAAGCACAAGCACGACAGCCATATGCTATTGCCATTGGAAGTGATTTGACCCGCTGTGTGGTCGCATTTGAAAGGACAAAAATAGAAGCCCGTGCTTGGAAACAGCTGTTCCCAACAAGAGTCCCAGAGTAAATCGTGTAAGTGTCTTCTCTCCACTTGCCTGGAGAAGAGTAAGGACTTCAGTCATCATCCTTATGTGACTTTCTGTCACGCCAACGTGCCATCAAGATGTGAAAAGCATGCGTTTGACGATTGCTCGCCCAAATTTTAAATTGAGGCAATGCCTTTTCTGTGCCCATAAAATCTTCACAAGAACATAAGCCAGATCCTTTAGCTGGTATTTCTTTTCTCTCTCTCCCCAGCCCATACCCTCCTTTCCAACTTATTTCTCCTCCAGTGTCCAACTCAAAGTCCAGCACCTTGGGGTGAGCTCCCCAGATAAAGACAGGCTGCTGTGCTTTCTGTTGGCATCCCACTGAAGTGATGTGTGGGTGAGCCTGAGCTCTCTTTTGAGAGTTTGCATTTCTGTCGGAAGAGAGCTCCATCCCCTATCTTTGTGTCCCCTCTATGTTTCTGAGCCTCAGGAAGGCCCGGTGTGGAGTCTCACCGAGTCTGGACTAGAGCCTATCACTTCCCGGCTGCGGAACCCTGGCCACGGTTTGCTCAACCTGTGAGGTGGCCCTGATCTCAAATAGCCGCGTCCAATCCCTAACCCCCAGCTTGAATGCCAACGTGTTTGGAAACAGCGTCGTTGCCAATGAGCTAGATGTGGTTAAAATGAGGTCCTCTTAGAGTGGAGGTCTTTAACCCAACATGGCCAGGTCCTGATGGTCGGACACGGGGAAGATGGGTGTGTGGCAAGGGAAGGAGAGAGGGATGTCAGTCCACCGCAAGCCAAGCAGTGCCCGGGGTGGCCCACCACCCTGAGGCTGGGAGAGAGGCATGGCGGAGGCCCTCCCCTGCGACTTCACGGGAGCACCGCCCTTCCGCGGCCGTGATTTCACACTGGTGGTCTTCAGAGCTCTGAGACCATGCGTGCTGGTTGTTTGATGCCACTGGTTTGTTTGGCACCTCCTAAACCCCATCATCATTGCTGGCCATGGAAAGAAGTTGCTTAATAAATATCTGCTGAATGGTTGAAGTGGCCAGTTCTTACCCATCTGAGCTGAGGGTACCCGGGTGAACTTGCCCAATTGAGGAGAGCGGTGGCGGGAGAGCAGGGTGCTGTATCGGTAAGCCTGACGGGCGCGGCTTGCACGTACGCCTTTCCCAGAGATAAGGCAGCAGGAACGAGGCTAAAAGTCACACCATCTGACAAGCAGGGATATTTGTTCATCAACATATGCCCGGAAACGTGTGATCCTCCTTCCTAAAACATGTTTCTCCATAGGCAGTTTTTTGCACGGATGTGTTTATAATCTGTTAAAGGCTTTTCAAAATATATATGTTTTTTGTCATTGCTGTGGGGGAAAAAAAATAAAACACTCCCTTGACAGTTTTAGAAGATGTTACGAGATTTTGTTTACCGATGCATTTCTTTACTTTCTAAATATGAATTACAAACTAGAAGATGAAAGGCTCATGAGATTTCACTGAACGGGTTCAGATTTTCCCTATGGAAAATGTCTCGATTGTGACGGTTAGGCTCATGTGTCAGCTCGGCCAGGTCATGGTGTCCAGTTGACTCGTCAAGCAAGCAGTGGGCAATACAGGGGCATCTCATGGACTTTAATCATTGATGAGTTGTGATTGCATCTATGATTGATTGCATCTACAATCAGACGAGGAGGTTGCCGTCAGCAAGGGGTGACATCTCATCCAATCAGTTGAAGGCTTTAAAAGGAGAACTGATTTCAACTTTCAGGGAGAGAATTCCCATCTCTACTTTGGGCAGCCAACGTCTCCTGGAAACTCATCAAGGTCCTTCATCGGAGCCCCTGGCTTGCAGCCTGCCCTGCAGAATTTGGACTTGTGCATCCCTATGGTCGCATGAGACAATTTTATAAAATCTCATACTGTTTACAGATCCCTCCTGTCGGTTCTGCTTCCCTAGAGAACCTTGACTGATATGATCTCGGGGGAACCAGAGCTGGTATTGCCCTGCCCTCATGCAGTGTTCAGTGGGTCTGGGGGCTGCAGGCACTGCTGCCCTGAGCATCTCACCCAGAGCCATTGCTACCATGCACACCTGTTGCCCCAGGTGGCTGTTTGTGACTTGGAGCTCTCTTGGAGATCTGCAACCTCTGGCAGGCGGTGACAGTTCTAAGATCTCTCCAGTTTATGGCACATCCCTCCCTGTGGATTTCTATGGAACTCTGCCTTTTAGCAGCCACATGGCTCACCTGCTCTCTTGCTGGCTCTCCAGCCAGGTGGACCCTGGTTAGTAATGCCTGGACCTTGCCTTCTAAACGCCACACATGTGTGAACTCCTGGGAAGAGAGGAAAGCTGCCCATTGTCATTGCCAGATTCGTCTTGATGAGGTTCTCAATCCAGTGTACCGGGATCCTCTTCTGCTAATACACAGATAATTGAGCACCAATTCTATTGGGGGCAAAGAGGAAATGACATGGAGGAATTCATTAAATCCACAGGCTTTGAAGTCGGAAAAACTGGGTTTGAACTGCACCCCACCGCTTACTAGATGAGTCACCAAGAAGTTACTTACCTTCTCTCAGCCTCAGATTTTTCATCTCTAAGATGGAGAGTAGGTAGATGTGAGCATTTCCTAAGGTGTGTACCACAGTCCATGGCACATAGTAGGTCATCCATTGAAGTTAGTCATGGATACTACGAAGGAACAACCTTCTACAACTTTTAAGTGTACTCTTCTGATATCCCCTTACCAGCACTGCAGGAAACAGAAGCACTGAGTTGGGGGATTTGGGGGTCAACTTTGTATTTCGGGATAAGTTCAGATTTAAAGAAGAACCGTAAAGGTAATACAGAGTGTTCCTGTATACCCTTCACCCATTTTCTCATGATGTCAATATCCTATACAACCATCATGGATTTGCCAAAACTAAGAAATTTACATCAGTGTATCACTCCTGCCTAAATGAACTACAGACATTATTCAGATTCCACCCGTTTTTCCACCTATGTCCATTTTCTCTTCCAGGATACAATCCACAATGTCATGTTGTATCTAGAAGGTAAAGTTTTAAAGGATGACTTTATTATTTTAATATTTGGGTCTACCTTCCCATTTTTTATTCTTATTTTAAACAATGGGACAAAAGTGTGTGTGTGCATATACATTATTAAAAACAGATCCCTTTCCATCAAATAGCAATCACTTTTTCCTGTTAAATTTAATGCTATGGGCTAGATCTAGTGAAAATGCTATGGGCTTGATCTAGTAGAAGGACAACCACACTGAAATCACATGCTGAGATTTCTCCTCCAGCTCTGCTATTGACAGCTTGAATGAGCTATGGCAAATTATTTAAACTTTCCATTTCTTGGATGTGACATCTGTGAGGCAAGAGTAATGGTGTTTGTCAGATAATTACCTCAAGGTTGAACAGAAAAAGTAAGGGAAAGAGTTTTAAGTTTCTAAGAAAGGCACTACAGAAAGAACAAACTATTATTTGGATTTATATGTGAATTTTCCCTAAGTGTCTGTGCATACTGAATGTATGAGTGTATGCAATTTAAAGCTCTTGCCTCAAAGAAGAATTCAGTCTATGATTTTCAGCTTTAAGAAGTTAGTTTGAAGAAATGAAGAGTGGCTTCAAAATCCCCTGAACCCCTGACCCCAGCCATTTGCTTTTTCCATTTAAATGACATTTATGTCCCACAGGAGTCATGCTCTGAATCGCAGCTCTAAGTGTTCTTTTTCAGTTATCCTCATTGTATTTCTTGATACCGATTGTGGAGAACGGGCTGCACTTGAGGCACCCACCCCACCTCCACAGCTCAGCTTCCTTAGACTTGCTCCACAGCTCAGCTTCCTTAGACAGCTGTGGGCTGTGCCAGTCCCGAAGATGTTCTGGGGGAAGCAGTGCACCTGCCGCTTCAGCATCTGTGAGCCATCTCATGGTCCCAAGGCCTCCAGCCCTGGTGTCTCTGAGCCTACCCTGGCAACCCCCATTTCCATGCCTAGGGGCTGTAGCTGGGGGCATTGGTGGGTGGCCTCTGTAGGCATCTACTGACTTTTTTTAACTGTCAATTTCTCCCTTTATTTTTTATTTTTTTTTAAATTTCTCTCCCCTTCACCCCCACCCCCCAAGTTGTCTGTTCTCTGTGTCTATTTTTGCTGTGTGTTCTTCTTTGTTCGCTTCTGTTGTCAGCGGCACGGGAATCTGTGTTTCTTTTTGTTGCGTCACCTTGTTGTGTCAGCTCTCCGTGTGTGCGGCGCCATTCCTGGGCAGGCTGCACTTTCTTTTGTGCTGAGCGGCTCTCCTTACGGGGCTCACTCCTTGCGCGTGGGGCTCCCCTACACGGGGCACACCCCTCTGTGGCATGGTACTCCTTATGCACACCAGCACTGCACATGGGCCAGCTCCACACGGTCAAGGAGGCCCGGCGTTTGAACCACGGACCTCCCGTGTGGTAGACAGATGCCCTAGCCACTGGGCCAAGTCCACTTCCCTCTACTGACTCTTGGAGCCGCTCTGACCTCTCCTCTCCCAGCTCCTCGAGTACTCACCACATTTTACTTAATGATATTCTAATCACCCCCTAAGTACAACGTGCATTTCCTCAACTAAAATAGTAAGAGCTATACTGGTAATAAAATAATAGCCATGACGATAATGACTAATTTTTGTGCACTTCTTCTCTGCCAGGCACTAGACTTTGCACTTGGGATAATAATAACCTTTAACACTTAGCAATCTGTGAGTCTGAGGCACAGAATACTTGAGCAGTCTGCCCAAGGGCACGTGCCTGCTAAAAAGTAAAAACTCAGCTGGACTTGAACTTGTGACTGTTTGTCATTGCATAGGACTGTTGTGTGCTATGGCAAGGCTATGCCCTGTATGTTATTTTATTTCTCACCTGCACATGGTATACTGCTTATGAAGCACGCATCGAATCCCTGCAATAAAGTGCGTGCTCCTTCCCAACGGATGGTCCACATGATGCAGGCAAGTGAGCAGTGAAGACTTACATCTCCCTGTTGCCTCTCTTTTGGCATTTTAGGAGGAAAAGCTAACAACTGGGAAGGAGGCATCCGCGTTCCCGGCATTCTGCGCTGGCCTGGGGTGATACCAGCTGGGCAAGAGATCGATGAGCCCTCTAGCAACATGGACCTATTTCCTACAGTGGCCAAACTTGCAGGGTCACCATTGCCCGAGGACAGGTACTGTGATTCAAGGGGCTTGTTACAGTCAAGTTCAGATTTCCCGGGAGAGTCATCCTGGTTTGCACAATGGCATGCTGCCTTGGCTGGACTCCTCATTTTGTTTTGAAACTTATTAGTGGGCTGGCCACCAGAGAGACCTCTCTGTTCATTCCTTTATCCCAGCGGGTGATAAACTCTGAGGTACTGAATATATTTAGTGGTCAGAATTGTGGACTTGACGGTCTCCAACTCAGCCTTCCGCTCTCAGCACCCTGTTGATCCAAACTGCCTGTTTTGATCATTGACATGCCATGGGTGAACTGGTCAACCACCCCCTTTGACACCACCCCATGTTTTGATCTCACCAGCCCTTTGCTTTGGCCCCACTCAGCAGCTCTTTGCTGCAGCAGCAAAAAAAAAAAAAAAAAAAAAAAGGCATCTGCTTCCACAGTCTAGGGCCCTGTTTCCCAGCATGTCTTCATTTAGCAAGTTCTAAATGAAACGTCTTTCTTTTACATTTAAATACAACTTCCTATGACATTGCCAATGGTTTCTTCTTAAGTGTTATTACCAATCTGAAGAGTTTTAAGTGAAGCATGCTGATTAATTGTTTTCATTAGTTTGGTGGCAGCCCAGGCTAATGTCATGCAGGCAGCTGCAAATCTTCTTTAAATTCACTGCCAGCAGAACCAAGGGGAAAGGGGAAACCAAAGACAAGACAACAGCTCAGCCAAAGCTGAGCCCCTTGGGTTTCCTCACCTGCTCTTGCTTACAAGCATCTTTCCTGTTTTCACTGTCCTTTTCTTCATTGTTTTCAAGACAGTTCTCAAATTTCTGCTTCAGTGGCATCCCTCCCTCCCCAGCACACACACAAAAAGAGAAAGGTAGCATTGCACACTGCTGCGGTTCTCAAACGTAGGGTCCTAGGAACTATTCACAATCTTAAATTATTGATTTTTTTTTAGTTTATGTGGGTTATAGCTATGTGTATCATATTAGAGATTAAAATGGAATTTTAAAAATGCACGAGCACCCACACATTCTGTTGGCTGAAGAGAGGGATAGTGGCGTCACACACCATGTAGCTTCTGGGAGAGTGAGAGTGCACACTAAAGGTCAAGGACGTCTTAGTATTATTGGGAAATAATTTGGACATCAGGGATCGAGGCTCCCTGGACCACATTTGAGACTGCCTGCTACCTGGGGTAAGAGCAGAGATTTGCCAGTCATGCTGCTTGACTTCAGGTCCTGCCTCCAGTGCTGGGCCAGTGTTTGATCTTCCTTGGCCTCGAGTCCATGCCTGGAAAATGGGTCCAACGATAGCATTCGTTTTAGGGTTATTATGAGAATTAGAAGCATCCATGCATGTCAAGTTCAGCAGAGACATGGACAGCTCCGATTTTCCTTTCACCCTCCATAGACATAAAGAGTCGTCAGCTGGACCTAAGAACAGTTCCTTTTTCTCCCACATTTGACATTCATCGGGGCTCCTAGACTCAAAATGTGAGGACAGAAGGAGAATTAAGATTGTCTCCTCCAGTATATTCTTCTTTTTACTCCAGTGACAGAAAACTTGTCAGCATACCACCTCCTAGAGGGTCTTTCTTTATATAAAGCCAAAATCTCTATCTAGTTCATCTACTCATTGGCCCTCGGAACAAAACTGATTATTACTCCCTCAAATAGCTACCCCTGACTTTTCAGGTAATCTTATTAATTACATTTTTCTTGCATGGCCCATAATAATAAAATCACCCCGACTCTTCGCGTCTATACTGTTTCTACATGGTTTTCTGTGCTGTGGGAATGGAAGGCAAGTGGAAGAGTATGTTCAGCGGCCAAGAGGAAAATCCATGGAGAGAAGCCCCTTCCTCTTAGGCATGCCTGTTGAAGAAGGAAGCAGCCTCCCTCTTAGGGAGCCCCACGTATTGTATGTGCGTGCTTGTGTTGTCAGCAGTGCACGTTCTCAAGGCTCAAGAGTGCCTTCTGTTGCCTGTTCTTTTTATGGGACTTGGGGATGTGTTGACCTCATCAACCCACCAATACTCTCCATGGAGGCGGAAGGTCCTCTTAGCATCCCAGTTTGGCTGCGAAACAGCACAAACTACATGGCAGATACCTGCCACCAAGACCCTCCTGGGAGTAAGCAGATTGCATAGTGACTTTTTTTTTAAGAATTTTATTCTGTAGATCGGGGAGCAGGTAGCGGCCTGTGTGTATATATAAAATGACCGAATTCCCACGTACCCGGCCGCTGCCAAAAACAATGGTCAGATGCCACAAAGTAGGTGGCAATGCTTTAACCGTGTGTGTGCTGTACAGACCAGAGCGCCTCTTCCATCCTCGTCAAGGGAGTGCTAACCTTTTCTCCATTCATACAACACAATAATGGCTTATTTAAAGTGCTCTTCCAGCCAGGTCCGGCAGCAGCCTTAGGTTTCTTCCCCAGCGACCTTGGCCACCAAACGCAGGGATTCTCACCTGGGGTGATTTTTCTCCCCCCACCCGACCCCCCCAAGGGGAATCTGTCAATGTCTGGAGACATGTTTGATGGCCTCAGTTGGGAGGTGCTACTGGCATTAAGTGGGTGGAGGCCAGGCATGCCACTCCACAGCCCACAGTGCCCAGACGGCCCTACCCAAGACTCAACCGGCTCAATGTGGCAGCAGAGCTGGGGTTGACAGTCCCTGCTCTGAAGTTTATTACTGTCCGTTCATGGAAAATGGTGTCACAATTTAAATCCCGTCAAAAGCTTTTCAGCCAAACGTCTAGATAATATCCGCATACGTGTGTCAATATGTAAAATTGGTGCAAAGTTATCTGCCTTTTAGAAGAACGGCTTCACGCTTTTACGCTAACCTTGGAAGTCCCCAGCTCTGCAGCTGCTGCGATTTCTTACATTTTGCAGGAGAATGAACTCATTCAGAGAGTTGGCGTCCAGCTGTTTGACTACCACTTAACGAGGTCCCCTCATCCCTTTCCCACATGCTTTCTTAGAACGTAAGATCAGCAGAACCCGCTCCTTTAATTCTCGCAAGAAGCCTTTTGCAGCTAGTAGGAGACTTTCCTGGCAGCTCCCAGGTTGTGGGGGATGGGAGCCCTTCCTTCTAGGGTGCCTATGTGAGTGCAAAGATGGTAGGCACAAAGGGGGACCAGCAGACGGGATTTTAGCTCTGCTGGGTCTTAATGCAGCTGTGAGAAGCATCCTTTCACCTGCCCCTGCCCCGTGTCTGTAGATTTCTCCCAGGCAGAGACTTTTTCCTTCCTCTGTACTTGAGTGGCTCATTTGCATTCAGGGGCATATTTTATCAAAAGAACTTTCAGAGGCCGTCAGCCAGGCATATTCAGAAAAGTCATTCCTCCTATGTCTCCAAATAAGCTGATTCTGGAAATAAATGGAGGGCAACCTTTTGTGATATAAAAGGCCGGCAACAGGGACTTACATAAAAGAAGACTGTCTAACAATCTAGATGTATTAATTCATTAAAATGAAAACTCTTTCCATCTGTCTCCTCCTTGGAAACAGATAAAATTTTGCATTGGTGAAACTGTGCCCGAGCCCCTTCTGATATTATAATAAGAAATCACAACCCACCATCTTTAGAGCATTTAGGTAAGAGCTGAATTTTGGCCCTGGTCCATCCAGCTGGGAGAAAAGGAAAGAGATATTTACATCCTCAAGAATCGAGGTTTAGAAGGCAAACATTTGATCTCCTGTTCCATAATTACAATAAAATAAAATTTGATGCCAGTTCTTTTTACAAATGAAACCATTGAGGAGCTGTATCTCATGCACCTCTGTTTTGCAGGATAAAAGGTGGACCCTCTTTATGTGCACAGTCTGAATCTTGCTTTGTATTTAAATGTGGCAAAATGTTTCATGTTGATGACTGTAAGCATATTTGTAAATTATGGAAAGAAATTTCTGAATACTTGGGATTCCCTTTAATTTATGAAAGACAGACTTACTTTCTTCTAAAAACATTTCCATAACTATTACTTTCTACATTGAAAATAAGTAGCCCCCAACTTTGCCTCAATTAACCTCTTAATCAGTCCTGTGTGTCCCCCAAACCTTACCGTTCTTCTGGGAATCCCAAAGAATTCTTCTTTTTTGTAAATGAGTTAACTTTCAAGCTGTTTCTGTTTTTTGTTTGTTTGTTTTAAGATTTATTTTTTATTTATTTCTCTCCCCTTCCCTCCCCCCCACCCCAGTTATCTGCTCTCTGTGTCCATTCGCTGTGTGTTCTTCTGTGACCGCTTCTATCCTTATCAGCAGCACTGGGAATCTGTGCTTCTTTTTGTTGCATCATCTTGTGTATCAACTCTCCATGTGTGCGGCGCCATTCCTGGGCAGACTGCACTTTCTTTCACGCTAGGCTCCTTGTGGGGTGCACTCCTTGCCCGTGGGGCTCCCCTATGCGGGGGATACCCCTGCATGGCACGGCACTCCTTGTGCGCATCAGCACTGCACATGTGGGCCAGCTCCACACAAGTCAAGGAGGCCCGGGGTTTGAACCTTGGACCTCCCATGTGGTAGGCAGACACCCTATCCATTGGGCCAAATCCACTTCCCCAAAGAATTCTTGTCTCCTGCATTCCTGAAACCATTTCCTTCTCTTGTGACTCCCCCGGAAAACATTCCCCTTACTTCTCTGTCCTCCAAACCCTTCCCTTCTCCCCATCTCTCTCCCCCTATCTTTCCCTTTCCCAGGGGTCCCCCCTATAAAACCTTCAGTAATAGATTAAGACCCATCCTGATTGAGGTGGGTCACACCTTAACTGAAGTAGCCTCCTCAAAAGGTCCTACAGGGAAGCGGACATGGCTCAACTGATAGAGCGTCCATCTACCATTTGGAGGGTCCAGGGTTTAAACCCAGGGTCTCCTGACCCATGTAGTGAGCTGGCCCACGTGCAGTGCTGATGCGCACAAGGAGTGCCCTGCCATGCAGGGGTATCCCCCACGTAGGGGAGCCCCACATGCAAGGAGTGCACCCATAAGGAGAGCCGCCCCATGTGAAAAAAGTGCAGCCTGCCCAGGAGTGACGCCACACACACGGAGAGCTGATGCAGCAGGATAACGCAACAAAAAGAGACACAGATTCCTGGTGCCACTGACAAGAATACAAGCAGACACACAAGAACACACAGCGAATGAACACAGAGAGCAGACAACTGGGGGGGGAAGGGGTGCAGGGAAGGGGAGAGAAATAAATAAAAAATAAATCCTTAAAAAAAAAGGGTCCTACGTACAGTGGGTGCACACCCCCAGGGATGGGTTACCTTTAAGAACTTGATTTTCTGGGGCACAAACAGCTCCAAACCACCACAAGCTCGATAGCAAATATTTTAAGCTTCCTGTCCCACACTATCTTGATCTCAGATACTTCACTCTGTTGTAGTAGTACAAAGCAGTTGTAGACAGTGTGTAAACAGATGGGGATGGCTCTGTTCCAGTAAAACAAAAACAGGTGCAGGGCTGGACTGGGCTGGACTAACTGGAATTTGCAACCTCTGCCTTAGTTTTTAAGACTACTTAATGTATCTTGATACATTTGTCGTCTCACTGTGTCTGAACCCAACAGGTGATTAAGAGATGTATTTTTAACGATTGCATTCTACTCTTTACGTTAGGCCAACTGAGGAGACGTTCATTTATCCATCCATTGGTTTTATGGACTGTTCCACACACAGTGCCACAGTTCTCCAGCTCACAGTTGCAGTGGAGATGGGCAGCCATCCAAAGCATCCAAAAACACCTTTAAAAAAAAATGTATTCCCCCCAAAATGGCTCTCTCATCTGTTTGCTTCTTGTTTTTGCTTCTTGTTTGTGCCCCTTGTCTGCATGTTTTTTGCTTGTTGTCTGCTCGTTGTCTGTTTATTTTTTCTTTAGGAGGCACCGGGAACTGAACCCAGGACCTCTCATGTGGGAGGCGGGCACCCAACTGCTTGAGACACATCTGCTCCCTGCTCATTTTGTTTCTTTTTTTGCTCGTTTCTGCTTGATGTCTGCTCAGGGTTTTTTGTTTTGTTTTGTTTTTTGTTTTTGCTCGGTGTCGGCTCACTGCCTGCTCACTGTTTCTCTTCTCTAGGAGGCACCAGGATCTGAACCCAGGGTCTCCCATGTGGGAGGCAGGCACCCAACTGCTTAAGCCACATCCACTCCCTGCTCATTTTCTTTCATTTTTTGCTTGTCGTCTGCTTGGCGTTTTTTGGTTTGTTCATTTTTGCTCATTGTCTCCTTCTTCAGGAGGCACCAGGAACCAAACCCTGGACCTCCCATGTGAGAGGCAGGTGCCCAACTGCTTGCGCCTCATCTGCTCACCAAAGACAACTTTTAATTCTGTGTTTTAAGTGCTAGAGGAAGGAGGGCACGGTTTCAGGGGGGTGCAGGAGCAGGTGGCCTCCCAGACGCAGCTCGCAGGTGGAGCTTCCTCACCCATGGAAGTCTCTAGGGAGATGGTACCACCTGAGCTCCATCTTCTCGGGGTCGACCAGGCAAAGGGCAGGTGGGAAGGAAGGACAGTGCAGGGGAGAGGCGAGCACTGCAGTCGCTCAGAGCGGGGACGCCGCAGGGCTCATTCGTGGGGGCTGGGGGCAGGGTCGCCCTGGTCCAAGGAAAGTTTCCAGCATGTGCCCTGTTGAATTACGGGAAAGTTGCCTCTGCGCTGTTTGCATTGACCCAAAATTCTGAAACTCCGGTGCCTGAGAAATGTGTTGTTAAATATGGCGATGGCGATCGTGAGTCACAAACAGAAGGCGCGATTACTCACCTTCCAGACTGAAGGCAACACCGAACAAGCACGTTCTGAAAAGGAGTAGAGCAGGCGATGCAACAGACCTCAGGCAATTTTATAGCGTTGGCCGTCAGCGCAAACCCTCTACGAACGCTCAAACCAGGCTGCAGAAAACGCCACGTAGGACCTTTGCAAAGGAAACAGCGGTGCATTGCATCACTTTGCAAGTGGATCGTCGCCCCACCCCTAAGTCGTGACATTATAAAAACGTTTCTGTGTTAGCAGTGTCGGTAGCAAGTGCTTTCCTCCAGGTTATTGCCCCCGTTACTGGGGATTGCACAAGTGGCTGAAAACAATCCCAGGTGTTTTGATAGCTTGGACGTCATTAAGAACTTTAGGGTCCCTTTCCATTTTTCATGGCAGAAATGAGCCTCTCGTTAACAGGCCCTCTTAAACAGTGGCTGTCCACAGCAGCTTGATTTACTGCCTGCTTCTGGGAAAGGGCACGATAGGTGTAGGAGATTTTTAAGAATGAAGTCTATCTCCTGCATTTGACGAAAAAGAAGTTTGCAGAATAGACTCTTCCCATCCTTAAAAAAATAACCTCAACTATTCTGCTGTAAAGGAACAGAGAGCATTCTGAGACTTGATGTCTTGCTGTTATTTCTTAAAGCAAATTCCCCTGCATATTACCAGGACCCGTTTCAGGTATCAAATACCCACGTTAAAGCAGCAGTTCCACCTGCCATGTTCGTAACAAACGTTGACTTTGGTTGGCCTGCGACGCAAACAACTTCAAGAAAAAGAGATGATGGGAAGCGGATTCGGTGCAACTGATAGAATGTCCACCTATCACATGGGAGGTCCACGGTTCAAACCTCGGGCCTCCTGGCCCGTGTGCAGCTGGCCCATGTGCAGTGCTGATTCGCGCAAGGAGTGCCGTGCTACACAGGGGTGTCCCCCGCGTAGGGGAGCCCCACACACAAGGAGTGCACCCCATAAGGAGAGCCGCCCCGTGCAATAAAAGGAAAAAGGCGCAGCCTGCCCAGGAGTGGCGCCGCACACACAGAGAGCTGACGCAACAAGATGACGCAACAAAGAGAAACACAGATTCCCGTTGCCGCTGACCAGAATGCAAGCGGACACAGAAGAACACACAGCAAATGGACACAGAGAGCAAGACAATGGTGGGGCGGAAGGGGAGAGAAGTAAATAAAAAATAAATCTTTAAAAAAAAAAAAAAGGAAAAGAGATGGGAATTGGGTCCAGCAAATGGGAATTCCGTCCTGCTCTCGGGGACCACGGGGAGGCCCTTCTCCCCCAAGAGGTGGCAGTGGCGGAGGGTGGTTGGGGCTCTCTTCTCTGCCCCTCACCTTCAGGGAATTTTTTCGCCTCTGGGCACCCCGTGGTCTGCTCATCATTTTTGCGCCCTTCCCTTCTTTCAACTCTATTTGAAATCTCACACGTGAAGGTCTGATTCTTCCTGGAAAGGAGTCTGACAAGAACGAAGCCCAGCACCTGCCGTTCTGGGGTAGAAGCAGGCTTTCCGAGAACACGCTGTTTCTGAATAGAACTGCCTCGGCCCTGTTTCCTCTTCTCCTTCCCGTGGGTACCAGGACATGAGCCAAGCGCCCCTCTGGTTCTTATTTTTAACTTAGGATAATAGAAGATTCGCGGTTCGTGGGCTGTTGTAATAAGAGTGGAGGTTATAATTACGTTCTGGGGTTTTAGTGACACCAACATAAACCACAGAGAGCTCAAGGGACGCAGCCTCTCAGACACACTTAGCCAGATTATCTGGCCACGTTGAACTTCAGTTCCTAAATGCCTGATACCAGAGGATGGCAGGGCTGTCGTGCTCTTAATCAGAGAAAGAAAACCGACGTGTGAAACTCTTTCAAAGGAGTTCTTTGTCTCTTCTTTCAATATCGACTCTCCATGGCTTTAATTTCTAAAAAGCTGTTAATTTATGTTAAACAAAGTTTCAGGCTTTTCTCTTTATTTAAGCTCGAAGTGATCTTCTTTTGCTGACCACCAACGTCATCTACTGATTGTCTGCAATCTGCAGATGTCCCCATCTTCACATAAATGCCCAGAGGTAGAGGAGATATGTTTTCATTTGTCAGCAGTCCATCCACAGGGCTTTTTTCTATATTATCAATATCATGATTTATAAATTCATTCATTCTGATTTGGAAATTCACTTCTGTGAAAGTCTGTCTGATTCAAGTTGCTTCATGCTATGTATTATATGTATATATTTTTAAAGATTTATTTTATTTCTCTCCCGTCCCCTCCCCCCGCCCCGTTGTCCATTCTCTGTGTCCATTCGCTGACTGTTCTTCTGTGTCTGCTTGCCTTGTCAGGTGGCACCAGGAATCTGTGTCTCTTGTTGCATCATCTTGCTGTGCCAGCTCTCTGTGTGTGCGGTGCCACTCCTGGGCAGGCTGCGCTTTTTTTGCGTGGGTCAGCTCTCCTTGCGGGGTGCACTCCTTGCGCGTGGGGCTCCCCTACAAGGGGGACACCCCTGCGTGGCACGGCACTCCTTGCACGCATCAGCACTGTGCGTGGGCCAGCTCCACATGGGTCAGGAGGTCCTGGGTTTGAATCCTGGACCTCCTATATGGTAGGCAGACGCTCTATCAGTTGAGCCACATCTGCTTCTTGTATTATAGTTTTGAGCACAGATTGTCAGGAACTCTTATATTTCGAGCAGACCTGATTTTTTAGGAATCACGCTTGCCCCTTCGGCAAGGCAAACATCCTAACTGGGATTAGGAGAAGCTGCAGGTGGGGTGGCTGAGAGCTGGATGCCAGTCAGCTGTGCCTCTCACCAGCCCAAATGCTTGGATACGTTCCTTAGGGTCTCCGTGCCTCAGTTTCCTCACCTCGACGCTGGGGAGGATAGTAGTGCCAACTCAAGGTGCCATTAGGAGAAAGCGTTGAGTTAACCAGAGCTGGGGTCTCCTCCCCGCAGGGATCGGTCAGTACCCTTTGTATCGGTTCCTTCCTTCCCACGTGTAGACCGCTAAGGAGGGACAGTTGGAAGTCGGGGCATCCTTGTCTAAGGATGATGTGGCCGTCCTCCACCTGACCCCACTGCTCTGTCCCCTAGGATCATCGACGGACGCGACCTGATGCCGCTCCTTCGGGGCAGCAGCCGGCGCTCGGGTCACGAGTTCCTCTTCCATTACTGCAACGCCTACCTGAACGCCGTGCGCTGGCACCCACGCAACAGTGAGTAGCCCCCCCTTGCGAGGCTCCCCCACCTCCCTGCAGGCCCCGGCGGGCCAGTCGATGGGACAAAGATGGCCTTTGCTCTCCAGAGCCCACTGGGCGCCTAAGCGTGCGGGCGTGCTTTGCTTTCTCCTCCCGTGTCCTCTCTCTCGTCTCCTTTTCCTCCTGGGGACCTCGTGGTCGAGGTTCTCAGGGTCCCAGGGGACAGCTGCAGCCCGTGCCACTCGCCCTGCTCAACGCCGCAGAGGGCTTGTCTGGCCAGGGCAGCTCCAGGTTCTCCCGAGGTCCTTCTAGCTTCTCTGGCCACCCAGCTCCAGCTCCTCGACTTCCTTCTCGCCCTGCTTCGGAGCCAGATGGCCCCTGTGCTGTGAGCCTTCATGCCCCTTGCCTTGCTCCTTGCACTGCTGCAAGGACTTCTCACCTCTTCTTTCCCACCTGTGGGTCCCCAGTCCCCCCAAGACCCCATGCCATCGTCTCTGGCTGCGCGCGGGCGCTTTCTTTGCTCCTCTCCCACTGCAGTCGTCAACGCCGAACGGCATTTAGGTATCCACCTGACCTCGCCTCCCCAGCCCCAAGGATGGAGTCGTGGCGTGTTATGTTGTCGGTCACCATCCGTGGCTAGACTGAGGTAGTTAAACCAGCAGTGGGATGCGATTTGTGCCATCGTCTCCAGGTTGGCCTCTTGGAGTTGTGCCCTCCGTTTAGTTGTTTTTGTGAAGATGAAAGTATCTGCTTGTGTTGAAGGGGGTGCAAGCCTGGCATTGTAGGCTTAGCTGTTCTGTCTTCTTTTTTCTTCCCTGAGCATGGCTTTCGTTTGGTTAGGCTTGGTTTGGGGAGCTCTGTGAAATCTCCAAGAGCATAACTTCTTTTGAAATAAGAGTGTTAGAAGAGCGCCTTTATTTTATTTTTTAAATGTTTTATTTTATTATTTTATTTTATTTATTTCTCTCCCCTTCCCCCCCACACCCCGGTTGTCTGTTCGCTGTGTCTATTTGCTGCGTCTTCTTCTTTGTCTGCTTCTGTTGTCAGTGGCACGGGAATCTGTGTTTCTTTTTGTTGCGTCAACTTGTTGTGTCAGCTCTCCGTGTGTGCGGCGCCATTCCTGGACAGGCTGCACTTTCTTTCGCGCTGGGCGGCTCTCCTTACGGGGTGCACTCCTTGTGCGTGGGGCTCCCCTACACGGGGGACACCCCTGCGTGGCAGGGCACTCCTTGCGCGCATCAGCACTGCGCATGGGCCAGCTCCACACAGGTCAAGGAGGCCCGGGGTTTGAACCGCGAACCTCCCATGTGGTAGACGGACGCCCTAACCACTGGGCCAAGTCCTCCACCCCAGAAGAGCACCTTTAAATCGCTTCCTGTGTCAATGCCCGTTTTATAATTTTATTTCGAACAAGAGTAAGGGAGCCAAGGGAACCAAATTATAATGAAAGTGTGGTTGAGGGATTTAAAAGTTGCTGGGCATCTGCCTGAAACTTGAGTTTGCAATCGTCTTGACTCTACAGCAATCAGGCCGTGTCTGCAACTGCTGGATGTTCTTGTGGTAGATATTGAGGCTGGACTTTCAACCCCTTCTCAGGGGTTAAATACAACTTGTCCTTGCTCTGGTGTGCTGTGGGATTCAGCTCGTAGAGGCTACACTCCCCAGTTAAGCTCCCAAGTGGTGGCTGTTCTTAAACGCAGGGGAATCCTCTCGCTGTTTTCCCATCACTCGCCCCACCCCCAAAGCCAGCCAATTTACGAAGGACGCAGTTTACAGCACTGCCTGTCCATGCTTTTCTAAGGTAGACAATTATAACCAGAACTCGAGCCTCAGAAATCCCGCAGGGTTTTCCCTTCAAAATTTCTGCATTTAAACCGGGGCCACTTCCTTGTGATACGTTCTAGAAGGCAAAGTAAAAAACATGGCTTATGATTTTAGGCCGGAAAAGATTTTATGATGGACATATCTCCTCCTTGTGTCCATAGTTTTTAATCTCCACGGGAATCCTGTTTCTTTTTTACACTAATTTATAGCATTTAGCTATGAACTGTCGTAAATGGGACCTCTACAATTCCTGATTCTTTCCGTACGGAGCCTGCAAAAAAAAAAAAACAAAGTGAAGAACAGTTCCGGTGACACCCTGCAACTTGCAAACCTGCCTTTCAGTAAAACCCGTATCCCTTAGAGAGGCAGGACAGAATAGCCTAGACTGGGCTTAAGAAATACAGATGTGTAGGAATCACAAGTTAAAGGGACATGAAGGGACAGAAAATATGAGTTAAGTGAGAAAAACACACCACGGTTTCTGATGGGCAATTGGTGCTAGGAAAAAATGTGCTCCAAGACAGACGCAAGTGGCTTTTCCACTTATCGCGTTCCTTACCATCTTCTGCCTTGGACTGGCAATAAAAAAGAAATCAGTGTGCCTCGATGCTAGCCTCATTCATCTTCCCGAAGGGCCTCAAAAAACGTGGGGTTTGTGAACCGTCTATTTACTTTTCAGATGATAGCTGGAACTCGGCAACGATGCTTACCGTCTTGGCTTCCAGGCACAGTTCAGTGTTTATTTATCCAGCATTTTGTCTATTCGCTTTTTCTACAAAGGTTTATTGATCACCTAATATGTGGAGTGTGCTGTGTTAGAGGCACTGGCCAAATACAGTGCAAAGGAGCTGCATGCCCCTTAGGCGCTTTGTACTGTGAAACGTGACTGTCAGCTGGACGGAGCTTTGGGCCAGTTAGGGAAAGCTGGTCCTGGCGCACCGCGAGTGCTTAGGGATCTGCTGGATGGAGGGTGTTTGCAATCACTAGGCCATGTGGTTTCCAAAACATTCAAGGCTTGCCACCTGACCTCAAAACAGTAAATAAAAGAAATTTACTTTCTGGTTCCGTTCTAGGCTGTGGGATGATGAAGGTCACTCCGAATTGTTTAGGAATCTTGCCGGCTGGTTGTTCAATCATTGGTTGCTTGAAATTGGCTGTGTTGGGAGGATTTGCACCACGGAAATTGGCAATACTACAAATTAAGGCCTTCTTCCCTCAGAGAGCTAGTTTAGCAGCAATTCACTGGTGCCAGGAAATTAGAACTGACTAGAAATATTTTTAAGATTCAATTAACATTTGTCCCGATTAGTTGGAGGATTAAATCTTACAATGCCACATTCATTAAATACTTAGTTTTGAAAAACTAGACCTAGAACTCTACTTCCACCATGAAAAAAACACCACACACACGAATCCTTTTTGTATTCAATTTCTTCTCTATCATTTATTTATTTGTCTTAGTGAGTTAAATGATCAAACTTAATGATGATTTTTTTTAAGATTCATTTTATTTATTTCTCTCCCCTTTCCTCCTGTTGTCTGCTCTCTGTGTTCATTTGCTGTGTGTTCTTCTGTGTCCGCTTGCATGTCCACTTGAATTCTTGTCAGGAGCAATGGGAAACGGTCGCTTTTTTTGTTGCGTCATCTTGCTGCATCAGTTCTCCGTATGTGCACTGCCACTCTTGGGTTGCACTTTTTTCGTGCTGGGCGGCTCTCCTTGTGGGGAGCACTCCTTGTGCATAGGGCACCCCTACACAGAGGACACCCCTGCATGGCACGGCACTCCTTGTGCACGTCAGCACTGTGCGTGGGCCAGCTTACCACACAGATCAGGAGGCCCTGGGTTTTGAACCCTGGACTCTCCATATGGTAGGTGGATGCTCTATCAGTTGAGCCACAGCTGCTTCCCACTTAATGATGTTCTCATGCTATTATTCCCATGGCATTATTATAACCCAAGAAAGAACCTATGAAATCATTATTATATCACAGATAACCTTTCTTACACTAAAACAGGATTTCTCAGCTAAAAATTGCCAGTTGATATATATTAAAATTTTGGCATGAAGTTTTAATACAGGAATTGGTGCTATTAATATTTCAGCACAGTGACAGCCTGATTTTATGGATGAAATTTATCTTGGAAGGCTATGTAGATATTTGGCTTTGGGACTCGGTGGCAGATTTTCCACTTGATCAGTATAGATTAAAATAAATGCTCGCATTGATACGAGAAGTAGTAAACCAGCTGGTCACCATGAGACCTGCAGGACGGCTATGGGGCCATTCTAGAATACACTGCACATACATCATTGACAGTTTAAAGGTTTTCTGTAAATATGTGAGGGATTTTGACTTCCTTTAGGGAAAAAAAATTAATCTGCTTTCGTGGTTTTTCCTTCTGTGGGGAAATGAATGCTCCTGGAAGCTGCAGTGTTGGCTGAGGGGACAGGGCAGGGATGTCCTTCCTCTCCTTGGTGTTGGATGAGGGGACAGGGCAGGGATGTCCTTCCTCTCCTTGGTGTTGGATGAGGGGACAGGGCAGGGATGTCCTTCCTCTCCTTGGAGTTGGCTGAGGGGACAGGACAGGGATGTCCTTCCTCTCCTTGGTGTTGGATGAGGGGACAGGGCAGCGATGTCCTTCCTTTCCTTGGTGTTGGATGAGGGGACAGGGCAGGGATGTCCTTCCTCTCCTTGGTGTTGGATGAGGGATTGGGCAGGGATGTCCTTCCTCTCCTTGGTGTTGGATGAGGGATTGGGCAGGGATGTCCTTCCTCTCCTTGGTATTGCATGAGAGGACAGGGCAGGGATGTCCTTCCTCTCCTTGGTGTTGGATGAGGGACAGGGCAGCGATGTCCTTCCTCTCCTTGGTGTTGGATGAGGGGACAGGGCAGGGATGTCCTTCCTCTCCTTGGTGTTGGATGAGGGATTGGGCAGGGATGTCCTTCCTCTCCTTGGTGTTGGATGAGGGGACAGGGCAGGGATGTCCTTCCTCTCCTTGGTGTTGGCTGAGGGGACAGGGCAGGGATGTCCTTCCTCTCCTTGGTGTTGGATGAGGGGACAGGGCAGCGATGTCCTTCCTCTCCTTGGTATTGGATGAGGGGACAGGGCAGGGATGTCCTTCCTCTCCTTGGAGTTGGCTGAGGGGACAGGGCAGGGATGTCCTTCCTCTCCTTGGTATTGGATGAGGGGACAGGGCAGGGATGTCCTTCCTCTCCTTGGTGTTGGCTGAGGGGACAGGGCAGGGATGTCCTTCCTCTCCTTGGTGTTGGATGAGGGGACAGGGCAGGGATGTCCTTCCTCTCCTTCGTGTTGGATGAGGGGACAGGGCAGGGATGTCCTTCCTCTCCTTCGTGTTGGATGAGGGGACAGGGCAGGGATGTCCTTCCTCTCCTTGGTGTTGGATGAGGGGACAGGGCAGGGATGTCCTTCCTCTCCTTGGTGTTGGATGAGGGATTGGGCAGGGATGTCCTTCCTCTCCTTGGTCTTGCATGAGAGGACAGGGCAGGGATGTCCTTCCTCTCCTTGGTGTTGGATGAGGGACAGGGCAGCGATGTCCTTCCTCTCCTTGGTGTTGGATGAGGGGACAGGGCAGGGATGTCCTTCCTCTCCTTGGTGTTGGATGAGGGGACAGGGCAGGGATGTCCTTCCTCTCCTTCGTGTTGGCTGAGGGGACAGGGCAGGGATGTCCTTCCTCTCCTTCGTGTTGGATGAGAGGACAGGGCAGGGATGTCCTTCCTCTCCTTGGTGTTGGATGAGGGGACAGGGCAGGGATGTCCTTCCTCTCCTTGGTGTTGGATGAGGGATTGGGCAGGGATGTCCTTCCTCTCCTTGGTCTTGCATGAGAGGACAGGGCAGGGATGTCCTTCCTCTCCTTGGTGTTGGATGAGGGACAGGGCAGCGATGTTCTTCCTCTCCTTGGTGTTGGATGAGGGGACAGGGCAGGGATGTCCTTCCTCTCCTTCGTGTTGGATGAGGGGACAGGGCAGGGATGTCCTTCCTCTCCTTCATGTTGGCTGAGGGGACAGGGCAGGGATGTCCTTCCTCTCCTTGGTGTTGGATGAGGGGACAGGGCAGTGATGTCCTTCCTCTCCTTGGTGTTGGATGAGGGGACAGGGCAGGGATGTCCTTCCTCTCCTTGGTGTTGGATGAGGGGACAGGGCAGGGATGTCCTTCCTCTCCTTGGTGTTGGATGAGGGGACAGGGCAGGGATGTCCTTCCTCTCCTTGGTGTTGGATGAGGGACAGGGCAGCGATGTCCTTCCTCTCCTTGGAGTTGGATGAGGGGACAGGGCAGGGATGTCCTTCCTCTCCTTGGTGTTGGATGAGGGGACAGGGCAGGGATGTCCTTCCTCTCCTTGGTGTTGGATGAGGGATTGGGCAGGGATGTCCTTCCTCTCCTTGGTGTTGGATGAGGGGACAGGGCATGGATGTCCTTCCTCTCCTTGGTGTTGGATGAGGGACAGGGCAGCGATGTCCTTCCTCTCCTTGGTGTTGGATGAGGGGACAGGGCAGGGATGTCCTTCCTCTCCTTCGTGTTGGATGAGGGGACAGGGCAGGGATGTCCTTCCTCTCCTTGGTGTTGGATGAGGGGACAGGGCAGGGATGTCCTTCCTCTCCTTGGTGTTGGCTGAGGGGACAGGGCAGGGATGTCCTTCCTCTCCTTGGTGTTGGATGAGGGATTGGGCAGGGATGTCCTTCCTCTCCTTGGTCTTGCATGAGAGGACAGGGCAGGGATGTCCTTCCTCTCCTTGGTGTTGGATGAGGGACAGGGCAGCGATGTCCTTCCTCTCCTTGGTGTTGGATGAGGGGACAGGGCAGGGATGTCCTTCCTCTCCTTGGTGTTGGATGAGGGGACAGGGCAGGGATGTCCTTCCTCTCCTTCATGTTGGCTGAGGGGACAGGGCAGGGATGTCCTTCCTCTCCTTGGTGTTGGATGAGGGGACAGGGCAGTGATGTCCTTCCTCTCCTTGGTGTTGGATGAGGGGACAGGGCAGGGATGTCCTTCCTCTCCTTGGTGTTGGATGAGGGGACAGGGCAGGGATGTCCTTCCTCTCCTTGGTGTTGGATGAGGGAACAGGGCAGGGATGTCCTTCCTCTCCTTGGTGTTGGATGAGGGACAGGGCAGCGATGTCCTTCCTCTCCTTGGAGTTGGATGAGGGGACAGGGCAGGGATGTCCTTCCTCTCCTTGGTGTTGGATGAGGGGACAGGGCAGGGATGTCCTTCCTCTTGGTGTTGGATGAGGGATTGGGCAGGGATGTCCTTCCTCTCCTTGGTGTTGGATGAGGGGACAGGGCATGGATGTCCTTCCTCTCCTTGGTGTTGGATGAGGGACAGGGCAGCGATGTCCTTCCTCTCCTTGGTGTTGGATGAGGGGACAGGGCAGGGATGTCCTTCCTCTCCTTGGTGTTGGATGAGGGATTGGGCAGGGATGTCCTTCCTCTCCTTGGTCTTGCATGAGAGGACAGGGCAGGGATGTCCTTCCTCTCCTTGGTGTTGGATGAGGGACAGGGCAGCGATGTCCTTCCTCTCCTTGGTGTTGGATGAGGGGACAGGGCAGGGATGTCCTTCCTCTCCTTGGTGTTGGATGAGGGGACAGGGCAGGGATGTCCTTCCTCTCCTTGGTGTTGGCTGAGGGGACAGGGCAGGGATGTCCTTCCTCTCCTTGGTGTTGGCTGAGGGGACAGGGCAGGGATGTCCTTCCTCTCCTTGGTGTTGGATGAGGGGACAGGGCAGGGATGTCCTTCCTCTCCTTGGTATTGGATGAGGGGACAGGGCAGGGATGTCCTTCCTCTCCTTGGAGTTGGCTGAGGGGACAGGGCATGGATGTCCTTCCTCTCCTTGGTATTGGATGAGGGGACAGGGCAGCGATGTCCTTCCTCTCCTTGGTGTTGGCTGAGGGGACAGGGCAGGGATGTCCTTCCTCTCCTTGGTGTTGGATGAGGGGACAGGGCAGGGATGTCCTTCCTCTCCTTGGTGTTGGATGAGGGGACAGGGCAGGGATGTCCTTCCTCTCCTTGGTGTTGGATGAGGGGACAGGGCAGGGATGTCCTTCCTCTCCTTGGTGTTGGATGAGGGGACAGGGCAGGGATGTGTTTCCTCTCCTTGGTGTTGGATGAGGGGACAGGGCAGGGATGTCCTTCCTCTCCTTGGTGTTGGATGAGGGACAGGGCAGCGATGTCCTTCCTCTCCTTGGAGTTGGATGAGGGGACAGGGCAGGGATGTCCTTCCTCTCCTTGGTGTTGGCTGAGGGGACAGGGCAGGGATGTCCTTCCTCTCCTTGGTGTTGGATGAGGGATTGGGCAGGGATGTCCTTCCTCTCCTTGGTGTTGGATAAGGGGACAGGGCATGGATGTCCTTCCTCTCCTTGGTGTTGGATGAGGGACAGGGCAGCGATGTCCTTCCTCTCCTTGGTGTTGGATGAGGGGACAGGGCAGGGATGTCCTTCCTCTCCTTGGTGTTGGATGAGGGATTGGGCAGGGATGTCCTTCCTCTCCTTGGTGTTGGATGAGGGGACAGGGCAGGGATGTCCTTCCTCTCCTTGGTGTTGGATGAGGGACAGGGCAGCGATGTCCTTCCTCTCCTTGGTGTTGGATAAGGGGACAGGGCAGGGATGTCCTTCCTCTCCTTGGTGTTGGATGAGGGGACAGGGCAGGGATGTCCTTCCTCTCCTTGGAAAGAAGATGGTTGTCCCCAGGCTAAAGCAGCTGGCCTCACCCATCTTCCCCCATTTCAGTTCAGGTTTACCAAAGCCTTAATTGTGCTGTGATTTTTAAAAAGCATCATTTTTAAAATTATCCCAAAATCAGTAGGATAATGGAACCCATCCTTGGAAAAGGTGTTTACGTCCCACTCTTCTATAAGGTGCCTGCATTCGAAAATAGGAGATAAATCGCAGTTTAAAGTCGAAACAGCATTGCTCCTCACAAGGAACCAAGTTCCTTTTTTCACTATTTAAAATTGTTTTGGTTCCATTAAATAGTCTAGTTATTTTCTAAAATATTCCTAATAAGAGAGAAGATCCTATTTCCAGCCGCTTCTGCCTCCTGGGTTACCTGGCACACGAGAGGCTGGGCTCGGCTTTTGTCTCCTGGGCTAATTTTAGTCCGTGTTCTTTGGACGGCCTCTGCCCTGCCCGTGGTCAGCAGAAGTTGGATCCAAAGGGTCAGAAATAACATATTTCTGGAGGGTGGGAGCTGAATGAATGTGTGTCCTAGCATTTCCAGACACAGGCTCAGAGAGAACTTTGCCACCCTGCAGCTCACCTTGGGAAGGACGTGATCTTACGGTAACTTTTGTAGCAATTAAGAGAAAGCATGTACAGTAGATCCCCACTGGTTTTAGTAATCCTTGTAATACAGATCGCATATCCGTGACATTTGCCTGGTCTTCGGTGCTCATTCTCAGACACGTGCAGAACAGCCGGCACATTGAATTCCCCCACGCGTACCCCTAACTGAGGTTGAACAAGGCTGGGATGCTCTGCCTTCTTGCTGTAGGTCTAAGACATGTCCTGAAGTCAATGATTCACGTCCAGATGGGATTAAAGGGGGACAGTCTCCCAAAGACGGGTGAAAGGAGGAACTTCCTGGGAATCCTGTGCACGTTTGAGGAGGAAGCCAAAGATCCCAGGTGTCTTTAAACAGAAACAAATGCAAAACACGGTGATGACTCAACAAGAGCAGATGAGGAAATGTTGTGCTCAGAGGCTGGAAAAGCCTATCTTGGTTTCCTCCAGGGCCAAAGGCTCAGTATTCACTAATTCAGAGAAGGTGGATGCTTTCTGGAACTTAACTGCTGCGGCTAAGCAGAACTGACTATCTACTCAGCCATTTCAAGGGTATGTGTGAAGTCTTAGAAAGTGTTTGACCATGCCCCCATCAGACTGCATTGCCATGAGTCTTTATGACCCTCAGGCATTTATCTCTTGGGGCAACCCATGGGCCTGTGATGGTTGCAGCACAAGGAGACGGTATCCTGAGATGGACAAAATTCTCCTTGGAGACCTGGTAGAAGGAGAAGTAACTGAGGAATTTGGAAAAGGATTTCCTGAAATATTGGTAGTCAGATGATTGTGGTGGATAGCAGTCACCAGGTAGACAAGTAGGTGGGGACTTCCCGGAAGATGGAGGAGCATGCAAAGGGCCTGCAGGTGCAGGAGATCAGAGCTTTGTTCCTGAACAGTCAAGTCTGTGGGACTGGGTTTGGGATGTGTGAGGGGGTACCTGGGGTTGAGAAAGGAAGCCACAGGTGGACGCCATGCTGAGGTCATCAAGTTGGAGCCAGTGAGCATTGGGATGTCACTGGGTGGTTTCGGGGGCAAGAGCCCCAGGCCGCAGATTTGGGAAGCCAGCAGGTGTACAAAGACGAAGGAGGCCAGAGCAAGGGCAGGGATGCAGTGGGGCTCCCTGAGGGATGAGTATTTCCTGTCCTCATCAGTCAGACTCTTCAGTAACAGCCCTAATCATCCCAACCATTCACTTCCTTTAATGACAAATAACCTCATCTAGTAGACATTTACCCCGACGTATTCTATTAGCCACTATCATTCACATGATCCTTCATAATATTTAGTATACTGGCTTAGAAAATGTATGCAATCGATGTTCACTTTTCTGCTGGTTTTCATGTCTGATCTAAGATGACGTTAATATCATGGCTGGAAAAGAAAAAAAAAAAACCAAGCAGGTCTTTCTTGTGTTCATTTGACCCAATGCAAGCTTGCTTCCTTATGCAGGCAAAACAAGTCAATTGAATTTTGTTCCTGAATGTCCCAACACCCTCTAAAAACTTAGCTCAGCACCCAGCTTGTTGTAGGCTCACCGTAGGTCAGTTCTTTGTTCTGTTTTTTTCCTCTTCCGTACTCATTCCTTTTGTTTCATTGATAGTCTATATGATTTTGCACATGTTTTTCTTTGACATCAACCTGGGGTCTAACTCTCTCCTTCTCAAGTGTTTGCTTATGATGTATCAAACACCCATCCTGATTTATTTTCATTTGCTCTATCAGATTTCATATGTTTTTAAAAGGGCATTAACCAAGCCATGTAATATTTGGCAACTGTGTCTTCTTTACCTTTGTATCTTCTGTACAAAAATGTTTTGTTAGTGGCTATATCCGTTTTCCTTTATTAATCTTTTGTTCTTGAAATTTGTAATCTCTTTTCTGTGGCCATTGTCTATCTTTTGAAGCCACCCTTGATAAAAATAAAACTTTGCATTTGTTGGATATTTACTGCCCGGCAGACACACTGCTAAGTACTTTGTATTCCGGATCTCATTTCATCTTCATGATTCAAGAGATTATGATTCTATTAGACTTGGGTCTTTGGGTGTATCAAAAAGCAGAAAATAGCAGGAGCTGGTATTAGAGAGGTTTGTCACTCTTCTCTTAAATGAAGTCTCGAGGTGAACAGTTGAAAGCTTCTATGTTGGCTGCACTCCCCAAATTTCTCAAGAAGATGGAGTCTTCCTCAGTATCTTTTTCCTCATGGCAACCAATGGCAGTGTCCACCCTCCAGCAGTAAGATGGAGGAATGGAAGGAAAAGGTGAGCAGGAAGGGGATGTATGTCAGCTATCTCACCAGAGAAACATCTGGACCCTCCCAGGTGTGGGTTCCAGAAGCTGGTCACCTGTCCACACCTGCCCTTACCTGTCCACACCTGCCCATACCTGTCCACACCTAGCTGAAAGGAGGCCAGGAAGCAGAGTCTTTATTATGATTGGCCATGTGCACAGGTAGCTCCCGATGTCTGTGGAAGGCTGGGCAAACAAGTAGCAGTCTCTCCCAAAAGCATTTCTCCCGTCTGTAAATGGAAAGGTTCTCCGAGAAAGAGGTGTGACGTTTCCTAATCAGTGGCTGGGAACAGAGTCCTGCAGTCGGGGTTCGCAGCCAGCACTGTCTGCCTTCTGAGTCCACTCACCTGACTCTGCACCGGCCACCTTCCCACGTGCTGGCACTGTCTCCGCTCAGCCAGAAGCTCTGCCTCCTAAGCCTTTCTCCTCTGAACCATCCACCTGGCTGTCTCCATGCCCCGGAGATTGTCTCCCTGCATTCTTCCATGTCCTCTAGTCCTTTGTGTGTGGCTGTCCTTGGACAGCAGGTTTTCTCCTGCATGGGCTCCCTCCTGCCAGTGCACCCTCTCAGCTGCCGCATGTCCATTCTCCATGGGTTTCACGTGGACTTTCTCTGACTGCACAACGGTCTCGTGTTTGCCACACTAGTTCCTTACTCTTCCTGGTTATAGATGCTGAAGCCCCTCAGGCGAATGGATTTCCCAGCTCTCACTTCCTCGCCACTGATCTGCCCTCACCCCGCTGTCCCTCCCCAGTGCTCCAAGCAGTCTGCCCCTCCTTCGTGCTGGAAGCAGGGGTCTGAGTGAGTTCAGGAGCAGCATGCACTAGGTCCCCTGCCTGCCACACCAGCCTCCACCTGCTATCCTGTGGCTTCTGCCTGCCACACCAGCCTCCACCTGCTATCCTGTGGCTTCTGCCCTGTATTCCAGTCCCGCCCTGCTGAGGACTGTGGTGATCTCATTCATTTGTTATTTCACCGGGTGCGTTTTTATTGAGCATCTGTCATATGCAGAGCACTGAGTTCTGTGAATTGAAGAGCTACAGTGGAAAATACACAGTCTTGCCTCTGGAGAGCACATAATCTAGTAACAGAAGTGGAGTTCCCAAATGAGGGGAAGACGGGGCCATTTCCAGGCTCCTGGAGGAAGAATTTATTGCAAGACTTTGAAGGATGGGGAGGATTTCCATATTCGGAGGCGAGGAAGGGAAGGCGAAGAGTCTGCTGTGCATCGCACACCTGCTTTGGGGCAGGTGCCAGGCTACATAGATTTATATGCCCCCCTGACTAGGTGATACCTGAGGCTTGGTCGAGGTCTCCAGTGGAACACTAGGCGCCCTGTGTCCTCATCCTTGTGTGAAATCCAGAGCAGCCAGCTGAGGCCTCTGGCTGTAGCAGCTAGTCTGATACTAAATGTTAAGGTCAGGGTTCCAAGAGCAGGCAGGAGTGAGCCCTCAGGGCCAGGGAGAGGGCTTGGTGTGGTGTTGGGTGAGAAGACAAGGTGTGCCGTGGTGGCTCCGGGCAGGCGCCTGCTGTTCCATTTTTGGATCTATACTGGTTGGGAGTCAAGCGGCTGGCTGGAGCCAGGGAAATGCGCAGGATGACTTTCGAGGTTTCTGGAGATCATGCGATGGATTTTTGTCGGATATGACTTCAGCATGTCCGTAAAATTACTTAGGGGCAAGTCCGGGGTTCCTGGGGTCCAGGTCCCTCCCTCAGAAAAATAGAAGAGAATTTGAAATAGTGCCTGAAGGCTGGAAATGCTGCCCAAACCGAAAGCCCAAATCTCTTTCTGGCTTATATGCTACAAACATGTAATCCTCCCAGCATCCAAGATAAGTCTTGCCAAGACTAGCAGTTGAGCATCATTCATCAAGGGAAGTCTAGATCTGAGTGATAAATTAAAAGCCAATGTGTTGAAGCCATTTAAATTTAGTTTTCCACATTCTTCAAGAATGCGTAATGGAAAAAAAAAAACTTTTCAGGCATCTACTCCAGTAGCAACAGATGAAAGAGGCAACGCAAACCAATATGTTCTTTGCTTAGGTTGGCAGCAGTTTCATATTCACAGCTAACTCATCTAGCACTTGCCATGCTGTGGGCACGGTTCTGAAAGTGTTACCTGTAATCCTCACAGCAAAGGCAGGTACCACTGCCATTCTCCTTTTTTCAGAGGAGGCTAACCCAGAAAGGCTAATGACCCTGCTGAGTAAGCTGCAGAGCCTGAGTTGATTGGAATCCAATCTATCAGTGCCTGAATTAAGTGAACCCCCCAAAAAAAGGGGAGGGGATTAGCATGAAGTCAGGTATGCTTTGCAGAGTGGACACTTGCATCTGTTAGGCAGAATTAAGCATCTTCTGAATGTGTCTGCAGAAGGTGCTGCCAGTGCCTCCCAGGACAAAAAGACAGTGTCTGGGCGATAGTTTGCACACCAAGCTGGCAGCAGGCAAATGTTGGTAGAGGCCCTCTGCTATGGCCAGTGTACTCTCTCCCTGGGAGCTCCCTCCCTGGGAAGTTGTCTTGGAGAGCCTGGAATCAGAACTGTGCACGGTGTCTCTGTGAGTCTCCCAAGACGAGCAAGGACGAGACAGGCAAATAGCACCTAAGTCTGTTTGAAAGACGTCCCTGCACTTGGGGTAGGGGCAGCTCTGGGGTCCTGGCATCCTCCCTCTGTTGTGTGCATTTCAGAAATAAAATAATTTTATTGTGGTTACAAATATGCGGCATAAAATTTGCCGCCTTAACCATCTTTCAGTGTACAATTTGGTGGCATCAGTTACATTCAGAGGGTCGTGCAACCATCATCCATCACCAAGACAGTTTCATCATCCCAAAAGGAACACTGCACCCATGAAGCAATAAAATCCCCATTCTTCTCTCCCCCCAGCTGCTGGTAACCTCTCATCTGCTTTCTATGTCTATGAATTGCCTCTTCTGGACATTTCGTGTAAATGGAATCCTACAATACGTGGTCTTTTGTGTCTGGCTTCTCTCACTTAGCATAGTGTTTTCAAGGTTCATCCATGTTGTAGCGTGTCTCAGAAATCCATGCCTCTTTTATATATTTATATTTTCATATTATCCTTCATATTTCTTGGAAGAGCACAAAGAACTTACTTTTTGCCTGTATCTGTTTGCTCTATTTCCATTGCTCTCTGATGCATGTTCTCCCCTTTAGAGATGTTAATCCATTCGGATGGTTTATCACCAAATCTTAAAGACTGACAGTGACTCTATATCCTAGTCTAGCTTCTGAGTTGTTTTATTGATGATAAAATCAGTGTTATTTTAGATTTTAACCATCAGAGGGTATACCAGTAGGATGTGCCTAGGTTATTGAGGGGTCACAATTTACCCTGAAGTCTTAGAAGCTCGAACCACCAAAGGATTATTTATCCTCTCTTGCTATGTTTCCGGGTTTCTCAACCTCAGCTCTGTTGATATTTGGGTCTGGGTAATTCTCTCTTGTGGGGGCTGCCCTGGGCATTTTAGGATGTTTAGCAACATCCCTGGACTCCACCTACCAGATGCCAGTGGCACTGCCCTCCCAGCTGGGACAAGCAAAGCTGCTTCCAGTGGCACCTGGTTGAGAACCACTGCTGGGTATCCACTACCTCTAGGAAGCGGAGGCCCAGCTACCCTGAGTCCTGCAGGGACCAGACCAACAGAAGCCCTATCATCTAGAATGTTGCTCGTAGAAGAGATGACTCTTCTGGAAAGCACATACCACTTTCTGCTTGTATTTTGCCAAACCCTATCACATGACCTCAGCTGAGGGAGAGGAAGCTGGAAAGTGTAAGGGAACATGTGAATTATTTGGGAGCACGTGGATTGTTTGGGAATGCCTGTCTTCAGGAGTTCTCCACAAGAGCGGCAGTCTTATTTTTCTGGTATCAAAGTTCTAGGTTGTGAGCACCTTTCTTCGGCTCCCAGGGGACAGAAATGCTGCTTGCTGTAGCTCCGTGTGACCGATGGTCACTGTGGGGCAACACTGATGCTTGCACAGGATGAGCCTTCCCGGCTGAACTTTGTTCTCTCCACACAAGGGCCCAGGACTTTTTCAAGGTAGGAGCCTGGAGACTCAGAGGAGCCTGAAGGAGCGTGTCCCAGCGCTTGAGTTCTGCAAGCTCTGCTGAGTTGTTCCTACAGTCAAATCCAGCGGCGAGATGAACAGGAGATTCAGGGCTCATGGCGAGAGGCAGGCACACTCACAGTGTTGGGAGAAAGACGCAAGGAAACTCAGTGACCTCCTCAGCAGGACGTTGTTAGACTGGCCAGGACCAAAAGTGATCTGGCTTAGAGACGTCAAGAGAGAGTGCATGTGCTTAGATTCTAATACGGGCTTTTAAAATTTCAGAATGTGACTGAATTTCAGGGTGGAAGTTCAGCTGTTTTCTTTAGAGAGAAACAGCAGCATTGCCAAATGGGCTTTGCATTCCCTTGTTTTGCTCTCAAAGACCGTGTGCTCACTCTTAGGGTTTCTTTCCCAAACAACCTCAGAACTCCTCCTTCCTGTGGCTGGTCCTGTAACCCAGAAGTAATAAAATCACACTGTAACCCGGAAGTAATAAAATCACCAGTGGGGGACCGGATGTCCTTCACCTGGAAGTAATAATATCACTAGCTGTTCCCAACAAGACCAGCTATCATTCACCTGGAAGTAATAAAATCACGACAGCTGTTGCTAGCAAAGGACTGAATGTCCTTCACCCGAAGTAATAATATCATCAGCTGTTCCCAAAGAAGGACCAACTATCCTTCACCTGGAAGTAATAAAATCACCATAGCTGTTCCCAGTGAAGGACCAGATGTCTTTCACCTGAAAGCGATAAAAATCATGATACCTCTTTCCAGCAAGGGGCCAGATGTTCTTTGATCCCCAAGGAATCCTGGGGACCCCGAAAACACCTTACTTAGCTCATAGCTTATTTAATTTTAATGCTTTAATTTAGCTGGTTTAGAATTATATGCTGAAACAAGAGCCTGCTTAAGGGACAAGCTTTGCTCAGTTACATTCTAATTTTTTGTAAAAGACCATGAGATTTCTCCCCTTCTCAACTGATCACATTTTTTGGTGGTCATTTTACATAAAAATGTTTCACCTGATGGCTATTTAAAAGGTTGATTGCTATTGTTGTTATTTTGCAGCCACATACCAATTGTAAAATGCCTTTAACATCTTAGACCACTTGTGAGAATTCATTATCTTAATTTTTGTGAGCATTTTTTTTCACCTCAGTAGAATTTTTGTCCTCATCACCAGTTAGAGTACTTTATCAAGAACTGTCTTCCTTAATTTCCCTGCATTTTAAATCTAAAATTTAATAATTATTTCTATCAGTCAGGATCTCAGTTATAGATGAGTCTAAGGGCCCTTTGTGGTAAAAAAAAAAAAAAAAAAAATTTGTCTGTTACAGAGGTGAGAAAAATATTTACTTCCCAGAGTTCCCCCAACTTTTCTCCATTGGAAAGGGTAGAAAAGAATGACTAAAGAAAGAAAGTCTATCCACCTTCTACTCAGATAATTTTTTATTCTTCCACAGAGGTTGGAGTAATGTTTATTATTTAGGGAGTGTTCCCAGTTATTATGCTTGGTATGTGTCACAATTAAATCAGTAAAATGTCATTTTCTTGGATCCATAGCCTAAAGAAAAGGCCTTTATAAAATATCTGATTAAGGCATGATGGTGAAATAAACTGAAGTGAGTCAACCATAAGAAAGGTGGAGCAAGCACATACAGAATGGTAATCAGTCAGATACATGATAACAGAAAGCAGGAAGGCATTCGTAGAAGGAAAGGATATTGTCTTTTCTAAAAAAGCAACCTGAAATTAGGAATGGGGAACCCCTGGAAAAGTTATGACAGTGGGCAGGTGGCTGCCACTGGTTCTCGACAGAAACCAGGAAACAAGTGGGCAAAGAAGGAAAAAACTTTCAGAGACTCAGAGCCCAAACAGAAGTCCAATGTATGACTTCAGCATTGAACTGGTAAAATGTACCGCTTTCACCCTGTGCACGTGCGTATTCCAAGCACGCCTTCTGCAGGAGGCAATGATGTGATTACTGGCCTGAAGACTCTTTCATTAACTATGTAGGGGTCATTTTAATGTGCCCCTTTAAAGGTCAGCATTGCTGGGAGGCAGTGAGCAAACCTTTTCAGATGGAAGCTTCTGGAAGCTCTGCCTGCCTAGGCACCAGGGTGTCTGCGGCTAGCCTCTGCGCTGCTCCCCCAGTGTACTCATGCTGTTTTCCCACCTGAACCCTCTGTGTCATCTGGACCAAGAGGGGGCAGTTCTACCCAAGGGCTTCCCAACACGCATCCTGTGAATCGATGCCGGTGAGAGCTTTGATATCCTGTGGATGCAACATGGTTGGGGCCATGTCGGCGTGTGAGACCCTGGCGCCCATGGAAGCAGGTCTGAGTGGGAAGCAGTCAGCTCTCAGGCACATGGCTTCTTGGCTGTCACTTCTCAGAGTGCTGGCTGAGTATCGTCCACCACCTGGCACAGGTTGATTTTATCGTCCTCTCTCCTCCCTTCCCTGCCCCAGCAAACAGTGCACTGGGATTTTAGAAGTTAATGCAGGAAAGCAGATTTGGCTCAAGGGATAGAGCATCTGCCTACCACAGGGGAGGTCCACGGTTCAAACCCAGGGCCTCCTGACCCATGTGATGAGCTGGCCCATGTGCGGTGCTGATGCGCGCAAGGAATGCCATGCCATGCAGGGGTGTCTCCCACGTAGGGGACCCCCACATGCAAGGAGTGCACCCCAGCACAAAAGATAGTGCAGCCTGCCCAGGAATGGCACTGCACACACAGAGAGCTGACACAGCAAGACGACGCAACAAAAAGAGACACAGATTCCCGGTGCCGCTGACAGGAGTATAAGTGGACACAGAAGAACACAAAGCAAATGGACACAGAGAACAGACAACTGGAGGGGGGAAATGGTGGGGAAGGGGAGACAAATAAATAAAAAATAAATCTTTAAAAAAAGAACAAGTTAATGCATATGTTCAGTTCCCATGTTTTTCCAGGACATGGAGAAATTCAGAATGAAATACGTAACCAGAATGATTTTGGAACAGAGGACTAAGTGTACCAATTAAAAACATAATGTGCGGCAGTTGCCTCCTATTTTACCAAATGGATGGGGTTGACTCTTCTTTCTTTGAAACAGCATATTTGAAGATGTCAGTTTCCTGGTTCCTAATGAGTAATGGAATAACGGGGTGTTGAAAATTAGGATCTGTGCCTTACAATAAAAGGCTGCTCTGTTTCTCTCGTTCAAACAAATCCATGATGGTACTAAGAAATAGTACGGTGAAGAAGTAATCTATCATTTTATAAACAGCTTAAAAGATTCAACTGAGAGTAGGAAGGGCCAGTGCCCCATGACCTACTAGATAAGTCTCCAGAAATCCCCTCCTTAATTCTGCTTTTGTCCAAACCTGGCGATCGCACTGCCTCTCCTAGGGAGAGGAGGCCTGCACTTACTGATGGATTTCCCCCTTCCCATCTGGGCAGGACAGAGCAGAGGTGGTGGTGCAGCTTCCAGAAGCAAGTGGGAAACGCAGGCCTTCACAATGAGTCCTTGCCAGGACGCTGCACTCCCTTGGGGTTTTACACACGTGGAGACTTACTAGAATATCAAATTCAAAACACCCTCCAGATTTGCACCCTCCGAGCCAGAGCAATAGTGCTTCCAGCATGCTCGTCTCCTTCACCCGCCAACTCTGATGGTGCGTCTCCATGGCTGCAAACCGCAGACTCTGTGAGCTCATCACCGAAAAGGCTTTGCCACGAAATGTGTCATGCTGAGGAAGGAGGAGATTGAGAGCGGTCGATGTAGGATTCTTAAGGTTACCTGCTTCCTTATTAAAAACCTGCTGGAGACAGGAAGTGTGTCCAAAAATTCCTTCTGCAGCCTAGCGTGTCAGCTTGACCTTATCTTTAAAAGGCAATTGTATTCAGCACGTGTAAAGTGACACAGAAATGATGTCCCAGTTCTCTCAGTCAACTGCAGCTCAGACTGAAGGCACCGCATTACAAATTCTCTGTAATACCTTCATCTATAATATATTCCCCTTGCTTTCTTGATGTCCACACCTTCTTCCAAAGAACCACCCAGAGCTTGCTTTCCCACGAATGAGCCTGCCCGAGGGCAGGGGCAATTTGGTGACAATAGGCACACAAGTTTTGTTTTGTTTTGTTTTTTAAGATTCATTAATTATCCCTCCCCCAACCCCACTGTTTGCGCTCGCTGTGTCTGTTCTTTGTGTGCTCATCTTTTTGGATGTACGAGAACCAAAGCTAGGACCTCCCATGTGTATGGGGGGGTACCTAACTGCTTGAGCTGCCACCACTCCCTGTTTCGTTGTGTCACTCATTTTGTTTTCCCCCTTGTGTCTCTTCGTTGCATTATCTTATTGCATCAGCTCACTGCAGCAGCCTGTCATGTCAGCTCGCTGTCTTGCTCATCTTCTTTACGAGGCACTGGGAACTGAACCCAGGACCTCCCGTGTGGTAGGCAGGAGCTCAATCGCTTGAGCCACATCCGCTTCCCAACACTGGTGCTTATTGATTTAAACAGATTTCACTATTTCATTAAGTTTTTACCAGTTGATTATGAAATACCCATGTTTACACAAATTGTCATTGTCATTATACATGCAAGTTATTTCAACATGTCTGTGCTGCTGCCAGAGAGTTTATGTGAAAAACTATGAGGTTGTGTGAAAATGGACGTTCGTTCTCTGTGCCTAATTCTAGTACGTTTTAGTTCCTGACCTTGTGCGGGCAGCGGCGGGCCTCCGGGAGGGTCGGCGGTTGGCCGGGTGGGCTCTCCGGACGGGGGCTGCCTCGCGGTCGAAGGAGAGGAGGGGGGTCTGCACGAAGCCGTTGGGCCCTCGCTCTCTCCGCTCAGGCACGGGGGACGCGCGGTGCAAGCAAGAACACCACGGAGACAAGGTCTAGGCGCAAGTCTGTCTTTATTGTTGAAGGGGACATGGTTTTATAGGGTCTAGGGATACGTAAAGGGACTTGATTGGTGCCGGCGGGTGCTGTTGCTTGTGTAGGCGGTTACTGGACAGTAGGCGGTTACTGGACAGTAAGCTGGCTAAGGGGTTAGGAGCAAGGGAGGGGAAGGGGAAAGTGTGGGCTGTCTAGATAACGGCTAGGCGGAAGGCGGAGAAGGGGAGAAGGAGGGGCAGCGCCGGCTGCCAATACTGGGCGGGAAGGAGACGGGGACAACCTTGGTTTCATCTGCCACTTGATATACCTAGGAAACATTTGTAAGTCCTTTTTAATTTTTTTTTTTTTTTAAAGATTTTACTATTCTGGGACTTTAAGGGAACAGGCTTTATTGAGGTCTAATTCACATATCCTAAAATTCGCTCGTTTTCCACGTGCAGTTCAGCGCTTTGCCGGTAACTCGGGTTTCTGTCCTTTTGAACTGCAGGCACCTCCATCTGGAAAGCCTTTCTCTTCACCCCCAAATTCAGCCCCGAGGGTGCCAACGGCTGCTTTGCCACGCACGTGTGCTTCTGCGACGGGCACTACATCACCCGCCATCACCCGCCTCTGCTCTTTGACATTTCCCAAGACCCGCGCGAGCGCCGCCCGCTGACGCCGCAGACCGAGCCGCGCTTCCACGAGATCCTCCGGGTCCTGCAGGAGGCGGCGGACAATCACACCAAGACCCTGACGCCGGTCCCCGACCAGCTGTCGCCGGGGAACCTGTTCTGGAAGCCGTGGCTGCAGCTGTGCTGCTCGCCCTCCGGCCTGTCCTGCCGGTGCGACCGCGAACGTCAGGACCCGGGGCCCAGCCGCTAGCCCCGCGGGGAGGAGGACAGGCGCGCGGGGCCCGGCCCGCAGCCTCCCCTGCGGCGCACTGCGGAGGGCGCGGCCTCCCCGGCAGGTGCACGTATGGAGGGCGCGGCCTCCCCCGCAGGTGCACAAAGGGAAGGCGCGGCCTCCCCGGCAGGTGCACGTATGGAGGGCGCGGCCTCCCCCGCAGGTGCACAAAGGGAAGGCTCGGCCTCCCCCGCAGGTGCACGTATGGAGGGCGCGGCCACCCCCGCAGGTGCACAAAGGGAACGCGCGGCCTCCCATGGGTGCACGTATGGAGGGCGCGGCCTCCCCTGCAGGTGCACGTATGGAGGGCGCGGCCTCCCCTGCAGGTGCACGTATGGAGGGCGCGGCCTCCCCCGCAGGTGCACAAAGGGAAGGCTCGGCCTCCCCCGCAGGTGCACGTATGGAGGGCGCGGCCTCCCCTGCAGGTGCACTACGGAGGGCGCAGCCTCCCCTGCAGGTGCATGTACGGAAGGCGCGGCCTCCCCCGCATGTGCACATGTGGAAGGCGTGGCCTCCCCTGCAGGTGCATGTACGGAAGGCGGAAGGCGCGGCCTCCCCTGCAGGTTCACGGACGGAAGGCGCGGCCTCCCCTGCAGGTGCATGTACGGAAGGTGCGGCCTCCCATGGGTGCACGTGTGGAAGGCGCGGCCTCCCATGGGTGCACGTGTGGAAGGCGTGGCCTCCCCTGGGTACACGTGTGGAAGGCGCGGCCTCCCCTGCAGGTGCATGTACGGAAGGCGCGGCCTCCCATGGGTGCACGAGTGGAAGGCATGGCCTCCCCTGGGTACACGTGTGGAAGGCACGGCCTCCCCTGCAGGTGCATGTGTGGAAGGCGCGGCCTCCCCTGCAGGTGCATGTACGGAAGGCGCGGCCTCCCCTGCAGGTGCATGTACGGAAGGCGCGGCCTCCCATGGGTGCACGAGTGGAAGGCGTGGCCTCCCCTGGGTACACGTGTGGAAGGCGCGGCCTCCCCTGCAGGTGCATGTGTGGAAGGCGCGGCCTCCCCTGCAGGTGCATGTATGGAAGGCCGCTGCTCAGAGCGGCCTGTCTGTCCTCTGTCTCATGCCAGAACCCGTGGCTGACAGCTCAGCAGGTACCCAAAGGGGGAGGAAACACGAGGTTCGCAGCCTGGAGGGGACGAAGTTAAGCTCACACTTTCCGTTGCCAGTCTTTGGACTCGGTTGAGTGGAATGGACCGAATGAAAACGCCAGCATTAGTGCAGACAGTGTGATAAAAATCAGGGGCCAGACGTAACGTGATTCACCCGCCAGCGAAGACATACGGGGGACCGTTAGAACCTGTCATGCCTCTCATAATCGGAAGCTCTGGGTAACTGCCACGATTCCCCCAGAGCACAGATAAAAATTTAGGAGGAGCTTAGTGAACTTCCCATAGGCAACTTTATACTGAATACAAGGCCATCTTATTCACCAATAATAGATGATGGTAGATTCTGATTTGGTTTTAGGAAGGCAAGTAACTATTAGCAGTGTTATCTCGAACATATATTAAATCCTATTCAAACACACACATATATTCAGTTTATTTTATTCTTCAGACAGGATATTTGAAATTATGGAACTAAGTGCTTATCAATAATTGGAAACAGGAGAGGCTCACAGATAGATTTGTTTGTGAACAAACTTTTTTTTTTTTTTAAAGATTTATTTTTATTTATTTATTTCCCCTCCCCTCCCCCGGTTGTCTGTTTTCTGTGTCTTTTTGCTGCGTCTTGTTTCTTGTTTCTTTGTCCGCTTCTGTTGTCGGCAGCGGCACGGGAAGTGTGGGCGGCGCCATTCCTGGGCAGGCTGCTCCCTCCTTCGCGCTGGGCGGCTCTTCTTATGGGGCGCACTCCTTGCGCGTGGGGCTCCCCTACGCGGGGGACACCCTGCGTGGCGCGGCACTCCTTGTGCACATCAGCACTGCGCATGGGCCAGCTCCACACGGGTCAAGGAGGCCCGGGGCTTGAACCGCGGGCCTCCGATGTGGTAGACGGACACCCTAACCACTGGGCCAAAGTCCGTTTCCCGTGAACAAACTTTTACTGAAATCCTTCGTTAGCAAAAATCCCAAGAGAGTCTCTCCTATACTGATTTATATACTGCCATTTATACTTTTCTATGGCTCCAGTGTTTCTTTTGTGAATGGACATTCTCAACCTAGCAGCTACTTCACGGATGCTACGGTTCTGCAATACTCTTGCAACAAAATTCAGGATTATCTGCCTGGAAAGTATAAGATATTTGGGGGAGCATGGAAACAACAATACTGACGAATGCTTCACCACCTCTACACATGGTCTGATTAGGTTCTAGAAGTTCAGGATGGGAGTCGTTAGTGTAGATATTTTGATTGGTGACGTTTTCTTCTGTGGCTGAGAAACATCTGTCCTTCCAGCCTAGAAGGACATGTGCAATTCTGTGTTCTTCTCCTTTCCCCCAAACCTCAGTCATCTGGGGAAACGCACCATCAGGTCACAGAGGAGAGTGGCTGAGGGTGGCCCAGCTGCAGAGATTGGACTCTTAACCAGTCCCCATCCTGAGGGAAAGTAGCTCCCTTTGTACAGAGAACACTTGTAGCACCTCTTCAGACCCAGCATGTTCTCCAAGAACAGGATCGAGTTTTTACAGAGAAATCAAAAGAAGCCAGTCTCCACTCACTCACCCATCCACCTATTATGTGCACATGCTGACACGTCCTCTTTGCCCCACGATGGCTCAGCTACCAGGAAGCATGGAAGACAGGAACCTGCTCATGGACCAGTGGGCGAGCGGAGCATGCTGGGAGTGTTCCCGTGGCCATGGGTGTGTGCAGTGCATCTTGGGAGTGCAGAGACGAGATCCAGGATACACGAAGTGGTTTGGGGGCCAGGCCTTCTCACACTGGACCCTAGTTCCCTCTATTTTTCTCCCCCTAAAGGATTTCCAGGACTCAGCACAATTCCCAGTTTCTCTTGAACTCTTCTATGTGGAACTTTAATTTTTGCTCTCCTTTTTCTGAAATAAAGAATTGACCTTCTGCTTCCCCCTGGGAATTGTTGAAAATTGGGCTGGGGGCGGGAATCAGAATTCTTACCTTTAATGTGGATTTCTCATTCCAGAAATTGGAGGAAACGTGTCATATTGTTCTAGAAAGTGTTGTGATTAAAGAGAGCACCAGCATGTTAATAATGTGTTAGGATGGACAACTGAGCTACAGTGCGAAAAGTATTGGAAGCCGTTATTATGAATTTTTTTGTGTTAAGGGGACATTATTTAACGCAAAGTTTAGCACATGCAATGCAAGTGCACTGTTAGGAAACACTTTATGATGTGAGACTATTATAGATTATATGAATACATGTTTGTGTATAAAATTATTGTAATTGACCTATAAAACATTACTGTCAGATGAAGGACAAAGAATACTTCTAGATATAAATCAATTGAATTTGAAAGCATATGCCTCAAAAATGACCCAGCACACCATTCTATTTTAGGGTCTGTGAAAACCAGGTTTTTGTAATAACCATGATTATCACAGATTTCAAACCATTTACCATCCAAATGTTTTGCTTTGATTGTGTAACAGGAAATTGGGATTCTTTTGTCCAGGGGAAACCCAACAAACTCTTTGGAAGACAGTTATTTTGGAGAGCTATAACCATGGCTACTTGGTTTCAAAGCATCTCATTGATATTGCCTGTTGGCATTAAATGTACAAATCTGAGAATTTTTGAAGCTTTAAACAGATTATCTAAAAATATATCCTTATATCCCTAGCATTTTGCAGATTTTAAAGCTAAACAAATAGTAACATAAAGATAGACATCATCTTATGAAGTAACACTCTAGGAAAAGCACAATGGCATCTTACCTATCTGTGTGACTAAGTGTTTAAGAAAGGAAACCCTTTTATTCAGATTTCTCCTAAGGGCATACAGTGAAAAATGGAGAAATGAAACTGGGGAACATTTGACCTATGTCTGGAAAATGCTGTCTTTAAGTTGATTGCATCAAGAAAAAATGTTTCTTTTTAGAACATGTTAATACAAAATTGAAATAAAACTTTCCTTTGCCATTAAAAATGCTGTGTTCTAGCGCTGTGCTTTCTGATGTATCTCGGATCGACAAGTGTTTACTAAATTTGAAGCGTGATGTGAAGCCATGAGCAACGCAAGTTTTCAGTGCAGCAAATACAATTAAGTCCTCACTTTGTGCAAGACGGGGGGACGAAGGTGGGTGAGAGGTAGCCCCTGGTCTCGGGGAGGCACAGCACCTAGGGCCACGGTACTTTTATGGGCCCATGACAATGTATCCATTTCTTTTAAAATCAGATAGGAGGCCAGCAGATTTGGCTCAACTGATAGAGCATCCGCCTACCATATAGGAGGTCCAGGGTTCAAACCCAGGGCCTCCTGATCCGTGTGGTGAGCTGGCCCACGCGCAGTGCTGATGTGCCTAAGGAGTGCCATGCCACATAGGGGCCCCCCTGTGTAGGGGAGCCCCACACGCAAGGAGTGCACCCTGCAAGGAGAGCTGCCCTGCACAGAAAAAAGTGCACCTGCCCAGGAGTGGCGACACACACATGGAGAGCTGATGCAGCAAGATGACGCAACAAAAAGACACAGATTCCTGGTGCCGCTGACAAGAATGCAAGTGGACACGGAAGAACATACAGCAAATGGACACACAGAGCAGACAATGGGGACGGGGGCGGGGAGAATAATAAATTTAAAAAATAAATCTTTTTTAAAAAGTCAGAATAGGAAAAAAAATGACCATTTAGGTTGAAGATGGTAGTTGCATGTAGACCAACACGGTTGACTATAAACCATAATTTTAAGCTGTTTTCTTATATTTCCATGTGATTTTGAAAACTTTTTGTTGTAACATCTATACAACTCAAAATTTCTCAATTTAGCCACTTAAACGTACAATTCGGTGGTATTAATTATACTCACAATAATGTGCTACCATCACCAATATCCATTATCCCAACTTTTTCAAGACCTCTTACAGAAACTCTGCACCCTTTAAGCAATAACCCCCTCTTCTCCTCCCCTACCCCATCCCCTGATAACCTATAATCTCCTCCTTGTTTCTATGACTTTTGCTTCTTCTGGGTTTTTCATAGAAGGAAGATCATACAATAGTTGTCTTTTTGTGTCTGACTTATTTTGCTCAACTCGATGTCTTCAAGTTTCATCCATGTTGTTGCATGTATCATAACCTCCTTTCTTTTTATGGCCAAATAAGATTCCATTGTGTTTATTTACCACATTTTGTTTATTTATCCATTGGTGAACACATGGGTTGCCTTCACCTTTTGTCTCTTGTGATAGTGCTGCTGTAAACATTTCTATATATCAAATGTATTTAATATATATATATATATATTTTTAGGAGGTACCAGGATTGAACCCAGGACCTCATACATGGGAAGCAGGTGCTCAATCACTGAGCTACATCCACTCCCCTGCTCAATATGTTTTTCAAGGACCCATGGAAGTCCTTAATAATTGGCCCTGGGACAGACACCCTACCCTGGTGAAGAACTGACTTTATTCTACAGATGTTTGGAGAAGAAGACAGGTTAAAATGTCCAAAGTTGTATATGAAAAATGTTATTCTCTCTTCTCTTTCCTTCAACTGAATTGTGAGGAAAACCAAAAAGAAAACCCCAGAAGCAATAAGAAATAGAAGCTAGTGCAGGAGCACTGGGACTACGAAAAGTTAACATTTGACCCAACAGTTCTAGTTAAAAAAAAGTATCTATCAGCAGGGTACTGGATGATCAGTGATAGTTAGGAGGGAACATACATGGGACAGAAGTGGTTGCTTTGAGAGGTTGGCTTCCAAATGATATGAAAATGAAACATTATCCCCCATTAGCCCATAGACTGTCATATGTAATGCAAAAGACCTAGTGCCTCTTAAATCACAGCTTTTTGTTCTTTCCTTCTCACACATCCATCTGGGCTTCATCCAGGAAGGCACATACCCAGCTGTCTGTTGGCCAGGCTGCCATGGATACCAGGATACCATGAACCACTTCTGTGTTATCACAGCCAACATTATGTAATACCATTCCTTTTTTTACTGGGTTCTGAATAAAGTGATTATGATTTGCCAGTATGTATGTCTATGCTGAAAGATGATGGTGTTTTTCCAATGACGAAATTTCAAGTAAATATCTTTTTATAATTACATACTTAGAATAACCCATCTAAATTCCACAAAGGGTGCAAAGTTAAGGTCATAAGAGACCATATTTCCAAAGATATGTCATATTCCTTAGTAGGCAGAGTCCATTTGGAGCTATAAGTGCAAATTGTCTCCTGGCTCAAATAGGTGTCATGCCAAACAGCATTTACTGACTTCCCTGACATTGATGTTGGGACCAAATGAACTCCTTGAGCATGCCAAAATTTTCTGCTTAATCCTCCAGAGGCACTCTTTGTTTGTTACCACTGAATGTGAAGCACCCAGGCAAGGATCCTGAGAAGTCTCTAAGGAAGGGTGATGCCACAGAGAGTGGCAGGGCTGCCTGATCAACAAGTTAGCAGGACCTGAGGGTGGGAACCCAAATCCCTGAGTCGCCACCTGGAGCAGACACTGCAGGGCTGCCAGTCAGCAAGTGAACAGGACCTGAAGGCAAGAGCGTGGATCCCTGAGTGACCACATGGAGGGGTCTGCCCCATCGATGTGAACGTGACCCACAAATGGGAGCCTGGATCCCTGAGTCACTGCATGGAACATACCCTATAAGGCTGCTCGATCAACACATAAATGTCATCTGACCATAAAGTCTCTCATCTTTTTCAAACCACTGAGATTTGGAGTTTGTTAGTTTAAGAGTGTATAGAGCTAATCATCCTGGCTAATACAATAATTGGCCACTCTATATAAATCTGACATTTGGTGATCATTCTTTGAACTTCAGAAGGATTCTTTGATTCACTGGTGCTACTTTAATTAGACGCTGAATATATTAATTCTTTAAATCTATTAACTATGAGTATGTGGAAATCAGATAAACTTAAATATAAGATTATAGCCAGAACTACCACCAGAGGAGCATGTCCCAGACTGAGGAAAAGTGATACTCCAATTGTAAGTCACTGAGAAGATAGAGTTGAATACTTTATGCAGGCAAATAGATGATTACGTAAGTATTGAAGTTATTTTTCAAAATGGAATATAACACCTGCTTCATTTTTTATGTGAGGATGGCAGGTTTTAAAATATATTGCATTTATTTAAGCTGGGTATTTCAATGTCAAAATGTCATATATTTTTTATAAAATATTCTTTGAATTGATCATCACATTTCGTCACTTTAGACTTGCTTTTTATTAAAAATTTTCACATGCATTGTAAAGTAGCCCAGTTGTATTAGTCACAGCTCTCTAGGGAAACAGCTGGCAGGAGATATCTGTAAATATTAGTAGATGTTAGAAAAATGGTCTCACATAACTGTGGGGATGCACAAGTTCAAATTCCATAGAACAGGCTGTAAGCTGGGAACTCGTATCAAGGTTTTCAAATGAGTTCTGCAGAAGAAGCTGCTTGGCTGAAGTACAGATGGGAATTCTGTCTTCTGACTGCTGAAATCCTCAGTTCTCCTTTTAAAGCCTTCCACTGATTGGATGAGATGTCCCTCATTGTTGAAGGCAGTCTCCTCAGTTGATGACAGATGTAACCAGCCACAGATGCAATCAGCTTATTGATGTTTTAAGCTCCTAGAATATCCTTACAGCAATAATCAGGCCAAACAACTGAGCACCATGACCTGGCCAAGTTGCCATGTGAAACTAAGTATCATACCAGTGAGTACAGTATTTTAGTTTATTTGTTCATATTTATGTCTTAGAAATTAAAAGTCAATGCAGTATTTTCAAGCCAACTTCTTTCAGCAACCTTTGATATAGTGCCATGCCACTGGTGTTCAGAAGTTCCAATTAATTCATAAGATCCTTGCTTTTTTGTGCTTTTCTTTTAAAGGCATCCTTTAAAACATTCTGTTAACACAAACCATGTACTGCATTCTGAAATCAGAGTTTGAAAGTAGGGATGCCTAGTGACTCTCAGGTTGAAATGTGTGAAAGCTGTGATGAAAAGGTTGGGTGACATCAGGGTTTTACGTCATGCAGAAAGAAAAGGGCACTCATGGCATTTCATCAGACAAGAGGAATGCCGTGGGTCAGTAACAGCTGAGAACAAGAGGGCTCAGACAGACCATCTGGTAGAGCCCCTATCAGGGAGCCCTGGTCTCACGTAACAGAAGTAACATGGGTTTCAGATGCACGCCCCCTATTGCTGGAATGCAAGGTGGAAAACAGTGGGTGCTGCACCCTGGAATAGAGCATGACTTGTGAAGAGGCTCCTAACTGCGGGCTTTCTTCTCAGAGCTTTTGTGGGATGGTACATGTCGTCCTCACTGCAAACCTATCAGATAGCATTGTACCCGGTCGAACCCTGGCCACCCCAAAGTTCAGTCCATCCAGAACCTCAGGTTGTGTTCTTATAGGGAAGGAGGGTCTTTGCAGGTGTGGTGACTCAAGATGCACCAAGGTGGCCATAAGTCCAATGGCTGATGTCCTCTTATGGTGCAAAGATGGAGGCAGGATTTGGAGCAAAGCTGCATGAGCCAAGGAACACCAAGGGTTAGCAGGAGTCCCCAGAAGTTGGGACAGGAAGGAGCCCCCCTACCGGCCCCAGAGGGAGCAAAGTCTGCACACACCCTGATTTCTCATTTCTGCCCTCCAGAGCTGTGAAAGGATCAATGCCTGTTGTCTTGTGCCATCCAGTTTATGGTAATTGGCTATAGCAGCCCTAAGAAGCTAAGATAGATATTATTATTATCCTGTTAAAGATGAGGGACCAGGTACAGAAATCTATGCTTAGATTTATGTAGGGATCCTTTTGGTTAAAAACAGAAAAGTGGAGAGTGGATGTGGTTTAAGCAGTTGAACCCCTGCCTCCCTCATGAGAGGTCCCACGTGCCTCTTAACGGAAGACAAACAGTCAATGAGCAATGAGCAAAAACAACAAGCAGACAATAAGCAAGACAATGAGCAAAAACAAACGAACAGGGAGTGGATGTGGCTCAAGCAGTTGAGGACCCGCCTCCCACATGAGAGGTCTCAGATTCAGTGCCCAGTGCCTCCTAAAGAAAAAAAACAGACAAGCAGACAAAGAGCAGAAGAAACGACAACGAGCAGACAATGAGCAAAAACGATGAACAAACAGTCGAGGGAACCACGGGATGGCAGGGGAAGCAAATGGACAGACTGAAAACTTCTGTAAATGATTATATATCCATCTGGGCACTGCCCAAGCCAAGGAGTGACCTTAACATAGACCACTATGGGAAGAGGGCTTCGTAACTTTGCATAGTGCTCAGCCTGCACTGCTGCGACCAGCTCAGCAATAGGTCTGCATGAAGGGAAGGCAATGCAGAACTGAGGAAATAAAAGGACAGAAAGAAAGACACAAGAGAGGAAAGGAAAGATGGGACCAGGAGGCTTCACAGCTTTGAAACTGAGAGCCTCAGCCTTAGTTTCCACATCATATTTATTTGGAAGCTAAAGAGCAGCTGTTTGCTACAGGAAGCAACTTGCAACATCCTCTACAATAACAGGAAGCAACTTGCAACATCTTCTACAATAACAGGAAGCAACTTGAACATCCACAATAAGGTAACATTTACAATAACTGGAAGCAACTTGCAACATCTACAATAACAGGAAGCAACTTGAACATCCACAATAAGGTAACATTTACAATAACTGGAAGCAACTTGCAACATCTTCTACAATAACAGGAAGCAACTTGAACATCCACAATAAGGTAACATTTACAATAACTGGAAGCAACTTGCAACATCTTCTACAATAACAGGAAGCAACTTGCAACGTCTTTTACAACAACAGGAAGCAACAAATTAGATAAGCCAGTTTTCCACAATACTGCACCACCATGTGTGGCAATATCTGTCAGATGGTGACATTAAGTAAATGGATGGACATATAGCTATTGGGTAGAAATCATTGCCTGGATTTATCAAGCAAGGATGGAGGTGTATGCCTTGTGAATTCCCTGCTTTGAATATGTGAGCTGGCATGTAGCCTTGAGACATTTCCAGAGTGAAAAGAACAATGGAGGGTCCTGACAGGTTAAAACAGCTCAAGTGAAGAGCTGACATTCTGCATTCAAAGCAAGCCATGTGGCTATGCATTTATCATTTGTCTGCAATTGCATGGACTCGTTGGTGCTGTCCACTGAGGGTTTCCAGGTGATTCTGCCAACCACACGTGTGGTAGGATGGTGCTTCTGCTCTCCAGGGAGCAGTGTGGAGAAATGTCCTGTAGGTCCTGAGCTAGAGCATCAGCTGTCAGCCTAAGAATCCCCTTCCCTTTCTAAACCCCCAATAGAGACTGCTCCCCCAAGCTGGTCCCAGAGTGGAGGGGACCCCAAGAAGTACCTCAGTTAATTCATGGTGAACATAGAGCAAGAGCAGAGGAGAAGCTTTTGCCATTTTAACCACTGGTAGTTTGATGTCGCTGCACCATGAACAGATCCACCTTGAGTCAGTCATGTTTCCATCTTGTTTATGCAAAAGAACCGCTCTTAAATTTTGCAAAGTAATTCATGACAGCTTTCCTCCCCTGGGGAATTTGTTACTAAGGGATCCTGAGACATTGTGGACATTGGAATTTCCTAGGCTTAATGAGAATTGGAAAGATATTTTACACAGTTGGGGGAGGGGGAATGGAGATGACTTTAGTCCAAGGTGAAAATATAAAAATGTCTGGGTTGGCTGTGTCTTCCTAAATATAGGCTCACACAGCTTTATGGAGGTAAATTCAAACGGTAAATGTCACTTCATTATGCCATGTAAAAATGTAGCTACCATTGTACAAATACAAATATCTTTCCTTGAAAATATAAATGCCCTATGCTTTAATGCCATTTTGATTTAATGTTTTGTCGTGTTTAATTGTGCATTAAAAATTTTTGAGAACACTCTTAAAGTTAAGAGAATATGTGGTAGGAGTGATAATGTTTATTTACACCCTGATTATTAGCACTTTGAATGCAAGGAGATCATCTTTTGACCTTTTATCATTTGAATTAAGTTCACCCTTTTCTTTCACCCCAATAATGTTTTGTGAGTTCTGGTATTTAAGAAAAAAGCTAAAAATTATATAGTTTTATTATTTTCCATGACAGTGTTTTAAAGGCCAACTTGTGTTGGGGAAGTATTTAAAGCCATATTATGTAATTTACATTGTGGTAAGGCAATGCTAATGATTTTCCAGAACTATAAATGAGTCATTTCTGGTATGGTTGTTTGAACTCAGCAGTGAAGATGCTTAGAAAAGAGCTCCCGAGGAGAAACGAGACAACAGCTTATGTGTCACGATGGGAAAGAGGAATGGAAGGCAAGACAAAGAAGAGTGTAAAATATGGGGGGAACTTTCATCCCCCTACTTCTGTTTATGCTGCTTTTCTTTTAAGAGATGATAAACTAGAGGGTGGTAGAACCCACTCGCCATCGGAGGCAGTCTGGTAATTCCCTGGTCATCGTTCATCTTCGACTATCTTAGATAATGCATGACACAGTGCTTGATGGATGCTTCTGTCCACACAACCATTTAAGCTCTAGGGTAGAGAGAGGAGCTGGAATTTTAGGTCCTCACACTTCCCCCTCTTGCTTATCTAAAACATATGAGGATCCGGTGTCAGCTCATTACTTACTTTTAAAATACATATTTCTCTGCAAAAGAGGGTCACAAGTGGTTTGCTGCTCCACTGAAGTTTTCTGAAAATAAAAGAAACCCTTTTTGGAGAGGCAGAGATTTATTCTAGCAAATGACAGTGCTCTTGGACCATCTTTCAATGGGATCTGACCATGAGCGGATCCTTTATCAGCTGGATGACATGCTGCCCTTTTTAGAAATAAGTGGCAGTGACAAAACTGTTTGGCTGCAGCCCGGGGAGCTGCGTTCACGTGTGCGCTGTGAATGCCACAGATACTTAGCTTTGCCCATCCATTTAGAAACTTTTGATAATAGCATGGCATTAGCCTTCTCTCTTCCCTCTGTGGTAAATCAACGCTAACTTCCTTGCTATGCGCGCTCTCGCGCTCTCTCTCGCGCTCTCTCTCGCGCTCTCTCTCTCTCTCTCTCTCTCTCCACCCTCCACCCTCCACCCTCCACCCTCCACCCTCTGCAGAGATTTACATTTTCAGCTAAAATAGCCATGCTCAAATGCTTACTCTGGAAGAAAAAGGATTTGACTTCGTCAGTTCTTATTGCCTCATATCACTAATTTTAAAGACTTAGTCTCAACATAAAGCAAATCAATTTTCACAATATGAGTAAAGCCTGAGAAGGGACGAAAGTGGAGACAGTGGTGAGTGGAGTTGAAAGCATCCCCAGGATTAAACACAATTATTTTATCTACACCCATATTAATTATCCTCGTGGGAGAGGATTACCCAATTAGAAAATGTTTTTGGCATTTCCAGTTGAGATTCCATTTTGATATGTTTTTCCCACTGTTTTCATTGTAGTTTGTAATGACAAATGCAAACCAGAATAGTACTCAAAGCCATTGCCTGTTCTGTCGATGAATATTTTCCTGAACCATAAAAATATGGTTTTGCCAATGTAGGGTGTTAATCACATTACCCCAGATTTTATTTTATCTTGGCAGAGAAACTGAATGTTCTTTCCAGCATGGATCTCGGCTCTCTGATTACTTCGTGGTCCTTTTTTAGTTGCCAAGACCTTAGATGTTACAGGAAACTTCTGTTACGAAGGCAATACATCTTCATCAAACACGAAAATGACAGCAGCCTCTGCAGGAGGCTTCTGTGCTTTTTGCATTTTTACATTAAATGTAATAATAATATAGATTATGTCTAATTTACATGAAATTCAGTACACTTTGCTGAAAGGAAAATTCTTTCAATCTGCTTTCTGAAGCCTCAGCAATTTGGAAGGAAAGTATAGAATAAAATAATGTAATCCTGTTTCCTGAGTAAGGCACAGAAGAAAATTTAAACTTTAAAATCCAGTCTAAGTTATGCTTTTCCAAATAAAAATACAAGACAGAGAGAGGGCACTGTAATTTGTGAAGCATTTTTTATACAAATATTTTATAGTGGAAAATTCTAACAAGCACAAAAGTAGAAAAAATGAAATGTTGAACTCCTATGAATTTATCACCCAGCTTCAAAAATTATAGTCATTTTACCTGTCTTTAAATGCAATTTTAATCACAACACCTAAAAAAGCTGTATGGTCACTCGTAAACAGAAACTAAGAATTTCAGTATTTCACAATGTAAATTGATAAGGCAGTATTTCCTTCTGAGTGTATGCATTCTCATGGGGTAAATAATAAGGGAGGCAACTTTAATAAAGACATAAACCATAATGGTGTTTTCCATGTGTCAAATGGTCTCAACACTTCACGGCTGAAACACCCATATTTTTAGGTCCTGATGCTGTAGGTTGATGAGTTTGGCCGAGCTCTGTTGGATGGTTTTTGCAGTCTTAGCCCAGCTCAGCTGATCCTGGCTGGAAGAACCCAGGCCAGTGTGCCAGCGGGTGGAGAGGAGCCGCTGGAGGCCTCTGCGACTTCTCTCGGTGGCTTTGAGGTGTGGAGGGCGCGAGATTCAGGAAGAAACCGCGGAGACAGGCTGATGGCACAAGTCTGGTTTATTGAGGAAGTGGCTGTAGTTTTATAGGGCTTGGGGTGGCGTGGTGGCTGCCGATTGGCTTGGCTTAGGGGGTTATTCTGATTGGTTGCTATAAGCAGTTACTAGGCAGAGGGGCAGCTGTAAGGTTCCATTTCAGCGGGGAGAAAAGGGAAGTGAGAGGGGGGAACCGGGGCGGGGAGCCAACCAGATGTAACGTTCAGGCGGGAGATTAAAGGAGGCAGCCATTGGTGATAATGCATGCCGGGGTAGGCTGAGGGCGTGGTTGCCCGTTTCAGCCACTCTGAACCGCGGCCTCAGGCTGTGCACACGCCTGCTGCCAGGCTGGCCAGGGCTACTGGGCCAGAACTGGCCCCCTGGCTGGAAGAACCCAGGCCACTGGAATTAGCTGAGGAGCAGCTGGGGACAGCTGGCTTATGCTGGGCTCACGTGGGAAGGAGTCTCACTTAGAGCTCACATGCTATGGAAGGCTAACGAAGGTGTGTCATCAGTGCTGCAATTCCAAGGGTTCTAAGATCAGCAGGAGCAGGCACTTTGCAAGTCTATGCTTATATCACATTTGCTATTTTCCTTTCGCCCAAACAAGCCACATGGCCAAGTCCAGATGCAAAGGGTAAAGGAGGAGAATCTGCCTCTCAAAGGGAGTAGTTTCAAAGGCACTTTGCAAGAGGGCAAGCACAGAGTTGAGGAAGCAATCTGTGGCCAGTTTTACAATCTACTTCGTAAAATTAACTTAAGCTTTATCAACCAAAGCAAAACGAAATGATGTTGACCTTGGTGAAAATGGTAAAGTGACATCAGCAAAAATGGCAAAATGTGTCTCCCCAATAGAAACAGTGAGAAAACTGGGAAAAGATTGTAAAAATCAATATTTACAGAACTGGAAATTAACCAAATCTTGTGGTAACCTGGAGAGTGTGTTTTGTTGTTTGTTTGTTTTTTTAAGAAAAGCAGCCAAATCTCAGTAAGAACAGTGAGTTCTAAACTAAACATTTTAGTTTACCCTACTACCATTCCCCATTCTACTGTCCCACTGTTGCTTTGGAAACAATAACCCTAGTGAAAGTCCGAAGCGTATTGTGCAATGGAAGGAGCTTTACAGAGCTGGGGCTCTTTCAAAGCCTTATTCCCAAGGAATAGCCATTACTTGACTTGTCTGGAGGTCCCCACTTGCAGGGCTCTCTCTAGCTGACCTAGCTCAGAGTGCACCTAGTGTAAATGCTGTCACCCAAGAGCTGTTTGTTGAAAACAATTAAAGGCAAGTGTTTAGCTTTATGGCTGCCTCAGGCAGCTGATAACAGTTGGGGTAAGCAAGAGACCAATCAAAAATCTTTAAAAGGAAAAGCTGGGGAAATGAGATGTCCATGGGAGCTTTGACAAGTTCCCACAAATTCCTGAGAATCTAGAAATCCAAAGCCGTGCCCCCAAGCTTTGCACATGCTCATGAAAGCCCCGAATAGGTTCTAAACTCCACCCCTGATTTCTTATCAGAAACCATGAAAACTAGAAGACAGTCAGATGACATATTCACAGTGTGAGAAGAAAAAGACTGTCTATGAAAAATTCTATATTCAGCAAAAATAGCTTCCAAAAATAAAGAAGAAATTAAGCCATAGCTAGATTTTCTTAAGTGATACTGTCAGACTCTAGCAAAACTGTCCTACCAGAAATGCTAAAGGAGGTCCTTTAGGAAATGAGACAGGGAGGGTAAAGGCACATTGTTTATATTATTGAAGTTAAGTTGGTATCAAAGCAAGACTGTTATAGATTTAAGATTTTATATTTAAGCCCCATGGTAATTACAAAGAAAATGTTAGAGGATATGCAAACTCATGGAGACAGAAATTAGAGTAAAGTTTTCCTGGGAGCTGGGTTAGGGAGAATGGGAAGTTTGTGCAAAAATAGTGTAGGGTTGGGGAAATAGGGAAATGTTAGCAATGGAAGGGAGTGAGGGCACCGCAACATAGTGAATGTGATTAATCCCATTGAATGGTACTCTTGGAAATGATTGTGATGGGAAATTTCATGTTGTCTCTATGTATCTATGTTCTCACAATTAACAAAAAAGAAAAAGCACCTAAAGAGACCATGACAATTAAAGGCAATATATGATCCTGGATGGAATCCAGCAAGGGAGGAGAAAAGGCTTAAAAGGACGTTACTGGCACATATGAGAAAATGGAATCCAGACTGGAAGCTTTCTATCAAGGTTAAATTCCTTGAACTTGATAACTGCACTTAAATTGATTACATAAGTGGCTATCCTTGTTCTTAGGAAAGGTACGTGGCAGTATTCAGTGTTCAAGGAGCAAGATTTATATAGCCTACACTCACATGTTCAGAAAATAGATTGATTAATAGACGGATAGACAGTTATGGATAGATAGATGGATTGATAAGTATATAAATAGAATGATAGGGCAAAATGTTAAACTTGATGGCTCTGAGTAACTGGGGGGTGGGCAATAGTGGTGTGTTGGCATTCTTTGTATGGGGCTTATACTATTTCTATAACTCCTTTAAGTTTGATTGTATTTCAATATAAAAAGTTAAAAAACACAACTATGTTCATATTAAAATTTGTAATATAGCCATATTATTTATAATAGTCTAAAAGGAGAAACAACTTAAATGCCCATTAGTGATGAATAGATAAACAAATGTAGTATATCTGTAAAATGGAATATTACTCAACCGTAAAAAGGAATGAAGTTCTGATATGTACAGGAACAACCTGGATGAACCTAGGAAACATAATGTAACATCTTATGTTTCCAATGATGGGAAATACAAAATAAGCAAATCCATACAACAGAAGATTACTCTTTGCCAGGGTCTGTGGGAAGGAGGGATAGAGAGTGACTGCAATTGGGTTTAGGGTTTCTTTTTGGGGTGATAGAAATATTCCTAATTTAGACAGCATAGGGAAGTGGTATTGGCCCAATGGTTAGGGCGTCCATCTACCACATGGGAGGTTCACAGTTCAAACCCCGGACCTCCTTGACCCGTGTGGAGCTGGCCCATGCGCAGTGCTGATGCACGCAAGGAGTGTCATGCCACGCAGCGGTGTCCCCCGCATAGGGAAGCCCCATGCGCAAGGAGTGTGCCCCGTAAGGAAAGCTGCCCAGCGCGAAAGTAAGTGCAGCCTGCCCAAGAATGATGCCGCCCACACAGAGAGCTGACACAACACGATGACGCAACAAAAAGAAACACAGATTCCTGCGCCGCTGACAACAACAGAAGCGGACAAAGAAGAAGACACAGCAAATAGACATAGAGAACAGACAATGGGGGGGGAGGGGCGAGGAGAAGGGGAGAGAAAGGAATGAATAAATAAATAAACAACCAAACATAAATAGAGAGCATGATAATTTCACAACTTCATGAATATACAACGTATACTGAGTTGCTCACTTTAAAAGGCTGAATATTAAGGTCTGGAATATATATCTCTGAAGAATGGAATCTATTATTTCAATAAATTAAAAACAAAAAAGGAAAGGTAGCTTTTTTTCCACCTTCACTTATTTGAAATGGACCCTTGACTGAGTCTTTGGAAAGCTGTTGCGCTTCTCCACCTCCGTTAGGATGCACACTTTGGCCTCTGGCTGCACTTCAGTTGTTTTAATGCACCATGGTACACAGGCGCCTGTGGCTGATCCGTCTCCCCTGAGTCCTCCCTTCTCTTCCCTCCTGCTCCCACCTTCAACCACAGAAGCCACTGTTTACCTTAGATTTCTCAGTCACATTTCTAGAGGTTTACTGTCTCCCCACTTGAACTACTCTTGCACTATAGCTTTCATAACACGTGGTTTCAACTATATATGTTTTAGACTGCCGTGACCTGAGTGAGGAGCCAATTTTTATTCATCTTTATGTCCAGGGCATGGCCATACAGTCCAACAGGAACATTTTATCTGCCCCCAACACTCCAGAACATCTAACCTGGACCAGCCCACACCAGCCATGCCCTCTTCTCTGTCCAGCCGCAGGCTCATCTGTAAACCCATTCTGTTTTTGCTTTGTTTTGCTGAGGTACAGTCCAGTCTACTGTCCAGAGAGTGTTTTTCCTGAATCTATCTTGACTCTGAACCCACCGTAGAGCCACCCTGACTCCAAGGAGCGTTTTTCACTTTGCATTCGCTATGGACAGTGCTCCACTTTCCAATCATCCCTGGAAGAGTGCTCTGTAGCTCCCTGGCTCCACTCCATTCCTTTATGTCCAATCCCTGGCTGTGCCTGGTCCAGCTGACAACCCCAAGGGTCCAGATTCTGGCCACCTTTCTGCATGAGCCCCTTGGCCTGGCTCGGACTGACACCCTGGTTGCCCAACTTGCATCCTGAGCTTGACTTCCTCCCTCCAATTTGTAAGCTAGTCCCTGACCTGAGCTTGGCCCACAGCTGTTCTTGTCTCCTTCGAGTGAAAACGCATCCCCTCCCAGCATGCCCAGTAGCTCCTGGCTTTCTGTAGTAGCCTGATTCTCTATCTGAACCTCTTTTTGCCTCCTCATGGAATCCAATGACTTCTGAAACTCCCTAAGAAGTCAGGGCACTGACATGATATTTCAAAGCATTTTTGGACCCTCTTCTCATCTGAGGCATTCAAAAGCTCAGGTGACCTAAGGGTTCTTACTTAACTCAGCTGTCATTTATAGTTATTCAAATTCCTTTTACCTATATAAGAACAACAGTACATACTCCTTAAAGTCATCATGATCTGAAATTGTATATCCAATATATTTAATTACTTGTTAACCTAAACTGCTCAAATAGATGACTTGTTTTGTAGCATGTACATTGGTATCCACATCTCTCCTTGGAAGACAAGTTCTTACTTTGTTTCAGGTCACTTTGTAAGCGATAAACAAAACTTCTCAAAGAATATCCCAGTTTAGCAGATTCCAAACTTCCCCTGGGCTCTACATCCCAAATGATACGTTTCAGTGTATTTGAAAAGTTAGATTTTTAGCAGTAGAAAAATAAAATGCAGACTTTGCTAGCAGTAGGAATAAAAATACTTGGAGCCAAAAGGCAAAAAGCAATTTTTGCAGATAACACAGGCTTAAAATAACTTTAACGTGTATTTGAAGATACCAGAAATCAGGCCATGCCCTAATTAAAATCATTGTAAAAGTGGTATAACATGCATTCAACTTTCAGTTATCCCAAAGAGCACAAACTTGAGGGTTGGTCACTGATGAATAATTAAACTCTCATCGTCGAATTAAAATTTTATAAAAGGGCAGCATAATGTGTATGTGATTGCTCTAACCTGTCAATCAATACATTTTGAAGATACAAGACATGAAACACTTTTCGTAAGTCTTGATGTTCTGAAAGTGTAGACTTTTTCCAGTATGAGCTAAAATACAGACACGGGCATTTTGACTTAACTGCCTGGCTTTTACTGAATTAATGCCCTGAGAGATGTGTGATGGAAGGACTCAAATTTATAGATCGTTAGTGAGTCAATTTCATCATTTTGGTGATTTACACAAGAGTAAAGTTTTTTAGGCATATATGATGTGATGAATTTGTGCAAGCATTTACATACATTTGAATGTGTGGAGTTTAATGGACTTGGTTCAGAGTAGACCTTGACTTGTCTAGTTTATTTTCTTTCTACTGTCAGTTTCTTCACTTTGAGGCAGTTTATTGATAGAAATTTAGATCGTTGATGCTAAAGCCTTATCCTATTTAATTCCATTTACCCCAGAACCACAGAAGGTAGACTTTCAGAGAACTTTGATGACTCTGGCACGGGTTTCAGTAACTCTGACTTACATTTGACCATGTGTTAGTCAGCTGTTACCACAATAATGCTGTGTAACAAGTTACTCCCTGACTCACAGCTATAAAAATGCATGTAAGTTCTCATGCTCATTGATCTGCAGGTCATCTAGTGAGGCTCTGCTTCACCTGTCACATTCCAGGGCCCAGGTTTGAGGGGCAGAGTTCAGAAGGACCTAGAGGAGCAAGAAGAAACACGCTGCTTTTCAGATGCGGGCCCTGAACTGTAATTTATGTCCACAGTCCTTTGACCAACGCATGTGGCAGGGACATATACTCCGCCCATGAAGGCTAAACGGTACTGCGTTAGCTAGTTCTCCATGCAGTGTACTTATGACTGCAAATTTAGTCACTTAAAACAATGCCCATTTGTTGAACCTCACAATTCTGTAGTTTGGAAGCCTGGCATGTCATATTGGGGTTCTAAGCTCCAGATCTCATCAGACTGAAATCGGGGTGTCACCTGGGACTCTGGCTCTCACCCCAGATTCAGGGTCCACTTTCAAGCTCAGCACTTGTTGGCAGAACTCATTTCCTTCTCATACTTTCCACATGCTTCCTTCCATCTTTAAACCAACAACGGTGGACAGAGTCCTTCTCATGCCTCAAACTTCTCTGACTTCCTCTTCTAACAGTTCAGGTGGACTTTTAGGTCCACCCAGATAATCCAGGAAAATATCCTATCTTAATGTCAACTGATTAGTAACTTCAGTCACATCTGCATGTCCCTTTTATCATGTCATAGAACAGGACCTTGGAAGTAGAACGAGGAAAGGAGCCAAAATTCTCAAGCCATGTGACAGAAGAAAATATTTGCTGGAGAACATTCTTCCTCAGGCCAGCTCAGCTCTGACCTGTTATGACCATGACTTCCCCAGTTTCCCTTCTTGCCCATGGCCAACCCTGCACATTTCTCCCATGGGAGTCCTAATTGGTAATTGGGGCTGTTTCAGCAACTTTCCTAACCTCCTTTTTATAAAACTTGGACTCAGAGCAGGGAAGAACTCTTAGCATTCTGACTTCCAAGAAGACAGAGCTTTTTTTTTCCTTAATAATGCAATGACTTGGAGCTGGCAGATGCATTAGAGGGTATAAGAAACACACGCTCCAGAAGATTCCTTTATAAAAGGTCAGGTTGGTGGAAGTTTTGAGGCTTCACCAAAGCTACTCTGAAAACTGAGTGCTGATATCTCACCCAGTCTCCCACAATGATTGGATATACCCAAACCGTGCTGGAAAATACAGGTAGAAGGAAGAGAAGTCAGTGCTGTGCTGTTCTCTGGGCAAGCTGCCACCGGGTGGCAAAGCACCCCTGGCCTCCTGCAAACTGAGCTGCTGCTGGCAATCCTGAGAAAGCTAAGGCCCAGGAATTCGTGTTCAGTTGTCTGCAGAGAGAAGAAATGTAGGGCTTACAAGGCTACATTTCATGGATCAGTGGGTTCTGAATAGCCCATCCTTTTCCCATGACAGCTTGCAAAGAAATCCAGTTCTGGAATGGCTTCATGCATTTCCCAGGCAAAGAATGATAACAGCAGGTCCCAGGAAAGAAGCAGGCAAGGTTGATGCATGAACTTGTTGGGACCATCGTGATGACCTTCCCCTCCAAGTGAGTTTGTGAATTATGGAATAATAAGTATTCCCGGGAGAGCAAGGTCATTGGACTCCATTCTCCATCCATCCTTCCATCCACGAGGTCAAATACAGCACTCTCCTCTCATTCAGTGTTGAAGATTGGCAGCAGTGGTGAAATAGCAGAGGACCCATCAAATGCCTGAGCATCTTCTCAATGAGTAGAAAGAACTCTGGAATCTGGAGTGTGTAAATGCAGTCATTTAGGGATCAAGATTTCCCTGGGGGGTCTGTTTCCAGAGTCATCCCTGGGACTAGCAGATGCAACTGTGATCCAACCCTGGGCCACTTGGCTCTTACACCAGTGAAGAAAACAGGGAATGGAGTATAGAGTGGCCAGTCTGAGAAATGTCCATCAATTTTGCTACCATCCACATCCCATGTGTCTGGTTCACCAGGGCTCCCATGACCCATACCACACAGCGGTTGACTTGAAAATAGGAATTTATTGGCTCTTGGTATCAGAGGCTAGAGATCCAAAATCAAGGCATCAGCAAGGCTAGGCTTCCTTCCAAAAGTCTGTAGCCTTCTGTAGTCTTAGCTTGCATCTCTACCTCCTGGTACACAGCAATCTCTCTCTCCGTGGATCTGATCTTAGGTTTCTGCTGACTTTGAGCTTCTTCCTGTGTGGCCTTGTCTAATTTCTGGCTTCCAGTTTCTTCTCTCTATAAGGTCTTCACTAAAATGGGTTAAGACCCACCTTGATTTATCTTCAAAATGTCCTATATATAAATGGGTTTACACCCTCAGGTGTGTGGATTAAGATAAAGAGCATGTCCTTTGAAGGAGTACACTCTTGAATCTATCACACCCTGCTACCACTTGGAATTAAATTAAATTAAAATTTCACCCAATTGCAATGGATACTCCCCACCCATACTGAGAGCAGAGGCATCAGTGTCAGCCTAAGGGATCGGCAAACTACAGTCTACAGACCCTCATCTGTTTTTGTACGGTCCATGAGATAAGAATGGTTTTTATATTTTTAAATGGTGGAGGAAATCAAAAGGAGAACAGTATTTATTTCATGACACAGGAAAATGATATGAAATTTCAATTTTATTTTCCATAAACAAAGTTTTATTGGAACATAGCGATGTCCGTTTGTGTACATATTGCCTATGGCTGCTTTTGGGCTACAGCAGCAGAATTAAATCGTTTCTATAGAGACAGCCTGGCCTTCAAAGCCCAAAATATTAACTAGCTGGCCTTTTACAGAAAGAGTTGGGCTGTTGTAGAATTTGAGAGAAGTTCAATTATTTGAGTATAGAGAGGCCAGGACTCAGGAATGATTTTGAGAAGGAAAAATGGTTTATTGACTGCCGGCCGGAGTTGGGAGCTTTCTGTTTGAATCCCGAGCCCTGAACAAGATTTTCAAACGTCTTTTATACAGAGAGGAAAGGCCAAATGGTCCCTTTGTTTCAGTTCTCAATAGGCTTCAATTAGCATATATATCTTCCACATCTTAGGTAAGCTTTTAGCATGGACTCCAGATATTCTAGATAAGCTTTTAGCATATTTGGTTTTTGCATTTCCCCTAAATACTTAAAGTTTATAGCCCTTGCATTGTTAAACTGTTTCCTGGGACTGGAGCCTGTTGCCATTGTCCCTAAGGGCAGGACTGCAGCCTCTTACCATTCCACACCCACAAGTCAAACAGCTTAAGTTATCTCTGAAGAGACAAAGAGCCTTCCACCCATAGCCCACATCAGGGCCACCTTTGTGTTTAATTACAAAATTCCAGTAGCCCACCTTCAGTGTATGAGTGAGCAGCCTTGCGTAGAGGTGGGGAACACTGAAGGGGCAAGGTCAAGGGGTTGGGGAAGAGGAGGTTAAACACCTTATGAGGTGAGGGGCTGAGAGTCAAGCAGGTTCATCCTCTGCTTCTGGTATAGTTGGGTTCCTCCAGATGCAGACCCAGAGACAAAGACTTGAGTGCATACTGGTTGAAATGAAAAGAAAACATTGTTACGGGTATGGGGACATGGGGAAAGGGAGGGCAGAAGAGATAAAGGGTACATCATCAAGTCAGCTACTCCTTGGATGAGTGTATCCTAATCCAGATAGGGAACTCTGGGAGCCAGCCCAGGGCACACCCCTCAGCGCCATCCCATCTGAAAGGCTGGAATGCTCCTATACCAACTTCTACCACCATTGGCTGAGGGCTGCTGTTGGTAGGAGGCATTAACTCCCCAGAACTTGTAACCTGCTGCACATGAAGACAAGGTGGGCTTCAGCAGCCAGAGAAGGGGCTCAGATGAAGAAATCCCTTCCATGGCTGAAATGGGAAAGACTAGGGAATTCTGGGGGAAGGAGAAGTTCTGGCAGCATCGTCCCATTCTGGATGGCAGTCTGGCATATGCTTCCATCTTAATGGGAGGGCAGCAGCTGTAGAAGACATGAGAGCATGTAATGACCTTAGCGGGGAGAAGTCGGTAGTGACTGGCTCCTGAGTGCACTGGGTGAGCCTGAGCCAAGGACTTCATGTGCTGGTCTTGGAGGCCCCTGGGTGATGGGCTGGAAATGCTTCAAGAAGGAATAGCACTGTTTAATGGCGAGGGCAAAGAGGAAAGCTACTACAGCTTTGTGGTAGCTGGAGGCACATCATATTTTGTTGAGAAACAAATTGTCCAAAACCTGGGATAGGGTGATAGATGAAGTCTGCCCCAATCCAGTGCCCAGAAATGGCTTTGGAGGACCATCCCATTGCCCATAGGCAGTTTGGACGATCCCTGAAGTAACAGGAAAGCCTGTCTTGGGGTTTTGCCAAAGACAGTGACTCATATGTACATTCTGAATAATAGTTTGAGAGGGCGCTGAAGTGCACAGAATTATAAATCCAGATTGGACCCAACTAATTAATTTGTCTGCACAGGGCAGAATAGGGACCTTGGATGTCGAATAAATGCAGTTTGAGAAATAAATAAGCTTAGATCTTAGCTCCCCTGAGTTATAACCATAGATATTGTATCTGCTAGAAGCTTTCTCATCTCTGTTCAGCAGAAATTGAGATAGATGCTCATTAAGCCCTACGTGAATAAGATTGCAGTGGTAGCATTATCTGCAAGGGAACAAGTTAGTTTTACAGAGTTAGTACATTGTCACTGGAAAGTTTCTTACCAGCAGCGTTTGGGTTAAAGTGTAAGGTTCTAATTGTGCTGAACTAGCAAGAATAAAAAGTTGTTTAATATTTTTATTGTAGTAACCTATCTATAATATAAAGTTTTCCATTTAAACCATTTTTAAGTATACAGTTCAGCAGCACTGATTATTTTACAATGTTATGCTTCCATCACTACCTTCTATTACAAAAACTTTTTCATAACCTGACTAAGTAATAACTCCCCATTCCCCCTCCCTAAGCTCCTGGAAACTTCTAATCTACTTTCCATCTCTATGAACTTGCCTATTCTAGTTATTTCATCTAAGTGGAATTATGTAATATGTGGCGTTTCGTGACTGGTTTCTTTCAGTTAGCATAATGCTTTCAGGCTCATCCATGTTGTAACAAGTCTTAAATAATTTTTTTTTAAAGATTTATTTATTTCCCACCCCCCCCCGGCCCAGTTGTCTGTTCTTTGTGTCTATTTGCTGCATCTTCTTCTTTGTCCGCTACTGTTGTCGGCAGCATGGGAATCTGTTTCTTTTTGTTGCATCATCTTGCTGAGTCAGCTCTCCATGTGGGCAGTGCCATTCTTAGGCAGGCTGCACTTTCTTTCGTGCTGGGTGGCTCTCCTTATGGGGCACACTCCTTGCATGTGGGGCTCCCCTACACGGGAGACACCCCTGCATAGCACAGCACTCCTTGCATGCATCAGCACTGCACATGGGCCAACTCCACACGGGTCAAGGAGGCCCGGGGTTTGAATCGTGGCCCTCCCATGTGGTAGGACCTCCCATGTAGTAGACAGATGCCCTAACCACTGGGCCGAGTCCGCTTCCCAAATAATTTTTGAGCAACATTCTTTTGTGAACACACAATGTCTGCACTTGTATTACTTGGCAATAGAGAAGCTGCAAAGAGTGGCACTCTAGAAGAGGAATTTAGAGGTCTATTCTATATTAAAATTCTAGATTCTTGGACTGAGCATTTCTTTGGGGTGGAGGATGGAGACGTAACATCTCATCCCAGGTCTCTCCTTAGCACCAACACCACATACAGAACTGGATGGGAACTCTTTCTCCTCCTCAGCCCAACACAGTTACTTCATTTCAGCAAAAGAGCAGCATCTACCCATTAAATGTATATTTTAAATGTTAATGGAATAGATTTTGCATTTCTATCAGTAAAACAGCATTGGATAGTGATTAGGAACTCAAAGCCGCGTACCATATTGCCTGGGACGGAGCACTCTCCCTATCTGGGGTGACTTCACTTTCTTTACCTGAGAAGTGAAAGTAGAGGGTGGCAAGGTGCACTGGAATCGCTTTAGGAGCAAATGAATGTGAGGTAGGAAGCTGTAGAACAGACCATGGAAGATTTAGTTTGACCATGAAGTGAAGGGAAATGGGTGAAAGTTGAATCAGAAGGTGGAATGAAGGAGGAGTTTCTTTTTCACATGGTGTCACTAGAGCATATTTGTATTTGTATGTTTATATCTAAAGTCAGCCATGCATAGTTGAGGAATATATTTCAGGGGGAACTAAAGTATTATTGACATCTGTTGTTTTCATTTTCCCTAAAGTCATTTTGTCCCCAGTGGCATCCTGATTATTCACTAGAAAAATACCCCTTAGGCATCCTTCATCCATTTGGTTCTTGTGGTGTTCGATTGTCCCCATCTCTTTATCCTCATAAAACATGGTGATGATTTGTGCCCCAGGTTTGGCCAGTTAGAATGCACTCTACCCCAAATGTTGGTTCATGCTGAGCCTATGATGCAAATCAAATTAATAAGAGTCAACGCTATGGCCATTACATAAAAATTACAGGAAAGAGATGCTTCCTTTTCTCTGGAGTTGATAAGTTGGTAGAATTTTCATCTGCTGCTATGGTCATCTTAGATGCCTTGGCAGGAATCCTGGGAGGAGATGATGTCAGCACAGAAGAAAGCAGAAGTTAGAGATAGAGACCAACTTCTGGTGCTACATCTTGAAACACCTGGATACAGCCATACCTAAAGCTGCCCATACCTCTACATTATTGAATCTGTGACACGATGCTACCACTGTACGAGCCAAGAGATTGTTGTTTCAACCAAGCCTGATTGTGTTGGATTTTTGACACTTTCAACTGTAAAAGATCCATCTATTAACTATGACCAAATAGCAGAGCCTTCCCCAAATAGCAACACATTCCTCAAGCATTCCCAGCAAGCTCAGCCTCTGGGGCTTTGCACCCACTGTTCCCTCTGCCAGCAGCACGGGGACTGTTCCACATGTCCCCATAGCTTGTTTCTTCACAATTGCCTCATGTCTCTGCTCAAATGGTGGCTCAGAGAAAGAGAAGAGAAACAATGTTGTACCCTGGACTGATCTTCCTAGCATCTGTCACCATCTGGTTTGTGTTGGTGGTGGTGGTAGTGATGATGGTGATGTTGGTGATGGGTTTTTTTGGGGGGCCATGACTTCCATCCCCAGGTAGCATATAAGTTCCACAGTAGCAGGGACTTCATGTGCTTTGGACAATGCTGTATCCCAGTGTTTAGGACAGTCACTTGCCCCATGTAGGTACTCATTAAAACTATGTAATAAGTTAACTGCTATACAATGAATAAATGGATGAATAAATGGAAACTTGTGAGCCAGGGTGTGGACATGCACAGGCTTCAAGCTGGACCACCAGACTTCCTTCTGCAGGAACTAAAGGACAGTTTCTGGGAGACAGTGGGGTGAGGGGGATTCCATCATCATGCAACTGAGCATCTGAAAGAGGGATAAGGGATGTAAACTCTGTTTTCCTGTCTCTCCCAGGTATCTCTAAGTCCTTGTCGGTCTACTCTTGTCTTCTTAGAACTTAGCACAGAGGCGTTGATCCAAAAGATTGGGAGAGTGTTTGCTGGGCAGCCAGTGGAACTCTAGAGAAGCCGCCACTGAAGAGTGATAAGTAGGAGGTAAGGAAGAGGCGTGAATGAACAATTCAAGAGAAAAGAGACCGTCTCTCTTAAGTAGCTGGTCTTTTCAAGGCTTCTCATTGCTTCCATTGCCCCCTCTAGAAGAATGCAGGGACTACAGATTGGAATCCATCCATCTAGTAGCTGGACTGAGGGCAGTCCAAATCCCTAGGGAGATGGAAGACTAACACACTGGGGCGGCTTCCCCATTTGCTAGGATTAGCAATGATTAGCAAACTGAGCTTACCCGACATAGAAGTTTCTCTGCCATGTAAAATGTGTGATCAAGAGTTTGGGCTCCTTCAATCTGGTGTTCTTGTCATGTCTAGGGTGGTGACTTCCATCCGTTCACCAGCACGCATCATTATGCACCCTGAGCAAAGAAGGTGGGTGAGGAAAGTATGCCCCTGGGTTGAAAACTGTGGTTGTTGACTCTCATACCTCATTGGCTAGACCTTGGTCACATGACCAAACTCAGACCTAAAGGAGGCTGGGAAATGTAGTCTTTAGAGGCAGCTCTATACACAGATAGTAATTGTCTAATGAAGAAAGGAGAGCAAAATGGATGTTGGGGCCCCAGTGTAAGCCTCCAGTGGACTCCACAATGCCTTACAGCCCAGCCATCAACAGTCTTGCTTGTATTGCTTCATCCATTTCTCATACTGTGTTCATGAGGGAGTCGTGATCTCAACTCACAAGTCAGAAAAATGTACTTCCCTTGATGGAGGGAGTTCTCTGGGTGGATTAAGTCAAGAAGGAATTCTGGGAAGAAGGTAGGAGGTGAGCAGAGGAAGGGAGGGTAAAATATTTATTAGTCTGTACCTGAGCAATTGCAGATCTTTGTGCCTGTGTGTGTGTCTCTGTATGTTAGTATAGGTGTGAGTTTGTGTGTCTCTGTGTATTTGGATGTTAATGTGTGAGTTTATGTGTTTGTCTCTATTTGGACTTGTGTTTTGAGTGTCTGTTTGCATCTGTGTTTATGTATTTCCGGGAGTGTGTTAATTATGAGAGCTGTGGTTGAGGAGGGAAGCACTGAAAGGTTTTGTTTTTAACAAATCAATTTTATTGATACATATTACTAAAGCATAACTCCATCCAAAGTGTACAATCAGTGGCATTCAGTATAATGCCGTTACTATGTGTGTTTAGTGTTTTAAGAAAAGAGCAAAAATATTTCTCAGAATTCAACTTTGGCATCTGGCCCTTTGTCTTATCCCATGGGATCAGCTGGATAAAAGGGCATTATACAAAAATGGATGTAATTCTGTAATTAAAGCAAGACAGTCAATACGTCACCCTATAGACAAATAATACGCAAACCTATGTTATTGGAAGGGATGAAATCCTCCCCTTTGTACGATATTCTATAAAGCAGAAATGCTTCTTCATGTTTCAGCAGGTGGATCAAAGAAGAGAAAAAAATGTGCTTGAAATGTTCCTTCCAGCTTGAAAGACCCGTGTTTCTTCCTGGGTTTGTTAGGATGCTGTGACTCTTCTGGCCAGGTGCTCTGTGGGCCAGGTGCTCCCTCCTCCACCTGCTTCTTCTCTCCCGCTCCCCTCTGCAGTGGGGTCTCTGTAAGAGCCTCCAACGTGGTGCCATGTGGCGAGTTTAAATCACATTAAGGTTGTAAACGAACTCGAGCAGGAGCACATGTAATAAACCGGGTGCTGTCTCAAGATACGACATCTATGCCAACCCATATATCTTGGAGGAAAGACGGCTGTTCCTCTTTTCTCCTTATTTACTCTGAGATACCCCATAAAACCCTCCACAATCAAATAAATGATGGCAGAGCAGAGAGTGGATGGGCAATAAATCTCGGGCTTGGCAGGTTGTGCTAGATGTACTTCAAGGTAATGACTCTACCTAGAACTCTCTCCTGGAGCGACCCTCTCCTAAAACCCGTATTCAGGGGCCATGCCTGTCTCTGAGCCAGATGAGACCCTCATGCCCTTACCTCACTGTCCCTCAACTACACACACCAGCAGCTTCGAACAGGAATGGACACTGGATCCATCTGTTGGCCGATACATTTAGGACCTGTGGGGCTGAGCGTGAATGCGAGAGCAGGGCCAGTCAAATTGCCGGCCAGGAGTTTGAAATCGGGCAGCTGCGAAACTGAGGCACACAGCAGGAGGGGAGGGTGAGCCGAGAAACTGTGAGTTTTTTCTTGGCCTGACATTGGGAAACTACCTGATGACTAGTTATGGGAGAAGCCGAGTGGACAGAGGCAGTAGGTATAGAAATTCACGGCAATGCATTAGATGCTGTTGAGTTTAAGGAAATGGCAGTTTTCTATGTGGCTCATATTACACGTTCATTGATCCACTGATGGCATGAGTCTCACCTGTCCTGGACATTAAAACATGGGGGATTTCAAATTGATTTTTCTGAAGGGAGGGCAACTCTACAAGACAAAGAAAGAGAAGGTGTCCATATGAAAACGACAGCAAATAGAAAATGAAAGCGGCAGCAATAGGCGACTGGTCTAGGGCAGTTATATAGACGAAGTGGTGCAGTGGTGATTCTGAAGGAAACAGAGAAACCAGGAAAGGTGAGGGCAGTGCTGACGTGTATCAATCCTAGAGACAAAGCCCTCCCTTGACTTCTTACCCCAGGACACACATCCAGACGCCTCTTTCCCAGGGCAAGCTCTCCCTGGCCCCCTGGGTGGCCCCCACGCTGACACAGACACGCTGGAGAGAACGTGGGCTCCGGCTTTGTAAAACTCCAGTTGCGTGACCTTGGACTTGTTTTCCTCGTCTGGAAGATGGGCATGCGAGCAGCACTGCTTAGCAGGGCCATGATGTGCTGCACTTACTGCAGACACACATGAGTCTATCCAAGTGTTTGCAGTGCCTAGACTGTGTGCCTGAGAATGTCTCTACACCCAAGGATGCTGTTTATCCTTGCCGTGCCCCCTGATACACTTCTCGTCCCTACTACCCCTTATATCCTGCAGCAGGTGGTCCACATGCTGCATTTACGTTCCTAACTGTCGACCCCTTCTCCCTCCCTCTCTCTCCCCAAGACATTTCATCTTCACGCACAGATAATTCTATCAAGCATTACTGCACACCACTCAGAGACCTCTTAAATGTCTGAATTTCTTTGGTGTCTACATTTCGGTAAAGAATTCAAATGAACATTAAGACATTTAAAATGTTATGCATGCACACTGGGAAAATTTCAGACAATACCGAAAAAGTCCCCTTCCTCCATCTGCATCCTTCAGCCACACGGTTGGCAGTAGCTTGCTCCTATTTCCAGATTATTCTATGTAAGAATGGTCTGTGCAGCTTTCCTTACTTCTTTCCTTCCAATTAGCTTCATTATACAACTTTATACTTCTGCTTCATATGGAAGTCAAAGGAGGGATGACAGTTTGGGGGCGGCCATCACATCCTGAGTGTCTCTAGATTGAAAAGGACCCGCCAGGCAGGGGAAGCTTCCAAACTAGCCGAAAATTCCAGAGAGAAGGACTTCTGACTGGTTTGTGGATGGTGATGGTGGGAGTGATGGTGGCACCTGGGCATCTCAGGATAAAATAAAGACTGCGTGGAAAGGTCAGGGATAAGGGCTGTAAACCATGGAGCCACCAGACTTTCTTCCTGTGCTCAAGCACCACCTGTTGCATAACAAGTGAGTCCTTTAGGCAAAATGCCACAAGTTGCGCCCTGGGCTGCCATCCACAAACTTGCAGATGCTTGGCGACACCCTTCCTTCTCTCTCAATTCTTACTGAACCAAGAACGTGGAAGCCCCTTGGCTAATACACGTTCATGTTCTCCAGGCTCCATCTCAAACATCCTCTGGCCATTCCACTTTGTGCCTGTCTTGGTGGGCTCCTGTTTGGCTGAACGCTCAACCTCTTGAATCCTCATTTGGCCTCCTCTGGGCTCTCCTTCTGAATCTTTCTTTTGGAACTTTGGTCTCTGCCCTTTCACTGTTGCTCCTTAAGATTTCCTTCCATGTCCTCCCCTCATGCATGAATGCTTCCCTGTGTTCTTCACAGCATCATCACTTTGCTACATCAAACACAGTAGCTCATTTCCACTGCTTTCACTTTCCATCTGCAGCTCTCCCTCTAGCTGTGGAAGGTGGCTTCTTCTCCCACTTGAAGCTCCCCTTTCAGATGTTCCATTTAACCGAGTGGCCTCTTTTAGTGCTATTGGACACTGCCGGTCAATGGCTCCTTCTTAAAACTCCCCTTTCTGGGGTCCGTGAGACCACCTGATTCAAGCTCTCCTCTCAGCTCACTAGATCACTCATTTTCCTTTGATGAGTTCCCTTTTCTCCCCTCCATTTCCCCTTCTCCTGGCTCCTGTAGCCTTCCTATAACATTTAGGCATTCTCCCCTGATCTTTCGTTCTTCTTTTATACTATTTCCCAGCTATAAGCACTCCCTCTTAGAAACGATTCCCAGTACCCCTCAGTAGCTCTCACCTGTACCTGAAGTTTCCATCAGTGTTATAAACTCTTTCGTAGAGATTTTAAACTCAGCATACCCCAAGCAGAATCAAGTAACACACACCCCCTTCCACAAGGAAATAGTATGTACTGCTCTTCTCTTTCTCCTCTCTGTGATATGCTCAGGCTTCGTTATTTGCATTACCACCTTGCCATTCATTCAGCCTCCAAACACTGACGTCACCTTTTCTTTCTTTCTCGACATGCCGTTCAATTTTTATCGAGGTCTGTTGATTCCGCTTTGGAAATAGCTCTTGGACTTGGACACTTTCATTGATTCCAAACGCCACTCTCTCAGTGCAGGGTCTTGTCATCTCTTATCTAGATCACTTCTGATGGATAATCCTTCCTACAGCGTCTTCGCCACTCAAATCAATTCCACAGACAAAGGCCAGAACTGTCTTTCTCAATCCTCATGCCCTAGTCTTATCTTTCCCATCCCTGCCTGCTGTGCTGCCTATTTGTCTTCAGTTCCAGCCACATAAGATAACTTGGCTTTCTCTCTTCTGGGTCTTGCTCATGCTCCACATCCTGCTGCCTCTCCACTACTGAAGTCTGTATTCGTTCTTTAGTTAGTTTTGTTTTTTATTGCTGTCCTTACAGATGACCACAAATGTAGCAGCTTAACACAACACAAATTTACTATCTTATGTTTCAGTAAGTCGTAAATTCTGGGTGGGCTTGCCTCATTTCTCTGCTCTGGGTCTCATAAGGCTGGAATGAGGAGGGCAGCTTGCCTGGGCTCTTATCTGGAGGATCTGAGGGGGACATGGCTTCTAATGCCCCTCACTTGGCTGAAAAGACTCATTTTCTTACCAGTTATTTGCTGTAGGTCTTCCTCAGTTCCTCACCATGAGGGTTTCTCTAAAAAGACAGCTTGCTTCAAGCAATGGAGTGTGCAAGCAAGAGGGAAGAACTGTCCTTTTCAACTTCATTGTGGAAATGACAAACCGGCTCAATTCTGTCATGCTCTCCAACCATTTTTCTGTACACCAGACTGGAGCAAAAACTTTTCAACTTAAAAAGAAACTGAAGGCTGGTTACTTCCCTAGTAGCCAAACCCGTCTTCAGAGCCTCCTCATTTTATTTATATTTATACTTATATTTGTGTTTGTGTTATCTTTTTTAAAATTGCTTGGCGTGTAGATTATTCATGTGCTTGTAGTTTTTATTCATTTACTTATAGTTTTTTATTTATTTGCCTGTAGTTTATCCATTACTTGCTGTTTTGCGAATGTCTTCCTTTCAACTTGGCCAAATACCTCTTTGAAGATTCTGTATATTACGTAACACTTTGAAATATTAAACACTGAAGGTGTTTGTTAAATAAAGAAATGTGTACAATTTAATCATGCTAAAAGAGAAATAAGGACTTGGTTAAGTGTATGAATCCAAAATAGAATGTATCTGCCCTTGGTTTTGTAATAATAAAATGGTACATTGGAGGAGAAAACACTGACACAGAATGAAAAGACTACTAAAGCGACCTTGAAAAGCCAGTAGAAATATATGCCACAGGCAACACAAGCAATTAGAAAGAAAGAGAGAAGTACAAGTTAAAATGCAAAGTGATTAAATAACACCCTACTTCTAAAAGCAAGTGTTTTAGGATTGCTCTTTAATCAGCTGAATTTGCACAGGGAAAATATCTTAAAAATATAATGGTGGGAGCAGGTGTGGCTCAGGCAGTTGGGCTCCTGCTTCCCACATGGCAGGTTCCAAGTTCAGTTCCCAGTGCCTCCTGAAAAGAAGAAAAAAAAACAGACAACAAGCAAAACAGGCGAGGGAACTGGCTCAGGGAAACCACCATGACTCAGTGTTGAGCGCTGGCTTCCCCCAGGACCTCAAAAAATAATAATGATGATGATGATTCTAAATGTTCATGGCCTGGTAATACTAACACTTTAAAATTTGTTTTGTACAATGTGGGTCAGAAATTTGTATCTGTTCTTGATTGTGGATCACCCTCCATCCCAGGTGTTGCCACTTCACATCTGCCCAGGACCAGATTTCACAGAATGGGGCGATGCCTTGACAATTCTCTGAACCTCAGTTTCCCTTTCTGTGGAATGGAAGTAAATGCATCTATGCTTCAAGATTGCAGTAAAAGTTAGAAATAAAGTATGTGAAACGGTTGGCATGTAATAGGGACTCGATAAACAGAACTTGTTTTATAATGCCTATTCTATATTAGCATATAACCATTCTTCCACTTCACAAATTTCTAAGACGCTTTTTTTCTTAAAAATTCAATTATCCCCACGAGTCACCTCCCATAGTATACATTGTCAAAGGAATTTCATTGAGCCCTAATGGCACTCAGTTACTTCCTTCCCTCCTCCCCACGCACCCTCATTTACTCATCTTATCATCACATGCTTCACCTGGCTTAAGGGTGGCATGGTCTCATCTTCATGATAAACTCTTCCTGGGAAAAGACCCCACTTGTCCATTTACTTTTTGATGAGTCTTCATGGTCTGCAAATCTGGGACCCTCAGAAAAAGTGGTGCCTGCTCGCTTGACTATATAATAATTCTTTCATTTATACCATTAATGGTGGATCTCAGGTTCCACGCTAAATATGCGATGATTTAGCAATTCTGCTAGAATTGGCCTTGACTAGTCATTACCAAGATTTGCTCCCCAAACACCTGCCCCCCGCCCCACCTTGCTTTCCAGTTCTGCACTGGATCCTGAGAGGGGTTGAAAGTGATGGAGTGTGTGCTTTTGTTGGTTTCTTTGATCCTATGCATTATTAATTTTCTTTTAAAAAGTGTATGTCAAGATTTATTAGGATCCTTAATGACATTTAATTTGAGAATTTTCACACCATGACATCTACCCAATAGAACTGATTGTTGGAAAGGAATGATTCGTGGTCTCCTAGTTATAGTTATACAAGAATATCGTGACTAATGAGCCCAGACAAGCTGCCTGGTAGCTTTATGTCTACATATCCATTTACACTTGTTTTTCCTAATTGAAATTAATTGGAATAAATATGTGTCAAATAGTTAAACTCGGTAACCTAATTTTAATGAAATGATTGAGCTTTTTTTCATCCTAATGAGCGCGGATGATTTTTCTTCTTATAAATTTGCCCTTTGATGAGCCTTTTAATGACAATGTGCTTTTCATACTCTAGGCTATCAAAAATCTCAGAAGTATGATAAGGTAAGATTCAGGATCTGTCTTCAAATAGGGGGAAAAAAAAAAGCCGGTCAATTTAATCATGTCAGAAAAGTAGTAAAGTCAGAGAGGAATAAAATCCTTCAAATGAATTGGCAGCACATAGCTATTGCACATAGTAATTATTCTGTAGATGCTGAATAAATTTGGCTGAAATGAACAAAAGTGTCATTTTTTTGACCTTGCCTCTTGGCTGCCATATAAACACAGCAATAGACAACTGATAAGCAGACAGAATATTTTCAGAGCTTAGTGCATGTGAAAAGTGCCTATGAGTAGTGCCTACTCATAGGCAATGCTGTATTATGTTATCATTACAAAATCTACAATTGGCATTGACCTTGAAAATAGTATACATGCCTTCCATATAGGGGATGATTACATTGGCCTGTATTTTCTAAGCACTATATATTATTAGTATCATGTGGGATAATCCCCATAAGCATCGAGGAGTTTTACATTTAGAATTTGGGCAGCATCATCCAATTCCTCTTCTATATTGTATGCTCTCATATATATCCAAAAGGCTTCCTTTTTCCCAAGGTTCCAACTGCCAATGACTGAGAAAACTGAAGAACAAGCTACGTGTCAAGGGAAACCATCTCGATACCAGCATGTTCTTATCACATTTAGCGTGTGTGTTGATTAATTTTTTAGATGTTTGTATGTTGATAATCATATATTAATATCATGAATTATTATTGTTATTTCTGAGCTTACCATATGGCCACACATGTGGCGATCAACATTTTCCATATACACACAGAGATGTATGGTCAAAACTGCAGGGCCTATGATTTTACAAACAGTTCTGGTGACCATGGACACACAAGCAGCAGGCTGTGACCAAGTGCCAGCTCTGGAAAAACAGCCTGATTGCTTGGTCAAACTGGAATCTAATTAAATACTTCGAGTTTCTCAGCAACGACTTGGCAGAAATGTATCTTTACACAGCCTGTCAACCATCAAGCACATATGTGCCTGGACTTAAAGAAATTAGTTCTAAGCATTTGTATAAGGTTGACAGATGAGTGTTCATCAAAATCATTTTGTGGGAAATTTGCAGAAATGGTCCAAACAGAGTGATGAACGAAGATAGCTATGTCAGAAATCTGTGTGAGTGCCTTAATTCTTCAATTCTCTTTGGCTCAGGATTCAGTGTCTTTGATGAATTTTTTAAAAGCACCCAGAAGTAAAAAGAAAGCTTGTTGCAATAGCCACAGACTCCAAGGCCAAGAATAAAACATATGTCAAAATATCTTATATACTACATTTCAGGTGTGAAGGAAAAAAAAGTGCTTTCATCATTTTCTTTGTATCCATGTTATTGTCAAAACATCCGTTTCCACTGATGATGAGGGAAGAAGGAAATCCCCTATACCTACACTTGCCCTTTGGGATAACTGTCTCATCCAGTCTTCTACTTTGGGAAAATAGTCAACTAAAAACTCAGCCTCCTCATTAGGTTGGAGTCCTTCCCTTCTCCATCTCAAAGGTTGTCTCCCATCCTCCATTCCAAGATGGCGCCCAGATGTATGAGGAACTTCTGAGATGGGAGAGCGGCCTGTGGAGTGAGGTGCTTTTTTCCGTCTCTGCTTTCCTGGCTTCTGGCACTGCTTAAGTGCCACAACTGGCATAACTTATGGTCCCTTGAGGGAGGGTGATTCATCCAGTTATCCCTAAAGAACTGCTAACAGGGACCCCGTGAAGGAAGGTGGCTCTGGCCAGCTCTATTGCTTCTTGGATTCTGGCTGTTATTTCCATTTGTTCTTTGTTTTGGACATTCCACTTTGCAGTTCTCCAATCCAGGGTTATTTTATAGGCCGGCCAGAAAATAAGCTTCCCAGTCGCAGTCTTCAGTTCTCTTCCAGACAGGAATTTCTGGATCACACATGAAGTAAATGTAGAAGCTACAGAGAGCCAGGGGGTTGAGATGTGGGACTGGCTCTTCCTCAGGAGTGTGGATTCTCTAGATATATTTGTGAGGAGGTTATTTCTTGCCCAGGCAAGGTGTGGCACCATTTTGATCTCTACTGTAATCTTGGTTTTGGTCTTTTTCTTAAACTCCACACATCTCTCTCCTTCCCCTCAAGGACTATGAGATTACAGAGAGGCCATTTCCCCTCAGTTCAACTCTCTGGTTGTCATGGCTCTCTTCTTGTTAATAACTCCCTAACTACAAACAACGTGCAAGACTCTTACCTTTTAGGTCTGTTAGAGACTTTCCTTACGTCTTCTCTGCCTCTCTATTCCTTGTAGCAAAAGACCAGGCTCATATCGTCAAGTTTTCCTCTTGGTTTAGCAAGACATACTTTTAATATTTGGAAAGCCTTTTTCTTTGTGGTCAGTGCCTGATATGCAAAACTCTTACCTCTCTAAAGATTTAAAGCAAGTCACTCTGCCAACCCAGAATTAAGTAAGGACTTCTTTGTATTTCCTTCTGACACAATCAATTCCATTGGTGCAATGGGTGGGGCAGGCAGGGCCTCATGAATTGTGGGAAATAAAAATATTTTGGCCTAATATCTCAAGTATATTACCTGCTTTATATATATGAATATATGTATATTTTCTATCAAATCAGTGATTCCATTTCTACATCTAGTTATTAAAATAAGTCCGTTTTACATATTTATAGCTGGAGTAAGTAGCAATTTTCAACTCTGATATCGTAAATGGCAGAATAATTTGAGAGAGTGAATAAAATTTAGCCATCAGAAGTCATCAATCTCTGCCTTGAAGAGGAGGGACACTATCTATTTATAGCCTGAAGCTGCTCAAAACCTCTGCCCAAGTCCGGGCCCCCTCCAGGCCCTTTCATCTCTCTACCCTTGGGGAGAGGAACAAGGCGCTCTCCCCACCCTCTTCTCCGTGGAGTCTGTGGACTCTCTCAGTGGCAATAGGTGGGGGTATCCTCAGACTCAGGGACCCCCGCTCGGTCCTGCTTCACACTTCATTCCCGTCTCTGCTCAGGACCTGGTGTTGCCAAGACCCCCACTTTGCCTCCCAGCCCCTGCCTTTCTGTTCACTTGGAATATTCTCATTTGGTTTCTCTGAGTCTTGAGCACATCCCCTGCTGGCCAAATGAGCCATAAAAGGCTGAGCTTTAGAGTCTGGTGTTCTAATCCCTGGTTGGCCATATACCAGCTATGTGACTCTGGGTGAGTTCCACCATGTCTTAAAATTTCTGCTTCCTCACCTGTGAAATCAGAATAATTCCACTTGCTTACATTGTAGGTTTGATAGAAGAAACAAATACTGCATGAGAAAGTACCTGGGGCCATGAAGTAGTCTCAATAAATTCTCATATTCCTTTCCTTCTGGAAGCTTACCCACAACAACCTATTCTCAGATATCTCTCCCCTCAACCCCCAACCCCAGTCCCATGATTGTCCTCACACCAGTCTCAGAGTATCTTTTTACAGTACAGGTCCAGAGTTGACATGAATAATGGGCACAAAAAGAAAACCCAGTTGCATTTCTATGTGAATATCCTTAATCCTCATGATTGTCAAGGTCACTGGAAAACCGTCATGATTCATATGACTCTGGTTGACTAGAGCAAAGGGCTTTTTACTTCATCACTTGCATCTGCTCAACGGCTGGAGAATTACAACAGAGGAACATGGCATTGGACATGCCAAAGGAGAGTTGATCAGAGTTGGGTGATTGAAAAGTTTTACATGTGAGGAAAAGCCCACCTGCTGCTTGTCCTTTAAAGTCGTGGCAGCTTTGCTCATATCCATAAACAAAATGCAATTTCTGACAGTGGAATTGGTTTTTCACTCAGAGAAAAAAAAAAGTGTATGTCATCATGGTAAGACACGGAATTGGAGTGCAAAAGGCATAATCCAATGTGAATTAAGAAAAGAAGCCACGGAGAAATACTTAGGGAGATGGGAAAGGGTGGGTTGGACAGACAGAGAGAAACAGAGACAGACAGAAGACAGGAGGCAGAGCTCGAAGGAGTATGAAAAGGTGTATATATATAATATATAATGTATATATATACACATGTATTCTTTTCAGCAGAAAACAAATGACTCAATGTTAGCATGCCCAGCCCTAAGCCTTCCCATCAACCCAACACACTGCCACAAAATCACTCGTTAACCTTGAAGAAGACTTTCTAACGTCATTCATTCATTATTTTGCCCAGCTGGAGTGTTCTTAGCTTCAATCAGAAGCAGGAGAATGGCTACGGTCATGGCTTCACATTCTGGGTTGCAAAGTCATCATGTGGCTGAATTTCAGTCTTTCTCATATTCTGAGGCCCTCACAGTTGTTGGGAGATGTGTTTTTCAGCATGCTCCATTGAAATTTTATATGCGGCTGTGAAAGACATGCCATTTGATAGACCTCATAAATCCATCAGCAACTGTGATAAAGTTCAGCCCTGGAGGGTGACGGTGTTTGCAGATTCCCTGCGTTTTTACTGACTCTAATCCTCATTCCTCACAGCCTGAGGTTCCTACTCAAGTGCTAACCCTTTTTCTCAGGTGTAAGCACCTTGTCCTTTGGGCCTCACCAGTTGTCTAAGCACACCTGAGAGATTTACGAATACATCTCATGGAGCAAACAGGCAGTCCTTTACTCTCCTTTGCATGCCCCTGGCCTTACCATCCTTACCTGAAACACAAAGCCGAGATGGCACTCATGGGAAGGTAATCTCCTCTGGCTCTGTAGGAGGAGCACCGGGCTGGAGATCCCTGATTGCCCGAAACCACACTGCGTGACCTCGGACAACTCATGTTGTTCTTCAGCCTGAATTATTTTTTAAATGCAGAAGAAACCAAACCAACACACACAGAAGCCAAAGTCTACTACTGTGAAGTCATTTTTTTGGATGCACCCCAGTATTTGCCCTTTAGCTCCTATGTACCCTTCCATAAACGTGGCCAGTAACTCCTCCTGAAGGTCACTCACTGTGCACCAGCTGATGTAGTATTTTGGATGCACCAAGTGTGAAATTGAGCTTCTGTGAAGTCCTGCCTCCCTGCCTTTGGGGGTATCAATGTGCTTTCTGCCTCTACTCCACTCACTTCCTAACATCCATGGGCAGCATGCCCGCAGAGTGTAACATACAAGGCATGAAGGTGACCATCCATTCATCCATTCAAGCAATGTCTTTCAAGCACTTGCACCTATGTGCCAAGATTCAGATATTAAAACAGCTGCTGTGCTTAAAGGTATTGGGAAGTTGAAGCAGTGATTACAGCTAGGCATATAGAGACCAGCATGTCCCAGTTGCATGACCCACCAACCTAGGGAACCAAGACCATGCCCCATGGCTTCCCCAATGGACAGCCTGGGCAGGTCTTCAAGGAGCACAAGAGTCAGACGATAGGGATTGTGGGGAGCCTGTCCCAGGCGGGGCCCCGAGCCAGGGGCAGAGGTAAGGAGGTATGAGCTTGGCGGATACCCCAGGGAGGTGTGCACAAAAGGAAGCTGAAGAGCCACCCAGAGAACAGGGACAGTTTGAGGAATTGGTTTCTCAATTTGAAAGAGAAGTATAGAAAGAACTCTTAGGGCTACGTGGCGGGGATTTTTCCATTAGGCGGCAAGAGCTTTCCAAAGTGGAATGAGTATTAGTGTCATGAGCATCATCAAACCGAAGCCCCTAATGCTGAATTCCACATTCACAGAGCAGCCTTCTTCTTAGAACAGTGGTCTGCTGAAGACTTTTGGAAGTCTTGGTCTTCACATGTCCTGGTCTGCCCAGGAGTTAAATTTCTTGCTTTAATGTTCATGTTGGTCTTTTGTGAAAGACACTCTGAAGAGGTCACCATCAGCCAGTCCTCTGAGCTGTCCCTTGGCTTAGGAGGACATCAACTCAGGGCCAGAGCTGGTGATTCCAGCCTAGCACCCACTTGCTTGTTCTAACTACAGAAGCCTCTCCTGTCCCTCCAGCCTCCCCTCCTAATCCCAACTCTCTTCTAAAGGAACATGATATCCTGGCTCTCTGTTTCCCAAGTGAATTCCCTTCAGCAAAGTGTTCTGTGTCAAACACATCTGGGCTTCTTTACTAGGCAGCTCCTCAGACCACTTTATTTCTAAAAACGGATTGTGAGAATCCAAGGAGAGACACTTTATGAAGCATTTCCCTCAAGGTTCCTCAGTAAAGAACATGTTTTCCAGAAAACATGTCCATTTTGTATGTCTCTTTTCCTGCCATCTGCTCTCATGTGGCTTCTTTCTATTCCCAAACCATGCCCATGGGATCATCATTTCAGAGTCTTCCCTGCTCCCTGCTCAAGATCCCTCCACATCTGTCTTGGCAAACGTCCCCATGCAGACCCAAGCACATCGTATTAATGTGATTTGTTCCTACCTCTGCCTCTTCCACTAGGGATATTTTTCTTATTCGCCTTCCCGTCTTAGGGCCAAGATATGTCTGTCACTCAGCTTCTCATCTACTCTACTTCACCTCGCCTCTCACTTTATGCTTGTACTTGGCTTATGGTGGGTGTTTATTAAAGTCAGATTCAGAGGAAATTAGCACTCAGTATACAGATATCCTGAGTCAGGAAGTCAGGAAGGCTGTAAGAGCAAAAGGAGAGCAAAAGAAACAGGCAGATTGGCTAGAATGAATAAGAAGGCAGAAGCATAACGAAGGGGCAAGGTAGCCTACAAAGCATGTAGAAGTTTGGACTTTCCCCCCTTCCATTACTCTTCTAGGTAAGGCTACTAGGCTATAATATGGCAAGTTCACATCATAGCTCTGACTCTTAAATGCTGGGTAGACAAAATCCTTGATAAATTACCACTCATTTATCAGTGATTCATCTTTCCCTCTTCCAAGTCCCAATGACCATCTATCTTCTTTCTCTAAGGTTTTAGACTTTCCACCAGACCCCAACACAAGACAATTCCAGGTCAACCAGCCTTGTAGAGAAGGGCTCAAGGGAAGAAAGGAAGGAATAAGTGAAATTAAAAAGAGCATGCCAATTTTAGCATTGCTATCACTTAACTGCAAGGCTCTGCCATCCACCGTGTTATTGGTAGTGTCAGTCCTGGCTCCCATGTTGAGAATCGCTGAATATTATTTTTATTGTATGATATAACTTAGCAGGGTTTCCAACTCTTGCCTCGAAATACCAGAATTGATTTTAAAGCCTAAAATATGGTCTGAGAGAAAACCCGTTGTAGCTGAGCTACATTTTTCATGAGCGTAGCTTCTGGGTGTGAGGTAGGAAGTAAGGAAGCTTCATGGAGTCCCTCAGCTGAGAAAGGTTTTCCCTCCGGATATAGCCATTTAGAGCTGGAAACCCGTACTTGTATTCTGTGGCTGAGTTCTGCTTTCCTGGGTCCTTCCGCCCACACCCGTTTTCCTACTCTCCTTATAGATTCTCCAATTTTGACTAACCCTCAATGCTTCCCTCAGTGAAGAAAAATCAAACTCCATAAAAAAGAGTTTCCACAGAATGGGAGGATGGGGAAAGGGGTACGTATACTTGATGGATATAAAGTATTGGTAAATAATTTTTTTTAAAGGAGAGATTTTTACTTCTATTCATTCCCTTTTTAAATCATGCAAATCCAAGTGGGAATCTACATTTTCTAGCCCCTACTGAAAGACAGGGAAGGTAGAGAAAGCAGGGGAGTGAAAAAGTGCATTCTGGTTGTGCTACTCAATTTCAAGGGTTTGCCTGTTTGTTGCCATATTGGGAATCCAGAAGCCTTTTTTTTTTTTTTTTTTTTTAATAGTAACACTCTTTTATTACTTTTACTTTTTTTAATGGAAAACATTTTTTTCCTTTATTTTCTTTTAAATGTTACATTAAAAAAATATGAGTTCCCCATACACCCCCCACCCCACCCACACCACCCCTCCCACATCAACAACCTCTTCCATCATCGTGGCACATCCACTGCACCTGGTGAATACATTCTGGAGCACCGCTGCACCACATGGACAGGGGTCCACATTGTAGTCCACACTCTCCCCCAGTCCACCCAGTGGGCCTCAGGACACACAACATCCAGCATCCATCCCTGCAGCACCACCCAGGACAACTCCAAATCCTGAAAATGCCCCCTCATCATATCTTTTCTTCCCTCTCCCGACTATCAACAGTCACCGTGGCCACCCTCTCCACATCACTACTACAATTTCTTCCCTTACTTATCACAGTAGTTCCCCAGCAGAACACCAGTAAGTCCACTCTAATCCATACTCTATTCCTCTATCCTGTGGACCCTGAGATGGTTATGTCCAGTCCCCCTCTACATCAAGAGGGGGCTTAGATTCCACATGGATGATGGATGTAATTCTCTGGCTTGCAGCTATAGACACTCTTGGCTCCCTGGTGTGGTGGTTGACCCTTTTTAAAACAAAAGGACAAGGCAGTGTATTGAGAACATTTTTTGGGCATCAGTGTTAGAATGTTGACTAACATTCTATCCTTGGATGATAGAAATTACTTGTTATGAATAGGGCTTCTCTTTGGGTGCTAGAAAGCCCAGGAGGAAACAAGAAAAAAGCATGTGGGGAAGGTAAAGGAATAACACTGGGGTTGGAAATATAGATAAATGAATAAATTTCTCCATATTTTATATTTCCTCCATATAATTTCTTTGCATTTAATCTTTCTATTGTCTTGTACATGCACAGACAGAGTCGATGAGGTCTATTAGAGAATACTTATTAAAAGTCTGTGTTCTAATCAATGTAAAACTTATTTTCTGTTAAAAATAGGCAGTTTTTTCCAGGCCCTCTCATAGGAGTATGGAACAAATCTACACACTATACAAATACAATAAATGCACAACAAGTCAATCGGGGATTTTTTGCACACGTTTTCCCAAAGGTTTTGGACAAGGTGATTCAAACATAAGCACAATTCCCAGTGGAACTTAAATTGAGTAAGAGCTGGGTAAATGAAATAAGTACAAATGCCAAGAAGAGAAAAGTATTTCTTATAATGGAGAGACAAAAAATTTTCACCCACAATTTTTATTAAGGCAGTCTATTGGCATTGCTTTCCCATCATCACAGAGTATTGTGAAAAGAAATTGATTCTCCACACTGCTTGCTACCATGTAGTTTAAACATTGCTGGCAAGACAAACAGGCATTGCTCTGCAAAAATACAACTCTTATGAAAATAATAGCAATTCTAATGTCAAGCATCCACTGAGCACTTGTTACAAGCTATGTTCCAAGCAGTTTACATAGACTGTATATTCTTTCCTTAGCAGTGGAAGCTATTGTTTTCATCGTTTTTCAGATTAGGGTATACATAGATCTAATTTCTTTCAAACAATCAACTCTTCTAGAGAGAGGGCTCCAAATTCAGCCAAGAACACTTTTTGCTGATAATCAATTTCTATTACAATATTAAGTAATTAACCCACTCATACATTCATTGATTCACCAACATTTTTGAGTATCTAGAACAATGCATGGCACAGGTTGTGTCCAATAAATATCTGTTGAGTGAATGATGAATGAAAGAATGAATGACCAGCTCTCAGGTGTAAGAAGCTGCTAGAATTCTGGGGGATGAAATGTTGACTCTGATTGGAATGTTGTTCCTAGTTCAATCATGGAAATCTGTCTTGCACCTACATGGCAGTGATTATAAATAGACATGTCATGTTGAAAGGGACTTCTTGGAGAAAAATATAACACTAAGATGGGTGACCAGAACAGGCTCAGTGGGAGAGAGAGCATTTGAATTGGACCTACCTGGAATCCAAGAAGCCAAGAATCATGACAGGGAAAGAGAATGCATTTAAAGGTAGAGAAAAATGGCTGGAAATTCACTAACTTGTCCAAATACAGAAAGTGCCTGCTCTGAATGAACAAACGTAAGGGGCAAATGGAACGATGGACTAGAGTAGACTTATTATTATTCTGGCAATGGAAGAACTTGTAACAGTGATATAAAGGCAGTGGTCACCAGAGGTTCTGAGGGGAGGAAGAGGGAAGAATAGTTGGAACATGGGGCATTTTGGGGACCTTGGAATTGTCCTGCATGGCACTGACAGATAAAGGCCACTATACATTTTGTCAAAACCTATAAAATTGTATGGTGCAAAGTGTAAACCATAATGTAAACTATAGACCATGCTTAGTAGCAATGCTTCAATATGTGTTCATCAATTATAACAAATATACCACACTGATGACAGATATTGCTAATGGGGCAAGGGTAGGAAGGGGAAGGAGTGGAGTATATGGGAATCCCCTGTATTTTTTATGTAACATTTTTGTAATCTGAAGGTTCTTTAAAAATAAGGAATTACATATATTATATATTTATGTGTATATAAAGAAAAATAAAGAATTATGTAATATATATATATAAAGAAAATGCATCCTCAAAATCCATTTCAGAAAATCTTTAAACATTCCTGTTCGCTTAAGACAAGTGTGATAATAAAATAAAGTGCCTCTCCAGTAATAGATGGCTGTGTCCTAATCCCCAGAACCTGTCAATATACTCCCTTACATGACAAAAAAATAATCTGCAGATGTGATTAAGTTATGGATGATGAGATTGGGAGATTTTCCTGGATTACCTGGGTAAGCCCACTGTCATCACAGGGTCCTAAAAGAGGAATGCAGCAGGGTCACAGTAACAGAAGGTGTGATAGAACCAGAGGTTGAATTGATGCAGCCAAAAGCCAAAGGATGTGGGGGTCTCTGGAAGCTGGAAAAGGCAAAGAAGGAATACTGCTCTGGATCCTCCAGGAATAATGGAGTCCTGCCGACACCTTGATTTTAGCCCCATAAAACCCACTTTGGACTTCCAGCCTCCAGAACTGTAAGATAAGAAATGTGTGTTGTTTTGAGGCACTAAGTGTATGGTAACTTGTTACAGCAGCAATCAGACACTCATACCGTGAGCCGATTTCTTAGCTAGGCATGCTTAATTTCTCTTCTGTGCCTCTTTCATTCCAGTGTCCTTGCTCAGCACAATGAAACAACACTGGTAGGTCCAAAGCACTAAAAACTCTGCCGATTCATACAGATACAGTTGAAGAGCCATAGCAGAGTGGCATTTAAGATATCGCAAGACAGCATGACCCTTTGAACTGCATCTATTCTTGATCGTGTGCTTCCCGTTGCTATGGCACCCAGATAAAATGGTTCAACTGCTTTTTTCCTAAGGGCAAAACCATCAGCTCGCTTATTCCGAGAAAGATGCTGCACTTCTCACCTTCTTTCTGGGAATACAAATGTACACATTATTTTTTTTTCCAGAAGTATACATGTCAGAAAATCATCTTATGAATCTTCAAAATATTTGGAAGGAAAAGAATCTAAAATACACAACATCTTTACTTTCATTCTGTTGATCTTTGGCTTGCTAACCTCTACCTTCCTGTTTTCTCAGAGAACTAATGAATTGTTTCCCCAGAATCATAAAAGGCATTAGTGTATTGGAGAGCATGTTTTTTCTTATGTTTTCTATGTGCATAATGAAAAATTGCTCTATTAGCTCATCATCATAATTATGACACTTCCTGAGTTGGATACAAATCCATCATCAAACGTGTAGCCTTCAAGGATTCTCCACAATATGGAGATTATAGGCTGCAGTTTTTTATGACACAAAGTTAGGTTCTTTGGTTGACTATGGAAAACATCACAGATTCTTTAGATTTCTATGAAACGAGGGAAATCCAACTGTGTTCCAAATTTAGTGTAAAGATGTTAGGATTTCTTTCCTCTTCACTTAAATCCTCTATGAACCAGCAAATACACAAAGGTGTATTTGAATTGCTTTTTTATTTGAAATGAGGACTTCAGATAGAACAGAAAGCATAGACCCACAATAACTACTTCTTGATCATGGGGCATAAATCAAACCCCAAAATCCAGACAGTCTTATCTTTGACTCTCTTTAAAGTCCAACAGAGAGGAGTGAATTTTGATCTAACAGAATTCCTGTTTTGCACACTCACAAAGAATTTTTGTCCATGCTTATATGAGTATGAATAAATATTAAAATCTGTGTCATTCCCATTTTTATAATGGTCCACAATCACAGTGGTAAATAAGTACCTCTTTAGAGATGAAATCAGTTTATTTGATGTTCATTTGTTCAAGTGTTCTATCAGTGAGAATTTGTTTAGAAGTTTTAAAGACCCAAAACCAGAACTAAAAAAAAAAGTCTTGTATTATTTGATTACGTAAAGGCAAGGGAAGGGTAATGCGGAATAAACTAGGAGGGTATGAAGAGACATTCAACTTGAAAGGAAAGGTGTTAGAAGACATGCTTCTTCAAGGTGTGTCCATCACCTATCCTGGAACTATGCTGATGGTAGGTGTCATGTAAGTGGCAAGAGTGCATTCAGGCAGGAGATTTCTTACGTTGGATAACTTCTTAGGGGTGATGCCAAGAAACTTAGGGACAAGAGAATGTCTATAAAATCAAATGATTAAATATGCAGGTCCTGGAAAACTCAACAAAAAACAAAGTCTTGGGGAGACAGATTCCACAAGAGCAGGATGAAGCCTGAACTGATCTGCTAATAAGGGAAAGCAAGGAAGCAGCTCATGCTACTTAGGGCAAAGTAGCCCAGAGGGTAAGAATCACTAGTTGCAATGGCATTTTATGATGGAGAAAAAGGCAGTGGAAATAGATATTTAGGTATCTTGTATCTAGCCATTCCTGGATATAAGACACAATTGGTCCTGACTCCTTGAGTTCATTATCCATAGGAAGCACATTCTTTCTGTAATTGTTCCAGTGTGGCAATTAAAGAAGGAATGTCTCCCTGAGAAACAAGAAGCATTGGGATCTGTCTGCTGATATCCCAGAGGGTTCTTGTTACCAGCAAAAACTGGTGACCCAGGCACCAAAGCAAGGTATAGGTGAGGGTTCAATATGTTTAGTATTGGACAAGGTAGTGGCTTGCCCTGTGTGCAGTCTCTGGTACTTGGTGGTAGGAACATCATCACTGAGCCAGATAATATCTTGATTGATTAGAATTGTGTGTCTAGTAGTGCACGGAAAACTTTCATGCCCTGCAAGTGTGCCCTCTTTTCCCAGATAGGGAGCCTCAGCTGGGCGCCATATTCCATGATCTCACACCCTCATCAGTCCATTCTCAAAAACCAGCTGTGGCTGTGCTCATAAATCAGAAAGCAGCTTAGGCAAATCTTCAAATGGCAGTGTACGGTACATCTAGTAGTCTTGGGCCAGACACCCTGAAAACTCCTTGGATTTTCAGCATTGGTGCTGCCAAATTACTACTGGGACTAGACTCAGACTGCCTGAGCTTCCATCGTAGCTTCCTTCCGTTTTACTAACTGGGGTGGGTTGGAACTGTTTGTACCCCAGAAAAATGTGTACTTAAACTTACTCCATTCCTGTGGGTGTGAACCCATTGTAAGTGGGACCTTTTGATGAGGTTACTTCAGTTAAGGTGTAGCCCAACCCAGACAAGATGGGTCCTAATTCTAAGACTGGGTTGTTATAAGCAGAATGAGATTCAGACAAAGAGAGAAAGCTATGGAAAGTAAGAAGCTCAAGGTCAGTGGAACCCTGAAGAGAAGGGAGATGCCAGGAGAGGCCGCCATGTGCATTGCCATGTGACAGAGGAGCCCAGGACCAAGGATCACTGGCAGCCAGCCCCAGGACTACAGTCCTTGGGAAGAAAGCACCACTTGATGACACCTTGGTTTGGCCTTTTCTTATCCTCAAAACAGTTGAGCCCAAAATTCCCATTGTATAACCCAACACATTGCATGGCATTTGCTTGAGCAGCTAAGGAAATTTAAATATAGCCTTGTGAATGAATGTGGGAAGTTTCCTGACCTCTACACTAGGATTTGCTGATCTCATCTCTGAAATGGGGCTGAAGAAATAATATCTCTCTCATGGGATGTTGGGGGATTGTACTGAGATGATTCCTGGGACGGGTTAACACAGTGCCTGGCATGCTCGATAGGCATTCACAGGGCTGATCATGCAAATGGTACAGCCAAGCGCTCTACTGCTGTAAGCTCCACCGGGGTGAGGAGAGGTCTGGCAGTGCCTAGAGGGGCTGTAAATTATGAGATTGCTCACCAGTGCAGGTGTGGAGGCCTCCCAGCTGGACTAGGTGTTCCGCTTGCTTCTCTAGAGCATCCCCTGAGCTTTCTCCATCCTCTTGCTCCATGCCCAGGAGGCCAAGCCATGTGCATTGAACCATGGGTCCTGAATCTCTAGATGCAGGGTGGTTGGGCCAATGTCAAGCCTCTGATGGGAGAGCCAAGGCAGGAGAAGGACAGAGTGCTTCTTCCCCGTCGGCCCCCTATGAGGATACCTGGACTCATGGAAGTTGGCCGTCCCTGTGAGTGCCTGCTGTAGACTAATTGCTCTCCTTTCAAGGCTGACAATAGCTCCATTGTTCTTAGCCCAAGTTTCAGGAGCCATCTTGTTTCCCTACACAAACTTCTAATGAGCCCATTTGTTTAAACACCTGCAAATCCTTCCACAAACAGTCCTAATCTGAATGTGCCCTTTGTTTCTCATTCGTACATCCTTCCCTACACAGGCAGATGCACTTCAAAAGCAATAAATCCTGGGACTCTCACAGAATGTGGATCTGCGTATGCCGACCATCCAGAATTCAGTGTGCCCGCTAAAAGGCTGTGCGGCATAAAAGTGCTGCTGATTGTGAAACCCTGGCCGTAGAACCCTTGTACAGAACTGAGTTCCAAGCTTATCTACTCGTGCTCCACCCTCTATGAGGATGGGGTTTAAACAGGACTATAGACAGGATCCACCAGCGTTAAATTAATACACACCTGATCCACACTAGAGACTTGATACTGTATGGGTATGCATAAGTATTTTGGATGTAAACCTTTTAAAAATTTCCATAGATGGATCCTACTCAAAATTGACCCTGTTTTCAATGTGTAGTAGAAATTTCTGAGTTGCCCATATAGGTATGGCAAACACTCTACTTTTGCTAATTTGGGGTTTTGATATATACGGTCTGAGACCTCTGGATATTTTATTTTTAAGATATGACACAAATGAGGGAGGGGAAGAGATTCCTTAATTTCTCCCAACAACCGTAGGGAAATCCTACTATGTTATTTTACCAGCTTTCAAACACCACTGAAACCCCTGTTTTTCTCTACACCATATGGAATGATCACTGTTTCTGATTCTTTTGAATAAGATGAAAGTTCTCTTCTTATCCTCTCCTAACAGTGCTAGACGTCATGCTAGATGTCAGTTTGGTGCTAGAATGTTCAAGAAGGCCTGTTTATCTTGGAGTCAGGGAACAAATAATGGAGGTGCTGCTCCCTGAGCCTGACTTGAAACAAAATCCAGGGCCCTCCTTTGAAGTGCCGCAGGTTTATTCTGTTGTCTCCGGCAAGGACACTGAAGCTGGACTCTGCAGGGACTTCAAATAATAAGTGAGCACAAAGAACCCCCAATATCCAGCCCCAGTGTCCCTAGCGCCCATGCCAATAGATGTTAAGAAACCTGGCAGAACATTTTTGACTTAATAAACTCTGCTTGTAAAACATTGCTTTAGAAAAATGCCCTCTGCTGTCCTGCAGCAGTTGTGTGGCAGACGTATTCACCACCGCTGACCCCAGCATTTAATCTAGTTCATTTCAATGCCTCTTGCCTCCCACTTCCTTTCGGCTCTTTGTTTATGACTTTTCCTGTGGTTAAGTGTTCTGCTGCTACAAATCTGTTTATTGTTTGTTTCTTATTTCTCTCTGTTTAGCTATTTATTCTGCAGCTCTGGGATCCTTCTAAGGGGTGCTGTATAAAATAAATAACAATAATGACGATGTTTACAGCACTTATCCCCAGCAATTTCAAGAGCATCGTGAAAGAAGACACAGAGCGGCAAATGACAGAGGAGTGAGTTTGCGTCTCTGTGCTTCGCCTATAAATTCATGCAGAAGAGCTTTTCTCTGTAGTCAACTAGTCATAGATTATTTTTCAGCGTAAGTATGCATTTAGTACGTAAATGCATTTCACCCTTGGATACATCCAATTTGTCTTCATTTTACAGTTTATTCTGTTAATTAGAAAAGGCTAGAAGATTAATAACTAGTCATTGCCAATGCATTCAGTGGACTGCACGTTTCGTTTGATGAGGAGTTTTCTCCCCCTAAAGGGACATTAATGATCAGTTTGTACACATCGTATCGTCGTATCAAGCTTTTGATGAAGTACATTGCAGAGAAAGGGATCAAGACTACAATGGTCTTTTAATGATTTTCAGACCCATCCCAACTTCAAAAATGCAATTATATTCTACGCACATTATAAATTAAGTACCTTGGGCTGCGCAGGATGTTTCTTAATTGAGATGATGTGAATCATGAGAGTGGATTCTAGTTGAAGCTACCCAAGAATAATAATAATAATGAATAGTAACAATGAAACCTTATACTTGGGTGGGATTTTTCCATTGTCAAGTGATTTCCACATGGATACATTTTGCTTCTCACAGCCAGGTGAAGTTAAGTTTTGTTCTTTTGTTTGTTTGTTTTTAACTTTGTAAGAAATTAAATCAGACATAGCATCACATAATGAGTGAAAAGCTGGAGCTAAAACCGGTTCTGCTGACTTTGGGTCCATTCCTCTATCATAAACCACATCAATTTCTGGAACAAAGCAAGATTAACAAAATTATGTCGCTTGGACAGGGCATATTACAAATTAAAACAATTTGTGATTTCAGAGGTTTGACAAAAAGAGCCTTTCTGGAATGCCTGATGGCCCCTTCACCCCGTTGGCGCCGTTTCCATGCTGCCTGCAGATACTTGGACCAGCCTGAGGCTCAGAGGAGGGAGTGGTCAGCTGCTGTCTCCTGACTTCACTCCAGTTAATAAATGCCAGGGATGGCAGGAACCCACGGGGGACTTGCTTTGCCCAAAACCCTCTCCTGAGGGATTTTGTTTTGTAACCTTATATTTGGATATAACGTCAAGTGCACACAAAAGCTGCACGAAGAGTAAAAAGAACTTCTGTGAACCCTCTCTATTCAGATTTACTGGTGGTTAGTATTTTGACTCAGTTTCTTTCATTTCTTTTTCGTCTCCCCCCACACACATACACATTTATATGCTTTTAAGTATGTAAATATGTATTTCCTTCTAACCATTCGAGACTAAGTTGCAGACATTATCCCATTTCTCCCTAAATTCTTCAACCTCTATGTCCTAAGAAACCAGAACATTGATTGGAATGCATTGATAAAATACCATGTTCTAATCCAGTCTCCGCATTCAAATTTTGTCCACTGTCCCAATTTTGTCTTTGTGATGGTTAGGCTATTGTGTCAACTCGGCCAGGTGGCTGTGCCCAGTTGTTTGGTCAAGGAAGCACTGGGCTGGCTGTAGTACAGGGACATTTATGCACTTTAGTCACCATTGACTAAATCAGTGCTAAATCAGGGAGATTGCCATTAGCAGTGAGTGACACTTCACCCAATCAGTTGAATCCCTTAAAAGGGGAAGGATTCCAGCATTGAAAGAGAATTTCCCAGCTCGTCTTTGGACAGCCAGCATCTCCCAGAACTCGTCAGGAATCTTCACTGGACTTTCATTGGAGCTCCTGGTTGCAGCCTGCCTGCGGAACCTGGACTTGTGCATCCCCACGGCTGCGTGAGAGACTCTGATAATCTCTTACTATCAACAGATATCCTTTGTTGATTCTGTTTCCCTAGAGAACCCTGACTAACACAGTCTTCTAAAACCCCTTCCCTGCTCCCCATTTCAGCATCCTGATCACACGCACACATTGTGTTCAGTGTTACGTCTATAATCTCCTTTATGTGTCCTCAGACTTCCATTGTCTTTTCCAACCTTGACACTTGGAAGAGCAGGACCAGTAATCATGCAGCGGTGCCCTGAGTTTGGCATGCTCGGAAGTTTCCTCATGCAAGACGGAGGCCATGTGTTTTTGGCAGGAGTCCCACAGCAGGGATGCTGTGAGCTTCTCACGTCGTTCCATCAGGAGGCAAAGGACGTGGCTCTGTCCCCCGACTGCCTGACATGAACTGAGATTACTTGACAAGGTGGTGTCTGCCAGGTCCCTCCACTGTTTGCCTGTTAGCTTTGTCTTTGTGCTTTGTCCCGAGGTACTTTGAGATCCAGCCTCTTGAGAAATAACTGGTTCCAGGACTGGGACAGAAAGAGTGGGACAGAAAGAGTGGGAGCTTCCATTATTCTACAAATTTCCATTCTGTAAATATCCGAGGAATGATGGGGAATGTCAAAAGAACTTGCGAGCCTGCTCAGAGGGGCTCTGGCTGGTCAAATTGGGGACAATTTAAGAATCAAAAGATACTAAATGATGTAACGCAGTCAGTAAGAACCCATGAGTGAATCCAAATAAATGCAAAAATAAATAAAGTGGGGACATTCAAAATAATTTACTAGATTCAAGAAATAAATGGGCAAGGGATGATGGGGTTAGAAAAATCACCATTTGGTAACTACCAGCTTGGAAAGTGAGATGAGGGAAAGAGAGAGGGAAAGAGAGAGAAGAACACAATCAAGATCGTGGTTGATTATCCAGGAATAGAATTACTGGGGGATCCTGATGTGTGATCCAAGACATGCCAGTCCAGACTGGGGCCAGGCCATGCAGCCTCTGAGATCTTACTCTACTTTTGTAAGTAAATAAATCTTGTAACCTGGAATTATCTTTCTCTGTCAACCTGAGGGATCCCAAGTCAAAAATTTAAAAAAATTTAAAGCCAAGCTGCCAAAATGGAAGCATTCTATTTCACAATGATTGTCATAAAACCAAAAAATGGATTTCCAAAAAAGATATTTTCTAAATCTTTACTTATCAAGAAATTCAAACTATGTAGAACAGACCATGCTCTAGTTCTTATTCCTAGGGAATAAGGTTCTCCTGAAAGATTAATTTGAGAAATAGAGATAGTAGATGCCAAGCCGGTGAACACGATGTGCTTCTGTTTATCTTCTAGGAGCCCCAAACTAATGTCCATGAGCTCTGCCACCTCCAGTCTTCCTGCAGTGACACTTAACCGCCTCCATTCAATGGTGCCGCTGTCAAATATTACACCAGAATTTGCATATTTATAAACTACTTGGCCCAAGTCAAAAGAAAGTGAACAAATCAATATCTACAATGGCTTTAGTCGTCTACCATCAATTACATTATGTTAAATACGAACACTTTAATGAGGCTGTTTATATAATGAAGCAAATCCAGACCGTTGTTTCACAATAATTAAAATGTGAGTTAAAGATAAACCTGGATCCTGGCATCGCGTCTGAGTTGTCCGTGAACATTTCAGACACGGAGAAGCAGCGGGTGATGGTAAAGCCCCTGTTGCAACCACAGCAACATGGCTGGGCCCCCTACAGGGGGTCTAAAGCAGTCATCAGACTCTGGCGTGGACCAGCTCTTTGGCTGACTGCTGAAGGTATATTGACAGCATGGAGCTCCCTCCCTTCACAAGCTGAACATCCAGCAGGGGAGCTCTCTGGAAATGTGAAGTCTTACCCACAGGGGACATCTCCTGGCATCTCATTAAATTTGCCCATTAGTCTTCACGGTCCTCTTGGGAGCTCCATGACTTATATCTCAACTCAGCATCATGCTGCCCATGGCCTGTAAGTGCCCTTGATTCTCTACTCCCTTCAGGACCCAATCATTTCAGCCTCTCCTTGAATTTCTTCATCCCCAAGGCTTCTGATGTCCCCGTCCTGTGCCCGGCCACCAAGCACGAGACCTTGGAATCTTCTTCGGTGTCTCTATTCTTTCTTCTCACTACCCGCCCTTCTTTTCTCCCTCTGTGCCCACATTCTCATCAAGCCCCTGAGAAGGATTGTTCTTTTATTGAGATTCCATTGTGAGATCAGACCAGATCGGGCGCGATGGGAGGAAGAGATGAGATGTGGAGGCGTTTTCGGGACGTGGAGCTGTCCTGGGTGGTGCTTCACGGACAATTACGGGACATTGTAGATCCCCCCAGGGCCCACTAGATGGAACGTGGGAGAGTGTGGGCTATGATGTGGACCATTGACTATGGGGTGCAGTGATGCTCAGAGATGTACTTACCAAATGCAATGGATGTGTCACGACGATGGGAGAGAGTGTTGCTGTGGGGGGAGTGGGGGGCGGGGGCGGTGGGGTTGAATGGGACCTCATATTTTTTTAATGTAATTTTTAAAAATAAATAATTAATTAAAAAAAAAAAGAGAGAGATTCCATTGTATGGGACCGTCACCTCATAGTGTAATGAGCCGCTTGGATATATTTTTCTCTTTAGAGACTGTGAGCTCCTTACATGGGTATTCTATAAATCTTGACGTAATCAATGCACACGACCCACAAATAATCCTTTAGAGAAGGCTCTAGTTGCAACAACTCATCCTTTCTTTTCTGGGAGTGATTTTTTAAAATGCTTCTGCATATCGATTTGGAGGCAACCATTCAGCAATGTATAATTTTAGAAAACAGATCTAACAAATGTGCTCTAAATTAATGATGTGATTTCAGGGTTATTTGTGTACTTATGTCTGAGGGGGGAGTGCTGATATGCTTTGCAGCGTATCTGCATTCATGCAATACCCAGTCATGTTCTATTATCTGTCTCCCTACTCCAAAATAACCTTGTACCTACTGGGTAATTGAAAACTTAAAAAGCACTACACATTTACATTAAAATGTACAATATTTCTAAAGGTAGAAAAGTGGCTGCTGTTAATTTTCTGCACATTAGTGTTATGAAGAACTAATTCAGGAAGCATTACAATGATTCTGGAAACTTTTTAACATACCGACAGTAAAATATGTGTAGAAGTTGCCTCATAATAGGTAATAATACCACCTTAATTAACACTTTTTACTGAGTATAGCAGTTAATGGTTCATGGATTCCAAAATAGATATGGAATTATGTTTGTAAACTGCTCTGTACGTGGGTGTGATCAAATTATGATTAGGGCTTTGATTGGGCCACATCAGTAGGGTTTTGAGTCCCCACCCTTTGGTGAATGGGGACTCACAGAGAAAAGACAGCAAAAAACAGAGTTGGAGTTTTTTTTGGTGTTGGAGTTTTGATGCTGGAGTCTTGAGCTGGAGCCTTAAGCACACAGAGGAGCTTGGCTGTGAGGAAAGAGAGAAGGCCCCAGAAGAGAAACAAGCCATTTGCCTCATAGTCTAGAGCTGGCCTTGTGGAGAAAACAGAGCAGCTGAGACCAGAGAGGAATGAGCCCCAGGAAGAGAGGAACCCAGGAAGCCTGAACCCTGGCAGATGTCGGCAACCATCTTACTCCAACATGTGGCGATAGACTTTACTGAGGGAAGTAACTTGTGCTTTATGACCTGGTAACTGTAAGCTTCTACCCCAAATAAATACCTTTTATAAAAACCAGCCAATTTCTCGTATTTTGCATCAGCACCGCTTTGACTGAGTAATACACTGAATGTACCAGAGTTGACATTTCAGAATAAGGTTTAGGAATATGCTTCCTGGCCACTAGTTATTGCTGTATCTTCTTTTCCCCATAACTGATGTGTGGATGACTTAACAGAATCGAAGAACAACAGTGCTATTCTCCTCTGGTCTGTAAATCATGGGCAGGAACTCAGCTGGAGTTAGTGGTGAGGTTATCTTGAGTGATTAGAATATCCTACTTGGTGACTGCTGCTGCTTAAGCTGAGGAGAGATGTCAGTGAAAGGAAGTAGTGGAAAAGACAGAGCACATGCATTTTTCATGAACACAGGCGAGGTACAGCAGTGATATTTAGTATATTTTTGGAGTGAGACAGAACTTTTTGGATAGAGCTCTACTTTTATTGTTAGAAGGAGGAATTCAAGTCCCAGCATGACCCTTCCTAGTCCTTTGACACTGGCAAATTCTCATAATACCTTTCGTCATTGCTTATACAATAGCAATAAGGGTATTTAATACCTGCCATGTTAATAGAGTACCACAATGGAATACTGCTCAGCTGTAAGAAGGAATACAGTACTAACACATGGGATAACATGGACGAATCTTGAGGACCTTATGTTGAGTCAAGCAAGCCAGGCATTGAAGGACAAATACTACATGACCTCTCTGATATGAATTAAGCAAATCAAGCTATCTCAGAGAGCTAAAGACTAGATGATAGGCTTACAGGAAATTGGGGTGGAGGGAGATGAAGGTTGTGAGCTGATGTCTACGTGGGTGAAGTCTATGATAAAGTGGAGGTAAGTAGTTGTGCAGGGAAGGGATAAGACGGGGGCATGGGGATACTATTGGGTAGGACTTTGCAAGCTTGAGGGGGGCTAGGGTTGGGAGGATGGGTCAGATGGTCCATGGAAATGGGGGAAGGTTTGGGGGGAGCAGGTGAACATGGGAGATTGTCAGGTATGTGTTTGAAACTATAATGTTGAGAAAACTCTTTAGAAAATATAATAAGGAAGGCTTACTTATTTAAGGTGTTTGATGGAGGGCATCTGGCACAGGATGCGCCTTTTGTCATAGTGTGTTTTATCATTGGGTGGAGACCCATACAATGAGCAGGAAGGTGTTGTACCCCCTTCCCCAGGAGGCCTGATGTTCTCAAACAGAGGGAAGAGTGTGTCTAGAGAGCATTGGTGGCTCCCAACTGGGGAGGGCAGTCTAGTGTGCTAAGCCCTCAGCATTGCTGCAAGTATCCATGAATCTGTTCCTTCAAGCAATGAAGCTTGGTTGTCACCATGGGCCCCAAGGGGAGGGGGAGAGAGGAATAGAATAGATGGAAGAGGAGGTAACTGGGGAAACAATGGAAATGTTCTACAAGATCATGCAGAGATGGATATAGACCATGCTAAATTTCACCAAAAATTTATAAAAGTGTATAGTCTAAAATGTAAGCCATAATGTAACTGAAAATTTAGAAAAGTGTACAGTCTAAAATATAAACCATAATGTAACCCAATGGAACCATGGTTAGTAGCTAAGTTTCAATATCTGTACATCAGCTGTAGCAAATATAACATCCACATGTGAAAAGATCATTGCTGGGGAAGGGGGAAAAGGGTTTGATGTTGGGTATATGGCAGTCCCCTCTTTGTATATGTGACTTGATGACTGAAAACTTTTTTGAGGGCAAAATTAAAAATAAAAAAAAAGGATGTAGACACTGAGGAAGGAATGGAAGAGATTGACTTGCGACTGTACATCCAGGGCAACATCTATTACAGTGATGAAAGGCAAAAACATCAAAAACAAAGTTTTATGGTATTTTTCATTTTTTAATGCCCAATTTATTTTTTACTTTATTTTAGTTTTTCTAAATTACTATATATCCTATTTCTAACCTTTAAATCTGTCCTTACTATTTCATTTTCCTACTAATTGAATTTGGCAATATTTTAGCTTCATATTTGAAGAAGTTTTAGATCACAGAGGGGTTTAACTATGACAGTGGAGGAGCACTGGTGTGGGTGTCATTGATGAGGGACACATGGTTGGGAGGGAGTTCTCCAGGGCATATATATAGGGTGTATAAAAATGTTCGGATATTCATTGGGTATTGTCATAGTAGGTAGAGTTACACATGACAACTGAGGGAGTGCTGAATTCCTAGCCAGGGGAGCTCTGTCACATTCCTCAATGGAACAGCAACAATCCCCCAAGTGGAAGGGCAAAGACAGTGAAGAAGGATGGTCTACTGATGAGCCCTTGATACTGATAACTATGCTTATGAGCCTGTGTGCCTGAAATTTCAACTAGGCCTAGAGCTGCAGGGTACCTAAGAGTTACCTTCTGAGAGCCTCTTTGTTGCTCAAATGTGGTCACTCTCTAAGCCAAACTCAGCATGTAAATGCATTACCTTCCCCCTAGCATGGGACATGACTCCCAGGGATGAGCCTCCCTGGTGCCAAGGGATTACTACTCATCACTGGCTGGTGATGCAACTAGGAAAAGACCTTGAAAAAAAGGGGGAAATGGTAAAGACAAATGAGTTTATATGGATAAGAGACTTCAAAATGAGTCAGGATGTCATTAGAGGGGTCACACTTACGCACATCTCGGCAGGATCCCAGAGACAGTCAAAGTAGATACAACCCCAGGTACTGGTGCTCCTGAGGGCTTACAGAGACACACAGGTTCTATGGTCATGGCAGATGGCTCTGGCATTCAGTGCCTTGCCAGTGGGCCCTACTTTGGAATTTGTGCTCCTGAATGTGATGGAGTTGAACTCAGATGTGATCTTTCTACACTTGCCTCTTCTACCACTTTTACTGAACCTGTCATTGGTGCTGGGGTTCATGTATATTCAGGAGACTTGAATCTCTGGATTGCCCATGTGCCAGCTGGACCCTGAACCTCAGCAGAGTTGCAACACCTATTCTCTGTTTCATTGGACATGTCCAGATCATTTAACAGGGAGGTGAAGATGGTCAACCATGACACCAGGGAACTGAGAGTGTCTACAACTGCAAGCAGGAGAATTGCTTCCATCAGCCATGTGGGATCTAAGCCCCTCTCGATTTAGAGGTGGAGTGGACATTGCTATCCCAGGGTCCACAGGGTGGAGGAATAAAATATGGACTAGAGTGGACTTACTGATATTCTACTATCGAATTATTGTGACTCTAGCAATGGAAGAAATGTTATTACTGATGTGGAGACAGAGGCCATGGGAGTTGCTGAAGGCAGAGAGAGGGAAGAAGAGGTGTGATGTGGGGCCTTTTCAGGACTTGGAGTTGTCCTGAATGATACTGCAGGGACAGATGCTAGACATTATGCATCCTGTCATAACCCACTGAATGGACTGAGGGACAGTGTCAACTACAATGTGAACTACAATCCATGTGGTGCAGCAGTGCTCCAAAATGTATTCAACAAATGCAATGAATGTGCCTCAATGATGAAATTGATGTGGGAGGAGTGGGCGGGGAGGGTATATGGGAACCTCTTATATTTTTTAATGTAACATTTTTTGTGATCTACGTATCTTTAAAAAAAAACAAATAAAATTTAAAAATTAAAAAATATTCTACATACATTAAGTATCAGTTCCCATTCTCAACCCATATTCTATTTCCTGTTGTTAGAAGGGGTTATGGAATTTTTTTTTTTTTGGAGTAAAGAATATGATTGAAAATTGAGGTGATGACAGCACTAATCTATGATGAATATGAGAGCCACTGAGTGTACTTTTGAATAGATTTTACACATCATGGGACTGTATAACACAATGAATCGTTTTGTGGAGGATGGACTGTGGTTAACTGAACAAAAAACAGAACATTCTCTTATGAAATATAACAAATATATACTACTAATACAGCATGTCAGTAACCGGGTGGGTTGGGGGAAAATATATCTAATGTTAAGATACTGGCTATAGGCAGTCATAATGTTTTGATGATGCTCTTTCACAGTTTGTAACAATTGTTTGACCACAATGCAAGGTGTTGGTGTCGTGGTAATATATGGGAGAACTGTACGATGTTATGCATGTTTATTTTGTAATTTCACAACTTTTACTATACACTTATTTTTTACAGATGTTCATTTGTGAATGATAAACTTAAAAATTTAAAAATAAAAACTAGAGTATCACATTTAAAATAATAATAATAACAAAAGAAAACCCCTTAGAGAAGTGAAAAAAAACTTCAAACAAACAAAAATGAACAATAAACAACAAAAATGTAATAGTCACACAAATTTCAGTTTTATCGTGTATTTTCTCATCTAGAAGGTAGAGTGACTGCAAATTACTTTGTTAGAGCTTCAAAGAGTATGTGGAAATGAGTTGGCATGTTACAGCATGATCACTGTTGGATGATATTTTCTAGGCTCATAAAACTACAGATTTTGTGCTTTGAGGACATTTTCATCATGTCCAATAAAGATATTTTTCCATACTTAAGGCATACCTAAAAATTTTGGAATAGAGCTTTTTGTCAAAACTCTCTTGCTCTTCTAATCTGAGTATTACCCTTAATAAATCCTGAAAACTATGGCACATTCTCCGGGATGCTGGGGCAGTAGGTGAAGGCTAGGCTTACATATATAAATCCCTTTTTCAAGTCCTATTAGTTCTACCTTCATTTCATTTCTAGGAGTTTAAAGATCTGTTGGGGGTGGAGAAAAGACCTATTAGTTTTCTATAAATACGCTGGATTTAGCTCCTAGAGTTTCAGAAATGAATGTAACCACAGGGAGGATATTTATGGCTGTGGTAAAACTCTTGGTGGCTTAAAACAACATGCATTTATTTTCTCACAATTTCCTTTGGCCAGGAGTCCAGGCATGGCTCAATTGGGAACATCTCTCAGGCTGCAGTGGAAGTGTTGGCTGGGGCTGCCATCACCTTCAGATTGGCAGGGATCCATTTCTTGGGAGCTGCTGGTCCAAGGGCCTCAGTTCTTCATTGACTCTTGGTGAAGGTCACCCAACTTCCTTGCCATGAATCTCTCCAATGTGGAGTTGGGTCTCTCTGACTTAGCACTGTGTGTGATCAAAGCCAGCAAGTGCGAGTGTGCTAGCAAGACGGAAGACATAGCCTTCTATGACCAGATCTTGCAAAGGACTCCCATCGCTTGCGCCATATTGTTTGTTAGGTGAGTCCCTGGGTCCCAGCCATACACAAGACACAGGACTATAAGGAGGTGGGGATGTCAGGGGCCATTTTAGAAGTCTGCCTTCCACAGATGTCTACTCTGTCACTTAATCCCCAAATGAGGAAAACTGCACCCGGCCAATTAGGTGAACTGGCCAAGATTTCACAGTGGTTTCCAGTATAGACTGGAAGCCTTTCCCTTTCTTTAAACTATTTTTTATTTAATTTTTTAAAAGAAACTTTATGTAGATGTTCCATAAAAAATGTAGGGGGGAAGAAAAACATAAACAAAATGAAACAACATAGGGGATTCCCATATACCCCACCCTGTCCCCCTCCAGCACTTTCCCACATTAACATCCTTCACTAGTGTGGTACATTGGTTACAATTGATGAGCACATACGGTAGCATTGCTTCTAACCCTGGTCTATTGTTACATTATGGTTTACACTTGGCACTGCACAATTTTATAGGTTTTGAAAAAATGTATAATGGCTTGTATCCGCCATTGCAGTATCATGCAGGATAATTCCAATGTCCCCCAAAGCCCCCATGTGACCCCTATCCTTCCCTCTCCCTCCCCTCAGAACCTCTGGTGGCCACTGCCTGTGTGTCAGTGATAGTATTCCATTGATATAATTATAAACTTATTAGTATTCTTCCATTGCTAGACTAATAATAAGTCTATAATAGACTAATAATAAGTCTACTGAAGCCTAATTTTACTTTAGCACTTAGTCCTCCATCTCCATTCCGCTCCCCGCCTTCTGGCCCACGTGGGGGCAGCTCACCTGCCAGGTCGCCAAGCGCCAAGCCCTGGACTGGCTTCCTTGCACTTCCAGCTCCGTGGTCCCAACATACAGAGGGAAAGAGCAGGTTGCCCCCGTTCCTTCCCAGGGCGCTCTGTTCACTCTCGGCGGGGCGAGCCTACCTGCCTTCCCCACCCTGCAAGCGCAGCGACAGGCAACAGACAAGAATTCCTTTTGAAATAGGCTCTGGCGTCAATGTGACAAAACTCAGCCTGTCACCACCTGGAGCGACAGCCTTGCGGTTCTGAACCGACTCAGCTGCGAGGATCCTGGGAGGTCTGATTTCACGCCGCTTCTTGTCTGTTCTTTTTCGAACCACGCTAGACAACTTTTATGATGGCTTCAAAAACACATGGTGGCACAGCCCTGTTTGGGGAGGAGGTGCCCCACTTGTTTTTCTTCTCCTGTCAGATAGTTCCTGTGCTTAAAAGAAGATTGTGTTTGGTTTCGGAGGATAAGTCCCCAGATATTACACGGACGGAGCGTGGAGGCATCTATATCCAAGGCCTGTCACAGTGTCGATACAAAACTTCTTTCTCTATTCTTAGGTAAGGCTTCCAAAACAAAGAGGATTTTGTTCCATCTGGGGGGAAACTAGGCAGTTAGGTTTTAACAGGTTATTGGTGTTTCACTCTCTAAATACAGTGGTGGAAAAGGCCAAGTGAAAGGAGGGGCAGGGGGTGATTCATGTAGGAATTTGACCCTGTTTTTTCACTTTCGACCCCATTTCTCTTGAAAGGAGCTGTAGAAAGTAATGCCTGAAAGTAATTTTTTTTACTCAGTTAATGTTTTTGCCATTTTCTGTCCCAGCATTGCCCCCACCGTTCAGTGTGTTCTCCTAACTATTGGGTCTGTGATTGTCACAGACTGAGTACCAGGACCTGGCTAAGGTCTGGGCGGTAAGCCAAGTCGGAGCTGGTCTTTTCCCCCAAAAAGCTTATAGGGGAGAGCAAGACTGATAAGGAAATTGGCAAATAAAATGCAGCACAAGTAGGAGGAAACTGGAGCTTTTGATATGGAGGGGAGGAAAATTCTCCCAGGCAAAGCAAACAATGTTGTGTTGTGAACTGTTAGGAACTTCTTAGAGCAGTAATGTTTCTCTAGCACTTGGCAAAAACAACACATGCATACGGAGAAGGCTGGTTGTTCCAGCCCTGAACTAAGCTAAGGGGAATGAGATTTATCTAGAAGATGGTGGAAGGCAGCTGAGGGGCCAAGGTGCTCAGGCATAGCTGTACAGAATGCTAATTTTTATGTGGCGTTTGTAAGATAGAGGCCCCAGTTAGAAGACAAGGAGCGAGTGACCCTGGAAGTTTGAGGATAACCTGTGCTAGGAAAATATAATTAAAAAGAAAATCACACGCCAACCCACAAAACCCACCAGCAGATATAACCTATTACATAGTCTTCAGATGAAAGGCTAAAGGAGATCTCGACGGCACGATTTGTCATTCAGCGCTCATCGTAAATTCACCTAGTCTTGTGGCGGCGTCCTTGCTAATTGGCTTTCTCCAAAGGGAAAATACGCTTCTCCTATTTTTGTGACAGGAGGTAGTTGTGCAACTTGGAGCAACATGGCAGTTAGACTTTTATCCTGCCCAAGAAACTGGGAGAAAGGGGCATCCTTCCCTGATAAAATAGAGAGACAGCTCCCAGGCTATTGAGGAGAACCCCTAGAGGTTTCCTGAGCATTTTGAAAATATTTACGTACAGTTCAAAAGAGGGAAAGAAAGAATTTACAAGGACAACTTTTCTAATGTACATATTCTAAGGATTGTACAGGGTTCAAAGCCTCTTTCCTCTTTTGTATCCGGGAGAATTATTGTGTTTTCCTTGTTCGTAACTTGTTATTTGCCCCTACACCTGTAGGGCATAACGCCCCCACGCGTGAGAGAGGGACATCTCAAGAATCTGAAGAAGTAGTAGGATGGCTGAAAGAAGTGGTCGGAGAGCCAGACTGTTCATTTTTCCTTGGGCTAAAGAACAGACAAAATAGTGAGAGCGGATCTGGTCAAAATCGAAGTGGCATGGGGAACACAGAGCGCTAAGCAGGATGTTAGATGCAACCTTCTTCTGAAGACGTTCGCAGAACCAGGAAAACGTGAGCTCTGGTGAAAGGGTCTCTAGAGGTAAGAGCAGATGTCAAAGTCCAGTCCTTGTGACTTCTGGTGGAACACCTTGCTTCATAAATTTGGGATCCCCAAGAGTACCATCCTCAGGGCAACAGGGAAATGGGAGTGAATCTGCCCAACCCGCCTTCTCCAGGAGAGAGCAATTGTTTTAGTGTTGAAGCAGAGGGAGATTAACCTACATTTCACATTTCCCCAAGATCTGTGAGGCTTCTCTGGTCAATTCAAAACCCTTTATTCAAATAAACAAATTTTAAAAATGCTCAATCAGGAATATTATCAGAGGAAGAGATGAACTTTAAAGATATTGTTTACTGGAAAAAAAGACCATGGATAATACACATCTGCAGCTTTTTCTTTAAAAATTCCTGTTAAAGAGAGTAGGTAGAATATCCGCTATAGAATTATTGTGACTAGTAATGGAAGAAACTGCAGCACTGATGTGGAGAAAGTGACCACGGTAGTTGCTGGGGGCAGGGAGAGGGAAGAAGAGATGCGATGTGGGGACATTTTTGGGACTTGGAGTTCTGAATGATATTGCAGGGACAGATGCTGGACGTTGTATATCCTGCCATAACCCACTGAATGGACATGTGGTGCAGCAGTGCTTCAAAATGTATTTACCAAATGCAATGAATGTGCCACAATGATGAAAGAGGTTGTTGATGTGGGAGGAATGGAGTATGGGAAGTGTGTGGGGTATATGGGAACATCTTATATTTTTAATGTAACATTTTTGTGATCTACATATCTTCAAAAAATACAATTAAAAAAATGATGGGGGTGGGGGGATAGGGAGTGGGGTATATAGGAACGTCTTATGTTTTTTAATGTAATGCTTTGTGTGATCTATTAACTTAAAAAATAGATAATTAAAAAACACAAATAAAAAGAAAGAAGAGCAGGTATATGGTACAGCAGTTGGCCAGAATTAGTTCACATGTGACCTACTTTCAACCTTATTTTCCACACAAGTGGTGCTTTCCTAACAAACCATGTCTTTTATTTCACATGGTTTTGGTTCAAGGAGTCCAATGATGTTGTTGATACAATCTTGCAATGTAAATGCATACAACGAAAGACTAGGTCAATAAAGAAAAGTTTTCTATATGAGAATAATGAGCTCAACCAATGCTTGCAGTTCTAGGGTAAAGTCCCTTGGTTATGAGGTATTATGATATTTTTTTCACACTGCTGGAGTTCCTTCTCTTTTTTTTTTCTTTCCTGCAGCTATTGAGTGAAATCGGCATATAAGTGTTCTTTTCTCCTGTTGCCTTATCAGGTATGGGAATGATTATGCTACCATCATAAAATGATCTATCGAGTATTTCCTTCCCTGCTCCTCGTAAGAGTTTGAATACAATTGGAATTATTTGTCCCTTGAATGCTTTCATGAAGTATTGTGTGTCTACAATTTCCTTTCTGGAAATATTTGGACTGGGAATTCAATTTTCTTAATGAACGCATGACCTGAAGTTTTTAATGTACTCACAGATTCAGTTTTGAATATATTTTTCTAGGGATTTACTGCCATAATAGTGTTCCTATTACCTTTTTAATGCCTGCATATCTTATAGTGCTCCTGTTTTCACTCCTAATTTCAGTGATTTCTACCTGTTCTCTTTCCCTGCCTATAGATCAGACAGGCTGCTCTGTTAATTTTGTCTTTTTGAAAAACCAACTTTTGGTTTTGTCAGTTCTTCCTATTTGTATTGTTATTTTCCAATTTCATTTTATTAAGTTCTGCTCTTATCTATACTTTCTTCTATCTACCTTCTTGGCTATTTATTAATTGTTTTAACTTTTAAAGATATTGTTGAGTTTCCTAATTTTCATTCTTTCTTCTTTGCTAATGTACACGTTATTTTCCTCAGTACTGCCCGAGGTGCAAACAAAAGATTTTGTAAGTATTTTTCAGGTCATTCATTTAAAAATATGGTAAATTTTTCATTTTTCTTTCTCCAAAAATGAAGGCATTTTTTAAAAATTTGCAAACATATGGAGTTCAAAATTAATTACATAGTGATTAGAGATATGCACTATGTGCTTTCAATCTTTTGCAATGTATTAAGACTTATTTTTTCTCCATTTCATTATTCTTTCTCCAAAAATGTAGACATTTTTAAAAAATTTCCAGACATATGGAGTTTAAAATTAATTACATAGTGGTTAGAGAATGTACTGGGTCCTTTCAATCTTTTCCAATCATTAAGACTTATTTTTTTGGTGTAGCTTATTATCCATTTAAGTGAAGGCTTTATGTATGCTAGCGGGGAATGTGTACTTAGCTATTTTTTAATGCAATAGTTTATTCATATCCACTAGGTCACGTGTGCCAGTTGTACAATCCAAATCTCCTCTATCCTTACTAAAATTTTTGTCTGCTGCCTCTCTCAGTTGTTGGAAAAGATATGGTAAAATCCCCACAATAACTACCAATTTGTCTATAACTTCTTTCGAGTTCTACCCATTTTTACTTTATGTATCTTAAGGCTTTGTTTTATATTTCTCACAACAAAGAAGATATTTTATCTATTAAAGATTCATTCTTAAATTATGTTTTGGAGTATAACACAGCTGTATTTCTTTCTTTCTTTGCTCTTTGGAAGGTTTATCATATTATATCTATTTTCTTCAACCCTTTTTATCCTTCCATTTTTAGATATGCCTTCTATATTGATATCTATTAATATAGCTATACAATTTTTATTATATTTTCCCATATTTAATTTTGGGAAGCCTGAACTCATTCTAAACACCACTCCTTTATTAAGGACATTCAATGATCTACTTTTGGTCATTATCTACTTTTTGGAATTTTCTATGCCTTTGCATACTTGAAATCATATCTTACATACTCACTGTGCCTCACATCTAAACGCAGTCTAATGGGTTAAGATCTATCCATAGTTTATTTACTTTCATAGCTGGGTAGTATTCTGTTGAATGAAAGCACCATAATGTGTGACCTGGGCATTTGGGTTGCTTCCAATTTTTGGCTCTTTTCCCTCATGCTGCTCTGAATATTGGTGTACAATTCTTCTTCTTATTATTATTGATCAGAGAAGATAAATATTTTGATATCTGATATCACTAACTTGTGTTACAATAAGAGAAGTAAAGATGTGAAGTCACTGAAAGATCAGCACCCCGTTTCTGACGTAGAAGCACTGGAGCTGAGTATCTTTGGGAATCTTGAGTTTTCCTTGTGGTTGGGAGTTGGGAGTAAGGGAGAGAAGATGGTAATCAGGCCGAGTAAGCCTGCACTATGGAGCACATCTTCCTTAGTCAATATTTGAGGCTCACCTAATTTCCAAAGATGTCTCCTATAAGAAAAAGTCACATGTCAAACACAGTGGCCCATCAGTAGCCAAATCTTGATGTAAGAAGATACACTTGGTGATTTGGAATCATGTTCTTCAAGCTAATCCATTCCTGCAGGTGTAAACCTATTGTAAGTAGGACCTTTTGATGACATTACTTCAGTTAAGGTGTGACCTAGAGTGGGTCTTAATCCTCTTACTGGAGTTGTTTATGAAAGAATGGAATGCAAACAAAAAGAGAGAAAGCCACAGAAGCAAGAAGCTGAAAGAGAAGGGAGAGACCCTCAGATTCTGCCATGTACCTTGGTATATGGCAGAGGAACCCAGGATGGCTGACAGTCAATCTTCAGAAAGATTTGGCCATTTTTCTCAGCCTCACAACTGTAAGCAAATAAATTCCTGTTGTTAAGCCAACCCATTTCATGGTATCAGCTTTCAGCAGCTTAACAAACTAAAACAATACATAACACATCCATTTGTAGCCACTTCCAATAAAGGAAAAAAATTCAGGTATCTCCTTGTGATTAGGTGATATTCACTTAGGAGAAGACTACTAGTTCCACATTTACCATTTAATTTGTGGTTATACTACCGCTCTCCCGTAAAAAGTATATTCACGTTCTATGGTATTAAAGAGTGCTAGAATAAGTTTAAACATTGTTGAATATTTTAATAGACTTTATATTTTAGGAGTTGTAGATTTGCAGAAAAATTGAGCAAATAGTACAGAGTTCCTGTACCACCCCCCAGCACACACACAACACACTCAGTTTTCCCACTTATTAATGCCCTGAATTAGTGTGGTGTATTGGTTACTGATTTGGTTCGCCAAAGGGCTGCTGATTCAAAGTACCAGAAATGTGTTGACTTTTATAAAGGGTATTTATTTGGGGTAAAAGCTTATAGTTCCAAGGCCATGAAAATTCCAACTCGAGGCACCATAAGTGGTACTTTCTCACCAAAGTCAGCTGCCACATGTTGAAGCAAGATGGTGGGTGATCTCTGCCTGTTCTCTGTCCTCCCCTCCAGGTTTCCTCTCTCAGGCTCAGCTGCTCTGCTTTCTTCCCAATTTCAGCTACAAGCTGGCATAGGGCTTGTCTCCTTCTGGGTCTTCTATATCAGTCTTGGCTATTCCGCTCTCTTCCCAAGTTCAACTGTAAACTTTCTGGCATATAGCAGTGCTTGTCTCCTCTTGAGCAGCTCATGGACCCAACCTCTTGGGGCTTCATGCTTAAGTGATCCATTCTCTTACATCACAGGATCAAACATGGCAGTTCCCTTTTTCCTCTGTCTGTCTGTCCACCTGAGTCTGTTTATATCAGAAGCAGCAAGGAAGTGGGGACTCAACCTGAGTCATGCCTCCCTGAGTCAAATCTAAAGCCCTAAAGCAATCTTAAAAGGTAATCTAATCAAAGACCCCTTAACCAAATTTAATGCAATCAAAGGGTACCACACCCAGAGGAATAGATTAGCTTACAACCATAATCCTTTGCGTTTTGGGATTCACAAAATTCAGCCTGTTACAGTTACAATTAATGAATTAATATTGATATGTTATTATTAACTAAATTCATAGTTTATATTAAGGTTTTCTCTGTGCATTGTACAATTCTATGGCTTTTGACAAAAGTATAATACCTGCCATTACAGAATACAAATATTTTTAAATGCCAGTTAGCTAAGGAAGCTCAAAACAAGTAGACTATGAATTAAGGCAAGTCCAGAAATCACACAGTAAAGGAAAAGTAATCTAGATAGGAAACCCCCATTATCCCAAAATCCTATTTTCACTGTACAAGTAAACCTATCAGATTCAACTAGAAAGATGTGCTTTTTGTTACACGCAGCAAATTTTTGGATATAAAGCATGCTTATCTCTAAGAAAGTTTTAGAAAGCGTAGGAATTTATGATCTATGGATAGAGCTTACAATGTTTGTAAAACTGATTTCATGGTAGAATAGAATTAAATCTCTCATGCCTTCACTTTTAGGAGATTAAGCCCCATTAACTTCAAGGTTACCTAGTACTCAAGTACAGCTTGGTCACTGAAAACTGGAAGGAATCTGAAGACAAATTTTTATATTTGCATTGGAGAAGAAACAAGAGTGCTTTGTATGTAATCTGCATTTCTTTTTTCACATCCTTTTTAGAAGAGTAATTACCAATATTTTCATCACATTTTCCTATTTTATCTATTTTATTCTATTTTATGTTTTTCTGCTAATACTTTCTCTTCTGATTTTTTTAAATTTTCTGAATTTTTTTAGATTTTTATCATTTATTTTAATTACAGAAGCTGTGGGTTTACAAAAAATAGTCATGCAATCAATACAGGGTTCCCATAGACCACTCAATTACTAATGCCTTGCAATTATGTGAAACATTTGTTGCATTTGATGAAAGCACATTTTTAAATTGTATTATTAACTGTAGTCCATGGTTTAATTTACAGGTCACTGTTTGTGTAGTGTACTTCCATGGAATTTTTATATTTGTATTTTAATATTTTTATGAATTCTAAGCTTTTCAAATATATTTTCATCTGAAAATTATTTTTACGATTCACTGTTATTGTTTTCCCTGTTTTGAGTGAGCTGTGTATGTTTATTGCTTCAGAACGGTGGTTCTCAACCTTCCCCCTTCTTCCTTCCCCCAACACAGGAGACGTAAGGCAATTCTGAAGACATTTCTGATCGTCACAATTGCTGATGGGGTGGGGTATGTTTCTGGCATCCACTGGGTAGAGGCCAGGGATGTAGTTAAACAGTCTGCAGTACAAAGGACAGCCCCACATCCAGAACTTAGGTGGTCCCAAATCCATAGTGTCAAGGTTGAGAAACAAGTGTAGAATTTTCTCCTAACCCTCCCATTGCCCCAAGTGGCTATTATCAACAGGAATCTATCAGGTTGGGAAATCTGGGTCAACAAGTCTCCATACTTGCTATTCTGAGGAGGTGGGTTAGGCTATGAAAGAGAAGGCACAGGACGAGTCATCAAGCATCCTCCCACATCCCAAGACCAAATGTGCCAATAAGAAATAAGGAGAGGACAGTATGGGTTAGCAGGATAATTAGGCAATGTCATCAAGCATTCATTGGGTAAAGAATGTCTGTTTGAGACAATTAAGAAAGGAAGAATTATGAGGGGCTGGAAGTGTGAGATGAAAACAAATTAGATTCATGTTACAATACTGTTTAAACTGTTAAAAGGTCAGCTTTCAATGACGACAGTTTCCAGAATCCAACTCTAAATGTGCTCCTTCTTGTTTGTCTATCTTATAGAACCCATTTATTTGTCTTTGCAGTACTCACAATCTAAAATTACATGTATGTTTTAAGTGCCAAGTGCCTCTCTTCTCCACTAAGCTTCGTGAGTACGAGGGTGGTGACTCTTTGATTTACTAGTGCTGTGGTTGGGTCACAGGATGTTATTAGTTTTGTTCAATGATGGCAGGTGTCACTTGGAACTGGTCTTTGGAGGATAAGGTTTGATGTGAATAAGATGGAGTCAATCATAGGAGCTACGGAGTGTGTGTATGTTGGAGGGTGGACAGAAGGAGGCTTAACCTCATGGTAGAGAATGAAATGCCACTGTGGACTCTTCTTATTCCAATGCCTGGAGAGCCAGTAGAAAAATGTAGACCTGAAGAGCTAGGCAATAGAGGCAGGCATAAAACAAGATGGAAACTGTGTTGATAAAAGCTGAGTTCATCTTCCATAGAGATTTTATCATTGCTGCCTAAACCCCATGCATACAATCGTAGCACATAATGTCCACCATGCCAGTCAGATCTCTCCTTAAAGGCTCTTCTCTTGTGCACCTACTAAAATATGCACACTGTGTATCAGGAGCGTCACCTACGATGGTCTGCCCGAACACTTTCCTCCCGGCTTGTCTTGCCAGCAGGATATTCCCACCAATGATCGTTTTCTTTGACTCTCAATGCCTTTTGGTCTTTAAGAAATTCACCTTAAAATACACATGTTAAAAAGGCCATGATGATTGGTATTTCCTTGGAGACCTTTCCTAGATCTGGACCACATTATGTTATTCCATCAGTCTTGAATATCTTCATTACATTTTTTTCCCCAGAGAAGTTCTGCTCTCCCCTTTTCTAAATTTAGAATAAAGAACCTCTATTTATGTCTTTTTCTGGAAAAGAGAGAGTTGAGGAGGTAATGGCATGGGAGGTGGGCTGTGCTACGACAAACATTGGCCTGGATTTTGGTTACACTTTCACCTTCTACCCTCCCCTCTAGGCACACGACTGCTATGATATTCAGGACTAAAAGTGAGATGTCTTTATACTATAATTCCTCCAGCTCCAATATTTTAAAAGTTGATTGGAGTATGTGTTCTTAGCAGTAGGCAATGGCTTTAGATATTTCTTTCTAAATAAATAAATTTATTTATTATATTATATTATATAATATATTATATAATATATATTATATAATTTAATTATATTATAATTAAATAAATAAATAGATAAGTGCTTTATATGGTTTCATAGTACAACTGTGATAACTAGACTAATCTGCCATCTCCTTACGACCTCTTCCACCAACACTTCAGTTTAGATACTTTGAATATAACATTAACTCTCTCTTCTACTTCCTATTTTGGTGACGAATACCCCCTCCCCCTACTTGCCCAAGCCAGACTCCTTTGTCTTCTTGGTTTCCTCCTGCTCTCATTTCTCAGCCCACTCAGCCACCATGCTGGACAAACGCTACTCCCCAAATTTCTTGACTCTTCCCCTTTCCTGTATCACCATCATTACTGTCTGAGTTGATGACCTCATGGTGTCCTGCATTTAAACAAAAATTCTCCTTTTGAGTCTCCCTTGTCTCCAATTCATTCTCTGTGCTATAGCTAGAATGGTTTTGTAAAGATCCAACCATGTCATCCTTATGCTTAAAATCCAGAAAGAGTGATTCCTGGTTTTCTTAGTGATGAAGCTTCAAGTTCCTTAGTGTAGAGCTGAAACCCTTGCTACAAGTTACCTCTTTATCTCTGCAGTCTTCATGTTGGACCCTTGGCCTGTCTCTCTTCCCACTTAGACTAACCAGCTTGTATTTCTATACAATGATCCACTTGCTAGTCTCCCTGGCCAAGACATGGCTCCAACCCTTGCTAATTCCTTCTTGTACTCCAAGGCTCAACTCTGTAGCACCTTCTTTGTTCCTTCACTCTTGCTCCCTCGTAGTCTCTGCAGTTTCCATGTGTCTCTTTGCCATCATGGGCTTGCCATCCCAACTACACATGTAGCCTTATAACACAACTGGCTATCTGTGTGGTTGCTGACTCTACTAGACCATGAGATCTGGTCATGCAAAAATAATCTTTTCTTCATCTATGTATCTTCAATGCTAAGAGCAATGACTGGTGCATGCTAGTTAGTTACAGAGTAAGGGAGAAAGAAGAAGAAAGAGAGAGAGAGGGATGGCTTGTTTTTGAGAATGGTCTCTTGGACACCGTTTAACATTTTGAAGTCTGTAACTAAAATTATTATAGATCCATTTTGTTTGGACCTCAACTATTCCTACTTGAAAATGAATAAAATTTCTTATTGAGTAAACACTGACAGAAGGTATAAGGATTAAGAAGCTACTTCCTCCAAAATAATGCAGGAAAACCATTTATTCAACTTTTAATATACAAATAGAGACAATTTCCTAACTCTAATAGATATTTTAGAAAATATTGTTCTTTATTAATATAATTCCCCATACTGAAGATAGATGACAAGCTGTCACATTAATAATAAAAGGCAGATTTTCATTATTTACATCCAAATCTTTGAGTTTCAAATTAACAACACTTGAAGGAAACCTGTTCACAGAAATGAAATTTGAATTGTAGATAAAGTGACACTTTGGAAGGGTTAGGTCACATTGTAGATTTTCCACACTACCAAGATTTAATTTATGTAGTGTCACTGCAAAGAGAGAACGCTAATGGCTTTTTAATTATTCTTAACTTCAAAGAGCAAATGAGAGCGAGACCAGTTCCCAGACAATGGGAGAAAATATTGGAAACTGACTGGAGATAATTATTCAGCAATGCCCTAGTAAAAGTATTTTAGGAAATGGGAGTGTAGAATACTTTTCTCCACGTCAAACCAAATGTAGGATACAGCTCTATTCTTTGTTCACTTTGCTACCGTCATGCTTCATCCTCAAAAGTTGGTGGTCACAGTAAGTAACAGAAAATTTAGAAAGCTGTATTCACACTTTCAGGCAAACTGGTTGGGCTGTGGATTACACGAGAATAATAGAAGCAGTTTGTTTTGTCAGTTTATAGGAGTCAGTGTTAGAGCAGCTTTGACACAATGGCTTCCAAAAAATCCACAAGCCCAAAATAAAATGTTGGAAACACTGATCATAGAAAAACGTTTTAGGATGATTGCATCTGTTTGGGACTGTTGTGGGGAAGAACCTTTGGCCACTCATTGATGTTTGAGGTTGAATTGCCCATACAGCAGACCTTTAACTCTAAAGTGCATGCTGAGTGAAATATGCACTTAATAAATAGATATATATATATATATTTAGTTAGAAAATATAAAACTTCGGAAGACTCATTCTCTTGGAGAACAGGTAGTTTGTATGATCACAAAGCAAATCGTGATATTTCTTAACAATACTAGTGGCTATGTTCTGCTTCTTTGTAATATAGGAGTTGGGTTCTTGCTTTTAAGGGGGTAACAGGGGAGGACTAAGTGGACTTGGCTCAAAGGTTGGAGCGTCTGACTACCACATGGGAGGTCCAGGGTTCAAACCCTGCGCCTCCTTGACCCGTGTGGAGCTGGCCCATGTGCAGTGCTGATGCGCACAAGGAGTGCCCTGCCATGCAGGGGTGTCCCCCACATAGGGGAGCCCCACGCGCAAGGAGTGCGCCCATAAGGAGAGCTGCCCAGTGCGAAAGAAAGTGCAGCCTGCCCAGGAATGGCGCCGCACACATGGAGAGCTGATGCAGCAAGATGACGTAACAAAAAGAAACACAGATTCCTGGTGCCACTGACAAGAATAGAAGCAGACACAGAAGAACACACAGCGAATGGACACAGTGAGTAGACAACTGGGGCGGGTGGGGGGGCTGGAAGGGGAGAGAAATAAATAAAAATAAATCTTGGTGGCATCTTTCAGATGAACTCAGGTCACAGAGAAAATGTCGAGCTTCTCTCCCTGTAGTCCTCACTTCCCAGGAAAAGCTTCAGAAGGAAAGGCTTGAGAAAATCCAGACGTACATATGCTTTTGTTCCGTAAACCAGCATAACCCAGACAGACGGTGTTAGCCTAGGAGAACAGAACACTCGCTTGTCAGCCAGGGCGAGGAAGCCGTTGATTCCTAAACCCACCCATTCTTCTCATATGGCTACCCAACTGGAAAAGTTACCTAGAGCACCAGCTGAGAATGTAGTTACCTTCATGTAGGACCTTCATGGGAACTGTTGTCAGACGACAATGATTAGGCTTTTATTCCCTGCAAATGTCAACTGAATATCAATGATGGGGGAAAGGTTTGCAGTTTCACAGTTTTCAAAACCTGTGACAGACTCAAGGGAACAGCTGCACTACCTAGAAAAATAATTATTTCCAGGTAAAGGAATGGAAATGTATCATATTTATATTAGTTCCAAGATCCAATAAGTACTTAATCCATTACCAATAATGAAGGTGCACATGTGTGTAAGTATCAATACTTTGTGTCCAGGATTGTGAACAAAATTTCTTCTAGTCCAATCTCCTTCAAATGCACAATGTCACATTTGAAGTCATTGAACAGGATTCATTGATTTCAATTATGGTAAATAAAACTGCTGGTACTGGAATATGTCTATGTCAGTGTGGACTTAAGGTTACAGGTAGAAAACCTCTTGAAAACTGGAATTCTTGAATGCTGTGGCTGAAAATCCACCCCCCTTCAGTGCTTCCTAACACTTTGCTGGGCACAATGCGAACATTGGAAACATATATTTATGGTATAAATTTGGAAATAGGTGCTTGTTATAAAATTTTTCTTCCTTCTTTTTATTTCTTGTATGTGGACATTGTCACACCCCCTTACCTCTCTCCCTGGTCAGAGTTTCCTTTTCTATCACTATTCTTCTTCACTCTTTTCTGAGCAACACACCTTCTGGGCAGTAACTCTGTGAAAGAAGTTGAGTTAGGACCATGGATGACACAAAACTCAGAAAAACCTCAGTGAGGTTACTGGCCACTGGAAGAGAAAGGAATGTATAAAAAGCCAGGCAGATGTCCAGAAAGGCAATATAAAACTCCAAGTGTTTAGAAACAACAGCTCCTAGGGTACAAAAAATCACTCAAAAAGCCGTGCATGGTTTTAGTCAACTCTAAACACAAGAGAAGGAAAGCCAGACCATTCCAAACTGCAGGACACTGTAATGCTATCACTTAACACGTCTCTAAATCATAAGACATTGTGGTCATTGAGGAGTTCGCATGTGTTGGTGAAGAGATATAAATGATGAGAAATAGTGAATGTGGATTTGCATACCAGTGAGAATTTTTGGTGACTCTCTCAAGGATCTAAGATATTGATTCCTCTTGTTTGAAAGCATTAACATCACTTGTTCCCTATCAGATTTCTTCTGTCATTGGAAACCTAAAATATGAATTTTCCACTTTTTTTTCAGAATTCCAAGATATTAAATAATAGCTACAGCAAAGAGGAAAATATTCAATGGGAATTAATGAGTATCTTCATTAAATTTTATTCCATAATTGAATGTTCCAGTTTTATTTCAATGGTTTGCATATCATGCATGGCTTATTTGCCATTGCTTTATAAGCATTTTTTTAATGGCAAAATTTAACTGCTGTTATTAAGTAAATGAATTTGAAAGGGTTCTTTTGCTTAAACCCTGCTGTCATTTTGACTCTAAAGAGTTCAAATCAGATCTTTAGGTGCTGCTCACACCATTTGACCTTTTGGGTATATGATCTTTTCCCACAAGGCACACATGTCCCTATGACCAAGATTTTTTCCCAAATTTTTCCCTCTTCCTCACTTACTCAAATTCTAGCTATACTTGAGGACACAAGGGCCTCACCTGGCTATTGTAAGCTACTATGAGTTCCCTCATGTCCTGAGAGAATATCGCTCTTTGGAATTTATTCTGCTTTGTAATGCTTCATTTGTCTGTTTTGCTTGCTCGATGATGTCTTGAAGGTGGGTCCCATGTCTTATTCTCTTCCATATTCTCCTAAGGCTCAGTAAAAAGCACATTGTTGCCTGAGTTATAAGAGTCAATGATTCCCAGTCATGTGAATGTGGCCTTTTTGGAGGTCTAGAATAAAAGTGAAATTTGTACATTCATTTAGTTTTCATTTTTTTGCTTTTACAGATTATTTCTGAATTTTAAAATGACATAGTGATTATAAATCTTAAGAATTAGCATATAATATAAATTTCTTACTTAACGAGTAGAATTTAATTAATAGTTATAAGGACATGAATCATTCATGGATCTTAAGAGTTGAAATGGCTTCTTAGACTAAAAAAATTGTAAGACAGTAAAATTAATCACCTTAAAGACATTGTGGAAAACAATCTCAATCATAATTCCAGGCATCTGCAATTAACTTCCATTTTTATAGATACAAGGAAAATGGAACTTAAAGAGTGCAGACTGCTGAGTGGTATCCTATTCATCACCAAAAACTACTTAAGGCTAAGAATCGTGTTCCTATACAGATATAACCTGCTGGAAGATATATGACTGACATAAAAATTTATTCTCTCTCTTGCCTTACAGAAATGAAAGAAAAATCCAGCTCAGTTGCCATTGCATTACATCCTGAATGTTTAATAACAAATAGGTATAACACATATTTATTTTAACCAGACAGTAATCTAGCTGGAAAAATTCATATGAAAACTAACAAAGAATAATATGAATTATTGAGCCAAAAGAAAACTAGTCCACATAAAGACACATTGTTTGGCAGGATTTATGTATATTTGCTATCCATGTAAGGTAGACAGGCATTTAAGATACAAAGAGGAAATCAGGGGCAGCTGGAGGAATAGGAGGAATTTGTCAGAGATCTGTGGTTTTCAGGCAAAATTAAGTTTGCTGTCAACAGCACTCAAAGAGAGTGTTTGGTGATGGGACAGAAAACCAGAGGGTAAGATTTTGAGGGAAAGGGTTATGGACGACAACAACAGGCTCACATTTAAAGGAAATGGGGTATAAGATGTCCCAAATCAGAAAAGAGGTAAGAAACTCTGAGCACTTGGTTACATTTTTTGGCACCGAGCTGAAGTTGAAGAAGGAGCATCTCAGGCTTGTGCACAGGACCTCTTTCTCTAGTTCTTGCTTAAAAACCACCCAACAGCAGATTTGAATTGGGCAAGACGAGGCAGAGTTTCTAACGAGGTTCCAGATGCTGCTGGTCTGTGGACTTGGATTTGAGGAGAAAGCCATGAGAGCCCTGCCAAGTGGCAAGAAGTGGGCTGAGCTATTGATTACTGAGCCCTGGGACGGCTGAGCAGGGCGAGGAGTGGCCAGAGCCTGGGCTGCCTCTGGCCAGGAGCAGCCTTTTCTATTGATCCCAATGTGCTATAAAGATGGGACCATTTTCTATGCGTGTGGAGACATGGAAAGGGTTGGCATGTGCAATCTCCCATCATGTTGTGTTCATGATATTGAGAAATTTCAGAATGAGGGAGAGAAAAGAAAGGGGCAAAAGGATGAATAGTGGCACCATTGCAATTATGTAGAAAATTAAAGGGCAGAGTTTCAAAACAGAAGGCAGTTGTGGACAGGTTGATCTTGAGCCATCGACTACCCGTTCAGGTAGAGATGTTCAGTGGAGGTGGTAGGTAGAATTTTGGGCCCCTGGTGTTACTCCCATGGTTTTACGTTACACGGCAAAAGGGCCTCTCAGATGTAACTAAGGGTACTAATCAGCTGACCTCAAGAAAGGGAGATCATCTTAAATCATTGCTTTATCAGGATGGGCCCATTGTAATAACATGAGCTGTCAAATGCAGAGAGCTTGCCCTGTTTGAAGACAGAGAGATTTGGCAAAAGGGGAAGCAAGAGGATTCAACATGCTATTGCCAATTTGAAGATGGAGGGGCCAATGTGACGAGGGACAAAGGCAACCTTCAGTTTATGAGAGTACTGGGGTGAAAACTGGACAGAAAATCCAGACCTCAGCCCTAGAATCACAACTGTATTTTGCCAACAGTTGGTAAATTCCCTGACCCCAGAACCTCCAGTGAAGAGCCCAAGCTGGCCAACAGCTGGAATTTGGTTTTGTGAGAACCTGGGGAATCAGTTGAGCCCACTGAGACTTCTGCCCTATAGAACTCTGAGACAATAAATTTGAGAATTGTTTCCAGTTGTTAATTTTGCATCAATTTGTTGCAGTAGCCATAGGAACCTCATACAGCGGGCATGTGAACATGCCAGACTTGCAATAAAGGTGGAGTTAGCTGCATACTCATGAGAAGAGAATGCATGAGGTTTATGGAGGTGAAGTTTGTGTCAACCTGGCTGGGTAGCAGGATCTGGTCAAGCAAGCACCGGCCCGATTTTGACTGTGAAGATATTTTGTGGATTTAAATCATCAGAGAGTTGAGTGTATCTCCAGCTGATCACATAGCCGATTAGCAAAGGAGATTGCCTTCAGTGATGAGAAACATCTCATCCAATCAGCTGAAAGCCTTAAAGATAGATGTGAAAATCTCAGTAGTCAGAAAGAAGAATTTGCATCTCTACTTCAGTCAATGTTTTCGTTTGCTAAAAGCCGCTGGGAATAATAGATCAGAAATGTGTTGACTTTTATAATGGGACTTTATTAAGTCAAAAGCTTTCTGGTCCAAGACTGGGGAAAATGTCCAAATCAAGGCATCAGACAAAGCTCTCTCCCCAGAGGTCACCTGCTGGTGATCCTGGACACCTGCCACATGGCAGGGCACAATGGCAGCTCTGTGGTTTTTTTGGCTCCTCCTCCAGGCTCACTTTCTCCTCAAGCTCAGCCGTGAGTGATCAGGCATATGGCAGAGCATAATGGTGGCATCGGCTTATCTCTCCCCTCTCCTTCAGCCCTTGTTGATAGTTCTCCTTTAGGCTTCTCTATCTGTGATTTTTCTGTCCTGTGGGTTCATTGATGTTGATTTCTGGAGGGTTCTCTCTGTTACTGCAACCTTTATCTCTCTGTCTGCAGCTTTTATTCCTCTGTCTATAAAGAACTCTAGTAAGAGGCTATACCCTACTGGAGCAATCTAATCAAATGGTCCATAACTGAACAGAACTAATCAAAGGTCCACAATAGGTTCAGTTTAAAACCATCATTTTTGGGGGGCCACACAAAGACTCAAACCAACATAGCTGGCCAGCCTTCTCCTGGAAAATTTCATCAAAACTTTCTTTGGACTTCCCAGCTTGCAGCCTGCCCTTGGAATTCAGAGTTGCCCATCTACAAGGTTTCATGAGCCAAGGCCTACAATAAATCCCACGATCTTTACATATATATTATATTCTGTCAGTTTTGTTTCCATGGAAAACCCTGACTAATGCAGATTTGCATACAATTTTGAATTAAAAGAGTCAATACCTGGTTTTAGTGGACCAAGTAGAAAATGAGAAATAAAAAGGATCCATCAGAGAAAAAGAAATTCCAGCACTGCTATTCCCACAGGAGGATAAAAAGTAGAAAGAAGATGGAGATGATCAAAAAAGAGGGAGAGCGCTGTGATAGATTTGTCCATTAGCAGGTCAAGTGTCATCTTTGATGGTGAGAGAGCTACTCGAGAGAAAGTCCAGGGTACAGATCTTGGGTTGCTCAATACACAGGCATTGAGACTGCAGGCTTGTTAGGTTGCTGTAAGAGACCAGAAAGAGAGTAAATGGCACTTCTGCAGGATTGTGGGGAAGACATCTCCTTTTAACAACTTGAGAAGCTTCAGTCTGAATGCAGACTGCAGGAAAGAATCCTGCAATGAGGGTTTTGTAGATGCACAAGAGAGTGAACTGCTGAAAAAAAGCTGGTGAAGGAGACAATGGATAGAAGCAAGGCATTTTATGGTCATCTCATCTACCCCCTTAACTCTATTTAGTCCATTTGCCTGAGCATTATCCTCCACCCACTTTTTAGGGCTGTTTACAAGTCCATCCTTTTAGTTTTGAATAACTTGTAATTAAGTGATAACATGCTGTTTCCTCTGCTTCTGAACCTCTGGACCAAGCCTCGTGGTCCTTGTTTCAAGATTCCCTTTGTGATTGCCATCATCTTGGTTTCTGTTTGTATCCTGCCCCAAAACACCACACCATATCTTCTCCTTGCACACTCCCAGTCCTCAAATACACCGGGCACACTCAAGAACTGACACTCATTGTTTCTTCTGTGTGAATGGGCAGATGTGTTGCTCAGTCTTTGGTTCTTCATTTCTCTTCTCAACATCCCCTTATTGGAGAGTCCTTCCTTAACCAACTTACATAAAATGGCAATCTTCACTTCAGCTCAGTATTCATTTGTATACCTTTCCTCTTTTATAAAGCATGGCCAATCTTCTGATTTTGTATATCATGTTCTGATTTTATATATATATATATATATATTTGGATTACACACACACATACCTACATACATGTATACATACATGTAGACAGTTTGTCTCTTTAACTAAAAGATTGAATATATAAGGACAGGGACTTTATTTTATGTTTCCAAAGGCTAGAACAGTGCTCAGCATATAAAAGGCCCTCAAAAATATTTGTCGTACAATGAGTGGCTTTTATTGCTTTTCCCAGCATGTTTCACTATGGTATCATTAATTTAGAAACAAAATAACATGAAGCTCTCAATCCTCCTAGATTCAGGACAAGCTTTCCTGCATTTTACTGCTTTTCATCTTTTCCCTTATTGCAAAATTGGGTTCATCCATTAATGAAAATCAAATAATATTACATACCAAACTCCAAAGAAATTCCATTCTTACCAACCTGATTTCACCTTTTTTTTTTTTTTTTAACATACTGGGGCTGGGGGTGGAACCCAGGACCTCATATGTGGGAAGCCGGTGCTTAATCACTAAGTTACTCTGGCCCTCCTCACCACTGTTTTTGAAACCGAAGTAATCCAACATCTTGAGTACTGGTAATTATTAGAAATCAAATAATTATTAAATTTCTTTCATATTCAAGGTCTAAATAGTATGGGGATAATTTGTGTTTTCGAGATACATTTTCCATAAAGAAAAAGGGAGAAATTTGGGAGTAACTTATTTTCGTCCACATCACTGGCCATACAGAATTATTACACAAAAAGGATTAGCCTGGTGAAAAATGACTGCATTTAATAATTATAGATTGCAAATAATGTCAGTAACATATCCATTTACCAGAGCCAATGAAAAGGCTGTGAAAGGAAATTGAAAGCTTCTGAAATTGATGGGACAACAAAATGCATCAGAACTAAGGAAAGACAATTGAGTCAGTTTAGGTTTGCATATTCTAGCTGGGAGATCATTTTAAATCTTAGAAAAGAATATTTTACAGTAAGGTCAATCAAGGAATATATACATTAGGAATGCATGTGAAAGAGAGAACGTTTCACAGGACATTCAGTCAATGAACACATCCACTCATAAATGCATTTAATTAAGAAAAAGAAAACATGACTGAAAGACAAAAATATGTTGATTGAAAGGGTACTGGGAGACAGGGAAACATTTCAAAAGTTGCCAAGTCTTAGAAACTATAATATTCCAAGGAAAAACTGAAAAATATGTACAAGGACATTTCCTCCTTGCTCAAGCATACACACAGCTTCCACCTTTGTGAAATGAGAGATACTAGAAACCACAAGGCAAGAGCACAGTAATATTGGACATGTCCACTGGACAAAGTCATTAGACTCATTGGTCTGTTCAATTGCAGTATAGATCGAGTCATTGTTGAGAGATTTGCTGCCGAAAATGCATGGAACACATGCCAAGGTTTACGAGTTCGTAACATCAAACATTTCCAATAGATAGTTCCCTTCCTTTATATTTGCAGATAGGAATGATACCCAAGGACTTTTGACAGAGGCTATTGCTTCTTAAATAAGATGATGATTATATTAATGAAATAAGAATAAACATTTCAATCTACCCACCTACAGAGTGTCACTGTTAGCCTACTAGCTCAGGATGGCAAAGGTTAGAAGACACTGACAAATAACTCTCTACATGTGCATCCTTGGTAATTGGCCCTGAATATGGACAACTAAAATGGACACAGTAGCTTCTTTTTCCTTCCACTTAGTTATTTTTCTCTGAAGGCGCCCACTCCATAGTCGTAGCCCTATGCCCTTACACGCACGAGGAACCTGCGTAATAAGCCTGTGGAAGTGTGCTTCTCTGGGGATTTGTGCTTCACACTGTCAACTTGTAAAGCATCAACCACCTTAGACTCAGCCTCATGAGCCACAACACAAGAGGTCAGCCTTTCGGTCTAAAGAATTCTAGACGCCTGCAGAAGTAGCTGGACAATCAAACTGGAAATTGTCTGGACACGATCTCATGATTCCTGAGATGGGCTGTCTTTCACTGCAAACGTTTCCAACCCATGTGGGCAAAGAGAGACTATAATTACTATTATGATTTGAAAAAATGTGGAAGTATTTGATGCTGGACTTTTGAAAGAGGATTATATGACATTGAACGAGATGGCCAAGACAATTTGTTCTTTGAAACAGATCCTGTAATCTGTGTCCAATTGGGCACTATTGTCCCTGGAGGGCTCTTGTCCAAGGCTGTATCCCCTTGAGAATAATTTGTTCCGTCACCACAATAGCCATTCTTACAAACAACTGGGCAGGACAATGACCCTGCCATGATGGAATTTTCCAAGTCAAACAAAGCAAACTCAATGTGCTCACGTGCAGGTAAAGTACAGGTAGAGGAAGAGGAGGTGAGACAGAAAGTAAAGAAGCAGGGGGCTTCCAAGAGACTCAGGTAGCTACAAGTTTCTGGATTTTTCTCCTCTCTCATTTTCTTGGAGCTGCACAATGTATTTTGTTCCTTAAAATCAAAATAAAGTATTCCCATGCAGTCTGGAAAGAAGGCTGAGAATAGGGATGATTATTCTCAACCTCTCCTCCTTCAAAATCTGTTTTCATACCAGTGCACAGTCTATACCCAGCTGCCTTCCCCCAAAGAGCATTTATTTAATAGAGTTCACTTACATCATTCCATATATATTATTACATTGAACCATATGAAATTGCCAATATTTGGCCATGACAGCTTTGCATGGCTCAGCATAATATATCCATACAAGTTAGTTGGATTAATTCAGAGAAATGAATGAATGACCTGAAAACAATGAACCAAGGCACTGGAGTTCAGCATGATCAATCTTCCTTCCCTGTGGTGTGCATTGAAAATTCTCCCTTCTGGTTACCTGGGGGATTATATTTAGTCCCTGGTTTTGAAGTTAAGTGGGCTCAGGTGAGTACTTTCGATTCTTCACAAGGAAACCTGAGCAGAGATGAGGTGCCTCACTTCTGGGCTGAATTGGGGGCAGGACGAGATGGCAGCCCCTCCATTAGCCAGGTCTGTGAGTAATGAGTCTCTCCACTGACCTCATTGGATAGAGTGCGAGCAAGAACTAGCCCTTTGTCCTTTTAAGCCAGTGAGTTCTTGGAATGGTTAGATACTGAGTATGGATTAGAGTGGATTTACTGATAGTCTATTCTGGAACTACTGTGATTAGTAATGGAAGAAAATGGAGCATTAATGTGGAGAAAGTGGCCACGGTAGCTGCTGAGGGCAGGGACAGGGAAGAAGAGATATGATGTGGGGGCATTTTCAGGACTTAGAGTTGTCCTGGGTGGTAATGCTGGGACAGGTACTGGACATTGTATAGCCTGCCGTGGCCCACTGGTTGGACTGCGGGAGAGTGTGAACTACAATGTAAACCATTATCCATGTGGGGCAGCAGTGCTCCAAAATGTATTCACCAAATGCAATGAATGTGCCATGATGATGAAAGAGGTTGTTGATGTGGGAGAAGTAGGGTGAGGGGGGTGGGGGCTATATTTTAATGTAACATTAAAAAAAATTAATTAATTAAATAAAACAAACAAAAAAGATTGCCTAGCTCACTCTGATTACAAGACCCCTTGGGGAACAAATATGAGGGCAGGCAAGAGTCAATAATAGCTGTTGTCAATGATGAGATTAGAATCAGAATTGACATTTATTTTTAACTTCGAGGGTGTAAATGGCCCTCAAAAATCCTCACTCATGAGAAATCCTGTTCTGAAACCTCAGAACCCCTGACATTCTGTTATGAGGTCTTGAACCCTCTCTGTTTAATATGTGGTTAGGATCGATTTCATTAAGGTGGAAGTCCCAAGAGAGCAGGGTGTAAGTCTTTGGAGTGGCACGCAGCCCCTGGTTTGGTCTGGGAAAGAGGCAACTCTACAAACATCTTGAACCTTGATAAACACTGGTAATATCACTAGCAATTAATAATAAATTACACTCGGAACTGACACTCCAAAGTCAGTACCCAGAAATGTCATCTCTTCAGAGTGAAGCTATTTTGACATGTTAAATCCCAGTAATTTTGTACCCAGCTGTCACTTCGGTGGAGGAGAAGATGAGTGAGTTAGGTAAAATGAGGATCATGACCACCAGAAAAAACAAAAGGCAGGACTGGCAGAAAGAAGGAAGAGTTGTTCTCAGTAGAAAATACAAGAAAATAGGAATTTACGCAGAGCCTAGCTTCCAAGTGGTTCTTTTTCTCCCCCAAGGGGAAGGAAAAAAACCTTTCAATCACTATCTTTTTAGGTTCTGTTATAAATGTAGTCTAATCCTCTCTTTGATTTTAAGAAACCTAGTAGACAAAATCTGACAAGCACAATAGGAATAAGCCCAAACTGCATAATTTCAGATAGACAAAACCCTTTTTTTTCATAACCACCAGAAATGAGCAGCATAAGCTTTGCTGCTGGTTTTCCCTGCTATTTTTAAGCAAGCTGTAGATTTCACAAACAACTTTTACTTAAGTTCTTGTTTTGTGATAATAAAGTCTTTTGACAGCAAAATAGATTTGTGCCAATCCAATTCAAAATTAAAATAATAATAATTAAAAGCAAACAAAAGAAAAAAAGGCAGGGGGTGGGGTGGATATGATGAGTTAGACTTATTTAGCCTGGTAAATAAACCTGGCTTTTTTTTTTTTTCAAGAAATCTAATTTGGATAAAGAACATGATTTGCTCCTTTGACTAGAAATGCTGGTTGGAAATGCTGACAATATTTGTGACCGTTTCAGAAAATGTGGTTTGACCTGATTCGAAATGTTCATTCATGGACATCTAACAATTTTATAACCTAGGAGAAAGAGGCAGCTCTTTTACGAGACCTTAAAGAAAGTCAACCGTGTGGAGCTCGCCCACGCGCAGTGCTGATGCATGCAAGGAGTGCCCTGCCACGCAGGGGTGTCCCCCGCGTAGGGGAGCCACACGCGCAAGGAGTGCGCCCCGTAAGGAGAGCCGCCCAGCACAAAAGAAAGTGCAGACTGCCCAGGAACGGCGCCGCACACACGGAGAGCTGACACAAGATGACACAACAAAAAGAAACAGATTTCCATGCCGCTGACAACAACAGAGGCGGACAAAGAAGACACAGCAAATAGACACAGAACAGACAACCGGGGTGGGGGGGGAGGAGGGGAGAGAAACAAATAAATAAATAAATCTTTAAATAAAAAAAAAAAGTCAAGCTTATGACACGGCAGAGTTTTTGAGAGAATCCTCTTACATTTTGTCCCCAGGGTAAATCAGGCAGTGTACCTAAACTGCCCAAGTTCCCCCAACAGCATGTCTTCACACCTCCACACCTGGGAATCTTTCTTTCTCTCTGGTGTCCACCCTTTCCTAGGTCCCTCAGGATTCTGCTTTTACTAGGGTGGTGAGATTAGAAAAAGCTACTCTAATCAATACCCCGCTGCTAACGTCACGCCACTGCGGTTTCTACAGGATGGTATTTGCCAGTCTTCATCTCTACTGGGTTTAAGAGGAACTGTGGTGTGCAACGATGAATTTAAGACCGACCATAGCCAGGGAGGGAGCTACCTTCTTCCACAGGACTGGAAGGTGGATTCTTGGGGGGGTGCTGGGAAATCATCCAGAAAGTTCTCTTCCTTGGTTTTTCTTCATGGAATTTCTCTGATGGCTCGGCTTACGCGCATTTAGCCGGGAGGGTGGAGAGGAAGGAGAAGGTTCTAGCTCAGCAGGAGAGGAAGCCATATAGGACCGGGACCCAAGGGCCAAGGTCAAGAATGAAGGGCATATTTCCTGACATTCACAGTGAACGTGGGGGAGCCCTCCATGCGTCAGTCAAGGAGGAGGACCCTAAAACCTTTCCAGCACTTCTGGAAGGTTCCTGGAAATAAAGACCTCTTTAGCACCCTGAAACCATCTTGTGCCAGCATCTACACAATCTGCCTGTGCTTAGAAATTATGAAGTGTTTCATGTCGCCAACATGGGCACAAAATAGAACTCTGACTCACTTCGGTGCAAAGTCAACTCCAGTCGCCTATCTCTTCCATCTTGTGTATTATTGGAAGGTAACATGTTGAAATAGCTTCACTCTGAAGAGAGGACATTTCTGTGTACTGACGTTGGATTGTCAGTTCTGAATGTAATTTAGTATTAATTCCTAGTGATACGCCATTGCCTTCTACCCGACTTGGGTTGTTTGCTTCTGTTTATTGAGTCAATCTCTCTTTGCAAAGTCCCAATATTCAGCTCTCTGAATCTCCCATTGTTTTTAAGTACAATGACTTATTTGACCCCACAGTTTCTATATAGGAGAATGCTGCCAATTTTAGAGGAGGGATTTCCCTGAGTGTCTGCTAAGCATCTGACCTTATCCTGCCTAACTACACACGGTTCAAAAAACTCTTAAACCGAGTTTTATTTTTTTTCCATGTCTCCATTCATCTTATTAAACTGCCTCCATTCAACCTTTCTACTCATAAATATCAAGTCAATATGAGATCAGAGACCCTGAGGTCAAGTGTGTTTTGATAGCCTTGATGATGTTTGGAATCTGAAGCAACTACAGGTACGACTGGTTGGAGCAGCGGGCGGTGCAAAGTCTGTGCTAAAGCAGCAGCCTCGAGGCTTCAAGAGCTGTGAGGGTCAGTTTACAACCTCAGCCAGTCCTAACCTGAACCCTGGCATGGATCTTTAAACACAGAGCTGGCCTCAGGAACCGGCCAGAGCTAGGTGGTATGTGTATAAATGGAATCAAGCCAATCTCTTTCTCCTTTGTGGGAAACAGCCCTTCCTTGCCGTGCGGGTGGTGGGTGAGTAGCTTCGTTAATACGAAGGGCAGAACAAAATCAGCCTGCTTACAGAGGGAGCTAAAATCCATGGATATACTTATGCAAATCCATCTATTGTTGACAAAAATACAAAATATTGATTCCTGCTGTTGGGCTTTGCATTTGAATACTTGAAAGTAAATTCCTCTACTTTCATACCTGCCTTTGTTCCTCTGCTTTTTCCCCAGCCCTTTCAAGTTAATTGCTTTGCTTTTATTGTAATCCGACATCAGAAAACAACTCCAGTACAAATTGCCCCACTTCCCAAGAAGCATGTTTTACCGTATAATTGAAGCCATTTGAAGTCTTTTGCAGACCTATTATGAAGAACTGACTTTAGACTATTTTTATTTATTGCTGGGACCAACTGGTCTCTTTAAATGCCTCCCTGTACCCCCAAGAAGAGGGTACATTTGCATGAACAAACAGTACATGTACAGGGAGAGTGGATGAGGAAGGAAAATGGCTTTTCTCCATGATAACAATAGAAGCTCAGCTTTAGAATTAGTTTCATTTGGGTCTAGAATTGAGGCATGGTAGTTAAAAATAAGTGAAAGGGTCTGGACTTGGCCATCCCTCTAAGAGGAGGTTGTGTGTGTTTGGGGGTGGCAGTCTTTTCAAAGATAAATCCAGAGACCCAGCACCCACAGCCCCAGGACAAGATGGAGAGACAGATGTCAAGATGAAATTGTCAGGCTCTGTGGTGGACAGGTAAATGGTAGCCCAGAGATGTTCCTGGAACCTGTAGAAGATGTTCCATTCAATGACACAAGGGACTTTGCTGATGTGATGAAAGTTACGGGCCTTGAGCAGAGAGGTGATCCTGGGTTACCAGATGACACCGAAGGAATCGTGTGAGCCCTTCAAAGCCGAAGAAGAAGGTGGAAAAGTCCGATACGGAGGAGGAAGAAGCAGTGCAGCAGCAGATGTGTCCTCGCTGGCTCTGCCATGTGGGTAGATCCCTGTGTGGACTGCACAGCTTTCTCTAGTTGCTCAGGGCAGCCCCTGGCTGACAACTAGCAAGGCAATGGGGACCTGAGGCCTCCACGACACAAACGAGCCCAGAAGTCACCTTTCCCAGAGCCTATTGGAAAGACCCAAGCCCAGCACACACCCTGACCTTGGCCTGGTGGGACCCCAAGCGCAGAGAACCCAGCCAAGACCGCGGGGCACGCGACCTACAGAACGCTGAGCTGAGCAGTGCATCTTTGTAAGTTGCAAATGTTGCAGTTGTCTTTTTCCAATGGCAATAGAAAGCTCACAGGTGCATCCTACCTATGATAAACTATATATATATATCTCCTACCACAATTTGGGTAGCATTGCCTGATGGCCTCAGGTGACTTTGATCTTTAATCCAGCGGCATCAGCCTCGCGTGGGAGCTCGTTAGAAATGCCACTTCAGACCTACATTTTCAGAATCCACATTTTAACAAGATTCTCCGGTAATTTGTGTGCACGCTCAGCTGCTACTTGTACCCATTTAGAAATCAAACCAAGGTGAGGAGTTTATTTCTTTTAGTATGTCCTTTTCTATTTCGCAGTGCAAAGAAAGGTTTTAAAAACTACCTAGCTAAAATAAATCTCTCAGCAATACCATAGAAAAATTTTATATAATTCTTCATATATTTGAGGCTTTTTAAAAATATGAAATTTTCGTGGTCTGCTTCAGGGATGGGAAATATTCTGTTGATACGCTGTTGACGGGAACATTTCCAGGAACCAAAATGACTTGAGTCTGAATCAGGGCATTTTTGGTTCCAAACGCTTCTATCCCTGCAGGGCAGGCCAGCAGCTGTTCTAGGGGAGTTATGCCAAGATCAGAAGCCAGGGGGCTTATTAGGCATTTTTAAATCTCCTGGAAACCCTCCCCTTCATCAGGTCACTCTCCTCTTGTTGACGTCTCTCTCAAGTTCAACCGCCTGGCAGTGGCTAAAGTCTGGCATTGTCTAAGTGCAGCCTTCTCTCCATTTGCCAACATCGTAAACTCTGACCCATGTCTCCCTTTGACAGCTGCTCTGGGGAATTTTGTGGGTTGCCGATAATCAATCCTTCTTTCCTCTACTCTGGGGTATATTTTTATACTTTTTATCCTGCTTTCCCACCCAATCCTGGCTCTTAGCAGCAATAGAATGCTCAGGCCTTAGGTTTACACTGTGGGATGATACCAGCTCAGATTTCTGCACCCTGGATTTTTATTTCTTCTGTTCAGCAGAGTTTACCTGTGAACTAATATTCCAGCCATTCTGACTGTGAAAAAAATTAAGCTAAATTGCTGCCTGGGTCTAACTTTTCAAAAGATAATGTAGTCCTAATTAGATCTCCCCAGAGTTCAACCCAGGTGGAAATTTGATAAAAACAATTTAATTACAGCTCGCCATGTAAGCCAGATAGCCAGGTAAGGTAACTTTGGAATTAATCTATTGGGTAAAATCTACCTCAAATGCATTAAGGCTATTTATTTGATACAAAATTATCTTAGGGTTTTAAATATTATAAACTGCCTGCTGATTTGTTTTTACAGCAAACATTTTGGAGTTGCTTAACTCTACACATTTATAACAATAGAATCCAAGACTATTAAGCTCCTACTATGACAACTAAGTCCTTCTGTGACGGAGTTTGTGTCCTCTGTAGGACAAATAAATACATGAGCAAATCTACAGGATGGCATTTGTTGAAAACTATAATGTGTGTATTTCATAAAGACTATGGAGTAGATGTATCCTTACAAGTGATGAGGGGTAGGATATGGAGTTAGTGAAATGTAAATTTTATCATAATCAAAAATAAAAAACATATAACTTTTATTCCTCAATACATACTTTTAAAGGAATGAAAAAGGTTAGTCAGAATTGGAGAAGGTTTTGTGACACATATCTGATAAAGGACTTATGTCCTGAATATATAAAGAACTCTTATAAATCAATCAGAAAACAAAAATTCAGAAAACACAATAGAAAAGTGTGCTAAAGACTTGTACAGCACTTCAAAAAGATGCTCTCTAAACAGCCAACAGACAAGATTAAAAGCTTTGTGAATGTATAAATTCACCAGAGGAATGCAAATTAAAACCATGGTGTGATACCACTACATCTGCTCCAGAATTTCCTAAACTGAAAAAGACAGAGAACGCCAACTGTTGGAGAGAGCGTGGAACACCTGTGATCTCGAACTCTGCAGGTGGGATGACCAATGGGTCATTCTGGAAAACTGGCAGTATCAACTAAAGCAGAGTGTGTGTATACTCTATAACCAAAAAATTGAACTCTTGGAAATCTTCACATTCGTGCACCGTTGGGATGTAAAATGTTTTTAGCAGCAGTATTTATTACCACTTAGAACAGGAAACAACCTAGATGGCCATCGGCATAGGCTGAATAAGAAACTATGGAGACAGTCTTGAAAAGAAAACGCTTTGGACTAGGTGTTGGAGGGGTTGGATTTCATCTCTGATTTGGTGCGAACTTGCTTCTGCTCACTTTAGCATGCTGCACATGACATCGCCTATTTATGTTATTGTTAGTCATTGGTTTGTGTCCCATCCATAGCACAGTCCTTTGCACAGAGTCTGCCCAAGACAATTCCTACAGGACTGCATAAGTGCATGCCTCCTGGGGAAAAAAAACAGAGAACAACTTTTCAGACAGTGGAAGCATTGCCTACTAGTTTTTCTTTTGAGGCTTATTCAAAGGATCGCTTAAAAACTTTAAAAGGAGATTTAATTACAAAAGAGGATATCTGTTATGTGCTATCTCTAACACTTTGGTGGCTAATTGGATTTGGCTACTGAGAAATATGAGTGGATCTTGGAGAATGAGAATCGAAGGTCTCTCATCCCATATGAAAGGGCTTTGTAAGCTGGTGACAGGAGGAAATCAGGCAGCGAAGTTCCTGGTGACTGCTCTTGACCTCTGCTTTTTCCAAGAGAAGAACTCTTCAGTGGAGGACTCTCTTGTCCAAAAATGTCTATTATACTCCAGAGTCTGGGAAGACAGCAAGCCCTGTGATGATGCTAATCATTGCTTAATAAATAATAACACTGTCATAATTAAGTGCCTTGAGATGCGTCCTCTGGAGAGGTAGGATTTTTTAACTCAACATAAAATGCCATTTTTAGAGAAATTCTTGCATAGAATCTTTGTGTTTGAGGATAGTAAAGCAAGAACAGGGAATGATGATATTTATCTTGTATCAGATGGAGCACTTATTCTCTGGCTTCTAGTGTGTCTTCGCCCGTTGATTCTCAGGTCTGTTAGGGGGAAGTTGGGTGAATCCTCTTAAAAGTTCTTCCATCTTTGACAACACATTTCAAGAGGTAGGCTACTAGAGCAAAAAAAGGAATTCAGCAAAATGGTGGGGTAAAAGTCAAAGAAGACCAAAATAAATGGAAAAGGCAATCATTAAATTGATATGGAAGGATAAGTGGTCCTGATTAGCTAGAACCATCTTGCAAAGGGAGAACAAAGTTGAAAGACTCACACTTCCTGATTATAAAACTGATATCTAAGCTCCAGTCATCAAAACATTTAGTGATTGCCTTTTCCATTTCTGCTAGGAAAGCTGTTAGAATTCTTATTGGGATTGTATTTAATTAGTAAGTAGTTTGGGGTAGAATTGATATCTTGACAATATTAGTCTTCTAATCTATGAACATGAAATATCTTTCCATTTATTTTGGTCTTCTTTGACTTTTTTAATGTTACGTAGTTTTCCATGTATAAGTCCTTTACATCCTTGGCTAAATTTATTTCTAGGTATTTTATTCTCTTCGTTGCTATAGTAAATGGATTTTTTCCCTTGATTTCCTGTTCAGATTGTTCATTACTAATGTATAGAAACACTACTGGTTTGTTCTTTTACCCCACCACTTTGCTGAATTCCTTTACTTGCTCTAGTAGTTTTGTTGTGGATTTCTTAGAATTTCATCTATAAACAGTGAAAGTTTTATTCCTTCCTTTCCAATTTGGATGAACTTTATTTCTCTTTCTCATCTAACTGCGCTAACTAGAACTTCCGGTACACAGTTGAATTAACAGTGGTAACTCTGGGCATCCTTGCCTTGTTCCAGATCTTAAAGGGAAAGCTTTCAGTCTTTCATCATTGAGCATGATGTGAGCTGTGGGTTTTTCATATATGCCCTTTATCAGGTTGAGAGAGTTTCCTTCTTCCTAATTTTCTAAGGGTTTAACAAAACAAAACAAAACAAAACAAAACAATACAAGAAAACATGCTGGACTTTGTCCAGTGCCTTTTCTCCATCAATTGAGATGATCAAGTATTTTTTTCCCCATCATTCTATTCATGTGGTGTATTGCAGTAATGGGTTTTCTAATGTTGAACCAACCCTGCGTATCTGTGCTAACTCCCCCTTGATCATGATGTGTAATTCTTTTAATGTGCTATTGGATCGAGTGTCCTGATACTTTGTTGAGGAGTTTTGCATCCGTATTCATAAGGGCTATCGGCCTTTTCCTGTGGTATGTTTATCTGGCTCTGGTGTTAGGGTCATGTTGGTGACTCCATTTTTGATGTGTGCTGGCTGACAGCTTTCAAGCCACCACTCAGCCTTCTCCTGTCCCACATCTGAAGAGACTCATAAGAAGGCCTAGCTGCTCCTTTTGGCAACAGAGGGAAGCTCAAATGATGCAAGCCCTGACATGGACACAGGAAGCCTCACCCAACCCCATCTCCTAACCCCAAAGCTAAGTCAGTCTCCTTTCCTTGCTCTACTGTTGTGGAATTTAAGAGAAGTTCAATTAATTGAGTATAGAGAGGCCAGGACTCAGGAATGATTTTGAGAAGGAAAAAATGGTTTATTGACGGCCGGCCGGACTCGGGAGCTTTCAGTTTGAATCCCGAGCCCCGAACAAGATTTTCAAACGTCTTTTATACAGAGAGGAAAGGCCAAATGGTCCCTTTGTTTCAGTTCTCAATAGGCTTCAATTAGCATATATCTCTTCCACATCTTAGGTAAGCTTTTAGCAAGGACCCCAGACATTCTAGATAAGCCTTGGTTTTTGCATTTCCCCTAAATACTTAAAGTTTATAGCCCTTGCTTTGTTAAACATTTCCTGGGACTGGAGCCTGTTTGACATTTTCCCTAAGGGCAGGACTGCAGCCTCTTATCTTTCCACACTCACAAGTCAAACAGCTTAGTTATTTCTGAAGAGACAAAGAGCCTTCCACCCATAGCCCACATCATTCCCCCCTTTCTGCCAAAGATTAACTTGCTAAGCTTTGGCATAATTATTGTTGGAGCTATGAGGTGGATGGCTGTTTGTTGTTTTGATTGATTATTTATCAGTCTTTAGTACAGCATCCAGGACTGTTTTTAGAAGTTTAGAACTTTTCATTCTGGACAGCAGAATCTTGGGCAGGGGCCTCCTGCAGTTATTCTGCTGCCACTGGCACTCACGTGGATTTCCAGTCAGGTTCCAGATCCATCTATTACTTTTCTTTTACTCTTAAAGAGTTTACACCTTTAATTTAAAAGGGGTGCTGAAGGGAGACGATCTCTTTTCTGTAACTGCTTCCTGCTGGCCATGGGCTGTAGTCATTGCCTAATAAGGTGTAAAACTCTTAATTTATTCTAACTGGAGGAAGATGGATCTGGCATTCTGTACGAAGCTGGATGAAGTTTTCATATGGTTAATAAGATGTTCACTCTGAAAGAAACAAACTTAATTAAAATTTTGGAATACCTGTTTTTTAAAGAGGACACATTGGATTACAGAGGTAGACAAGGTTAGGTGCCTATAAAGATGGCATTCCTTAAAAGCTGGTGGGAACAGCATATATATTCTTTTTTAAGTTATCCATCTTTAGAGAGAAATTGCAACAGACACTTAGCTTTGTCTGAAGACACATTCCAAGCTGTTCAATGATTGACACTCATTCGCTCTGTCAGATGCTCCTGGTGAACTGGTACTCCTTGGGCAACTGGCTTCACTCAGGATTAGAACACTAATTTGGAAATACTCTTAGTTTTCACCTGTGGGAGTGATCAGAACTACAGAATAAAGATTTTTACACCTTGGTTTTCATTGTACAATTTCTAGCAATTTTGACTTGTTCAATAGGTGACTCACCATCAGCAAGCAAGCCTCACTTTTGCTACACAGCAGAGTACAGCAGAATATAGAAGTTGACTGAGACTGGCTGAGACTGCCACCTTATTCTATAGACATGTTATTAACTGTTTAGAAAATGATTTTACCAGGAATTTAACATGTCTAATATACTTCTGCACTTGATCCAAAATAGAAAAGATAACATTACAATTATTAGGCATATATTTAGTACAGGATAAAAGTGCAGCACTTAATATTAACTAATGTATTACTTAATGCATAAGGATTCAGAGTTGCAATTATTAGTTTTGAGTTTCAGGTTTGTAATACTTTACATGTTATCTCTCCATGAGAGCAGGCCATAATGCCAATTGTGTTTAAGTTTTACTTACAGTCTCCTGGTATCATGGCTCCACTTAGCATGTTCTTCAACGCAGTGAGCAAGTTGCAGCATCCTTCCAGTATTCCAGAGATTTTCCAGTATTCTACTAGCCTGGTGCATAGTGCTCTCTGGCACCATGGAACAGTGCCAGTCTGGAGGCGATATCCATTGTACACTTGGCCGTACCGAGTCATTATTGGCTGCAGGAGCTTGAAACTGCAATATAGTTTCCATCGACTTCAGGAGCAGAACCAGAGACTGATATAGCACATATTTTTAATTGAGGGGTCAGTGACCAGCCTAGCCAATAACTCACATGGAGAGGCCACCTGTAATGTATACAAGGCCTGGTTCGAATGCACAAGAGTTTGACAATGTTAAAGTTTATTCCTTGTTTTATATATATATTAAACAACTTAACACAATACATATATCAAATGACTATTTACTTACACAATTTTACTACGAAGATAACAGTAGGTACTTTACTTTAGTAATAGAGGAAAAATATTATTTTCATTGTTAGAATGAAAACAAAATATTTCCAATAGAATCAAGACAACTTTTTATTACCATTTACTTAAATGTGTATTTTGCAGTGGCCTTCAGACAGGTTTATTATCATACAGTTATTTCTGCTACCAATACCAATCTAAGTTTCTTTAGTTAACAATGACTTCTACAACTAGAATTATTTAAACATTTTCAGTTTGGAAGATGTTTTACAAACTCTTTATAATTGACTATAACCACATTGACTAGCCACCTCATGTTTAAATAAACTTACTAAATTACAATTACCAATGAAAGAAATTTACTCTTTATTTAAGAGAGCATATCTACAATCTTTTTCCTTTAGCCTAATTTCACCAATGTGAACTTACAATTTTCATTACTGTAAAGATTTTGTACATATAATGTTAATTTAGTTTATAAATTAACTATGGGAGATTACACTCAAGTTAAATAAAATTGAAACCATAATAGTTTATGCAAGGAATGTTCTCTTTTTCCCTTACAGGAAGCTAAAAACTTCTTTTCTTTAAGTTATGAAAATTATTAATTTAAAAGCATAACTGACTACCAGGTTTTAAAACACATGCATACTGACTACCAGGTTTCAAAACACATTACACAATTACTTAATTTTTTAAAATCATAACCCAGGAAAGATCTCTCCATAGTTTTTATGGACTTTCCTTTACTTACTGAAATTTGTTAATAGAGCCACTAATTACCTTATTTTGTTGGAAAGAAATCTTCTGGAAGAAAATAAGGCTCACCAGATTGTGGAGAAGAAAATACTTTATTCTCAATCTTGCAAGAAGGGGCGCAGAGCCAGATATGGCTGGTGCCCTGAACAAAGAAAAATGACACAATTTATACCCCTAAGCCTAGCATGCAAGCTCTTCCTCTGTTTTTCCATAGATTGGATACTTCAGAAGTTACAGCTTATCTGAGATTTAACTTTCCCACGCAAAAGTTTGATTTAACTGCTTCCTCTATCACATTCCAACCATTTTAGTTTTTACCTGCTCCCCCCCTTTTTCAAATAAGGAATAGAATTTAGTGCTGAAATGGCACCGACTTAGTTAGCTCCTTCTTGGGCATCCTTCCACTGCCCATAGGACTGGCCTAAACTGGTCTCCTCCACTGCGGTCCAACCCAGGAGTGGGAGACTGAGGCAGCAGGCCGCCGGGTTACATCAACATTTTCCTTATGTGAAAATTAACCTAATCTTTGTGTTTTTTTTTTTTTTTTTTTTTTGCAATTTATGGCTGACAAAGGTTTAAACTGGGAAATTACCAGGCAAACTGATTCTTAATTCCCTAGCCTAGTAGATAGGTTTAATCTGCCACACCTAGTCTTACCTTAAAAGCTCTTGCAAAGAGGAGGCCCTTTTCCAATTGTTTCCATAATCAGATTTTTATGACTTTTCCATCCTGCTTAGTTTAATTTGGGCTTTAAGAATATTTATAAATATAACTGCATATTTAACCTCAACAATTTGAGCAAATAGGCAGACATGAATAGTTTGACACAACAACATGACTTTAGTTTACTTTAAACTTTTCAAAGACTTTTGAAACTCTTCTTAATTTGCACTATGACCATGCACTTTACCACAAGAATTTTCTTTCTTACTTAATGGATTGTAATAACCAAAATGTTCTCAATGCCTTAGCACCATTTTGTTTTAGAACTTTATATTTTACTTTGAAATTAGCAGAATTTTGGATAAGCAACAAGATTAATTTTATATATATTTACTGAGGCTATTTGAAGCCTCAGGGAGACAGACTGCTTTCTCTCATGAATTGCCACTCTTAGGAACACTGACCGTCAAGGCAGGAGACTTCTCCCCCTCCACCCCCCTTTTTGATTTTGGAGATAATAAAACTCCAGTGGCCATTTAACCTTATTCCATCAGGCAGCAATTTATTTCGTTTACACTTGAATTCATGAGAGAAAGGGTTACTAATACCAGGAGAGGAGACAGTGATGTCCCAGCTCTTCTCAATTATGAAATAACCATAGGCAAAGGCAAAGGGTGAGGTTAGGCTTGAAGTAACCATAAACAAAGGAAAGGTTAGTGTAGAATTTACACTTAAATAATAGTTTCAGGCTAAATTCACCCAGCTATAATCTCAGTTATTGTCTTTCCACTGTTTTATAATATAAATGCATTTATAAATGATTTTAACTCTTAGTTACAGTTTCTATTAATTTTTTTTAAAACCTATTAATTTTATAACACCTTTAAATACCTTTCATTCAACTTATAACATATTAAATGAACTTAACCATTACTTTAATTTTTCCTTTAAAGTGAAAGAATAAATCTCTTGCAGTTAGTTTGAAATAAAAGGCTACTTTTCAGGATTTGATTTCTAGAACATAAAATGTTCTTTTAAAAGAGGTAAGACTCTTCTTCAAACATTGAGGATATGATGAGGTTAAAGCACAAGAAGCTATTGATAAAATATTTTCTTTGTATATTGATCTTACTCAATTTAATCATAAAAATTTCCCTTCCACAAACCTTATACACTTTCAGTGTTCATTCAGGTTCTGTCCCACACTCTACTCTTTCCAATAATCAATCATTTTATCTTAGGACAAAATCATCTTCTGTTGCCTTAACAATAAAAACACACTCTATATATCCCACATACTAAGTTACCAGGCAAACTTCTTGCAACATATAATTGCCATTAATACTAAACAAGTTTGTTAAAATAATGAACTTTTCTTCACTTTAAATACTTAGTAGCATGTAATACCAGAAACAGTTTTTTTGGAAGCAAGTTGGCAGGGGAGATTGGCTGCTGAAAAAGTTTGTTATAAAATTGCCTTTTATTATTATTATTATCAATTCAGTTTTGTTAAATAATGACTTTCTGCAATTAGCCACTTAAATACCTTAAACAATGCTTTGTAAAACTTTTATAATTATTTAAACCCTTAAGACAGATTTTACCTTCACAGAACACATTCTCTCACTTAAGGTTACTACAATACCTTCTAAGAACCTGAGCAGAATGCAAACGTAATTTGGCTTTGACACCCTAAGGAGGGAACTTTACTGCATTTATTCTGATTCTGCTTTTCACCCCCTTCACTTCCCCCCCTTCCAGGCAGTCGGGTGCACAACAAACAGGAATGCAGCTTATGAATAGAAGGGTGGACTCACTGGAAAGGGGCAAGCCGCTCCCCCCTTTCCAGCTTTCAGCCAAAATGGGCAGACAGAACCTACTCAAATTTGGCAACTCTCCCAGGGACCCAGCCACCCTGACTGGGACATCCCCAACAAACTTGGGTGCGTGGCGCGGACACAGATGGCCTCCAAGCCCCGGCAAAGGGCCAGACCAGAGACAAGACAGCAGAGCATGCACAAACATCTAGACTCCGCAAACATCCAGACTCCTCAGCTTTTGCCCCAGAATCATTTCACCCCCTTGCCAATGGCAAGGGAGGGCTCCAGCTCAGCTGTAATTCTACTTTATGTAAGGACACAACTCCAACACTAACATTGAGCTGACACAGACAGAAGCACAAAGGTCACTAATCTGACTCACAAGTTTATATATTTATTTTCACCACGGCTGCCCCCCACAGCCATCACAAACCTCAGAACACTTAACATTTGGTATAAAGCGAATTCATTCACAAATTAGCACCATAACAAAAGATTTCAGCTAGACTTTTCCACTGTTTAAACTTTACATCCAGACCAAGCTCCACCAGAAAAGCCGATCCATTTTCCTGTAACCAAGTTTTGTTTCCCTTAATCTAGACCAATTTCCAGGATATTAGGACTTGAACCTATAAATACCCTTCCTATTAAAATCGAGACTCCACTCCTTTAGTGGATATAAGACCAGTACCAGATTCTAACATGCAGTTAGACAAACCCAAAACACCAGGGCTTTTCCCCGGTTTTCCTCCTTTTCCCAAGCCTAGAGAGAACGGCTTCCCCCCAGCCTTCTGGGGCTACTAGGGTTCTCTCGGGAGGTGATCAGCCTCCCCTTCCTAGCAATTAAAGCTAGGGCCTTCCAGACTGTGCTCACCCGGGGAGTCTTACCTTCTTCCATGTTCGGAGTTCTTTTTCGTTCCCAGAATCTTTCTCTTCAGACCTTCCATTGCCCCTCGATTTTGTCGGGAAGATTCTGGTGGAGCCCACATCTTTTCTGGATTAAATTTAATCCAGGGGCGCCCAGATTTGGGGTTCACCCGAGTCCTCCCGGCTTCCTCGGGGATTTGGAAGGGGCAGCAAAATGCTACCGTCTCTGGCCTTCATTTTTATCCCTTCGTGGTCGCCAAAAATGTTGTGGAATTTAAGAGAAGTTCAATTAATTGAGTATAGAGAGGCCAGGACTCAGGAATGATTTTGAGAAGGAAAAAATGGTTTATTGACGGCCGGCCGGACTCGGGAGCTTTCAGTTTGAATCCCGAGCCCCGAACAAGATTTTCAAACGTCTTTTATACAGAGAGGAAAGGCCAAATGGTCCCTTTGTTTCAGTTCTCAATAGGCTTCAATTAGCATATATCTCTTCCACATCTTAGGTAAGCTTTTAGCAAGGACCCCAGACATTCTAGATAAGCCTTGGTTTTTGCATTTCCCCTAAATACTTAAAGTTTATAGCCCTTGCTTTGTTAAACATTTCCTGGGACTGGAGCCTGTTTGACATTTTCCCTAAGGGCAGGACTGCAGCCTCTTATCTTTCCACACTCACAAGTCAAACAGCTTAGTTATTTCTGAAGAGACAAAGAGCCTTCCACCCATAGCCCACATCACTACCACACAGTTTCAGGTCTGCTCGGGAGCCTGCCGTTTCTGCCTAGAAAGTCTCAAGATGGGAGTAGTAAGCTTCTTCCTGCCCCTTTGGTATATGTGTGGTGTAATTAGTCTTGACATCCCATCGAAATTTTAGATGGGGGGAAAATCACAATTTTGAGGGATGATTGTAACTCACACCATGTCCCTGCCTTGAGGAATATGATCGGAGTGTTCAGTATTTTGCAGATCAATCAGAACTTTGCTCCTCTGAGTAAAACGCAGCACTCAACCCATCGATATTGGAAAAGCTTGCCGTTTATATACTTTCCAATAGCCATTCGTGTTATTTACTACTCTCTCCTCAGATTATTTCTAAGGGGAATTTTCTTTTATATCCACAGCCTGCAGTGATTCTCTCCCCTGTGGAATGCCGTAGTGTGTTGTTTGCCACTCTGCTAGACAAGTTATCCTATTTTTCCTTATATTGTAGTTATGGGAGTACATGGCAGATCTTTGGAGACAGGAGTTATCTGCTCTTCCAGGGTCAGTAACTTACATGAACTATGTGCACCAACTGTATGAATGAATCCATTTGGAGAAGCAATGGCTAGGCTGTGAGAGAAGCACCATGCTGTCCTTTTTGTACGGAGCATATATGCATATGTATTTTTGGTCCTCAAAGAGGCTACTTCTTGCTCTGCCACAGCGTCCTAGGCCCAGGGTACAAGAACACCAGTCTTCTGGCTGTTATCACTGGACAAAAGGGACAATGAGCCCTGAAAAGGGCAAAGCCATGTATCTTGGTTGTAAGTGCAATAATTACAATGCCAGGTCTTATTAGTGGCACTGTTACTGTGTGAGGGCCAGTTTGCTCAGCTCATTACATCTCATAATTCAAGTGATCATCACAGCAGCATCATGAGGTGCATGCTAGCATTACCGCTGTCTTAGTTTATCAGGCTGCGAAGTCAAATGCCCTACCATGGGTTGGTTTACATATAGGGAATGTATTGGCTCATGGTTTTGAGGCATCAGCAAGGTGATGCTTTTTCCCGGAAAACTGTGGTGGTCTGGGGCTGCCTGTGCATGATCCATGGGTCTTTTCTTCTTTTTTTTTTTTTTTTTGGTCTTTATTTATTTTTTTAATGATACATTCAAAAAATATGAGGTCAACCATATACCCCTCATCCCCCTCACCCCACTCCTCCCCCCATAACAACAACCTCCTCCATCATCTTGACACATTCATTGCATTTGGTGAATACATCTCTGAGCACCGCTGCACCTCATGGTCGATGGTCCACACCATAGCCCACACTCTCCCACAGTCCACCCAGTGGGCCATGGCAGGACATACAATGTCCGGTAACTGTCCCTGCAGCACCACCCAGGACAACTCCAAGTCCCGAAAACACCCCCACATCACATCTCTTCCTCCCATTCCCTACCCCCAGCAGCCACCATGGCCACTTCCTCCACACCAATGCCACATTTTCTTCGATTACTAATCACAATAGTTCATAAATAGAACATCAGTTAAGTCCACTCTAGTCCATACTCTATTCCTCCATCCTGTGGACCTTAGAATGGTTGTGTCCACTCCCCTCTATATAAAGAGGGGGCTTAGATTCCACATGGACGCTGGATGCAATTCTCCTGCTTTCCGTTGTAGGCACTCTTGACTCCCTGGTGCGGTGGAACATGGCGATGTCATCTCTCTTCTAGATTCTGCTGGTGCCCAGCGGCTCCTCCATATGTCTTTCTCTTTGTAGAGCCTGCAGTAATAGGGTTAAGCAACAAGGCACACCTTAACTGAAAGTATCCTCAAAAGGTCCTATTTACAATGAATTCACACCCACAGCAATGGATTCAGATAAAGAACATGCACCCTCTCCCCTGAATATATAATCCATCCTATTACACTCCACTGTTCAGAAAACTCAAGGTCCATGGAGCAAAGTAGCCTGCCCAGGCCCTACGTTGGTCAGTTGGATTTCAGGCATCTGAACACAGATGGGCTGGTCCCCTATTCCACCCACACGCTTAGCTGCTGCACTACTCTGGCATTTATAAGAGCTGCAGCCAACCAAGAAGGCTCCAGTGTCCTGGTTCCTGCCATTCCCACTCTTGGAGAGTCCTCTCCCCGTGAGTGTGGGCAGGACAGGTAGCCTGGTTCTAACCAGTAGGATATGCAACAGGGATGTGACGTCACTTCCATTGTTACATTGCCTAGGTTGTACCCCCTCTCCGCTCCTGGCTTTGAAGGGGTAGGCTGCCAGGTGGCCATGGTCCACAAGGCCAGGAATTGAGGGTGGCCTCTGCTCAGCAGCCAGCAAGCACCTGCGGCCCTCCATCCTACAGCTCGCAATGAGCTGAATTCTGCCAATGTCCATGTGACATTGGAAGTGGATCCTTCCCCCGATGAGCCTTCAGGTCAGACCTCAAGCTGATACCTTGGTTGTATCCTGGTGAGACCAGCCAAGCTATGTGCAGATTCCTGACCTGCAAAAATGGTGGGATAATCGATACAGGCTGGTTTAAGCTGCTAGACTTTGGGTAATTTGTTAGAGATATATAAGAAAGGCAGGAGGGTTGGTGTGTTTAGAGAGAGGAGGAAGAGAGCAACAGCTTCATTTGTCACTGGCAGCGTTATTGTTATTGTTGATTTCCTTTCTTCTTTTCAATTCCTTCTCAAAGCATCCTAGAAGGAAGTGCTTCCTAAATGCTCCTGATCATAAGAATTACTTGGGGTTGCTCATGAAGGCTGCAGAACTTCTACCCTTTAGAGCTCATTCAGTTTGGCTGGGGAAGCACCTAGGAGCCTGGGATTCAGCGAGACCCTGATGGTATTCTCAGCAAAGTAGCAAAACCCTCTCATTGATTTAGACAATAGATCTTGACCTTGGCTGTACTTTGGACCCATCTGGGAAGGTTTGTAAAACATTGGTGCTGGCCTTGACTGTCAGGTAATCTGTTGTATCTTGTTTGGAATGTGGCCTAGGCATTGGGACGTTTGAGAAACACCCCAGGTGATCTTAATGAGAAGTTGGATTTGAGAACTGCTGACCTACAGCTCACTCCAAAGCAGCAATTGGCAGGACTCTGTCAAGCATTCATGCCTGTTAGCTAATGGGAAAGGGGTCTAGAGATAACGACCTAAGAAATATATCCTTTCCTACAAGGATAACCTACTCAAAGAAAGACTGTCAGCTCATCCTTCAAGTCTACTTTATGCTAAGATTCATTCTAAAATTACCCGAAAGGCAAACATAACTACACAGTGTTTGCTTGTAAGATTTTTTACTATCAACATGAAAAAAATAAAAACTGTCAATGAAATGAATGGGAGAATTTTGTTTACACAGTCTAGATTTTTCTACAAATTCTTGTTGAATATGTAAAGAATGCAGAAATGGATAGGGCCAGCTGCATAATTTGTGGTACTGAAAAATGAGAAAATATGAGTCCCTTTGTTAAAAAAAGAAAAGAAAAACAGGAAAAAAATGCCATTACAGAAACTAAAATATAAAGTCTTTCCTTTTTCCTGCCATCTCTCTCCTGACTTGTCATGGTGTTTTGTATTTGCAATTTAATGTTGTGCTAACTAAAGAAAAATTAAACTTTTAAATTATTAGCATGGCTATTACCATTCATCTTTGTCTTGGGCAGTGCCAGTTTTAAATGCAAAAATGAGAGCATTTAACTTGTATATGGAATCGCTGAAATTACACAATTTATATTTTGTGATTCATACATGCATATGTATTTGGTTCTTACCAGAACAGTGGAAACACTGCACAAAACGAACTCAACCTTTTTTAGTTTGCTTTTGGTACGTGCACTTTCTACCAACACTCCACCTTAGCTTGCTGATGAGTGAGGAAGGGTGCAGTAGAAAAGGAATATGGATGGGTTGCCTTATATTTCCCTATCCTTCTCTGTCGTTGTTTTCAGCTTAAGTGGTTGGCCAATACAAGGACATAACCCAAGAAAAGATATGCTAGGATTCCTTGGTTTTCCCTGTTTCCTAGAATGGCTTTACCTTCTTTCTGCATTTGAAGCAGGCTGTGGATTAAATGGAAAGCAGGCAAATTGGCTGTCAGCAGCCATGCTTTCTTGGTCACAGATGTAACACATTTACTTTGTACTAGCTGGGAGTATACCAGACCTCCCACATGAGTCCCCCTGAATTATGTCCTTTTTTCCTAGCTTATTTCACTCCATGTGTTGTCTTCAGGGTTCATCCATGTTGTTGCATACATCAGGACTTTCTTAAGCCTTCCATTTTTGTAAGAGTTTTGCCACCCCTCTGCCCTGCCTTTGTGTCTCTGCCAAGGAATGGTGGCCAACTCCCTTGCTACAGCAAGCTCTGAATGAATAGCCTCTGGCGTCCCCTTTGTGGGTCTTTGTTTATTTCTACAATACTGTCTCCACCAGAGATGAAATGCTTCCTCTGTGTTTGAATAGACTTGCCTCCCACGTGGAGGGTCACTTCAGCCAACATGGGGATTGACTCTCTCCTTTGGAGGAGAGCCCCTCGTCTGTCTCTCCTTAGGTTAGGTGTGGTGTGTGTGTGTGTGTGTGTGGTGGTTGCTTTTGCCTACATGTTAATGTCCAACTTGACCGTCTTGACTACTTCATTGTGAACCTGTTCCACCAAGTCCTTCAAAAATGCACAGTTTCCAGGTTCCAGGGAGCACCGTGGGGTGAAGCTCTGAAGGCCACAGCCAAGGCTTTCGTTTGAATGGATGACAGCACTCCCTGCCACGCATGCCTCAGCTTCTTGCATGTGACAGCAGCACGTTCTGAGCATTAATCACGGGACTCCAAGAAGCAAGCCTGGTCCCTCTCCAGGGCGCGATCTTCAGGAACAGTGGCGATGTGTCCTGGGAACTTTACGGATGTGGATGTGCATGCCTTTTAGATGTGGAAATGTAGGTGTTCGGAGCCCTAGCTTGCTGAAATGGGTGTCTGGGCGGTTTGCCCACGTCTGGCACTGGGTAGAGAGGCAATGTGCAGTCTTCCTTTTCCTTTGACTCTCCAGAGCCCTGCCAGTCCTGGGTGATTCATTTCTAAGGTGGTGTGGCCTTGCGCCGTGCCCACTTCAGGGCGTTCTGCCTGATGGGGGCCCATGGGGAGCGCTTAGCGGAGATCCCACGGCATCCCTTCTGCAGACGCTTTAGTCAGCCATGGCAAGGCTTGCGGCGGGAAGTTTGGAAGTAGCGGTAATTACCACGGTATGTGTGCCATCTTACCCAGATGATTTCCACCTTTTCAATACTGGAACTAAGCTCTTAAAACCAATCTTCTCGCTGGCAGGCTATTGCTTACGCAGAGTGAAATCTGGCCAACAGCAAACTGATTCCGAGGTTCTAATTTAAAGAACTGTTTACAGTCTGCAAGCTCTGGTTCCATTGATGGATTTAACCCCTTTTTATTGCCAGGTAGTAAAAATCCTGGCCATGGCATTCCATTAGCAGTTACCATTGTTATTATGTGACCCAACGATTTGTTTTAGTTCATTAATCTGGCTGTTCTAGACTTTTTTTTTTAAAGCATGAATTTTGCATTCACTGAAATTGTGATGCTTAGGAAAGAAAATTCTGGAAAATCTCTCCTGCAGGACCCTAGTTTGAGTGGTCATTTATTATTCCATTTTTGTCCCTCTATACAGTGGAGAGTTATTCACCCTGCCTCTATTATTTTAATATGCATATTTAGCTTATTAAAGTCTAAAATTAATGAGTATCTTTACCCTTCTTGGTAATCGAAGGATTCAAAAATATTACAATTGTCAGTTCATGTTGGCCAACATCCTCTTTCAGGATCTTAATCCTTTCTATTTTGTCCATTTTTGTAGGTAGTTTTGGGCTCTTAACCTGGTTTAGCTTGCATTTCTCTGATTAGTAGTGATGTTTAGTATATTATATGCATATTAACCATCTACTCCAAGGTTTACTTTTTTTTTTAATCCCCTCCCTCGTGGCTTTTTGCTTGCTGTCTGCTCTCTGTGTCCATTCGCTGCATGTTCTTCTGCGTTTATTTTGTTTTGCTTGTCTCCCTTATTGGTTGCATCACCTTGCTGAGTTGGCGCTCCACTGCGCTCGTGGACCGGGCAGCACTCCGCGGCACTTGCGGGTCAGCGGCTCTCTGCACCTTGCGGGCGAGCCTGCCTTCACAAGGAGGCTCCTGGACGTGAACCCAGGGCCTCCCATATGGTAGACGGGAGCTAATCTGATTAAGCCACAGCCGCTTCCCCTATTTGTATCTTATTTTTAATGGTAGTTCTTTGTTTATCTTCCTTGTAATATAGTCAACCAAACCATAACCTTGAGGCTCCTTTCTTTTCATTTAGTTGCATTTATTATGCATGAGTTACATTCTTAAGATTCAGTAAACCTTAGAGTTAAGAGTAAATTATATAAACTTTCATAAGTGACAAAAAGCATTGTGTATGTCGGTCGAAATGTCAGTTATGTAAATAAAACATGACACTCAAATTATTTCTACAAAGTGGGTCATAGGCCAGCAGCTCAGAATGGAATGACAATGTGTTTAATAAAATCAAACTTTATAATCTGCAGCTCCCTGCCTTCTTGTTTGAAGGAAGTTTGGGGAAATGTTTAAAATTAGGCAAGTATGGGTTCAAAAATACAAAGTTTTTATAACTCTTGGATATTTGCTATCAGATTAATGATTCAATGACTGTTGTTGAGATTCCTAGAAGTTAAATATTATTGAATTTGGTTTTTCTTCTTAATACCTGAGAGCTAACTGACCTTCTTATTAGGATTCCTGAAAATAATTTGCGAAAACTTTCTTACAGAATACAAAGTTACTTGCTTCTTCTCTCTTGAATGTCCTCTTCTACATATCTCTCTCTATGAATATCCTTCAAGTTTGGGTTTCCATTAGCCAAAACACTAAAGGACTTCAATTATTTGAAATGACCTTGTGAAACAAAAAAAGACAAGAGAATAGTCACATGGTTTATGGCGATTAATCTGCACACCTTAAATCACACATGTGAAAATAAATCCCTAGAAGTTGAATTCTAAGTGAAACCCCTAATTCTCTCTCTCTAGGCTTCGAAAGTGATGCAGTGCTTTTGGAAGAACATGGTGGCTTTGAGTTTCACTGGAACATTATTTTCAACTTTGTTATATTACAAGCCATTTCCCAGTAATTTTCAACTTAAAGTGATATACAACTAATTCTTTAAACATAATTTTCTTTGCTTTTAAAAGATATAGTTCACACAAAAGATATACAACATATTTTTGCTTGTTAAGAACACGCCTCATGGAGTAGAAGTGGATCAAAACCCAGGGGCTGTATAGACAGTCCGTTGGTACTGGCCTAGTATTGCACTTAAGGCATAGACAGTTTAAGATACCCATGAGTTGCCTTTAGAAAATGAAGTGGATTACATCTTTTCACTCCGTAAATAATAAGATTTGGGTGGGAGCACTCCTCTAGCCCTTGTTTACTATTTTCCATTACAGGACGTAACAAGCTTATCGTTATGCATGTTGACCATCTGGCAAATGTTAATAGCTCTTCTCACAAAATTACAAGTAAAGATACCTATCAGCTACCATCTAATCTATCATCTCTGAATTTTTATAATATCTATTATGTTTTTATAGAGCGTGTTACAGATACGGACATAGTTCATGCTTTCTTTGTACTGTTTGCACCTGTTCCCATGCCTCCCTCCAAAGAAAAATCCTGGATCCTGAATTTGATATTTATTTTTCCTGCATGGGATTTTAAACTGTTGTTGTCCTAAGTATTGACTCATTTTTTCATTTGAAACCTTGTAATATGGGCATTTTATTCATATACCATTCTGCTATTACCATTTTCCCCTCAACTGTGTTAGAGATTTTTGCATGTTACCATATCTCTATGGGATTCAGATGATCTGCTATACAGGGCTTTAGTTGTAATGACCATACAATGCATGGTTCTAATTCACTACTAGTAGAAAATTAAGTTGGTTCCAATTTTTGCTGTTATAAGAAATGTGTCAATTCACCTTTCTGCATGTGTCATTTTGAGCATAGGTGTGATTCTCTTCAGCATGTATTATTAGGAATGGAACTGTAGACATGTTGGGCAGAAACAACAGAGAGTTTGTACCAATCTGCACACCGACTGACAATAGGGTGTCTGCTGCTGACAATTGGAATGGGCAGGCATTTTAATAGTTGCCAATATAGTGGTAATAAAATAACACCACGTTTACATTTCTCTGTTTACAAGACAGCCGGATATCTTTTCAAATGTTTATTATTCATGTACATTTCCTCTCCTGAGAATTTTTCTGTTCATATTCTTTGCCTATGTTCTTTCTGGCTTGTTTTTTAATTGATTTATTGAAAATGTTATTGATAATTGTTACTGTATTATGGATACAAAAGCTTTTTATAAATAAATAGAGCCATTGAGAGATTGATGTAGAACATTGGTCCGTCCTGGCACACCTGCGCCTCTCCCAGGGAACACGCTGTGCTCAGGACAGGTGAGTCCACCTGGCCGGATAAAACACGAACCCTAAGAGTTCAGGGAAGCAAGCTACATTCTTCCTCTATTGTCCTGAGCGTATGGAAACTTTCAGTGGGGATGGGCTGCCTGGGGTGGGCATGTTCAGCTCCTCCAGCTCATACCAGGTGGCCTCTCTGTCTCTGGTGGGGTGGCGTGCAGAAGTCCCTGCCTCAGCCTCAGATTGAAGCCCGCCGGCCGTGGGCAGCCAACGTCCGCTGGCGAGCTCTGGCTCTTCTCTGTGTGAGTGACGCATTTTTCCACCAGGGCCTGTGTGCATCGTGCTTCTGCTGGCAACCCCATCACCTGCTGGGGTGGGTGACATCTCCATAGGTGTCTCTCCCCCTAGCCAACCATGGATTATACCTGTGGACTTTTTATTATTGGTTGTGAAAGTTGTGGTTCAACAGTATATTTCATCATTTTAAAGTTGTCAGATATATCGCTCATTTCCTTCTGGGTTGGTGTTCTTTGTGTCTGGTTAAGATACTATCTACTACTCCAAGTCATAACTATTTTAAAATATGTTCTTCCAGAAATTTTTAAGTTTTGCTTTTCATGTTTAGGTACAAGGGATTCTTTTTTTTTTTTTTCTTTCAAGATAGCACTCTTTCCAAATTATCTAGCTTCCGAAATCCTTATAAGTCATCCAGTCAAATAATTGAGATGCAAGAGCTCTTATAATAGGTGAAGAATAGAAAATAAAATGTGTAGAACATGCTCAGTCTCGATCACCAATAAATAGTAAAGATAGTGTAATTCCCAAGTGTCATTCCCATTCTAAACAGGAGCAGACATAAGTGTGAAACAAGGTCTAATACAAGGAGAGCATTTTGATATCAGCCGATTGTCACTAGGTAAGCAGTTAGCTATCCAGAGCAACGCGTTTGGAGGGAGGAAAACTATCAGTTCATTCTACGTGCAGATCCTTGCTGTTTATTATTTCTTTTGTTTTTATTTTTAAAGAAGCTTCAGCTTACAAAAAAGTTACATTAAAAATACAGAGGATACTCATATGCCCCATCCCTTCCCCCTCCCACACCTTGCCTCACTAACATCTTTCATTAGTGTGGTACATTTGTTACAAGTGCTAAACACATGTTGAAGCATTGCTACTAACTGTGGACCACAGTTTACATTATAGTTTACACTCTACCCGACACAATTTTATAGATTTTGACAAAATGTATGATAGCCTGTATCCGTCATTGCAGCTTCATGCAGGACAATGTCAATGTCCCAAAAAATGCCCCATGTTACACCTGTTCTCCCCTCTCCCTTCCCTCGGAACCTCGGGTGGCCGCTGCCTTTATATCAAAGATACAAGTTCTTCCATTGCTAGGATAATCATAAGGCTACTCAAGTCCATTGTTCACTCCCCAATCTTGAAGATTGTGGCATGGTGATGCCTACTCTGTTTCTAATTGAGAGGAGGCTTAGAGCTCATGGAAAAGCCCTCCTGTTTAAGGTTGAGGATGTTTATACTGAAGCCCTTTCTTAAACCACTTTTCTCTAGTGCCAGCAGAAGCTGCTCTCTGATCATTGATCTCACTTCCCAGGCATGTCATAGGTGGCTGGGGCAGGCCAAGCTGTACGTAAGCCCCAGAAACTGAGCCCTACTTCTTTCTTGTGGCTATTATATAAACTGACATTTTTGTTTCATAAATTAATCTATATCATCATTCTGAATCAACTTACCGGAGTCTGATCGATGCTGTGTAAATAGATAAAAATTGCATTTTTGAGCCAGCTCAGACAATATTGATTGAGAGCAGAGGTGATTATATTAATCAATGGACGTTGCGCCCCATTTGCCATCTCTGTGACTGGGCAGAACCAGATGTTTGTAGCTTGAGGATAAGGGACACTTTGGTCAGTGAGGTGCCCAGATAAATCCTAAAATGCCTTATAAGGGTCCCAAAACATCCAAAAAGTATATAAATAATTACAGACCTGTTTGTCTGGTAATGTATCTTTTATTTGACTGAATGCAGAGATTGGGTACGTTGGCTCAAGGTGTTTCTGTAAACGCGAAGGTGTTCTAACCAGGTTGATGTGGACCTGATTAGTTGGAAGTAAACAATTAAAAAGCTCCATGGTCAGATTTCCCAGAGGTAGATCCTGGACTAGGAGTCTCGGGATCCAAGGGGAAGCCGGACGGGAACGGGGAGAGAGCCAACCAGGTTGTGAGTTCCCGCAAAGTCCCAGCCTCAGCCCTGTTTCTGGGGAGCACTGCAGCATAAATGGTTCCTTAGAGAGTCTTATTTCACCTTGAGGCCAGGGAGCTGAGCTTCCATCCCACTGCAGGTCAGCCACTGAAGACAGCCTTTGGGGCTTTGAGGTGGAGGGATGGAGTAGGAAGGAAACAGGAATTCCCAATGCTTCTCTGTGTTCCAGAAGGTGAAAATGCTAGAGGAAAAGTCCTCCAAAGCTGCATGGTGGGCGCACAAGTGTTAAAAGGGATGTGCTGGGTAGCCTGGCCGAGCAAAAGCTTTTGCTACTTTGGTCACTAAATATTTGTTCAACTGAGAATCCATTGACCTGTGATTCAATCAGTGAGAAATGGAAGAGAAAAAAAAAATGAAATGCCTCAGAAATCCATCTCCATCTCAGATACGTCTTGTAAGGAAAAGAATATTGTTAATAGTTTTATCAGCAATCACCCTATCATCCTTGAAGAAAATTGCCTAATCACAGAATGTCCTTTTAAAAACAGATTCTGTCAACCTTGTATGGCTGATTGAATCTGGAGTTTGGAGGAGGGAAATTGGTTGATCGGAAAAGACAGAAGGGACGTAATTTGGGGAAATTATTTAAGAGATTTATGTAGTGGCAGAAATGGTTATTACTTGGAAAGTAGCCAGAGAAAGCTGAATCAGTGGAACTGTAGTGTGATCAATACTTCAGTGAACAGGTTGCCTATGAAGAAACAGTCTGTGAAGCAAGATCCAAAGAAAAGGGCAGCATATCAATTTGAAAGGAATCCAGAAGCACAATATTTTTTCCCAATAAACCATTTTAATAAATGATTATTTAGCCATGTACTCTGATGGATTTTTACCTGGTACTCTATATATATATATATATATATATAACAGGTCCCAGAAAAGTAGTATACATTGTTTTAGCAGTTAGATACAAGGGGGCAGAGGCCAGGGGTGCTTCTTGATATCCTGCAAAGCACAGGATAGCCCCATCATCCAAGTCTTATCTATCCCAGCTTGTCAATATTGCTGATGTTGAGGAATCCTAGCTTGCCAAGGACCAGGATTTGATGCAACTCCAAGTTTGTCCAACTTCACATCTTATGCACGAGTTATGAGGCATTTCATAGAACCTTGGGGTGCTGAGGACACAGCTTATAGAGATTTAACCAGGGAGGTGAGGCTCTTGAAGGTTTAAGATTCTCAGAGACAGTATGATTCCCAAGAAGCTGTTATGCCCAAAAGTGAAAATCCCCCTCCAAAATAGTTTAATATCTGAGAACCACCTAGGTGCAGACATTTCTGGGTACAACTGGTCAACCAGGGCAGATTGGCCCAACATTAATCTTTTGGGGTGAGACAGGAGTCTTCTGGTTAACAAACTCACCCTAACAAGAGGAAGCATCTAGACAAAGCACCAGCTACGACATTGATTGTAGGAGAGAACTTCCAGGCAACCCTTATCCAGAAGTTTTTTCCAACCTACCCTAGGTCACAAGGGTCAAACTTTGAAAAACTGCGTGTGCTATGGAGGTTAAATATAGAGACCTGGATTTAGTCTTAGATGTACTGCTTAGAATTGAGGCATTAGCTCTCTAGACCACAGTGTCCTCGTGTATACGGTGGGACTCACAATCATATCAGTTTCAAAGGAAGGATGTGATGGTTAAGTAAAGTAATATTCATATTTATTGGCCACTTTTTCCAATGACTGGCTTTTAGTGTCTGGTAACTAAGAAATATAAAAGGAGCACTTGCTGAATTTGGTAACACATGGCGCTCAAGCAAGCAGTGTTGGGATGCCGCAACCATATTTTAACATGAAGAAGGAAGTCCGTTCTCCCCTCTGGTTGTAGTCTCTTGCTTTGGGTAAGTATCATTTGGGTCAGGGCCTCCTGGGTGTTTCCTGGCCACAAACAGGAGACATCAGTGGGAAACCAGGAACCAGAAGTAAAGGTGTCTTGTCTGAAAGACACAGGGCAAGACCTGCAGCTTTATTGGCAGGAGTGGTTGATTTCTGCCTTCATGCGAGTTGGTCGTCTTGAATTCCTAGAAAGACCACCAAGGCTGGAATAACACAGTTGGCGGGAGGGAACCAGTAGCATTTGGGTCATTACTGTTTGAATGCAGTATCAGTTTAATTCTTGGGAAAATGGGACCAGGGGCATTCAGTTTAGATTATGATGAAATCAGATGCGGATAAATAGAAGAATAAACTGGAGGGAATCCAAAGCTGAAAAAGTTACATAGCTTTAGAAAATGTCCAAATCGCTAAGAAGGCTTATCTGGCTTGATGTGCCCAAATGAGGAAAATGAAATGTAGTCATGATAATAGTAAAATAGAAAATTGTTAGTGGAAAGAATACGCATGCGATTCTCATGTGCCTCATTCATCAGTGTGCCTCTCCCTTCTTTCCTCCCTCCTCTCTCCTTGCCATTCCTTCCTCCCTCCCTTCCTTCCTTCTTGACTTCCTCCCTCCTCCCTTTCTCCTTCCCTTCTTGCTTCTTTCTTCTACCTCTCTTTGCTCTCCCTCTTTTCCTTTCAGCCTCTCATATATATTATTTGAGCACCTGCTATATCCCAGTTACTTTTCTCAACACTTGGGTGCTTCAAAATAAATGAAGCTCTTTCCCCTGCCCTACTGGAGCTCAAAGTCACATGTAGTGATGGAAAATATAATTATGGATGAACTGTCAGTGTGGGACAGTGTGCTTCGGAGGGCCAGGGATGTGATGATCCTTAATTATATTGAGGGAGCGAATTGCGAGCTCCATTGGAGTTTGTATTTTATCTGACAGCAGAGATTGGTAAGAGGAAAATAGAGGGAGCCACAGTCCCTTCTGCTCAGAATACAAACCCACTCGGATTCTAAATGAGCATGCACAAAGAAATTGATGGATATCATGAGCACTTGGTGTTCACAGAACACTCAAATGTTCAAATTATTTTGGGACAGTGATCCTTCTGCATATGTGGGCAGAGTGGGCTTGTATTTGGATCACCCCCAATTCAAAGAGGAAGAAAGAGACAAAAGCCAGATGGACTTTTCAAAGTCAAATAGTCAATGTCATCCACAGGTCAGGGCTTGACTAAGGGTCTAGAGTTCAGGCTGTGTCCAAGGTTGCTGAGGCATGGTCTCTTGCCTACTGCCCTTACAGGGCACTAGAACATGCTAATTCTTCATTTCATGCTAAATAGTAAAGGGGGGTTGTATTTATGATAAACAACCACATTTCCAGAAAATCCATAACTTGGTATGCTGCGTTTATGGAAAAGTGAACTTCCATACCCAATGTGCTTAGGGGGATGACATTCCAGGTAGATCTAGGCTCAATATGGGCATAGTAGAAAGAGAGCAAGTTTGCCACTTTTTCATACCCTCTAGTCACTGGAACAAGGAGATACTGGGGACATTTTTCTGGATGGGTTGGGGATAATAATCCATCTTGGAATGGAGCATATAATCAGGGAAAAACAGCTTGTGCTCACCAAACTAATCATTTTGAATAGTTTGATAAACAACCCCATTGCCCGCTTAATTCAGAGATAATATGACAACCAAAGATGATTCTCAGCGTATTTATCAGTTTCAAGGGTACGCGGAGCCCGGCTGAAATATTTCCCAAGAAATCTGGTCTTTGAATTGAAGAAGGTTAAAAGTTGATTCAGGGGGAGTATTAGAAAGAAAAAAAATTTGATCTTGTTATAAGTGAGATACATATTTCCACCCCCCCCCCCAAATTTATGACACACGAAAGTCAGATTTTATTCACTTACACGTAAAAAATTGTTTTGACTTAATGGCATGTTTACACGTTACATAGTAGAGCAGGGTATGTGGGAACTTCTGTCCATTCCTCCATTGACATAGACGTTTTCCATGTCCTCCTTCCACATTCTCTTCTACCCTCCCTCCGCGCAGGTCGCACAGCTGCCGACAGGGCTGCGTCCTTCAGCGCCCAGCCGCAGAGTGGTCTCAGTGCCTTCCTTTCCTCCTGCAGTGGGCACGTGGGCGTGATATCCTCATGCCTGTGTGGTTTGGCGTCAAGACTCCAACCAAGAGGGACAACGAGGAGCTCTGTCTCGTTCGCCAGGCTGGTGTGACAAATACCCTTGCTGGTGGCTGGATAGCAGGGCCCTCTTGTCCCATGGTTCCCAAATCATGGCGGCCCCAAATCGGGGTGGCAGCAGCACGTTTCTTTCCCTGCAAAGTCCATAGTCCTTGGTGCTGGCTCGCCGTGCCTTTTGGTGTTCCTTGGCTTGTGTGTCTCTCTCTGGGTCCATCTTCCAGTTTCTGTTGCCTTCTGCCTTCTTCCGTGTGGCTTCTCTGACTGTCTGAATTTCTGATTACGAAGGACTCCATTTATTGGAATAAGACCCTCCTGATAGAGCTGGGCCACACCTTACCAAAAACAACATCTTCCAAAGGTCCCTTTGATAAACACCCGTTGGAATGCGGAGGCAGATGCACGACATATCTCTGTTGGGGTGCATAATTTAATCAACCGCAGACCTCACTTAGCTCCCTGGCTCCTTGCCTTTGCTGCAAAGCTGTAATTTGTGTTATCGTGTCTGGCAGTGCTGGGTATTTGAGCAAATCTGAAATATTTCTTCGAGTTCTTCGTTGTTGCTGTTGAAGAATGATCCTGCCCTTGCTCATTTCTTCCCCAAGGAGATCATAATTTTAGAGGCATTCATTCAATCACCTATCAGTCCAAATGCGGGCTCAAACAAAATGATGAATGCGTCCTTTAAAAAGTATGCTTGATGTGATAGGAAAATCTATTCGGCCACCACTCTCTCTTATTTGCAATAGGAGTGAGTCTTCTCTTTGCGCTTGTGTTGGCAGATCGGAGGGTTGTCCTTTCGTCTGTTTCTGCGTGAGCTGTACCCATGTTCCACGTGGCACACTGAGCTACGCTGTCCTGTGAGCCTGACGAAGGGGTCCACACACCGTTGTACAAGCTCCTCCCCTCGAGTGTAGTTTGGAGGCCTGATTTCTGTACAACAAAACATGGCAAGGTGGTGGGATGTCACTTCCCTGAAGAGATTACCAGAGATTGTAATTTGCATCTTGCGCGCAGACTCGCTCCTCTGCCAGCCTTGCCGAGGCAAGCTGCTTTGTTGGGAGAGACCCCAAGGCAAGGGCGAACAGCCAGCAAGGAACCGATCCCCTTGGTTCAATCACCTGCCAAGACCTGAAAGACACACAAACTTGGAAGCAGGGTCTATCCCAGCCAGGTGTTCAGGTGAGATCCCAGCCTAGGGTAACCCCTGGAGCACAGCCTTTTGAGAGACCTAGGCACGGAGGAACAAGCTAAGTCGTATCCAGATTCTCGACCCATAGGAATCATGAACGAATAAATGTGTGTTATTTTAAGCCACTTGCTTTTATGGTAACTTATCAGCTTTACATAATGACTCTATTACACATAATTTCTGGTATTGATTTCTTTATGGCGGAAGTCGGAATTAAGACCCGTATAAATTAGCCCCGGTGCACTATACATGCTAGATATTTAGGGATTTTCTTCCCATGCTTTTACAGCTGTGTTGCTCACACTTAATTTAATAGCAAATGTCAGCTCCCTTTACTTGGTTTTTCCAATGCCTGCAAGTGCATTTTCGTGATAATAGCAGCTCTCTTTCTTTTTATAATCAAATGTTATGAGTTTGTACGATATCTAATTACATCCCATAATTACAATAACAAGTACCACTGTTCTAAACATATTTGAGATCAAATCCAGAATTCTGTTAAGCAAACCAGTTGGCTCCTGGAAGCAGTTTACCTAAAGCTAGCCTGCTTGCCCCAAGAGTTCAGCGTGTTAAGGGAATTAGCCAAAATGTTTTACCAAAGGAAAGGGCTCTGTTGATCAATTGGACAAGATGATTAAATGGAGGTCATTTTAGAGAGTTTTTACTGTGATAATAAAACTAATGATTTCCAATTTGAATATTTTTCCTTGTTTAAACGGCCCCGTCAATTAGGAGCCCGAGATAGGACCAGAGGGTGTTAGGAGTCAGGCATCCTCAGTCTTTAATAATGGTTTTCCGAGTCTCTCCTGTACAGTCATTATTTAATTCATTATTAGTTTGTCATATCTAGGCACTGCAGAGTGAAAAATGTCCATTTTTGTTCTGTTGTCATATATCTGGTTTTATTCCAAAATTGTTGGATCAAGGTTCCTAGGCAGCAAGTTTCACAAATGTCAAACAAACACACTCTGACATTAGAAGGGAAAAAACATGTTTCTATCCATCTGTACACTGAAAGAAAATAGAAGGTCATTTTAAAGAGAATATTGACTCAGGTACTTCCAACATTTGGTGCAGGAAAAATGACTTGTCTGTAAATTCTCTATATTGTGTAGTATCCCAAGAGACCCAAACCTCTTTTTACCTAATAAAAGAGGTCTGAATTCACAGTTTTTGCAAAAGATGAGCATGATTTCTCTGAAGTTGTTCTCCTTAGGCTTTTCGCTTGAGTTTCACTGAATCTGGATCCAAACTGGACTGACGAAGAAAATTAGAAATGTTTAGTGCCTTGCCTTATGCTCGTAGGTGCACGTAGATTCCCTCATGTAATCCCACCTGTGAGACACCTACCGTCATTGCTAACCTTTTACGGATGATTCAATTAAACTGTAAAGAAGTTTACTCAAGGTCATGCAGTTGTAATGCTCTGGTTAAGTGCTTGTGTCAAGAGCTTCCTGGAACGGGCAGCATTTGTTCGGGCTGTGCCTAAATGAGGGAGAGGTAACAGAAACACCCAAACTACTAAAACCAGAAGAGGGCAGGACGTGTATGGGGAGAATGAGTGCGACAGTGTGGATGGGGTGAGATAAGGTCTAGGATTTTGGGGTGTCTCAAATTACAGCTCAGGAGCAAGGAGGATACTAACTCAAGCCAGAGAAGCTCCCATGGTCCTACGTGTACAAATTTGAGGGGCCGTTTTCTGATGGTTTCTAAAACTGGACACAAGCACTTAACCCGAGCATTACAACCGCATGACCTTGAGTAAACTTCTTTACAGTTTAATCGAATCATCTGTAAAAGGTTAGCAATGATGGTAGGTGACTCACAGGTGGGATTACATGAGGGAATCCACGTGTACCTACGAGCATAAGGCATGGCTCTTGGCTTGGTCTAACCAGTTCAAAACATCATCGTCATCATCCATAGCATTAATACCGTAATAATAATCAGATCTGCAGGCAGGCAGTCCTCACTTTAACTGGTACCTGTTATCTAAAACCCAGACACGTCAGAACTGTCTTCACTTTGTGCAGTAGCTGACAGAGGCAAAGTGAGGAAACTTTCCTGATATCCTTGGATTTCAATATCTGGGACTGTGTTCAACGAGGACTGCTAGCAGCAGCAAGAGTAATAGTAGAAAGAGATACCGAAGCGTTTCCCACAGAGAAGAAACTCGACTTAGACCCTGAAAGCTCACCTTCTTCCTTTGCAGAGGAACAAAAAGAATTCTCTGGTTATTTGCTTAAATTCTCTAATGCCGTCAGGAAATGACTCACCGAGGATTATTTAGACGGGAGCATGCAAGGTTGATCTTCAGTAGCATGAGACTACTTTGTACCTACCGTAGCTCTTCACAAATAGATTTCTCCGGTGTGGAGCTCCTGCCTTCAGGAAGGTATGGGTGGGTGATATTTCTAGTGCTGTTGACACCATCCTGGGAGTCCTGGCTAAATACATTGAGCTTTGTACGTTTTCTGGGTAGTTTACGTTGAACCTTTAGAACACCCTTCGGTTCTCTTAGAAAAATGGGCATCCTGGCATTAAAAAATGTAATTCGTGATATCATTTTAATGATGGGCTGACAAATACAAGAAAAAATTAATAGGAAAGACATTATTTGTGAAGTCTCCAGAGGATATTGATTCAGACTCTCAGGGATCTTCCCTTTCTTCATTATGCTGAAAATTGCTTTTTTTCCCCCCTTTTAATTAAATAAATAAATACTTGTTTATTGTAAAATAACTCAAGCAGTACAAATTAGAGCCCAATTAAAATTGCATCTTCAAGTGGCAATATGTACAGAGAACCACTGTAAATATATAGAAGAATAGGCCACCCAGCTCTCAGTACATATACATACACATACGTGCTTATGTACATGTACCTGGGGATACATAGGTTATTTTCATGCTATCTTAAATGTGCTTTTTTCCTTCACAAGAATAGGCCAACAGTAACTTTCAATATCTATCTATCTATATATCATCTATATATCTCTGTCCATCCATTCACCCATTCATCCATCTCTCATCTATCTGTCTATTTGTGTGTCTATCATCTCTCTCCATCCACCCATCTCTATCTGCCATCTATGTTTCATCTTCTCTATTTTTGCCTATTATCAGTTGAAGTAGCTACCTAATGTTTCATTGTATAAATTGTACTATAATTTGCTTAACCAGGTGTAACCATTATACCTGATTAACATTTAGAGTGCTTCTCAACCTTTCACTATTTTACACAAATGCTTTAAAGAGCAAGTTTGTACCTCAATGTAAGCACATTTGCCTGTTCGCCTTCCTGGGATAAATTTCTAAGGTGGAATTGTTGAGTAGAAGTGTATGCACATTTAAGACTTCTTAAATGTATTTCCAACTGTTCTTTTAATTTTTTATTAGTAACTTCATTTCAAATTCATAAAAATAAAAGAACAAAAACAGGCAGCTCAACCGTTATGGAAACATTATTCCTAAAATTCACTCCAACTGTTCTTTTCTACATCAATGTTGTAGACCATTATTAAACATTTCTAATTTTTTTCATCTTTGCCAATCATGCCAGATGCATGAGAAAGCTACTTTTTAAAACTCAACTCTTTCCCTTTTAACTTTAAAAAAATAAAAGATTTTTCATCTTTACCATAGATGTATTTGTTTTCTTTTTTTTCCCCCTGGTTTTCTAATGATTTCTGATGGGCTTGTATTCTGTCTTTAGTGTACTGAAACTAGCTCTGATTTTCCCTTGCCTGGAATATCTGCTTACCCATTTGTCAGATGAGATTGTGGTCAGTGCTTCTGCAGAACAGGCTGGGAAAGTGCGATAGGGCAGGCTGGACTGCTGGAGTCCATGAAGGAAGCCAGAGGGCCGCAGAGAGTGCCTGTACCAGCCTGGCTCCCCTCTTTGCCAAAACTCCTACCCCTAAACAGAATGGAAGGAAAATAGACAAGGAAAGCAGTGGTAGCCTTTGGGACTTGTGAATCTTCATTCTTCATAGCATCACAGACAGACAGACAGAGACAGACAAATTCAGCTCAGAGACCACTTGGGGGCTTTGCCATGGTGAAGGTGACCAGGAAACCACAAGCCCCTCCAAACCAAGCACCAAAGAGAGGAAGAAGGGGAAGCAGAGCCAGCATCAAGATGCTGAAGTAAACCATGGGGCTACAAAGACCTCCTCACAGACCCAAAGAAACCTACATGGCCAACACTAGTGGCCATCATCTCAGGCTGAAGAAGAATCTGGATGGAGACGAGTGACAGCAGGCCCAAGAAACCAGATAGACACTCCACCTCTTCAATTAACCACCTGAGCAGCCAGCAGCTTCAGAACAAGGCCAGACACCTCAGAACCATCTCCTGATTCTCCAGTGTCTACCTGCTGAGCAAGAGCCAGTGGTGGAGGGCTGGAATCTTAAAGCAACATAGTTCACTGAGGGCAACGATTACAATAAAATGCACATAAATGAATAGCCTTGTTCACAGGAAATGCACGCAGGAGTATTATGGTATTCAATGATTATGATGTGTGCAACCTGCTCTCTAATGTTCAGGACATAGATAGATGGGTGACAGATAGAATCGGATAGATAGATAGATAGATAGATAATAGATGACAGATAGATTATGATGATGATAGATGATAGATAATAGATGACAGAGAGATGATGATGGAGATAGATGATAGATAGCTAGATAATAGGTGGATGGTAGATAGATGATAGATGATGAAAGAGGAAGGGAGGGAGGGAGGGAGGAAGGAAGGAAGGAAGGAAGGAAGGAAGGAAGGAAGGAAGGAAGGAAGGAAGGAAGGGAGGGAGGGAGGGAGGGAGGGAGGGAGGGAGGGAGGGAGGGAGGGAGGGAGGGAGGGAGGAAGGAAGGGAGGGAGGGAGGGAGGAAGTAAAGAAGGAAATACAGCTATCTAAATGATAGGAAGGTAGATTAAAAATAAAGTTAGAAAATAGAGATAGATGATAGTAGATAGATATGGAAGATTGATATAAAATAGAGATAGATATAAAATATAGTTATAAAATAGAGATAGATACACTAAGCTCTTAAAGGAGAAGTTTTTGGATAGGTAGACAGACAGACAGATAGATAGATAGATGACAAATGTGGCAAAATTTTAAATTGGGGTATGTGGAAGGTGGAGGTATATTGGAGGTCTCTGTGTGGGGTTTATATTATTTTTCAACTGTCCTATCAGTTTGAAATTATTGCAAAATAAAAAGTTAAAAAAAATAAAAGAACAAGTTGTGAAAAGAAAAAAATGTCAGTACAATGTATTCTTCTTTTTTCCTAAGCCTCACATATATACCCCTTCTATAGAATGGCTGAAGCATATGAGGCTCAATCTTGAATTAGATATGTTCTCTTTTTTTTTTTTCTTTTTTCTTGTTGGGGGAAAGCGCAGACTCAATCCCCCACCAACTCAAATTATGCAGTCAAGTTTCCCCCCTGCGGGGAAATCGCAGGACTCAGTAGGTCCCCAGTGCAATGGACCAGCCTTGCCCTGGGAAAACCACATTCATGATCACGGTGTCTCCCCTGCCAGGTAAGTGTTAGGCATGTTCTCTTTACATAAATATCAGTGCAGCCTACTTGGCTGGTTGGTCAATGTCATCATGTCCATGGTGATTTCCACACTCTATTATATATGGGTATCTCATCAAGGTGATGGTGCCTTGTCGCCTTCCATTGTATCCCTTTGTCCCCATTGACCCGCTGTTGCCATCTACTACTTAGTGCTAATCCCATGGCTGCAAACAATGAAGGAGAATTTTGCCTTCAAACACTTAGGAGATGTTTCCTTAAGCTATGAGGTGGACCAGTGACCATGAGGTGCAGCGGTGCTCAGAGATGTATTCACCAAATGCAATGAATGTCCCATGATGATGGAGGAGGTTGTTGTTACGGGGAAAGGAGTGGGGTGAGGGGGGTGGGGGGTATATGGGGACCTCATATTTTTTAATGTAACATTAAAAAAATAAAGACAAAAAAAAGACATCTAAAAAAAGGTAATAAATGATATGCCTCATTTAAACAGAATTACAAGATACCCACATAGACACACACATACGCACACCCACCAAATGAAACGCTCAGACCATGAGCTTGAATTGCCATATGAAGTCAGGATGCCTGGCATCTAGTCCTCTCTTTGCCACTTTGACCCTTGGAAAGGTCACTTAGCCTTTCTGGGTTTCAGTTTCCCTTTTCGTAAAATGGACCTCAGCTGGTATCTGTTTTTCTTACTGTATTTTGTTAATTTTATCTGCAAAGGGGGTCCACAGCTAAGGAAAACTAAAAGGTTTGAAGGTCATAAAACAATATTTTTATTTCTAGGGTCCCTTCCAGCTCTGAGTCTAAGAAATCAAACAGTTTTTTGACAGAGCCCTGAGGTAGACGCCTTTGTGCTTGGTATTCTCTGTTGATTTATTATTATTATTTATGAAGGTAGGTAAGTTAGTACAGCTTAAGTATTTATAATTTTTTAACAGAAGATCATGTCATCATTTTAGGAAATTAATTTTCATCTAGAATGTCTATGAGAAGAGAATAAAGATAACTAAATCATTTTTGAACAACTGAATTCTTAATAAAAATTAGGAATCAAAAAGCAAAATGAAATTGGCAGATATTTAAAATTCTAAATATATGTTAAAGAAAAAAAAATGGAGTGTGGGCTCTAGAAAGGGTGAGAAATGACAATACTCACTTTACCTGTAACTTCTGTAAAAATCTTTTTACATGGTATCATCAAGATGTCTTTATTTTTTTTTAAGATTTATTTTTTAATTTATTTCTCTCCCCTTCCCCGACCTCCCCCCAACCCCCACCCCAGTTGTCTGCTCTCTGTGTCCATTCTCTGTGTGTTTTTCTGAGTCTGCTTCTATTCTTGTCAGCGGCACTGGGAATCTGTGTCTCTTTTTGTTATGTCCTCTTACTGCGTCAGCTCTCCATGTGGACAGTCCCACTCCTGGGCAGGCTGTGCTTTTTTCACGTGGGGCTGCTCTCCTTATGGAGTTCACTCCTTACACGTGGGGCTCCCCTACAAGGGGCCAGCTCACCACACAGGTCAGGAGGCCCTGGGTTTGAACCCTGTACCTCCCACATGGTAGGCGGACGCTTATCCATTGAGTCAAATCCACTTCCCAAGATGTCTTTAAATAATGATTTTTTTCCCACTTAGCAAAGATTGAGTATGAAAGCTAGTTTATGAACTACAACCTCAAAAGCATTTGAGAACCATCCATCCATCCTCAAAGCAGGATGCTATTTGAGGAACCCTAACTCCCAGGACAAAGTTTTCTTGCAAGGTCCAAAGTGATCCCAGGGGAAAAAAACTGAAAGGACCACCAGGTGTGGTTCGAAAGGAAAGGGCATTTGAACTAGGTCAGCGTGCATCTGAAGAGGTTGCGTCGAAGGACTGAAAGTCTCCCTTTGGTCAAGACCTTGGGGCATGGGTTTCAGGTCGGGCATAGTAAACCTGATGCCTGTGGTGTCTGGGTAGAGAACGCTGAAGGATGGATGCTCTGGGGTAGGTCCCCTGCCCAAGCACAGAGCCATGCCCTGACCCAGAGGGACTGCTCCTCAGCTTCGGTCCATGGGTGCCAAATAGAAATGCTGGCCGTGTGTGGCCAGAGCTTCTGCTTTTCAAGAAAAGGTGTGCTCCTCTGTAGTGACTTAGAGTTTCTGACTCTCACCACTTGTTTCAAGCATAAAGTCTAAGACTGTTGCCTTCTTCCCATGACATTTTTTTAAATGTTGCATTCAAAAAATAGGACATCCCCATATAGCCCCCCCGGCTCACCCCACTCCTCGCACATCAACAACCTCCTCCATCATCATGGAACATTCATTGCACTTGGTGAATACATCTCTGAGCACCGCTGCACCTCATGGTCAATGGTCCACATTATAGTTTACACTCTCCCCCAGTCCACCCAGTGGGCCATGGGAGGACATACAATGTCTGGTAACTGTCCCTGCAGCACCACCCAGGACAATTCCAGGTCCTGAAAATGCCCCCACATCACATCTCTTCTTCCCACTCCCTACCCTCAGCAGCTACCATGGCCACTATCTCCACATCAATGCTACATTTTCTTCTATTAACTAATCACAATAGTTCCAGAATAGAACATCAGTAAGTCCACTCTAATCCATACTCTATTCCTCCATCCTGTGGACCTTGGGATGGTTATGTCCACTGCATCTCTACCTCAAGACTGGGCTTAGATCCCATGACATTTTTTTCTGAGCCATGGCCCAGCATCAGAGCATTCTGGAAGCAATTGGACTTAACTGAGTGTGTCTATCCAACGTGCTCTACTTGAACCAAAACAGTTCTAGGCACCTGCCAAGGGAAGGCAAATGAGCATTTAGAGAGTCTCCTTGGCAAGTGTTGTCCATTTTCTGGAGAAATGAATGCAATCTTATCAAAGGGGTTTTTGTTAGAGAAAAACAGAAAACCTCTTACAGAAGCACCACAAAATAAACACGATATTTCAAGAATGCCAGAGCATCCTTCTGAAACCCAAGGGAAGGTAGAGATCTGAGCTTCTTGAGAATGGAAATTAGGCACTGCAGAGACATCAGAAAACAGGCTGTTAGCTCTCTCTCCCTCTCTCTACAGGAGCCTGCAGAAAAACATTCTGTACTTCAACTAAAAACACACCCTCCAGACTGTCTGATGCTAGCCCCACTCATTGTCTTTGAGCTACTGCACACCTCTTAATAAACTGTAGGTAATTGATGGGTTTGCAAACTCTCTTTGCCAGTCAAGTTTCTGTTGACTTCCCTGCCCATATGGAAAGCTTTTTTTAAATCTTATATATATTCTTAATTCCGGTAAAATACACATAATATGTAATATAAATTTTTACCATTTTAATTATTTTTAAATGTACATTCCGGTGTCATTAAGTGCAGTCACAATGTGGTATAACCGTCAACATTTTCTAGTTCCAGAATTTTTCCATCACCCCACACAGAATCCTATACCCATAAAGCAGTCACTTTCCATTTCCCCCCACTTCCCCAGCCCCACCCCTAGCTCCTGGCAACCATTAATCTGCTTTCTGTCTGTATGGATTTACCTCTTCTGGATATCTCAGATAAATGGAATCATCCAGTATGTGGTCTTGGTATGTAGCTTATTTCCCTTAGCATAACATTTTTTTATTTATCTCCCCCTGCCCCCCCCTCCCACTGTCTGCTCTCTGTGTCCATTTGCTGTGTATTCTTCTGTGTTTGCTTGTCTTCTCTTTCGGTGGCATTGGGAACTGATCCTGGGACCTTCCGGGGTAGGAGAGAGGTGCTCAATCTCTTGTGCCACCTCAGCTCCCTGGTCTGTTGCATCTCTTACTATTGTCTCTCCTCTGTGTCTCTTTTTTTTGCATCATCTTGCTGTGCCAGCTCTCTGCACTGGCCAGCTTGCCTTCACAAGGAGGCTCTGGGAATTGAACCCTGGACCTCCTACATGGTAGACGGGAGCTCAATTGCTCGAGCCACATCTACTTCCCAACATTATGTTTCCAAGGCTCATCTATGTTGTAGTCTCTGTTAGCACTTCATTCCTTTATGGGGCTGAACAATATTCCATTGTAAGGATATAGCACATTCTGTTCATCCATTCGTCTACTGATGGACATTTGTGTTTCTTCCACCTTTTGGCTATTGTGAATAGTTCTGGAATAAACATTCATGTTTGTTTGAACATAGAAAAAAGTAGTTTTAACTCCCTTTGCAGTTCAATTCCTTGGCTCCATACAAATTTGTGTTTTACCCCTTTGAACTTGTTAAGAATTCATATGGTTTCCTCATTGCTTCATGAGTAAAAATTCTTTAACACATGTTCATTTTTCATCTGTATTAAAGTCATGATTTTGCCTTTTTACTCAGACATGGAGAAGTATCTTATATCTGAATCCCAAGGGCATGAGGAGTCATTGGCAGTAAGGAAACAAAAATTGGAACCCACACGTAGATTCACCACCATCACCAAACTCTCAAAAGATAAGCTAGCAAAAGACAAAGTCAACAGATTTGCATTTAAATTAAATCTTTAAATCTTGTCCTTGTCTTGTTTTTACTGATGCCACATGCACCTGAGAACATGACTATTCCATTTTTCAAATGAACAGTGTCTCTAAACCTCATTTCCAAAATTTTAACATATTTTTCCATCCCGCCCTTTTTACAATGAGCAGAGTCTAAGAGCACCCACTGCTGACATGTTTGATAGACCCAACCTTGGATGTTGAGGGAGAAGTTCTCAGGAGTGCGTATGCCTGTGTGTGTGTGTGTGTGTGTGTATGAGGGGAAAGTGGGTCATGGCCAGGGCAGATTTTCAAACTTGTGTTGTCTGCAGCAAGTGCAATGGCTGTGTAACTAACCCACTCATTCCTTTTAGAACTGGGATAGCCTTGGGGGCAATGGAGAACCTCAAACATGAATGAACAGCGTCCATTCATTCATCTAACAAAACTTCATTAAATCATGTCTGTAACAGAAACCATTGTCAGAGGTTTAGTATATACAAGAGTAGAGACTAGAAAACATAGTCATGATGAACTGTAATTCAAATTAATGTGGCCTATCCTCTTGATGTAGACGGGGACTGGACATCACCATCCCAGGGTCCACAAGATGGAGGAATAGAGTATGGATTACATGGACTTACTGATATTCTACTATGGAACTATTGTGACTGGTAAAGGAAGAAATTATAGCATTGATGTGGAGAAAGTGGCCACGGTAGCTGCTGAGAGAAGGGAGAGGGAAGAAGAGATATGATGTGGGGGCATTTTCAGGATTTGGAGTGTCCTGGGTGGTACTGCAGGGATGGATTCTGGACATTGTATGTCCTGCCAGGGCCCACTGGGTGGACCAAGGGAGAGTGTAAACTACAATGTAAACCGCTACCCATGTGGTACAGCAGTGCTCCAAAATGTATTCACCAAATGCCATGAATGTCCCATGATGATCAAAGAAGTTGTTGATGTGGGAGGAGTGGGAAGGGGGTGGGATATATGGGGATCTCATATTTTTTGAATGTAACATTTAAAAGAAAATAAACAAGAAAAGAAAAAGAATTAGGCATAAATACCTGTGAACATAATGACATTTTTTAAATGTTTTTTTTTGTCTTTTTTTAAAATGTCACATTCAAAAAATATGAGGTCCCCATAAACCCCCTACCTCCCTCAACCCACTCCTCCCACATCAACAACCTCTTTCATCATTGAGGCACATTGATTGCATTTGGTGAGTATATCTTGGAGCACTGCTGCGTCACATGGATAGTGGTTTACATTGTAGTCTACACTCTCCCCCAGTCCATCCAGTGGGACACGGCAGGACACACAACGTCCAGCATCCGTCCCTGCAGCACCACCCAGGACAACTCCAAATCCTGAAAATGCCCCCACACCGTATCTCTTCTTCCCTCTCCCTACCATCAGCAGCCGCCGTGGCCACCCTGTCCACATCACCATTATGATTTATTGATAGAGGGAATTAAATAAGGCTTTATGGTATAAATAGCATCCAACATGGACCCTATACAAGAAACCAGATTGGAAATGTGGGATGTTGATGGGAGGCTTCCAGATGGCAAGATGATGATCATTAGCAGGGGGTCTAGCCGGGAATTATTGGGAGGGGGTGTGGCAATGGGTTGACTGCTTGGACAAAATTGATCCATTGAGCCATGTTTATAAGAACTGATGCATGATCCTTCTGCTCTCACAACCAGACTTTGTGAATGGCCTCTATGAACCACCTCAATTAAAGATGTGTCAGAAATTAACTCAATTAATGTAAGCCAAAAAGCATGTGTCTGGCAAGGACACAGAAGTGTCTCATGACATCAGAGGGAGGCTGGGCTTCTAGGAAGACAAGAACCAGAAATTGAAATACTGTCAGGGACCAGATAAGGACATACTTCGTGAGTAGTCTGTTTCTATCAGCCTGCTGAAAACGTTCTGTGCTTCACTGAGAGCCTGTGCATTTTCAGGAGTGCATCCTTCCAATCTGTGGATTCTAACCCAGTGCATTGTCTTTGAACTGTTTTGTGTCTCTTTTGAAATTAAAGGTAGCCTATGGATGCGCAAATTTTAACCTTAGGGTTTTTCAACGGACTGCCATCATCCTGTAGAAAAGCCAATTTGCCTCCCTTTACAGTTCAGTCCCTTTACTCCTCACAAATTTTCATCTTTTCTCTTCAAATGGTTGTAACACCTGCCTGGATCTCTCATATTATATGAATAAAATAAAATATCTATCACATATCTTTATAGTTCTATAAGAGTCCTGGTTTTACCTTTTTGGAAAATTATCTTTTAACCAGCCCTTTGGTTGCATTCTTATTTCTCTGAACCTCGTTTTTCTCCAGTTCTCTGCGAATATGGTTGACGTCTAGCCCCCACTTTTGTGTTTTCTATTTTCAGAAGACCAGTTCAAATTTAGCTAGATACTTTCAATTCCAAATCGCTATCTCCAGAAAGAAGAATCTGATTGGTCCCATTCTGGTCAAATGTTCACCGCTGGCCTAATCCAGTGGCAGGGAATGGGCCCATCTCGATGGGGAGGGAGGAATGCCTAAATGTGGCTTCTCTCAGAACCAGGATTTGTGGTCCTACAAGATGTCACTTCCACTTATTAAGCTCTTGATTGACTGCTGTATGTCTGGAAGGTTTGACTTACAGCTGTCTGATTTATTTCATTAATTACAGGAGGACCACTTTATAATAGTAGCTCCGATGAAGATAAGACTCACTTCATAAAAAGTTAGGAATGTTTAAAATTTATTACACATCATTTTTCCAAAGAAATTTCAAACCTGATATCTAAGCAAACACAGAGTATGTTGAAGTAATTCTTAGGAGAAACGTAATTTGGACTTATCTCTCCAGAGACTCATTCCTTAAACTCTAAGAGTTCTTTGGCTTAGAGTTTGGTATGATATTCCTTATTTCTACAGGCTGTTTTACACTCTTAGAACTACCAAGCCATTTGCTGTTTGTCCACTCTTTGACAATTCTTGAATTGAGGCAGCCTTGTAACTGACTTTTTTTTTAAAGATTTATTTTATTTACTTCTCTCCCCTCCCCCGCCTCCATTGTCTGTTCTCTGTGTCTATTCGCTGCGTGTTCTTCTTTGTCTGCTTCTGTTGTTGTCAGTGGCCTGGGAATCTGTGTTTCTGTTTTGTTGCATCATCTTGCTGTGTCAGCTCTCCGTGTGTGCGGCACCATTCCTTGGCAGGCTGCACGTCCTTTCGCACTGGGCAGCTCTCCTTACGGGGTGCACTCCTTGCGCGTGGGGTTCCCCTACGCGGGGTGCAACCCTGTGTGGCAGGGCACTCCTTGTGCGCATCAGCACTGCACATGGGCCAGCTCCACATGGGTCAAGGAGGCCCATGGTTTGAACCCTGGACCTCCCATGTGGTAGACGGACACCCTAACCACTGGGCCAAGTCCACTTCCCTGTAACTGCCTTTTAATCCAACCTGGGAAGCAATTTGACTGCCTTGACTTAAATCTGAGTCCTAAGGGCATGAAAGATTGAAAAGTGCACTGGCAGAGTAAAGTTGTCTAGCAAAATTTCATTCATTGGAAAGTAAGGAAACAAAAATTGGAGGCCACATGTAGATTCAGCACCATTATCAAACTTTCCTAAAATAAGGTACAAAAACAAAGTCAATGGATTTGCATTTAAATTAATTCCTCTAATCCAAAGCTACATGGCACCAGAATAAATATTGAACAAAATGGCTAAAATGAAAGGAAAAGGAGTAAGGATAAGAACAGACAAGGGTCCAAGAAAATCCATAAAACATGACCTATGGCTGGGGTATCACTGGCCAGAGAATTAAAAGACCTCTGGCAATGTCATTTTCTAGTTTTATAATGTTTTTATTTCAAGCAGGTATCAGTAGATGTGATACATATATGATTTCCAGTTTTCTATTCACTGGAAGAAATGAGTACTGAAACTAGGAGAGTCAGTGAAAATGGAGAAACCATCGGTCAAAATTTTGATTTTACTATATTAATATTGCATTCCACCATTTTTTTTCTTTTAATGTATACACATGTCCTTTTCAAATATGTTTTTAAGTCAAAAGAAAATTCCGTATAGGTAAAGAATAATCTAAAAGAAGGAAACAATGAAGTAAACCCGGAGGAAATTTTTTATTTTCTTCTTGTTTCCTTTAGGAAGGTAAAACAATCAGGAAGCTTGCCTGGGTCCCAAACAAGTTTTAGCACTACAAATGAGTCTTATATTTGACTTAATTGAAAACATGTGGGGTACTAAATCTCATAAATAAAGATTAAAGATTGGCAATGGAAATGATTCATGTTTATTGCCCTCTTTTTTTTTTTTTTAAGATTTTTATTTATTTATTTATTTAATCCCTCCCCTCCCCCCGGTTGTCTGTTCTCTGTGTCTATTTGCTGCGTCTTGTTTCTTTGTCCGCTTCTGTTGTCGTCAGCGGCTCGGGAAGTGTGGGCGGCGCCATTCCTGGGCAGGCTGCACTTTCTTTCGTGCTGGGCGGCTCTCCTTACGGGGCGCGCTCCTTGCGCATGGGGCTCCCCTACGCAGGGGACACCCCTGCGTGGCACGGCACTCCTTGCGCGCATCAGCACTGCGCGTGGGCCAGCTCCACACGGGTCAAGAAGGCCCGGGGTTTGAACCGCGGACCTCCCATGTGGTAGACGGACGCCCTAACCACTGGGCCAAGTCCGTTTCCCATATTGGCCTCTTGTAACATCCTATTTATTGGTTATAGGCCTATTTATGAATTCTTCATTTGATTCAAAACTAATATCTTCCCTCAAAGATGGCAACTTTGCTCTTTGTATTTTCAGAGTATATACTCATTACTGGATTTTATATTCCTAAAGAGCCACCTCCTCCATGCTAGTAAATACTTCCAACATTTAATATTTTGGGAAATTTTCATTTTAACATTATTTTAAATTTACAAAACTGGTATACAGAAATCTGGTATACTTTTCATCCTGATTCACCATTGTTTACATTTTACCCCATTTACTTTCTTTCTTTCTCAACCATTTGAGAATACATTAGCTACCATGCTCTTTTACCCCTAAATATTTAATATGTTTCCTAAGAACAAAAACATATTCATACATAACTAAGGAATAATTGTCAAAATCTGCAATATTTTCTAATCCACATTCTGTACTTAGATATTTTCAGTTTTCCTATTCTGGTCTTTGACCGAACCCAGGATCATGCATTGCATTTCGTCGTCCTTTAATATGAGACAGTTCCTTTGCCTTCCTTTCTCTTTCTTTCTTTCTTTTTTTAAAGATTTATTTTTTATTTATTTCTCTCTCCCATTTTCCCCTCCCAGTTGTCTGCTCTCTGTGTCCATTTGCTGTGTGTTCTTCTGTGACCGCTTCTATCCTTATCAGCAGCACGGGAATCTGTATTGCTTTTTGTTGCGTCATCTTGCTGTGTCAGCTCTCCGTGTGTGCGGCACCATTCCTGGGCAGGCTGCACTTTCTTTCGCACTAGGTGGCTATCCTTACTGGGTGCACTCCTTGCGCATGGGGCTCCCCTACATGGGGGACACCCCTGCGTATCACAACACTCCTTGCACGCATCAGCACTGCGCATGGGCCAGCTCCACACAGGTCAAGGAGGCCTTGGGTTTGAACCACGGACCTCCCATGTGATAGACAGATGCTCTATCCATTGAGCCAAGTCCACTTCCCCCTTTCTCTTTCTTGAGCTCAGCAATTCTGAAGAGTATAAGCCAGTTATTTCATTGGCCAGAGATCAATTGCATTTGATGACCAATATTTAATGCAGATATTCAGCTGATGCTTCGCTGAGCTGGTAGTACAGGTGCTGCAGGACACACAGTTCTAGCCCCAGCCTGAAAATGGCAAACGGAAATTCAGATGTCTGGGTTCTTAGAGGAGACTAGAGATTGGTGGTTTGCTCATATGGCCATCATATAACCCTAAGGACAGCAGTGCAGGAGCTCCAAACCCAGCTTTTGTTAGTGCACCAATACGTTTACTAGAACTCAGAGCACACTGGTTAACCTGGGGAGCTAGTTAGGTGGGGTTTGGTCATGGAGACTCTCCTTTATCCATAACTTACATTGCTCTATGATTTGCAGATTACAGATGAACTCTATGTGTTGCAGGTGGTCTCTAAGATTCATAGGTCCTATGATAAATGCAGCCTAAATGCTATGAAAATGCAAAAGTTTGTAACTTAGTGAGAAAAACAATTACTGCTTAGGTTCCATTAGATGTAAAAGTATGTCATTCCATGGCATTTCATCACTCACTCTTCAGAGAGTAATTGATATTGTCATCCACGTACTGGCCCACGTTAGCCACCAGAATGCTTGGGTGGCCAGGGCCTCAGGACCAAGGGCAGAGCAGATACTCTGTCCCCACAAAACTTGTCTAAAGGCCAAACCCTGAAGAGCAGGGACTGAGAGTTTTCTCCACTGATCCTGTGTGCTCACCAACCCATTTTCACTGTTGGACTGTCGTACATGGTCCATTTCATGGGTCGAGTGCATCCCCAGGAATTCTTTTCCTTAAACATTTCTACAGTATAGGGGAAAGTTAAGATTCTGTAGGTAAATGAAGATCATCCAACCAGCCTCACCAAAACTTTTCTGGTGCCCTAATATTAGTTAGGATTACAAGGACTCACAGAACTGTTGGCTCAAAAAGCAGCCTTTCCTCTTTGATTGAGTTGTGAAAATGAAAGTTCAGCAGAGTTCCTGGGATAAGTGAGGAATTCCTGGTAGAGCCACCTGCCCCCTATGTGAACAAATCAATTCCACAAACACTTATAGATGTAGGGGGAGTTGCTTGGGTAACCGAAAGGAGGTTGTTGTGCCTGGAATGCAGTGGGTAAGGGCAGAGGGCAGAGCTGGGTTCATGGAGGTGAGCAGGGACCAATTCATGAGCCTGAATGTTGTCAATGCACGGAGAAACAACTATAGAAATAAGACCCACATGCACTTACCCATGTCTACTTCTCTTTAGATTTCCCTCACATATTTCTATTTGGTTCACCGAAAGTGTGAACTGAATAGAGAGGGAGACACTCAGACAAGGAAATTACTAGTTGTGATTCAATGTGAGGACCAACATAAGAACTGAAAACGGAACCTAACAATTTTAGTAATATCAAGGACAAGCAGGCGAAGAAGTCAAGATGATCGAGTATGAGGTTTTAATCTTAACCCTGATGACAGAAACGAGACAGCACCTGAAATGAGAAAGTTCCCTCTTTCTTTTTACTCTGCAAACATTTAACAATAGGGGTTGGTCTTTGGAAAGTGAGAGAGTAAGAGAAGGGGTGTACTTGTGAGGATGAGGAGGTGAAGGCAGTGAGGTTCGGTGAGTGTGTTAGTGATGGTTAGGAGGTAAAAGAGGAGGATCAAGATAAGGATTATCAAATGTGGGACTTGACATCAAGCAAGGAGTGCTGGAGGCATCAATGTGAAGAGCAACCATTCTGGAAGTGATCTGTTCACATTTTGAGTTAGTTTTCTTTTCTGCCATAGAGAAAAGGAAAACACCCACTTAGCAGCTTCAGACTACACCAACTTATTGTCTCACAGCTCTGCAGGTCAGAAGTCCGGGCAGGCTTGGTTCACTGTTTAAGGTTTCACAAGTCCCAAGTCAAGGTGTCGGCTGGGCAGAACTTCAACTGGGAGGCTTCCAAGCTCATTCTGGTTATTGGCAAGTTCATTTCCAGGTGGTAGGAGGATGAAGGGCTGAGGTCCCTATTTCCTTGCTGGCATTCAGGCCAGAGTCTTCTCAGCTGCCTTCGTTCCTCAACTTGGGGTCCCTTCTCTCTGCAAAGCCAACAAAGGTGTGCTCTTACACTCTGAATCTCTGTCTTCCTCTTTTCCTGTGCTCTAAAGGGCTCATGGTATTGCATCGGGTCCACCCAGATAATCCAGGATAATCTCCATACTTTATACTGATTTGTCAATTTAATTGCATCTGCTAAATCCCTTTTGCCATGTAAGAAATCCGTAGTCCCAGGGATTAGAGCATGAAATCTTCATGGGAGTCAAAATTCTTCCAAGGACAGACTTCAGTCCTAGTTTTGTTCTTCACTAAATAATTTTAGGCAAGTCTTTTCATCCCTGATTTCAGCATCCTCACGTGTGAAATGGAGAAAGTGGTGGCACCTGGACCAGGGTCTGTTGGAAGGATTAAATGCGCTCAAGTTTATATGGCAAATAGAGCCATGGCTGATATATGACTAGGTAGTGCTCGGTACATGTTCGGTTTTATTCGAAAGAAAAAATATAAGCACGGTCAGGATAAGAATGTAGAGATGAATTACCAATCCAAAAATAATTGAGAATCCAAAATTGAGAACACTGTTTCCACTGAGGGTCAGACTGGGTAATGAAAATGAAATGAATTGCAGGCTGTGGAACTCGTCTCTACTCCCATGGGGCGAGCTGAGTGCAGTGCTGAGATACATAGCCAGCCAGCAGGCGAATAAGGTGCTTTCAGGTAAAGATGGGTGTCAATGACCCAATTACATACAGATGGCTCTGGGAGAACATCCTACCCAGAATGTTCTCTATCCTTCTGCTTTCCTCCATGGAGATACCTGAATCAGTACTGATGAGGGAAGTGGTGGAGAACAGCAGTTCTGGCATCTCTCATTGTCAAGGGATCTTTCTGAGGAAGTACGGTGTCTGTAGAGTGAATTTGCAAGTGTTGGGAAAGCTCCTGACTGCCATGTTCTCATCCTGGCTTCCCATGGAAGCAGAATCTGTGGACACTTATTAGCTTACACAGAACTGTCCAGAAATCCCACTGATGAAGGACGCTGGAGCTCAGCTAAGACGCCTTGGAAATGTGCTCAGAATTGTGCCTTAACCAAGTCCCCTGTCTCACCTCACCTAAGTTTTAACCGAAATCGACATACGTTTTACGACTTTGTCTGCTTGAGTTTTCTTCTCTCCCCAGATGCAAAATAACTGCCTCATTTTATCCTGGGAAGGTCTGTCTCAAGGATATATGAATTCTTTAAACTTGTCTAGAGATTCATTGAATGTCCCTAAAACAAGGAGGGCGAAAAAAATTACTTTTTTTTGGTGCAGAGTATCAGCAAGTGCTTGTTCAAAACCTGAAAGGAAGACTCTGTGGGAAATGAGGTCAGCGAAGGCCACTGGCAAGCTTTTCTTAAGCTTCAGAGAGGATTTAAAGTTTTCTACACCATGCAACTACTCAGAAAGGACATTTTTATTAGATTTTTCTCTTCATTTCTGTGACTCCCATTAGCCAAAGAGCTGAGAATAAAGTATTGGTTCCGTGTTCAGAGACTAATGGGAGGATAAACCTCTTCTTGATTCAGCTACATATAAAATTGTCAAATTTTAGATTAAGAACTTCTTCAGGAAAATATTTGAAAAAAGTTGAGCTTTGAAACAAAGTATATATATCAATGTATATATGTATGCATTGATAATGATATAAATTATTACAGTGTTACATATGCATAGTAATGTTATAGATTGTAAATATTGTGTAATTGTTATAGAAAACACTGTATACATAAAAATATGTAAATTATATTACAATGCTTTGTAGACAAACTGTAATCCTCTCTGTATTGTTTATATATATGTAATACCGTATATATGTGTATTAGTCAGCCAAAGGGGTGCTGATGCAAAATACCAGAAATTGGTTCGTTTTAATAAAGGGTATTTTTTGGGGTAGGAGCTTACAGACACCAGGCTATAAAGCATAAATAACTTCCCTCACCAAAGTCTATTTTCACGTGTTGGAGCAAGATGGCTGCCAATGTCTGTGAGGGTTCAGGCTTCCTGGATTTCTCTCTTCCGGGGTCTTGCTTCTCTCTGGGTTCAAGGTTCCTCTCTTCCCAGGGCTTGTTTCTTCCTGGGCTCAGAGTTCCTCTCTTCGTGGGGCTTGCTTCTCTTTCCTCTGAGATTACTTTCCCAGGGTTCCAGCTTAAGGCTTCAGCATGAAACTCCAACATCAAGAAAGTGGCTATGGTGGCTGCTGGGGGTAGGGTGTGGGAGGAAGAGATGTGATGTGGGGGCATTTTCGGGACTTGGAGTTGTCCTGGGTGGTGCTGCAGGGACAGTTACCGGACATTGTATGTCCTGCCATGGCCCACTGGGTGGACTGTGGGAGAGTGTGGGCTATGGTGTGGACCATTGACCATGAGGTGCAGCGGTGCTCAGAGATGTATTCACCAAGTGCAGTGAATGTCTCATGATGATGGAGGAGGTTGTTGTTATGGGGGGAGGAGTGGGGTGAGGGGGGTGTGGGGTATATGGGGACCTCATATTTTTTTAATGTAACATTAAAAAAATAAAGACAAAAAAAAATGCCAACATCAAAAGCCCTCGACTCTGTCCTTTGCCATGCCTTTTATCTGTGAGTCCCCACCCACCAAGGGGTGGGGACTCAATACCCTAATTATGTGGCCCAATCAAAGCCCTAATCATAATTTACTCATGCCCAGGTACAGATCAGATTACAAACATAATCCAATATCTATTTTTGGAATTCACAACCATATCAAACTGCTACAATATGTAATGTTTTTTTAATATATATATATATGTACCTGCATATACACACACACATATGACTTGTATATGTCCAGCATAGTGGAATGGAAGGCATTTTCCATTTTTTTTGGTTAACTACTTCAGAAAATACAGGGTCAAAATAGATCATCCTTAAAACCATTTATGTAATTCATAGAGAACTCTCCAACACATTGGCTTTTAAGGGAATGAGGCTCTTATAGGGCTATATCCTTAAATTCTAAACTGATGGCAAGGGGAATTACTGGAATCTTCCCTATGGATGAACTAAGTATTCAACTATGGTGATTTTGAGCTGCATGGACCTAGAAAAACATGTTCTTACTCTTGTTCCACTGAAATTTAGACCTTTGGAGGAGGCTGCTCCACCTAAGATGTGGTCTAAATCCTGTTACTGGAAGGCCTCTAGAGAAGGGCACAGAAGGAAGAGCCCCAGGGACCAGAGAGAAGCTCAAGTCAGTGCAATTCAGAAGAGGAAGGAGACACTGCCATGTGCAAACAGCACACAGCAGGTTGTCACACAGTAGGGCGTTCCCGGGGAGAAGGCCCCCAGCCCCTGCTGTTGTTCTTTTCATAGGGAATCTGGGAAAGGGGCTTGGGGCATCTGGGGGAGAGGGTGGCAGGTATTTTGGTGGCTCTGTGGGTGGGAGACGTCTCTTGCCCGGTGCCAGCTTCAGGAACCAGCTGAACGTCAGTGCCTGCACATCCGTGGGCAGTTATGCTTGGGATCAGACCCTCTTCCTCCTGGGGGAAGGGGAGCGTCTGGTTCCAGGGGGTTCGTTGCCAAGAAACCCAGAGGAAGCTGCTGCCTGCGTCACCTCCTCGTTGATCCCCTTGTCGCTCCTTCATAATTAAAGGAGACAAAGTGATTGTCTCTCACTAATTCCTTTCAAACCTTACGCGTTAGGAACAGTAATTATAGCCCAAGTTACCTGCAAAAGAACTCATGTCTATCCTTGCTCTCCAATGCACACAGACATTGTAATTCACAGTAAAAGGCCTAAAGAGTTCTATTCATTTAATTTATGCTGAAAATTCAATATGTAATGATCTTGAAAAGAATAATCTCAATGCTCAAAAGTATAAACCTTTATGCATCTGACTATAAATAACAAATTCACTTCACAATTCAGGCTCCAGTGGGGGGCCCTTGTGGTAGAGAATTACACTGAGGGGGAGCAGATGATCAGCGATATGTACCTTCATCTAATTATCTCTTCTTCAGACTTAATTGGTTGGTGTGCATTGTTTTACCCTGATACGCAAAATCATCTCTTCTTTCCATACATCATTCCAAGCTGGCATAATTCTACCATCTCTCATTTCTCTTTTTTTTGTCTCCTTCTTTGAGCCAAGAAGTCAAAGTTTGGAACCCTTAACTGTGGCTTCTTCTCCAGCTCTATAATAATAGTTATGGTTCTTATTTCTGTCATTATTTTTTTATCCTAGGATTTCCTCCTCTCTTTTGTGCTCCGGTCTAAAGTTGAAATCCAACTTGTCTTTGAAAACACATAGCAAAATTGGTAGATGTTGGCCCAAGGGCTGTATGTCCTGGCCTGCAGGCCATGGCCAAGTAGTCTAATAGGGGTTTATAAAGGTACCCTCATGTTTTCATAAATGCACAAACTCTGCCATAGGTGTTCAGCTTTTAAGTCCAGCCATAAGGTAAGTAGCTTGATGCACAATTTATGTCCATAAAGCTCTTGAATCATAGGTGGCTGTCATCTAACGCAACGATTACTTGAGGGGAAATGCAGACACTACTGAGAGTCATTTATGATTAATCCATTCTACTTATCTGTATCACGCCCATAGTATGTGAAGCACCTTCCTAGGTGACATACAGCAGGGCAGATAGAGAAAACCTTCCTGCCTTCTAGAGCTTACACTGGTGTGTGGATGAAGGGGTGATTTTAGATAGTAGAGATTTTAACTTCAAAGGACTCTTTTGTGTTTCTGTAATTTTTTTTCTTATGGAAGAGAAAGAAAATTGCATTAAACGATTGTACAATTCAACGAATCAGTATAAAACAAAGATGGGTATAACCATTAGTTAGGTCAAGACATAGAAGATAGTAAGTACCTACGACAGCTGTGTGCATAATCCCTTTCTTATTTTATTCCACTCCCTCTGCTCCAAATTTAGTCACTACCCTGGAATTTGTTTTTTAGCATATCAATTTTATTGATACATATTAATAAAGCATAAATCCATCCAAAGTGTACAATCAATGGTATTTGGTATAATCACATAGATGGGCGTTCATCACTTCAGTCATTATTAGAGCATTTTCATTATTCATTTCACATAGCATTTCATATTCATATGCATGTCATATTCATCCAATAATAATAATAATAGTAAAAAACAAAAACCAGACAAACAAAATTCATCACCTCTCAATCTCTCTCTGCTTCCCGTACTGCTATTCTGCTACTCTGTTTCCTTCTCTCTAGCTTGTTTGTGTTTATGTTTTGTAAAAGCAGTCTTCCATAGGCAATATCACCCATATTCATATTTTACATGAGGTTTCCCTATGATTAATTCATTCTGTTTATCTGAATTTAGCACATAGTATGTGGAGCACCTTCCTAGGTGGCAGGTGCTGTATAGCAGTGCATACGGAGACAAAAATTCCCTGCCTTCTAGAGCTTATATTGGTCTTACATGAATGGATGATTTTAGATAGTAGAGATTTAAGTTTCAAATAACTGCTTTTTCTTTTTTTTTAACCCTTAGGCATTATCCCTTAACCTAAGACACGTAAAAACAGTGGTACAACCAGCAGGCTCTCAGGGTTTAATTTCTGCTCCCAGGAGGTTGATTCAGGATCTGACTTGTCTTCACCACTCCCTCAGCTCTCTTTTTCCTCTGGAGTTGTCTTAATCCCAAACTTCCATAGTGCCTTGGAATTAGTAAATTTCATGCAATATATTTGGTGTTCAAGAGAAACATTGATTTCATTGTTTGAGAACAAGTGTCAGTTTAAATATATATCAGATTATATTAAGGAAAATCACATTATAATTGATTACATCTACATTAGTCAGAGCTTTGGGGGCTACAAGGCATGGACATCTAACACATCGTAGCTTAATCAGAGAGGGAAATGTATTGCCTCATAACACTGCAATGCCCTGCAAATTTGCAAGCAAGGGCTCTGGCAGCTGCTCACTAGTTCTTTACCTCCTCCAGTATGCTCTCCCATCCTAGATGTTGGAGAGACTCACTCCTGCCAGAGAGACTTTCTCCACAGAGTTGGAAAGGTGGCCCCCAGGGGCCTCTAAACTTCCTAACAAATGAGTGGCCTCAACAGAAGACCATCTCACTTTCAGCTTCTATATACGCCATTCAGAAGGATGCTATCTGGACCTGCCACGGTGATGTCCACTCCAGGGCAAAAGAACGTTGTCATGAGAATGAGTCATGGGATTAGCCAGGATTGGCTCTTGGAAACTTCTCCTGTGTATGGGAGACAGTGGACCCTGTCCCTGGTTTCCCAGTATTTGTAGTTGGGGAGACAGGGGCGTCCCTGTCCCTGGATTTTCAATCTCTGTGGACTGAAGTCAGATAGACTCCTGTCCCTGGTTTTCCAATCTTTGTAGTTGAGAAACAGGTGGGTCCCTGTCCCTGGTTTTCCAATCTTTTTCTTTGGGAGACAGGTGGACCTTGCCCCTAGTTTTCCAATCTTTGTAGATGGGAGACAGGTGGGTCCCTCTGTCGAGTTCCACCAGAACTTGAAGGACCATCTCTGTGGATGAGAGACTGGTGGACTCCCATACCAACAGAACTGTCTACTTCAGAAGGAGAGCTGTTCCCCAGTGGAAAGAGCTTAGGGACCCAGAGACCAAGACACGTGTTCTTTCCATTTCCCTCATCAGACCTGGTACAGCATCATAGCTCATCTCAGCAATGGGCTCTGGACTTGAACGTCCATGTTGAACGCCTGTTCTCACTTTCTGTCTCCACTTTCCGCATTCTCCCTGTGAGTAAGATGGGCAGGCTCCATCTCAGTGTTACCACGAGGACATTAGACAGTGATTGCACTAGGTCTAAAACGCGCCGCGTGTTCAGCCAATGCATCGTTGATTCTCGTCGTCCTTGCGGCACATGCTAGCTCTTTTGAGGCATATGTCCTTGTACATACGCACTCCACTCTGAAGCATTTCTCATGACTCTCACTGGAGGTTGGGGAAGTGACCTAGCAAAGATGAGGACTGAGAAGAACTTGAGCTCCCTGCTTCTCTGGGCATGGCTAGTCCCCAAACACCTTCCTCACATTTCACAGACTTGATTATGTCCCCTTCCTAGCTGGTCAGTGGAGCTCCTTCTCTAATGTGATTTCTACCCTTCACCTCAGTAGTTCATCCCTTTATTTTTATTAAGCTCATTTCAGATTTCAAAGACATTTTCTATAGCCCTAACAGACAAAGGTGAAGAACACACTGCTTGCCACCACACACCCATTTTCTGTAAACCATTCGTATGTTTCTCCACAGCTGTAGCCACCCCTATGTGTTTCTAACCCTATAGGTATTGTACTGGTGGCAGGAAATCGAGACTGGCCACGTATTTCTCTCTTGTGTGCTTAGTTTTCTCACTACAAAATGTGCATTATGAACTGTGACCAGCATCATGGAGACATTTCATGGAACGTATGAGACGATCATTTTATTTAATTCTATTTTAAGTAAATGTTTTCTTATAGTAGACATACAGAAAAGTTTACAGCTTAGGATTTCATTGTGTGTGCATTATATTGAATGACATATCTCATCCCCTTGCTTAATAGTTTTGCTAGAACATATCCTAAAGATTTGTTTTTACAAGAAAACATGCACATGAGCTATACGTTACGATATTTTGAATTATGGAAAATACTCTCATGGTAATTAATAGTTTAGCATATAAAACCCTGGATGCAAACTCATTTTGAAGTCATAGCTCTACTGCCTTCAAGCTTCCGAGGTTCAGAAGAGACGTTCATTTAAGAACTCTCCCCACTTCCTCTTCCTCCTCCCTCCCTCTCTTTCTAAGGCTTTTAGAATTTTTAATCTTTATCCTTGTGGTTTTAAACATTCATCAGCATGTGTTGTGGCTTAGCTGTTTTCCCATTTGGCTACCTTATTCTCATTCGACCAGAAGTCTCAATCAATCTTCTGCAAAGGATTAAATTGTCATATTATTTAGTTTATATCCCTCCCCCCATTTTCTCAATTCCCCTCTTCTGAAAACCTATGGGTTTCTATTTTAATTTCTAGATCTATCCTCTATGCCTTTCTCTATTTTTTTGTCATTTTTCCTCTGTGTTCTGGGAGATTTGCTCAGTTTTATCTTACGAATCATGAATTTATTCTTCAGCTGTCTTTATTCTCTTAAGAGATCTTCTATGAACCTTATTTTTCATTTCTAGTAACTATCATTCACTGATTGCTCCAGTTTTTAAATAACATCATGTATTTTTCTAAGGAGCAAACTCTGATCTCTCTAAAGATACTAATTAGATTTTTAGAGAATTTTCCTGATGTCTGCTGTTAAATGTCCCCCATATATCTTATTCCCTGCCATCTTGATTATGATTTGTGTGTCTTGTTTGTTTTATTGCCCACTAGCTGGCAATCTGTGTTTAGTGTTCATGTTATTGAATAAAAGACGAGAGGGGTTAATATTCATGGCTGGTTAACGTAGACTGCCGACTCTAGCTCTAGCAGACTTCCTGCTAAGCCTTGGGACAGCGGATCCTGCCAACAGACAGGCATTTCTGAGAGGCCTGTGGGGCATGCACAGGCAGTCCCTAGGCTCCAACAAATGCAGAAGGGGATATGCCACTGGGGACACCTCCCCAGTGGAGCAGCCTGTCTGTCATCCTGCTTCCCACGTCACTTCAGTGATCCCCAATCACCTACATTTCTGTCCCCTTCCATCTGCTGGTGCCCCTGGCTGAGTCAGGGTCTCTTCCCTGGAGACCTCCCACTATTAAGAACATACGGAGCAGCTGCTCCATATGCACGGTTGGGGGAGCGCCTGTATGTGGCAGCCTCCGTATACCACGCGGTTCCTGCTTTCAGCACGTGCAGGTCCCAGCACCATGATTTGCCACCTCATCTGTGCATGTGGCTTCTCCTCCGTGACTGGGTGCAGGTATCTCTTAGCCTTCCATCCATCCAGTCTCATCTTCACATCAGAATGTCACAGGAGGCTGGGGGGAGCCTGTCCTCTTTTTATAACTCGACTGTCATCTCTTGGTGTACTGGCAGAGAGAGGGGCGGATGCATTGCTTCACACACCATGTAGAGCCAGAAATGGCAACTGCGGTTTGGGCTCTGACTTCCACACTGGCCCAAGAGATGCCATCTTGCCTCTGACAGTTTCCTTTAGAATGTAGGTGTTGTCATTCGCTAAAATATGATCAGAGGTTTTTTATAACCCAGATTTGCAGAGCTTCTTTTGGACTTAACATATCTAGAGGACGTTGACCTTCTTCCTATTTTATTTTGACATATCTTAGAATCAGTTCTTTGACTTATTGGCCCTGAGATTGAACTTCCAGATACTTTACTATGTTCTCTTATATGCTCCTTTTCACTCTCTTTTTATTTTTTTATTTTTTTTATTTTTTTTATTTTTTATTTTACTGGCTCAACTGCATACACGGGGTATGACTAATTATTATTTAGCAGCAGAAGATCGACCGTGTCTTTATCAGGAAGTCTAAGTGTTACGTTCAAGCAGATTCTGCTTCCACTAATGATGATACAGTAAACATCACTTCATTTGCAAGTTCTTACCCTTCTTCACACTTAAAGAATAACATGGATTCATCATATTGAGCTATTTCTTACATTTAGATTTCCTATTTTTGTGAGGAAACTTTTAAACAGATGAAAGGGGCAAAAAAAATACAAGATGATTCCTTATTATGGTTTTTAGACGGTAAAAGACCTGAAGCAAATTAACCCTTTCAAAATGCTTTAAAACTACATCTTGTTTTATATAATATGTATTCTTATGAAAGTTCCACCCAAGTTATTAAAATAAACTGAATTGGAACTATGGCATTTTCTTAGAATTGGAGATTTTTCAATAAGAGAAATATTGTAAACTATTTCATCATCAATTAATATTCTCAATTAATTTTATCTAGGATAGCAACACTTGAAAATTGACTCACCAGTGGTTTTTCAACATGTAAAATTAGCTTTTCTTAATGGATAGTTGTAGCAGAAGAGGCAATTCACCCAAATTAAGACTTCTTTGAAGATTAACAAAATTGACAAACCTTTAGCAACACTAACAAAGAAAAAAAGACAGAAGATGCAAATACACAAAATAAGAAATGAGAAAGGCGATATCACCACTGACCCCACAGAAATAAAGACTATCATAAGAGGATATTTTGAAAAACTATATTCCAACAAAAATGACAATCTAGAGGAAATGGACAAATTCCTAGAAACACATAAACAGCCCATATTGACAAAAGAAGAAATTGATGATCTTAACAAACCAATCACAAGCAGAGAGATAGAATCAGTTATTAAAAATCTCCCAACTAAGAAGAGCCCAGGGCCAGATGGCTTCACAGGTGAATTCTATAAAACATTCCGGAAAGAACTGACACCAATCCTGCTGAAACTATTCCAAACCATCGAAACAGAAAGAACATTACCCAACTCCTTCTATGATGCCAACATTACCCTAGTACCAAAGCCAAACAAAGACATCACAAGAAAGGAAAATTACAGACCAATTTCTCTAATGAGCCTAGACGCAAAAATACTTAACAAAATACTTGCTAATCGTATTCAACAACACATTAAACGAATTATACACCACGACCAAGTGGGATTCATCCCAGGAATGCAAGGATGGTTCAACATAAGAAAATCAATCAACGTAATACACCATATAAACAGATTGAAGGAAAAAAATCACATGATTATATCTATTGATGCAGAAAAAGCATTTGACAAAATGCAGCACCCTTTCTTGATAAAAACACTCCAAATGATTGGAATACAAGGAAATTTTTTGAACATGATAAAGAGTATATATGAAAAACCTAAAGCCAATATTGTTTACAATGGAGAAATCCTAGACTCCTTCCCTCTAAACTCAGGAACAAGACAAGGATGCCCACTGTCGCCGCTCCTATTTAACATTGTCTTAGAAGTACTTGCTCGAGCACTGAGGCAAGAACCAGAAATAAAAGGCATTCAAATTGGAAAGGAAGAAGTCAAAATTTCATTATTTGCAGATGACATGATTCTATACATAGAAAACCCTGAGAGATCTACAACGAAGATTCTAGAACTCATAAATGAGTTTAGTAAAGTCGCAGGTTATAAGATCAATGCGCAAAAATCAGTAGCATTTCTGTACACCAATAATGAGCAAGATCAGGAGGAAATCAAGAAACAAATACCATTCACAATAGTAAATAAAAAAATCAAATACTTAGGAATAAATTTAACTAAAGAGGTAAAGAACTTATACACTGAGAACTATACAAGATTGTTCAAGGAAATCAAAGAAGACCTAAATAAATGGAAGACTATTCCTTGTTCATGGATAGGAAGACTGAACATTATTAAGATGTCTATCCTACCAAAATTGATCTACACATTCAATGCAATCCCAATAAAAATCAATGCAGCCTTCTTTAAGGAACTAGAAAAACTAACTATGAAATTTATTTGGAAAGGAAAGAGACCCCGAATAGCCAAAGACATACTGAAAAAGAAAAACGAAATTGGAGGAATCACACTACCTGACTTCAAAACATACTATAAAGCTACGGTGGTGAAAACAGCATGGTATTGGCATAAGGAGAGACATATAGACCAATGGAATCGAATTGAAAGCTCTGATATAGAACCTCACATATACAACCACATAATATTCGATAAAGCCACCAAACCCTCTCAACTGGGAGAGAGTGGCCTATTCAACAAATGGTGTCTGGAGAACTGGATAGCCATATGTAGAAGAATGAAAGAGGATTACCATCTCACACCTTATACAAAGATCAACTCAAGATGGATCAAAGACCTAAATATAAGAGCCAAGACCATAAAAACCTTAGAAAGCAGTGTAGGGAAACATCTACAGGACCTTGTAATAGGTAATGGATTTATGAATATCTCACCAAAAGCACGAGCAGCAAAAGAACTAATAGATAAATGGGACTTCCTCAAAATTAAAGCCTTCTGCACCTCAAAGGAGTTTGTCAAGAAAGTAAAAAGGGAGCCCACACAGTGGGAGAAAATATTTGGCAATCATATATCTGATAAGAAACTTATAACTTGCATATATAAAGAACTCCTACATCTTGAAAATAAAAAGATAAACAATCCATTTAAAAAATGGGAAAAAGACTTAAACAGACACTTCTCCGAAGAAGAAATACAAATGGCAAGAAAGCACATGAAAAAATGTTCCAAATCTCTAGCTATCAGGGAAATGCAAATCAAAACCACAATGAGATACCATCTTACACCCATAAGATTGGCAGCTATGAAAAAAACAGAAGAATACAAGTGCTGGAGAGGATGTGAAGGAAGGGGAACACTCATCCACTGCTGGTGGGAATGCAGAAGGATCCAACCATTCTGGAGAACAGTATGGCGGTTTCTCAAAAAACTAGCCATAGATTTGCCATATGACCCAGCAATACCACTGCTGGGAATATACCCAGCAGAACTGAAAACAAGAACACAAACCAATATATGTACACCAATGTTCATAGCAGCATTGTTCACTATTGCCAAAAGTTGGAATCAACCCAAATGCCCATCAACAGACGAGTGGATCAATAAAATGTGGTATATACACACAATGGAATACTACTCGGCTGTAAGAACAAACACACTACAAACACATGTGATAACATGGATGAATCTTGAGAACCTTATGTTGAGTGAAGCAACCCAGACATTGAAGGACAAATACTACATGACCTCAATGATATGAAATAAACAAGCTGCCCTAGATAGCAAGAGACTGAACGATAGGCTTGCAGGAAATCGGAGGGTGGAGGAAGGATATGAGCCGATGTCTGCAGGGGTGGAATTTAAGACGAGATGGTGGTAAGTATGAACACAAAGAAGAGATAAAAGGGGGGCAAGGGGTTGCCTTTGCTTGGGGCTTTGCGGGTTTGAGGGTGGCTGGGGAGGGACGGGTGGGTAACGTTGCCCAAAAGTGGGGGGAGGGAGGGGTAGCATACGAACCAGGAGGGGGTCAGGTATTGGTGGAGAGTAAAATGCCGAGAAAATCATATCAAAATATAATAAAGAGGGTTACCTGTTTAGAATGCTCGGAGGGGAGGGTCTGATGCAGGACGGGCTCCTGGGGAATGTCTAAATGCTCATTCTGCCAGAGTGGGTGACACCATGGGGTAGAAACCCAAGTAGTGAGAGTGGGGGTGGACCCACATCCTGGGGAGGACTAATGCCATCCAATAGAGGGAACTGTATCCCTCGAGAGAAAGGGTGGCTCCCAGGGCATTGGGGCAGTTGAGCAAGTTAGGCCCTGAACACTATTCCATCTATCTCTGGAAGTGGCTCCTCAGGAAACGGAGGTTGGCTATCACTGAGGGCACCAAGGTGGAAGGGAAAATGGACGTTAAATGTGTGGAACCAAAGTAAATGGGGGGTAAGAGAGGAGTTTCTTGAGAGTACACAAGGATGGATATAAAACATGTAATATTACACCATAACATATAGGAGATGACAGACTGATAATGTAAACCATAATGTAAAACATAGGATAACTAAAAATGTAAAGAACTGTGTATCCTAAAGTATGCACCATAATGTAAGCACAGATGTCACCTTGTTAGAAAGCTAATGTCTCAGACTCTGTACATCACTTTAAGTAAATATGATATGAATAGGGCGTAAGAGTATCACTGTGGAAGGGAAAAGGTTTTCTGGTGGATGTGTGGGAGTGCTGTATATTATATATATACATTGCTGTGGTCTAGGACTCCTGTGAAGAAAAGCTGAATAATTAGGGGGGGGGGGGGGGGGAAAAAGAAAAAAATAGGATGTGGAATTTTTTCAAGTCAACATTCTTTATCTAAGTTCTTTATCTAACTTTATCCAAGTTCTTTATCTATCCTTTAAACTCATCGCTATATGCCATTCCCTAGTAAGGGACCATGACATTATATTGGGCTTCAAATTTCGGGGAGTTCTGGATCACAGAGTGTTTCAACAATGGCAATGGAGGGATACTGGTATGGGATACCAATGACAGGTGATATATGACTGACAGGGAGCTGTACAGAACATATGTCCAGGGTGCATGGTAATGTTTGGATATACTCATAGTGGCAACAATTAAAAACCACAGTAGGGGGGGTACTGGGTTCCTGGCCAGTGGTGCTCTGTCGTGGTCCCAAGGGGAGCAGCGACAGTCTCCCAGGTACAGTGGTGGGGACCGGGAGGGAGTGAGGGTTCAACAGTGAGCCCCTGATACTAATGACTATGCTTGTGAGCTGATAAACCCAAAATAAGAACAAGGCCTAGAGCAACTTTGTGCCTGGGAATTTCCTTCTGTCAGCCTTCATGTTACTCAAATGTGGCCAGTCTCGAAGCCAAACTCAGCATGTAAATGCAATGCCTTCCCCCCAGCGTGGGACATGACACCCGGGGATGAGCCTCCCTGGCAACGAGGGACCACTATCAACTACCAACTGATGATGCAACTGGAAAATGACCTTATACGGAAGGTTCAATGCGGATCAGCAGAATATCCATGTCTACATAAAATACCATGACTTTAAAATGCTGTTTGACCTAAAGTAAGGGGGAAATGGAAAGGAGAAATGAGTTTATATGGCTACGAGTTTCTAAAAAAGAGTCTGGAGGCTGGCAGAAGGTTTGCCCTCATGCACAACTGAGCAGAGTCAGAGAGACAGATAAAGCAGATACAACCCCCAGATATTGGTTCCTTTGAGGGCTAAAGAGACCCATGGGAGTTATGGTCATGGCCGATGGGGTTAACTACCAGGGCAGATGGCCCCTCTTTGGAAATGGTGTTTATGTGTGATGAATCTGGACTCAGATGGGATCTCCCTTCATAAGACTTTCATGCTAATGTGCTGGAGGTGCAGTTAATGTTGGGGTTTAAGATATATTTAGGGGATTTGAATCTCTGGACTGACAATGTGATAGCCAGATCCTGAGCCTCAACAGACTCCAGCACCTACAATCTGATTTATTGGACTTACCACACTCAGCTAAGATGGAGTTGAAGAAGGACAACCACCACACCATGGAGCCTAGAGTGATTACAACTGAAAATGGGAGGATTGCATCCAGCATCCAGGTGGAATCTGAGCCTCCTCTTGACATAAAGGTGCAATGGACACAACCAATCCAGTGTCCACATAGAAGAGGTGGCATTGGATTGGGAAAAGTGGACATAATGGACAAAGGGTATGGGGAAAGGCAGGAAGAGATGAGAGGTGGAGGCGTCTTCGGGACATGGAGCTCCCCTGGATGGTGCTTCAGAGGTAATCACCGGACATTGTAAATCCTCACAGGGCCTACTTGATGGAATAGAGGAGAGTATGGGCCATGATGTGAACCAATGTATATGAGGTGCAGAGGTGCCCAAAGATGTACTTACCAAATCCAATGGATGTGTCATGATGATGGGAACGAGTGTTGTTGGGGGGGGGAGAGGGGGGGGGTGGGGGGGTGGGGTTGAATGGGACCTCACATATATATTTTTAATGTAATATTATTACAAAGTCAATAAAAAATAAAAAAATTAAAAAAAATAAAATAAAATAAAAAAAAAAAAAAAAAAAAAAAGACTTCTTTGAGTTGGTTCAATATACCTGATCTAGCAAAGAGTAGAATGAATCTACTTTGAACCAAAAGGAGAGCCTAGTTTGGATCAGAAACTAGTGAGTTAGGAGCTTCCTGATTGTCGACTAGGCTCTGAGCACAGCCATGTTGGTGGTCAAAGTGCACTGACCATCACTAATTGCTTTATGCTATGATATGGTGGGGGATAAACCTATAGCTGAGACTAATGGTCAAGAAGACCCCAAACCCTATCATCATGCCTCGTGATGATTGCACTCATGGTGCCTCTCCTGCCTCTTAATAGGTTGCTAAGAGACATGCAATTCATAGCTGAACTGGGATCTGTGTAACTTGATTCTAATTGGGCTCTCGCATTGCTCCTTATAACCTGAGGCAACGCACAATTTCCTGAGCCTGTGTCCTCCTCTAAAAATTAGGGCATAGGGATAGATGAATGGTTCTAGTGTGGTGAGCATGGAGGAGCTGGATTCAGAGTCTTGCAGGGGCCACGTGTTGATTGTAAATGAACACGGGCGGCCTTGGCATGTGACTTTCCGTCGATGGACAGATGGAGCTGGACTAGATGCCTCTAACATCGACACCTCTATGACAGTGAGAGAGAGGGCTGGATGCTGGGAACTAGAGCCAAACCCAACACCCTCAAAAGCAAATCAAAACAAAACACAAGGGAAAGAAGACAAGGGATACTTCGGCACCCAGTGTTTTCAAAATTCCTTAAACTCTAAATGGAACAAAAGAGTTGACTTATATAAAGAAAATTCCCAGGCTAGTTGGTAGCACTAATTAGACTCACCGCAGTTTAGGACTTCCTTGGAAGTCAGTGTGATGGTGGATATATGAGTTTGATTTCACTCTTTTAAGCATGCTCATAAATAGTAAGTTAAAAAATCAATGCTTGCAACTTTTGAAACACATAATTTCATACTGTCACAGTATACAAGCCATTTCTTAATCAATGGCATTATTTAAACTGTGCAATTTTATAGTAAATAATATTTTTAAAACTTTAACGTTAAAGGAGATATTTGAAAGTATACCTTTATAAATCAAGATGTAGCTTGGTAACTTGAAATATCTCAGTGTTCAACTGACACTTCTTGACTTAATAAATCCTTACATGGAAACAAATATAAGAATACTAATGGACATTAAATGCTTCAGAAACTAAATTGCATGGAGAAAAATAAAACACAGCCCTCATCTTTTTCTATTAATAAATGTATGAGCTGTCAATATGACAAATAGAATTTATTAAACGGGGGAAAACATATTTTTCATTTTTAAAAAGTGTTTGATGTGCGTTCTCAACAATAACTCAAAATATTTTGGCTTCATTGGGATAAGACAAAAATGCAAAGACTTTAAAAGAAAGTGCACTATAAAGAGGCCATTTATTCATTCAGGCAGAGAAATTGATAACACATTCCAAGATTAGATGTCAAGAGGCATCCGTCACTTGGGTCAGTAAAAGGAATCTGTATTCCAGTTGCTTTAAGGTTGTTTTCTGACTGCAACCCCTCACGTTTGAGGTTTTACTGATGTGGGCTATGGGTGGAAGGCTCTTTGTCTCTTCAGAGATAACTAAGTTGTTTGACTTGTGGGTGTGGAACGGTAAGAGGCTGCAGTCCTGCCCTTAGGGACTGGCAGCGGCTCCAGTCCCAGGAAATGTTTAACAAAGCAAGGGCTATAAACTTTAAGTATTTAGGGGAAATGCAAAAACCAAATACGCTAAAGGCTTATCTAGAATGTCTGGAGTCCATGCTAAAAGCTTACCTAAGATGTGGAAGATATATGCTAATTGAAGCCTATTGAGAACTGAAACAAAGGGACCATTTGGCCTTTCCTCTCTGTATAAAAGACTTTTGAAAATCTTGTTCAGGGCTCGGGATTCAAACTGAAAGCTCCCGAGTCCGGCAGGCCATCAATAAACCATTTTTCCTTCTCAAAATCATTCCTGAGTCCTGGCCTCTCTATACTCAAATAATTGAACTTCTCTTAAATTCCACAACATTACTTCAGTGGTTACTAGTCCCTACAGCAATCTGGCAAAGTAAATTTTATTACCCACACTTTACAGATGAGGAAATGGAGGCTCACATCACAAAAGGCATTGCTCACCATCTGGGATTCTCACCCAAGATACTGCCCTTTCTACTGACACAACCCCAGTGCTGGCATCGTTTGGTGGTGCCCATTTCTGTTAACTATACTTTGGCAAGAGATTATGCTTTGGGAAAGGTAGCTTGTGAAGATGTACCACATTGGCCTTTGAACGTTTCATGGAAGGATCTTCAAATTCTGACTGAAAGATACCAACAAATGTCATCAATCCAAGGCATCCCTTTATTATTCCTCCAAAGGATTCTGGTAAGCAACTCTTTCAGCCATCATTTATTCAACCCTTTTCGGCATTCATTGTTCATTCATGCATACATGCTTCCTTTAATTCATTCTTCATTCATTCAAGAAATGTATGGTAAGTATTTACCGAGAGCTAGCATCTTACCCTTTCTCTTTATGAAAGCTACGCAACCGAGACAAGGATTTACTTTAAAAAGAGAGATGTTTCTTTAATGGTGAACAACTAATTCCCTGCTACAGTGGTGAGCTTTTACTATATTTAGATAACACTAATGCCTGAGTCCTTAAATCACAGGCTATTTTGTTTAAGCTATTAGGTCAATTTGCTCCTCTTGAGTGTGAAATACAACCTTTAGTCCTTTCTATATCCAACAAAGCAAGGCATGGTTTTCTGCACCATGGCACTTCCGTCTCATCTGGGAATTATTTTGAAATTATTTTCTTGGAACGCTGCTTTGAGTGTTTTGAGAATTCAGATTTTAGTTAGCAAACATGAATTTCGAAAGCTAACTGCATGCTACAGTGAATTTTAAAAGGTACATTTGGTAGGTGGTAAAAATCCAATGAACACACGGGCTTTTTTCACAACTCTAACAGCCCTATTTACCAGTTTTATGTTGCTTTCTTATGTAGCAGTTGAGAGGACCTGGCTTGCAAGAGCAGAAAGAAAGAGTTTATGGAGATTTATTTTAAAATAGTGTGGGGTAGCTGCTAATCGGGCCATACAATGTGGCATAACTCCAGAAGAGCCGACTGAGGGATGGAAGGCAGCTGGATGGCTGGATTGGAAGCCAGGCTCAAAATCATTGTAATTGCAGATGAAATAATAATTATTTGAGATCACTTGCTAATCAGAGAAACCAGTGATGAGGCTGCTGACAAGCCCTAGAGAGGTAATTAAGGTGAAGCATTGGATTTACATAAATTTACACTTTGATCATTGTTTGCAAGATTCTTTCTCTAGAAATAGACTTAGCTGCTTTCAGGTTGCACAGGGAATAAAAGAAGAGGGACAGAGAAACTGCAGAACATCAATAAGGCTTAAAAACACAGAATCCCCCCTCACGTAGATAATTATCCAAAGAGTCTATTATTGTTAATTATCAGATCAGGCTCACCTTATTCAAAATGCATTAATCAATTAATATTTCCTTTCTGGCATCCTCATTATAATTGAAGTTGGGAACTTTGTCGAGACATTTGCTACATCCGTCATGACACGAGATGTTATTGATCAGTGTATTAGTCAGCCAAAGGGGTGTTGATGCAAAAGACCAGAAATCGGTTGGTTTTTATAAAGGGTATTTATTTGGGGTAGGAGCTTACAGATACCCGGCCATAAAGCGTAAGTTACTTCCCTCACCAAAGTCTATCTGGAGCAAGATGGCTGCCGACGTCCGCCAGGGTTCAGGCTTCCTGGGTTCCTACATTCCTGGGGCTTGCTCTTCTCTGGCTTCAAGTTTCCTTCCTTCCTGGTGCTGGCTTCTCTTTCCTCTGCGTGCTGCTTTCCCAGGGCTCCAGCTTAAGTCTTCTGCATCAAACTCCAACATAGAAACTCCAACATTAAAAGCTCCAACTCTGTTCTTTGCCATGCCTTTTATCTGAGTCCCCACTGGAATTCATCAATAATATTCAACTGCTACAATCAGATAACAGGTCCTTGTTCTCTATCCAGTGGGGGAATGGCCTGTTCTACCATGTACCCATCATTCGGCATCGCCACTTTTAGTTAGGATTCAAATCATTGGTTAAAGGAAAGCAATGCCAACTACAAGGTGTTATGTGTAACTGGAACTGGAATGTTACCAAGTTTAACATGTGGAATTCAAATGTAAAGTAAGGCTTCATGGAAGATGAATCGTCCTGAGGACACACTCCCCCAAACACCTAATTTAGAGACAGCATAATACAGTTTGTAGAGACTGAGCATCGGAAGATCTCGTCTGAACCGTGCCTTTCATGAGGTGTATGGCATTGGACAAGCAAATTTACCAGAACTAAAGAATTGGCCCCACGTATCTCTCAGACTATAAAAGTCAGGGTTCCACTGGTAGTGATGATCTTTCTATAATTCTATTGGCTATCAAAAGATTTCCAATCTATAATTTCTCCCAATTGTCCTTCATCCTTAGAAATAAGTATTTCATGACTACTCTTAACTACATACCGTTTGAAAACTGGGGTGCTTTGCAAACAAACTCCAGAGACTAAATGTGCAAATGGACAGTGACCAGACCTCACAGGACAGAAGCCTGGTCTCTGTGGTTTGTTCTCATTGAGGGAATATCTCCATTTATTTCCAGGAACTTGCCAGAGTTTAATACAGATGGACCCAATAGGTACAGGCTAAGAACATCATTGTTACCACCTTTTTTTCTATACAAGTTAATTTCTGTTTTGGTCTATACATGTTTCTATTTTAGTAAAATAGAGAATAATCAGTGGCAATTTTTTATCAAGGAATGAACAACTACTGCTGGTCCTCTCATCCTTAATAATTAAGTACCACTTTCTCCAAAAGCTCAGTGTTTTTCTCCTTTTGCTTTAGTATTTCTGAAAAGCTGTGGCAAGGCAAGGAGCAAAATTGTGTGGACCTCAGAAGTCTGTGTGCATTGGGGGAGGTACAGGAAGCAAATGGTCAACATTTTAAGAGTTGGTTTTGTATAGAAACAAACTCTGGGGGCGAGCTGTAATACCATCACAGAAGAAATTTTAGCAATTGGAAGGCATCTGTCAAATGGTTTTAAAGAAAGGATGAGATTGAAGAAAAAGAACGCAGTTGAATGGCAACTTTTCTCAGCAATTTGCTACATCTAAGTGGAGCTAGCACAGCTCAGGGCAGTTAACGCTAGGAGTTCTTTGTGTGGGTTATTGTGTAGGGGTTTTTATCCGCTGCATCACGTGACCCTGGGTGCACAGCTCTGAGGGCTCTCTCCCTTGGAATGTGGATTTCTTCCCTGTTTGGAGGAAAAGGCATAGATGACGAGCCCCTCTGGTTAGACGTGTGTGATGTTGCCCTGCTCTCAAGTTTTCGCTGAGATGAATGGCAGCCCTTTCGCGCTGTCTGTTCTAAGAGACACCTCTTGGTCTCCCCGGGAATTCTGCTGGAGCAGGACGTGGGTGCTTTGAAGAGGCAAGACATTGTACAGCTTAATTCTAAGGCCATTGAAGCAAAGAGACCGAGAAACGAGTAGTGAATTTGATCCCCAGGAAAGGAAGAGGCAGACAATATTTCTGAAAATAAAATAGAGAAATTGCAGGCATGCAATTTCTTCGTTGGACGGCGATTTCCATTTCTGTTTCAACCACTTCTTCAGATAAAATTACAGTGGAGCATGCCTTCCGATTTAACCAGTCTCTGGACACAAAGTTTCCCCAAATATTCAGCTACTGATTGTCTTTGAAACACTGCTTATAGAAAAGGCATCTCTAAAATACCCTCATCTTGTATTGTTGTGGAATTTAAGAGAAGTTCAATTATTTGAGTATAGAGAGGCCAGGACTCAGGAATGATTTTGAGAAGGAAAAATGGTTTATTGACGGCCGGCCGGACTCAGGAGCTTTCAGTTTGAATCCCGAGCCCTGAACAAGATTTTCAAAAGTCTTTTATACAGAGAGGAAAGGCCAAATGGTCCCTTTGTTTCAGTTCTCAATAGGCTTCAATTAGCATATATCTTCCACATCTTAGGTAAGCTTTTAGCATGGACTCCAGACATTCTAGATAAGCCTTTAGCACATTTGGTTTTTGCATTTCCCCTAAATACTTAAAGTTTATAGCCCCCGCATTGTTAAACATTTCCTGGGACTGGAGCCGCTGCCAGTCCCCAAGGGCAGGACTGCAGCCCCCCACCGTTCCACACCCACAAGTCAAACAACTTAGTTATCTCTGAAGAGACAAAGAGCCCTCCACCCATAGCCCACATCAGTATCTCTTTACAAAAGAAATATCAGTAGGACCTTACTGCTAGAACCCCCTCTTGGAGTACTCTGCCGTTTAACTCTAAGGGTGGATCAGAAAGAAGAGGCACTGCTCAAAATCTTACAAAAACCCATCACAGCATTTTTGGTAAAGAGGAACAGGAGGTGAGAGCACTTATCCATCAACTCACAACCCCTTTTGGTTTAAAGGATACCCCAAGGAGGTCAGATTTCCTGCATGCATCTTCCTTGGACTAGAGTAGATGGAAACCAGGGAGATTTCCTACTAAGTCAGCCCTTTAATATCTCCAAAAATGAAAATGAATACAGAGAGCCACTTGCAAATGCACTTGTCCAGTGAACATTCAGGTATTCCATTTATTTGAGTGACCCCATTCCATTAGAATCACCATTAACACATATACAAGATGAGAAACACACGTCAGCTATACCATGAAGTCACACGATCATTTGTCATTTCCCTCCAGTGGGATAGTACCCTAACAAATGTACTAAAAATAGTGGATGTATTTCCACCAAAAATATAGAAATAGAATCAACAAAATGGAACCCATATTCATGGAATAACTCAGAAAAGAAACCAAGTGCTGACGTAATGGTTATTGCTATGGAATGTAATGTTTTTATCATATGTATTAGCATAGTGAGTTTAAAAATTTCTTCTATTACTTCACTCTAATATAGCTTACTTTGCCTTTAAATGAAATAACTATATTATTTATTTCATAAATATGTTGGGTTCAATCTTTGTGGTTCTCAGATGAAAACTTTATTCTATGTTATACTTTTAAAAATACAATATTTAGCCTATTTTTTTAATTATTTACTGACATGTCCTACCCCCAGAATTACACAAAGCATGAAATAAGAAAAAGCGCCTTTATGTTTTCCTGGAACATGCCGCACATCAATTAGCAGTTGGACTTCTCTGAGGGTTAGTTTAGTATTATATCACTTTCAGCTGTCAATACTGTCTTCCAGATTGATTTCCACTTGACGCGGTAATTTGTGCAGTGCAGAAAAACATCTTGGCTTTTAATGTGCCCTCCTTTTTCTTTCAGTTCTCATTTATGGAGTGTCACTAAGGCACTTGTCATGTCAACCAAGCTTATCAGGGCTCCTGGGGCATTTAGACAAGCCTCTACTGTGGCATTATGACATTGTTTTGTGATTGTTCACCTCTGCAGCCCGCTCTTGGCTAGTGCGTGAACTCTGTGTGCATGGGAATCGTAGCGTGCATATTCTCGTGCATGTCTCTGCCTATCAACCTCCTCCATACACAAACCCACGCATCAGACCTATTGCAGTGCTGGGCTATTGTGTAGAAGACACCCAAGAACCTTTCATTTTTTTATTAGGGCAGTTGTGAGGTCACAGAACTATCATGAATAACCTACAGGATTCCCCACCACCAGCACCTTGCATTGGCGTAGAACACCTATTACAATTGATACGCATTTTATGATGTAATGGTACTATTTTTTAACAGTAATTGCTTTTGTTACAAATGCCGAAATATTATGAAAATAGTTCTATGTATCATCCATTATTTACATTAGGTGTATTTTTCCCTGTAGCCTTTTGTCACGTGACTTGAAAAACGACATTAAACTCAGAATAGGGAAACGAATTTGGCTCAATGGATAGAGCACACGCCTACCACATGGGAGGTCCAGGGTTCAAACCCAGGGCCTCCTGACCCATGTGATGAGCTGGCCCATGTGCAGTGCTGACGCATGCAAGGAGTGCCATGCCACGCAGGGATGTCCCCTGTGTAGGGGAGCCCCACATGCAAGGAGTGTGCCCTGTAAGAAGAGCCACCCAGCATGAAAAAATTGCAGCCCACCCAGGAGTGGCACTGCACATACAGAGAGCTTATGCAGGAAGATGATGCAACAAAAAGAGACACAGATTCCCGGTGTTGCTGACAAGAATATAAGCAGACACAAAAGAACATACAGTGAATGGACACAGAAAGCAGGCAACTGGTGGGGCAGGGCAGGGAAGGGGAGAGAAATAAAAATAAGAATAAATAAATCTTAAAAAAAAAAAAACCCAAACAACTCAGAATAGCCCATCCCCACGCTGTGTATAACCTGACATGATGAGTACACTATAACACGTCAAGGTGCCTATGTACATGTGCCTTACCTCTTGCTTTGTCTGTGAAGGCTATGGAAAAGATGCAGGAGAACAAGCTGTCTGTAAGACCTTCCCTAACTCAAAGTTAATCTCATTGCCTTCATTTCACAGGTTATATTTTATGGAATTTATCATTGTGACTTTCCTGTTACCTTCCTTAGAATTCTACTTGCTTGGATAAAACATGCCAAGCCTCCTAGATCTATGAAAACACAGCCCAGACTTCTGATGGCATGTGCCTTCAGACTTCCAGGAATGGGTCATAGAGACCCTGGAGAGCCAGAGCTAGACATTAGCCAGCTGCCTCACCCCCCCCCCCCAGGCCATTCAACCTATACCCATTTTCTTCAAGGAAGTCAGGCTTCTTCCTCAAATTCCCCCTTTAGCTGTACTCTGTAGCATATCCTACTGCTAGCCCACGACTCAGGCCTCGATGGTGTCTACTCTTTTATCTTCTACCGATTCCTTCCCGAGTCTTGACTTTTCATTCCTGTGGCGTGTTCCTTGCTAGCGACCTGGGCCACGGGTGCCTAGTGCCCAACAGAGGCCTGGATCCGGGACGATTTTTCAACAAGCAGCTGTCGACGGAGAGCCTCAGGGCGTGAGTGATGAGTTCTAGCAAAAGGCAAGGCCTCATCTGCGTAGTTATAAGCTCCAGCCTGGCAGGAGAAATGAGGTCCAGGCCTGCCCCAGCATCGCCGCAGCTGCCAGTGCGTTTGCTTGAAGTTTGGGCCACATGAACTAAATTCAAATACCCCAAAGTAAAAACTGTGGAAGGGAACTGATGTGATTATTGTATGAGGAGTTATAACAACATCCTAACACACTCCTTTACAGCTGCAGTATGCCAACACAGTCAATCACAGAATGCTAGGAGAACATTCTAGGGGCACTCAGCTTTGGGGAAAATGTCCATCTTCTACCCTTAACCGTGTCTCATATAGACCTTCTTAACGTGACATCCATGGGTGGACTTCAGAGGAGCCATTACTTCACTGATAGTGTACAAAATTATGGGTGTGTATATGTGCATGTTTTGGGTTAAAGAAACAATGCACGGCATTGGTTTCTCCAAGTAGAAAGGACCCAGGATGGCTTCAAAGAAACCTGTCTGTTCTCTAGGCTGATTCTTGAGGTAACGAGACTCTCATCATGGATCACAGTTGGGTGCCAGAAGCCTCCTCAGATCTGGTTTGATTTCTAAAGTAGGAGAAAGTCTAGCTTAGCTTCAGCAGGTAGACTAAGCTTCAACCATCTCATTGAAGCTCAAAGCTCAAACAGCTCCTTTGGGGCCTGCATATTCAAGTCAAGAGAGGGGACAAGTGAAAACAATGGGGCTAGCTAGCCATTTGGGCAGGATGGGAAACTAGTCAGCAGCTTCTTTGGCTACTTTCCCAAATCTCTGGATCATCCAAGATGTCAGTGGCTATGCTGACCTGTTGGTTGTCCCGACGGTGATTACAGATGGGATGAGTCAAAGGTTTGCTTTCTCTCTTTTCTGAATCTGCTCTCCATGGGCTATATCCCTTTCCTTTGAAATCCCTCTTTAAAACTCCATGCTACAGAGACGTTCTTGAAGTACTAGGTGATTCGCATGAACATTACTTTCTGCCTCTCTTCCTTCTTCCCTTTTCTGTGCCCAATGTCATTCGATTTCCCCAGGCAAGCAGGGTTCTACCGAGCACTTTTATATAATCAGTCTTTTGTTATAAATTCTGACCACATAATTCACAAGAGCTTAATGTTCATTTTGTGGATTGGAAGATGAATACACAATGCAAAGAGTTTGCACTCATTGTGCCCCTTTCCCAAGGTTCTTTCTGGAGGGATTACAGCTCATTCTGCAAAAACAAATGACTTATTCTTTGGAGGATACCAAGCATAAGTCGATACAACTTTCCAAACATCAGAAACTGACCTTTAGAAATCTGCCAAACACAAGAGTAATGATGTGATAATTCACAAGGAAAAAAAAAGGCATATTTCATGTAGTCAAAAATATTGGTTGGGTCCAAGCATTCCCAAGACCTTAAATCAAGGATCCTTAAAATATGATTCTCAGACCTCTGGGAGTCTCCAAGACCTGCTCAGGTGTTAAGGCAGAACTGTTTTAATAATACTGAGATATCATTTGTCTTTTTCATTGGGTTTATGTTTGTACTTCTGGTGCAAAAACAACTAAGGGTAAAAGTGTTGGTGCCTTAGCAGAGAGCCATTCAGTGACATTAAATTGCATTATTTGTCGTTGTATTCTTCATTGCCATTAAAGAAAACAGTTTCACTTAAGATATTCCACCTGATGAAGCAGGAGGTATTATTAATTTTACTAAATCTAAGCCCTGGAGCATATGTCTTCTTAATATTCACTATGACAAAATGGAATGTGAACACAAATTAGTTGTCCACACATCGGAGTACCACGATTGTCACTAGGAGAAGCATTTGTGTAATTGTTTGATTTTCGAGCTGAACTTACTCTTTTTCCATGGAATACCATTTTCCCTTGAAGAAGTAACTGTCAGATAAACTATTTTCCTTTAGACTTGAGGAGTTGGCAGGCATTTTCTTGAAAGTGACCAAAATGAGCTAGTCACTCTGGTGATAACAACGGACAGTAATTGTTGCTGATGGTAAACGCTGGAGCATTCAAGGAAAAAGGAGAACTTTGAAAATCATGTATCTGCTGCAATGAGCTCGACAGCCTCCCGAAACTTAAATACCTTTTGGATGAGATGTGCGGCAATGTTAACAAATGCTGTGTTTTAGTACTATATAATGAAATCTGTGGATATTTGGAAGATCCACATAACTCAGTAAAGCAGTGTGTTTTCTAAATGATTAATACATTGTGCTACAAAATCACACATAGGTAAAAGATCCATTCAAAGTACTAGATAGATCAATGGAGTTTCATAGAACAGTATGACAAGTTCTATTAACACTGATCATGGTCTCCAAATTTCAAGTCATTTTTTAGCAAACTGTTGTTCACTGTAGAGTTTGGGTACAGTATCAGAGAAGAATGTCCACAATTATCTGAAAAGGCCATAGCATACTCCTCCTTTTTCCATCAACATTTTTGTACAAGGGTAGATTTTCTTTGTAGGCGCCAACTGAACCAACATATGGCAACAGATTGCAGAATCACACATTCGAATCCAGCCATCTTCTATTAAGCCAGACATAAAGAGTTTTGCCAGAATGTCAGAAAACAACAGCACTCTTCTCACTTCCTTTTGTTTTGTAAAATATGGTTATTTTCCACAAATATCTTACGTTCACATGTAGCATCATTAAGAAAGTATTATAACAATTTCTCGGCTTTAGTATCTATTGATATATAACAATACTTATATCCTTTCCCTTCCAAAGTTCTCTCAAGTCCTCAATAACTTTTAAGGACGTAAAGGGATCCTGAGACTAATATAGTTTGAGACCTACTACCTTAGTCATTTGGAAACTGAGAAGGCAACTGCAATCAGCTGAGTAGAAAGAACCCTTGACCCCAGCCCCTGAAAATTCTAATTCCATGGAGAAGGTCATTCAGGTACCCTCTTTCCTGTTAGGCTCAGAGTAGACTGTGGTGTGGAGAGAGCATGATCAGTGTGATCAGCTTCGAAAATCTAAATAAAACTATGTTTTGTCCCAAGCACTTTTAAAACCTCAAAGTAAATTTCAAATGACCAAAGCAAGTGGACATGTCTGTTATTTTGGGAACCTGTAAGTGACCTCTAGTTTTTATTTCAGGAGACTTGGATGATAAATTGTCTTTTCAACAGGGGAAATCATTCCCATGTGTTTATGACACATGCTTTTGGTAGGCTTAGAATCATGTTGCTTGGATCCCATGCTTAGAATTTTAAATGCCTTTTTTTTTTTTTTTTTGTCCACACTCAGTGTATTCAGTCAGGCATAAAACACAAACGTTCTTATTTACCAAACTAGTTTTAACTAAACAAGGACAGCTTGTTAAAAGCTGTCACTTCAATTTAAAAACACACAGAGTACAGCTTAAAAGTCACCATTTCTTCTTTTTATTTTGAAATAATTTCAAACTTACAGGACAGTTCCAAAAATAATGCAGAGAATGCCAATATACCCCATTCCCCCCCCCAGATACTTAGATTCGATTTTAACATTTTGCCATGTTCCCTGTATCATTCTATCTACCCACCATTCTATCAGCCCAGTTATTGATCTGCCTATCTATCAATCCACTTTCTGAATACTTGAGTGTAGGCTAGCTACATCAATCTCCTTGAGCCCAGAATCCTGCCACATACACTGACCGAGACCAAGGATATTCACTTATGTAACCACCTTAAGTGATTATCAAGGTCAAGAAATTTAACGTTGATGGAAAGCTTAGAGTCTATATTCCAATTTTTAAAATATATCACTTTGGCCCAGTGGTTAGGGCGTCTGTCTACCATATGGGAGGTCCGCGGTTCAAACCCCGGGCCTCCTTGACCCGTGTGGAGCTGGCCATGCGCAGTGCTGATGCGCGCAAGGAGTGCCGTGCCACGCAAGGGTGTCCCCCGTGTGGGGGAGCCCCACGCGCAAGGTGTGCGCCTGTGAGGAAAGCCGCCCAGCGTGAAAAGAAAGAGCAGCCTGCCCAGGAATGGCGCCGCCCACACTTCCCATGCCGCTGACAAACAGACAACCAGGGGAGGGGGGGAAATTAAATAAATAAATAAATCTTTAAAAAAAAAAATATATATATATATATATATATATCCCCAAAATGTCCTTTTCGGTCTTTTCTACCCTGTTTTTAGGTCCTGTCCAGGATTACATATTATATTCAATTGTCATTGTCTCTTTTGATGCTCATAATTTCTTTTAAATTCCTGTTATTTATCATTTATGTGAGAAACAATACTGACCAAGAAATAAGCAAAACAGTTTGTTTCATAATCTATAAAAATGACTAAAAGAATAGCTAATAGTCATAAGGAGAGAAGTTGTTAAAATGATCTAGGTTGGTTTTCCAGAGAAAAGGCTTTCTAATGAGGGTTTTAGAGAAACAGAAATACATCTTGAAAAAAAAAAATCCCCTGGGATTCAAGTTGACTTCTAATCTTTGAAGTGCTATGCACTTATTACCTGACTATATGATGAGAGAGAAGTGCATGAAATATGGTGGCTTTCTTTGTTGAGGAAATTCAAATCTAGAGCAAGCACTGGAAAACTGGAGAAGGGCTCACATTATCTGAAATATTCTACTTGACAGTTTTGCACAACTTGACTGTAGAAGAGCATTGCATCCTGAAAATAAGGAGAAGTAGTACTAGTCTCAAATAGAGACCAGGAGTGATTTGGGAGCTTTACCTCAGTTAGTGAGAAGGAATGTGGATGAATTTCTCTCTCCTTTTTCTTTTTAATATTTATTTTACTTATCCCCCCACTCCCCCCATTTGCACTCGCTGTCTGCTGCCTGTGTCCATTTGTTGTGTGCTCTCTGTGTCTACTCATCTTCTCTTTAAGAGGTGCCGGGGACAGACCTGGGACACTACCCATGTTGGAGAGAGGCACTCAATCACTTGCACCATCTGAGCTCCCTACTTTGTTGTATCTCTCATTGTCTTTCTTTTTTGTGTCTCTTGTTGGATCATCTTGTTGCATCACCTTGCTGCACCTGCCCATCACACCAGCTTGCTATCTTGCTCGTCTTTTCCAGGAGGCACCAGAAACCAAACCTGGGACCTCCCATGTGGAAAGGGGGCGCTCAATCACTTGAGCCTCATCTTCTCCCCTATGGGAGATTTTTAATTATGATTTTCAGGACAGACAACAATTTGAGTTGAAGGAAAAGGCCATCTTTGAGTCGTCCTTGGATCTGGAAGTAGATTTTGAAGGAATACCACATTTTAAAGCTGTGGTGGCAGAATGCACAAATGGTTCTCGCACCTGCTTTAGGTTTCATATGATTTGGACCAATCACAAATTAAAATCCAAGAAAGCATTCCCTGCCTGGTTGTTTTTCACATACAAAACAGGAGATGAAATCCTCTGACCCCAGCCTGCTGTGTTTTTATGCTGACCTTCCCTTAGATTGTACCCCCAGATCACATGTGCCATTTTATTGGGGCAGGGTCCATCCCTGTACCCCTAGAGTGATGGGGTGTTGACAAGATTCACAAAAATAATTCCAAATTAGTTCTCACCCAAAAGCGTTTCGTGGCCTATTGTTAATTATTTAGAGGCTACCTACCAAGTTCAAGAAATCCATCTAGTGTATCCAGGTTTCAGAATCAGAGCAAGAGTTTCTATGAGTACATTTTATGGCAGAGGACCTTCATAATTAAATGCTTTTCAAGTCTTTAGGTAACAGGCGCTGCCAGTGGCAGTGGCATAAAGATGATTTTGATGGTACATAATGGCTTAATAATGTCCTATCCTTTACATTTAGATACTGGATTCCCAACTGCACCCTAGTAATTCATGCACATGAACTGTTTGCAATTTATGGTGATAGATTTTATTAATCTATTTACATGTGCCTTGTCGTTGTTATGCCCGAAAGCATGCTTTGTCAAAATAATGGATCGCCTTTCACTAGTCATCTATGATAACAAATCTCCCCAGTTCTTGAATTTAGTACATGTGCTTATATAGTCCTAAGTTATTTAATTACCCAAGAAACATATCACTGGATAAGGCAAAGCAAACCAAAACAAAACAATTCTAAGCCCTCTAATGTACCACACTTCCCCAGATATTTAGAAAATCATGTCAGTGGAGAGATTGCCTAATTCGAGAAATGCCTTTGAGGTCAAGTTTTTAAAGGCTTAATGGAAGAATTATCCAAGAATATTAACTGCAACTCTGCCCACAAACTCGATCGCACAGGGGAAATTGATGATTTCCTAGGAAAACATATACCTTCAAAATTGGCCCACACAACGTGTTTATTAATTAATTTATTTATTAATTAAATAAATTAATAAACTTATTTAAAGAAACTGGCCTTTAACAAGGTCCTCGTTAGCTACCCCTTGTTTAATAAACAATTCCAATATAATGCATCACATTGCTCTTAAAAGTGGCGGTGGGCCGGGGGCACCCTCATGACCTAAGAGCTTGTTAGAAATGACAATTCTCAGGACCCATGGCAGTAAAATTGATCAAAAACCTTCAGCAGGGAGCAAGGGAGAAGGCCAGCAGCAATCTGCAATGTAAAAAGCTTTCAGGTGATTCGTGAGCATTCCAAAGTTTGAGAAGGATTGATGTAAAACTTTCCAGACAGTAGGTAAATTGTCTAAATCAGTTTTACAAATGAGTATAACATTAACAAAAAAATGGATGATGAAATAAAAGAGATAATAGGTAATTCATTTATGAATACAGAGGAAAAATTCTAAATACAATATTAGCAGACATTATCCAGCTGTAGCTCAAAAGAATAATATACCATGATCAAGTAAATTTATTACAGAATTGGAAGAATTATATCAATATAATTAATTATGTTAAAAACTGAAAGAAAAAGACCGTGTAACTATATGTGGTATCACTGGATGTCACATAGGCATTTCAAAAAATTAAAGAGCCTTTACAAATGAAAAATTGAAGAAAAACAGTTATAGGGAAAAAACTGCTCAAATATAATGGAGATTATTTACTCAAAATAACAACCATCAAAATAGTGGTAAGATTCTAGAAATATTTTATTACGGCTAGGAACAGAACTGTGTTGCTACTTTTCATCACTGTTATTAAACATCATTTTGTTTACTATAGATAATAAGACACATAAAAGAATGATAAAATGAAACTGGATATTAGAATATGAGACAAACATTTTCACATTGCTTGAAGACTAATGAAACAAATAGAATTAAGTAAATTTTTGTCAGGTTAAATTAACAACATCAATAAACGTTAAGCACACAAATCAATAGACTTTTTCTCTGCAGTGATAATAATCTATTAGAACAAAAGAAAAATTGAGTCATAATAGTGCTGAAAATGAGTCGTTCATACAAATAAATGTAGTAAGAAATATTCCAAACCTATATGCAAAACAGTGTAAATCTAGCTGACTGCAAAATACAAAACCTGAACATACAAAGAGGTAGTCCATTGTTCTGGATTAGAATATTTCATATTATAAAAATACAAATAGGCAAATTGCATTCCAATAAAAATCCCAAAAAGCAGGAAGTAGGGGAGGACAGGGATTAAATATTTTAATGTTCAAATAATTTCCAAGGATATTATGAAAAAGAATACTATTTTTGCAGTGGCATACTTGTGACTATGTTTGAAGGGTTATAACTAACCAGCAATTAAAAATTTACCATTAACCCCATAGAGTCCCTATTAATAAAAACATGATATTCGTGAAGAAATAGATAAGTACACTTATTAAATAAGAGATGTATATATACACACACACGTAGTAAACACACAAAAATATTAAATAGATATGTAGACAAGGAAGCATTTCAATTCAGTAGGAGGCGATGGATAAGACTGATTTAGTTAATAAAATGGGGATGCCAGAATTAACTAACTAGATGGAATTTTTAAAAGAGCTACATTCCTATATCCAACCATACTTACAAGAAAATTCCAGATTGTGGTCACCCCTCGGGCTGAAGTGTGGTTTGCTGGCCTGGCGGGGGAGCAGCCGCGGCAGGCCAAGCCGCTGCCCCCATAATAGGGTGGCTGGTCAGTCTCACCGCCACCCCTGAAGGGAGCTCGGCATGGGCGCAGAGTGCCCTCGGGTCTCCCCTTCTCGGCAGCCATGCTTCTGCGGGCGCCCCTCCTCCCGGATGGCGCCACACGATGCCTGTGGGGTGGCACCCTTCTTCTTCTTCCTCCCTGCGCAGGCGCAGGGCGGAAAATTCCAGTCTGCCCTTTTCCCCTCCTCCGACAGCAGCAACAGCCAGGCGTGGGCGGGAAACTCAAGTCTGCCCTCCACCCCAGCAACAGCAGCCACCAATCCCTAAACCCTGCCCCTTCCCCCAGCAACAGCGACAGCCAATCCCTAATCACCACCCCTCCCCCGTCCAGTACCGCCCACTGACCTTTTGCCAGCAACCAATCAGAACAGGGCGTGGCTTCGACCAATCAGCCTTCCCCAGCCCCTATAAAACTGTTGCCTCTCCCTCAATAAAGTGGACTTGCGTGTTTACCTTGTCTCCGCGGTAGTTCTTCTGCCGTGCGCCCTCCAGTCCTGAGAGCCCCCGACAAGGGCCTAGCCTCCCTTGTCCCCAGTTCATCGCCTGCTTCTCCGGGCGACCCCTTCGTCGCCGGCTTTGCCGGGCGACCCCGTCAGCCGAAACGCGCAACCCCTGTGAGACTGACCCCTCGTCTGCTGCCGGACCAACCCCTCGTCCCAAGTGGGACCAACCCCTCGTCCCAAGCGGGACCAACCCCTCGTCCAAAGCTGGACCAACCCCTCATCCGCAGCCAGACCCCACCTCTACCGACCGAGCAAACCGTCGCACCAGATGGGTTCAATAATTCATTTAAAAAAATATACTATTAGAAGAAAATCGAGCAGTTGAACTTACTGATTCCGGAACCCCATATTACCTGACATCTTGGGTACAAGCTAACGCCTAATCCCTACTTTTAAGTCACATTTCTGGGGTTTTCTGCTTATAGTTGAAAACATCTTTACAGTTGCACTGGCAGAGAAAAACATCTCCTAATTTCTATCACCACAACTTCTAATGCCTAAGTTTCATAGTTGACAAGCAGCAATTATAGTTTAAGAAGATACAAATATAGGTTATTCACATGCTATTACACACACACATTTAAGAACTAGAATTTAAGTAAAAGAAAGAGACAGCACAACACCTGTTGAGTGGATAAGCAAAATCCTTGGTGAAGAAAGGGCATTCAATTTGTCTTGCTCTTCTATGAAAAGGTCTAAGCCTCGTGATTCATGCCGGCAGCGTAACATGGTACAAAACAGAAAAGTGATAGGTGAGGGGTGCTGAGAAATGGATTTGTGAGTCAGTGCAAACACGCAAAAAAAGCAAGAGGAAACGAGATCAACCACTTACCTAATGCGGAGAAGGGTTGCGATGCCCGTATAAAATGCGGCAGATGGTAGATTTGCAGGGAAGAGAAGGGAATGCAAATAAAAGCATGGGGAATTAAGGAAAAAACCCTGGATTACTAACAGGTCAGTTAATGACTATAAAACAGCACTCCGTTTTGCAATATTTGCTGGGTATCCATTGAGTGCAGGAGTGTGAAGAAAGTCAGAAGAGAAGGAAAGAGCCACCAGGTATACAGAAGTTGCATCTGGGGTGCTGGGGATGGGGAGAAGTTCGACTTGGGGAGTATTAAAGCAGGAGCATTAATTTAAAGGTAGGAAATATTTGCATGTATTATTCCCATTTGTAAAAGGAGAAACATGAAAGTATGGACAGCTCATGAAAGATTAGGTATTGAGGGAATTGTCTTCTCACTATAAACGATTAGGAAAGTCAGAGAGATACGTGAAAGCGTGCTTTTCAGACACAGAACAAGAGACTGCACAACCGTGATCCTTGAGATGAGGGAACAAAAGAGGCAAAGGCAGTTTCCAGACCCTAAGCTCTGGGAGGAGGACCTGAAATAGCTTGTGTTTTTGTGAACTGAATATACAAAGATCAGAAGTCGATGTGTGGAAGGGCTAAGGTTGCTGGGATTTGCCGGGCCAGCATGGAGAGGAAGGATAATCCCAGGGCCAGGGCGGCTGTGCTGTCCACAAGGGCAGTTAGCTCCCTGCTGCTCTGCCATGCAAGCTGAGGTTGGAGGGCCTCCAGAAGGAGGCCTGTGGATGGGTTCCTAAGTAGCCAGGGTGGAGGGACCTAGCATACCAGGACTCATCAAAAGCATCATTGAGAAACAAACAGGTAAATCAATGAGTGGGAGACAATATTCACAAAATGAGTTTCTGATGAAGCATGGGTAGCAACATTGTGAAGAAGACTTAAGGGCAGTAATAAAAAGACAGGCTATGCATGCAAAATAGGCAAAAGATTTGAACATATGACCTGCAAAAACAAAGAAATAAATGGCCAATAAGCACGTGAAAAAGAGCTCGTCTTCCTTGGTCAGCATGAAATAAGGTGAAATTTGAGTAAACGCACAGTGAGGTTTGACTAAACACCCAACATTCAAATTTAAAAGGCTGACAACATGGGAAGCGGTTGTGGCTCAAGTGATAGAGCTTCGGCCTACCATATGGGAGGACCTGGGTTCGCTCTCTGGGGCCTCTTAATGAAAAAGAAGAGAAAGCATGCCCATGCAGCAAACCAGTACTCACGCAAGTGCCTGCGTAGTGAACCAGTGCCCGCGTGGTGAGCCAGTGCCCCGCGTAAGTGAGTCACACAGCAAGATGATCAGACATCAAAAGAGAGACGAGAGGAGCGTCAAGGTGAAGCACAGCAGAAACAAGGAGCTGAGGTGGCACAATTGACAGGGAACCTCTCTCCCCATCAGAGATTTTCAGGATCAAATCCCAGTGAATCCTAGAGGAGAAAAAATGAGAAGAGAAGACAACACAGACAGAAAAACAGCAGGGCAGGAGGAGAGGAAGAGGGGGGGGACGTAAATAAATAAATAAATAAACCTTTAAAAAAAAGGCTGACAACATCACATGTTCAAATGATATGAAGTAACTGATACTTATATACATATATTAAGTGAGTGAAAAATGGCACAACTACTTTGGAAAACATCTGGCAGTTATGTAAGCCCCCTGATGGCCTGGCCATTCCATTCTTACTCACTTATCCAAGATGAATAAAAACTTATGTCCCAAAAGACTTAAAAGTGTATGAAAACTAAGAGCCACAATATTTGTTATATGTCAGAAAAAAGTGGAAATGGCTTAGGAATCTAGTATGTAAAGAGAGGAAAAACCTAATGGTGTTCTTTACATGTGCTCAGCAATAAAGTTGCTCAAACTACTGAAACATGTAACACGGATAAATCTAACAAATATGGTGAATGAAAGAAGTCTTAGCCAAATGACTACCCACTGTATAGTTCCATTTTTATGACATTCTGGAACAGGCAAAATTAAACGTTTGTCTGAAAAATTATGGGATCCATTGCCTCTGTTGTCGTGGGTACAGAGTGGACAGAAAAATTGCACAGGGCAGCTCTCGTCCTGAAACCTGTGCTCCCAATCCGTACAGGGGGTTGGTTTGCACAAATGTATGCTCTTGTATCTTCATTAAGTGGTTCACTTATTACTTATGCAACTCAGTCATAGATTGCTTTCCCTGGACTGAGGTGATGGCCTCGGTAATCAGCTGTGTTCCCTGGCCTGAGGCCATGTGGGTCCCGCCATCTTATTTTGCTTGGACTTTGGCTGTGTGCTGCCATCTTGGCCATAGACTTTTCCCTGCAGTGGGACTATGTGAGCAACCATCTTGGTCATATAGTTTTCCACAGCCTGGGTGGATTACTTCTGACATTGACTGGTTTCCCTGTACTGAGGCCATGTGGGTCCCACCATCTTATTTTGCTTGGACTTTGGCTATGCCGGCTGCCATCTTGTCCATAGACTGCTTTCCCTGGAGTGGGGCTATGTGAGCAGCCATCTTGGTCATACAGTTTTCCATGGCCTGAGTGGATTACCTCTGACATTGACTGGTTTCCCTGGACTAGGGCCATCTGGAACCCCCATCTTGCACATAGTTCTCAGAAGAGGAATTTTTAGGAGTAAAAAATATATGTATTTCATGTGATTATATGTATGTAAGGAATAGATTTTTATATGCACATTCAAATTTCCTTCCAAGAGTTATTGGCATCTCAATGAGGAATGTAGGAGGGTACAGCTTTCAAAGCATATGTGCTGCTAAACTTAAAAGTTGTTTTTTTTTTTTTTTTGCCAATATGATGGGTAAAAATCCATTTATTTTGAACACGTTCTCTCTTAGTTTTTTTTAATGCTTTTGTCCCTTAATTTTAAGGGTTTATTATATTCTAACTATATTAACCCTTCATCTATGTTGCAAATCTTTAACTCCAGTGTGTCTGTTTGTGACTTTATTTATGGCATTTTTTTCCCTGAAAGTTTTTTTTTTATTGTTTTAAAGTTTTTCTATTACAGGTTTTGCACATTTGCTCTTCAGTTTATTTCTATGAGTGTTATCTTCTTTGATGTTATTGAAAATGGAGTGTTCTCAAACATTATAGACTCTAGATGGTTATTTTGGGGTTATAGTAAGTCTATTGATTTCTGAATGTTAATTCTGTTTCTAGCTACTTTAATGAATTATATTATTGTTTGAATTAGTTGTAGCATTGATTCTCTAAGATTTCTCAGGTATCTTCTGCAAAAATCTTAGAAATGTATTTTTACTTTTCCAATTCATATGTCTTTAATTGTTTTCTTTTGTCTGCTTGCATTACCAAACACCTATAGAATAATACTGAACTGAAGCGGAGATGTTTCGCATCCTAGCTTGCTTTTCTGGAATGAATCCCACTGGGCCATGGAATATTATTCTCTTAATATAGCATTGGATTCTTTGATAATGTATTTTTTAGTGTTTAAGCATAAATATCCATAGCTGATAGTGGTCTGAAATATCCTTCCATTATTGACTGGCATACATTTTTTGTTGACAACTAAAGTCTTTCCTTATGAATATAAATAGTTGGACACAATATAATTTTCAGTTATATATAAATTTGAAATATTAAAATCAGGCTGCCACATTACTCTTATAAATGTATGCCATTGTTTCTTCATACCGTGATTTGAAACTATTATCCATTTAAAAGCTTATGATCAAAATCTTGAACATTTGATTTTACATTTTTCATCTTTCTTCCTTCAATTTCCCCTTTGCTAAAGAATTTTAACTGTAATGTAATAGATTTTTAAAATGTATCATTTATATCAATATCCTTCTCTGTAATCTTATATATATACTTAAAATTAACTTTTTTCTAATTTTGTCAATAGTGACTTGTAAGAATTTTAAATGTAATGTAATAGATCTTTAAAATGTATTGTTTATATCAATATCCTTCTCTGTAATCATATATATATTTAAATTAACTTTTTTCTAATTTTGTCAATAGTGACTTGTATGTTAATATTTTCCTGATTCAGTTATCACTTTATTTTAATGATAATTAAAGAAATCATAAATACATATTTTGAAAAAAATTAGTAAGTATGTCTTGAAACGTAAGTTTTTATGGCGATGGGAAAATAATAGGAAAGTATGCTTAGGTCTCTAAATACCTGATATTCTCTTGGTCCAGTCTTCTAAATTAGATGCATCATCTGAATCCTGAGTCGATCACCTCCACTTGGTGACGGCAAGCCCTACTTGGGAATGGGAAGATTATAGATGTTTTTGCTGAAACCTGGCCCAGTGGTCACTTATGCTTGTCTGGGCCATTACTTTAGCTCTGAATTACATGCTCATTCCATGCCCAATTTACATGATTGGGCTTTGTTGATGTAATACCTTGCAGTGGGATTGTACCAAGTCTCAGAAATAAATAAATATATATATATAAACTACAGTCTCCAGATGCAAAAATACAGATTATTAGAATGGATTCTTAAAATTCACATATGTATTCTATTGGCATGTGTCCATACATGTGTGTGATATATACCTAAAAGATTATGATACAAAGCTAAAATTACGGGCAAGAGATGATTATTAAGTAAATAAATCAACTACAGATCTAATACTATCAGACAAAAATATTTGAAGGCCAATATTATTTATTAGAGACAATACAGGGTACTGTATAAACTCACAAAAGACAATAATTGGAGGATACATACTAATTTCAAAATGAAACGTACAAAAGTGTCTATCTTCTGTGACAAGTCTCAGCACATTGAAACAATAGGAATCATGCAGATAGCATTCCTTGAGCACAATGAAATTATATTTGAAATCAAATAAATATAGCTAAAATACATATTTTTCATAAGTGAATATTAGTGGGGGAGAAAAGAAATAGCGATGAAAGTCAGAAAATTAAAAGAACTAAACACATTCATCCCATATCAAAATCAGGGAAGTGACATTTAAAAGGAAATTAGAGGGAAAATTTTAGACCAAAATGCTGTTAGGAAAAAAAGAAAAGGAAAGAAAGGCTAAAACTTAATGAAATGACCACCCAACTGAAGAAGAGAAAAAACAGACAACATGATAATGAAGATAAGAGCAAAAGTAAACAAAACAAAACAGTGAAACAAAACCTCCGTGTCTCTACACTGCAAAGCTCAGGAGACCCTTATCTACATCCTAGCCTATTTATGTAATATATGTATAACTCAAGGTGATTCACTTCATGAATTAAACCTCAGATAGCAGCATGGACAAATGTGTGATCCCAAGAGAAAAGGAGTACTCAAAAAATGTAACGGCAGCAATTCAATATATCTACATAAGGAAGAAGTGAAGAAAATCAGAAAGGAATCATTACCTCGCATATAGACAAAAAACAACTCCAATGTGAATAAATGTAAAAGGCAAAACTGTGAAAGATTTAGAAGACAATAGATGGGAAGAGTTTTATGACTTCCAGAAAAGGATTGCTTAAAGAAGTCACAAAAAGCCTAGCCCCAAAGAAAACACTTGTTATGTTCAACTAAGTTAAAATGAAAATAATCTTTTCTTCTAAAATAACCAAATCAACCGACAAATCCCATCTCCTAAGAAGAATGAGAAGGAAAATACAACCTGGTGGTCCTTAAGCCTGCTTGCAAATATTGTGAGTTTCTTTTTGGAACCACATGGTGTTTTCAGTGCACTGGAAGTTATGTGTGGTCAGGTGGGCTGTTTTAGACAAAGACATTTGAATATCTCATGTGTACTTGAGAGAAACTTGTTTTCCAATGTTTATCTTCCTTAGGGACGTGCGGGGACAGAGGACAGAGGTACAATGTAGCTGGTCACGGAGGCAGAAGCAAAAGCAGGGTAGGTAGAATAGAAAAAGTTAAAATGAGACCGTGGGGGTAGGAGTGGTGTGAAAGTAGAAAGATTTTACATTAGAATCAAGCAGAAGAAGGACTTTGCAAGGAGAAAGGATGATGAAGAGGCATGAACTGACAGTAAATCAAATAAACTCTCTGGAACCAAGAATATAAACAGGAATATACGTTTCTCCATATGCATGTAATAGCCACCATTGCAAGGAACTGTAGGGTACATCGAGAGGAAACTCTGGGTCTCAGGCATAAATTAGGAGCCAAAGACACTAGCCTAATCTTGAGTTTACCTTCCAAATCAGCTCAGGACACCGGTCATAGCTTCTTGCGTTCTCACATTTAACCACATAAAATAATATTTGGAAATAAATTATTAAGACAGACAGAAGGCATAGAATATTCCACCTAAAGTGTTTACTAAGCAAGGATAGGAAAGGAGAGTGGTGAAAATCAAATGTACAACTTTCGCTTACTCTCTATTTTCCAGCAATGAAGTCGCAATAGTTTAACACTTGAACATCACACAGGATTCACAAGAATTGGGTGGGGGTTTTTTTCTTCTCATCTACAATATGTGATTCTATATTTTTCTCATCCTGAGATGCATGCCCAGAAAGCCAATCTGTTGTTTGAAATTCCTTTCAACTGCCAAGAAAAAAAAACCAAAACTTACTTTTACCTTCTGTCGAAAATCTGTGAAATTCTCACCCACAGGGGATTTTTAAAAATCCCTCCAACTCAAGGCAGTTCCTAAAAGGAGTTGTATATTAGCTGGACTGAAAGATACGAGAAATATTGTGATTCATGGTTCATAATTTTGTGTTCTGCTTTTTCCATTTAAAAATGGAAATATTTAAAAATCATGGAAGACTAATATTACAGTATTATGCCTTATTAATACTTTATTTTAAAACAAGATTTAGTAGGTTTTAGAAGCATATAAACCTTATCCACAAAGTGCTTGCAAGTTGATGGGCTAGACGTCAGGACCCACACATGTGAAAACTACTCTTAATTATGCCCTGAAAATGAAAAACGTGGTAAGATTTAGAGAAAGGAGGAATTGGTAAGAGCTATAGCCATGGAAACAGGAGCAAGAGGGGGCAGCTTTTAATAAAACCAGTAGTAGTTAGAAATACCCATTTTTACATATTGGAAAACAAGGAAAACATGCCATCAGGGACATAGTTGATGCTGTTTGGAAATCTGACTCTAAGTCAGCTTTAGAGCAGACAATTTGCAAAATTTCAACATTCACAACTCTGGCAAAAAACAGGGCAACCTGAGAGTTCCATTAAACTTCACGTTGTCCTGATTTTGTCAGTTTTTAAACATTCAAATAGGTTATGAGAAGACTGCTGTTTCTGGTATTCTTCTCAAATGAGCATTTCTCCCATCTGGGAGAGTCAAGGACGCTCTCAGGAAACTTTGCAGCATAAAATCTGCTGTCAGGGTTGTTATTTAATTGGTTACTAGAGGCGGATCTTTGTAAAAATACTTATTCATATTTTAATATATTTAATTTTGCTTTAGACTCCAAGTTTCTTTCAGGAGAAAAGAGAAAAAGAGCACACCATTGAGGTACTATGAACATATGTTCCACATTCACTCTTCTGTCTACAAACAGTCGATTTCCTTGGAGCGCTTAATTTCTTTCTAAAAGTGCCAGAAAGATTTTGGAGGCATGCTAGGGTTTGTGGCAAGATCCATTTCATGGGGGTTAGAGAAAGAGGCAGGATTAGGGAGATGTGAAAGAGGTGAGATTTCAGGGCAAAAATCTATGGGGGCACCAAAAAAAAAAAAAAAAAAGACCTAATTGAGATACGGACTAATCTAAGGCAATGTTAAAAATTAAAGTTGGGAGTGGATGTAGCTCAAGTGGTTGAGCGCCTGCTTCCCATGTACGAGGTCCCAGGTTCGATCTCTAGTGCTTCCAAAAACCAAACCAACAAACAAAAAATTCCAGTTCTCGATGAGGAACGGATGTAGCTCAGTGGGTGAGCACCTGCTTCCCATATACAAGGTCCTGGGTTCAATCCCTGGTGCCTCCAAATAAATAAATAAAGTAAAAATTCCATGGTGAACAAAACATCAGCATTTTAAATAAAAGGCAGGATTGGTAGCATTCCTGGGGCATGAGGCAAAAGGACACAATGATGTCGATGTTATTTTTATTTCAAATTTTTCTATTCTGTCCACCAAGGATCTTTTCAAAAGTTTGGTTCTTAAAAAGATATTGCACTAAAATTATTCTTTATCTTGATTACTGAGGTTTTCTTGCCCCGGCCTTCCCTTCAATTTTGCACCCGAGGCAAGTTCCTCACTCTCCTCACCCTAATCCCGGCCTTGGTTGGGGGGAAAGCTGAGATGTCCCTGTCCTCGACCCTTGAATGTGGCTCCTAAAACAATGGGCATAATTGCTGCCACCCCTGTATGCCTCCATTCTAGTGCGGGAGTATTTCTTATTGTTGATATGTTTACAGCCAGATCTGGAATTGCACATGTGCAATAGTCATTCTGCTCCTGCAGGTTTGTCTTCTACCTATGGGAGCAATGATGAAGAAAGGTCAGACTGCTCTGCGGAATTTAAAGATCACTTAGGGGGCATCCGGTCAAGCTCATTAAATAATTATGGAGAACGTATTTTGCTGATAAAAATAACATCAATTGCAGCTGGAATTTATTCCTTCCTCCTGTGTTTATTGAACAGGTACCAGGCTATGATGTGCCAGGTACCACGGCTATGATGGTAGAGATGAGGAAGGTGAGGAGAAAAGAGACCTGCTGTCTGCGCTCTTCAAGCCCGTAGTCTCTTTCGGAGAGGAAGGTTGGAAAGATCTCCCAGGCAGAGGGAACTGTGTGTGTGCCAAGGCCCTGGGGCAGAAAAAAAGTGTGGCAAGACGAGGAAATAAAATATATTCACCATGTCCAAAGCTTGGAGAATGGGAGGAAGTGAGGCTGGGGAGACTGCCAGGGGCCAGAAAACTGCAGGTCTTGGGAAGGAGCAGTGTTGTGGATGTCTGTCTATGTTAGAGGTTCATGATAATTTACTGGAGCCTCTTAGCTGGGAGAGGGGCGTGGACATAGCAGTGTTTCCCAGTGGGACAGGACAGAAGTGGATTCAGGGCACAGGTCAAAGAGCAGAGGGCCTGGTGATTTGCAGAAGGACGTGAAGCCTGAGGGTATAGAAAGCCATGAGCCCAAATTCATGGATGTCTTTCCTGGGCAAGGGAAGTTGATTGGGTTGAGCTGCAGAAGTCGACAGCAAGATTGGAGAGTGTGAAGAAGGGAGCGGTGGCTCTAAAGAGTCTATTTCTATACCTCGCTCTGGGCTCAGGCTGCTGTTCTCAGGTTATGCTTTGAAGATAATTGGCTCTTTCTCAACCTACAAACCAGACCAAGAGCTACCCACCCACGTGAACAGAGTGCCTCCCCAGTACTGGGGAGATACAAAAGAAATACGGGACATGCCCACCAGCAACTGTAAATCTCTCTGAAGCCAGAGCACGGACCCACTGACATCCATTAAATACGAGTAACAAACTCTGGGCTGAATTGTGTGGTCCTGGAAATAATAGGATGGCTACCCATAGGTAGAGCTCATTCTTTACTGTGCAGAACGGAACACTGTACATTTACCCAAGAGGAATAACTGCCTAAAAGCACACACTTATTTTTTTAAGAGTTGTCATAAATAGGAAAAAGAATACGTTCCGTCTCTGAATTCACACGGGGACTGATAAAAATAAGGACTCTGACTTGCAAGTGGAATTCGATTCATTTCCCAAGTATTTATGGAACGGTCCCTGTGTGACCAGCTCTAGGGTCTGGTTTTCTACATTGAAGACCTTAAAGCAAAGACTCTGAAATGCTGATTTTTTTTTTCTATTGCGCTCGGTTGGCTGACAGTAGAGCCTCTGGTATAAATGATGCGGGGTGCATAGATTGATTCGATGTATCTTCATCTGGTGGCAGAACTCACACCCGTGTACACGAATCCAGGAGCTGAACAGCAGGCCAGAGCGCTTCAGTGCAGAATCCCATGTGGATGTATCTGTTTGCCTTTAATAATTCATGGAGGCTTTGAATGCAGGCAGGTCCAGGTCAGCTTGCCTTCTGTTACTCACAAGCAGAGCACGTTATTTAACCAAGTTCCAGCTTTGTCATCTGTAAGACTGCAAAAATGAGAGCATCTACACTACAGAATTGTTCTAAGGATTAAAGAATTGACAAACGCAAGAAGCCTAGCACGTTATAGTTGTGTCATGAATGTGAGAAATTGTTATGAACATTTATGCAACTATAAAAATACCATGAATAGGTAACAATGATCTTATTATATGAATGTTGGCTTCTAATGCCCAAAAAGAAGCACATATTTTTTTACCCAACTTCAAATTAATGGTGATAAAGTTTTTAGGGATGCGTACTTGATATTTTCCTTCAGTTTCTTACATAGCCAGACAAATACATAACCCTGAATCTCTATTTTGCAGCAAAGGGGATGAATCGAAAGCCCCAGTGTCAAGAGGAGAAGTAATATGAATTCTGGGCGGCGGACTTGGCCCAGTGGTTAGGGCGTCCATTTACCACATGGGAGGTCCATGGTTCAAACCCCGGGCCTCCCTGACCCGTGTGGAGCTGGCCCACGCAGTGCTGATGCGCACAAGGAGTGCCGTGCCACGCAGGGGTGTCCCCCGCGTAGGGGAGCCCCATGCACAAGGAGTGCACCCCGTAAGGAGAGCCGCCCAGCGCGAAAGAAAGTGCAGCCTGCCTAGGAATGCTGCTGCCCACACGGAGAGCTGACACAGCAAGATGACGCAACAAAAAGAAACACAGATTCCCGTGCCGCTGACAACAACAGAAGTTGACAAAGAAGAAGATGCAGCAAATACACACAGAGAACAGACAACTGGGGTGGGGTGGGGGGGGGGAGGGGAGAGAAATAAATAAATAAATAAATCTTTAAAAAATAAAAATAAATAATAAATATGAATTCTGAAGAGAGGAATTCTAACTACTGTGGTATCCCAAAAGATACGTGGCTTATAGAGGGTTCACTCAAGTCCACTTCATATAGTCCCTTCTCGTCCCTTCATTTGCCTTCCATTTTATCCCCTTCCATTCTTTTGGTTTCCTTGTATCTACCCCATGGAAGAGGCAGAAGTGGGTGGTATCAAATAGAAAGCTGGCCTGGAAATGCAAAGATTCTGACTTAACATGGACATCTCCATATTCTCATGGCCTTTTCTATCTGGTTGAAACTAGGGGTTGAGAAGACATGTTGCCATTGAAGGGCTGAAGGGAATTGCACCAAAAGGTGGGACACGGTCTATAAAGAGATAGCAAACTAAAAACAACACAACCTTTTTGTGGGACTGGTGTAAGTGAATAGAAATCAGGCCTGTGCATTCTCTCCTCTAATAACAAGTTCTTTCTGCGTAGAGTTACGGCGTCACCCCAGAGTCCCTGGTGAAGATCATACTGCCTGTCTCTGTGTTTATGTACAAAAAGGTGGGTAGTGATTCAGGTTATGAAGGATTCATCTGGCAGGTGGATGTGGCTCAACGAAAGAGCATCCGCCTACCATATAGGAGGCCCAGGGTTCAAACCCAGGGCCTCCTGGCCCAAGTGGAGCTGGCCCAAGCTCAGTGCTGATGCGCACAAGGAGTGCAGCCCCGCGCAGGGGTGTCCCCCGTGTAGGGGAGCCCCACACGCAAGGAGTGCACAGCGCAAGGAGAGCCGCCCAGTGTGAAAAAAGTGCAGCCTGCCCAGGAGTGGCACTGCACATGTGGAGAGCTGACACAGCAAGATGACACAACAGAAAGAGTCACAGATTCCCAGGGCTGCCTGATGAGGATGCAAGTGGACGCAGAAGAACACACAGAGAATGGACACAAGAAAGCAGACAATGGGGACGGGGGGAAGGGGAGAGAAATACAGCGAAAAAATAAAAAATAAATAATTTTTTAAAAGGGCCTTTGTTTAAAAAAAATAAAAAGGATTCATCTGGCAGTAAGGGCTAGAGGGAAAAGAGAAGTGATTACAGAAAGGATCAATTGGTCTAGAATACCTGTTTCACTAAATAAAATGCTTTGCTAATGCTTTGCTCCATACAGAGAGAGATAATAACTTAACTATTTTATTCAATTTTTGTTAATAATTGGGAGAATATAAAATAAGCAAAGGATTGTCTACAAACAGGGATCCAACTCCTGCATCATAATCCTTTACGATATATACATATATTATGATATATACATATATATATATACTACAGATATAAGCTCACCAAACCAGGGACACACTGACCTACCTGACCCACCTCTGGCCAGCGTCCCAATTGGATGCAATAGAAATATATACATATGTAACTAATAGTGAACCTTTGTTAATTGAAAGAATACAGAGTAAGTGAAGGATTGTCTACAAACAGGGGTCCAACTGCTATATCCCAGTCCCTCAAGATATGCATACATACATTCATAAGCTCAGCAAACCAGGGGACACACTGGCATACCTGGCACATCTCTGGCCAGAGTCCCAATTGGATGCAATAGAAATATAGATAGATAGATAGACAGACAGATAGATAGATAGATAGATAGATAGATAGATAGATAGATAGATAGATAGATAGATAGATAGATAGGTAGATATAGAAATATATATATGCATATATATGCTATCTAGCTTAATAAGTCTATACTGACAATTACAGTGAGAAACAAGAATAACATAGTCAAAAGATTAAATCAATATTGATCAGAGTCACAAAATGACAGAAAAATAGAACAGTCTTACGTATAAAGCCACCAATGTGTAGCTCATAGCTGGGAAGCCCCAAATCAGCAGTAGATACTAGAGTCTTGATTGAAAACAACACCTGTGCAGAGCACCCTCTCCCAGGTGGCCTGCCCAGGGACTGCCCCTTTTGTAGAGCTCATAATCAATGAACTCGATATTACAGATGCCATCTTGCGAGTACTGCGTCAATTCCTGAGGAAGTGGCCAGCCTCCTCAGGAAGGAGCACAGAACTCCTGGGCAGTGCTTTCCAAGGTTTAGAGAGTGGCCAGCCTTCCCAGGGAGGATCACGATACTCCCCAGAATGCACCCTATCTGTTCTTATTTGTCACAAAACATGCCCAGTGTGCCCACTGCTCTAGTTCTCATCATTCCTCCTGAAATATGAAAAGTGCTGACCGGTGAGGCATTGGTTCACTGATTAACAAAGCTTCCTGCATGATATTTCACTTTCAGATTTGAACAATACTCATTAAATTATTTCCCCTGCCCCTCGCCTGCTAGGGGAGCACATATCTGCCTTTCATGACCCAGTTCTTCATGAGATATTGTTTGGTGACCATTTCTGTAGCCCTCTCCCTGCTTAACAGCAGCCCTCCAATTCCACAACTGGACTAACATGTCAGGGGCCATGAATGACACTGGAAGAGATACAAGACTCTTCTGGGAAAAGAGAAAAGTGAGAGCTGAGGGACATGGAAATGATGGCTCATCCTAGCTTCAAGAGTTGAGAAAGTCTAGCAAAGAAAAGAACCTGGAGAGCTTCAAGAGACTGAAGAGCCAGGCTCACCAATTAAAATGAGATACCACTTCTTCCAGCTTCCCAAAAACAGATGCAAAGAAAAGAAAAATAGAAATGACACCATAGTTGGCATGACTTGGGGCAGGAATTCATAGTCAGATGCTAGGTACAAATCCTTTGAACTTCAGGAATGGTGGAGCAAAATTTAAACATACCTGGGAACCAACCCAAGCTGTGCCCACCCCAAAAGATGAGGAGACCTGTTTGTTCTCACCTCCACATTCACACCTTGTCCGGATGTGCCTTATCTAGGCCAGGTTTTTGATGACACTGCATGCTGACTTTGAGGTTCATTTTTTTTCTTCTTAATTTCCCTGTTGACACCCAGCACTTCCATCTGACCATACCACCCCCCTCCCAACACACTCTATCCAGGGACTTCCAACCATCCTTGTTTTCTTCTTGTGACACAATCCCAGTCATAACTCTCACTTTTATCCTAGGGTAGGTCTCAACAAGAGTGTCAGTTCTTCATGATCTCCCCCAGCTGAATCACATGTTCTTGCTGTATGTCAGCTGTGATTTTGCTATCACAGAATTAACCAATATATTGTGCAGCTTTGTATTTGATGACCAGCATTTTAGCTCTATGAGACTGGGGCTGAGTTTGATTTACCCTGTATCTTACACAGATCACAGCAGACTGTCTATCACAAAAAAAACTTTAACTCCAAAAAGTGAATCCAATGGTGGAATGCAAGTTCAGTGAACAATGACTGGCAGTTGGAAGGAATTAGTGATGGCACCTTCAGGGATCCAATTGTTCAGGGATCCTTGTTGATGAAATATTTCCATTCTAATGCTGGTTCCACCACTTACTAACATGAATTGCTTTCAGCAAGTGTTTTCACTCTCTTTGCCTCCACGGCTTACTCTCAGTATTTGGAATAATTCTAGTCCCTTCCTCATAGGACTGTGAAGGAGACCGACTGAAACACATACATAACAGTGCCTGATACACAATAAGCCTCCTAAGAGCTAGGTGTGTTTGCAAAGTCTTCTAAATAATGCTAAGTGTATTAAAGATGGGAAAACAACTGGTGAATATTTCCACATGTTCTCTCTACTTAAAAATTCAGAAACCCTGGTGGTGGAGATCAGTAGTGCTGATATAGATGAAAATCTGCTAGACTTGGAAGACAGAGAGGACGTAGTGAGGAGCTACACATAGCAGCAGCTCCCCTGTCTCTCTCATCTGAAGAGATAATTTGCAATGCCATACCTTCAAAAAGATAGTAGGTCCAAGGGAAAACACACCCTATCTCTTGAACAACATTTCATTTTAGAATGAAGACATGTAAGACAAAATAAACAAATAAACCACCGGTCCCAATAAAATGCTGTGAAACAAGATTAAGGGTGATAGGTGTCAATTTACAAGATCCTAGGTTGTGATGGGAATAGCCACTCTCTTGTGTGTGTGGCAAAAGAGGAGGGGGACCTTGGGGGAAAGTATCTAAAAGCACAGAAGAGAAAATCTCAAAGGGCCTTCCATCCAACTTAAGGAAATCGAGTATAGCATATAACATACTTGCGATCCATCATGCAAGACCATATCAAATTTCTAAATTGGCCATCATCTGATATTTCCCAATCATAGTCATTCTTTTGCTAGGTGCCAGACTCTATTCAACAAAGGAAAAGTGAAATGAAGTGCTTCAAAGACTTAGCAAGAATGGCAACATTGTGGCTTAAGCTGGTGAAACCACAGCCGGGCTCTCATCACATCCTTCCATTGACAACATGGTCCATAAAGTGTGTAGGTTATGGCATACACACACTGAGCTTTGATCAGCAGGGGAAAGGAAATGGTCTGTGTGTTCCTGTGATGGCAGGCCCAGACACATCATGAAACTTGGAGTTAATATTTGCCAGAACTCTGAGGAGTGCTGGTTCTGAACAGACAGCAGCAAGGCATAAATAATCAAGGAAACCATTGCCCCTTGCAAATATGCCTTGTTTGTTTCTTATTAGCAATGCATGATATCGATCCTCCCTGCATCTACCTGCCAATACTTCAGATAAAATACATATATCCCAAGGCATATATCATGTGGAGCAACAACTGGAAGCTAGTCTTTAAAAAGTGATTTCAAAGAACAGGGACTTGGCTTCCAAACAGCTTGCAAATGGTCTCATAATACTGGCAAGAAAATTAATTACTTGCCAATGGGATCCCCAGGGTGTACTGTATTGCATGGAGTAATTCGTTTAACAGAGCTGTGAGTGAAGACTTCAGAAAAGAGAAACGGTTCCTTGGTAAATTCTGCTCATCTCCCCTTGCCCCCCAGATGCCAAACAATTTAGTGGCATCAATGGATGTTTTTCCCATGCCTACTTAAACAAGTTTCTTTTGTCAGATCTGCCATTCTAGCCAAGACCTGGAAGGAAAACTTAGCCATACAAAATCAAAGTCATCTAGCCTTGGCACAACTGTTGATTTAAAATTCAGAGGCACTAGTGATTTATACATCATAACACATAATGCAGTGTGATATTCTTACAAACGACTATGTGATACATGTAATTCGGTTCCCTAATGAGAAATCTGGCCCTGTCATTTGAAAAGAAATATTATATAATCCTCTATTGAGGATGTGCCTTCTGACTTTTCAGTGAATCCAATCATTCTGAGGAAAAAAAAATAAGTACCATAAAAATGAAATTAGGCATTTGTTGAATGTGGGAGAAAATTTTCATAGAAGGAAATTGTATGATTTAGATACAAGCAGATGGTAAGATTCTCTGGTTGTTTGCCTGCTCTGTGGATGGGGAGAGCTCATGACAAGGTAAATGGGAGAGCGGCAAGTTAAATTTGTTCACTCTCCTCCGACCAGGAGCCCAGGAAACCAACTTTGGCTTTCTTCTTCATGAGGTTAAAGAAAGGTCTTAGAGTAATAACTTTATTATTCTTATTGCAATGATTTTGAAACAAGAAAGAATCACTCATTCTTCTCTATGTCCAGACGTAAGAGAATAAGGCCAACCCACGTGACCATGGTCCCTTTGAGGTTACGTCTACTTTGAACGGGGAGTGAGTTGCCCACCCTTCCCATGCCTACCCCACCCCTCCCACCCCTACTCCACTCCTTCCTGGGAACATGTGGCAATGTTTAGAGACCTTTGCAGTAGGCACAACTTAGGGGAGTGATACTGACATGCTTAAACTCCCTGAAGTGGACTAGTGTTATCTATAGTCAAGTGTCTTGGCCAAGAGAAGCTCCAACAACAAAAAGAATAGCAGTCCATACCAATGCACTTTTTACCCCGCAGTCCTTCTCCTTTATGTATATTCAGCATGCATATTGCCAAGGTAGGGGTGTATATGGGTGTGTGGAGAGAGACAGAGAGAGAGAGAGTATTCTTTTTCCTCCAGAAGTACTCATAAAGGAGCAGCTCATAGAAGAGGATGCATGCTTTATGTTGTTTATTTTAACATTAAGTTAATATCTAAATTTGTGAACAATGAAATACTTTCTAAAACCTGAATATCTGAAGGAACACTTACCTTTACTTGTCTATTTTTTCATTTTGCCCTAGCTCCAATATATGCCTTTCTCACCAGCAAGGTAAGAGCTTGCTCAATATCTTCTTCTCTAGTCCACATGCCACTCCTCAACCTTACCGGGAATCACCCATCAAGAATTTGTTCTGCTTCCCTAAGATGCAGAGTAAAATAATTCCTTTATTTTGAAGCAAAGGAGACAAAAGGAGCCAATGGGCCAGAGACAAACAGGCTCTTGAGAATTTACAGGTCCAGTTTGCATCATGGAGACATGCATTTGAGCCTGTCTGACTCTGCTCAATGCCCACACAGTCTCTCTCTTTGGAATTGGATTTCTTTTCTTAAGATTTATTTACCACCCCACCCCCCATTGTCTGCTCTCTGTGTCCATTCGCTGTGTATTCTTCTGTATCTGCTTGTATCCTCATTAGGTGGCTTCAGGAACCGATCCTGGGACCTTCTGGAGTGGGAGAGAGGCGATCATCCTCCTGTGCCACCTCAGTTCCCTGATCTGCTGTGTCTCTCATTGTCTCTTCTCTGTGTCTCTTTTTGTTGAATCATCTTGCTCACCAGCTCTCCACATCAACCAGCACTCCTCCATGGGGCAGCACTCCCACAGGGCGGGTGGCACTCCCACATGGGCCAGCACTCCTGCATGGACCAGTGCTCCTGCATGGGGCAGCTTACCATGCAAACCAGCTTGCCTTCACCAGGAGCCCCTGGGCATAGAACCCTGGACCTCCTATATGGTAGACGAGAGCCCAACTGCTTGAGCTGCATCTGTTTCCTGAGATTTTTTATTTTTACTAGCATTTGATTATTATTTCCATGATTTCCATTTGGTAAGTTCCTTAGAGTTTCAACACCGTCTTTTATCCACTGCTTACAAGATAGTTCAGATGTTTGGGTTCTGTTTTCATTTTTGTTTTTCCTTTCAATGTGGCTTCTTTCCCCTAGAAGTAGCCCGATGCAGAGAAAATATTTTCCTAGATAGCCACAAAGTAGAGTAGAATAAATCCCCAAGGTAAACACTTTTACCTTCAATGTTTCTATGAATTCAGATGCATACCTAATTTATGAAGCATTAAAATTTTGTAAGTAATTACTTGAGGGAGAGATTTACTATTCTAAAGTAACCTGCTTTAAAATGAGCTCGGATGGCATGTTACTTTGAATAGCTAATTCTCTTTTCATAGATAAAATGTGGCACAATTTTTTTAATTTTTAATTTTGAAATAATTTCCAATGTACAGGACAGTTGAAAAATAATACAAACCACATTCAGAGAACTCCAACATGCTCCCACCTCCCCTTGTACCCTTAACATTTGGGTACTTTTGCTGTATTACTCTATATCGATCTATCTACCTACCTACCTTCCTATCTATCATCTATCCACCTATCATCTATCTACCTACCTACATATATAACTATCAGTTCCTGAACATTTAACAGCATGTTGTCCACATCATAATCTCTGAACACGTAATACTTCCATGTATGTTTTCTACAAACAAGGACATTCACTTATGGAATCATTGTAAGTGCAGGTATCAAGTTCAAGAATTTTAACATTGATATAAAGCTTACATTCTATATTCCAGTTTTATATTATGTCCCAATTATGTCCCTTTGCATCTTCTCTTCCCTTGATAGATCTGTCCAGGATCATGTATTACATTTAATTGTTTATCTCTTTAGTTTATATTTCTTTTATTATTAATTGTGGAAACATATATACAACATAAATTTACCTATCCCAACTGTTCCCAAGCATTCCATTCAGTGGGATTAATCACATTCACAGACTTGCAGAACCCTCACCACCTTCCATTACTAAAACTTTCCCTTCTCCCCAAATGGAAATCCTGCACTAATAATCATATTAACTCCAATGCCCCTTTCTCCAACCTGGAAACCTGTATTCTACTTTCTGTTTCCATTAGTTTGCATATTCACTGATATTTTCTTGGTGCTTACCAATCTCCTGCTCAGTCTCATTTGCTTTGATACCAACTTAATTTCAATAGCATACATATAGTATGTCCCTATAACCCTCTGTTCCCCCACCTTTAGGTACTTCTTGTCACAGATTACATGTATGAGTCCAAAACCAGTGGTGTATCATAGCATTTTATGCATCTACCTTTTAGATTCTGCAGGAAGTAAAAAGTGGAGTTAGAAAACAAAATTATAGTAGTACTGATATTTCTATAGGTCTGTGTCTTTATCTTTCCCAGATATCTCTATTTCTTCAAGTGGTTTCAGTCATTTGACCAGTGCCCTTTCTGTTCAACCTGCAACCTCACTTTGGCATTTCTTGTAGGGACAGTCTAGTGTTGATGAAGTCCCTCAGTATCTCATTATCTGGCAGTGTTTCTTCGTTCCTCCCTCACTTTGAATGTTTTACCAGATGTAGAATTCTTGATTGGCAGTTTTTTGCTTTTGGCCCTTTAAATGTCTTCCATTGCCTTCTTGCCTCCATAGCTTCTGATGAGAAATTGGCAGTTAGTCTTATGAGACTGCCTTCTATGTGACACATTGCTTCTCTCTTGCAGCTTTCAGAATTTGCTCTTTCTCTTTGGCATTTGATAGTTTGATTACAGCATGATGCACTGTGGGTCTATTTGGCTTTATCTTGATTAGAGTTTATTGAGCATCTTGGATGAGTCTATTCATATCTTTCATTAAATTCTGGAAATGTTCAACTATTATTTCTTTGACTATTCTCTCTGCCCCTTTCTCTGTCTTTTTTCCTTCTGTGACTCCCACAATGCACATACTCATCCACTTGATGGTGTCACACACGTTCCTCAGACTCGGTTCACTCTTCTTCAGTCTTTCTTCTTTCTGTTTCTCAGACTGGATGATTTTAATTGTCTTGTCTTCAGGTTCACTGATTCTTTCTTCTGCCAGCTCAGTCTGCTGTGGAACCCTTCTAGGGAATTTTAAATTTCTGTTACCATGGTCTTCCATTCTTTTTGGCTCCTTTTCATAATTTCTATCTCTCTATTGATATTCTGTTTTTGTTTATCTATTGTTTTCTTAATTTCCTTTAGTTCTTTGTCCAGGTTTTCCTTTAGCACTTTGAGCATATTTAGGGTCATTTTTTAAGGCTTTTCCTGGTAAGCTCTGGTCTTCCTCATTGATAGTTTCTAATACTTTAATTTTCTCCTTTGCCTGGGCCATCCCTCCTCTTTCTATGTTTTTGAGTATTTTGCTGAAACCTAGACATTTTGGTATTTTAATGTGTTATCACTGGAATTTGGATTCTGAGGTAGCTATTCCTTAACAGAGTTTTTCTTGAATGCCAGAAACTGACAAAAAAAAAAAAAAGAAGGAAAAAAAGAATAGATTGACCTGTGCAAATATTCTCCTTCAAGGTTTATCCATGCTATGGGTTTAGAGACTGACTTGAGGCCAAAGGGCAGGGGCTTTCCAATCTTTTTTGCACATGTGTCTTGTCTTAGGCATGTGCATGTGGCCCTAGGGATTACCCTGTTTACATGGCTATGAAAGTTCCCGCTTCCCTTGAAAATATTTCTGGATGGTCCCAGACACTCTGTGTCCTATAGTCGCCAATCCCTTGCCCAAGCCTGCATAGCATGACTGCTCTTCCACCGTGTTCTACATGGGAAGCTCTGTGATCTGCCTTCTACATGCAGGGCACCTTCCGGGATGGCAAGTCCCTTAGGCCATCACAAGACAGATTGAGCCAAACATATATATTCCCATTATGTGCACAAAGTTTACTCTGCCAAGCTGATGAGGGCTGGGGTCAGGGCCAGCCAGTGTTTCAAGAGTTCCTATTGCTTTTGTGTAGTCTTTTTCCTGATTCTGTGCTAACCCTGTTACTGCAATCCTTTAACATTTTAGGGGCTTTGGAAAAGTTGTTTCTGCCAGTTCTTGTTGCTTGTTGAAAGCTTCTATGGGGTAACAGAGCCCTGAAGTTCCTCATTCCACCATATTGATCTGGGCAGGGCATATGGCACACTTTTTAAAAATGTGATTTATATTCAATTCTTATTTTAGCCAACCTTATTGAGTACAGCATGTACTAAGTGCAAGGGCTGTACTGCCCCCTCAGGATATCAAGTGAGTTGAGCTGCATGGACGGAATTGTCTTGAGTGAGAGATGGAAAGCAACAGATGTTTATGTTACTTTGTAAGTTGTACAATCCAGGTGTGTACCAAATGTTACAAAGATGATTGTGCCTTTAACACAGGATGAATGGGCAGTGACTCTAAAACAATGGTCCTAAAGGTTAAGGGAGGATCTCTGTTTTAGTTTACTACAGGCTGCCAATGCAAAATACCGGAAATGGATTGGCTTTTATAGTGGAATTTATTAGGATACAAGCGTATAGTTCTGAGGCCATGAAAATGTCCAAATCAAGGCATCATCAGAGATGCTGTCTCACCAAGCATTGACTGTTGGTGATCCAGACCCTGCCCCATGGCAAGACAAAATGGCAGCTGGTCTCTGCCTTCTCCTGCAAGTTCTCTTCCTCCCCAAGCTCAGTTGTGGGTCATCAGGAACATGGCTCATATACCCCTTGTAGCAGTTCGATGTAGTTATGAATTCCAAAAATAAATATTGGATTATGTTTGTAAACTGATCCATACCTGGGCATGAGTAAATTATGATTATGGTTTTGATTGGGCTACATCAGTAGGGTGATGAGTCCCCACCCCTTGGTGGGTGGGGACTCGCAGATAAAAGACATGGCAAAGGACAGAGTTGGGGGTTTTGATGTTGGAGCTTTGATGCTGGAGTTTGAACTGGAGCCCCAGGAAGTAGCACACAGAGGAAAGAGAAGCAAGCCCCAGGAAAAGAGGAGCCCTGAGCCCAGGAAGAAACAAGCCCCAGGAAGAGAGGGAACCTGAGCCCAGAGAGAAGCAAGACCCAAGAAGAGAGGAACCCAGGAAGCCTGGTAGACATTGGCAGCCATCTTGTTTCAACACATGGCAACAGACTTTGGTGAGGAAAGTAATTTATGTTTTATGGCTTGGTATCTGTAAGCTCCTACCCCAAATAAATACCCTTTATAAAAGCTAACTAATACACCCCTCTTCTCATTTCTTTAGCTTTGGCTGTTCACTGATTCTAATCTCCAGCCTCTCAGGGTTTCTCTGTCTTTCTCTACCTACGGGCAATCCTGGAATCCCCTCTCACATGGCAGGGTAAAAATGGCAGCTTCCCTCCTCTCTTCTCTGTTTATATAGGAATCCAGTAAAGGATTAAGACCAACCCTGGGTCCTGCAATCTAATCAAAGACCCTTAACTGAAGTGATCTAATCAAAAGCTCCCATCCACAATGGGTTTACAGGCACAGGAGTGAGTTTGCTTTAAGAACAGGATTTTCTGGGGGCCATGAAAGACTCAAACCAGAACAATCTCCTTTGAGCTGAGCAGTTGCAGGCAGTCTAGAATCAGAGAATGTCTGTGCACAGGCATAGAGGCAAATGCTTGTTCAGAAAAGGGCTAGGAATGAGTGGTTGCCAAAGTATTAGGCAGATGGCCACCCCAAAGATCTGGAGAGGGAAATGGGGGAAATGGAGAAGGGCAATTGTGTGTCATGCTAAGCAGCCTGGCTTGTATTTGGTAGGCAATGCAGAGTCATTGATGGGTTTTAAGTAGAGCAGCATGTTATATTTTTTCATATGAAAAACATACAGTTGATACAAAGGCGACTTCATGAATTGGCATCATGAAAGATGGAGTAGATGAGATTGGAGATTCCCAGTCAATTGAAATGATGCTATTGCTGGATGAGCAAGGGGATAAAGTAGCCAGGTCTAAGCTAAGGGGGAAAAGATGAGCTCTGTGTTGGACAGAGTTTGGGGTTCCTTTGGGGTATAGTAGAGGAGATGCCAGGAGTTAGAAGGATGATGAGAAAGATTTTAATGTTATGGGATGGTCATGAAAATTATAACCCTAAATTTTGAAGCCACCTTCTGAAGAGAATGATGTGTAGGAGAAAAGGATTCATAAGAGAAAACATGATTCTCACAAAGGATATACCTTTATGACAATGGAACCAGGAATAGAGAATTTCTCTCTTTCACTAAAAATTTCTTCAGGCACAGGAAAATAGCATAGCATTGCCCACAAGCTCAAATGTTCCATGAGGGCAGAGCTGGAATTCTGTTTCTGTACACTGCTACATTTCCAGTTTACGGATTAGAGCCGTTCATGTAGGAGGTGCTTAGAAAATATTTACTGAAAAATAAATGAACACAAGATTTTTCCTCCACCTCACCAAAGAGGAAAGCAGTTATTAATAGTGAAGTTTCTACATAATGCAGGTTGATTTTTCAAACAAACCTCCTCCAAAATTAAAGTTTTTCAAAATAGTCATTTCCTGGATGACATCCTGATGTATAAGAGGCTTTTTACCAGTCAACCGGATGCCCTGAAAAGAACCTTGGAGCGTCCATGGTGTTCTCAGTTTCAGTTCTTATTTCCTATCCTGTCAGCTTAAATTTAAATGGTCTTGCTTCTCTCTGTCATGGCGTGCAGCGAAACAGTGACAGAACAATACTGAAGGAGAAAGTATATCATCAGTTCACATGTCCCTGGCTGTAGGTATGACCTGCCCAACATCATGCCTCTTCTCGGGGGCAAAGTCTGCCAACTGAACCCTGAGCAACCTTTTCATTTCTCCTGGTTGTTTCACAGTCTGCAGCCCTTGGAGATGTCTGAGATTGCCAGGAGGCCTGGTCACTGGAAAAGCAAGAATGTTACTGCAGAAAGAAAAATGAGTCTGTGGGAAATTCGTTCCCATTCAAACTAGCACAGATCTTCCTATCCAGGTCAATCTAAAGGGCTCACCTTTAAAGTGTATTCAAATGTCATCTAAAGCATGAGGTGACAGTTGTTTCAAATTTACAGAAATACCACACGTCCTTCATGAGAATTTTGCCATGTCACATTATAAATGATTCAGATAAAATTATATGTTCTAGCACTGCATACATCAAATAAACATTTTTAGGCCTTATGCAAAATTATGGAAGAAAACGGAGATACATTATCACTAGCTTTCAGGATAGAAGAATCATCTACTGACTACTGTTTGGGATTTATCTAAGTAATAGCACCCAGTACTTTAGCATTTCCAAAACTACTATTTCATTCGCTCCTCCCAACCTTTTGTAAAGAAAGACGGGCAAGGTATAATTATCCTCATTTTACAAGTAGGCAAACTAAGACAGTTGGAAACCAGTTGACTTGTCTCCCAGTCTTATTGTCCTTCCACAGTCCCATGTTGTCACATTCATAAAATGGTCCTATTTCATTAAGTAGAGAGCTGAGAAAACATAAAAATGAAAAGCAAATTCCTTCTCCTTTTCTATTGTGGAATCCAGGAACGAGATCTTCTGCTCAACAGGTGATTGAGAGGAAAAATCTACTTCTGAGATATTCTTCCAGTGTTTCCCTGTGCTGAAACCTCTTCAGAAAAGGGCAACCTATAAAAGAAATTAAGCTAAGCTTCTTTGGTAGGTGAGGAAATGGGGGCACCTTTCCATCTCTCTCCTTCACTTGCTAGGTCTCCCACACATTCTCCCACTTCTACCCACACTTGGAACACAGTGTGAAAATCACTGCCTCACAAAGTCGACTCATTGTGTCCTTGGTAATGTCTAAATTAAGGCTGTATTGTAATGTCACATCCTGCTTTTGGAATTCAAAAAGAACATGAATTCGAGTCAGTTAGAACAAAGTCATTTTTCCAGGGATCTACTGCCGATGATGGAAAGCATTAAAATTCAAGAATGATTTGCAAGTTAAAAATTCACTCCCAGGCTAAAATAGAGCATCTGTTTAAGCCATCGTAGACTGATGATTCTGTTGTCAATGAGATACCCACTTTTTAATTTTTTGTCCTAGTATCTTCATAAACTTTCGCATGGACATAATAGCAGTTTACTTAAGAGGGCTCCTGCCAGTTAACAATGTAAGAACAGGTACAAGGCTATCGACTGAGAAACTTGAGTATGCGATTTCTCATCTTTGAGAGTAGCTGCTATTCTTCATTAATTCCTTTGTAATAGACAACCTGATAGATGTTTGGGAATCTCTCATGTCAAATTCCATGTACCCTTGACTAAAAGTTTTGAGCTTTGGTCTAATCCAATGGAGGAAAAAAAAAAATGGAAGCACCCACCAGAAAGAGGGCATTAAAGCTGTTTTCTAAGATTTTAAAATGTCTTACCCAGTACAGAGGAGACAGCTGACACCATTCTTGAGTCCTGGATTCATAAAAGACAGAAGGATCAGTCATTGCATGCAATTTAAAGCAAGCACAACTTATTGAAGAAGTTGTGAATGAAGATGTGTTTCACATTCAAGTTTTGGGTTGAATAGGATGCTAGAATAGATCCAATGTTTTTAAACTATTTTCAGCAAGAACATGAATTGTCATATTGCTTTTCTCCTTCCCTCCCAATACATTCAAAACAAAACCCAAATAATTTACATGGACCTAATTCATGATGCAAAATCTTTTTCTTAGATTTTTTTTTTTAATCAGCTATCACATGCGTTGCAAATTTAAATACTGGAAACGAGCATGGTAAAGAAGAATTTCCTAAAGATTTTCACTGACTAGTTCTCTTTCATTCAAGTGTTCCCTAGGTGCAGGGCATGGATTCATCAGTTCTCTTTTGAATTCTCCAAGCTAATGCATTTCCGCATGGCCATACAGGACTGGCGTCTTTCTGGGAATCTTAAAATGTCCTCTAAATGTGTCCTTCTGCCTGTTATCTTTCCAAATGTCAAACAAACCTGTACACATGGAGTGGTGTAGCTCAGTGGTTGAGTGAACTTCCCGTGTAGGAGGTCCTGGGTTCGACCCCCTGCACCGCCTGAAAAGCAAAACAAAACAAAAATCTCTCCATTATGAGCCGAGGCAACTTTCTAAGTTGCCAGTTTGACTTTGGATGCTCTCATTCCCCTGTTTAAGAAACTTTAGGGTTTTCCCCTTTCTAGAGGATAAGATGGGAACTCCCAATGGGTGACGCAAGAGCCTCCACGAGTCCGTCTCAGGCTCTGGAAAGCCGTGTTGATTGAAATCCTATTCCCACAGTGGTCGGTGCCCACCCCTCCAAAAGGAACGCTCATGTTGTTGTAGACATCGAGAGAGGTTCAATTACTTGCGCGTATGGGAAGGACAGGGCTCAGGAATAATTTGGGGAAGGAAAAAAGAATTTATTTATGACTGGCCGGGCTTGGGACCTTCCTGTTCAAAACCCGAGCTCCGAATAATTGAGTTCCTTTTATGCAGAGGAAGAGTTAGATGGTCCTTTGTTTCAGTGCTCAATAAGTTGGAATTAACACATAACCCCCACATTCTAGGTAAGCTTTTAGGGTGAACTTCACACATTCTGTGTAAGCTTTTAATGCACTTGGTTTGCATTTTCCCTGAATATTTAAAGTTTATAGAGTTTACATTGTTTAATTGTTCTTTCAGGAGGGGAGTTGTTGCCATAGTTACAAAAGGCAGGGCTGCAGCTCTCATTGTTTGACACACACAGCTCAGGTTATCTACAAAGAGATGAACAGCCCCCAGCCGTAGCCTATATCCACGTCTGCCATATTTCTTTAGCCTTTATTCCCTGCTGTGTCTGTGAAAATCTCACCTGATACCCAGTTAAATACGACACTTTCTGATGGATATTTCTGCTAACTCTAGCAGAATTATCTGCTTTCTCCTCTCTTAAAACATTTTGCAATGAAGAATTGCAAAAAAAATGTTCAGCACAGTGGTTCTCAACCAGAGGAAACTACATTTGGCACTGTCTGGCGATGTATTGGTTGTTCTAACTGGTGAGGGGGGATGTTCTAACTGGGGTGAGGGATGGAAGGGCATGGGCTGGAACCAAGTGGGTAGAGGCCAGGGATGCTGGGAATCATCAGCTGCCCCTCCTCCACCAGAGAATTATCCCACCCAAATGTCAAGAACCTGGGCCCAGAGGGGGAGCCTTAGTTTATTATTATTATTGTGTGTGTGAGTCTTTTTCACTTCTTACACTCTTCCCATTAAAGAGCCTGGCACTAAAAGTTCCTCAAGAACCCTGAAATTAAATTCATTTCATCAGGATGTTTCCAACTTTTTTTCTTGCAAAAACTGTATTCTACTCCAGAGAATTTAATCCTCTTTCTCATTTTACCACTGAAGTGAAGTATATCAATGGCAATCTGCATTTATGTATGATGAGGTAGAAAGTACCATTCCTTCCTGAGCCTGCCCTCCTCCCCACAACAAAACATATTTACAAAAAGGGACCTCAGAAGCAGATGTAGCTGAAGTGGTTGAGTGCCTCCTTCCCATGTACAAGGTCCCAGGTTCGATCCCCAGTACCTCCTAAAAACAAGCAAACAAACAGAAAACAATGAATCCCATTGGGGCGAAGATGTAGCTCAGTGGTTGAGCACCTGCTTCCCTTGTACAGGTCCTAGGTTCAATCCTCCATACCTCCTAAAACCAAACAAAAAATTGAAAAAGGGGTCCTCTCTGCTTTTTGTGCCATTTACCTAGGAGATTTGTCTCTTTCCTCTTCCATATTTTCTCAGGACTCAGAATCAACTTTTCCCTGGCCTCGCTCAGAACCAGCTCCTTCCCTGCATCTTCAGATATACTCCAGTGCTCATGCAAGTAACTCAGCAAAGGGCAGCCAAAGTCCAGCTCCCTCTGCTTGTGTGACCAGAGTTTTTTCCCATTTTATCTGGTTTTGTTATTTCCTTTCCCAGTCAACGAGTCAGCCTTGTTCGAGTTCAGTTCCAGTCTATTCACCTTCTCACTTCCTTTGGTTTCCTTAGAATCAGATTTTGCCTTTCTTCATCCATTAATAATAAAAATCAAATCATAAATAATGATAGTTACATTAAGGAATAATTGGTTTAATAACGTAGCTCATATTAAAAAGGAACAAGAGAGCAGCTTTTATTCCTGTGGAATAGACTTTGTTTCATTTATGAGAAAAATCTCATCCCCACTTTTAACTTCTCAAACCATTTAAAAAACTCCCAAATGGTTAAGTGAGCTTTAAAAATGGAAATCCCATTAAAAAGATCTATTGCTGTATGTAGGAACAAAATGAGGAGGATGTCTGTATTTTCTTCAGTTATTTCCTCAAAATAACTTTTCACAAAAAATGTGATTGTATCTTGAAGACTCAGATTTAAACCAGGTATGTATGCTCAACAGTAAAATTATGATTTTCCCATTTCTGTTTGGACAGCAGAAGATTCATTAAGGGAGGTAATTTAAAATGACAAACTTACAAAAATAATTTTAGCCCTAGAAGAGAATAGCAGCAGACTGAATGCATAATGAGCTACAAGGATATTTATTAGAGTCTTATTTATAGTGGTGAAATGGTGAAAACTTATTTATAATGGAAACCTAAACGTTCTACCATAGAGGAATAATTGAAAATGATATAATGGGATATTATCATCCTTAAGATACATAATGCAGAAGAAAATTGAATGTCACGGCAAAGCGTTCAGGCTTATCATCAAGGGGTAAAAAGTGGTTCAAAGAATATGTACAAGCGGGGTGAGGGGTGTGGGGATATATGGGAACCTCATATTTTTTTAATGTAACATTAAAAAATATAAAGAGATCATGGGGGAGAAAAAGAATATGTACACCCAATTATGTACAAATACAAAAATGCTCACACGTGCACATATGCCTGGTGGGAAGAGCTAAGCATTTGTTTTCTCAGGGTGATGAGAGAGTGAGACCATGTGTTTTTAGTTTTAAATTTCCCCTTCTATTGAGTCCTAAGTGCAAGCATTTTAGTTGTACTGGTTGGTATGGTTTCCTTTCTCTGAGCACCTGAAGAATTCCCCCCACCACAGGGGGAGTGCAGACCCTGGAGAGCGGGGGGGGGGGGGGGTGCCAGGGGAAGGGAGGCTGAGGGCGGGGGTGGGGGGGAGGGCCCATCCCCACTGCCCGTCATCACCCCAACCCCAGCGAGGCGCAGGGGAAAAGCCTGACAGTGTCCACTCAGAGGGGAGGGAAGGGGAGCGTTCCCAGCAGCCCTGGGGGGGCTCACATGCTCCCTCCTCATCAGTGCCCCCAGCAGCCCCATCTAGAGTTTCTCCTTCCCGTAGTTGAGGCTTCCTGGGTGTGCTTTTCGTATTGCTGTGACTGTTGGTTTTTTTACAGTTATAAAAGTTTGTGGAATGCATGTGTACTTTTCCTGAAATTAAAATGCTGTTAGGATGAGAAAAGGAAAAAAGAGTGAGGGAGAGAGGGATGATGGAAGGAAGAAGCAGAGGGAGGGAGGAAGGAAGGAAGGAGAGAGAGAGGGAAGGAAAGGGGGAGGGAAGAAGGAGAGAAGGGAAAAAGGAAGGAAAGAGGGAGGGAGAAAGGAAGGAGGGAGGGAGGGAAGGAAGGAGGAGGGAGGGAGGGGGAAGGAGAGGAAAGGAGAAAGGAAGGAGGGAGGGGGAGAGAGGAAGTATGGAAGGAAGGATTGAAAGAAGGAAGTAAGGAAGGAAGGTGGGAGGGAGGGAGGGAGGGAGGAATGAGGGAGGGAGGGAGAAAGGAAGGAAGGTAGGAAGGAGGGAAGAAGGAAGGAGGAAAGGAAGGACAAGGGGAGGGGAGAAGGGAAGAAGGAAGGGAGGAAGGAAGAAGGAAGGAAGGAAGGAGAGAGGGAAGGAAAAGGGGAGGGAAGAAGGACAGAAGGGAGAAAGGAAGGAAAGAGGGAGGGAAGAAGGAAGGAGGGAGGGAAGGAAGGAGGATGGAGGAAGGGGAGAAGGAGGGAAGGAGCAGAAAGGAGAAAGAAAGGAAGGAGGAAGCAGAAGAGAGGAAGGATGGAAGGAAAGAAGGAAAGAAGGAAGGAAGGTGGGAGGGAGGAAGGAAGAAGGAAGGAAGGAGGGGAAAAGGAAGGAAGGAGGGATGGAGGGGGAGAGAGAGAGAAAAGAAAGAAAAAGAAAGAAAAAGGAAGGAAGGAAGGAAGGAAGGAAGGAAGGAAGGAAGGAAGGAAGGAAGGAAGGAAGAAAGGAAGGAAGGAAGGAAGGAAGGAAGGAAGGAAGGAAGGAAGGAAAGGGCAAGGGGAGAACGAGAGAAGGAAGGGAGAAAGGAAGGAAGGAATGGGAGGGAAGAGGAGAAAGGAGAGGGGGGAGAAGAGGGGGAGGGGGGAGGGAGGGAGGGCAGGGGGAGTATCCCCCAAATAATCGACAAGAGGAGCATGCTCTTGAAGCCACGCTCCCTGTATGCCCTGATCTCGCCTGGCTTTGTGTTAGTTTCTCAAGTCGAGCCCTCCATCCCGCATCTATCTTATTCAAGTCATTTGAAGGATCTTTGAGAGGATAAGATATCAACAAGAAAATACTTGTTAAAACCTGCAGCGGAATCCTGTTTTTGTTTTTTGTTTTAATTATTGCACAACAATTTCCACCTACATGCAGGTCCCGGGCGGTGCTTAAGGTAATGTCTATCCCAGGGGTCTGCCCACAGCAGGCAAGAACACTGGCTGTTGTTCTCCTTGGCTGCATATTTCCTGAGAAAATCTTTAACACCAGCTCCCTGCTGTATATCCTTATATTGTTCTGAAAACCAAAACACTAGAAAACATAAACAATTGGTGAGCTCACAAGAAAACACTTTGGAATCTTTCTCAGATAGGACTGGCTATAGGATGTGTAATGCAAGCAGTTTGGGGGAAGGATGTATTTTCTGTTTATATTGAAATGAAAATTTCTGTTATGACACAGCTATTGAAATAAAGGGAGGGGCCGCTAAAGCCTAAGTGGTGGCTACGGCGTTGGCATGATTTTGAATTGCCTGTGTTCAATTTTGAATTGCCAGCTATGTTCCGTGACAGCTAAATGTGGTCATGGTAAATTAAGTTAAATTATGCATGAGTTCATAAACCTGAACTCCTTCCACTTTGTCCTCCAGGTAGCTGGCTTACGTTGCAGCAGGTGCACGCACCTCCATTTCCCAGGACTCGGGTTTGGCTTATGCCCAGTGGTGTCGGCTGCCGGACTCTGCCCTCTTCTGGATCCTGGTGTCCTGTGAGAGATTCCGGCTTTTCTAAAACTCGCCTTCCTGGGTTGGGTTAGAGGGAAGCAGAGAGCCGAGGAAGGTATGCCTCTGGAGCTCCATCAGTGACAATGATCGTGGACGTTTACCCTTGGATTTAAAAAAAATTTTTTTTCTCTCTTTATTTTTTTTAAATGTTACATTCAAAAAATATGAGGTCCCCATATACCCCCCACCACCCTCACTCCACTCCTCCCACATCAACAGCCTCTTTCATCATCGTGGCACATTCATTGCATTTGGTGAATACATTTTGGAGCACTGCTGCACCACATGGATGGTGGTCTACATTGTAGTTTACACTCTCCCCCAGTCCACCCAGTGGGCCATGGCAGGACACACAATGTCCGGCATCTGTCCCTGCAGTACCACCCAAGACAACTCCAAGTCCTGAAAATGCCCCCACATCACATCTCTTCTTCCCTCTCCCTGCCCTCAGCAGCTACCACGGCCACTTTCTCCACATCAATGCTACACTTTCTTCCATTACTAATCACAATAGTTCTATAGTAGAATATCAGTAAGTCCACTCTAATCCACACTCTATTCCTCCATCCTGTGGACCCTGGGATGGTGATGTCCACTCCACCTCTATATAAAGAGGGGCCTTAGCTCCTACATGGATGATGGATGCGATTCTCCTGCTTGCAGCTGTAGGCACTCTTGGCTCCCTGGTGTGATGGTTGACCATCTTCACCTCCCTATTAGCTGGCTGGGTTAAGTCCAATAAACCAGAGTGTAGGAGTTGCAAGTGTGCTGAGACTCAGGGCCTGGCCCTCACATGGACGGTCCAGAGATTCAGGTCTCCTGAGTATACACCAACCTTTGGATTCTTAATTTCTAAAATCCCAATAGTCCCAGGACCCAAGCTTCTCTTCTGTCAAGGTCTTGTCTTTCCCTTGAGGAGAAGAGTAGGAAAGGAGTCAAGTAGTTGCACCTCTGTTTTCTTGAAGGATTCCTTTTTTGTTCTGTTTTATGTTTTCTCCCCGGGGGTCTCCCGAAGGACTGAGTTTAAGTTAAGGGCTCTGCAACTGTAGCCCTCCCTTAGGGAACAGCACAGAACTTCTGGGATCCCACTTGACATTTGAGGCTCAGGGCTTTCCAGGGACTCTTAAGTTCCTCCAGGGGTCCCCTCCATCCTAGACCTGCCTTTGGGCACATAGAAACGGCTCTGCTCCATGCTGGCCAACTGAGAAGTATAAGCTCTATAGGCTTTGGATATTCAGGGAGGATGCAAACCAAATGTGTCAAGGCCACCTGGAATGTGGTGGGTTCGTGCTAAAAGCTTACCTGGAGTGTGGGGGATATGTGTTAAATCAAGCGTACCTGGAGGAAATAACCTATCTAATACTCAGATAATAAATTTGAAGAAGCTAACAAAAAGCCCTTTTGCATACAAGCACCGTTTGACTCCCCACTCTTTAATCCTCAGTTTTTATCAGGACAAGAGTCCACCAGTCGAAATAAATGATCTTGCTTCTCAGTATTCTCACATCCTGGTCTTCGATATCGCGTACACCCAATTTCCCTCTGCTACTATACTGGGAGTAAGGAGCCTCTGCAGAATCTGCTTACCGCCCCTTGGTGAACTTCTTCAAGCTACTCGCCCCGCTTGGACATTCTGCCATGCTCCCTAACATATTACCTTCTCATCTCAAGGGCTGCTTCCCAAATTACCTCTTATCTATTAGCTTTAAGAGGGATTGATGTAACTATGACATCCTAACGAATGAACTAAAAATGCCGATGCTTGCTTTTTGATCAGCTTTGTGTATGCAGGGAACATTTATTAACCAGATTCTTGGAGATATCTTTTGTTCATTTCCCCCCAGTATGGTATGATTGAGTGAATTGAGCAAAGATGGCAGTTATCTACTTGAAGCCTCCTCTGAGTGGGGATCTTAAAAGTCACAGTTGGTGAATCAGGTTTATCGTCCTTCTCACTGGGCAAAACTGGATCTGACAACATAGGTGGACAATAGAAAAGAGACGCAAATGCACCATGCTGTGGAGTGAAGCGAGGGCAGCAGAGAGATGGGGTAAGGACTCACAGAGATGCTACATGACCAAGATCACTCATCTGTGGGTCTCTCTGCTTAGCGCTATACCTGGCATATGCCAGGTGATCAGTACACATGCCTCAGTTAGGCGTAGGAACCGAATTGCTTGAGATGGAAGGGAGATTGGTTTCTATGTGGATTTTTATGAAATGTACAGCAGGACGAGACAAAATCTCACACGCTGAAAATGGCAGTGGGACTAGATATGCTCTTCAGGACAGTAGCCACCAGCCATGTGAGGCTGTTTGCACTTACATTAGTTAAACATCAGTTCTGCAGTTTCTCTAGTCCCTTTTCAGGTCCTTGGGAGCCACGTGTGGCTAACAGCTCATCCTGGCTGGCAGCTAGTGTATTGCACAGCTCAGATGTAGACCACTTCCATCACCTGGCAAGTTCCATGGGACAGCACTGACATGGGTTTTTCACAGTTGTAATCCTCTGCTCCCAGTTGGCTTCCCAACCAAGGACCCAGTGACACCACCTGGTCTCCTGTTCTCTTTATGAATTTCTAATTTAATTTTTTTTTTTTAAGATGAAGTAGATCCAACATAGGCAAGTCCTTTGAATCTGCAACATCTCACTCCATCTTTTTGGCTTCCAGTCCCATTTTGTCCCCTGAAGAATGCCTGGGGCATGGTTTCCTAAAAACATACCACTTCTTTTTTTTCTTCATGAAGTCCTTTGACTCAAAGGTGTTTGTTCACTTTTACTTGAGGAAAACAATAGGAGGGTAATAAAAAATAACCAACCCAAGCGAATCACAAAGGTCTGCTATATCTTACCCCTTGGGTGGTCCCAGCCCTTCCCCCTGCCTTAGGTGTCTCCATAACAGTTATCAGATCTAAGACACTGTGCAGTTCATTTAGCTATGATCAGAAACTAAGCTCCGTGGAGGTCAGGAGTTTCTTGTTTTTTTCCACTTCTGTGTAGCTAGAACCATCTCTGGCACATGTCGGGACTCATACATTTTTGAATGAATGTGTCTGTTATCCCACTTGGTTGTCCTTTCCCTTGTTTTGACTTTTGCGTTCTAACTTACTTGGCTTCTACCATTTTCTCTCTTCTTTTATTTCTGAGAATGGAACTCATTACCGTGCCCTTAGATCTTTTCCCAACATGAGTCCATAAGAACAGGGCCCAGTATTCTCTCGAGGGAAAGGGGTGCAGGGATGCCGAATGCAAGGATGCGGACCTTTTGAGTTTGAAAGAGCATATTCAATAGTGTGAGAGATTTTTATAGGGAGAAATATAGACTGTATTGCATTGGGAAGCTGGGCAAAATCTTCTCACCTGGAAGACAACAGAACACCTATCCCCAAGGAGTTGTGAGTGTCTCCTTCTAAAGGAAAATTAGAGTTTTCTACGGTGATCAAAAGGGAAGTGGAGAAATAATAGCTTGGGAAGACACAGATATGTTTCCTGAAAGCGGTTCTTAAATTTTCAGCCAAAGGAGAGAGTGCAGTATACAATATTCTCTGCAGGGCAGTGTGGAATGTTGATCTTTTAAATTCCATGCACTGCCTTAACAAAGATTCTGTCCTCAGAAAATATGCCCATGTTCTCGATGCAGTGTGAAACCTAAGCCACGGGTAGATGTTTCTATAAGAGGCTGGTTTTGCATCTTTCCTGAGCTTTTCTATTTGCTTCTGGAGAGTGGTTTGTTTTTTTTTTGTTTGTTTGTTTGTTTTTTTTACAAGTAGGCACGTCGTGGCAGATTCCTTCAGGAAAGTTTCTGGAAGGAAAACTTAGAATTGACAAGTTTTAACCATCAACGTGTGTTTCCCAGACTTGGAAAAGGGCACTATGTTTGATTGCCACCAGGGAATCACTTCACTTACACTTACAGAACTAGGGTTTGGGGGAGCAAAGTCTGAGCACCATGGAGATGAAATCAGAATTAAATACTAACTGTTCAACAGCGCTTGTGCCTGATCTAATGGTCTCACGTGGATATTTCTGAATTATTCAGTAGCTACTTTGGAACAGCCAGGATATGCCAGTGCTATTTTTTTTATTGTTGTGGTTGGTTCGTTGGTTTTGAGGTACTGAGGCCAGAGATTAAACCCGGGACCTCGTATGTGGGAAGCCAATGCCCAACCACTGAGCCACATTGGCTCCCCTGCCAGTGCTGTTTTAATAAGTACTAGGGATATAGACAAGAAAACTACCAGAGCTCTCTCTGAATTCCCCATCCTCCTTCAAACTCTGGCTACGAATGGCTCCCTCTGTTGATAAACCCAGGTGTTTGCATATTCCCAATGCCTGCCCTTACCCCTTGTAAGCCAGTTTCCCACACCTTTGCAGGTCTCAATTACCCTACCTGAGTATATCATCTGTGCTTGATGGGATCTGGACTTGACAAAAACGGACAGAGTAGAAAATTCTAACCTCAATTGCGCTACGATCTGCTCCTGTGCTCACTTTCCAAAAAAATCAAATCATATCCCAAGACCAATTAATTCATATTTTTAAAAAATATATGGTTCTAGAAAGAATCAAGGGAACAAACCAACCATACATCTATCCATCTCTGCATCATCTTTCTCTGTCTCTAGCTCCATCTGTATAGTTAATGAGCTTGAACGGGTCTAACTCTTTAGAACTTGCTCGGTGTCTCTTCTGCTTTGTATGCTCAATGGCTAAGAACAGCCTGCCAGCTAAGGGCAATCGATAAATGTTTGTAGAATGAATCTGTACATTCTGTTAGGACAGTTAACATGGCAGTGAAATAAGGAATTGACTGCCTTGTTTTTATTTATACCCCAGGTAATTTTTATTTCAATGGTAATCTTTCAGAAACTGCAAACAATACCCAATCATATAACCTTCCCTGATCACACCTCCCTCCCTGATAAGGGTGCCAGCCCGTAAATAAATCTTTTCTTCCCAAAATTATTCCTGAGTCCTGGCCTTTCTATATGCAAATAAATGAACCTCTCTCAACTTCTACAACACTGTCTTGAATCCGTAGTTAGCATTCTTACATGTGTCTTTATTGTGTGAAGGTTTCTATAACTAAAGAATATTTCTCCTGTGATTTCTAAGAGTATTTCTCCTTGTTTCATTTCTCTTTTTGTGGTAAAATATGCATAAAATAACTATCATTTTAACCCTCTGAAGGTGTGCATCCTCAAACAGCACATTGTTTTCTGTATTTAAATTTTTATGCATATAGACTTAGACCAAATGTCTTCTGCAACTAAAAGTTTGATTTTCCTTCTGAAGGCAATGAGGCTCACCACTGATGAAGCCAAGCCCTTGTGAGAACTTCACGGCATGTTTTAGCCTGGTATTACGGGAGAGAAAATGGAGAGCAGGAGCGGTTAAGGGTTTCCTCAAAGTCGCACTGTGGCCGAAGGAGATAGGAAAGGCGAGGTCCACAGCTCTGGCTGGGGCTTGGGGAAGGTACGCTTGAGAAGCGAGGAGGACAGAAGAGCTGCCTGACATTCCAGAGGCTCCCTGAGTCTTCACGGAGCTGCTGGTGTAGAGTCCAGTGGAGAGTCGTTGGGTCCATTTCTCTGCAGTGTCTGAGTTCTCTGGTGAGATCCATCCTTGGAAGCTACTACATTTTAGAGGCCTGGTGCCAACCCTGGAGGAGGAGGCTCTGGGGTCCATCTGTGTCACTATGTCCACCAGATGAGCTGGGGCAGCCCCACGGGGGTCAGCAGGCATCATCCTCCGCCTCTGGCCAGCTCATTCTCTAGGGTTCAGCAGAGCATGGCGACTGGATGGAGCTTGCTTCCAAGAGGACTCCTGCCCCACAGTCTGCCAGATCTTGAACTTCACGACTCACACAGATGGGAGATACCACCAAGGTCAACCACACATACCTGGCGCTTCAGGAACTTCTTGGTTACGATCCCCCCAATAAAGATCTCCCATAAATATGAGCATGAAAGAATCTTAAAGAATCCATGTGGTTCCACAAGTGAGAGGACTTCGTGACAATGAAACATGGTGCAATTGCAAAAAGGATTAGGCGTTCTTCAGGCACTGGCATGTAAAATCTCTAGAAAGCGGGTAAGTAAAAAAATGAGGAAGAAAAGAAGAGTTTATACAGAAGGCCCTGTTTTGTTTTAGGAGGGGGGTTTATAATGTATACTCACATTTGAATTTTTAAAATGAGCAATATACTGAAGGGGTGGCCAGAAACTGGGGAGTATATGTAGGAGACATGAGAATACTCAATATAGACACTTATCATTTTGGTTTTGAATCATGTGAATTTTTACCTTTTAAAAATACATTAGGGAAGCAGATGTGGCTCAAGCAATTGGGCTCCCATCTACCATATGGGAGGTCCAGGGTTCAATACCCAGAGCCTCCTGGTGAGAGCAAGTTGGTCTGCATGGTGAGCTAGCCCATGCTGGAGCATTAGCCCACTCAGGAGGGCAGACCCACATGGAGTCCTGGCCCACGCAAAGAGCTGACACAGAAAGATGACACAACAAAAAGAGACACAGAGGGACAATAAGAGACGCAGCAGACCAGGGAGCTGAGATGACACAGAGAATGATCATCTCTATCCCACTCCAGAAGGTTCCAGAATCCCTTCTGGGAGCTGCCTAATGAGAATTCAAGCAGACACAGAAGAACACACAGCAAATGGACACAGAGAGCACACAATGATGGGTGTGTGTGTATGTGTATGTGTGTGTGAATAAATACATTTTAAAAATTTTAAAGCATATGCACATTTTAATTAATTAATTAAGTGCCTATGGAGCAAGTGGTTAAGCACCCACCTCCCACGTGGGAGGTCCTGGGTTCAGTTCCTGGTGCCTCCTGCAAATAAAACAAAAAACAAACTACAAGCAAACAAATGAGGAAACCAATTTAGGAAAGCTGATGTAGCTCTGTGGTTGAGTGCCAGCTTTCCCACATACAAGGTCCCAGGTTCAATCCCAGCCTCCAGTACCTCAGACAAAAATAATAATATAAATAAATAAACAAATAAATAAAGTCAATGCAGCTCAAGTGATTGAGCACCTGCTTCCCACATGGGGATCCCAGGTTTGGTTTCCGGTGCCTACTAAAACAGACAGGCAAACAACAGGCAAAACAAGCAAAGGAACCAAATCAGGGGCGCCAATGTGGCTCAGTGGTTAAGCCCCAGCTCCCCACATACAAGGTCCCAGGTTCAATCCCTGGTCCCAGTACCTCAAATAAATAAATAAATAAATATACATTAAAATTAATTAGGATGAAGTTTGTTACCGAGCTTAAACTCTGCCAATATTCAATGCCTATGCTTCATAAATATAATATGACCATGGAAGATGTTAAGATGACCAGGAGTGGGACAAGAGATTTAAGGAACTCTGTATTGTTTTTAAATTTTTTCAGTAAATCCAAGATTACTTAACATCTGGGGGGGAGCTAGAGAGAGATGTTCCTTGATGACATGGAAAATTTAAAGGACATTTAAAACTGGGGAATGATAAAAGCATAATAAGAACATCAAGAACATTCAAATCCCAGGCTTATGGAAAATGCAAAGGAAAACTAAAAGACATTTGGAGGTAGGTTTTGGGAAAGAAGACCAAGAAAATGCAAGCCTGCTCTTGAGAGCAGGTGGTGTGACAAGAAATATAAAGAGAACTCAGAGAAAATGGTCTCTAAAATTTAAAAGTTAAAGCAAATAGAGTCGGGAGAGAGTTAAGCCTTTGATGGGTAAGGAAGCAATGAAAGGACGCAGCCTTTTCAGTTAAATTCAAACACTGGTGAATTATACCCTAGAACCAGAGGGTATTTGCGTGTAATTGTTGAGTAATCATGATTAACAAGGGATATATTGAGAAACGGTGGTAAATGTTGATCTAAGTTTTGTGGGGTTTTTTTGTTAAGAATAAGGGAACATTCTGGAAAGTACAGACTGGTACATTTACAATAATCCTCAATGTTCTAGAAGAGTTAATCTACCAGATGTTTTGTAAGTCCATAGTAAACAAAATGGTGACTTTTTAGAAGCTCTAAAGGTTTGCTAAGATTAAGTCCCTATCAACCAGTTTTAATAAAACCCAGGGACACAGCCCGTCTAGATGAGAGCACGACATGTAGCAGCCTCCTTGAGATTCTAGAGGCCAGGACAGGTGTCTGCTGGAATGATGGAGAAGACAGAGAGTTCCACCCCTCCCCATTTATAGGTGTTCGTTCCACAGTGATACTAACTTTGACTGCCGATGTTGCAGAAGTCGAGAGAGGTTCAATTATTTGTGTCTGAAAAGGCCAGGACTCATAATAATTTTAGGAAGGAAAAAGGAATTTATTTACGGCCAGCCAGACTTGGGAGCTTTCTGTTCCAAACCCGAGCCCTGAACAAGATTTTCAAGTTCTTTTTATACAGAGGAAGGGCCAAATGGTCCTTTGTTTCAGTGCTCAGTTTAACATATATCTTCCACATTCTAGGTAAGCTTTTAGCATGAACCTCATACAGTCCGTGTAAGCTTTTAGCATGGACTTCATACATTCCATGTAAGCTTTTAGCACATTTGGTTTGCATTTTCCCTGAATATTTAAAGTTTATGGAGTTTGCATGGTAAGTAAATTGTTTTTTTCCGGGACTGGAGTCATTGCCATGGTTGCCAAGGGCAGGGCTGCCGTTCTCACTGTCCCCCATGCACAGCTCAGAGCACACACAGCTCAGGTTATCTAAGAAGAGATGAGCAGCTTCCCACCCTTAGCTCACATCACTGGGATGCAGGTCAGGATGATACAAGTGGGAAGAGAGCAGGAGGCTGCCTGCAACAGTGACTGCCTCCATGTTCCAGGTTATATCTACATCCACATCTATAATTACCTGTTTCCTTACCTACGTGTCATCAAATCAGCCTACCTTCTTCCTCACTTACACATGAAAACAGGCAGTCACTTGCTGTGCTTGGCAAATGCCATGGCTGGGCATTCTAATGCTCCATTAATGTAACACTATGGAAACCCTTTCTCCTCTTGTTACTGCAAATATTCAGCACTGTGTCAGCACGTTCTCCAGCCTTAATAAATGGAACACACTGAGCAGAAATGACTGGTGAATCGGGATCTTGGGAGGCATCAAGGGTTTCACCTGAACATCAGTTACTGCCGAGGGGCAGGGGAGGTGGAGAGGGTTGGAGATGGGGCAGAAGTAGGATTGCTCCCTGGAGTTGTGACTTTTTCTTAAAGAAGGTACCAGGGATTGAACCTGGGACCTCATACAGGGGAAGCAGGTGCTCAACCACTGACCTACATCCACTCCCCATGTAATCACATTGTTAAATACTATCGCATGCTTTCCTCTTTCTTTCCTTTTCCTTCTCTTCTCTTTCACTTCTTTTGTTTTCCTTTTCCATTTCCTTCCCTTCCCTTCCCTTTTTATTTTATTTTCTTTCCTTTCATGCAAAACTAAACTTCTTCTCTTTTGCTACCCTGGGGGAAAAACATTCTTCACTTTACTCGGAAGGGAATCTTTTAGAATACAAAGCATGGCCTTATAAACTCTAACTCCTGTGAACCCATCAAGTAGAACTGGGCATTCAGAAGTATCAGAATAAAAGTATGTCAAGGCCAGGTTCTCTATAAACACAGGACATAGTTTCATTTTGATTTTCTGAATCAGGTAGAGGCAGAAAGTTTCAGATGGGGGAAATAATGGAGGGGGGGTTGGGACAGAGAGAGGAAGGAAGGAAGGGAGGGAAAGAAACAATCTCAGAAAGTGGGTATGAGAATGGTACAAAGAAGCATTTATGAAAATGGCAAGATTAATATTAGAAATGGTAACATTACATTGGTCTTACGATCGTTATCTTAGAAAATTTTAAAAGTCCATGCCCTGATTAGCAGATCATTACCTAAATAAAATGGAAATGGCAATTTTTCTCAATCATAGGCAGAGGATCAAATTCATTCCAAAGCAGTAAAGGTTTGCCTGTTCTGTGGTTTTATTAGTGATGTTGTGGCAGAGAGAAGTTGGGTGATTGTGGTATTGAAGGGCAGGGTGCAAGAAATCTCTGAGAAGGAAGATTTATTACAGCTGGTCATGCCCAGTGGACTCCTGTCCAAAACTCCAAGCCTGGAATAGGATTTTTGAGTCCCTTTTATACGAAGGATGTAGGAGTGGGGAGTCAAACAGTGCTTTTATGCTTTTCTTTGTTAGTTTCTTAGAGTTTTAAATGTTTGTCTGAGTATCAGAAAGATTTTGAATTAACATATGCCCCACATTCCAGGTAAGCTTGAATTAACATATGCCCCACATTCCAGGTAAGCTTGAATTAACATATGCCCCACATTCCAGGTAAGCTTGAATTAACATGTCCCCCACATTCTGTCTGGATATAAGTTCGAATATACTTTCAGTCTATATCCTTCCTGATTATCCAAAGGCTATCGAGCCTATATCACTTAATTGGCTTTCCAGGAGCTAGGCATACTTGGATATAAAATAAGTTTGAATTCACGCACAGGCCATATTACTCACAAATGTAATGATATCTGGGTCTTTGTGGAGGCTTTCAACATAACCCAGCAGGCTCAACAGCACAGCCAGCTTCATAATCATTGAGCTGGGACATGCCAGTCTTATTTGCTAAATAGAGTTGTTGAATTTCCGGGTTTGAAAATAAGTTGATGAACTCTTCAAGTATGAACAATTGGTCGGTCAACAGTTTTCTCTCTTAGGAAGGTGTCCTGAAAATGGATTCACAACACCATTCCTGACCACTGCTAGGTTATAGCTCAGAATGAACAGCAGTTCAATGGTATGAATTATTCTTCCAAACCTTGTTTGCAAAGGAATAGCAGGAATAAGGCTTTAATGCTTAGGAACAGAAATCTACTCAAACCATAGCCATTTCATCCATTATCTTCGTTTTGTGCTCATTCACTTTAACTCAAATCAACGAATGTACCCATGGGAGTAGGTTTCTATCAGATTAGTTTCTTATAAAGTTGGACTGGGTTGTGTGAAGAAGCATAACCCTCTGGGGGCTTTGAGAGAGGACCCTTACTAGAAATATGCACGCGGAGCCCAGGTAAGAAGCTTGAGGCTCTTTTGAAAAGCAGCTGAGAACGGAGGTTAGAAAATGAGAAGAAACAGCTTCTGTGTTCATTTTCTTTATGTAGTCAGTCTCCTTCAGTGCTGTGGAAGGCACAACCTGATGACCTTGGGAGAAACACAAGTGCCTTTTTATCAGCAGTCTGCAAACATTTTCTGCATAGGTCTGGATAGTGGATATTTTCGGTAGTGCCAGCCACGTGGTCCCTCTTGCAGCTACTCACCTTTGCCGTCGTAGTGCAAAAGTTGCCATAGATCATTCATGCATAAATGAACATGGCTGTGCTCTAATAAATCTGTATTTATGGATACTAATATGCGAAATCCCTACTATCTTTATATGTCAGTAAGTGATCTTTCTAAGTTTTTAAAACCCACTGAAAAATGTAAGAGTCAGACTTTGTGGGCTGCACAGAAAACAGAGAGTGGGCTTGCTCTGGCTCATGGGCCATGCCTTGTTGCCCATGGTTCTACAGTGTCAGCTGTAAGAGTGCTTTTTCTGTATTAATATGCACGGATGTAAGGAAATATACCATATTCCCACCAGACCACCTCTTACAGATGGCCCTGAATCTAATTAGCATTTATGCCAACACACCTACATTCATCTAATTAATTTGGTATAATAATAATAAAAAGAATTTGAAAGGAGCCCTAATATCAATATTTTAATTTTAATATGGTTATCAGCATCTCGTTTTTACCCCTCCTCAAAAAGCACTTAGGAAAGCCAATGTTTTTAAATTTTAAATTTTAAAACATTTCCTTTCTAGCCAAATCCCACTTCAAGAAATGTTAGAAAGATGGACTTGGAATTTTTTTTTTGGACAGGTGAAAGGCAAATGAAGGAGTTGGCCTAGTTCAGAGCCTTTTCTTTAAAGACCAAAGTAAATCTTTTATGGGCAGTGCTATCTCTGTCAGAACTACTCTAGTCTGCTGCTATAACACTGAAAAAGAGCCATGGATGATGTAGGCGATAAGGAAATGAATGGCGTGGCATCGTTCCAATAAAACTTTATTTATACAAACAGACAGGGGCCTGGATCATGGTCTTAGTTTGCCGACTTCTCCTCTAGGTGGTCCTAAAATACCTCTACAGACCTAAGAATCAGGTGAACATTGTTTCACAAAGGGGGGGGGGGCATTAGATGGACTCTGGCAATGCTTTCTTCCTTTAACTTTCTGTGAAGTAAATTTTATCTACATTTTAGAAATAGAAAAGTTGGTGCCCCAATTCATTGGCGGGTTTGGCTACATTGATGATCTCTGCCTTGTCTCCATTCTGCCATGAGAGGAATCACAAGCTCCCAAGAATTTATATGCTTTTATAAAGGTCAGTCAACCAGCTGGAAGTAACTTTGGAGAGGAATTATGTGTCATTTCATTTCTTCTTTGTTTGATCCACAGACCTTAGGCATTTCAAATACTGTCAACAACAAACTTCATTTGCAGCATTGTCTTGCTCCTTCAAATTCCAAGGTAAACTAAGTAGTAACTTTCACTTAAAATCACAACAAAATATGTGTTGTGATCGGTTCATTATCTTCTCCTAGTTAAGGGGTGTAGTCAATTCAGGCTAAATTAAGCAAAATATCTACTTAGGAAGATCTCAGGTAATCCATTTGAAGTCTCCCTGGAACTGACTTGAAGACCTAAGGACAATAAATCCTGACCCCATATACCTTCAGTTAGAGGCTCTGGGTTACTCTCCTTCCAGGTAATGCTGGTTTCAACCTGAGGGCCTTTGTCCTTTGTCTCCACATATATGGGGCTTCTCTGAAGATGGGTTGGGGGATGGAGCAGTAATAGACTTCAGCAGACTGGCTCCCTGAATTGTTCTGCCTGGACGTATTCCAAGGAACTGCACTGGGAGAGAAGCGGCTATGAAAAGAAAACACGTGCAGCAAAGTTTCTCACAGAAGATGCCGCATTAAAAATTAAACCAACTACAAAGAAAACCTTTTACATAAATGAGCCTCCATGGGAGATGACAATAATCTTGGCATGGTGCACTGCAGAGAAAAATGCCATGGATACAGGAACTTTTGAGAAATTTTACTCCACAAATTTCTTGCACAAATGTAAGAACTTACAGGGGAAGTCCTGAAATCATTTTCCCCCATGTTAGAAGAAAATCAACTTAATTGAAGATTTCTTGTGCATCTATTATTGTTATGTCCAAGTGAAAACTTTCCAACAATTAACTGAAAATTCAAACCTGAAATTTAGGCAAGGGTCAGGGCTCAAGACAGAATTTTAGGAGCTTTGTGTATCCAGGTGATTTGTTTTGCCAAGAAAATGGATTAGCTCATCCGGGGAGATTGTGTCAAACAGAAAGATAAACAACCAAGGGCAGAACCATGATAAAGAGTATATTTACATTAAGTATTCAAACATGCAAAGAAATAATTATGTCTCAATTTCCCAAAGGGAATGGAATGAGATCAAAACAAGGCAGATTTAGAAAGGCTAACCATTGGAATGCTGTGGGACATTACAAGGAAAATGAAACCGAGTCCTAGTCATTTTATATCAAATGAAAACAATGAAATCTTGCAAAAGCTAATTATTTTCTGTAATTTTAAAGTGTGAATTAAATATGAGAAACCTCCAACCTGTAATATCAAGCACAGAGTATTTCATTCCAATATTACAAGAACCCTATATTCAGAGTGCTGAAATAACTCAATATTATTCATGTAATTGTAACTGGTTTAATGTAATTAAACCAAATTAAGCCAAATAGGTATCGAAACTATGACATTTCTACCGATCAGACTGGATAAAATTAGAACGAAGTTCTCAAATGAGCATGGGAGACAACTTTTGTACTGAGCTGTTGGGCACATGCATTGCTACAAAGATTTGTTAGTCATTGTCAATTTAAATTGAAAGCATGTCAAATCTATAACAGAGCAATTCTACTTTTTGGCATATAGCCATGAGAAATGAGAGCAGAGGCTTCCAAAAGAAACGGTGAAGGATGTTTATAGGAACTTGGTTCATCCCAGCCCCAAAGTGGAAAGAACCCAATTGTCTATCACTAAAAGAATGGGATTGCTGTGTATCCTTAAAATGGAGTATTACATACCAGGCAACAGTGAACTCCTGCATCATGCAAGAACATGAGCGGATCTCACTAATACAGTATTAAACAAAGAAAGGCAAGCCAGGCGCAAAGAATACCTGTGGTATGAGTACATTGAGATGAATTTCAAAGACTCCTAGAATGTGTAATTGGACTCAAACTACCAGTTACCCTTGAGAAAGTACTGATTGGGAAAGCAAATGAGGGAGACTTTCAGAAAGTGGTTTGTATCTTAATCGATTATCAAACTAGTATAAGCAATAATATTTTCTATTATGTATTTCCCTATCCCCTCCTTTAAAGGTTGGGTATTTTAATTCAAGTTTATTCTTTGCCTCTCTATTTCCAAATTGGAAATCTTACTATCAAAGCTTCACCAGTATGTCAAGGTGAAGAATTAGACTTAAAAGTTGTAGACTTTATAAAAAAGAAAATCTCCCCAGAATCTCCCTGCCCTCTTGAGTTGGCCCTGACAGGGATAAGTCATTACTTACATAGGATTCAAAGTAGAGAAACACGTTTGCTTCCCCAACCCCTCATTACGTTCCTGGCAAGCCAGTTCAAGAGCGGAACAATCCTGGGATTCCTGCTCAGTGTGAAGAGCAGTTCGCAGCCATTACTGCTGGAACGTCCTGTTCCTCCGCCAGTGGAAGGGCTGATAGACTCGTGCAGGGTCAGGGGCAGTTATAGGTTTTCCCAGGAGTCTGCTTTTCCTAATGAACGCACGCCTTCATTGTAATGGATTGACCTTTGAGCGCTAATGCACATCTTCTGACTGGTTGTCTTATTAATTGCTAGAACCCTGCTCGCTGGGGTTCCTAATTCACCCTGCGCAAGGACCACCTGCAATTCATCTTTTGCTAATTCTTGACACCATAGTTTACAGTTATTGATCCTTTTTTTTTTTAAAGCCAATTGATATTTTACTCTTTTACAAACTGACACAAAACTGCAGGGTCCCTCAATGATTTTAGTGTCAGGGGAGAAGAAGGCTCTAAACCACCCATCAAAGTTTGGCCCAGAATGTTTGCATGTGTGAACATACCAAAGTAGCATTAACAACTTAAGACAAGAGCATCCTTTGCAAGGGACCAGGGAATCCAAATATTACCTTCCCCAGAACTTCCTTTGATGTGTCCCTATGTCCTCCGATGCTCAGTGGATGCCTGACAGGCACAGTTCAGATCTGCCCTGTGACTTATAAAACAGAGTTTGTAGGTACAGATGAAGCCCAGGCTACCTAAAATTGCTCTATTGTTGTAGAAGCAGAGAGATTCAATGATCGTGTATGGAAGGTCAAGACTCAGTAATAATTTGCGGAAGGAATTTTCCTGTTCAAAAACCCCTAGCCCCAATTAAGATCTTTGGATTTCTTTTATATAGAGGATGTAGGAGTTGGGAGTCAAACGGTGGTGTCTATATGCAAAAGGACTTTTTGTGAGTTTCTTAGAGTTTCAAGTGTTTTATCTGAGTATCAGGTAGGTCTTCAATTAACACATACTCTCTATGTAAGCTTGAATTAACACATACTCCCCACATTCCAGGAAAGCTTGAAACACACAGCCCCCCACCCCCACCCCCCATACAGCCCATATCACTATCTCCATCACTGTGACTTTCATCTTTCTGGGCGAGGGAGGGCAGGGGAAGTACACAGGGACCTTAACACAAAAGCCATTCATATTCCAAAACCATCCTCTGAAACAGAATGATGTGTGCTCATAGTCCGAGCAGAAAAGAACTATGAAAACGTGTTTCATGATTGAGGAAGGTAACCATGTTACATTTTCCATCTCTCAATTCACTCCTTTCTCCTGACACTTAAAAAAGAAGCAACCTCCACTACAGCAGCGTCGACAGAACTTGAATAAGAGGAACACAGGACAGGAACTTAGTGTTAGCGAGATTCATGCTGAACGGTCTCTCGAGCCACCTGCTCCTTGCCCTGTGTTTGCTTGCTTCCTCCTGACCCTTCATTTCATCCCTCAGACCTCCTGTGTGCTCCCTTTTGACATCCTGATTCATCTACTTCTCTAACTCTTTGCCCTTCGGCTTGGTATCCTGGTGGAATTTTGTATCTCTTTGCCTACATTTGCACTCCTGGACTTCACACTTTTCGTAACTACACTCTTCCGCTAGACTTCCAAGCTCCCTCCCATTGAAATCATCTAACAGGAAACCTTTTCGAGTATTTCCTCTTCTGGGTTCTAGTGCCAGAAAATTGGCTCCTAAATACTGGTAGGTTATGGTGAGCTAACAGGTTGGTGAGGATGGTCAGCCACCACACCAGGGAGCCAAGAGAGTCTATAGCTACAAGCAGGAGAATCCCATCCATCAGCCATGTGGGATCTAAGCCCCATTTTGATTTAGAGGTGGAGTGGACATCACCATCCCAGGGTCCACAGGATGGAGGAAAAAATATGGACTAGAGTAGACTTATTAGTATTCTACTATAGAATTATTGTGATTCTAGCAATGGAAGAAATTGTATCATTGATGTGGAGTTGCTGAGGGCAGGGAGAGAGAAGAAGAGATGTGATGTGGGGATATTTTTGGGACTTGGAGTTGTTCTCAATAATATTGCAGGGACAGATGCTGGACATTATATATCCTGCCATAATCTACTGAATGGCTGGGGAAGAGTGTAAACTACAATGTAAACTATAATCCAGGCTGTGTAGCAGAGCTCCAAAATGTATTCATCAAACACAATGGCTGCGCCACACTAATGAAAGAAGTTGTTGATGTGGGAAAAGCGGGGAGTGTGGGGGGTGGGGTATAAGGGAACCTCTTATATTTTTTAATGTAACATTTTGTGTGACCTATGTATCTGTTAAAAATAAATAAAAAATATATTTTAAAAGTACTGGTAGGATAAATATTTTGCCTTTGAATATGTCTTGTCTATTACCAAAGACTTAGGGAAAAATATCCTGAGACGTACAGCGGTGGCTTTGGAAACTCTTTTTAATTCTAAAAAAAAAATTGTATAATTGGAAATATTATGTTCCAGGTATCTTAATAAGCCAATTAATATATCTTTGTCATTACTAGAAAAACAATATTGAAATCATTAACATACAAGGCACTAGCACTGATGTAATTAATTTTTTTATCCCTCCACCCCTCATTGCTCCCTCATCTGTCTGCTCATCTTCTTCAGGAAGCACTGGGAACCAAACCCAGAACCTCACATGTGGGAGGCAGTACCCAAACACTTGAGCCATTGGGGTGCAGCTCACTGCGGCTCATTGCAGCTGAGCCTGGGACCTCCCATGTGGAAGGTGGGCACCCAAATGCTTGAGCCACATCTGCTCCCCTAATTTTTAAATATCTGTTTGGTATTGATTCCACTCTGCTAGAGCTTTAGCTGCCCCATTCCACTAAAACTTCCCTTGTCAATGGCACCAGTGACTTCCACAGTGTTAAATATAATAGCCAATTTGTGATGCTCATTTTATCTGATCTATTAGCTGTATATGATGCAGTTGATTGGTCACTCCCTCCTACTTGATAATCCTCCTTTATTAGATCTCACAAAAACATGCTCTGCTGATTTTCTCCCTACTGTGGTCAAACATAATCCATCTCCTTAACTAGTTTCTCATGTCTCTCAATTCGAAATGCTGGGGAGTACCCCAGAATTCACTCCTTGGGCTGTTTTATTCCATGTCTGTATTAAGTGCCTTGATGTTCTCATCTAGTTTCCAGTTTAAATATTAGCTCTATGCTGTTGACTCTGAATTTACACCTCCAGCTCTGAAATGCAGATTCAAAGTCCAACTTTTATCTCACCATTTCCACTTGGATGTCTAATAGGCAGCCCTCCCTTGTGCATTGTTCCATATTAAATGCCTGATTGCCCTCCTCCAAACCTGTTCAAGTCTTTTCCAGCTAAGGAAATGGCAACGCCCTCCTGCCAATCACTCAAACCTTCTTGAGCCTTCAACACACTAAAGCCTGAAAGTGAAGCCTTCACAATATATGCAATGGCTGACCTGTGCTTGCCTCATCTAGCTCTTCACCACCTTAGTTCAAGCCACCCTGGATTGACCTGGTTGTGGCGAGCACCTCCTGAGTGGGTTCTCTGTCTGCCCTAACAGCGATCAGGGTAATCCCTTGAAGATGCAAGCAGACCGTGCCATTTTGTGCTGAAAACTCTCCAGCAGTGTCCTACCTCATTAACAATCAATGCCAGTATCCTACCAACAGGCACCAAAGTCGAAAATATCTGGCTGCCTAACACCTCTCTGAGGTCATCCGTCTTTTCTTCTACTTGGCTGACATTGATCTCCGCAGGGAATTTTCTCTAGCTGTGTCCTCCGCCTAAATGCCATTCCTCCCAACAGCTCCATGGCTCTCTCCTTTATCGATTTCAGCTTTGTGTTAACTCCTCAGTGAGACTTTCTTCACCACTGTACAGGACAGAGAGAGAAAGCCTACCCTGGATAACTGGAGTAGAGTTTTTTGGAGGGGCGATCCACAAAAGTGTGGGCATGGTGAAGGAGAATAATGATAGGCAAGGCAGTGGCCAGCACCTCAGTCCCAGCTGGTTTCTCCCACCATCTCCACTCCTCAAGAGCCAAAGGAAGGGGTGGCTTAGCCCTGGAAAGAGTGAGCTCTGTAGAGAAGGCCACGTCCTGGAGCTGAACCCTCAGACGAGGAGCATGGCCAACCCACAAAGTCACTGCAGTTGCAGGAAATAGGGATGGAATATTCCCATTCTCACTCTCCTCTCTTCCTTTGATCTCTTGCTGGTGCTCCCCATTGGCCAAACCCAAGAAAGAAACCAGTGAGTCTAGAGAGCTCAATGTCCCTGAGTTAAGAACAGAATGGATCTGGAGGGAAAAAGACAAGATATCCATCACAGACCAAAGTCTCACACTTTTTTCTCTTTTGCCTACCCTCCAACTTAAGTTTGTTCATAGATATTTAGGGTACAAAGAATGGCCTGAGGTCTTTTCTTTTCTTTTTCCTTTTCTCTTCTTTTCTTTTTCCCCTGAAGTTTTGACTTCAAATTTTGATAAACTCTAGGGCATAGTTTCACAAAATAATCTCAGATAGGGTACTTTCTGCATACCATTGTGAAAGTGCCATTCATTGGAATCTACCATTTTAGAAACCAATTGAAATCTGTTCTACTTTTCATTCCATATAATTACAACAACATCACCTAGGGATGATGATCTTAAAGATCATACCTAGCTCAAAAATAAGATCTGTGGATCTTCAAAACACAATTCCTAAAATAGGTGATGGTTAAATCTCTTTCAGGCCTAGCAACTGTGTTTTTGGAGGCACATTTCTTTCTTTGGGGGGCACAGGGAGGCAATGGCACATGATTCAAACAAGTGGTTGAGAACTTAACCAGAAACCATGATTTTTAATATTCAGTGGGTTTCATAAACTGGAGATTTTCCTCATTCCTTATCCTCTTAAGTCACTGTGGAAGAGTTGATGAAACGCAGATGGTATCAGTACTTTGCCCAAATCCCCACAAATCCACGTTAGTGGTTCCAAATGCTCTTTCCTCAACTTTGAAGGCATCTTCTTCCCTATCACTTCCAACCGCTTTTGAGGACCTCTCTGCTGAGGACCACAGTTAGGTGGTGTTCAGATTAGTTATGTTGGATTTTGAACTTGGGTCTGGGTGGAGGGCAGGTAAGACACAAAGGGAAACTGAGGCCACAATGCATGAGAAAAGACAGTCTGTGCGTTAGAGGTTCCAGGGCAGGTGGGTGCCAGAATGGGTTGACACTAAGTGCATCAGCTCAGGTGGCTCAACCAACAGGTGCAGAGCACACAGGCAGAGCAAGAGGCACTATGGGCTTGTACCTTTTTGTGGTCCAGGGGTGGAGGTCAGTGGATTTCCTATAGGAGTCACAATTGGTTAGTTTAAAGCACATGCTTGCAAAAAGGCGAAGGGACCAGGGATCCAGAGGTTGTGGGGGTGGTGAGTTTATTGTGTGGGTTTTGGGTGAGATGTTTGGACGGTGGCTGCAGATGCAGGTTTGGGGTCCAGGGGACTTGGTGCTCCAGGGCTGGAAGTTGCTTATTAGCTGGCCAGAGTTCAGTGTTGAGGCAAATGGCTTAGCCAAAGTAAGATAGATGCTGAGGAAGTACGCAAAAAACTGACAATTGTAACAGGCTCCTGGAACCCTGTTGTTTACAACATGTGAGTGCCAGAAGACTATTGCTTTATTGTTTGGCTCATCTCAAGTCTTTGCATTTTCACACAGATTTTCAAAATAGGCTTGCCAATTCTCACACACACACACAATCCCTCTGTGATTTACGCTGGGATAGCACCGAGTCTACAGATCATTTTGGGAAGCATTGATGTCTTAACAATATCAACTCTAACAATCCATAAAAATGGAATATATGGCCGTTAATTCATATCTCTGTTAATTTCTCTCAGGGATGTTTTATAGTTTTCAAGAGGAAGCCTTGGTCACCTCTTCCTAAATCTATTCCCAAGTGCTTTTCCTAATTGGTGATATCGTCATTAGCGTAGTTTGTCATGTCATTTTCCCACTGCTTGCTGTTAACTTTTAGAAATGCGTGCTGGATATTGAGAGGCCGCTTTGCGTGGAGTCTGATTTACCTTGCCTTCCATTTAAAGGCCATGGGCTTTAAAGGCGGTTAGATGATTGCCAGTTCCTCATTAGCTCATGCACCTTTGCTTTGTTCTTCATTTGGGTGGTGTACTTCTGTTTTGGCCTTAATCCTAGACTATGGCGCTTACTCTGGTTGTGGAATTAGGTCTGCAGGTGTGGCCTTTCTGCAGCCCCAGCCAATTCCCAAGGGACGTGGGAAGCTCTGCACAACCTGCCTGGTCAGGGCTCCACTAATCCCTTCCCCATGGGACCACAGGCACCTCTGCCCCACCTGCAGCATCTGTTCTCTACTAGGACTCATGGAGGCTTTTCCTGCTAAGGCCCCCTCCAAGGACCATACAGAACCCCAGTTAGACTGCTGGGCCCTCTTCTGCACCACTTCCTCCTGCCCCATGCCCTGCCCCAAATTCCAGCAGTGTTATCAGTCCCAATCTCCAGCCTCCATTCCTCAGCTCGACCAGCTTCAGAGCTTGCTTTGGACTCCCTTCCACTGCTGCCCAGAAAGTCAGGGCAAGCATGGGCTGTGTGTCCTGTTTCCCTCCTCTCAGGGACCACCATCTCCACCTGCCTGTGGTCCAGTTCCTGAAAACAGTCCCCATCTGTGTTCTACCCAGTCATTCCATTAAAGCAGAAGTCAAGCACTTTTTTTTAAGCGCAGATTTTTAAAAAAAATTTATTTCTGTCCCCTTTCCCCCTCCAGCTGTCTGCTCTCTGTGTCCATTCACTATGTGTTCTTCTTTGTCCACTTGTATTCTTGTCAGCGGCACCAGGAATCTGTGTCTCTTTTTGTTGCGCCATCTTGCTGTGTCAGCTCTCTGTATGTGTGGCACAGGCTGTGCTTTTTTTTGCACTGGGTGGCTCTCCTTATGGGGCACACTCCTTGCATGTGGGGCTCCCCTACGGAGGGGACACCTCTGCATGGCACAGCACTCCTTGCATCAGCACTGCGCGTGGGCCAGCTCACCACACAGGTCAGGAGGCCCTGGGTTTGAACCCTGGACCTCCCATGTGGTAGGCAGATGCTCTATCCATTGAGCCAAATCTGCTTCCCTCGGAGCACTTTTTAAAACAGCCCTCTCCTATAACCGTTCTCAGAATCTGGTTCTGAGAGCCTGACCTAAGACAGGTGGATGTTGGGAAATTGTCGTTAGCCTGACATGCTAAATGCTGTTATGTAAAAATAATAAAGATGCTTTTAGAGTGGGCATTTGTTCTTTTCTCCATCATGATTTTGATCTAGGAGAACTGCAGCTACTCATCACAGAAGGCCAATGCTCTTGGCTGATGCATTTTTGACTGTCCCCTTTCTGCATTTCTTTGTACATTATTGCATTTAGTATTCAGTCAATCATAAACAGATAACCCAAGTATTTTTTCTATTATTAGAGTGATCGGTAAAAACATTTGATCCACACCATAATGGACGGCAGTTGCCCAAGTCAGGGCCAGTAGCAAAACATACCCACTCATCCCAAAAGGCCATGGGAATATGTTACAGCTGTAAAAGAAATATGCTTCGTCAGCTTGGTGAGTTCTCTGCAAAAAAGCCTCAACTCAATGCAACGAGGTTGCAGCAGAATCCCCTCTCTTCTGCTGATTAACTGGATTTTCAGTTGTTTATCTCTCCTGAATAATATGCAGGGAAAAGCATTTCATGTTAGAAAAAAAGGAAGGCATTCCAAAGAAATGTGAACAGTTAGAAAGGCACAAATACTGAGTTTCTTACTGAGTTTCACATTCTCAAGTATTTTCAAGGCAAAATGAATGGGATCCACACGACAAAAGTCTGATTTCTTATTAGTGCAAAATCAACTCTGTTATTTATGCTGATCAGAAGCAAGAGAACCAAAGGCAAGCGGAACCTCCAGATAATCACAAACCTAATTTTATTCAATAGTCTCTAACTATTTTATCTTACTACGTGCATAAGCTCCGAATTCACTAGCTACCATTTTGGCCGCTGTATTTTCTGCTTCTCTCTGACTAGCAGCTTTGTCTAGAAATGGTCCCGAGGAAGGCAGGCACAGAACCAGGGCTCAGATTTTACACCGAAGGCACGTGGGCTTTCCGTGTGGTGAAGACGCAGTCAGGAGCGAGATGTGACACAAGTCACAAGCGGTGTCAAGCTTGAATGAGAAGCTGAAGGGATTTGGAAACATTAGGTAATTCGTTTATACTTTGTGTCACTTTAGTAATACAGCTCATCTGAGAAAGTCATTTAGAACAAAAATCCTAACCGTTTTCCGGGTACGGTTGTCAGCCCCCGGATGACTTCAAAATGTCTGGGCATCTATTCTCTGTTTCTTCAGCTTTCATTGCGAGAAAGAAAGTTCAAGACTTCATCGTTTTACTCCTGGTTATTGCCATGGTCAACACAGGGCTCCATGAAGCCAGAGCACCGCCATGATGGGACGCACATTGCGAGTTTCCAGGGATAGTGGGACGTCTGCGAGGATTCCCATGATTGAGGAATTTGGAGCCGGAGCTCAGTGAAGAAGCCAGGACGGGTTGAGTGTCACCTTCTCCATTGGGACTGCCTCTCTGCTCCTCACCTCTCTGGCGTCTCAGCCTCCAGCTCTTCTGCTAACTCCTGTATTGTGGAACCTAAGAAACATCTCAAGTCTATGATTAAGATGTCATCTTCAAAACTATCAATGCTATGGAGAAAGAGATGGAGAAAGCCACCAGAGAGGTTGTTAAAGTGCTGATATATCACATCTCAGCCTCAATCCCAGACACTTGTGCTACAAACCTGAGGGAGTGTCCAGGAATCAGATTTGATGAACTAACCTAAGGTATGTATGATGCAGAGTGCTCAAATACATGCTTCAGGGGACACTGAATTTCAAATTGGTCTAGCAATAGGGTGTCATGACATGAATGATGGTCTAAATAAGATGGAGTGTTGCGTAGTGATGACTACAAGAGATGACTCAAAGGAAGCAACACGTAAAGATGCCTGCAGAAAGAGAAAACACAAGGTGATATGCTCATCTCCTTTTCACCAACTAGTGGCTAGGGTTTGCCATTGGGTTGCACCATTTTCTTCTTCACTTGGTCAGAGCATCTAAGAGTGACTGTGAAAGTCAGCAGGGGCTTTGGGCAGCTTTCCACAAGACCTTAACTGGGAAAAGAGAGGAGGGCATTAGATAAGGTCCCTTGAGGTAGTAACCGTTGTGCAGTCTTCCCATTAAATCATGGATGGATGGAGCCCACATTTATTTCTTCTAGGGCAAGAGGTCTTGACTCAGCCTGAGCAGCTCAGGTGTCCATGAAGCAAGGGATGTTGTCGTTACAAATGAGACATGGGCAGAAAAGAGGAGAACTAATGAAAATATCTGTATTAGATTATTGAATCCTCATCCCTCTTCTCCGCCATGCAGAATGCTAATGTCAGTGCCTGGGACAGGAAAGTAGAGCTTTTTGTTTTTACTTTTTTTTCCTTTAAAGAAAGTAAAGGTGACTTCATCAAAATTTAAACCATCTGCTTGTCAAGGATACCATAAAAACAGCAAAATAATAAAACTGAGACTGGGAATATATATTGGAAGCACATATCGGTGACCAAAGATTTGTATCTGAAATGTAGACAGAACTTCTATAAGTCAATATAAAAGACAAACAGCTCAACCTAAAAGTGGTGAGAAGATATGCTAAGGACTGTGGAAAGAAAGGAGCCTGATTAATACTCACAGAAATGTAAAGTAAAATAAAAATGCACTGCCATTATTATTGTACTGAAACTATAAAGAAATGGAGAGGAAGCTATATGCCAACCTTATGAAACTGATCATTTCTAGGAAAAATTGAAAAAGGAAAGAGGTCAAAGTGGGCACCAGCTGTATCTTTAGTATTTTATTGTCTTAAGCCAAAACTATGAAGCTAAACCAGAAAAGAGATGGGAAGGAAGGAGGGAAGGAGGGAAGGAGGGAAGGAGGGAAGGAGGGAAGAAGAGAGGGAGGGAGGGTAGAAGAAAGGAAAGAAAAGGAAAAAAAAAGAAGAAAGAAGGAAGGGAAGAAGAACATGAAAATGCTCCAGAGGAAAGACTCCACAGGTTGGTACCACCCCATCAATTAGCAAGCCCTACCTAAGTACCCAGTTCTCCCAGTAAACTCTTCAGCACCTGACTCTTAAATATGAAAACTAAAATAGCCAGACAAGGGCATCTTTCAACATGAACAAGAGAAACAAATAGAAAATAATGACAATGGAGGAAAATGAAGTAACATATAAAAATCAATAAAACCACTTAAAAATCCTTTAATTACTATCCTCGGAGAGCTGGACATATAGAGAATCCATAAAATACAATGAAAAAAATCACAGAACAAGAAAGAATTCTTGTCTTGGAAATTAACCAATATGAGAATCCACTATGTGCCTACCCTTATTAATGGGCAAAAGAATCCTGGTGATAAAGAGACAGAGTAAAAACCTTCCAGTGAAAATAAAGAATAAACAAACAGGTTATCTGCAAAGAAATGGACTGAGAATGCTATTAGTCATTGAAGATTAGATAACAATGGAGTGATGACTTAATAATTCTGATGGTAGATAATTTGCCACATAGAATTCCACTCACAGCCAAATTATCAATCAAGTATATGGCTAATAAAGATATTTTCAGACATGCATGACTCAGAAATTTATCTTTTAATAGGGAATTATTTAAAGATATGCTCCAGAAAATGATAAAGGGCCAGAAAAAAGGAAGAAAACGAGAACTCCAACCCAGGAAGGCAGATGTGCAAATGGCCCATTGGGAGAGGTGCTGCAGATATATGGAGAAATCTGCCTGGAATGAAGCAAGAGGAAACAATGAAGCAGAGCACTGAGATTGAAGTCTCTTAAGGAAAAAAAAAAGATAGGGGAAGGGAAACATGATATGACTGAATATTTGTGGAGGAGCATCATCATCAGAGAGTCTTTGGAAGAGGAAAATGCAGACACTCAAGAAGTCTGTGAAAGAAAGTCTACAGGAAAGAACAATTGATAGTGTATTACTTAGCTCTATAATGGGCAACTTTTTACTCATAATAAATTCTATGTTACCATTGAATATTTACGAGCGGTTTTAGGTTTTAGGTTTTTAGACCCATTTAATTCTCAGAAAATACCACAAAGTAGATATACAATCATCTCCCTTTTAATGCTGGGGACACAGAGACTGCCTCCTAAGAGTTTGTTCCTAGGGCGTGTGCTTGCACCGCCTGTAGCACCAAAGCTTGTGCTTTACTGCCTCCATTTCCGTTGTTTTAACTGAAAACAGGGCTGCTGTAATACAGGAGGGGTTGGGGAAGATAAGGAGAGGAGAGGTAGGAAGATTGAGAACAAGTGAACAGTAAGAAGAAGAATGAGGATATGGTTACCAAACAGGAGGAGACTACTAAAAGAAATTAAAGTGCCCCACCCCAGGAGCCAAGCTATTTAGCATCCTTGAAGACAAATGGGCCTTGGCCAGGGTGCGTGGTCATGTCGCATTCTGAATAGCCTCTTTTTGTTCCTGCTCCATAGCCCAGCTTTTAGATTTTTCAAAACTAATATGTAATTCAGGATGGGTTGAGTCCTTTAGAGAGGAGCACTCATTGTTCCCAGAGCCTGCTTTTGTGGAGAAAGATACTCAAGCCCAAGAGTAAAATCGGTTTTGTCCAAGAGTACAGAGTTAGGGAGCACACTGGCTCCATGTGTGTTGAGTTCCCAGTCATTTCTCAGATAATTATCAAGATGCTCGTGAGTTATAACATGTGCTGTATTTTGCAGCCTTTTCATGCATTTAAAAAATAGACTTTGCAGAATAAAATCATGTTTCTTTAGGTTATTTTTGACAGAACGTGCCAATAAGGATATTTAGCAGATACCTTATGATTTGACTCGACCTTTGAATGATGCTTTTCTGTAAACCTAAGGACAGCTATGGAAATGACGAGCTTAGTTGTACCATTTTCATAAAATGTAACATTACCTATATATTGATGGAATAAATTTCATGATATTCTGGGAGCTGTCCTTTGCTCCTGGAACTTGTAATAGAGTGTCCTGCAAATCCCACCATGCAGAAATGTTTAAAATGACCTACAGAATACTCCTTCATAAAACTTGCCACAATTCTTCTTAGCAGGGTGTTTGGACAAAATATTTCATCTTCTGTGGCACATGAATATTTGGAAGAAAAACCTCCACATGATGTGAATTATGCTTAACCACAGGCTATGTGGAGAATCGTCTGCTCTGCCTTGATTTTTTTCTGCTGCCTAGGCTAATAATAAAATGTACCAAGAAATACCTGCAAAGCTATGAAAAAACGATCTAGAAGCTCTGTGAGGAATGTCGATGGTCTGGCCATGATAATCCCATGAAAATAAAAGAAAATACAAGTTAGTGTGATGTAAAACAAAACAAGCATTTTGGTGAACAACCTGGAAATTCTCACCTATATTAATAGGAACATACTCAAAGAAGCAAAAACCCAAAGATTAAGTCCCAAATTAGAGATTCTGTATTTAACCACCCAACTCTAGATCTTATGACCCCTCTTTTGCAAGTATTGTTCTTCCTTTTTTATTCATGCCAGTAATCAAAATTAATTTTCCTAAGTAAGAAAATAGTATTGCTTGAAGAGACATTGCTAGGATGAAGGAAATGCCTGTGCCCTGTTACCAGATTTTATCTAGGTTCTTGGCTGTGCTGCAGAAATGAATTTCAAGAGCTTGCCGGGTGAGTTAGGCCAGTAATTTATTCAGGTAGGGAGGGAAGAGAAATGGGAGAAAATAAAAGAGCAGGGGTCCCAGGTAGAGAGGAAGAGGGTGAAAAGGGATAAAAAAAGGCTGATTTACAAGCTACAATTACCCGTTATAAATTATAAATGCCCAGATTTACTTGTGTGGTCACATGGCAAAGGAGAAAAGGCGACAGCGGCACACAGAGGGCAGGACGGGTCTGCAGGCAAAAGAGGAGGGCGAGAGCGCACTCAGGCCTATGCCTGGCTTTTAACTGTTAATTATTCCACGCCTTTGCTAATGGGAGGGGAGGGGGTTCCAGCTGTTTGCTGTTGGGATTGATTATCCCACCCATCAATCCCTAAGTGAGGACCCAAAGATAAAGTTCCTAGGAAACATCTGGGGCTTTTCCTTGTTCTCAGGACCAAGTCTTTGTTCTGGAGAGCAGAATCTTGGGGTGGGGTCTTCCAGCAGCCATCTTGGGGGTTCCTGCTGTCCACGTGGACTCTCTGCCGGATTCCAGATCTGTCTATGAATTCCCTTTCTTACTAGCCTGCTTCAGCCCCACCTGGCAATTACTTCACGTTTTATTAGGGTGATCGTGGGTCTGCTGCAGGCGACAATCAAGCTACCATTCAAGAGGCTTCCCTGCTGGCTGGGTACTTCTTGGCTACTGCTTGTGTTAATGTATGCGTCTGCCTTAGGAAAGGATTTGTGAAGTCTTCCTGGGAGTCCTCAGACATAAATTTACTCTCCGCAGGGCTTGGGTAGAACAATGGGCTGCCAACGTGTAACTAGGCTCAGAGTGAATTATACAGGAGCACAAGTCATTGATGCCCAGAGAGTAAACTCCTTCCATATTTAAAGGGAGATGGCAGGTCATGGGAGGAAGGAATTGGGGCAGGTGCCAATCCCGCAGCATCCATTGGCTTCAAGCAAAATTCAGAAATCTGCACAAAAATAAAAATAGTTATCAGGGGAAAGGGGGGGTTATCTGTCCCTGGTAGAGGGTAGGACATGAGGCAATGCTGCTCTTCTCTCTACACTGAAGTTGCCGCTTCCTGAACTGTGCTTTCCTGATTTGGTGAAGAACTCATGCTATCTTTTTCTTTTTTTAATTTTTTAAATTAATAGATCACAAGGAATGTTACATAAAAAAAAAATTTTAAAATCATAAGAGGTTCCCATATAACCCACTCCCAACTCCCCACCACATCATTTTTATAAATTGTATTTTTTTGAAGATATATACATCACAAAAAAATATAAGAGGTTCCTGTATATCCCTCATCCTCCCACCCCACTCCTTCCACACCAACAACCTCCCTCATCATTGTGGCACACTCATCGCCCTCAGTGAACACATTTTGGGGCACTGCTGCACTACACAGATAATAGTTTACCCTGTAGTCCGCACTCTCCCCCAGTACATTCAGTGGGTTATGGCAGGGTATATAAAATCCAGCAACTGACCCTACAATATCATTTAGGACAACTCAAAATCCCAAAAATGCCCCCACATCAGATCTCTTCTACCCTCTCCCTGCCCTCAGCAACTACTGTGGCCACTTTCTCCACCTTGATGCTAAAATTTCTTCTATTATTCATCACGATAGTTTTATAGTAGAATATTAGTACATCTACTGTAGTCCATATTTTTTTCCTCCATCCTGTGGACCCTGGGATGGTGATGTCCACTCCCCCTCTATATCGAGAGGGGGCTTAGATTCCACATGGATGATGGATGGGATTCTCCTGCCTACAGTTGTAGGCACTCTCGGTTCCCTGGTGCAGTGATTGACATTCTTCACCTCCCTGCCAGCTGACCTGGGTAAGTCCAATGAACCAGAGAGTAGGAGTCATCACTCTGCTGAGGCTCAGGGTCCTGCTGGAACTCATGCCATCTTAAACACAAGCATTCCCAAGAAGACAGTCCTCAACAGAAGGCAAACCAGCCCCCTGCAAACACTGCATGGCACCATTTCTTATTCAATGCCTGATCGGTTGGAATGTCTACTTTTTTACTGCCCTGCAGTCCTGAGTCTGAAAACAATAGTTCCAGGAGAGATTTCCCAGGCTTCAGTGTTGATAGCTTAACCAACACTTGCTAAAGGTACACGTGATCAAAAGTAGATATTGCAGGGGGTTTGTAAGAGTTATGCTCTGTTCCCAGTATTTCAAATAAGCTGCTTAAAAAAGAAGGGGTTGGTTACTTGGTCAGCTTTTGAAAAGAGGGCAGTCTTCTGGAATAGAGCCAGGTATGTGAATGATGCTTTGTTAAATGACTCAGAGAATGACAGGCACAAGAACAAATTCGAAATGACCCAGCAAGAAGGGAGAACTGTTTAGGGTTCTTTTTCCAGATGTTGGGCTCTCCAGATGTCTTGGTGGGAAGGAGAAGTGGCTGCTGTCCAATGTCCAATGATAGATCAATACATGCCAGGTGTGGTGGTTTGAAGCTGTATGTACTCCAGAAAAACATGTTCTTAAATCTAATCCATCCCTGTGGGTGTGCACCCATTGTAAGTGGGACCTTCTGATGAGGTGACTTCAGTTAAGGTGGGACTCACCTCGATCAGCATGGGTCTTAATTCTATTACTGGAGTCCTTTATAAGAGAAAGAAACTCAGAGAAAGAGAGAGAAAGCCACAGGAAGCTGAAAGTCACGAGAACCCAGGAGAGAAGGGAGAGACCAGCACCTGCCACCGTGTGCCTTCTCTTGTGATAAACTCATGACCAAGGATCAACAGCCAGCTCCAGAAAGCCAGTCTTTGGGAAGAAAGCAACATCAGGGTGATGCCTTGATTTGGACTTTTTCCCAGCCTCAAACCATGAGCAAATAAATTTCCATTGTTTAACCTGCTCTGCTTCATGGTATATGCTTGAGCAGTCTAGGAAACTAAAGTAGGAGGCAAGGGAGGTTCAACTCATGAAAATATCAACCACCAAATGCCTTGAGTTCAGGCATTTGATAGGACCCCAAAAGAAGGTCTAACTACTAGTCTTCGCTCAGTGTAGCCTGCCCTTGAAAGCCTGCTTTTTTTGTTCACTTTGACTTGGTGTCATCCAAACAAATCTTCACTGTAGTATAACTATTTAGAGGATGCTGAGTTGCTGTTTCCCAACGTGGAGGTTTATTTGCTCTTTTGACTTCACTAGTAAACCAAAGTCGACACTTCTCAATTCAGTCAGCAAGCAATTAATTCCAGATTGAGTGCACAGCCTATAAGATACACTAACGGTGGAATCTAAAGAATCTGAGGAAGACTTCAATAAGTGCTGCTTCTGTATTCCCATTCTACCCATCTGTATTTTCCACTGTGATCCTGTAGCTGGTACCTAGTAAATGCAGTTCTCCTTTGTCAGCTGGTTCCCTATTTAGTGCTACCAATGGGGGCAATAGAAAGATATTAGAAGGCAGGAAAAGGGGAGAAAGGATTTCTTGTTTCCTATAACCTTGTTGCTCTTGTCTTCACCTGTTCCAGCAATAGCACAACACCTGGAAGCTTCAGTTTCCAGCTTCTTTTCATTCTTCTAAAAGTCTCATCAAGACCCTATACCATGCACAGACTATCCTCTGCTCAAGTCCTTTAAACTTCTGCCACACCCACAGAGGCTGGGCATGCCTCCCACTTGAAAAGCCCCCAACCCTGCAAGTCCTACTTCCAAGCATCTAGGATCAGATAACCCTAACTTCTCCCTTTTGTCAACCCCCAAAACCACTCTCTCCTAATTTGTGGCTCCCTCCATGGCCCCCTTTCCTCTGTCAAACCTCCAACACTTGCTGAAATAATTCCCCATAATTAAATACTCTCTGCTAAAAGAACTAGTGTGACTTGTGTGGTTTTAAACAAATCCTCCCAGTACAGCTTTTGTATTTGCTTCCTATTGCTTTTGTAACATATTGCCACAAACTTAGCAGTTTAAAGCAAAACGCATTAAGTCCTTGTTTCAAAACCCTGGCATGACATCAAAAACCTGGCATGGCATTGCTGAATTCTCTGGGCAGAGTATTATTCAGGTTACTGCCTGGGACTCAGACTCTTGGGGCTGGGGCCTTCCTTGAAACTCACGGGTTGTTGGGCAAATTTGGCTCCCTGAGGCTGTAGCACTGGGGCTACCATTTCCTTGGTGCATGCACCATCTCTAAGCCAATACTGGCACATTGAATACGTCTCACGCTTCAAATCTTTCTGGTTCCCCCTTCTTTTGCATTTCTGACTTCCTCATCTACCTCTGCTTATTTTAAGGGCTTCATTCAAGTCCCAGCTAGAGAGCCCACCCTTCACCCCCCCCCCCCCACCCTTTCCTATCACCAGTGAATGGCTTAGAACAAGAAAACCATGGGGCTGATGTTATTGGCAGGCTGGCCAGGTTAGATCGTTGTTACGGAGGATGCCCTAATATTCTGCATCTAATCATCAGGTGGAACCTACGGTGGCCTTCAGAAGCAGGGTGGATAAAGGCTTGAGGCACGTCTCGTGGGCTTCTACATTTCTGTCAGGCTCGGAAACCTTTCAGAAAAATAGGGCAGCTGCTTGAGCTAGCCGTCCGATCATTACGTCTGATGAGAATAGTCCAATTTTCTCTTGGAGGTGGACACACAGCCCATTCTACAGGGGACTGGCAAGTTTTGACTGAAGGCAAAAGGAAAGGAGCAAACCTCTTGATATTGAGAAACTATTGTGAAGAAAATAGATAACATATCAAAATGTTGCCCTTTGGTCAGTTAATAAGGACAAGAAGTTGCATTTGATTACCTAACTTGTTACAGTCTTGCTCCTAGAGGGAAGGGACTGCAATGTTCTAAAAAGCGATGCAAAATGGACTTAATGGATCCAGTTCTCCCCCTCTCTTATCCCAAGCAAACACTAAATGTTTGTGGTTGGTTCAGCGCAGGTAAATTTACTTCGTTAAACCTGGTTCAGTCATGCCTTCAGGAAACAAAACCCCCAGCTCACTGCTCTGAACTTGTACTTTGTGAACCACAGTTTCCACGTTAAAAGTAATTTGACCATTAGGGGAATTCTTAGGATGAGTAAGAAAATGAAATCAACCCCCCTTCCCACTGAATCAAAGCAGCAGACCTGAGTAAGGTAATGATTTTTAAACTGAATATCACTCTGTCGTAGTCCAGAACCATGCCAAAGGATCCATTTGGAAGTGGCCCAAATGAAAGACGTGTTAAAGCCAGACATTGTAATTCAAAAGACCTAAATGGAAACACTCAAGTGTCATTTAGGCAAGTGGCTCTGGATGCTGGGCTGGAATACTAAAGGGCTGCTTTTGCCACTCTGTCTCCAACCTGGGCTGGCTTCTCATGCTGCCTTGTGTCCCCTCTGGCAGACGTTTCTGTTTGTACATAAGCTGCAGATGGGTCTTCTGGGCTTGCTTATAAAAGGATGCAGGCTGATAAAAGAAATAATGAGCTGTCACAATGACAGGACCCCAGACCCTGCTGCTACCCAGCAATCTCCCTTCGGGGGTGGCCTCTGAATTCCACGTTGCCATGGTAAGAGCCTATGAACTTGGCAGAGCCGCCTCAGCCCTTCACATCACGGGGCTAACGCTGGCTTGCAACTGAATTGCCGCTCCGCGGGCAGCAGACGTGCATGCATCATCAGCAGCCACCTTTCCAGAAGATGTGGAGGTACGAAAAATGCTAAGTGTCCTGCAGTTTGGAGTGCTGTATTTTGGATTTCCTCTTTTCAAGCTAACTCATTCCCTTAATTTTAAAAAATGGCGATTTTAGCTCTTGGGTACAATTATTTCCATGCAATTTGTTCCTTACTAAGTTTTTTCCTATGGGATAAGAGGGCGGTGATCCCATCCTAAGACTATGGGTTTAGTGTGGTGGAGTTCTCTGCCTCTTGCTCGGCTCGCTCAGCTCTTCTTTTCACAATACTGTGGGGAACCATGCCTGCTCTGCTCCCTGCGGTCAGTCGAGATGGGCAGCCCATCTGCTTTCACCAAGAGGTGGTTGCTGTGGGCCAAGGAGGAGCTCTGTGTGGGGCTGGATCTGGGGGAGAGAGGCCCTTACCGATGGTTGTAATGGGAAGCCTTAGGGAGACAGTGTGGATCTTATCTTTCCTGACACCTGCTTGCTCAGCTTTGCCTGCCATTCTGTGAGCCACCCAGTCTCCTTCCCCAAAGTTCCTTTGTTTTCTGTAACTTAGCCAGCCTGAGTACTGATACTGGTACCCAAGAGAAGCTAATACATCTGAGGACTAAAAAATCAAATGCAGAAGTAAAAAAACTACCCATCTAACATCAACTTACTTATAAATAATAGTCCTCTTTACTTTCATGCATTGAATGTATAATATATACAAGGCTTGAAGTGAAAAGTGGTGGTAGGGAATACAATGTTTGGTAAGAAAAGTGCTTTATTTTGGATTCATAATCAAGAAGAAAAATTAGAGGACTAGAGAAATGACTAAAAAACAAAATGTAATAAACTGAGAGGTAGTAGTTCAGTTTAGTCAAAGTTTAAGATATTTTAATGAAAACAATGAAGGATGAGATGAGGAAGACAAGCGCCATTCATTCATTCAGTCAGTCAGTCAGTCATTCATCATATCATGCCATGGTGATCTTCAGTCTCCTGGGAGTCAGACTATTCCAATAATTTAAATAGGAAATATAAAGTCATCTAAAATATATTTAGAGTTGGACAAAGTAGAGGGTGGTGACATTTTATTTCTACTCTATTTCCTCATAAGTAAGTGCTTTGTAATTTGTCACACAAATGGCCAAACATTTTCCAGTGAATCATTATTTGCTTCCAAAAATATTTTTAAAAGATTTTTTTTAAGTCTTATGTTTTCATTTCCTTGGCAAATACCATGCAATGGGTTGGCTTAAACAGTGGGAATTTATTAGCTCAGTTTTGAGGCTAAGAGAAAGTCCAAATCAGAGCTTCATCAAAGCAGTGTTTTCTTCCTGAAGACTGGCATTCTGGGGCTGGTGCCAGTGATCCTTGGTCCTGGGCTCCTCTGTTACATGGAAATGCATATGGCGGCCGTCCTGGCCTCGCCCTTCTTTTCTGGGTACCACTGAATTTCAGCTCTTGCTTCCTGTACTTTCTTTCTGTCTGAATTTCATTTGGCTTGTGAAGGACTCCAGTAAGAGGCTTGAGATCCATCCTGAGCCACACCTTAATGAAGTAACCTCATCAGAAGGTCCTAGTTCCAATGGGTCCAAGACCACAGGAGTGGGTTCAGTTCAAGACTCTACTTTCCTGGGGTACACACAGTTCCAAACCACCACATCGCGCCGTTGATCTTATGAGTGCTGAAGTAGATATCCCATGCAGATGCTGAAACACTGTTGAAGCGATGATGTTAGGGCATTACTATACAATATCTGGGGGCAATTTTCTTCTTTCCTCATTTTGAGGTGAGGTGGAGGGACCATAATGAAAATAAATCTTAGTTGGCTTATCAAAATACTTTTATATAGCATGTTGTATAAAAACAAATATCCTGCAAGGAATATTTAAATAACAAATAGATAGAACCAGACCTATTTTCATCTAAAACCTTGAGAATCATAAGGCTATGAAATAGAGGTTGGCATACATTTTCTACAAAGGGTCAGAGGATAAATACTTTAGGCTTTTCAGTCCATGAGATGTGTGTTGCAGCCACTCTGTTCTGCCTTGTAGCATGAAAGCATTTAGAGACTATAAGTAAATGACTCAGCACGGGAGTGTCCCAATAATATTTCAGTTATAAGAACAGGTGGTGGCATGTTTTGGCCCCCAGGCTCTACAAGTATAAATGCACTGCTGTATTCCTGTCTGATAGCCAGAGCTTTTAAAGGCATAAAGACCCCAATTCAGTGACCTGCTTCTCAAGGGGAGATTCTAGGATTACTACTCTGATGTGAATATCTGCCTCTTTTTTTCCAATGGGCTTTAGGCTTCCTGTAGTCACTGATAACAATTTCATACTCTTTGAACCCTTTCTGGTGCCCAACCCAGTTTCTTAAAAGTTCTGTGGTGGAAAGTGCCTGTGCCACCTTCAGAAATGAGGCACCTGTTTCCCAGCTGCTGGGAGTATTTTATTGACAGATCTCTGCTGAGTCTCTTGCAGAATTGCCCTTAGCTGAAGAAAGCTGCTTCCCACGGTTGGGTCCCTACTCCATGGGCAGCCTGCATTTTATAGGTGTTTCAGGCAGGGGTATAAAAGTTGCCTTCTCAACATCGCTTCAAGGGGCTCACTCTAAAGGGCCACACCCACCCTGGGGAGAGGGGGTCTCGACCCAATCCCCTCATTAGATGCAGCTTCATTGTGGGAGCCCCTTCTCTTCCCTGCACTATGTCCCTCAACCTGAGAGCACTCCCCAGTACCTTTCTTGCCCAGGGGAGATTGAATTTGAACTTTGGTGAGGTGGGAAGAGGAAGAGAAGGGGACAGAAAGTGACAGACAGAGGGGTCAGGGAGAGGTTAAGGTTAGGTTTAGGGTAAATCTTACGATGATGTTTTTAAAGGGTTTCCTTTTGGGTGTTGACAAAACATTTTACCAGAAATGAGTGTTTGTCCCTCCAGAGTTACAAAAGTATAATGTTTGGCCATGACAGTCATTGCCCCTGATAGCAGTATTACTAATGGGGAGCCAAACCAACAAGGGATTTGCTAAAATTTTACTATTAAGTCATGGGGCATGCTTAATTACTTCTTTCAAAAAGTGGCTGACTACTGGTATTAGCAAGTAACAATAATTTGCTGCAGTACAGTACCCACTCATGATATTTGTGCCATGAGTATACAGTACAGCAGAAATGCATCAGAAATTCATTTCTGGGGCAGTAAATTCTGAGCTGCTCAGTATTGTCCCTCTATTTTTTAAAAACCCTTCAAAGAGTCTGCTTCATGGAGAACCCAAACCACGGCAGTAAACATAAAATACAAATCTATATAGCAGTTCAAAATAGCCAGTTGTCTTAGTATGCCAGAGTTGCTATGACAAATAGCACATAATAGGAATTTATTGTCTCACAATGCTTTGGAGACCAAAGTCCAACATCAAGATATCAGAAGACTGTGATTTCTCCAAAGTCTGTAGTGTTCTGGTACTGGTTCAAGCTCTACCTTTGCTACATGGCAATCTGCCTCTTTCTGTCTCCTTTTGTGGTTTTTATTCCTGTGTCCAACTTCTTTTGTGTATGAGGATTTCAGCCCTAGTAGATTTAAGGCACAGCCTCCTTCAGTTTGAGCACACTGTAATAGCATCCTCAAGGCCCTATTGACAAATGGGTTCACATCCATAGTACCAGAGAGAAGGACTTGACCATGTCATTGTAGGGCTCATGATGCCATTCACCAAACCTGTCATCATCTAGAATCCAGGAATTCCTTCAGAACACAGTCTTTTAAATTTCCAGTCACACCAGTGGTAAGTCACGTCCAATAGCCATTTTTGCTACCACACCCAGAATTTGATAAGGAATACTTGAGTTGATTTCTAGAAGATCACCACTCTTTTGAGAAATTGTGTTGCCTAATTCTCAACCATAATGCATATTAATTTTTTAAGCAGTTGAGTATCTCCTTTTCTTTGAAAGTTGATTGTTTCCAAAGATTAAGTGCTCTTTTCCAATTGAAATGGCTCCTAGAAAAGCTGAACATGTTGAGTTGCAATAACCAAAAGCTGTATTCTGGCTTTAGATGGCCATCATCTAGAAAGCAAGGATTTTGTCCCACTTGATATTTTAAGAATAACTAAATTATATATGTAAGCAACCATGGATTAATCAATGACTCCTGTGTGATTTATCATCCTGTTCTGGTGGCAGAATTTATTCTTATCCCCTCTGCCCACACTACATCTTTACTAATGGGTCTATTTCATGCCTGGAGATTTGAAAAGTGAGGTCATTTTAGAATTTCAGTATATGGCCGAATTCTATCTAAATTTAGTAGTTTACCAGGGCTTCTCCATGTGGCTCAGAATCTATGATGGGCTTCTCTCCATGGGCAATTCCATAAAAACCGAGCACTTTGGCTGACACAGAATAAATTGCCTAGCAGAAATGTTTTGCGGCAAACTAGAAAGAGGCAATGCAGAGTGATTTTCAAGCTACAAAGCTGCTGAGGAAGGATGTGTGCAAGCAAGACCATTCTTACATTGATCAAAAATCTAGAAATGTTCCTAATTGCAGGCCATTCATTTTTAGTGACTCACTTTAAGCCTCTTTAAATTTTTAGGGGAGAATTGTGAGACATTGATAGACTAACAGGCAGGGCTCAATGCTCTCAAAAAACAACGAAGAAAGAGCCAAAGCTGTCTGAGGGTCCGGCTTTGGGAGTAAGCAGACCAGGACAGTGCTATACAATTCCCAGGAGGGTGAGAGACAGAGAGAAGAAGAAGCTGAAATGACAAATGTGAGTTACCAAGCCCCCATGGTGACCAGAAAGGGCTCCCCTACCCCATCCCCAAGATATCAAGCTGGGGTAAAACCCCTGGCCACTGTAGCTGGCTAAGAGAGGAACAGACATCTTCCTCCCTGTCATCTGTTTCAAGGGAAAAGGGAGGGGAGGTCAGAGTGCTTTTCTTCAGTGAATTTGGCCAGCAGAACCCACTTTGAACCTCTGATCTGGAGATTTGACACAGAAACACAGGAAAGCTGAGACTCTGGAAAGATGTCCTGACTAGCATCATCTACTAGCTAGTCTGGAAATTGCATGGCCAAAATCTGTTCACATTCTCTACACCCAAACCTTGGGAGAAAATCTGCGCTCTACTGGTGAGACTCTGACATGATTTTGAAAACTTAAACTGGGCATTTTTAAAGACTGCGAATAAGTTGAACCAAATACCAAAGAAGAGCTGTAAGGAGAAAAAAAACAATAGGCAAGAGAGAAATTAGCCATCAGAGTAAATTCACTAACATATTCAGATGCCTAAACATCAGCAAAAAATTACAAACCATACTTGGAATCAGGAAGAGATGGCCCAGTCAAAAGAATAAATATCCTTAAGAGATAGAGGATTTAATACAATTAATCAGTGATAATCACACAACTCTCCCAAATCATTTCAAAGAATTTAAAGAAAATATTACTAAAGAAATAAAGAATATTAAGAAGACACTAGGAGAGCATAAAGAACAATTTGAAAGCCTGCAAAGAAAAGTAACAGACCTTATGGGAATGAAAGACATGATGGATGAGATTAAAAATACATTAGAATCACAAAAGAGTGTATTTGAATTCCTTGAAGACAGACTTAGTGATTTCAAAGGCAAAACATCTGAACTGTAAAAGACAGGAGAACAGAAAGAAGAGAATGGGAAAAAATGGAACAGAATCTCAGGGAATTGAATGACAACACGAAACACAAAACTTTCACATTGTTGGTGTCCCAGAAGAAAATAGAAAAGGGGCAGAAAGAATATTTGAGGAAATAATGACTGAAAACTTCCCTACTCTTACAAAGGACATAAATATCAATATCCAAGAAGGACAACACACCCCAAACAGAATTAGTCCAAATAGACCTACCCTGAGACACTTACTATTCAAAGTGACAAATATCAGAGATAAAGAGGATTCTGAAAGCAGCAAGAGAAAAGCAAAGCATCACATACAAGGGAAATTCAGTAAGATTAAATGCTGACCTCTCATCAGAAACCATGGAGGAAAGAAGAAAGTGGTATGATGTATTTAAGATACTGAAAGAGAAAAACTGCCAGCCAAGACTTCTGTAATTGGCAAAGCTGTCCTTCAAAAATAAGGGTGAGTTCAAAGTCTTCACAGACAAACAAAAACTGATACAATGTGTTGCCAAAAGACCAGCAAAGTGTGGGCTGCAGTCTGAATGGAAAAAACAAGTGCAAGAGATTTGGAGAGGAGTTTAGAAATGAAGACTATTAGGAAGCATAATTTAAATGGTAAGAAGGCAGACAATAGAATGATATGACAACAGAGAGCCAAAGGACAAAATGGATGAAGTAAGTAGCGCCTTTACAGTAATAACACTGAATGTTAATTGATTGAACTCCCCAATCAAAAGACAAAGGCTGATAGAATGGATACAAAAATATGAGCCATCTATATGCTGTCTACAAGAGACCCACCTCAGATATAAGGACACAACCAGGTTAAAAGTGAAAGGTTGAAAAAAGGTATTCCATGAAAATAGTAACCAGAGCTGGAGTAGACCAGATAAATGTAAAACAACAACATAATAGTATAAGAACAATGAATACTCAGTACAATGGCAAATTGTTCCTGTGCTCAGTATTCTGTAAATTTTTTTCATACAAAACAAACACTTGCTTTGAATTGAGGAGGACTGGAGAAGACATATAAACTCTTTCCAGAGATATATTTTTGGATGGATACTTCTTTTTTTTTTTTAACCCTTTCTTATTCATTCTCTTAAATGAATATAATCTATCTGGACCAATAATGATTTAGCATGACTACTGCCGAACAAATTTTGAGTTTTTCTGCCTCATAAAATTATGAGTTGGTAAACTACCTGCTGTGATTAAATCCAATAAGATGTGAAGAATTCCCAAATAGGAATTTGATTATCTAGAAAGAATTGTGGCCTAAATGGAAATTAAATAACTAAACTAATAATTTTGTTTCATTATTAGAGGTTATGTCCAATAGTTCGAGCTGTAATACAAAAATTAGAAATGTTATAATTAATGTTATTATTTGCATTATTTATATTTATAAATTTTGTTGCTATGCTATCAATTTTTAATAATTGATTATATTAAATTTAACCTGACCTTGAACTCTCCTTTAAAATTTGTAAGTTCTTTCCATCTATTTTTCTATTTATTTTACGATTTTATAATAAAGGATTTTTTAACAGCTAAAAAAAAAAGCCATAGATTATACACTTTGGATAGATCATATGGTATGTGAATATATCTCAATTAAACTGCTTAATAAAAATAAATAAATAATTGTGTGAGAATAACCAGAAATAGCAGCTATGTAGAGCAGGGGAAACAGACAGACTGATAGGTGAGGAATTTTCTTGTTTCTTTGTCATTTATTATTATCAAAATAATGAAAATGCATTAATGATGATTGAAATGATGAATGAATAACTATATGATTATACCAAATACCATTGGTGGTACACTTTGGATGAATGGTATGCTTTATTAATATTTATCAGTAAAATTGATTTTAAAAAAATATTTAGGCATCATTTTAGCTCCCTTAATGGAACTGTCATATGTGAATTTTCCTGGGACTCATTTGAAGTTATTTATATTTGCAGTATGGCTCTGATCTTTTTAGTTTTCATTTAGTCACATACATACAATGTAAAATGTCCCCCTTTAACCACATTCAGATATATAATTCAGTAGTGTTAATTACATTCACAGTGTTGTGATACAATCACCACCATCCACTATCACAACTTTTCCATCTCCCCCAGCAGAAACTGTACACCAATTAAGATTTAACTTTCCATTCCTTAGCCCTCCTCCACCCATGCTAACCTGTATTCTAGTTTCTGATTCTCCAAATTTGCTTGTTCTGGTTGTTTTATGTCATTGAGATCATACAATATGTTTCCTTTTGTGTCTGGCTTATTTCTCTCAGTCCTGGTATTCTCAAGTTTCATCTATGTTTTTGCACGTATCAGAGCCCCATTCCTTTGCATGGTTACATAATATTCCTTTACATATTTTGCTTATTCATACATATGTTGATGAACACTTGGGTTGCTTCTGTTTTTTGGGAATTGTGGATAATGTTGCTGTGAACATCAGTGTGAAAATATCTGTTCAAGTCCATGCTTTCAATGTTTTTTTAGCATGTACCTAGTCATCAAACTGCCTGGTCACATGCTAAATCTATACCTTATGAGGAACCACCAAACTGTCTTCCACAGTGGCTGTACCATTTTACACTCCCATCAACAATGAATGTGTGTTCTTATTTCTCCACATTCTATCCAACACTTGTTATTATCATTATTTTTTTAATATCATTCTGGTGGGTATAAGGGGTATCGTATTGTGGTTTTGATTTGCAATTCCCTAATGGTGAATGATGTTGGGTATCCTATCATGTGCTTTTTGACCATTTGTATATCTTCTTTGGAGAAATGTCTACTCAAGTCTTGTGGCCATTTGAAAAATTGGGTTATCCTTTTGTCATTGAATTGTAGCCTTTCTTTACAGATTCTGAAAATTAAACCCTTATTAGATATTGGTCTCCAAATATTTTCTCCATTCTATATGTTGTCTTTTTACTTTCTTGATGAAGCCCTTACAAAAGATTTATTTTTGATGTGGTCCCATTTATCTATTTTTTCATTTGTTGCTCGTACTTTTGGTGTAAAGTCTAAGAAACCATTGCCTAACACAAGATCCTAAAGATGCTTCCTATGTTTTCTTCTAAGAATTATATAATCCTGGTTCTTATATTTAGGTGTTTGATCCATTTAAAACTAATTTTTGTATATGGTGTGAGATAAGGGTCCCCCTTCATTCTTTTGCTTATGGATATCCAGTTTTCCCAGTACTATCGAATAGACTCTTCTTTCTCAATTGAGTGGACTTGGCACCCTTGTCAAAATCAATTGGCCATAGATGTGAGGGTTGATTTCTGAGCTCTCAGTTAGATTCCATTGGTCTGTGTATCTGTCCTTGTGCCAGTACCATGCTGATTTAAGCACTGTACCTTTGTAACTAGGTTTAAAATCAGGAAGCATGAGTCCTCCAACTTCATTCTTCCTTTTAAAGATGGTTTTGCTATTTAGGTTCCCTTACCCTGCCAAATAAATTTGGTGATTGGTTTTTCCATTTCTCCAAAGAATGTTGTTAGAATTTTTACTGGAATTACACTGAATCTTTAAATCATTTGGGTATAATTTACATCTTAACAATGTTTATTCTTCCAATCTCATGAGCATGGAATGTCCTTCCATTTATTTTTATGCCTTTTGAAGAGTTCTTTTAACAATATTTTGTAGTTTTCTATGTATGAGTCCTTCGTATCCTTGGTTACACTTATTCCAAGATATTTCATTCTTTTCATTGCAATTGCATGTGGGTTTTTCTTTGATTTTCTCCTCAGTTTGCTCATTATGACTATATAGAAAGACTACTGATTTTTTCATATTACTCTTATATATCACCACTTTGCTCAATTTATTTGCTCTGGTAGACTTGCTCTAGAATTTTCAGGATTTTTTCTATATCAGATCATGATTCTGCAAATGGAAAAGATTTACTTCTTCCTTTTCAATTTGGATCCTTTTTTTCCTTCTAATTGTTCTGACTAGAACTTCCAGTACAGTGTTGAATAACAGTGTCGTCAGTGGGTATCCTTGTCTTTCTCTTGATCTTAGAGGGAAAGCTTTCTTTCATCGGTGAGTATGCTCTTGACCATGTTGAGGTACTTTCCTTCTATCCTTAGTTTGTTAAGTTTCTCTCTCACTCTCTCTCTCTCTCTTTTTTTTTTTAATCAAGAAGGGGTGCTGGATTTGTCAAATGCCTTTTCTGCATCAATTGAGATGATCACATGTTTTTCTCTTCATTTTAGTAATGCAGTGTATTACATTCATTGATTTCCTTATGTTGGACCACCCTTGCACACCCAAGACAAATCCACTTTATGATGGTGTATAATTCTTTTAATGTGCTATTTGATTTGTTGAAGATTTTTGCATCTATATTCATAGAGGATAATGGTATGAAATTTTCTTTCTTGTGTTGTCTTTAATTGGCTTTGGTGTTAGGGTGATGTTGGCCTCATAGAATAAGAAAGATAGTGTTCCTTCCTATTCGACTTTTAAAAAGTAGTTTGAACAGGATTGGTATCCGTTACATGGAATTCTTGGTAGAATTCCCATGAAGCCCTTTGGTCCTGGACTTTTCTTTTTTGGGAAGTTTTAGATTACAGATTCAATCTCTTTATTTATAATTGTTCTGTTGCAATCATCTATTTCTTCAAGAGTTAGTGCTGGTTGTTTTGGTATTCTTAAGAATTTGTCCTTTGCTTCTAGGTGGTCTAATTTGTTGGCATATAGTTGTTCATAATACCCTCTTATGACCCTTTTTACTTCTGTGTGGCCAGTAATATCATTCCATCTTTTATTTCTGATTTTAATTATTTATGCCCCCTCTCTCTAATTTATTTTTTGTCAGTGGAGCTAAAATTTTGTCAATGTTACTGATCTTTACAAAGAATGAACTTTGGTTTTCTTAATTCTTGCAATTAGTTTTATTCTCTATTTCATTTATTTCTGCTCTAATCTTTATTCCCTTCCATCTGCTCACTTTGGATTTAATTTTTTCCTCTAGTTATGCAATTAGGTTTTTTAAAAAATTTGAGCTCTTTCTTCTTTTTTAATGTAATCCTTTAGGGCTATCAATTTCCCTCTAAGTATGGCCTTCACTGTGTCCCATAAGTTTTGATATGTTGTGTTGTCATTTTCATTCAATTCAAGATATTTACTGATTTCCCTTGTAATTTCTTCTCTAACACATTGATTGCTTAAGAGTATGCTATTTAATTTCCATTTATTTGTGGATTTTTCCAATTTTCTTCTTGTTATTTATTTCCAGTTTCATTCCTTAGCAGTCAGAGAAGATGCTTTGTATAATTTCAATCTTTTAAAATTTATTGAGACTTGTTTTGTGACTTATCATGTAGTCTATGTTGGTGAATTATCTCTGCACTCTTGAGAAGAATATATATCCTGCAATTTTGGGGTACAGTGTTATGTATATGTATGCTAGGTCTAATGCATTTATCATATAATTCAACTTTCCTGTTTCCTTATTATCTTCTGTCTACATAGTCTATCCATTGATGAAAGTGATGTATCAGAGTCTCCAACTGTTATTACAGAGGTGTTTATTTCTTCTGTCAGTTTTGCCAGCATTTGCCTCATACATTTTGGGGTACCATAGTTAGGTGTGTAAATACTTATGTCTGTTATTTCTTCCTGGTGAATTGCCCTTTTTATTATTATATAGTGCCCTAATTTGTCTCTCATAACAACTTTTGATTTCAAATCTATTTTGTCCAATATTAGGACAGCTACCCCAGCTCTATTTTGGTTATTCTTTGCATGTATTGTCATTGTCCTTCCTTTCACTTTTAACCTATGTGTGTTTATGGGTCTTACATGAATTTTTTGTAAATAACATATAGTTGGATTATGTTTTTTTAATCCATTTTGCAAATCTGTGTCTTTTGATTGGGGACTTTAATCAATTAACATTCAGTGTTAATACTGGAAAGGTAGGACTTCAGTCATTTTGTGCTTTGTGTTTTTTAGCTTTTTATCCTTTATTTTTTACGTCTTAAGTACTTTTGTTTCTTTTCCTTTACTGCAGCTTCCTCTTGTGTGTATTGTTCTTTAATGATGTAACTAATTTATCACTTTCTCATTTATTTTTCTGAATATTTTACAAATACTTTCCTTTTGGGTACCCTGCAGTTTGTATTATACAACATGTCTATAACCTACTATTTTGAAAAGATACCAACCTTAACTTCCATAGCATACACATTCTCTGCTTCTGTTTAACTTATTTTTGATGATTTTGTCCCACTTACCATTTTATATTTTGTGCATCCATTCTCAGGAAATATGATTATTTCTTATTCCATTGTATTCTAAATCTGTAGGAATTAAAAAGTAGAGTTATATATGGATGCTACTATTGGGTATTGCATTTACCCTTTTACTTACCTTACTGAAGATGTACACTTTTCACTTCTTCATACTGCTCCAAGAAATTCTCTTCTGTCTTTTCCTTTCAACCTGAAGCACTCCTTTTAGCAGTTCTTGCAGGGCAGGTCTTTGGATGACAAATTCTCTCAATTTTTGTTTATCTGAAAATGACTTCAACTCTCCCTTATTTTTGAAAGACAGTTTTGCTAGATAAAAAATTGGAGTCTGGCAGTTTCTCTCTTTAAGCACCTTAAGTAGATCATATCACTGCATGTGTGCTCCACTTGCAGACAGTTCTGCAGAGGACTTTTTGTCTCCTGGAGTCCTTTATATGCACAGTGCTCACTGGCTGCTGGGTCTAAGTGGCTGTAGGTCTCTGAGCCTCGATGTGCATGGGGTTCTGACTGCTGCCATGAGTGGTTCTGTGGTCTGGCAGGGGGTCCCAAAGCTAGAGCATGGCCCCTGTGTGATTCTTGAGAGAGCAGGAGGTACCCAGTCTGGCAGGTTTGAGACATAGATCTCTTACCTCCTTTTTGGTGTTATTTTCCTTGAGTCAGCACTTGTAGGGTCCATCTCTACTGTCTTCCAAGAGTTCCAAGCAAGTGGGATTTCTCCTTTTATTAGCTGTTCCTGGAGGAGACTTTTCCAGGGGATATCTGATGTTGCCATGTTGATGGCATCACCTGACACTGGTCTTTAGGATGTGATCAGCTTATTGTCCCCTGCTCTGTAGTGTTAACTCATCCTTTCTCATTGGCCCTGAATTTCCCTCTTTCGAGGTCCAAGGTAAAGACCTGAATCGTGATAAACTGGGATCTGGAAGGCACGTCTGTGTTCATCCAAGTCCTATCTTATTTTTAAAACATAGTACCAACTTAGCTTTTTCTATAGAAGCATTACAGTGCTGTTGTTAACCACAGTTCATAAATTACATGTATCTTCTATGAGTTTTAGAGACTTGATTCATATAGCCTGCCAGCTTTGGGCCTTGCAGATGGAGTCATACTAATGCTTTAGAGATGTCAGCATACAGTACCCACCTGTTTTTTTTACTGCCCTTTCCTCCCTTCCTTGGATCTTTTCCTGCTTTGTTATGATTTTATTGGAACATAGATTGTAACAGTGTGCAACTTCTTATTGCAGTATAAAAAATATCTATATACATACTTGTTTTCTATGACCTTTGTGGGGAACTTGCTCAGGATGTCTAATATTTTTTGCCAGTGTTTTTCTAAGTTTAAATATGTATAAATGCACAAACGGTGGGAGGGCAAGAACCGTTAAAATAAAATGCCCTAATATGAACTTCCTGTGGACCAGGAAGGATACTCTATAGCATTACAAAATGAGTTGATTACACAGTCATGAAAAATAGATTCAAAACTTGACCAGTGACTTCTTGGCACTGGCTGCTGTTATATTAACTCTATTCATCCAAAGAAGTGAAGCCATGGTAACTTGGATAGTCTTGCCAGGTTATCATTCATTTTCTGGATTCCTCTTCTATTCTGAAAGGGCCAAATGAGTTTAGAGAGACCAAACTGCTAGAACAACTTTCTAAAAATGAGTAATGACTCTTGCCTAAGAGAAGTTGTTTTCTTGTTTAGTGTAAGGTGGTTGCTCCTCATTAGCAGGGTTGGGTGCAAGGGAGTCCTCTGCTCCAAGCTGTCTCTAAGGGACCCATTTTTAATTCATGGTGATTCTTCAACTCATGGTGTCCAAGGGTCTTGGAGATTGTAGCAAGGGTGCTTTCCATCTCATACAGCAGAAAGGGGGGAATAACATGGAGGAAAACACTCATGGAAGATTGTATGGGCAAGTCTTGGAAGTGATACATATCCTTTCTGCTCGTAAACCATTGGCTAGAATGCCATCTAGCACCAACACTTAAGCCTAAGAAAGGCGGTGAAGGGCTCTAGCCATGTGCCAAGAAGAGGAAATGGATTTGGGGAAGCACTAGCATGCCATCCTTGTCCATCTGAGGTCAGACCTTTCTGCATGGAGCCTGTACTTCAGCTGAGAAGAAAGCTGGATTCTCCAATGAGTTTGGGAGGACCTAGGGGAAATTAAGTGTGATTGTGGAACAAGCCAAAATCCAGTTTAATTCTACATCTTATGCCACGTCTCTCTCATGCCAAACATTGGGAGCAGAATAGAAATTTTAAGCAGAGAGGATGGTTAGAAACCTTAATGCCCCACAACCTGATGTGCATATCTCCATGAAGGTTGATGGCAAGGTTGAATCCCAAAAGAGCAGGCTGTGCAGAGCTCTGCATGCCCCTGCCTTCCAGATGGGGAAAGCGTTAATATGACAAAAGTGGGAAAGCAAGTCAGCAGTGGGCAGAGTTCACAGGAGACCCCGTTCATCCAAGGTTTTATATTTCTTTGGGTACCATTACAGATTACATTTTCTCTGAATGTTATATACAAATACAAGTTCTTGTTGTAAAATCGCTATATGTTCTCACACTTCTTTTCCTTGGATTTAAGTGTCATTTCTTCACAAATAGATCCCAATGTACATACATCCAATTATTTTCTAGTTCCTAATTTCCAACTCTGGTTGAAGAGTTCACCACAGTGTACTAACTGCTCTTCAGTACTTTCCTTTGGTACAAGCTGCAAAAATAATATTTAACGAAACATGAATATATGTCCAAATAATTCTCCCAATATGGAAGTCTGTATGGCACCCTTGTGCACACACTACAGTCCATAAGTAAATCTAAAAGGCAAATTAAATCTGGGGAAAGGGGGAAATACTCGCAACAATATTTCCAACAAAGATATTAGTTTCCTTTGTATGCTAAGGTCTCTTCCAAATGAATAAGAAAAGGATCACAATTCTGCAAAAAATGTGGGCCAGGATGTGAACCAGCTGTGCAAAGGAAATGAAGTACAAGTGGCTAATATACATTTCAACTTTTCAATTCTACTCATAATTGAAGAAAGGAAAAAGGTGGCACCTTTCGCACCCGTTAGCTTGGCAAGGATTGCAAGTTGGGTAACACTCGGTGTTGGCAAAGGGGTGGAAAAAGACTGGGCTGGCTCAGGATAGCTCTGTTCACCCAGCCCTGCCTGGAGAGACTTTCCAGGCCATTCAGTGGATTTTGCAATAAACAAGAGTTGAACCGATGTCATCATTCTGACTTCACAAGAGACCTGGCGGTCCACCGCAAGATTGAACTGGAGGAGCTGCTTTTGGTCATTCCCAAAGAAATCGCTTGTGGTATGACATAATGCAGGCTTGCGTGATAATTATTAAAATCATGTAATGGAAACGGTGGTTTGTTTTGCAGGTGGTTAAAAATAATAGCTATTAGCAAGGTGTTAAAATTAGAATAGGATACCACAGCTCTTTGTCTCAGTTTTGAAAATGATTGTTATATATGGCTTGCAGGGTACCACCATGAAGGGTAAACAAAATCCTGTAGAATGGTAAGCCTTTAAGCTCTGTGACAGATGGCCGCTACTCATTTCTTGATGCAATTTGTTATGGAAATCGAACAGAGAAAACACTAATAATGCTAATATATGCTTTTTCCCTGGGATCTTCCAAAGCTTGACAAACATTACCTAATCAATGCTGGAATATTAGATAAACATCCACAGGAAATGGGAAAGGACAAAGGATCGGCCCCTGGATCTGTGGCTGCAAACGCGGCACATATTTTCACATCGAGAAGTTCATATTAGAGACGTGGCCCCTGATTCTGCCTGAATAGTAGCATCACATGGGGGAAAAGAGGAGAAAGAAGAGAAGGGATATGAGGAAGAGAGAAGAGAAGGAGAAGGGAGAGATGAAGAAGGGCAAGGAGGGGACAATGGAGGAAGTGAGGGGAGAATCCGGGTAGAGAGAGAGGAAGGAGGTGGGAGAAGAGAGAATAGGGGGATGACAGAGCAGAGCGCAAGAGGAAGCAGCAGTTCAAACTGCCCCGCCCCCTCCCAGAGCCCACTCAGACTTAATTTCTCTGGGACTGGACTGTGGGTCTTTCTCACAATCCCAGGTAATTGAGATGTGCTAGATTTGCAAACCCTTATGCTCACATACTTCACCGTAATTTAGTGATTCTGTGATTGAACTCCCAGCACTCTTCCTGCATTCTCCATAAAAGATTCCAACCAGCACCCACATTGCTTCTTAAAAGAATGAATGGTTTGGGGTGCAAGATTGCTAAACCATGAAATCAAGAATCAAGATCCCATTCAGGTGTGGTCTGCATGCCCAATTTCGTGATTATTTATTGCAGGTGGTTGCTGAGGTATTGCCTCTGAATAGGTAATGCGGACCAAATTACATCAGGAGCCAAGGCAGGACCCGTCTCTGCAGAGAAGAAAAACACACCTGGATAGTAGGAAAAATGTCCTTCTCTTCAGTGGGTGCCTTGTATTCAGAACTGTGGAGTGCGATTTAGGAACGCTGACCGATGGTTTTATGAGTTTCCCTCTGCACATGCATTAAGAGATAAATAAGAAGTCTTTTATTAACTCTAAAAGTGCTTTTTGCTTGGTAGAACCATCAAATGGCTCTCATGAGCGTTTAAGACTGGAGCAAAGTTACAGGAACCTGAATTCTCTCCAATAAATATTCTATAATTGTGATGACTGCAGAGAGTCATTGGGTAGAGCAGCTTTACTTGTAGGCCTTCCATTTGGAAGCACGATCAGTCGTCTCCGTTCAATGAGGAGACCCACCGAACTGAGCCGGAAAACCACAGCCTCTGGAGTTGAACAGTTTTTTGACAAGAGTCCCTCAAGAGAGGCGAATGACTATCGTACAACCAAAGGAAACTCAGAAGCGAAGTTTCGGTTACGAAGAGTAGTTTTTGAAAAATCTGTTCCTGGCATTTGGGAGATATTTTTTTTCTGGACGCTGGGTTGAATGATCCATGATCCAGAATACCATTTTGTGCGGTTTTGAAATAAACAATGTTAAGAAGGAGATGTCCAAGCATGACTCGGTTACCACGTGCTAATTCTGCACTTCGCTAGCCTTCGAGAAAATGTGAAAGGAGGCTGCTGTGTGATGATTCAGGCGTTTGTTTTTTTGGAATGCGAGTAAATTGTATCAAACAATACTAAGAAAACATATAATCCAGATGATACTGACTTAAAACTCCTTGGATTATTTACTTTTGTAGTAACACACAAATGGTCTTCTACATGGCGTTGGTATAAACCAGATTTTCTCATCCTGGGCACTGTTTGTTGTTGTTTTTGTTGTCGTCGTTGTTGTTTTGAGGTGCGGGGGGCTGGGGGTTGAACCCAGGACCTTATATGTGGGAAGCTGGCACTCAATCACTGAGCCACATCGAATTCCCTGAGCTGGTTCTATTGTTTGCTTTGCACATCGTTTGGTTTTTCAGGAGGCACTGGGGAACGAACCTGGGACCTCCCCTGTGGCAGGCAGGTGCTCGACTGCTCGAGCCACATCCGCTCCCATCCTGGGCACTATTGGCATTTGGGGCCAGGTAATTCTTTGTGAGGTGCAGAGGGTGCCCTGGGAATTACAGGATGGCTAGCAGAGTCCCTGGCCTCGACCCGCTAGATGCCAGTGGCACTCTCCCCTCAAGTTGTGACAAGCAGAAACGTCTTCCGATATTTCCTTGTGTGCCCTAGAAGGAAGGGTGCGTGGTCAGCCAGGCCGAGAATGACAGATATAAACAGCACACTATGGATTATTCCTTAAACAGAAACTTATTTGCTGCACCATTAAATACTGAATCCCTGGAAATGTAATACCTTCTTATGAGGCCCCACTCAAAAATACGAGTCCATCTTCCAAGTTCTCATAAAACACGTGCTAGCATTTTTCAAACATTTTAACAAAAATGTGCTGCTTAACTCTCTTCCCAGATGCCCAAGGCTTTCAGCTGGGCTCTTTCTGTCTTCTGTTACCAGCAGTGTGCTGGGCATTCTCTTAGCTTGTCCTACATGACCTTGAGTGAGGAAAATGTTATTCTCAGAGAAAGACTTAAATGGCCTTTTGGAAGAAAAAAACAAACAATAACTGAAGTGGATTTGGCACCAATCCATTGGTGTGATAAAAATGAAATTGAGACTGTATTTTATTTAAAGACAATTTAGTGCAACCGTTCTCCTGGGATTTTTCATGCCTTAGGTATAATGTGATTGGAGGCTAAGAGCTGCAGGCACTGCAGACATGCCTGTTTAACTCTGATCCACCTCTCCAGGTTTGTGGTTTCAGATGCAAGTTTCATCGATATTCTGGCCACTTTGAAGTCCAGCGGCCCATCGGAGCCTTCCGAGGGGAGGTTATGGGTTGATATGTTGGAGTCCTCGCCCGCGGCCCCGTGAAAGTGACTTTATTTGGTGACGGCAGCTTTGGGGATGCTGTTGGGTAAGGTGAGGCCGGAATGAACAAAGGTGGGCCCTAAGCCGACTGACCGTTGTCCTGGTAAGGAGGGAGAACTGGACGTGGAGGTGGCAGGGAGACGACAGCCACGGGACACTGGCAGAGCCTGCATCGTGCCACGAGCTGAAGCATGCCACGGACCGCCTGCCACGGCGGGAGCCCACGGGCTTCAGAGCAAGCACGGCCCTGCTGGAGCCTTCCGTTCAAACCTCTGGCCTCCACAGCGGCGAGGCAACACCTTTCTGGTGTCGTAAGCCTCCCAATTTGTGGTATTTTGTTCGGGCAGCCCTGGAAAGCTGAGCAGAGATAACCAGAGAAGTGAGCAGCCAGGAGAGCCGGCTCTTGTGCGGCCTTGGGCCAAATGATTGCACCTGGCTAAGTCTCTGTTTCTGCGTTAGAAAACATGGGAGGACGAGGTGCCTTATTGGGGCCTTATGAAGAATGATAAAAGGTGGCGGTACTGGGTATGTAGTAGGTGCTCAATAAATGCTACTTCTCTCTCTATACACCAAGACACAAGTTTGCTGATTGGCATGGCAAGACAGTGCAGAGAGCAGCACTGGGCTGAAATCATGGGGTCTTCGAGCTCAGAGGGAAAGTGGAGGTAACTGGGGGGCTGCCGACAGCCCTTCTCTGAAGGATGGCTTGATATGGCCTGAAAAAGAGGGTCTCGGAGGGTCTGCGGTTTCCTGATATGGGAGGAAGATAAGCACAAAACCATGTGCAGAAGTGGGCTAATGATCCTTAAAGACAGAACGCTGTTGGCCCTGGGGTAAGGACCATTATTTTCTTGTTTTTGTTCTAACACTTTTATCAGGGTGACCTTTACTGAGGTGTAACTTACTCACTTGTTCAAGGATTTTTAATGCTGTATGGAGTTGCACGACCATCCCGCAATCCGGTTTCAGTATGTTTGCATCACCGCGGGAAGATCCTCATGCCGTTTGCAGTCAGTTCCTGATCCCGCTGCCCCCTGCCACATCCAGGTGTTTGTATCTACACTGTTGCATTTTGGGTTTTCATTTGCTGTAGCCTTTTGAGGTGCATCCCCATTGTAGCCTGTGTCTGTACTTCTGTATTTTATTCTTTCTCATTAATGATATTGGTCAAGTTACTCTAAAACCTTATTTTAGTATCTATAGGAAGGATGTATTTCTAGGACCAATCTCAGATCAGTTTGATAATTATTTTAAAAAACACATAAAAAATCATGGCACAGCATCTGGCACCGATCAAGAGTTTACAACATGTTAGTTTTGTTGTCATGATCATTGTAGTTATAATTAATTATCTTTTAAAAATATTGTTACTGCCACAGAACTAATCAATTTAGAGAAAACGGCATGGGGCCATCTCTGGGTAGTCATGATTTACAGGGACTTCCAAAACCTTTTTATTTACTGTTGGAGACTTATCACCAAAAATTGGATTCCTAGAACTAGTAGGTGCTCAATAAATGCTTTTTCAATAAGTGAATGAAAGTATGGGTGGGGAATCCCCACAACTTAATGTGGTGTCGGATAGCTAGGGCCGCTTTCTGAGAATTTGTTGAATAAATGAACAAATGAAGAAGGAAGAGCTGATACTTCCAACATACTTCACACCTATAACCAGGATTTGAACAACTCAAAGGCATATGATTCTTTTTTTTTTTTTTAGTGCTGAAGATATATATTTTTTTTGATTTTGTAAAAATATTACATTAAAAAAATATATGATGTCCCATTCAACCCCACCACCCCCACCCCACCACTGCCCCCCCCCCCCCCCCAGCAACACTCACTCCCATCATCATGACACATCCATTGCATTTGGTAAATACTTCTCTGGGCATCTCTGCACCTCATGGTCAATGGTCCACATCATAGCCCATACTCTCCCCCATTCCATCCAGTGGGCCCTGGGTGGATTTACAATGTCCGGTGATTGCCCCTGAAGCACCGTCCAGGGCAACTCCAAGTCCCAAAGGCACCTCCACATCTCATCTCTTCCTGCCATTCCCCATACCCATCAGCCACCATGTCCACTTTTCCCACTCCAATGCCACCTTTTCTCTGTGGACCTTGGATTGGTTGGGTCCGTTGCACCTCTATGTCAAGAGGAGGCTCAGATTCCACATGGATACTGGATGCAATCCTCCTGCTTTCAGTTGTAGGCTCTCTAGGCTCCATGGTGTGGTGGTTGTCCTTCTTCAACTCCATCTTAGCTGAGTGAGGTGAGTCCAATAAATCTGATTGTAGGAGCTGGAGTCTGTTGAGGCTCAGGGCCTGGTTATCACACTGTCAGTCCAGAGATTCAAATCCCCTAATTATATCTTAAACCCCAACACCAACCACAATTCCAGTAAAGCAGCAAAGGCATATGATTCTTATATTTTCTATGCTACGACCTAAGCAAACAATCTATGTTTCCTCTAGGTTGTTGTCTAATTTATGGGGTTTGGGGATTTGAGGCAAAGTGCAGAAATCGTTGGAAGTAGTTGTTAAGTAGCAAGTTGAGGAAGAAAAACGAAACACGGGGACTGGAGGAAATTTCGTTGGCAAGGATGGACTCTGTGGGGGAAAGAGGACTTGGGGATGAGGTGCAGCTCGTTAGGGTTTGGGCTCTCGTCACCCTTGAGAATCACTGCGCAAAACGAGGGGTGCTATTTTGATGGGTCTGCCAAGCTGGGGCATGACAGAGGCTGTGGGAGAAAGACTGTGATGCTTCGTAGTAAAGACCGAGAAAGAGGTCCCCAGGGGACTGTTAAGCCTGACAAATTCCAGGGCACAGTTAGCTCTAGCAGAAAGGAGCGATAGCAGAAGGGTTCCGTTGTTGATGGATAGAGGACATACTCAATAGCGAGGGGTGGAAAAAATGGCTTCAGAATAAACATTTCTCAAATTAATTTTGTGTTGTTTCAGTAAAGTTGTCTGTGATTTGGTAGGCCCTCAGGTGAGGGTTTAATTTTGTTTGCTTCTGATATACGATTTGCAGGAAGGTGTTATTTCCGAAAAGCCATCAAAATATAATTAAAAAGTTGGCAGAGGTGATGTCTCACCACTGGCTTTGTTTATTTTTTTAATAAAAAAGAAAACCCCTGTTGCTCCCTGCCTGGAGCACAATGACCATAAACCAAGAGAGAGAACACAAGTGGAAAAATCACATGTTGGGCTTTCCGCGGACGGGGTGGTGGGTGGCCCTCTGGAAAGAGAGACACCAAGTAAGATGTCTCTGTTCTTGGGAAGAGCCTCTCTTACTTGATACCTGAAACTGATGAATACTAGACAGTCATGGTGATTATATATACTCAGAGCCCACAACAATTAAAAAAACTCCTCGTTTGTGGACTGGTACAGGCGGGCGTCCTTAAATCTCTCCGAGTGTTCCCAGTGCAGTCCGGGTCTCTGCGTGGTATCATCCCTTTGTGTCTCCCCTCTCTGTGTCCATGCCAGATGCTAATTTGCCCTTCAGAATCCTGTTGAATGTCACCTCCTTTCTGAAGCATCCCCTCACGGTCCCGCATTGCAATGAATTCTGCCCTGCCTCTGTATTGCACAGATGTGTGCATGCAGTGGTTGTTAACATGTCTTCTCTCTTACTTGACGTTATCATCCTTCAATATAAGAACTATGTATTATTCATCTTTAACAAATGGTCTGAGATAAGAGATGCTAAGTCAAGCTTTACTGAGCTTAAATAGGTGATTGTTAGGATCATAGGACTTTTTTGAGTTATATATATAATAACCAATATCAAATGCCTATAGACTTTATTTTTGAACTCTTTGCTCAGACTTTAATACTTTTCAATTGCTTTGCTTTGCTGGAAAATGCTTCTGATCCCCGCTTCATCCCCCCAAAGTGGGGGAGTGGGGGTCCCAAGTTATATTATTAAAAAAGATGGTACAAGCTTCTTCAGGAGGGCAAAATGTTAAAGTAAATTTTGGTAAGAATTGAACATGCTAAAAGCGAACAAGGATTATAGAAAGTGGGTTTAGGAGAGGTTTTTAGACTTCACCTGATTGATTTCCTTACTTTCTATATATCCTACAAAAAAAGAATCATTTATAAATAAGAATAAGCTTCTGTAATCATATATATCCCAAAACTAAGGAGCGCAAAGGACTCTCAACTTTTTTTAGTGTCATCAGATCCTAAATAAGCCATAGTTAGAATCTCTTCAAAGAACCCAGGGTTTGTGAAAATGAGGTGTTAATATTCAATTTGAGCAGCCTGGCTGATAAGCAGTTTAAACTTTAAGTATGCAATTGTCGAAGGCTCTAAGAGAATCCTCATTCCTTTGGTGAATGGAAACCTGGCTAAATGTCTGTGAGAGAAGCTCATGGTTGAGCGCTCTCAGTATCTACCAAAATGTGGGTTCCATCATGATAGGGGAGTGTGAGCAGGACAGAACTAGGGCTGTGGCTTCGCAATGTAAAAAACATTTCAAGCGGCGGACTTGGCCCAGTGGTTAGGGCGTCTGTCTACCACATGGGAGGTCCGCAGTTCAAACCCCGGGCCTCCTTGACCCGTGTGGAGCTGGCCCATGCGCAGTCCTGATGCGTGCAAGGAGTGCCGTGTCACGCAGGGGTGTCCCCGTGTAGGGGAGCCCCACACGCAAGGAGTGCACCCCGTAAGGAGAGCCGCCCAGCGCGGAAAGAAAGTGCAGCCTGCCCAGGAATTGTGCCGCACACACGGAGAACTGACACAACAAGATGACGCAACAAAAAGAAACACAGATTTCTGTGCTGCTGACAACAACAGAAGCGGACAAAGAAGACGCAGCAAATAGACACAGAGAACAGACAACGGGGGGGGGGGGCAGGGAGGGGAGATAAATAAATAAATAAATAAATCTTTAAAAAAAAAAAAGAAAACATTTCAGGCTCGACCCCTCCGTATGGATGTGAGTTGAGTGCCCCACCCAGCGGTCGGCAATGTTGTTCCAATCCTCCTGAATGTGGGGGTGCTCGGTCTTGGGCCTCTTCTTTGTCATTGCTATTTTAGGTGTCTTTTTCCGGTTCCATGACTCTATATACTGACGATTCCCATCACTGACTTCTCTCTTGGATGCAAACCCAGAGATCCAAGTTGCTCCTCAACAGAAATCTTAACCTTCACATCTAAAGAGAATGACTATTGCCATTTCCCTCAATCGACTCCTCCCTCCAGGCTTCCTCTTTCAGTAAACGGAATCATCATTCAGTTAATTAGCCCACAAGTTTGGAGACAACTCTCTCTACTGTTTCTCTTGCATCTCACCAAGCTCTGTGTCTCTTGGTTAGTGGTACCAAGTTCATGATACACCTGTAGGGGGATATCCTGGTATGTCCCAGACCAGTGGGACATACGCCTTCACCAGTGTGGCAGTTGAGTTGATCTCCCACATTTTGGCATGCACTAGTCTCATATGGCATAAAGGGAGTGGTGCCACCTCCTGCACATGAGCGAGATGTCATCAACAGATGGACCATTGCGATGGTTTGTTTGCAAAATGTCAAGATGATCACGATGGCAGAGAGCAGAAGAGTCAACATCTAAAGCTGAAATGCGTTTGATCCTCCCTGTTGATAACTCTCAAGAAGGGATCGAGATTCTGATATCCAGAAACTAATTTTGACTGGTCCAGTAAATGTACCGCTTGTGGAATGGTGGCTCCAATTGGTGTGAACCGCCTGCTTAAGTACAGTGGTTTGTAATCCATTTCTCTGGCCTATCTGGATTCCGTGTAGACCAGATGATCACTTGAACAGGGATATGATGGGCTCGTTGTCCAAGCATCCTTCAAGTCTTTAACAGTGGACATAATTGTTGCCATTTCTCCTGAGATGTTTGATTGCTTCTGATTTACAATCTTTGCCCTTTAGGGGATTCCACTTGGTTTTTCTGACCATAACAATCCACATGTCACAGAATCCATGTGAGGGCCCTGCCTGCTTTAAGTATCCATTCCGTTTTACAATGGGGGGCTGGGAGGATGACCTAGTAAGTGCCATAGAACCATTGGACCCACTGTGAAAAAGAATTTGGGTCAAAAGTCCACATTTAAGACTCCTAAAAATTCCTGGGTATTTTTATTGCCTTTGAAGAAAAGTCACAGAAACATTTCCTCCCTGGCCTATGGTAGCACTTAAGGGTCTCTCCTTCAATCAGCGAGCCTACTGAGCTCTGGAACCCTGGGAAGAGACAGTGGCTTCCCGCCGATGTGTCTAATGGCAGCCTTCTGCATACCTGTTTCAATTTCTTTTTATTAAACGGGTCAAGGAGTGCTGCTAGAATCATCATGATCTATTAGCCATAGATTCCCAGAGCATCAGGCACTTTGACTAGTTCCTTGGCCTTGTTACCCATTACAGTAATTAGGTCCCCTTGCTTCTAAGGGCTAAGTGCTGACACTTTTCCTTTGCCATCGCAGAAGTCAATCAGCTGCATAGAAATTAGGAAATCCAGTTCAGTGGCTGCACCCTCCACAGTCAACCCTGGCCTGCAGATAGCCATGCTGTGGCTCTAAAATATGCCACCCCCTCCTCACCTGTGAATTCCTTTGTGCAGTAGGGAAGTGGGCATGAGAAGGGTCCACTGAGCCCTTCCAGGAAACATAATCAGGTGGTAGGTTCTCTGGTTTTACATAAGCAATTCCTACTAGCAGCCCAGCTTCCCTTACCCTCCTCACCTGTCTCTCAATTCCACAGGAAGGAAGTCCAGGCAATGCACTTTAGTTATGGAAGGTCATTGTTGCATCCACTATTCTAGAGGCCATCACATCAAATTCTTAGAATCAGCTCTGAGCATGTCTCTGGAAATTCAGATTCCAGGGCATATGTGAATTCCCACATGTCAATGAATTCTCTCTTCTCCAGCCTTATCTCTGCCTCTCCCATCTAATCTTGTAGTGTTAGTGAGAAGAGACACCTAAAGAGAAGTCAACCCACGCCAGCACAGACGCTGCAGCCATAGCAAAGGCATGAAGCACATAGGCTCTGGTGCAAAGATGTTTCAGTCGTGCTGAGAAGAGACAGAGCAAGGTCAGCGTCACTCATGGGTGTCAGTTTCCCAGGACCAGCAGGTCTCAATCCAAGGCTGAGGCAGGGAGATGTTCTGCAAGAAGCATCCCTGTGCTACCACCATGAAGGGACCTGCTTCCTCCCTGCTAGGGACAGATAGACCACTGGGGAGTGAGCTGGAGGTCCTAAAACATGCCCACCAGAGCCAGCCAATCCCCAGGTAATATTTACATATAGGGGCTATAAGGATGGAATATACTGCCAGTCCCTTGTCTACTAGGGGATTGTGTTTTATCCTGCCAGGTGGACACACCTGGTCCTGAGCCTGGGCTATATTTTTGGTCCTGGAAAAGATGGCAGGCCAGGAGAGACCCACCCCCTAACACATGTGGTCTTAAGGTCCCCACCCACCCATGCCATTACAGATACTATGGGTGAACCAGGTGCTGCATCTCCTGGACTACAGGCCATTTGTTTCCCCAGGGCAGGGTTTGTAGCTCCCAGCTCAGGCTGGGATGAGGCTGGGATGAGATTTCACAAATGTGAGGCCACCGCATGGGAGGGCTAATCAGTGCGCACTTACCAACGGCAGTGTCGTCCCTACTGCTTTAGAGAGATGGATGATCTAGTGTTGTCTAACCTGAGAAAGTGCCTCTTGTTGGTGCCCAGGTTCCCTGGAAAACAGAGCTGAAGGTGGAGCTTGTGCCTTGAAGCTTTACTGGGAAAGCAAGCCCTGGCAAGCAACATGGTGGCACTTTGTAGAACTGGCCACAGCTGTGCAGAAAAACACAACCAGTTGCTCTAGCAGTCTGGACATCTTTTTAGAGGAAGAATGGAACCCAGAAATGCCTGGAGGGGAAATAAAGGGGACGAGGTCATGGCCCCCATCAGAGTGCATTCTCCTTGGTACTAACGGGCTGGTGCTTCGGGCACGTCTGGGCAGCCTCTAGTGATACTGTGTCCAGGCTTACTAGTTTGGTACTTCATTCAGATCTGGAAGTGGGGGTGAGCCAGGGCATCCATGGATCAGTTGAGATGGACTTTGGAGCAAGAGCACTGAAGCTCCTGCTGTGGTAGGCAAGATGGTGGCCATGCTGGAGTCCAGCCCTGGTCCTGGCCCTGGCCCTGAGAAGATGAGCCAAGGTCATCTGTATCTGGATGAGCATCTGGATCTCTCCCATGTGTAGGCAGCCAAGGGCAGGAAGGTAGGTGGGACCCATAGGGATCCCAGCAGGTACATAAATCAGTTCCAGTATAGGAGATGGTCTACTTATTTCCCAGGAATCTTTCCACTACATTATGTGGGAACCTTTTTTCTTTGAGTCTATAATCTTTTTCTTCCTCTTCCATATTTAATGGCTGAAAAGGATAAGCTCACTTCTAGGTGAATCTTGTATAAAATTAATATTAATATTATGTTGGTCATAAAGAGTCCCAAGAAGCTATGATCTGATGATCTGAAAATGTTTAGGGCTTTTGTTCTGGGGGGAGCAGTCAAACTTTAGTTGAGTAACCCTCTAATTTTCTTGCCCTCTAATAAACCCTGAGGCAATAGAAAAGTTTCCATTTCCCATAACAATCAATGGCTCATTAATTTTTAATCTCACCCTCCATACTTTTCCAAGTGCAGCTGCTTTTCCTACTCAAAGTCTTTAGAAGTTGCTCCTACTTCTCTCCATGCCAAAGTCCAGATCCTGAATCATTACCAAAACCTGCCCAGAGATCCAAGTTATGAAGCGGTAGATAGAGAAACATACAGAAGACAATCTAGTTAGTGTCGGGATCTGGCAGGCACTTTCCTATAGACTGCTTGATTCAATCCACACTGCAACTTGTAATTCAGTAGTATTGCCAAACATGGAAGATGAGGAAATTCAGGCACATAGATCATTCTTTTACTTTCCATCTGCTACTTCTTACCTTCTACTGGAGACTGACTTTCTAATTTTTTTTTTTTTTTTTTGTCATAGCATTCTCCTGCTGTAGTCAAGTGGATATTCTGGTCTTGACTTCTGAGGCACCCTCCACACTGTACATCCCTTCTAAGAAAATTGCCCCATTTTCCTTGCACATACGCTCTCCTTCCTGGCTATTCTCAGAGTTATTTTATATTATAGCTTCCCTTTCTTCCTTGCCTCCCTCCCTCCCTCCTACCCTCCCATCCTTTCTTCATCTTTCTTTCTTTTTCTTTCCTTTTAAAAATTAGTATCTTTTGACATTAGACTGTAAGCTTCCTCATAAGACCAATTAAGCTAATTTTGCTTAAAAATTGTGTCCCTGGTCCATGTTTACTGAATGACAAATGAATGAAGTAGTGACTAAAGGACCACATCATATTAAAAATAAAACAACCAAAATAATGGTAAATGTCTCCTCTTTTATTTCCATGCTGCCCCACGTGCACAAACTCACTTAACCTTTGCAGTAATTCTATAGGGTCGGTGTTAATATTCCCTTTTACAGATGAACAAACAGACTCATTTCATTGAAGAACCAGATTTTAGGAGCAGCAGGCAAGGGTAGTTTTTCTTCCAGTTCTGTTTCTACTGTACCATAGGTTTTCTTTTAGTAACATTCAGTCCTTGGTGTTGGAAATGTACTGCAGGCCTAAACGATCATTTCCTAATGGAATCTGCTTAAATGGGGCAGGGTGATTGTGGCATCCTCCAGTAAACAATGCCAGAGTGTCCTGTTGCTGAAATTACAGGTTTTAGGAGAGGTTGTGTGTTGGCCACAGGGGAGAAATCTGTTCTAACAGGTTTGACTTTGCTCCCAAACATGCTTTGCCTCTCCCACCATCTCATTTGTAGCAGGCAAAAGTGGGAAATCCAAGGGGTTTTATTGCTAAATCTTCCAACTGAGATTCAGAAATGGAGTGCTCCTAGTCCAGCAGCTAGAGTCAGCTTTTGTCTGATATGCCAGAAAGCAAATTTCAGCTAAGGAGAGAAGATTGCCTAAATTACATGAGTGAAGCTCTTCTCCGGGCCTTGGGAAGCAGCATCAGTTAGCAACAGATCCATACTCTGTATGCAAGAACTTTACAGCGATTGTGTTGGGTTCAGCTTCATCAATTGATGAGGAAGCCTTTGTTGGCTCCTGCTGAGTGAAGTCAGTTCTCTTTTGTCCTTAAGTTAGAAGAGATTTGATCCTTTCAATTATTAAAGCCGACCTACTTCCGGGCTTGATCAAATCAATGCCTTTTTGGAAATTAGTATTTATTTAGACAGGAAGACAATAGGCTATTCACTCTGAAAATGCCATGGACCTTTACTTTGTAAGGTGGCATCTTAAAGGTCATGCGAGGTAAGGGCTGGTGTGTCCCTTTGCCCCCTCTTGGGTATTATGTTAGAACCTTTGATTTAAACAGTTTAAGGTGTGATTGCGGGATGCCGACCCTGTTACCTCACCAGTACAGAAGGTTAACCCTGCATCCATATTTTATAATCTCAGCATTTCCTCCAGGTTCAGAAATTTGATCCTTGCCTTGGTAGACAACATTGCTTGGGCCAAAAAAACAAAAATTATCAGGGCAAGTCCATAGAAATGGTTCCTAAAGCAGAAAAGAAGATGGATTTTGTCATTACTACTTGAAATTATTTGTATGATCCTTTAAAAGATAATTACCTGTTTTGAGATCTCTTAACTATTTTAAACACAAAGATCTTTTTCCTCAAAGCGTTGCTCCCTACCTGCCTCATAGAAATAGCTGATCTCCAAGGGTTGACTGTAGGCATTTTCTCGGACTCGTTCAAGTGGATGAGATGGAAGTAAGTAGTTATACATTAAGGACAAATAGCATTTGCATCGCAGCTCCTGCAAAGTCTTGCGGATAGCATTCACTTGGACACGATATGTCCCATCTAGCCACGGAGACCCCCTAGCTTTCAGGGTAAAATTCCCAACGCTCACCATGGCCTACAAGGCCCCTCCTGGCGCAGATTGCCTACGTCCTTGGGCCCCTCCCCTGAGCCCTCTCCACCCTCCCCTCATCATCCTCCCCCCAGCCCCAACCTTGGCCACCTTACGCAGTCACTCAAAGGGCTCCTGGAAAGAGCCCTGGTCAACACGGTTTCGCATCCATTTCATCCTCTCGGCAAAGCTGCGTCCCTTATTCTGTTGCTAGGCTGATCCTGGCTTATTCTTTCAGAGCAACTGACATTTCACCTGTCCTCAGAAGCCTTCCTGATGCTTACCCTGTCTGGGGAGAATCTGGTTTCCTCCCCGGCTCCTCTTTCCTGCAGCCTTTTGTTTATCCACATCCAGTGGCCCGAAACTGAGCAGGAGAGGGGGTGGGGAAGGCCTTGGATGAGAGTTTCCATCAAGGACTGGGGGGTGTCCTCCAGGTCTGGACAGCTGTGGCCCCATCTCCTCTGGGCTGGGCTTCTGTCCACAGCCCAGCCCACCGTCAGCTCAGCAGGTGCATTTTACGCCCTGATAATGGGCCCCAGGCACAGCACCGCACAGCAGGCACTCAGGATTTGGAACTTGGGCCACCTGGGAGGTGACAATGAGACTTGCTCCAGGGCTCTGCCCTCCCCTTAGTCTGGAGGACAGCCCAGGGTGGGAGGACTGTGCTCTGAGGCTTCCCTCTCCTTTCTCAGGCCGTGCCCTCTCTCCAAAGCCTTCTCCAGGCAGCGAGGGCATAGGGCGGCACCGAGAAGGCCCTCCTTTCCTTTTCACCGACCTCCTCAGCCTCTGAGCTCCCGGGTGTCCACTGAAAGGGCATTGCAGCCAAGTTCCTGCCCTCCCTCCCAGGTTCTGTCCCCTCTCCTCCTGCTGCAGGGGCGTGTAGAGCATTTCTCCTGAAACTTCCTGCGGACTCGTCTCTGCCTCAGAATCTGCTTGGCGGGCACAGCCCTGCAGCAGAGCCAAGTCCAGGGAGTGGCAAAGGACACGTGGGAAGGGCTTACTGCGCTGGCCATACAAGCAGGTCCCATCTCCCCATTTTCTACCCATCTCCGCCTCTAACCTACACTTACAGCAAGCCTGTAACACAAAGCCTCCTTTGAAAGCTACTGTTTCGGAATGTGTGGTAGACAAGGAAGGATGGAGGGCGCGTCCCCTCTTCTTCCAGCGCATCCTTCACGTGTCATTGAAACAAGGAGCGGGCCGGGTGTCCTCTTGAGAATGAAGTGGATGAAATCAATACTGTAGCCCCGGAGCCAGGCAAAGGGGCTGATGTCGAAAAAAGCTGTGGAATCAGATGAAACAGGCCACCTAATGATTTGAACTTAATTTCATTATCAATATAGGGGGTAGCCCTCTATCAGAATTCCATCTCGTACAAGAATATCTCCTGAAGGAGGGGTTTGTTCAGGTGTGCTGTGTGTGGGGTTTCCTTGTCTTTTTCCTTTTCCTGTCCCTAGAAAAGAGGACTGGATTTGCTTGTTCAGTTTTTCCCATCCCTCTCAGGCTCATCCGAAAGGAGGAGGTTCTGAATAAGTTGGGAAGATTGGTGATGCCAGAGGAGCCTCTGCTTTTTAGGAAATCAGAAGGGAAAGAAGACAAACCTTTGTGAACAATGGCTGGGGGCAATGTATCATGCCACAGTGTGCAAGAAATGGGGTCAAGCACAGTAACAAAAAGTTCAAAACGCCCTTTGCCTGCTGGACTCTGCACCTTTAACTGCTGATGGACTTTGGTGGGGTTAGAGTAGACGTTGGGGGGCAATCAGAAAGGAATATCCGGGTGAAGATAAGTTATACATTGTTAAGATGACAGAGTTGGGAACTAACGTAAATAGTGGAAGAGCAAATCTGAGCACCATTAAGTGAGTTCATTAATTTGAAGAAAATTAAAGTCCTCCTTGAGAAACTGAATGAGAAATTCATTTTTGCATTCATATACATGGACTCTCCACTTCTAGAGAAATCACAGGTCCTTTTGGATCTGGGGAGAGAAGTGACCCATGAAAGACCTGTTGTATTCAGCTCAAGGGAATTGCTCGTCTTTTCTCAGAGGAAAGCAATCTGATACCACTCCAGTTTAAAAAAAAATGGAGTGATTAAAAAACGCCTCGTCTTATGTACCATAAACACAGGTTGATCTGATTTGCTCATTATCCTTTCCATGGCTTCACGAATGTTAGCTAGCTATAGAACTTCAGATGAGTCATTTTGAATTTGTTTGTTCATGTTCTCTGTGCCAGACCTGATTTTAGGTGCTGTGATAACTGGAGCAAACTATGAGTAAAATCCTCCTTCTTGGAGCTCAGCTTGATGAGATCTCCATTCGCAGTTTCTTCCTTTAGACTTCAGCTTTCATCCAAACAGTTCACTGGAGAATCTGAGAGTACGATTATGTCTGTTTAATGAAAATAAACATCCCCTCAATTCCCTGACTTGTCAGTTATTTCTCAAGGTCTGCTGAAACTGTGGTCTCCAAAGACAGGTGTAAATGGGGGCTTTGGCACTAAAGGAAAATTGCTTTGGATTAGCGGTCACTGCCCTTCCATGCATCTTTCTCTAGTCTCTATTCTAGGTGCATTGTAGTTGCTACTTTGATTACAGAATCAAATGGAAACTTATTTGATGTCTTAAAATAAAAAGGCAGTTAAGAACCATGTTTTTTTTTTTTAAATTAGGACTGCTTTCTGTTTTAATCAAAGAACATGTTCATAAGAATCCATTTGCAGAGTTTGCAAAATCTGGAGGCATTTGTGCATTAGTTTCCCCTTCGTTGGTCTGGAATTCAACATTGGATTTAGTTTGCAATCTAGACTCCAAACTTCAAACTCTATTCAGAGAAAGAGGTTGAAATAAGCTGCCCAAGAGTCATCTTGCTTTCTTTTTTGCTTACCTTATTTCCTAAGATTTTGTGCTGATTTCATTTTCTGTTTGGGGCTAAGGACCAAAAATAAAATGTAGCTTTGGTTTTCTTTTGGGACTAATTAGATATAAAAATTAATATAAACATTTAGTAATATAATCAGTCCTATGCATAAGCCTATTCCCAGGAAGTTTTTGCACAAGTTATGTGAGATATAGAAACTTAATTCAAGAAGAACAACAACTAAATATTACTGATTTTCACAAAGCCAATAATAATTTGGAATATTAATATGAAAAAGCTGGCCGAATTCATACCCCTTTCTAAAATTCTCCCTGGTCTTCTCTATTCATTTATAGTAAAAATATTCCCTCCTTTCAAATATTTGTACTTGTAAATTACAGATTTCTATTTCGTGCGTATACCCCACATCTCTTATATCCACATGCGTACACACATATGTGTATATAAATGTATAAAAAAGATATTAAATATGAGTCTCTGCATTTGAAAATATATAGCTATGAAGAAGTGACTAATTATTATAGTATCTAGGCTTGAAATCCTTCCAAGGTACAGATTTTTAATTTTTTAAAAAAGTATAGATAATTGCACTTAAGTGTGCTTTGACCATTTTGTATGGTGACTTGTTGACATTTTCTGCTAACTAGTGACATATTTTAAAAATAATTGCAAAGCATGCATGGCTTACCCAGTCTTTAGGAAAGTCTTCATTCTGAAATTTAAACTTCAGTACTTGACTGGAATCTTATTCCAGTCTCACTTTTACAGGGTCTAAAGGAAAATTGCTACTGGTAACATGATGCCTTGTCATTTCACAGTCAGATGAATCAGCTCTTCTTCAAAAACCTGGGAGAAAATCTGGTCTCCAGCTCCCTATCCAGCTAGGATTTGTATAGTCAAAGAAAGCGGACCATTTTTGTTTTGTTTTGTTTTTTAAAGTCAGGTATTAGTTAAACTTTCAGCATTCGGTAGATTAAAAAAGGAAGCATATTCTGGCTCACAGAGTTATTAAGAGATCTAAGAAATCATGCTGGCAAAACTTCTGTAGCTCTGTGAATCAACTCCCCTTACTTGGAGAGAAGTGATATGAGGTTAAAAAGATCCTTCCCAAAGGGGTCAGAGCTTTGGACATCCCTAGTTTAATGAAAAGGTGAATCTCCCATTGAGTCAGATATTCAAAAGTCAAAAAGTTAACATTTTAGGTGCAAGTGCAGTTTCTGTTAACAATGAGGAAAATGATAGGGTTCTTTCTCTTTTTTTAAATCTTGGCAGCAAAGGAATATTTTTTGAATTTTTAGAAACTGAATGAAATTTTACCTTTTAGAGTTGTTTGTAAAAAGAATGTTTTCTGTCACTTGAAAATGGAATTGGGGATAATTAATGGATTACAGTTCATTTTAAATCATGGTGTAGCAAAATAGCCTTGCAAAAGCATAATCTTAAGTAAATTCATTAATTATTGTTCATCAATTTCTTGTAGGATGCTATACATGGGTACTACCTTGTATATTACCATATAGTAATTATAAATTTTGTCATCTGTATCTTCAGGATTAGGTTAAGCTTTTCAATATTGGCACAATTTTTTTCTCTCTCTTCCTCCCTCTTAATTCCTTCCCTCCTTCCTTCCTCTCACCTTCCTTCTCTCCCTCCCTCCCTCGTTCTTTCCTTTCCTCCTTCCCCTACTCCCTCCTTCCCTTATTCCCTCCCTTCCTTCCATCCTCCTTCCCTTCTTCCTTCTACCTTTCCCTCTTTCCCTCCTTCCTTCCTTTCCTCCTTCCTTCTTTCCTTCCTTCCTTCCTCCCACCCTCCTTTTCTTCCTCTCTTCTCCCTTCCCTCCCTCCCTTCCTTCTCTCCAACAATATTCATTTAATAAACTAACACATCATAATATTTTCAAAGCATTGCAATGAGAACATTAGTTAAGCCGCAAATACATCTCTGTTAAAATACTACAGTCTTCCCCCACTCCAGGACAGAGTTTTCATTAATTTATTTAACCACTTATTAGAGTAAACTAGGAGGGCTGAACTACAACAGTGAAACAGTGAAGGGCTCCGTGGGCAGCAGTTCCTACTGCTGTGGACTGTGGGATGCGGCTCTTAAACATCCTCAGATGGTGGGAAGCAGACGTGGCTCAACTGATAAGCATCCACCTACCATGGGAGGGTCCAGGGTTCGATCGCCAGGGCCCCCTGACCCGTGTGATGAGCTGGCCCACGGGCAGTGGTACCATGCACAAGGAGTGCCATGCCACGCAGGGGTGCCCCCACATGGAGGTGCCCCAATGCAAGGAGTGTGCCCCACAAGCAGAGCCGCCCCACAAGAAAAAAGCACAACCCACCCAGGAACGGCGCCACACACATGGAGAGCTGATGCAGCCAGATGACACAACAAAAAAGAGATGCAATTTCCCAGTGCCACCGAGGGTGCAAGCGGACAGAGAAGAACACACAGTGAGTGGATACAGAGAGCAGACAAGGGGGGGTGGGTTGGGGAAGAATAAATAAAATAAATCTTTAAAAAAAAAAGAAAGTGGTTAAAATAGGACATTTAATGTTAAAAAAAAAAATCCTCAGGTGGGAAGGGCAGGTGAAAGTATGGTCTTGACCACAGTTTAACAAGTCGAGAAATCCATTTGAAGATGGTAACTCAATATGGTTGAAGACCTTTTCCCTAGAGAGATGATAAATCACCATCAGGCAGATAGAACCAGGAGAGGCTCATCTCTATCCAGCCAGGTGGTGGCAGTGCAGCAGCTTTTCTTGGTTTCATTTGACTCTTCTGTAAGACCTCTTGAGGGAGAGAGCTGATCTACTAAGCGTTTAGCCGTCGGTCCCTCCTGCAGGCCTTTGGGAGCCAAGCCAGCGAGGCCACAGAGGTCCTTCTCTGCTCTGGGACCAAGCCCTGAAGCTCCACATGGCCACCCTGGTATGGCCAGCCAAGTTCCCCAGGGAAATGGTGGGCAGGGAGAACCAGCACGGCTTTGCGGGTCTCCTAAAGACTCCAGTCCCTCGTGCCAGCCTGCTGGACAGCTAAAAGGTCAGCTGGTTTTCACTTAGCCTGGTCATTTCCCTCCCACCACGGTCTGGTCTCAGCAGCTATCTCCAGAGCCAAAAAGACTGCAGGTCATGGACCACCTGAGAAAAGCTCAACACACTCTGGAATTTCTTGCCGTTCATAGCTCCCTGATGCAGCTTGGAATTCACAGAATTTTTAATTTCTCCTTTCTCCCCTCCATATTGCAGTAGGACCTGTGGTTTCTTTGAAACCCTATGTCCTAACCAGAAATCACCATTCCATGTTCTGACAACTTTTAATCGATTTTATGTAACTGCCTGTTTTTGTTTGCCAAGGGGCTGCCAATGCAAAGTACCAGAAATGGGTTGGCTTTTATAATAGGGATTTATTTGGGGTAAAGGCTTACAGTCCCAAGGCCGTGAAAACGAGGCATCTGCAGAGATGTTTTCTCACCAAAGTCAGCCACTTTGATCCTGGAGTTGCTGCCACATGGTGGAGCAAGATGGCCACCTACTTCTCACCAAAGTCAGCCATTTTGATCCTGGCATTGCTGCCACGTGGCGAAGCAAGATGGCCGTCTACTTGGCACCAAAGTCAGCCACTTTGATCCTGGCGTTGCTGCCACGTGGCAGATCAGGATGGCCGCCTATACCTGTGAGAGTGTCTCTGCTTCCCCCAGAATCGACCATTCTTGGAGCTCAGCTGTGAGAAACCAGGCACAGGGCTTGTCTCTTTCTGGGCCTCAGCTCTTTGAACCTCTCAGGGGCTTCTGTTTTCCTGCAGTCCTCTCTCTTGAGTGGCAGATTCAAACATGGCCACTCCCTTCTGTCTTCTCTCCCTGCGTCTCTCTTTCTATCACACCCAGCAAGAGGGTGGAGACTCAACATGAATCACACCTCACTGACGAAATCCAGTCAAGTGGGGAACCCACAGGAATGGGTTCATTTAAAACATAATCTTTGGCTTTTGGGGATTCACGAAAGCCAGACATTCCCCAAAGATGCATAATTTCAGCTTTTCTTGAACAAGTGAAAATTCAGTTAACAAAATTCAGTTGAACTATTAAAAATTACCTGTTTTAAAATTAAGTGTTGAGGGAAGCAGATGTGGCTCAAGTGATAGAGCTTCCGCTTACCATATGAGAGGACCTGGGTTCAATCCCTGGGGCCTCTTGGTGAAAAAGAAGAAGAGAAAGCCTGCCTGCATAACAAGCCAGTGCCCACACGAGTGCCTGTGTGGTGAGCCAGTGCCTGCATGAGTGCCTATGCAAGTGCCCGCGTGGTAAGCCAGTGCCCTGTGCAAGTAAGTCAAGCAGCAAGATGATGACTACCAAAAGAGGGACAAGGGGAGAGTCAAGGTGAAGCACAGCAGAGACCAGGAACTGAGGTGGCACGATTAATAGGGAACCTCTCTCCCCATCAGAGGTCCTCAAGATTGAATCCCAGTGAATCCTGGAAGAGAAAAAATGAGACGAGAAGACAACACAGACAGCAAAAACAGCCTGGGGGGAATGGGGGAAAGGGAGGAAATAAATAAATGAATCTTAAAAAAAAATTCAGTGTTAGGAAGCAGATGAGGCTCGGGAGATTGAGCTCCCACCTACCTCATGGGAGGTCCCAGGTTCAGTTCCCGGTGCCTTCTCAAAAGAAAACCAGCACACAACAAACGGACATAGCAAATGCAAACAACGAGGGACTGGGGAGAAATAAATAAATAAAATAAATCTTAAAAAAAAAATTCAGTGTTATTTTAGCTTCACTATTATAGGTTCCATTCTGCTATTTTCCCTCCTCACTAAACCACATCCTCAATGGGTGTGTTTCTTTTTAGGATATTCTAAAGACACCAACTTCCCTAAGAATTGTCTGTCATTTAACTCCTACCGGCATATCTCTAGTTCTTCCAAGTAGAGAGAAAGACATTCTAATCAGGGCAAGCTCATGTCAGCTCAAGCTCTGCTTTCACTTCTCATTCCACGTTAAAGTCAAGTCGATGCCATCATTGTTATGACATCATCGTAGAAGTCGTGGCTAGGACACTAACGACTAGTGCTATTCTAATCAAATCTCATGAGATACCAGATGAGCAAACTGGTGGCCCCGCGAGGTTAAGCCTATTTCTCAAGGTCACAAAGCCCAGGAAAGAGCCTCAGGTCACAGATCCCGCTATCCATGAGCTCACCTACTAAGCTCCTGGCTAGATCCCTATAACACCTTGGAGGGTACAAGGGAATGCATTTTTCATCAATCAATAAATGCGCAAAGCACAGAACCAATGAAATTATACAGAGGAAGTCCCACACAGCAGCACAGTTTATAAAGGGAAATGTTGCCTTGAATTCAGTGAAAGCTGAGCACAAACACTTGTGCAATACAAGGTACAAATATATAAAATTAAGAGTCTCACCATAGCGGAAATAAAGTCTTTGAATCTCAGTAAGGGAGTCTGGATCTAAATGTGTTTAGCTACTGTCCAATGCTTGAGTCATACTTTATTTAAACAAATAGCTTTACGTTTGAAGCTTTTCAAATTAAAAGGTGTTGGGCTAAGGTATACACAATCTACACAGATAGAGAGGGGATCTGGGATGTGCTTTACCTTGTTTGTTTTTAGAATATCAAAACAAAATAGTTCTGATATTATGACTGCCACAGTCAATTGATTCAACTGGGAGAATCGTCCTTAAAGTGATTTGACCAGGGCACACATAGCAGAGAGTTAAGTGGTCACAGCAGGTGTTCCTAGATTCTCAATCATCCCATATGTGGGGACACAGATCCTGCTCTCTATTAGCCACCCAGGGTGCTTTTGAGGGAAATACAAGCAGGCAGCCTCAGGGACATTTTGTATTTTGATATACATTTAGAAAACTTTGGGTAACTAGTTTGATGTGGTCCAAATTAATCCAATTAATCCAGCCTAAACCCAAAAGCCAGAGTGACCTAGAACCCAAACAGATCCACAGACATGATTTACCCCCTCACCATCAAAACCCAGTCTGGAGATCCAGATCCTGGGGCCTGGATGTGAAGATAGCACAACCAGGAGTTAACTCAGCAAACTTCATGAAAAGGAAGAAAATGAGGGAGCAAGAGAAAGGAAGCACTTGGCATAGGACCAACGGATTTTTTAAAAATGTATTTTTACTAGAGAAGCTGTGAGCTTAGAAAGCAATCGTGCATAATGTGCAGAATTCCTGTACATCACCCCTCTACCAACACCTTACGTTGTTGTGGAAGGTTTGTTGCGTCATGCGAGAACATGATCAGACTCTTGCCACTGACTACGGTCCATAGCGTACACTTGGTATATTTTTTCCACACACCCCCTAGTAGTAACTCTATGTATTAGTATTGTACCTTGTTGTACTAGTCAGCCAAAGGGGTGCTGATGTAAAATACCAGAAATTGCTTGGTTTTTATAAAGGATATTTATTTGGGGTAGGAGCTTACAGATTCTAGGCCATGAGGCATAAGTTACTTCCATCACCAAAGTCTATTTTCACGTGTTGGAGCAAGATGGCTGCCGACATCTGTGAAGGTTCAGGCTTCTTGGGTTCTTCCCTTCCAGGGTCTTGCTTCTCTCAGGGTTCAAGGTTCCTTTCTTCCTGGGGCTTGCTTCTCTTTCCTCTGTGTGTTTACTTCCCGGGATGCCAGTTTAAGACTTCAGCATCAAACCCCAACATTAAGAACCCTCAACTCTGTCCTTTGCCATGCCTTTTATCTGCAAGTCCCCACCCACTGAGGGGCGAGGACTTAATGCCCTAATGTCATGGCCCAATCAAAGCCCCAATCATAACCCAATCACGCCCAGGTACAGACCAGATTATAAACATAATCCAATAACTATTTTTGGAATTCATAACTACGTCAAGCAGCTACACTTGTCAGACCAGTTTTGTCCTAGACTTTACATGAATGATGGCCATTAGTCCTAAGTATGAGATAAAGGCCAAGGAAATGAGTGACTGGCACAAGATGGGGACCCTCTGGCAGGAGCTGATTCAGGCATGGCCCCACCAGGAACATAGAAAGCACGCGAGGCATTTCCTACAGAGGGGATCCATATGGGAAAAGGCTACCCAGGAGGTAGGACGTGCCGGGTACCCAAGGAGAGAAGGAGGGGCTAAGGGAGCAGTAGGCAGGAGCCAAGAAGCTCCTATGTGTCAGGCACTGCCAATGCCCCAGCGGGAGCCCATGCCCGTGGACATGTTGGCACACCGTTGAGTCCCTGGTGGAGGTGCCACCTTGAGCAGGGCTAGTGGGGACAAAACAGGGCTGTTCCATCTGGATGACTGAGTGCAGGGTGATCCCTGCCCCATGCCACCCGGGAGCCCCAAGGAACTCCCAGCACTTTGGCCTAATCTGGTGTTGGCGAGGATCATCAGCCTATGCTTGGGAGCCACATCCATCTTTGCTAAAAGGAACAGTGTGCAGAAGAAACAGACGGGTGCTGAGGTCCTTTTAGAAATGGACACATTCTGTCCCTTTCTTCTTTTCCTCTCATTGCCACAAATGGATAACCAGTAAAGTTCTCGACTGGTTGGGGGTGTGGCCAACCTTGTGCAGATGAACAGGTGGAGACCAGGGCAGTTAAACTGTACCTGAAAACACTGCAGGTTAGAAGTTAGATCTGTGGGCGATTGAGTTATGTACCCCAGTTTGGACATGCTCTTAATCTTAATCGGCATCCCTCTGGAGGCGAACCCATTGTAAACAGGGCAACATGAAAAGATGTCATATTTTTAATTCCCTCCCCCCAAAGAGATGGCTCTCTCATCTGTTTGCTCATTATTTTGCTCATTGTCTGCTCATTGCGTGCTCGTTGTCTGCTTGTTTCTTCTTTAGGAGGCACTGGAACCTAACCCAGGACCTCCCATGTGGGAGGTGGACACTCAACTGCTTGAGACACCTAGGCTCCCTGCTCATTTGTTTTTGCTCGTTGTCTGCTCATTGTTTTGCTTGTTGTCTGCTCTTTTTTTTTTTTTTTGCTCAATGCCTGCTGTTTATCTGCTCATTGTTTTTGTCTTCTTTAGGAGGCACCAGGAACCAAACCGGGAACCTCCCATGTGGGAGGCGGGCACTCAGCTCTTGAGCCACATCCACTCCCTGAAGATCTGGCTTTTAGTTAAGATGTGGCCCAACTGAATAAGAGTGGACCTTCGTCTGGATTGCTGGAGTCCTTTATCAGAAGAAGAAATTTAGACTTGGTCAGAGAAAGCCACCATTTTGCCAAAATTCCTGCATGGATAATATAACTCATATCTCTCTCTTTTTCTCTTTCTCCTCCTCCTCCTTCTTTATCTTCTTCTTGAACATAAGCAAATAACCCGCTTCCAACTAAAACACCACATTCTTCTATTCCCTGAACCCACCTTGAACCAAATATACCCTATTGGCTTGATGGATGCCTCTGATAGTCTCTGTGGAACCAACTTTATCTGAGAAAAAGGTGGGGGGAAATCTGAAGAGAATTTCCTTGATTTCAGGTTTTTTAGTGTGATGCCAGCAAATCCCAGGTTAGTGTCTGTGACTGGGAATCTGTATTTCAGATGAAAGCTCTAGCCCATCAAGACAAGCTGGCAAGACTTTGGGGTGAGAATTCCAAGTCCACTGCTTGCCCTTTACCTGGCACCTTCAAGAACCTGGTTTCCTGCAGTTTCCAACTTTGCTTTGTGCTTGGCTTGTGTGTCCTATGTCCTAAGGACTCCTCTCTCTGCCCATCTTGTGTTATTTCCAATGTATTTCTTCTGTATTTCCCCTCGGTGTCTGAGTGTGGCATCTGACAGCGGCATCATGAGGCTCACGCTGAGCAAAAAGCCTATTTTTGGATCAGGCAAGTTTCCAGGTAAAGCTAATGGCCTTGACTCTCCATGGTCCCAATTTCCTGCTCTTCTCTCTGTTTTTCTCCCTCCCCAGCAGGTTCTGAAGAGTATCCTAGTCTTAGCTGCTATGTGTTTCTAGCAAACAAAGAGAATGACCGGGAGCAAATGATAACTGAGATAGTCTAAACTCCCCACCCAGCAATGCTCCCTAATGATCAAATTGGCTTCTCCGTCTTAGGATGGCAAACCTCCTCAGGTGACAGTCCTGACTGACATCACCAGACTGTTGTCTCCTTATCTGTCCAAACTGTACCTCATTCTTGGGTGTAATCACAGTGGGACTTGGCTCACCTTGGCTTCCTCCCATTCTCCCAGGATTTGCTCCCTCAAAGCAAGCCACGTGTCTCTGACATTGAAATACACAGAAGAAAAACGTGAGCATGTTACACGGGCTGCGTTCGTCTTCTGCGACCTGTTCACATTTTCAGCAAACACCTGTTTGGAGATGATGGTGAAGGAACTGTGGGCAGGAGTCCCGAGTTTAAGGAGAGAATCAACAACTCTCACCAACAAAACCCACCACAGTTCTTCCTTTTTCACTTCCAGAACTTTCAGACTGCTTCCTGGTTTGATCTTAGAGATGAAGAATCTTTATTGCCCTATGGAATGAAAAAAAAAAAAAAAAGAAAAGAAAGGCTCTAATCCTATTTCCCCAAAGGATGAAGAAGTAATTGGTGTGGCTATCAAATGATAGTTGATACTTGGAAGCCTAGACCAGCTTACTCCCTCTCCCCAGGCGGGAACTTTATTCCCCAAAGGATATTTCCCTTGTCCCAATTTACTGCTGGCTTGGACATTTTTATTATTATAGTTTCCCCAGAGTGTCTTTTTCTCCTTCTTAGCCACCATTGTATGAGGGTTTAGGTTTATAGTCCTATCATCCCCAAATAGCAATTTCCTCGTAATTGATGGTGCCACCTGCAATATCAAGTTATTGTCATTAAAACCAGTCTGTTTCTATGGTGGGAGTTATTACGTTTTGCAAAGAAATGCTTCCCAGACGCATAATTCACGGAAGCCCTAACAAAGGAACAAACAAACCATTTTGGCTTGGATAGACTGAGTCTTCCAAAGCAGCATTGTACGGGGGAGCATTTTCTGACACTGGCCTCCTGAGCTGGACTTGCCGAGATGGCGTAAAATTGGCTTCGTCGTGGTCACAGCCTCGTTTTTATCTTTATTATTTTAAATAACTTGAGTGGATATGGGGTTCTTCAAGCCGTGCCAAGGCTGCCCTCAGTAGCCTCATTAGCAGGGCACATCCATTCCCTTTCTAAAGGGAACGGCTGATAGAAGTTCAGGGATGTGGATTTGCAAGCTCGAGGCAGCCTGGAGATCTTCACCAGGAAAATGGGTTCATGGATGCCAGCCATCTGAGGAGAGAAAGCAGAATGCCAGGTTCCAGTTGGAGAGACGAGATGCCAGTCCTTCCTCTGATGGCTCACCACGTGCATCATCGTCTCCACTGGGTGCACTCGGATGTGTCTTTCCCCTAAAATGCCCTCCGTCAACTGGGCCCCATGCTTTTTACTCTGCACACTTGAGTTATTCACAAAATCGGGGCTATGTTGAGTTTGGAAGAGCCAGTTGCACCAATGTGGAAGTTGTTTTAGCAGATGCCCCGATCACGGGGCATTCAACTCAAGAGTCGTTATGGTGTGTGTATGTGGGAGAAGGGTTATATGGGAACTCCCTATACTTTCAGTGTAATTTTTTTGGTAAATCTAAAACTACTCTAAAAGTAATTTTCTAAATATTATCTAGAAAAACAGTCATTATAGAATGAAAACCCTACAAAGAAATCATGGGCGTTTATAATTAGGTAGCCAATGAAATAGGAGAGGATTGGAGGGAAAATTAGCACAGCACTGTTTTGTCTTCTTTCCAAATGAAATGTCATGATTGACTCGGCTGGGGGTTTGATGGTGAGGCAGGGATCTGGTTCGTGCTGTTTCCTCTCTCCTGTCCTTAGTAATTGCATTTTTGCTTGGTTATTTCAACTTGTGATTCATAAATCATCATAGTTGAGCAATTACCTCATCACTGAGCATTTCAAAGCCCTTCAAATGGACTAGATGCTGCTCTTTGTGTCCAATCTAAGCAATGGGTACTTAATCAGTACATCTACAAGAGAAAAAAACTTGAGCACAGAAGGAAGATATTTTTCTGGAGGGCTCGTCAGGACTCCTGTCCAGGAATCTGCAAACTCTTTCTGGAGAGGACCAGAGAGTCAGCATTTGTCGGTGAGGCGGGCACCTGCTCTGCTCTAGCACAGCACGACAGAAGCCGGGGCAGGACAGACGTGGACACATGCGGCCAGGTCCAGGAGCCCAGGGCCTGGCAGGGCCAATGGGGCCTCAGACCACTGACCTCAGCTGGCTGACTCGGTTCTGGTCCAGGGACAGAGCTCAAAGGTCCCCACTCAGGCCACCTCTGCACACTGGAAGAGTCCGACGTAGCAAGGAGTGAGAGGAACAGTGAGGCTCACTGGCACGGAGCTCTGACTGATTGATGACGGTGCCAGATAAGGACTGCCCATTCGTTGGCACGTCCCCAGTTAAGGGGTGCCCAGAACAAAACAGAGCAGGCCTGACTGCTTGTCACTGCCTTTGTCCAGGTGGGAATGCTGAGGCCAAGTGACACGAAGTCACTTTCTCAGGGTCACTCAGCTAGGAAGTGACTGTCTGCCCAAGGAAATAAGGGAAGGGGAGGTGGGGAAGCCGGTTAGAGTCCCAACGTTTGACATCCAGGGAACAAGGAGGGGGACAGGCAGCCATAGGCCAGGGGCTTGGTCACAGGGAATCTCCTTAGGGACTTTTGAGTCAGGAATGCCGTATCATATTGTGTGATGTTTACCATCGTCAGGCTTATGCATACAGACTGTGGTTTATGAATAAGGTTGTGCTGTTATTTGAATGTGGGCGTAAAGCTACCTTTTATTTACTCACCATCACTGAGACTTAAACAATCTCCAAGAGCTAAATGACATGTGAGTCTAGACCACAACCAAAGCAATTGCATTTTTGACAAGAAATGTTCCTTACTCTTATCAGTTTGAACAAATTCAAAGAGATCATTTGAGTAGGCAGGCACAGAAGTACACACGAGCGTACACGGTCATCCAAATTTCATATTTAGAGAAATGTTGTGGGTTGTAACTCAGAATAGCAAGCTGTATTGATTTCTAAAGGCCCCATTAATGCCTTTGTGAAAAGATTCTTTAGATTTGGGCAGATCTCCTAGTAAGTTTTTCTTTTGGGCAGATCTCCTAGCAAGTTTTCCTTTTTCCTTTATTTTTACTTATTTATCTGTATATGTAAGCAGCCATATGTCTATACATCATCTCTCTATCCATTGTCTAATTTGAATAAAATGGTATATGCATAATGTATACACAGATGGTATACTGTTTCCTGTTGAAAGGTTCATCACAAATATTGTTCCACATTCCTGAAAATTCATGAACCATTCTTTTTTTTAATTTTTATTTTTTCCAACTTTATTTGTAAAGAAGTTTTAGGTTACAGAAAAGTTACAGGAAAACTGTAGGGGATTCCCGTATACCCCACCCCTCTTCCCTCACATTTCTCCCCCTTATACCATTTTGTCAATATTTATAAAATTGTACAGGACAAAGTGTAAACCATAAAGTAAACTATCGACCAGGGACAGTAGCAATGCTTCAATATTTGTTCATCAATTTAACAAATGAACCTTACTCATGTGAGATGTTATTAATATGAAACCTTCTTTTTAATTTTTGCATTATTGTCCACTGATTTGTTGGCCATGAATTATTTGAATATTTTAAAAGAATTTTTTGACATTTATGATGTTAAAATGTTGCTATAATGTATATATATATATAAACCATAATGATTTACTAATATGAAGTTCAAAGTGTGTTTATTGTATTGTTTTCATTATGTAGGATGAGAAAAAAAAGCTGATAGAAGTTAGAAGGGACAGAATAGGCTAAAAAATTCTGCTGTGGTCCAAGTGTGTTTTGCCTTTGTACTGTATTTTTAAAGGTTATACAAGTGCTTATTTGACTTTAGCTCTTCAGTCCTGTTTTGCCATCTTTGGGCTCATCCTCTGTTTGCGCACTGCAATTGAAATTGAAGTGTGTTTGTTCAGAACACAATGACATTAGATTGTTGATTGCCGAGGGCATCTCAGCTTGAAAAGGGAATGGAGTAAATAGAACCAAGGACTAGAGTTGCGTGGTTCCAGCAGTAGATTAGTACATTATGTCGTTGTAGAGCCGTGTGTATTCAGAAGATTTCAAAGATCCCTGATCAATGAAGACAAGGATTATTTTCAATTGTGAGTGACTTAACTGCATGGCTCAGTGTGACATGGCCTAAATGCTAATTTGGATGCTAATACAAAACAAAATTACACATCAGGTCAAGAGCATTTCCTAAGATTTTGAGCCAAGAGAAAGTTCATACGTAAGTTTATATACTCATTTATATTAAGCATTGTACATATCTATGTGCATGGAAATATGTTAACTACATATGTCTCTGTGTTTAAAATGCATGGCAGATGCTTCTGATGACATGTCGTGATCAGGTTCCACAGTGATGTTTCCCCAAACTATTTAAATGGACGTTAATGAAATTGCAATGTCAGGAGAATGCTATTGCAAACTTGGAAATTGGTCTGATGCAAGGTAAATGAATAAAGTATCTGAAAATCATGGCTAAATGACTTTGGGGCTTGCAAAATTGGAGGGAGGTGGAGCTTTACTCATAAAATATGTGAAACAGGGAAACCAATGTTCAATTTCAAACCTGGAAGTTTTATTTTTGACTTCCTCAATTCTCAGGCGTACCTTGGGGTTATGGCTTACAAACAGCTGGGTTCCTCAGAGACCAAAGTGGGTATATATAGAAAAGGGAGATCACCCTGATGATTCTATTTTACTCCAGGAAAAGATTTCAAGCTATTAGAAACGATGAAAGTAAAATGCAAAATATGCAACATAAATATGAAACAGAAGCCTTTGAGGATCTGCAGAGTTCATTGCTTTAGCTAATGACCTTCCCTTCCCCTTTTTAGGCTCCTTGGAGCAATACTCATCCTATAGCCATTGCATTAGGGCCTGGACTCCCAAGAGCTAGATTCCTTGGGTGCAGGCCCTGTTGGCTTGGGTGATCAGTCTCTTCAACTATGAAAATATGGGCAAGAGCTGGCCCCACTTCACCTCGGCAATTGTTGTGATCATTTAATAAATTAACCCAGGTAAAGTGTTAGGATCATTCAACATGATGTTACTAGTGGTATTCAAAGTATAGGCATTTATGGGGTACCATGGAGCTGGCTCGCTGTCGCGGTCTCCTCCTTTCCCCCAGTACCAACAGTCCAGCGGAAAGACAGACCCTAATCAAATACTCCTTCCTTTTAAATGGATACCCTTCGACGTTCTCTAGACAATGACCCTGTGCACAGAGCGGCACCTACATATCAGCACTTCCTGAAACTTCCCAGAGGTGAAGAAGGGCAGTCATTACAGACACAGAAGGACAGAGAAGGGATTTTAGGGTAAAGGTAGAGCATGGGAAGGCTCTTAGTTGGGAAAGACTGTGGTTCATTCAAGGAATTTCAAGAAGGTCCAAATTATCTTAACGTTTTTTGGGTTAGCTTTATTTTCAGTGCCTGAAGATTTATAAGGAGGCAAGCAGGTGACCAGGTTTTATGATTAAAAGGTGACTGGCTGAACTGAGCACGAATTGAAGCCTGGGGCCAGGAAGGTGTTTTAGTTTGCTAAAAGCTACTGAGAGCAATGTACCGTAAATTGGGTGGCTTTTTCAATGGAGATTTATTTGCTTACTAGCTTACAGTTCTGGAGTTGAGAAAAATGTTCAAATCAAGGCATCATCAATGTTGCTTCCTCCCAAGAGCAGCTACTGACCATCCTGGATTCATCTGTCACAGGCAAGGCACATGGTGGTATCTGCTTGGCTCACCCTTCTCCTCTGGGCCTCCTTGCTTCAGCTTCCTGCTTCAGTGGCTTTCTCTCAGCTCCTGTGGCTTTTTCTCTGCCTCTCTTTCCATATTCATCCCATTTACAATGGACTCCAGGAAGAGGACTAAGATCCACCCTGGGTCATGCCCAATTGAAGTAAATCTAATCAAAGGGCCCTTAGCTGAAGTAATGTAATCAAAAGGTCCCACCTACAAGAGGTTTACACCTACAGGTATGGATTAGCTTTAAGAACATAATGTTCTTGGGTCTATAAAAGACTCAAATTACCACAGATGGTCACCCTCACTCTGATCATTCCTTACAGAAGTTTGGCCAATTCTACAGTATGATCCCTTGCTTGATAGAACAACAGGTTACCAGGATGAGTCATGCTGGATATTGTGACCTGCTATTTCTTGTAATTTGAGATACACTTGGGGAAAAAAATCAACATTCTTTACTCTTTCTTACCCAAGTGTGACCTTTTCCTTTGCCAGCAGGGTACCTGTCCAATTGAGAGAAGATTAGGAAGGATGGTAGAGAATTTTAAGAAGAAACAGGAAGAGCTAGTAATATCCACCTTCTGATATTGCACAGATACAGTAATCTTCCAAGCCAGGCTGTTGTCCTGAGAGATGATCTTAGAAATCCCTCAAACTTCAATATAGCAAAAACCTTGCCCAACACACTGTCAACTTTCTCTTTTTGGAAAAGAAGCCTCATTGCTCACATGCAGCTGCCACTTCTGATCCCAGAGGATGGAGAAAGGAGGGGAGACAGAGAGGGCCAACCGAGCATATGGTGGGAGAGACCTTGGCCTCATTTTTCCTCTGGGTTCTCAGGTCCAGGACTGTCATGGAATGAAACCACCAGACAAGGTTGTCCTTGCCTTGGACCTCATTGGGGATTCTTGCAGGGGACTGACTCTTCAGCTTCCCTGGAACTTTGTCACATCCCAGCAAGAATACCTGACATCACGGTGTGGTAGCAGAGGCCTGGATATTTCTGTGTTGCTCAAATTTTCCCAGGTACCCTGAAGAGACACGGGAGTTTCCTTAGGCATTTAGAACAACTGAGCTAGGTACCATTGGGTCTCCTGAATGAGAGGTATGGTGACGCAGCCCTCCCCTCAACCCAGCTGCAGAGACAGGGGTGGGCTTCCAGGTAAAAGGGCCAGAGGGAAGACATAGAGCTCACGCAGAGTCCACAGCACCAGGAAGGGCCAACTTGGGTCAAGCCAGCTGGAGAGGGCTACCAGGCACTGACCAAAACTGCTACCATCAGATCACCAGGTTTCCTTCCACCAGGCTCTGACTGCAGCTGGAGCCATCAGCTCACAGGTGTTCACGGACCAGGTCCTGACAGGAACTGCAGCTGTTAGCTCACAGGTTTTCATGGAGAATGCCAGCAGGGCAAGCAGGGACCAGGGCATATCATCAGTATCTGCTGCTCAGTGTACCATGGGCACCAGAAGGGGCTGTATGCAGAAACCCTGCTTCTTCTCTGCCATCTTGAGTTGGGAAAATTCGTACCTCTCCCTCTCCCCACCACCAAGATACTCTGCCCAGTAGTCTTCGGTAGAGCGAGGACCACTGGGAAACCTGAGAGACAAGGATACCCTCCTAACAAGTTCTAAACCAGATAGAATGAAAGGTTACTTTTCCTCTGCTCACCCACTGATGGCAGTTTGTTAGGCGAAAAATATGTAACACAGAATTTAAAAGACATTCTTTTCCCCTGTCTCTAAGTTGGAAGTTGCATCAGTTTTGGGGGAAAACTCCACGGTCTTCTTCCTAGGCTAGCAGAAGAGCTCCTGGAACCAGAGGGGCTGTGTCCTGTTCACCTTCACTTCACCACCAAGGTCACCTGAGAAGCTGGAAGGAATGCAGAATCCCAGTCCCACCCAAGAACTTCTGAATCAGAATCTGCATTTTAACAAGATGCCAGGTGATTTGCATGCTGATTAAAGTTTGAGAAGACTGCTGCTTTAATGGTGACCAATAATCATGTAGAATGAATGACTGGCTACATGAATAAATCATTAAGTGGAGCAATGACAAGTAGCTGCTGTCTTGTCTTGTTTAGAAGGTTTAATACTGAGGCTGAGACCCTGACTTTCATATCAGGCTTCTAAAGACAAGCCCTTCTTCTCCTCACCCATGACTTAACACTTTGATTCTGGGAATGGAGCTGGGTTCTTTCTCCAAGCCTCCTTGATAGCTGCGTAAGTTAAGGCTTAACTTAGCTGCATAAGTTCAGCCTCTGAATTACCAGCTGCTGGGGTTGATAGTCTGGTGTTTAGAATTTAAGTTTGTATGCCTGGGTGGTCTGCTTTATATTTCCTTTGCTTACCCACACATATTCAGAATATGTCTTGCATGCATAGACTTACTATTCTGTATCTTGAATTGTATGGTGATTGCATGATAAGGTGGCTCATACTCTCGTCTTCTGACACTTAGCAGGATGTTTGCTCAATGCTGTGTATTACTTTTACTTACATATAGTTTCTGGGGATCAATTGGTTTTGTCCATACGAGCTTCCCATAACCATTATTCTTGAGAAGTTCATGTGATGCCTTTAGCAGCAGCCTCTAAGATTGCCAGAGTTTAAGCACTGGCTCCCCCATTTACTAGCTGGGCGACCTACTTTTTGAGGCTATAAAGCTTATGACAGTGACTGCTATACCATAAAGCTAATGCAAGCATGAGCTATTGCTCCCCTTCATTCATTCAATCATTCATTTATTCAATAAGCATTTACTGAAACAAATGCTATGTGCTGAAAATGGGGGAAACAGAAATGAGTAAGACCTTGCAGCTCTCGCTGATATTCTCACAGTGAAGTGGGAAAGATGGCTTTATAAATAACCAGTCTTGAAGTGTCATAATTGAGGGCTGTGTGAAGTTCCTTGGACTGCGATGGAGAGAGCTCCTAATTCTGCCGTGGACGCTCAAAAGGAGGCACTGCGTTTAGGCGGCATTTAGGTTGGACCTTAAAATATCCTCCTGGCTTTGCAGTAATCCTCCCCCTCCATTCACCTGCCCAGGAAAATCCCAACCAGATTTCCGTCAGCCCAACTGCTCAAGTAGCTTATATAGTCCATGGAGCAATTGCAAGTAGGATTCTGTTTTAGGTTATTTCAATGCCCTTGTCCTCCAATAAAGAAGAGAAACTCACACACAAAAAATGCTAGGATCTGGTATGCATCGTGCATCCATTCTCGTGGAATAGTATTATAAATTAATATATTCTCTACCATTCAGACCAAATAAATACCTTGCACTTTGAGATTCTCTCCTAAACCCCTTAATTTTTATGTATCACTTGAAATGCTTTTCTTAAACCTTCACAGACAAGGGAAACAGTGCTCTAGAGAGGACAAGGAGCCTTCTTTGACCAATACTTCTGAAAATCCTCCGAGCTTAGAAAAGTCAGATGAAGCAATGAGTCAATACACTTACCTATTTTTTCTGTAGCAGAAAACAAACTTCAAACACAACAAGACATAACATGACATACCAAGAAAAAAGCAATGCACCTGTAAGCCAGTGAATGCAGACACCTTCAGATTTACTCCGAGAAAGTGGTAGGTTTTTTTCCATTTAATAAGGAAAATAAGCTAGTACATAGCAAACAACTGGCTCTTGGAGTAGTCGTAGGCCAGGTCTGTTCTGAGTGCGCTTAACTAAGATCTGCAAAGCAGCACTGACTTGTTCTTTGCTCCTTCCTCTTCCCCAGCACTTCTTTTCAATGTCAGTTTTCCCACTGAGAAATGAAATTCATTACTGAGACGGCAGATAAGAGAACAGTTATATGAGCAACTATACAGTGTAGTCATGTCAGGGAGGGTGGAGGGGGGATTTGTCAAAATGTTTAAAGCGCAGTAGGTATGTGCATGGGAAGCAGGGAAAGAAATGTCTCCACAGTCATTGTTTTAAAGCCTTGAGTAGTCCAGCTATTTATTTTGTTGAGTAAAACCTACTAATCAAACAACCAATCAAATAGGCCAACATACAAAATTCAAATGGTTGCCACCTTGTCTTTTGTAGAAAGGAAGCCATTAAGAAATCTGGTTGTAATTACTCCTCAAGGTCCTTTGCGTTTGTGTCCTCTAGAAGTATATAAACTCAAATTCATAGATATTAATTATAGAATATTCACACTGGAAGGCCTTTTAGAAATCATGTTATACAGGCCTCTCCATTTGTAGCTATTAAAGTAGGAGTTCATGCCATTGACCTAAAATCATACTGAAGGTTCTTTCATTCATTCATCAAATATCTACTTAGGGTTACATCTGTGGCAAGCAATGTGCTAGGTAGAGCAATATCAAAATGATTATGGCTTGGACTCTGACTACTAGAATTTTACTGTTGAGTATAGGAGAGTGTGACTGTTTGAAACTTTATGGACCCAAGAAAATCATGTTCTCAAAGTTAATCCATTGCTGTGGGTGTAAGTAGGATCTTTTGATTGTTACTTCAATTAAGGACCTTTTGATTAGGTTTCTTCAAGGCCTGGTGGGTCTTAATCCTCTGACTGGAGTCCTTTCTAAAAGAATGTAATTCAGAGAGAGAAAAGATGATACCACAGAAGAAGAAACTGGAAGCAACAAAACCTAGCAGAGAGCTCAGCAGATGCCACCGCACGCCTTGCCATGTGACGGCGGAGTCCAGGATCGCTGGCAGCTGGGCTGCAGGGAGAAAGCATTGTCTGATGGTGCCTTGGTTTAGACATTTTTCTCAGCCTCGAAACTATAAGCTGGTAAACTAATAACTCACCATTGTAAAAGCCAACCCATTTCTGATAGATTGCTTTCGGCAGCCTTACAGGCTAAAACAGCGAGGCACATGCGAAAACAGATATTTACGGTCAATGCGATATATTCCAGAGGATAATATACAGGTTCGGGAGTGTTTGAGAAAGTGACACGTGAGTTGCCTTGTGAAGTAATGATGAAGGTTTATAAGGTGGATCAGCCTATATGGTGTCTCTGTGCATATTACAGCAAGGTGCCCCATCTGGGCGAGGAGGGCATGGCTTGGTAACAGAATGACAGTCTCCAGTAACCGTCTTCTCTCATATTGTGCAAAGTACGGTCTTCCCAGCTGGATTCAGGGACCTTGACTTAATGTGTATGTGTGTGTGTGTTTATGCATTTGTATGTGTGTTTGGTGTGGAGACATTCTAAGCCAAAGAAATAGCATATGCAAATGCTGGGAGGTTAGAACATAAGCATGAGTTTGGAAACAGTGAAAGGAGTGGTATTATTACATCAGCATGAAGGCTGGAGTTAGATGATGAAAAAAAGCCTGGAAAACAGCATTCAGGTGCTTGGATTAGATATAGTAAACAGTGCTTCTCCAAGAGTACCCAGGAGTATATAAACATGTGCCAGGTGGTACCTGAGGCCAAATTCTACGCTCTTCTGGAATGCCATCAATTCTCTGCATGAAAAGAGGACAAGTCAGAACGGTTTATTGGATATAATGTACATGATGCATGCCCTGCTATTATCCACTTTCCATAACCCAGCAACCCCTGAGAGAGAGAGAGGGAAAGAAAAGAAAGAGAAAGAGACAGCATCTTCTCTGGGCATTCATATACATATATATATGAATTTCTAATTTCTTGAATTATTTCACTAATGATTTTTTCCCCTCTGTTGGTTCTTTCCTCTCTTTGAAGACCTACTGTTACTCGACTGTTGTACTTCCAAGACAGGGAGTCTAATTTTCTTCTGCTTCCATTTTCTCTTTGTACTTTTTCGTTCTTCTTTCTGGAAAATGTCCTCGTTTTCCTTTCCAAGATTTCTTCTGAGTTTGTACAAGAAAAAACAAAAACAGGGAAACGGACTTGGCCCAGTGGTTAGGGCATCTGCCTACCACACGGGAGGTCCGCAGTTCAAATCCCGGGCCTCCTTGACCCGTGTGGAGATGGCCCATGTGCAGTGCTGATGCGCAAGGAGTGCCATGCCACGCAGGGGTGTCCCCCACGCAGGGGTGTCCCCTGAGTAGGGGAGCCCCACGCAAAGGATCTTTTGATTGTTACTTCAATTAAGGACCGTAAGGAGAGCTGCCCAGTGCGAAAGTAAGTGCAGCCTGCCCAGGAATGGCGCTGCACACACAGAGAGCTGACACAACAAGATGATGCAACAAAAAGAAACACAGATTCCCATGCCGCTGACAACAACAGAAGCAGACAAAGAAGAACATGCAGCAAATAGACACAGAGAGCAGACAACGGGGGGTGGGGGGGAGGGGAGAGAAATACATAAAACAAAAAAAACAAACACAAAAACCTAGAGATTCATGCTTCTTTTCCCTGGAGCACTCCTTTTGAGAATACCTTGTTCATTAGATATGGATTCAAAATGCTCCAAGGATATTAATGGCATGTGTTTAGAAATTTTGAGATTCTCTTCCTGCCAATTAGACTCTCTTTCCTTCAATCGGTTTTTGTTTTGTCTCATGTGACTTTTGATTCCTTATGGTCACTATTTTACATTTTAGGGTCTTTGTTCGGATATCTCATGCGCCATGGCTATTTGCTCATAGGGAAAAGTGCCCAACTGAGAGGTTATTGGAGGCACTGATCTCTTGGAGTAGGTTGGGTTTATTAGCAGCTTCACTGTGGGATCATCTGACTGGGTATTTCCTCCAGGAATCTGATATCGGTATAGTCATAAAATTTCTCTTGTCTGGACAGATTCCATACACAAATATCTTTCACTTGCTTGTTTGGATGGTTTTTAAAAAGTTATTAAAAAAATAAAACATCTACATTTCCAAAAAATTGATTAAAATAATAAAACACCAGTAAAGAAAATTTGGAAATCACAAAAAACAAAATTGAAAATATACAAAATGTATAACTCTATCATCATTTTGTTATATTTCCTTTTATTTGTATATAAGTATGTATAAAATTTGACTTGGGATTTTTATGTTTTTTCCAGCTGTATGATTTAACAATATATAATTAACAATTTCCTATGATACCAAAATAATTTAAAATAATTGTATTCAATGTCTTTCACTTCCTTATATCAATATGTTCACATTTATTTCGAGTCTATTTTTGAACATATAAGCTATTTCTAATTTTTTATAGCTAATAACATTTATTTTATTGAAGTATATCATTCATACCTGAAAATATGTAAACAATAAGTGTATAGTAAAAGTTGTGAACTTACAAAACAAACATGCATAATAGCATCATACAAGGGTCCATGCATCAGCCCACCACCAATACCTTGCATTGTTGGGAAGCATTTGTTAAGAATTATGAAAGAATATCGTAAAAATTTTACATTGATATATTTTCCCCCAACCCACCCTATTATTATTTTATATTTTTTTATTACAGAAGTTGTGAGCTACTGTGTTGATAATGGGCATTACGGAAAAAGTGTGCCAAATGTACACTGTGGACCATGGTTGGTGGTAACAGTCTGATGACATTATCTCATAATCTGTAACAAATGTTCCACCACAGTGTGGTGTGTTGTTGAAGTGCTGTTGTATGGGAATTCTACACATGTGCTAATTTTTTGATGTCTATCAGTTCACTAATTCAACTAGTAGGCATTAACCGTTCAATAAAATCTGGGGCACATCTTCAGTTCTTTAGGGTAAATCCATAGCAGTATATTTACTGTGTCAAAGGTTATGATTATTTATAGGGTTCATGGTAGGTGAGGCCAACTTACCCTCTCAAGAGATTGTCTTTATATTCATAACCACTAACCCCAGGAGAGTGTAGCCAGCTGGCATTTCTTTATGGGTTTCTCTTATCATGGAAAACGTCTTTGTACCACTACCTCAGGGAGTGTTCGACAATGGAACATTGAGGGAATTGGGCACAGGAAATGACAGAATGGATTTCAGTCCTCTGTGAAATATCCCATATGTGCTAAGCCAGTGGAAATTCAAGATTTCAGGGACTTTCTCAGTCACCACAGTTCTGCCACCTGTGCCAAGTTGGTGTCAGTGGAATTTTCCATTTATTGGTTTAGAGCAAGGCTTCTCAATTCACGCAATGTTGACATGTGGGGCCCAAAATTTCCTTTTCTGGTGAGGCAGAGGCTGCCTGGTGTATTGTAGGATAATTAGCATCCACACCATGTCAATGGCATGTCAGGTGTGACAAAGGTGTCTCCAGTGTGGCCAGATATCCCTTGGGGGGCAAAACCTACCCCTACTGAGGAACACTGGTTTAGAGAAAGCAGAAGATCCTCCTTGATCCTGTTGGAGAAATGATATATTAAAATAAAACAAACAAAATCGCAGCTGATTTAATATTTGGAGGTCTTTTTCTAAATCTAAGTTGTTCCCACATTCGCTCTGCAAAATGGAAACTGGGGGGGTACGCATGCTTAATACATGGATGGGTGGAAGTATTCTCCTTTTATAGAAAACATATTGACTAAATGGGGCTGAGACATGTGAATTTCTACAGCAATTCAAGTCCAAAAAGAGGCACTTTGTGAGAGATGGTGGGTGGAACTGGACTTGCAGGTATTGGGTCTTCCAAGAGATTGCCTGCTAGGTCCTTTCCTGCAGGTGGCATCAGATAGGCTGGGATGGGAGGGAGCAGAAGTAGGTACCTACCCCTTATGCACCCCACCAATCAATTCTACCACCAGGAAAACTTACAGTGGGTGCTGCCTTCTTTGTTCATTCAGCTTCCTTTCAGTTATCCCTTCCTCCTCCCCTCACCCCATCCTCCTTCTCCTTTTCCTTCTGCTGTTTTGGCTGCTGCTGCTGTTTCTGCTTCAGCTTCTCCTTCTTCCCTCTCTCTCTCCCTCTGATACACACACACACACTGCCCGATTACACAGAGATCATCTACTTTTCCTCTTTCAAGGGAAGAACAGCAATTTAACCATCTTCTCAGCAGCAATACTTTGGTGACTAAAGCATTACTTCTTCCAGGGTAATGTTTGGAAAAGGTACTTTGGGGCCATTCTTAATAAAGCCTAGGTTAGTAGGAGCAGCTATTTATGGCACAGTCTCCTAGACACTCGTCAAGCACAGATCTTCAAAGCATGAGCTTTTAGTGCTGCCGCCATCGGACGGGCATGTATGTGTGGATGTGGATGGGTGGGATCGTTTTGAAGGAATCGTGTTTTCCTGAAACCAGTTGGGTAAACACCTGGTCCCTTTAAGCCTAATGATGATTCCATCCAGCCTTTCTGTAAATGAATAAATGGAGGAAAAATGGAACCAGTGATTTGACATTAATGAAGAGTCAGTACTTTTCAGCTTCAAACATTACTTCTCTAAAGTTGTCCATTAAGACCTGCTGCTGGTACCTGGTGAATATTTCTTCTTGGATTATTATCTCAAGTACCGTTGTGTATTTTTTAATCAATGACTTATACATTGTCTCCCTTTGGTTACAGCTTAGCAATATTTATTTGTTTCCCACTTGGAGGATGTTAGGTCTACTTTGGACTTGAATGTCCTTTCCCCAATTTTGTTGAGAATAAATATGTGTCCGGTATTCTCAGAAACGGAAGTAGTCCTTGTTCCTACGTGTTTCTACATTCAAGGTAAAGAACAATGGCATGATCATTCACTAGCGATGCGTTTCCTTATATAAGTCATTCACTCATGCAGCTGATAGAATTCAATATTGCCTGCATGTACTCTCCTTATGTAAGAACAGATTTCGTGCTTGGTCAAGTTTGGGACCGATTTTATCCAATAGTCTCTCTCTCACCGAGGAGTTGCCTACAGAGTATGGGTGCTATAGAGTTAACATCAACGTGCTGGCTCAGCCGACTCCACCAAAATAGATCCGTGAAGCAGGTGGTTCCTTTCCAGTGAAGACAGTTGTCATCCCAGACAGGATCTAACCACAGAAAAGGGGTATTTGAATAATGCAGAGATTTAGGAGCGCACTGACGCACAGGTGCCCTCACATACACCTCGTTCTCTCCTTTATTTCTCTTTCCTTAAAGCAATCTCTTGAACGACATTAGGTAGACATCAGAACCTTCACACAATGACAAAGTACAGAATGCAAACTAGCAGTTTCTAATTTTACACCTTCAGGAGGTGGGGACAGGAATTGGGGACATAAATAGCTAGAACACAAACAATAGAAATGCATATCATGAAGCCGGGTTGCCAAGAAAGCCTGTCTGTCCCGCTGAACTTTCAGAGGATATAGACAGAGGGCTCGAGCATGTTCTGTAATTACTATCCGAGCTGTTTGGCACTTTTGAGGCACCCACGGGGCTGAATGTTGCACATATATACAGCAGAACAGCAGCTCATTGGAGCACCTGCATGGAGTCCAGCAGAAACGTCTTTGTTCTTATAAGTATTTTAGATTTTTCTATAGTGTGTAATCTCAATTGATTTGCATTGTAGAATGCCTGAGACGGCACACCACAGAGTTCAGTTGTGCGCTGTTCCTGGTTTTATTGCCACTCTGGGTTCCCAATTGGCCTCGCCCTGCCAAGCTTTGAAGAAAAGAAATCAAGCAAGTAGAACACTTAGGCCCGGGGACACTGACTGTGGGCATTTCTAGAATAAAGCAACAGATGGAGGTTGGGGCAGATGGATAGAACAGAGTTTTAGAGGCGTCTCTCAGTTGCAAGATATGTAGGATCAGTTCACTCGTTTCATCCTTCCTCCACCCCCAAGAGTTTGTGGGCCATAATCAAAGGGCATTGGGTACATGACTCCAGGGCTCAGAAATGCTGCACATTGGAGTTTCCATTCATGGAGTGAGCAGAACATGGAATTCAGATAGATCTGAGTTCATATTTTGGCTCTATCCCATATTAGCTGGATCTAATAATACCTATTTCATGTGTCTGTTAGAGGATTCAATTAAATTCCCCTCTAGTTCCTGGCATGTTGTAGACACTGAATCAATTCTACGGTTTTGCCCTTGCTGTTCACAGTCCCTGCTGTACTTACCAATTTGTTATTTTTTGAGATAGTAGTGCTAATGGTAGTCATAGAGATGGCAGAAGCTAAACCCTAGAATATAGTAGGTAGAGAAGAAAATTGACCTTTGGCCATGAGGGAACAGAACAGAGCGTGTTATACTGGAAACAGGTAGAAGTTCAATTTGGCAAGCAGGAGATCTTTGAGGTTGGGCCTTGACATCCTTTAAGTTTTGATATAAAACTTGGCATAAGTTGGCCCTTGATATATTTTAAGTCTTTTAAAGTTCCACGGAGCAGGTACATGCATCTGACTCAGGCTGTTAAGGGCCTCGGCTTAACAGCAGCAGATCTGTGCTCAGGAGAATGAGATCAGAGAAAGTGAAATGCCTGAGAATACAGAATAAGAGATTTTTGTACTAGATCTTACACAATTGTGAGAGATGCTTGGATAATAATAATCTATAAAGAGAGAGTTGGAGAATCTGAGGAAAGTCACTAACCCTAAGAAGGAGCTGGTGAAGAAGACTGTGGAAGCTGGTCACTTCAGCTTTTGGTGGTAGGCCTGAAGCCACTGGAGGTCAGCAGGAGGAATCAGTGAGAAAAAGAATTGGACATAAGTTGGGGGAAAGCAAGTCCAACTGGAGCCCACAAGCTAAGCTGACATCCTTGGGGACCAGATGGAACCTACAAGAAGAAACCTGAGCCCACAAAGAGAAGGCAGCCTCTATAGGAACCAGTTGGAACCTACAAGAACAAACCTGAGGGAAGCAGATGTGGCTCAAGTGATAGGGCTTCTGCCTACTATATGGGAGGACCCGGCTTTGATCCCTGGGACCTCCTGGTAAAAAAGAAAAAAAGAAAGTGTTCCTGTGCAGCAAGCCATGCCCACATGGCAAGCCATCCCACGTGGCGAAAACCGAGTGTCCGTGCAGCAAGTCAAGTGCCCTTGCGAGTGCCCACATGGTGAGCCAAGTGCCTTTGTGGTGAGCCAAGTGTCTGCGCAAGTGTTGGTGCAGCAAGCCCAGTGACCACACAGTAAGCCAGTGCCCACACAAGTGAGCCACGCAGCAAGATGATGACACAATAAAAGAGAGATAAAGGGGAGAGTCAAAGTGAAGCACAGCAGAAACCAGGAACTGAGGTGGTGCAGGTGGTAGGGAGACTTTCTCCACATCAGAGGTCCCCAGGATAGAATCCCAGTGAATCCTAGAGGAGAAAAAACATGAGAAGAGAAGACAAAAAGAGAGAATAGATACAAAAGTTCACACAGCAAATGGACACAGACAACAAAAACAGCAGGGCAGGGAGAGAGGGAGGGAAAAAAGAAAGATGTGTTCATTTCTTTAAAAAAAAAATCTTGATCCCACAAGGCTAAGCTGGTACCCATGGGGGCCAGTTGAACCTACTAGGACAAACCTGAATCCACAAGGAGAAGGTGCCTTCTATAGGAACCAGTTGGAACCTACAAGGACAAACTGAACCCAAAAGGCTAAGCTGGCATCTGAGGGGATTAGTACCAATGAGGACCCCTGGAGCCCACAAGGCTAAGCTGGCATCTGTGGGGACCAGTTACCCATGAGGACCCCTGGGGTCCACAAGGCTAAGCTGGCATCTGTGGGGACCAGTTACCCATGAGGACCCCTGGAGTCCACAAGGCTAAGCTGGCCTCCATGGGGACCAGTTAGAACCTATGAGGACCCCTGGAGCCCACAAGGCTAAGCTGGCACCCGTGGGGACCAGTTAGAACCTATGAGGACTCCTAGAGTCCACAAGGCTAAGCTGGCATCTGTGGGGACCAATTAGAACCTATGAGGACCCCTGGAGTCCACAAGGCTAAGCTGGCCTCCATGGGGACCAGTTAGAACCTATGAGGACCCCTGGAGCCGACAAGGCTAAGCTGGCCTCCATGGGGACCAGTTAGAACCTATGAGGACCCCTGGAGCCCACAAGGCTAAGCTGGCACCCGTGGGGACCAGTTAGAACCTATGAGGACTCCTAGAGTCCACAAGGCTAAGCTGGCATCTGTGGGGACCAATTAGAACCTATGAGGACCCCTGGAGTCCACAAGGCTAAGCTGGCCTCCATGGGGACCAGTTAGAACCTATGAGGACCCCTGGAGCCCACAAGGCTAAGCTGGCATCCACGGGGACAAGTTAGAACCTATGAGGACCCCTGGAGCCACAAGGCTAAGCTGGCATCTGCGGGGACCAGTTAGAACCTATGAGGACCCCTGGAGCCCACAAGGCTAAGCTGGCAGCCATGGGGACCAGTTAGAACCTATGAGGACCCCTGGAGCCCACAAGGCTAAGCTGGCATCCACGGGGACCAGTTAGAAGCCACAAGGACAGTCTGAGCTCTTATCTCTCTAGCACCATGTTTAAAGCAGACAATGCAGCAATCTGCAGAAGAAGCCAGTGCCCTTCCTGTGGAGTTGTATCTGCACCTGGCCCAGGTCACTGGAGGAGGTGGTCCAGCAGGTTCTGGAGGACTTAAGGCCTGGCTGCTACCTGACATTACAAGTAGGTCTAGCAAATCAGTGACAACACGAATATGTGCCTTGTCTCCTGAGTTTTGCACCAGTCCTCTGTAATGCCTGCTGTTTCGCATGCCACCCAGTCTCACACAATCTTTCTGTGTGGGCAACTCTACCTAAGGGTCACACAGAGGAATGAATTCTGGAAAGCATAGTTCCAGCTTTCGGCTACACAAGTTACATCATCATAGCTACATCAAGACAGTGCAAAACCACCAAACACGGTTTCATGAAATGGTCCTATTTTCACAATCCAAGGACAATTCAGTATCCATGCACATAAAAGCCCATTAATCTAGTCCATGCTACGCCCCCAGACCAGGTACTCTGGAGCTGATCTGTACCCCTCATGCAAGGGTCAATGTTTTCTTCACATTGAGGTTCTTTGGACCAGAGGAGACACATCTTTCTAATTATTACAATCACTGCCTAGGCATGTGATGATCTTAGGGTCACAAGAAGGCAGCTAGGCTTGTTCATCAAATTGTAAATTCCCAAGAGAACCTAGATGTGATCTTCACACTATAAACTTCTCCTGCTCACTTTGTTACCTGGAATTCATATTCTGCGTCATGCAAAAAGTCTCATGGTGGATTGTTTTGCACTCTCTGAACTCCATGGGATATTTTAAATGAACCAGTAAGTTCTTTCTCTTCTTCAGTCCTTAGAAGTGTCCAACTACTAGTGCATAAATTAGGTCAAAATGTTTCCTTCTCTAAGACCATAAAAGTGAATGAGAAAACATCACCATCAATAACTGAACCAAAATGTTTTAATTTGGTTGATCTTAGGTTTTAAGTTTTATTCAGACAGTAATTAAAGGGGCACAGAAATTCCACCTTATGTTTCATTTCCTAATTCATTTTGTTGTAGAAGTCGAGAGAGGTTCAATTATTTGCGTATAGAAAGGTCAGGGCTCAGGAATAATTTTGGGAAGGAAAAAGGATATTTACGACCGGCTGGGCTTGGAGCTTCTCATTCCAAAATCCTAGCCCCGAACAAGTTTTCTTAGTTCTTTTTATTCAGAGGAAGGGTTCTGTATACAGAGAAATGGTTCTTTGTTTCAGTGCTCAGTAAGCTTGAATTGGCATATATCTTCCACATCCTAGGTAAGCTTTTAGCATGGACTTCTACATTCTAGATAAGCTTTTAGCACATTTGGTTTGCATTTTCCCTGAATATTTAAAGTTTATAGAGTTTGCACTGTTAAACTGTTTCTCCAGGACTGGAGTTGTTGTCATGGTTACCAAGGGCAGGGCTGCAGTTCTCACTGTCCCAAATGCACAGCTCAGTCAGGTTATCTATGAAGAGATGACCAGCCACCCCACCGCCATAGCCTACATCAATGTCTGCATAGAATTTCTGCATCTCATCCTACCCTGATCAACAATAAAAACATGCCATTGAAAATGAAACCCATGCAACAATTATTTATTGGGAGGGGAGGGACATAATGTTTTCTACCGTCTTCTGCCTTAGGGATAAATTTCAACAGTGAGAAGAATGCTTCCTCACAGGCATTCCTCCACTTGCACTTCCATGTCACAAGCCAGGGGTCCCCCTTTAATGGGAGAGGCAGCACTGTGGAGCACTCTGCTGCCTCCAACCCACTGGAGTGTGTCAATCTCATAGTACCTGCACACCTTGCCTCTCTTGCTCTCAGCGTGATGGAGAAGATGAGGCTCAGATAAACACTATAGCATTGATGAGGACTCTTCTGGAGCTCCTAGGTGTTCTTAGTCTCAGAATTGCTGTCATACCCTGGGAGGTGATCACTCTCTTCAATGGAGAGTTTTCTTTTTGTAGCATGAGGTGTATGTGATCTTAATAATTTGCATTTATGCTATTCTGCCCAACAAGTGAGTATGATCTCTTGTTTGTGTCTCCAGGTGCTCAAGTTCCAGAAAGAAATTGCAAAAGCAGAGAATGGCCAGGTAGTTTACTGATCCATACTTCCAGTAGGTTCCTTACTCATGCACACATTTTTTTTTTTTTCTCCAAAATATCTCTTACTAGCAAAGCTTGACTTTCTGGATAATGCTGATCCATTGATAAAACCATACAAATTTTGCAACCGAAGGTTAAATAAAATGTATACAAGTGGTTTATGACTGGAACGTACTCTATTTTTCGAAGTATTAATGATGATTAAATTAGCCATCATTTCATATTCACTTTTATTTGAACTTAATAGTATTGCTGATTTGATAAGTGTTTAAAATTTTAAGAGGAACATTTTTAATGCTTTGAGGAAATGTCCGCCCTGAAGTTACCATGGACATTTTCATCCACATATTTTCATCAAAAAAAAAAAAATTGTATTCCATTATCCAAGACCATTCTGTAGCTGAGAATAGATTCACTGGAAGCCAAAGGAACACTGTGATCTTGCCTCTGTAGTCTGACATACACTTATTCTATGTCTAAAGAGAGAGGAAAAGTAGTTTGGGGAGGAGACAGGCATTCTCTTTTATTTTTTTCTCTCTAGTGGAAAAAAAACCAGATGGTAGTTATTTAACATTCTCAGATATATGGCACCATATATTCTATCGGGTAAAAAGAAAAAAAGGTTATTAGTATACAGTTTGTGATTTTTTGACAAACAACCTGATACAGCACATACTTTGTCAAGTCTGTCGTAATGAAATACTCCTGGAAATCAAACCAGCTATATTTTATGTGTGCTTAGTTTAAAACAGGAGTGAGTTTTCTTGAAATACGAGTTCCAACTTTTGAAGTCATTATGCGTGAATGCTTTCCATTCTAACTCAAAAGCTCTTCCAAGGAAGAAAATGATGGGCAAGAGATAAAGACACCACGTGACCTTCCTCATTTTCCCATTCGATTCAATAGACTCCACAGAGAGATCTTTTTTTAATCAATGGAAACGTCATTTTTAAGTAAATTTTCTACAAAATTGTTTTTCTTTTTAATGCTATTTTCCTCTATAGAGTGATCTTAAGAAAGCATCATTCCCCTCTTTTTCCAGTTGTAAAATTCCAAGCATTAAAAATTAAATTTTCTTTTTTTCTCCATTTTGATGGATTTCTTGAGATATTGCAAAGGTTAAGAGCGTATGCTATGTAGTCAGATCTCTTGCTTGGGAATTTTCATTCTGCTCTTAAGTGTGGTAAGTTGAGTTATGTACCCTGATAGTAATCCATTCCTGCAATCGTGAACCCATTGTAAATACGACCCTTTGAAGATGTTATTTTTAGTTAAGGTGTGGCCAGCTGAATCAGTTTGGGCTTTAATCAGATTCCTGGGGGTCTTTAAAAGCAGAATGAAATTCAGACACACAGAGAGAGACAAAACCATAGGAAGAAGCCAGAAGCCAGTGGAACCTGGAAGAGAAAGGAGATGCTGCCAGGGGCATCACCATTTGATGGAAAAGCCAAAGACCCAAGGATTGTCCACTGCCAGTCCTAGAATGCCACAGACTTTGGGGAGAAATAATTGCATTGTTGACACCTAGATTTTGGACTTCTCAAAGGCCTCAAGGCCGTAAGCCAACAAATTCCTGTTGTTTAGGCCAACCCATTTCATGGTACTTGAGATCACAGCTGGGAAACTGGAATATTAGGCAAGTGATTTAACTTCTTGATTATTGCATTTCTTCTGCTGGAACATGGAGTTAACAGTGCCTATTTTACAGTGCTGTGGAGAAAATATAAGGAGTAAATTTGAAGTGCATAGATGAGCATTTGGGAATAGCAAGTGCTCTAGAAGTGTGTACTATATTATCGTTACTACGTACTGCACATTTCTGATGGCTTGCTTTGCTTGTATAGGACATCTCCATCTTAATTTCTTTTCCTAGCATCTCCTTAACCTATCAAAAGTTTGGGATAGTGATGACAATCTCCTACTTTTACACTTGATTTGCTTTCATTCCTCACTTCAAATAGTGATTTTTTTGGCACCATAGAGAAGTGACTTAATCAGCATTGATTTTCAACTGGAAAAATAGAGGAAAATTACAGCCTTCCTTCTGGGAAAATCAAAGGCAGAGACAAGCAAACCACTTCCACATGCCACTTTCTCTCTTTACCTACCCAGTCCTTTCAAATGCACAGGTGTTGCAGAGCAGACTTTTGAAGGCCAGGAGTAGGGGGTGATGTGGAAAGGAGAGAAATGCAAGGAAACGAGGACACCGGGTGGCCACAGAAGGTCTCTCTGTATTTACCTCTTATTGAATTTATCTACTCACCTGTTTCCTTGAGGGCAGCGTTAGGTAGTAGTCGTCTTTGTAGCCTCAGTCCATTTATGTGCTCCATGCTATTTGCAACATTTCTGACATAATAGATGCTCAATGTATCTGTGTGTGTGTGTGTGTGTGTGTGTGTGTGTGTGTGTTTTAACCCGTGAAAGAAAAATCTGTACTGGGCATGAAACGACTTCCCCTGGGAGCTGCTAGGGCAGGGAAGGCAGCAGAACTCAACTCCAAGTGGAGACAAAAAGCAGCCAAGTTTCCAAGAGAAAAAGCCCTGGAAGGGAGCGGGTGGGTGAGTGGTTTCCTGAGGTTGCAATTAGGCTGGTTGGTTCAGAGTGTTTTCCCTGAAGGTGATTAGGCTGCCTGGAGTTTGCAAGGGGACAGAGAGGAGGAAGGAGATCCAGAACTGCCCAGTTAGTCTCTGGTGCCTGGAAAGCTGGGTGAGAGGGACGGGGAGGTCAGTAGCGAGAGTCAGGTTTACTTTAGTTTGGGACTGGAGTTGTCCCTTTTCCTTTTCTTCTTTTCTTCCTGCAGTTCCTTTTCGTTTCTCTCTGCAGTCCCACAGGTGCATGATGGATTTCAAGGTGGTCAGGGTGGGCGAGGGTGCAGTGTGAGACACAAAGATGCCAGCTGGCCAAAAGAGTGAAAAGCCTTCTCGGTCCCTCAGCATATTTTAAGGGTGGTTCTGTTCTCACCAGCATCTTCTGGTTGAAGTATACGTTAGGTTTTAGCCTTTACTAACTGGATTGTGAAATTCTGTGTTGACATTACTTGTTGAGTGGTGACACTAAGAAAGGGTACAATTCATGGTATCCATGGTTGAGAGACCCTTTTAGCTGTCCGTGGGAACTAGATTGGAAAGGAGCAAGACTGGAGGCAGGGAGAAGGGCGAGAGAGCAGGACAGCAATCCACAAGGAAAAGATGGGGTTCCAGATCAAGGGGGAAAGAAGAGGAAAGAGATGCAAGAGCTGGTCCACGCAAAAGACAGAGTAGAATCATTCCCAGCTGAGCATTTATCAAATACGGGGTGTGAGAAGAGCTAGGAGAAGGGACGAAGTCCCTGTTTCTATACATTGTGAAAGACATTACGTTGCTCTCCACCAAGCTAGAGAATAAAGGGAGGAAGAAAATTTTGGAGCTCACATAAGATGAAGGCACAAGATGTCCCATGGATAATTTCATAGATAAGTTATGGGGGCAGGAGTCATTCCTGAGGAAACTGGCAAGTCATCTACTCAAAGGTTGAAGCAAAAGGTAGAGTGAGCTGAGAAGGGAGCCAGAAGAGGATGCTGTGGGGCAGAGGCACTTTAGAGAATTTGGATGAAAGGTAGTCCACAAGTGAAACCCAAGGGTTCATATCAGGGAAGGAGGGAATGACCAAAGTCAGAGAGCAGCAGAAGAGAAAACCAGCAACTGCATCGAATATGCAAAGGACTGTATTTTTTCATCTATTTCATACAATTAAATTAACCCCTTTAAGCAGACTGTTTTGCGAGTTTGTCAAACATACACAATTTAGCAATACCGTGTGATTCCATTACCTCCCCATGAAAACGAAAAGTGCACCTTCATAGCCCACCACTCCCCCAACCCAGCCCCTCGTGACTGCTGATCCATTCTCTAGCCATACAGTTTTGCCTTTGCAAGAATTTTGTGTAAATAGAATTATACCATTTTTAATCTTTGAGCCTCGCCTCCTTCACTCGGCATAATGCACTTGTGACATGGCACTGTTGTATGTTTCAGGACCTCATTCCTCTTCAGAGCTGAGTAGTATTCCATTGTATGGATGCAGTACAGTCTGCTTATCCCTTACTCAGTTCAGGCAGGGACATATGGATCGGGTCTGTTTTTTTGACTGTTATATTTAGCTCTGAAAATGTATCCAATACAGAAGCTGTTTTAATGCAGTGGTGAGGTGGAAGCCAGACTGACGTTGATTGATGACCTCATGGGGAATTGTGAAAAGAAGATGCAATTATAAATGAACATTTCGTGACATTTGTCTCTGAAGTGAGGGAGCACCAGATATCTGTATTTACAGTGAAACCTTGGCTAAAATGAAGATTGTGTTAGACTGATTATAAGAATATGGATATTCTGAAACACTTTTTTGCTATTATGTGATATAGACACACCTTAGAAATAAATCTAGTAGTCAGAAAAATTATTATCTAAAAATATAAGGGCTCATGGGAAAAGATATTGGGAGCATTTTCCCCAAAACTCTTTGAACTGTATAACCTGAGCAATAACAGATAATTACAAAGTTATCAAAAACGCTAGCAAATGAAAATGATATTTAAAGTCCTGATTTATTAAATATCACAGAAAGAGTGCAGAATTGTATTTCAAAATAAAGATAGTTTGATGGGATGGAATTAAGGAAGGTTTTGGAAGACAAAGATAGAAATGCGCATAGATGGAACCAGATGCTGAGCGTGTCCAGGATGGAGGGCACAGCCAGAGACATGAGGCCAGAAGAAGAATATGGGGTGAATGAAAATTGGGTAAAGTTTGTCCTTTGAAATGTAGTTTGCTGCATTTCACCATTAGTATACTCTGGTTACCATTTCAGAAGTAGTATACAACAATCTCTGGGATAAAAGTTCTATGAATCATAGCAATTTCTACATTGTTACTCCAATTATCATGGTATACAAGGTAATTCATTATTCAAAAATAGGTGTATACCAAAATAGAGAGTAATAAAGAAGAGGGGAGTTTGGTGGAGTGAGGTGCCACATAATTTACAATGAATGAGGTCCGTATAAGGTGATATGATTTAACTCCTTAACACTGAACCTCATCAGGAGACATCTAAGTCAAACCCTTATTTTAAGCCTCCCATGTTTTATTGGCAACATTTTTTAATTGATGGAAAGTGTTACCTAGCTTCTTCCCAAATTTTCAATACATATATCATAAAAAACCACAGATATGGTGGCACTCAGTAGATACATGTTGGATAAATTATAATGCAAAAAGCTATAAAAGCTGTCAGATGATGATTTCATTATGATCCTTATAAAAATGAAACTTTCTGATTTATTCGGTTGTCACACATCTTGTTCAACTATGAGCTTATATCGTCAACTGCAGCTTGTCAGGCAGAGTCAGATTGTTCAAAGAGCAATTCACCCATTGGGGTTGGAGCTTTTAATAGCTGAGTTTGCACAATAAGAGTATCAGTCTGTGCTGACTATGATCTGAATGACTTTAATTATTTTCTTTCCTACGTTTCAGTAATTTCCTGTTCAGGCCTTCGCAACAAATGTAGGACATGATCCTATCCTTGTCTGTTTGTGCATTGATGTCCTCAATTAAACTTGGACTTCAAGAAAGTAATGGCTGGATTCCATTCATCTTTGGATTCAAGCCCCTGCTATGCTGTCCAGCAGCTAGAAAGAGATGCAATAGATTATTGGGCGAATGTACAAAAAATGAAAGAATGATTGATTTTCCAAGGTGTGGCAGTTTGAGATTATTTTATAGATTCCAAACAGAAAAATTGTGTCTGTAAACTGATCTATTCTTTTGGGTGTATTACCCTTTGATTGTATTAAATTCAACTGAGGGGCCTTTGATTGTATTACTTGATAAGGTCAATTTAGGGCTTTCGATTGGGCTGTCAGTGAGGTACAAATCAAGTTTGGTCTCTGCCCCCTTGCTGGGTCTGATATAAACTGACACAGACAGAAGAAGAGAGAGCTCTGCCATTTTTGATCCTGCCATATGACAGAAAGGAAAGGCTCAATCAGCTGAGCCCCAGGGAAAGATGAGCCATTTGCCTGATAGCTGACAGTGAAATTGGGAAGAGAGCAGAACAGCCAAGACTGATAAAGGAGGCCTGGAAAAAGACAAGCCCTATGCCATCTTGCAGCTGAAATCTGGAAGAAAGCTGACCAGCTGAGCCTGAGAGAGGAAGTCCGGAGGGGAAGGCAGAGACCAGGCAGAGATCACCCGCCATCTTGCTTCAACACATGGCAGCTGACTTTGGTGAGAAACCACTCCTTATGGTGCCTTGAGTTGGACTTTTCATGGCCTTGGAACTGTAAGCTTTTACACCAAATAAATCCCCATTATAAACCAACAGATTTCTGATACTTTGCATCAGCACCCCTTTGGCAGACTAATACTAATGGGTACTAATTTATTTAAACAGATTACTCCCATCCTATCTGCTGCTGGACCTACAGCACTTTGTTAACAGTGGAAGTGGAGGTAAATACCAGAACCTGAGTCTGTTCAAAGAAGAGTAAAGCTAACTGCCTGGCACAATGGTTCCAGGTAGCCTGAAGAAAGAGAAAGGGCACAACTTGGGTGAGAACAGATGCGTGATCAAACTCTGACTCTCCCGTTTTCTAGCTGTGTGAGTTCAGGTAGGTTGTCTTGCCCCTGGACCGTCAGGGTGTGGCTCCACAGGCCCACAGCATCAGCGCCAGCACCAGCATCACGGGGGAGCTTGTTAGAAATGCAGAATCCCAGGCACCACCCCAGACCCACTGAACCACATTTTGCATTTTAACTAGACACCCAGCCAAAGTGTGTGCACATTACCTTTTGAGAAGCACCAGCCTAGATTCTCTAAGTTTAGTTTCGTCAATCATAAGATAAGGAAAAAATATCTCCCTCAAGGAGGGCTACAAAAAATGCATGTAAAATGCATTAGCATGTAGAAGTTGTGCAAAAAAAGAGATATCAAGGTATTGAGTGTTACTCTATGATGTAAAATGCAAGTCAAACACTGAACAAACATTTAAAACAAGGACTCATCCCCTTTAGGCACACAATATTGTTCATGATTTTAACACTCAACTTGATCTTGCCCTAGTACCTGGTGGATGAATATCAAATCAAGAATTATTCCATTTACAACAAATTGTCACGTTAGTTCGCTATAATAAAAGACAATTTGGGTCATAAAAACAGTCATCAAAAGAAAAATTTGCTTTAATTTATTACTTCCATTTTGTGCCCAAGTTTCTCTTGCCATCCCTCTTTTTATTAATTTTATGATATTTATGGTTTATTTATAAGTCAAATGCTGTCCCCAAATGGATGAACCTGTTTACGAGAGAATCAGTAAACTATAAACATTGCTATAAAGTAATGCTGTTGTGTGATAAATCAAAACTGAAGAATTCTAGGTATCCCAAGAGAGCATTTTTGGTAGGTTACTTCAGCTAACTCAAATCCCACACCCATGAATCAGTAATGTTTGCTGGTTTATGAGCCTTGCAAAGCACAAATATTCTCCTTTTTTCCTGCTCAGCACATCTCCGTAGTAATAAACAGGTAATTGGTTTTGTCTTATTACACTCTTTCTATATTACCCTTTGCAATAATCACATATAAATCCATAGGCTTATGGTTTCCTTTGTTATAAATTTTTCATTAGGTTAAATCCTCATTCTTCTTTTCTTAGTTGTATAGTCTTAGCAAAAATAATTGTAATGGTCAAACTCAAGGAAGATATTTTGGCTCTTTGTATTCAAATTACTTGGTTAAATTTATTACCATTAATTATTTCTCTAATACTGCAAGTGTACTTATCATATAAAAACACAGTATTTTCCTTCCAGAGATGATTCTCTAGGGGACACCCTGAACAGAGCAACAATTCCCCTTGAAGGTATGATGTGAAAAGCAGGGAAATCATGTTAGGAGAATGTTCTTAAAAAGATGGGAACAAGAGGGACTTAAAGAAAGAATCAGAAGAAATCTGGTATAAAGAAAAGTGAAGATTCTATCATGTAGTGCACATAGCGCATTGACAAAATATTAAAATAAAACTAAATATATATTAGGATCAAGGTATGAGGGAATCACAGATACTTAGAAAAATGCTTACCAGTCTCCCAATGATCAAGATAATTTTATCTAAAATAGTCTTCCTACCTTAGAAGTCATGAAACCAGTAGACTCCCATCTGTCAGAGTAACACATATACGCACACATGCACACATACGTACATATATATTTGTCCCCTTTGTGCAAGCCTGGAACTGAAGGCTAAGGATGCCTGCGAGGGAAAATCAACTTTTGATTCTCCCGGGCTCTCAAGGATGAAAAGCAACCATGTTCAGAGGCCAGTGGAGCCACCGGCCAATTCCACTCTGACGGGTGGTGTGGCCTCTCCGTGGGATGCGGTTTATGCCCCAGTGACAAAAATGAACACCTCTGGGGAGAGCTGATGCACCCTCAGGCAGACAGAGAATTGGGGGCGCCATGTGGAAAATGTTTGCTTTTCCTCCAGTGGACTCTGTGCTCTGCTAATTCAGCAATTGCACACCCAGGGACAAAGTGCTTCCTCACGTGGACACGCGTTTGGTAGAGGGATCTTGAAGCTGAGGTGTCCAGGTTTGCATCTTGAAGCTTTCCCCATCGCTGTAGTAGGAAGAAAGGTAGGTGTTGATGACGTTGCCTGGGGTCACTGACTAGGAGGCTGAAGGGGAAGCGTGGTTGCTTTTAGAGGGATACAGGGCAGTAGAGTCCCCGGCTGTCCCCATTCAAGATCATGCATGAAGGTCCAGGTTCCCAGAAGGCAACTCTAACCCTACCAGGACAGTGGCGTTCTGTGGGTGTGTTTATCTGGGTATTGCTTATGTTGGACTCCTTCCACCAGGAGGATCTCTCATTCCATCCTCCTGAAAAAGTGCTGACTATAATTGACAGAGACCAGGACTGGTTAGGGAAGGATGCCAGGGCAAGATGCGCCCTGGCTCTGTGGGAAATACCTACACCCCTGCCTTCCTGCATCTTTGACGTTTACATGTTACCTTACTTTCCTGTCCTAAAATTGCAGCATAAGTTGGCCATAGTTAACTAAGTTTATCACTTAGTACTTATGTTGCTGAAAATTAACATGGGATCAAAATAATTCCAGGAAGGAAGCAGACTTCCCCAAGACATCCGGGATTCAGGGCAGGGGGAGAGGTGCTGGGTTGTCTCCCTTTAGGAACAAGGTGACTATATTTTATTATTCATGGAATAGCTGCAACATACCTGGAAGGGAGTAATCTTCAAATGGTATTAAGAATGGTCTTCTAGAGGAAGATTGTGGTTAATAGTATAAGAATGTTCTTCTTCTCCAAAGTGTTTAGAATATGGTGATACACAGGAAAATTACAATTAATATAACTTATGGAGGACAGTTAACAGTAATATTGTAATATTTTTGCAGCAATGGCAAAGAAGATATGATATCAATTCTAAGAGACCACTATAAGGGGCATAAGGGGGTATGGGATTTTTCCTTTTAGAATAATGACAACATTCTAAAATTGAGGTACTGACAGCACAACTCTGTGATGAAAATGAGAGCCACCGAGTGTTCATTTGAATAGATTGTACAAAACAAGTGGAAAACGAACGGTGGTAAACAGGACAGCTATGAGAACGTTCTCTCATGAATTATAACAAATGTACAATACTAATACAGGGTCTTAATAATCAGTGGGTTGGGGGAAAAATACACCAAGTGAAAGATATGAACTGTAGTTAGTAATAATATTTTAATGATGCTCTTTCTCATACTTTGTAACAAATATTTCACAACAATGCAAGGTGTTGGTAGTGGGGTGAAGTATGAGAGCCCAATATGATGATGCGCATGTTTGTTTTGTAAGTTCACAACTTTTTCTATACCCTTATTATTTATGTATGTCCATGTATAAATGATATACTTCAATAAAGTTTTATTTTTAAAACATGGTATTTCTGAATAGTGGAGAGGCAAGGAATTTCTTGTGTGTTTTTGTTCTTGATCATATATCATCAGTTCACCTTCTCCCAACAAGAGCATCCTGAGATCCTGGGGATGGAATTTACCCGGTATTCATCTTATACAATCTTATAGGGAGTTTTTGATACAATGTCTGTCCAGCACATAATCAAAGGCAGATATATAAACTAAGTTAAGGCAATTCTGGAGATGACTTTATCCTTGTCTATTTCTGAGTGTAATTACCTACCAGCAACCCTCTTTATTTTTTTAAACAAATGAGGAAAGGGGCTCAATATTGAAGTGTATCATTCATACATCTGTACCATCAACCACAACTCTCAATCACCTCTGTGATATTTAGTCCCTAGATCATTCTCTAGCTTTCTTTTTGACATTTACATACCTAGACTACTGACATTTACACACCTAGACTACTCTTTCCAGCCACATTCCCATTTATAAACCAGCTGTTACTCAATATAATGTATTACCATCAATTCCATCCATTTCCACACTTTTAAAGTTAATTAAAACTTCTACATGTATTAAGCATCAGTAGCTCTTCTCAACCCTCCTCTTATCTCCTAATAACCTATACTCTAGATTCTAACTCCATGCATTTATTCTTCTTATTTAGTTCATATTAATGAGACCATGCAATATTTTTCCCTTCGTGTCTGACTTACCAATTAGTATAATGTCTTCAAGATTAATCCATGTTATCGTATGCGTCCCAATTTCATTTCTTCTCACTGCAGCATTGTGGGAAACAAAGGCATGTTGTTTCCATAATAGCAAGTTACCTCCTTAACCAGTGAGTCATGCTGTCCTTGGAGATATAGGTGCAGGTCATAAATCTATCAGGGAAATGTAACATTCTGGTGGAACAAGGACTTGCTAGAACGGAACAACCTGAGCAACAAGATTAATGAGTATATTTGTTTCAATAATATAATAGAACATTATGTGCTTTGGTAACTATCTAATTCACCGTGTTAGTAAGAATGAGGTAATGGTAATAGTTATCTAGAATAGTTCCTGCTTCTCACGACTTATTGGGTTATATAAGCAAAACCCTGAGACTAATAAATTTGTCTGATGAGCTTGAAAAATCAATGCTCTCAGATCCCCTGATCCCAATCTCTCTTTATCTTTCATTCCCGATATCCTTCGGGTCAGCAACTCCAACACAGCATAGTATTCCACTGTACATATATACCACATTTTGTTTACCCATTCATTGGTCGAAGGACACTTCAGTTGTTTCCATCTTTTGGCAATTGTGAATAATGTCACTATGACCATTGGTGTGCAGATGTCTGTTCGTGTCACAGTTTTCAGTTCTTCTGGATATATTCCTTGTAGAGGAATAGCTGGATCATACATCACTTCTATATTTAGCTTCCTGAGGAACTGCCAAAGTGTCTTCCACAGAGGCTGCCCCATTTTACACTCCCACCAACAGTGAAGGAGTGTTCCTATTTCTCCACATCCTCTCCAGCACTTATTGTTTTCCATTTTTTAAATAATGGCCATTCTATGCAGTGTGAGATGATATCTTATTGTCTTTTTGATTTGCATTTCCCCAATACCTAGTGATATTGAACATGTTTCCGTGTGCTTTTTGGCCATTTGTATTCCCGTTTTGGAGAAATGTCTATTTAAATCTTTTGCCCATTTTTTAATTGGCCAGCAATCCTCTTTTTAAAAATTCTCACGCAGCATTAGTTTCTATTATTGGAACTAGTAAATACATCTAACATCTGAATTGATCATCCTAATGATTAAGTTCCACATATTGGAGTGAGTTAGACAAATATGATTTACTTCCAATTGATTATCAGCGTTTGAAAACACTGGATTGCCCATTTTTCTGTTGTTGTTTTTCATCCTAGAGGGGGCCAAATGCAGAATATTTTTATTCCAAAATGTATATTCATGATAGGATTTGTATTACTAGCTACAAAAGTTTAAAATAAAGTCCAGAGGGAATTAACATTAGTTCTTTTATTGAATGACTCCCAAGAGCAGCAGGTGCAGCCATTTCTCTAACTACAGCAGGGTTCCTTTGTCCGGGAAGCAGCTGTGGTTACAACATTGCTAGCATCTTCAACCTCCACGTGGCCCCCACTAGAAGGAGGCATTGCTGGGCATTAAGTCAGAGTCAGGATAAGGAACGATCTAGTAGCATGAAGGCTAGGAATGATTAAACAGCAAATTCACTGTGACTCGTTTCAATTGAGGCCATAGTGTTCTGGACCAAAATTGATGGGGCCATCACCACTGGTTGAAATTGAATCAGAAAACCCCGTTTGTGCATAGATCACCATAGTGTCGAGAATGGGGTAAAGATGCAGATGATTGATTAAATTTTCAAATAGCCTGTGACAACTGGTTTCTATGCAAATCAATTTAATGGCCACTAAGTAAATGGAGTTGATTGATAGGTGTGACTGTTTTATCCCGGGATGGTTGCTGGATGTCATTCTTTTTCACAAACTACCTGTTTTTCCCCAAATTTGTTGGAAGATTAGGCCTTCTAGAGCTGCTCATCTAATTTAGAATCACACCAACAGAAGACATTTGCATTGGTAAGAAGAGAGTGTCATACATTTTAATTCTTGGAGGTCATAACTTGTAACCTGAACTAAACGCCAGCCTTCTTTTTGGAATGACTTACCGATTGCCCAAGGAAAACCACAATTCTCATCTTGTCAATGCTTCTTTTATGATTAATGGCCAGAGAACGAATTTGAGGGAACTGTCTATCTCACCGTCAGAAGAAACATGGGGATAAATCTAAGAATTACAGAATGTTGAAAGTGTATACTGCCCTTCTTGCGTATGTAGAAAACTTGGGCCATCTCTAGGAAGTTATAGGTTAGTGTCCAACAGTAATGAAAATGTGAAAGTAAAAAGAGCAATGGACTGCTTATTCTGATAGTGGGGTGTTGACTAATTGGTTATAGTGATACCTAGTGCCCAGAATGATCTGAGTTTTGTTTTAGCATGCACCCACTGGACATCTATATTCTCCTGTGATCTTACTTACAGTATTCTGTTGTAAAGGTGAAGGGGGTTAGTTGGGGCTGGCGGTCAGTTTTCCAGATCCATGCTGCACAGAACAATTTAGTTCAGTTATGGAAGAAAAACTCTGATTAAGCAAGCATCCGCTCCAGGAAACTAATCTAGGCTTATCTTGTTTATCTCCCTACCTTTTGCCCTTGTCTAGGGTTAAATTGTAAATTTCCTCAGATGTTTGCCCTAATGAAAACTAATGCCTCATCATTTAATATTTATTTCTAACTTCCATACCCATGACTCATACGGATTACCAATCTCTTCACTTGTGTTGCCTCAAATTGATATGCCTCTCTTAATGTACAGGGTATCCATTTTCTTTAGAGTAATATTTGCCAAACTTTTATGTTCACATAAATCACCCAGGGATCTTGTTAAACTACAGATTCTGAATCAGCAGTTCTGGTATCAGACCTGAGATTCTACTTTTCACCCCAGCTCCCAGGTGTTGCCAGTGCTGCAGGTATTTAAAAGAGCAAGGCTTTAAATCTGAGGCCAGCCAACTTTTTCTATAAAGAGACGGAGAGTCATCATTTCAGGTGTTTGATTCCAGATGGTTTCTATCACAACTACGCATCACTCTGCCCCAAAGCAGCCACAGATGATACGAAAACAAGTGGACGTAGCTGGTTTCCAATAACATTTTATTTATAGTACTAAAATATGTATTTCATATAATTTTTACAGGTCACAAAATATTTTTTCCAAACATTTTAAAAAGCAAAACACGTTTTCAACTTGTGGGTTGTACAAAAACAAGCCGTGGGTTGGGTTTAGCCTGGGAGCTATAGTTTTCTCTCCCTGCTTCAAGTCCCCACTGGGGAGTAGATTAAGGTGTCTGTTAGAAGTGAAACAGACCTGAACAAGGGACCTTGCTTACTTTCTGTTCCTGCATCAGATTCTCCAAGATGAAGGAGCAGAAGATGAAAGGGGTCATGTGCATTTCTTGAATATGGTCCTGTTTATCTGTCCTGAGAGATTAGATGCCAAAGACACATTTGTTTTTTCACATATATTTTAATTTTTAGAAGTGATGTTTAGAGCAGATATAAACCATCTGTTGAGTTGTTGTATATTTAATGTTATGCCATGGATCAATGGGCTTATACAGTACATTTATCACAACTTACAGAGATTAATCATGGTCTAATTATGGTTTTATTGGAGCTTTAGGAGGTGATTATAATTTCTCCTTGTTGGATATTTCCATCTTTCCGTACTAGGACAAAAAAGAAACTTCTCCATAAACCATGACATGAAGGTTTTGAGCCTCACACGGTATATGAAGGTTAGGGAAAACTGGAAGATCCTGTTGTCTTGTGATACTGAGACCATGTCTCCCATCCAAGGAGAGGGAACTGTGATAAAAGACTCTGTTAGTGTCTGAATTGCATTTTAATTCCCCCTTGGCCTTGACTATGTAAGATCCTAGCTCAGAAGAAAGGCCAACAAATCCTGGAACAGAAACTGTATGGCAAAACAACTCTGGAATTCAGGGTGTTGCATGCCAGTTTATCAAAACTAAGACACCATACGTTGAAATCACACCTTAACTCTACATTCCACTAAGAAATAATAATAACGAAACAGGATCATTTTAACTCTTTCAGTCCATCAATTGTAAGATATATGCTAATTTCAGATCCAGTACTTAGAAACCCATGAAAGAATATTTAAATCACAGGGGCATGCTTCAGTGATAATTAACTAATTTTATATTTAGGTGAGATGATGGTTCTGAAAATTCTGTTTATAATACTGATTATGGCATACAAAACATTTTTTTGTTTCCATTGCTTCATTTCCTCCTCAACAGACAAACATGATTTTTAAAAAAAATGGAGTCTCAGACATTTGGAAAGAATTATCTGCAGTTACAAAACCACCCAAGCAATTCTAACTGCCAGAACAAATGAATCCAAACGTGTATCATGTCTCTAAGAAGATGAAAGTTCAGCACTCACTCAGCGCTCACTCTTGTAAAGACCAAACAGGTGTTGCCTTATTGGCAGACAAGGACACCCAGAGTTCTTCAATCTTATGGCTCTGCCATCTCCCACATGTAGTTTCCAAGTTCCCTGTGCTTGTCGTTCAAGTCTGCAGGAGTCGAAGCAAACGTAGGAGGTTTATAGGGTGTCACCCAACACTTCTCATCTTCCTTCAGCAGGAAGACAGGCCAGTCACATGATAACAAACTGCAAGGGATGCTGGGAAATGGAGTCCATCTTTGAACCAGGAAGTGATGGGCTGCCTACTGCCCAAGTCAGAATCAGAACTCCTTCTTTAGGGCCTTTGTTCTCTCCTCTGTAACGGAACCTCTTCTAATCATTTTAATCTCTACACTCTCAAAACTCTACCCCCGAAAGGAAAAGATTGCCGAGATCGAAGGCTTAGGGGATAATGATCCCTTTCTATCTTTCTGTTCTCTTTCCCTCAGCATCGCCTTTTAATTTCAGTGCCACAAAGATTGGCAACTGTGAATCTCATTTCCTGTGAGTTTATCATAGCACTTTTTAGAGTATTCAGAGTAATATGTCTCTCCATGCTGGGAATATTATCTTTGTTTTAATCTCCTAACCTATTGTATCCACATGTAATATTTTAGCCCCTTGAAATTTTAGTATCATGGCCAGGATGCCAGTTTAGATTTGTACGAGGGGAGGAGCTGCTTCCTGAAGATCTGTACACCTGTTCACGCATTCCATCCACACTGCAGGTTAGAAATCCAGGAGTGCAATAGAAAAAGCCAGCATAAATAGCCAGCATTAGAAGAAAATTGGCTCATTTTAACTAGTGACTTGTAGAATAGATGAGACTGCCAAAGACTCTAGAGTGCTTTGCCTTCTCTTTTCCCCATGGTGCTTTCTGAATACATTTTAGGTTTCTGATCCCGGGAGGTGAATAAGGTACTCACCCATCCATCATTGCCAGCTGATGGCGAATCAACCAGGCAGAGCAGCAGTGGTGGTTCTTCTTGCTCTACTTCCTTATTGGAATATCCCCGTGAAAGGCCCTGAGCCTCTGCCATCAAGCAGCTTGGACTTGTGCTCATATCACACAGCCTGTCACTGTGAATTTTCCTCCTGGCTCAGTGACCTACTGGCCATTGCATGCCTCTGCCTTGCACAAGTAGTGTCTCTTCAGAGACCACAGACAACTGCAGTAACAGGAACGTGAGAAAGGAAGAATGCAAATGTCGAGGCTGTGGGTTTGGGCATGGGTCTTGCTCTAGGGGGCCCAAGTTTGGGGGGTCCAGTAATGGGTTTTGCCAATCAAAAACAACTTTTACCAAAATGTCCTCAGGCAGTAAATTTGTCAAACAGAAGACCAGGGAAAAGTTGATATGTAGGTCCTATATCTAAAGGTCTAGAGGCCATTTGGGGGGCACTTTATTAATTTTTATGTATACACTACATTTTAGGAGAAATCAATTTTCTGGGCATAGAAACCAGTGGGTAGCGCATGTCTTTGAATCATCCTGAATGAGAGCACGTGGGCTTCATTATATGTTCACCAAGTCATGTGTCTTGTTGGGTAAGGTCTACTCCCAGGGGTGTTAATTCAAAACCACTTCATCTGTTTGTGGATAGAAAAGTGAGATCCAGCAACTAGGGGCACCCTCAGTCAAAGCCAAGCTGTGCTGCCCTTTGGAAAATGGGTGAAGGGAGAGGATTCTTGTCCTGCTATATTATTCAATATTATTTACATTATTCAATTATTATTTACTATTACTAGAGATCAAGAGAAGACCTCCTCACTGGAAGATATCTCCCCTTAGACAATTACAGGCAGATGCCTGGAAGTCTATCTTAAAAGGTTTTTCAGGTTCAAAGATTACACATATGTCTTTGGAAAATGTGTGCATTATTTAATTAGCATAAGAGCTGGATAGCTCTTTTGGGTATCTAATTGAAGTCTGTAGGCCAATTTTATAGTCTTTAGTTCTTTCTGGAGAAATGGTTTGCTAGTTTCTATTTTAAAATTTGTGATTCTGGGGACTATAGCACTCACTTCATTTTAATGGCTACCAATGAGGCAAATTTGTTGCAATTTTATTCAAAGTATAAAAAATGTGCCGATTGAAAGCTTTTACTTTTGACTATTATTTTTCATGATAGATTGAGTCAGAAATCAAGCTTGCAAATGCCACTTTGGTAAATTTTAGTCTTATATTCCATATCTTTAAGTGACACCATTCCTTTAAACATACATAGATAACAATACAAAATGCTAAGCAGTAAGGTAAGTCTGAGGCTGCAGCACTTCATATGTTTTAAAGCAACACTATTGAGTCACACCTACAAATCTTGCTTGGCCTAATTTCTGATGCCGTGACTGCATTTCTTAAGTCATACGCAGGACATTCTTTGCTGGAAGTTTTGTTTATTTTCCTTATCGATCTTCAATTGAAAGACCCAAACCATCAAAAGAACATAACAGGCAGAGTAAGAAGCTATGGCTTGGCTCCCTGCAAAGTCTGCACTGTTGAGAAAGGTAACCAACATCTTGGTTTTCAGAAGAACAAAATGAAAATGATCAAAACCTAGCACACCTGGGAAAGGGTAGCTACTGCACATACATAAAAGTCCTCCAAAGCCCGACTTTGAGGCCAAGTGCTGGGGTCTGATGATGGTATTCCAAAATGGGTTCTCTCAGCTCTTCAGACACGTGGTGGAACTGCCATACAGATGAAGATGAGCAAACAAGCTGGCAAGCCAACTGTGTTAACCCACCTCATCTAGGGCCAGGTGCTGGTGCTGTATTAGAAGCAGTAGGAGCTGAAAGGAGTAGAGGCCACCAAGGATGGAGGCCGTTGTGCTGATGTGTCCTCTGGATGGACAGTGTGGCTCATGTGTTCCCTTGAACAGGAAGGGAGAAGACTTCATCTGCTGACCACCTGCCCCAGCTCCTGCGTCCGATAGCTCCAAGATGATACCCTACACGTCTACGTTGCTTCACCGGGCCCCTGAGGCAGCTCCTGGGTTTGATGCTTCACGCAAGTCTGTACATGGTGGTTGTGCCAGAGACCAAGCATGTGGCTGGTCAGGCCCAGATGGTGGAGACCAGTGTTTCTACCAGGTGGGCAGAAAGATCTGGAGAACGGGGTCTGCAAGGCTGGATGGTACCATGCACCAAGTGACTATTATTTTTGTCTTTCTAGTACTTATAGCTTGCATCTTATTTGCAATATGTTACAAATTGAGGGTCATTTGGCATGGCTGAACTGTCCACGTGAATCAACTCTCTTATAGGTTTCCTGTGCACTAACATATGACTACTTGACATGGGAAAGAGATTAACATATAGGATTAGGTACAGAACACAATGTAAGCCCCATATAGAAACCAATGCAAACTACCTTTTTTTTTTTTAAGTGTAAAGTAGATACAAAACTTTTAAGAAAGATTTTAGAAAACACTGTAAAATTATCATCACATATAACCCCACTCTAAGATAAATATTTTTATTTTCACACGTTATGTTTTATTCACCCAAATACTGTAAAGAAGTTGAAATTTATACAACTTCTCAAGTATTGTAGAAGAAAAATATTTTAAATTTTAAGTGTCCTCAATTTGCTTTTCAGTCAGAGCTTTTGTGCAGATTAAAACATTTAAGTTAAATTGCTTTCTCTGAAAAATCACTCAGTCTTTCAGAATATATAACCCCATCGCCCTCTATAGGAGGTTATCTATATACGTGATACAGTTATCGATCAGCTATTATATCTAATATAGTTTATATGTATATATAGTTATATAATTAAAATAATCTGACATTATGAGTGACAAAACCCAATGTCAGCCATTCATCTTGATCCCATTTTTTACCATAATATATAATTCTTCCATGAACATCTTCACTTCCTAGTCACTTATTAAAGCATTAAATTGATTCCTTCTAGTGAATCAAATTCCTTTGGAAATAATCTAAGATGTAGGTGTGCTTGTGAAATTATACTTACCTGATATACACTGAATACTTTGTAGACTGGCATGTCTTACTGCTATAAATGTTTTTTTTTTTCCCCTTATATAATGTTATTTGGTTGATTTGAGTTTTTACTAGAGCAGTTGCAAGTTTACAGAAAAATCATGCAGAAAGTAGTTTCCATATATGGCCCCCCACGGTTTTTCCCATTATTGACATTTTCCATTAGTGTGGCACCTTTGCTACAATTGGTGAGTCAATATTATTATGATTATATAATTACGCTATTAACTATAGACCATAGTTTATGAAGGAGGTCACAGTTTGTGTAGTACAGTGCTGGGTTAGTTTTCTTTTTTTCTTTTTTTATTCAGGTAACATATATACCATCTAAATTTTCTCATTTTTATCCACTTTCAGATACACAATTCAATGATGTTAATTACATTCACTATCTTGTGCCACCATCACCACCACCCATTTCCAAAACTTTTCCATCACCCCAATTAAGCATTCACTTTTTCTTTCCCACCCCATCCCAGTCCCTGGTAACCTGGATTCTAGTTTCTGGCTCGATGAATTAGCTCATTCTAATTATTTCATATCTGTGAGATCACACAACATTTGTCTTTTTGTGTCAGGCTTATTTCATTCGACATGATGTTGTCAAGGTGCGCCCAGGCCGTGGCATGTGAAAGGGATTTGATCAGGAAAGTAGGATCTGCCACCTGGACATTAAAAATACTTGCCAGGGTTACTGTTGTCCATTAGAGGAACTTGGCGTTTCTCCAGCACTGAGTCCCAGCTGGGGGACAGGAGTCACACTGTGTTCATTTAGAGACCCAAAAACTGAATTAGGGTTGTGGCACAGGGTCAATTGTATCAATTTCTTTAACTCAGTTTTCCCTGCCATTCAAAGATGTATTTGGGAAACTCTTCACAATATATCTATGAGCCTCCGGGGAAGTCCAATCAAGAGGCTGTAAATACCCTTAAACATACCTGACATATTCGCAACCATCCTGCAATAGTGCTAAATTATATCCCCTTGAAGTGCACATTGTGGCAGCGCAAAGCAGATTACAGAATAATTTGCAGAGTAATTACAATACCTGGCGATGTGCCTGAATAATAACTCTAACTTCCATCATACTTTTCAGTTTACAAAGTGTGTTTACCGTGCATATGGGTAAGCATATGCTTCAGATTCTCCCTGACAATCCTACTTTCAAATATGTCTCTCCCTCTCCCCACATCAGGTTCTGCAATAGAGTGTGTAACCCTATTCTGGGATTAGAGAATTTATCTCCTTATTGAATCTTCCAAGCCCTAGGAGTAGGAATCTAAGATAAGCAATCTTACCACTGGATCCTCACAAGAACCCCTACCAGGAGGTACTTTTGATAAGGACTCTCATCATTGAATCTTTACAAGGACCCTCTGTAGGTATGTGTGGTAAGGAATCCAAGCCCCTCAATAATTTTCTCAAGTTCAACCTGCTATTAAATGCTCACCCTGGGAGTCAAACATAGGATTTCTACCCCTAAATGCAGCCATTTCTACACTACCAACTTCTACTCGTAGTATATGTCATACAGCTGGAAATTCTCATCCCAGTTGGGAATTGAATTCTACCACTAAACTAGAACATCTCTGGTGCTGTGTTACCTGGGAAGATAAAGTCTACAAGCAGTGTGATGTTTGAAGTGATGGTAGAGGAGGGCAACTACATGGCATTAGGCTGTCAATCAGAATGAAGGTGTTAACTTCCAATAAACTATGAGGACAGAGTCTGGTCTTGCTATCAGCGTAGTTTCTTGCCCTCAGGATAGTCCAAAGGAACTTTAAATGAAATTCAACCTAAAGAGATGTAAGAGTAAAGGAAAGAACACCCTTGGCATGACTGTGAAATGCTTCACACAGGTATAATTGTGCTAGAATGTAATAATGCTAACGGTTGGGTTGAAATGAAATGTAAAAACCGTATGAGGAAGCTAGTGCTTTGAGACTATCTGAAGGCAGACCAAATTTCCAGTATCCAGCACCAGGGTAGTAAAGCTAGGATACTGCTCGAATCACTGTCCCTGTATAATATGCCATGATCAGTAATCCAGTGAGCTGACCAAAGTCTAGGAGGCGTAGTCCAAAATGCTGCCAGCCATTCTTTCAGAGGGTCGTATCCATGAACCCAAGGCTGGTCACAAAAACATGATGCCAAGAAGAGAAGTAACCTCCCGCCAGGCGTGGGTTTCCCCAAAACTCCATAGTGACCAATAGCAGGGCCAGATGCATTATCTACCATTAATTTGCAAGTTATTTCCAACTAAATGGTGTATCCTCATTGGGCAGCCAAAGGCAATACTAATACATGTTCAAAAAACTAATTACAAACTTGGCTTAGTTGGTGCTTCATTTCACAGACTACACTAGTCAAATATTGGACACAAGACGTAACACTTAAAAGTCTCTCCATTAATTGAGTTCTCAAACCAAGCGATGTTCCATTTGCAGACACTGCAATATTTATGGACAGGGTCAAGTGCAGATTAAATAATTGTATTGTCCCATCGTGTAGCCGAAGCACTTACAGGAGACGAAGAAGTAATATCTGGGGCTGGAAAACAGTGTATTATCTCGTACGTGATAAGGAGAGTTTGGCTTCCATGTCTAACTGCAGATATGTCAAGAAGGTGGTTTTTAAAGGACTTTGCCAAGCTGTGATTAATGAGGAGGCAGGATGTCATGAAAATGAGGAAATGAGAGTCAGCAAGGTCTGAGCTTGTATCCCAGGTTCAGTCTTGACCTTGCCCAGGAAATGCCAGCAGGGTTGGGGCAGGGGGTGACTGGGTCTTGAGTATGTGCATATTCAAAGCTCATGGTAATGACAAATTATTGTTGCTCAAAGGAGGGGTATGCTCCCATCAGTGGTTTATCTCTCAGAGAAGGGTTTGCAAGTTTCAATTTTCCTTATCCTTGGGCCTGTTTTCACCATCTAATTATTGTAAGGATGCTCGTATATCACAAAATTGTTGCTGGCAGACGGAAATTTTAAAGTGTCTATGAAAGTACTTTGCAAAATGCCTACTTTATAGTTGCTGTTCAATAGTGTTAGTTCCCTTTCTGTTCTTATTTGGCTCCTGTAGCGCACTGGACGCCTGCTTTGCTTAAATACTTATTTCAGTCTATTGAGAGTATCATTTACACATGAATCTATGAGCTTCTGGATATGAACAACTCTCTTATTTTTTGCTAGATGCCTGAATTTAGTACCTAGCATTTAACGACTGTCCTTTGAAATAAAAGATTAATAGTCTGCATTTATATGAGTACATTTCAATATCTTAGGATATTAAGCCCCATAAAATTTATCTGGTAATAACTACTCCTTCATAAAAGAAAAAAATTTACATTAAAATTTTAAACACTTTATTATAAGATATCCCATATATATGTATATGTACATTAATATGTATATGAGGTATAAACATAACAAAAACACTTGTGTCCACATCCCAACTTAAGAAATAGAATATTTAATATCATTGAGGATATCTATATGTCCCTTTCCAAACCTCTCTGCCTTTCACCCATCAACTGTCCTTATTATAGCTTTACTTTTCTTTATAGATTTGGTGCATGTATATGTAATTCTGAACGATATATTTAGCTATGCAAAGATTTTGTACTTTAGATAAATGATATATTGCATTGTTCGTCTCTTGCTTTTTTTTCACTTAAGATATTTGTGAAGCCCATTGTTTCAGTTTGCTAGACTGCTTAAAGCAGATATCATGAAATGGATTGACTTTAAACAATGGGAACTTATTAGCTTACAGCTGGGAAACGGACTTTGGCCCAGTGGTTAGGGCGTCCGTCTACCACATGGGAGGTCCGCGGTTCAAGCCCGGGGCCTCCTTGACCCATGTGGAGCTGGCCCACGCGCAGTGCTGATGTGCGCAAGGAGTGCCATGCCACACAGGGGTGTCCCCCGCGAAGGGGAGCCCCACACGCAAGGAGTGCACCCCGTAAGGAGAGCTGCCCAGCGTGAAGGAGGGAGCAGCCTGCTGAGGAATGGCGCCACCCACACTTCCCGTGCCGCTGACAACAACAGAAGCGAACAAAGAAACAAGACGCAGCAAAAAGACACAGAGAACAGACAACGGGGGAGGGGAGGGGAATTAAATAAATAAAAATAAATCTTTAAAAAAAAAAAACTTACAGCTGAGCCTGTGAGAATGTCCAAATCAAGGCATTACCAAGGCGATGCTTTCTTCCAAAAGAACAGATGCTGGCGATCCTTGTTCCTCTGTCACATGACCAGGTACCTGGTGAATCTGCTGGGTTCTCCCTTCTCTTCTGGGTTTGTTGATTTTAGCTTCTTCCTTCTGACTTTCTCTTTGTCTGAATTTCATTCTCTTATGAACGACTCCAGTGAAGATTAAGACTTACCCTGGGCCACACCTTCACTGAAGTAGCCTCATCAAAAAGTCCTACTTACAGTAGGGTTACCCCCACAGAAATGGATTAGCTTTAAGGACATGAGTTTCTGTAAATACATGCTGTCCCAAACCACCACCCCCCATCCATGTTAAAAATCAATAACTGTGATTCCTTCATATATATGTAAACCAAATTTATTTATGCAACTCTCTTTTAAATGGCTGCTTGGGTAGCTTTTTTCTTTCTTCTTTATGTGGTGCAATTACAGGCAATGACGCTCTGAAATGTGTGTATATGTCTGCTCCATGCACATGTATAAAAATTCCTCTACAGTGAATTTCTTAGCAGTAGAAGCACCTTCAAAGTGCTGGACTATGCCAAATTAGTCTCCAAATTGGTCGTGGAATTCACACTCCCACCAGAAGTGTTTGAGAATTTCAATTTCTCCACATCCTGGATATCTAGACTTTATTGCTAGATTTTAGTACTACTTTACTGCTCTTGATTCATGCATCTCATTTATTTTGTTTCTCAGGATTTACTAACTTTTTTTGCACGCTCATGTATGGATTCAAGGATGCTTTAAAATATTTTATATACTTTATAATAAGGGAGAATTTCAGAATATCTAGTATACCATATTACCAAAAGCAGAATATTTTCTAATTGAGAAGAAATCCATCAGATACTTGTTGAATTGTTATTGAGCTTCCCATCTTTCTCCTCCAGCAACTCCCCCTTCTTGGGGCATTTGTTCAGTTTGTTCTGCTTGGTGTTCCTCCTTGTGGCTGTGTAGCTCCTGAAATAGATTGCTTCTCTTCTCTCCAGGCGCACTGGGCTTTAGGTTTGGTTCTTTTTTTTGTCATTATTTTTTTAATATTACATTAAAAAAATATGAGGTCCCCTTATACCCCCACCCCCTTCACCCCACTCCTCTCCCCATAGCAACATTCTCCTCCATCATCATGAGACATTCATTGCATTTGGTGAATACATCTCTGAGCATCGCTGCACCTCATGGTCAATGGTCCACATCATAGCACACACTCTCCCACGTTCCATCCATTGGGCCATGGGAGGACATACAATGTCCGGTAATTGTCCCCACAGCACCACCCAGGACAACTCCAAGTCCTGAAAACACATCCACATCTCATCTCTTCCTCCCATTCCCCACACCCAGCAGTCACCATGGCCACTTTCTCCACACCAATGCCACATTTTCTTTGATTACTAATCACAATAGTTCATGAATAGAATATCAGTAAGTCCACTCTGTTCTTGAAGTACCGGCTGTGCTGAGAATCCTGCAGGTGGTGGGAGTTGAAGTGTCTCCCCCTGTGGGTGAGCTTGGTCATTGCAGTCATTAGATGCCCTTACCAAGGGAAAAGCTAGTCTAGCCTGGGGAGGAGAAGCTCACCTCTCCTCTCCAACTTCTTCCCAACTGTGTGGGGTTTGGGGAGAACCAGCACATCCCTAGCATGGTGGGGTGTGCAGGTTGACAACCTCATCAACACTTTGAAGGATGGGTCCCATACTCAGATAATCACTTAACACAATAGAAACCCGCTCTTCGAAAGCACTCCCCAATTAAATTCTCCAACTTGTTTGTCACTTCCCTCTCTCACCTTCTTTTCTCTGAAGCATCCTACTGCTATGGGCCATTCTATTTCTTTCACAGTGATTCATTTATTAGAAGAAATGTAACTCAATTTACGCAATAATTTCTGAAAAAGAAAACAGGCTACATAGTGAGTCGTAATTCCTCATAAATATCTTGGAAAGAATCTTTTTAATAAACTTCTTAAGAAGGTGAAGGAGTCTTTTTCAAAGTGAAATAATTTTCTCTTAATTTATCTTTTTCTGTAAACAGGCATTTTAATATAGCAGGCGGAACTGTCACGCACTTTTGGGCTCGAGGTCAGAACTGATGTGCACTCTAAGCAGACTAAGCAGTGTAATGCAACGAGAAAAAGAAATAGGCTTTGCAGTCAAACTGGACTGGACTGAGTAGATATTACAACTATTTACCAATATGCATGTCTTCTCTACTCTCTGGCCAAGGAGGGAATTGTACTTCCTTATCCTCTTGGAGTTGCAATAGGGTACAAGCAAAAGTTTCCTGTGTCTCTCTAAATGGAAGCATTTTCTTGAGAGGGTGAGTTAACTACTCAAATGCACTTCACCAGACCTGAAGCATCAGTATCCCCTGGGAATGTTAGGAATTCAGAATCTCAGACCTCACCCCGCAGTCTCCTGGATCAGAAGCTTCATTTTAGATCACAAGTGATTGATCTGCATGTTAAAACTTTAAGGCGTTCTGCTCTAGCCCACTCCTCTCTGACTGTAGGGACAGTGGGAGAACATGATAGTGAGGGGCAGGCACAGGATCCATGTAGCCTGGAGGCCACACGGGGGACAAAGGACCTAACAACTGCCTGGAGTTGGCATAAGAAAGAAATAGGGTTTCTGTTTGTTTGTTGAACCACTGAGATATTTGTTTATTATTACAGAATAGCTCAACTCATCCTGACTCAAACTCTCAAAACGACTAAATCAGAAGCTTCCTTTGGAAGGTTTGGAAATATTAATTATTTGACATAACTAAGCTCATTTCTTCTTTTATAAAATGGAGATAAAGATCTCGTTGAGTAGTTGTAAAGAATAAATTTGCATAAGATGCATGGACTTGTAATATGATAGACATATATTACAGTTTGTTGTCATTGAGTAAACAGTCAGCACTAAGTATATGAGTGATGAAGGCTGAATTCTAGACCATGGGTCGGCAAAGTATATAGAACTTGGGCCAAATTTGGGCTACCACCTTTTCAGGTAAATAAAGTTTTATTGGAACATGGCCATGCCCATTCATTGACATGTCAACTATGGCTTCTTGTTACAATGGCAGAGCCAATAGTTGCAACCTAGAATGCCAAAAACATTTACCTTCTGCCTCTTTACAGGAAATGTTGTCAGCACGTGCTGTAGACCTCTGTCTTAGGCTGTCATGGGATGGTGAAGGAGATATCTGCCACATGGACATCTCGACTTCTTCAGCATGGAAGGGAGGAGGAAAATGTGGCTTTTATCAAAGGGAGAATGGGAGACAGAAGAGACAGGTAGGGACACCAGAGTTTAACCACACCCAGGTCCCGTGTTGGGTCAGACCTGGTAATAAATGTATGTATAATGGGCAGCTGCATACTGTGTCCTCACAGAGTTCCTGGGAAGTGTCTCTACATTGCTTGCAAAGTGATATAATGCTGTAAAATAGGAGGAAACAATCATCCTTGGTTATGCTCCTTAGTGTAGAAACAAACATTAAAAAAATGTCAGCCCACCTTACCCCTCCATATGGCAGGTGCCTTTATAACAGTTATTTTTAAGACTCCTGTTCTATGGTTTTCATGCTTAAAAGGCATGGGCCCTTTAAAAGAGCCACCAGCAGGTTGTAACAGTAAAAAGAACAGCAAAGATTTCTTGAAAGAGCTGTAACTAAAATATGGCACAATTCAGTGTTGTGGAAGCAAAGAGCAGTAATCGAAAACCAGAAAATTAATGGCACGGGACAAGCCTTTGGGCATCTCTCTCACGCAGACTGCTAGACTGCGTGCTGAATCAGCCGAACCTTCCCTGCTCCCATCGCTGGTGGCCGAAAAAGTAATGATATGCAATGCCAGGCCTAATGGAGGATAAAAGGTAGACGTGAGGAGGGAAAAACTGGCAGAAGGGGCTAAGCCCCTCCCGGCTTTGGAGATCAAATCTGCATCCACAAAGCAGTCTTGGTGATTAGCCAGTTGATATGGTGCAAGCCAAGCTAGGGAGATGTATTTTTCTTTCTCCTTTTTTTTTACTTTAAAGCAACTCAACCTCCATCTCCCTTCCTTAGTGAAACATCATTGCAATTTCCTTTTGGAGAAATTGCACGACTGGCGAGGCCGTGAAGACACATGTTCTCCCAGCTCTTTCCAAGGGGTGTACAGAGATGAGGCAAGTCTGGGTGAACCCTCCCTTGGGGCACTGCACCCTGTTAGACTCAAAGGCATGGTTGCTTCTCATTGCTCGTGGCAGCTGCGTGATCTTATGGGAAGCCCTAGTACACCAGCTACACGAATTCCCCGGAGCTGCCCTACACCTTTTCATGAGAGGCCAGAAGGTTTGGGTACTCCTTGAATACCAAGAACCACGGCCATTTCTTTCCACTTATTTTCCTTTTTATCTGCAGTTGATTCTGAGTAGTTATGTTGGGTACTATATGCACTAAGGGATATGCTGAGTGTTCCCTTTTGCTCTTGATTCAAACCTTCTCTAGAACCAAAGTTTGCAGATACTTAATGAACACCCCCTTTATCTAGTACAGAAGTGGTTATATGAATATGGGAACTACATTAGAGAATTTTCCCAAAGCCAATGTTGCTTTCATGAATAATTAATAGCCTACCCCTCTTTTGTTGATAAACCCATCCAGTGCAGGTCTGCATTGAAATAGGAGTGGGCGTATAGATATTGAACTAGCGTAGCTGCGTTCGGTTTCAAGGGTACTAGGAATTCTATGCTACAATGAAAATACCTCTTCATGAGTTCTGAATGTCCATCTTGAGTTCTTCCTTCCTTCCCCTTAAAGATTTCATTATATTTAAAATGAGCATACTCTGGGAAGGTGTGTCTCGTCCTGCCTTCACTGGAAAACAGAAAAGGAGGATGCTCAACTTGGGAAGTGCATCCCAGAGCAGAGAGGGTGAGGGAAAAGCAATGGGGCTGGGGATCAGCAAGGTGGCATGCTACATCGCTGGGCCCTGCTTCAAGAAGCTCGGAGCACTGCCAGTGCACTCAGCCAGTGAGAAGTCCCTGGGAGCCTTTGGAAGACTACATTGTGGAGAGGCAGGGGAGGAAGTTGTTCTGTGGAGCTCCCTTCCATCTTCCGTTTCCCATCAAAGAAAGCTTGGCCCATGGTAGATGTCTCCACTTCACGGCCCACCCCCTTTGGGCAGTTCTAGGAGCCAGGAGATGTCACCAACTCCATTTATGGAACATGGAATTGTTCACCCTTAGCAGCGCCAGAAATAGAACAAAAAAAGGGCAGGGCTGGGAGAGGGGTGGGTCTAGGAAACCAGTGAGGTTTCAGGAGCCTTGACACACATTGAACTGAGAGTTAATAGCGGATTTAAACTTTGACCAAGCAGCTACATTGCAGTCGTCAATGCAATGGTCAAAGCCTTTCCTAAGACAGAAGGTTAAATCTTTGAGATAGGAAAGAGAGTCTGAAGATGGAGCAGGAAAGAGTACCTGAACACTTACAACCGTATTGGAGAGCAGACTAAGACCAAGGAAAGGTAAAAAGAGCTTAGCAATATTAATTAATTCTGCCTTTGGGGAGGTAGCAGGCATAACTGGAACTGAAAAAGGAATGTCAGGGAAAATTGGCATTTGGTGGTTTGGGCAATGGCTGGCAAACCAAAGCCTGTTGAGACAGTTTGTTCTCATAAGGTACATGACATTTCTCGGTAACCAGATGATCCCTGTATATCTGGGAGGCTTAAGACGCCTCATATTAGGGACTGGAAGGGTTAATGGCAAGATAATCTCATTGTTTTCAACTCTACAGACTTAAGATGCTGAGTTCACCTCTCTGGGCTGATGGCACTTCTCTGGACACAACAGAAGGTTTGGTTTCAGAATTTTTATGAAGTAGCCTACCTAACAACAGTTGCTAGCTCTTTAGTAATATGATCATTTAGTTAAACCTCTACTGCAGAAAAAAGAAGTTTTAGTTCTTTTAGCTGAGAATATTTAGAGCTGGGGAGAATTCAGAGCTAAACCGGTGAGAATATATATTGATTGATTAATTGTTCAAATCTCTATTTTTAAAAACAGTCACCTCCAGTATGAGACATGTAATTGTTCTGTGGCTACTGCTGCATGGCAGATTCTTCTTTCCTTGGTTTTATATAATTTTTTAAGTATCTTTCCCTCACTTTCTGGGTTTCAGATACCCAAGTGTGGTGGATTAGAGCTACGTATCCCAGAAAAACACATCAAACTTAATCCATTCCTGTGGGTGTGAACCCATTATAAATAAGACCATTTGATGAGGTTACTTCCATTAGGATGAGCTCTGATGGACTCAGCATGGGTCTTCAAACTATTACTGAAGGTCTAAAAGAGAAAGCCACATAAATAGAGAAAGCCAGAGAGAGCAGCTGGAACCTGGAAGTTAGTGGAATCCAGAAGAGAAGGTAGGAGTCAGAAGAGACCGCCATGTGCATTGCCATATGACAGAGGAACCAAGGACCAAGGATCACCAGCTGCCAGCCCCAGAATGTTACCGTCTTCTGGGAGAAAGCATTGCCTTGATGACCCCTTGATTTGGACTTCTCCTAGCCTCAAAACTGTAAACCAATAAATTCCCATCATTTAAGTCAACCCATTGCATGGTATATGTTTTTAGCAGCCAGAAAACTAAATACCAGAGATGTGTGGAATCCCTATGCTCATTCTTTAGGGATTGAGAAATGATACCTCAAAAATATAAGGACTAGGTTGTCAGAACTATAGATTAGATTGTGAAGAATGAATTGTAAAATCATTTTAAAGAGCAACTGAGTTTGTAACTAATATTTCAATATATTTACTGAATGAACATCTCCTAAAACCACCACTACTAGGATACAGGTATTTCAAAACTGCTGTAGTGTTTAAACTATGTCGTCAATATTCTAAGGAAATTATTTAATTTAAAGAGTCCTGGTCCAATTGTAAAACCTGTATGTATAAAACCATGAAAGCTAATAGATATGGATAAAGATTATTCAGAGTTAGAACAGACTCTTCATCCCACCACCTTTGTCCCATCCCCAAAGTTAAACAAAAATATCAGATAGCAATGGCCAGTGACAGAAAAAAATTCTGGGGTCTTAGTGGGTCAGAAGCTGAATATAGGCAAAGGAAACTGTATAAGAATGGCCCCCTAATAGATAGGAGTATAGTAAATCAGAGAGAGGAAACAATAACTAACAAAACTGATGTATGTATATGTATGTGAGTATCACATCCTTGTCACTACAGCAGGGAAATCCAGGTTGTATATATGTGCTGATACTGCTAATAGTTAAAATAGAACCAGAGTTCCAGCTAAACATATAGAACCCACGATTGGAGTTTTGTCCTTTACCAACCCCAAAATATAATTGGGTTGCCTGTGATTTTACTATCTAATTTATCAACCCTTGTGGTATAAAAATACTGTCTCTGCTGGCTGCTGTAGATACAATGGTCAACAATGAATAGGGTAACATTTGTAGTTACAGATATGTATTTTTTCTGCAATTCCCTCTGCCTATCATGTTCATTCCTCTCCTTAAGTATAGTTGACCTCTACTTATTCTCAGACAAGAGCTTCAAATACCCTTTCTCTGGGAAAGCTTCCTGTCATCTCTCTGACCACATTTTCCCTGGCACCATACATTACCCTGGTAGTGCTTATCACAGCAGCTGACTTATTTATTGATATTTAATAAATACCTACTTGTCCCTTTATGATAATAGCTAAGAAATTCTTGCTTTGTTCTCTTCTCTTTTTTAAGCGCTTTACCAGAGTGTCTTTTGTAATCCTCAAAACATTCTATCAGGTAGATACTAGTATTTTTTCAATTTCACTGAAATTGATTCTGAGAGATCTAATATTTGCTGTGATGCCTTGGCCAAGGAAGGTTAAATGCTAGAAGAAAAATAATATATAAAAAACTACAACAAACAGTGACCTAAGCAAAGAAAGGTGTATTTCTTGCTGGTGCCATTGTCCAAAACTGTTTAGCAGGAGGTTTGGCTCCACACAGTCATTCGGGCACCCGGGGGTCCATTTACTGGCACCACCTTCTCCCAGGGCTTGGAGTCCTTCACACGCTCGTCTGCATCTGGCTGGCAGAAGTGAAAATGGAAGGAGGGAGAGAGAGAACTGGCAAAGAAAGGGAGGGAGAGAGAAAGAGAACGATTCCTTAGAGGGCTCTGTAGTAAAGTTTTTAGGAACGATTGTCCAGATACTTGGCACATGTTACCTGTCACCACCGTAGGAATAGTGGAGTAAGTAGCTTTGCCCATGGATGACAAGCCATCATGGTTTGGAGAACACATAGCTCCATTTCTGTAACAATAAAGACATGCTGATAATATTGATGCTTCCAGGCTCTGCTGGTACGGTATACAATACAAGTGGTAGTGACAAAAAAAGAAAAAAAAAAAAAAAGAATTTATAATAGTTTGTTGTACTTGAAGGTGTGAAGTGTGCATACCTGGGCAATCTTTCACTTTTAGCATTGGTAAGTCCCCTGAGAACTATGTCCAATTTTTCCCTCTTTGTAAAAGAGCTTTTAATGACGTTAGAGAGGGTCTAAGGAGGACTTCTGAAAATGACTAAAGGAATATTTTTACATGCACACAGATTAAAGGAACTGGAGTTGGTTAGCCCAAATTAAACAATGACTGAAAGAGAGAAACTTTCAGCTCAAGATAACTCGAGTACCTAAATTTTAATTTCCTCTTTCCCTAATTCCAATGAAAATGACCAAAGAACGTATGAAGAAAGAATAATGTATTTCTGGGAAGCGGGGATTGGTGCATTTTACACTCTCAAGAGCCAGGGAGAAACCTGCCCATCCAAAGGCTCCTTGGGGGGTGGGCAAGGAGACAGGGGCTGGACACTTTATCCCGGCATTCAGGCATTGTCCATGAGGCATTTGGGGAGGCTGACAAGAGCCTTGGAAAGCTCTGGTGGCAGTTAAAGACAGTTCATTGTGTCCTCCAACCTCCAACAGTTGTTCACAAATGATGTCACCTGTGTCCACAGAAGCTCCTGGGTCTGGACACTCCTGACTTCCCAGGGGCTTTGGTATCGGCAGAAAAGCAAAGGGAAGTACAGGAAACCCGACTTGTCTCCCCCACCCCTTCATCTGAACACTGAAGTGGGAGCCAAATGAGGTTTGCAAGAATGCATGTTATAATAACTCCCAAAATAGGAAGGAAAAAAAAAAAGCCCAGCATACACAAAGCATAAACCTCCTTCCATAGTGATGAGAAAACTGAAAAGTAATGTAGAGATGCATTTAAAGATCCAGTGGAAATTATTTCTAAGGATTTTGTCAGTGGGATAGGAGGGGTTAGGAAATAAAAGCAGTCAGTCATGAAAAGAGAGAACCCAAGTGGAAAGGATGTCTGAGTATTTAAAGTTGCAATTAAAGCAGAAAGGGTATATTGGATACAGAAAAATGTGACTTGGAAGACAGAATCTAGAAATACTCCACTAATTCAGGTTTTTAAAAAATAAAGAAATTGATGAGGACAGACTTGGGAAACTCATCATAAATATACCAGAGCAAAAGAAGAAAATATTAAGAAATAATAGAACCAAAGTGCTTTGAGATGGGAGCCTTCAGATTTTACAGTGAGCCAAACAAAATTAATGGCACCTTTGGGTTCTAGTAATTTTTAAAATATATCAACAGTAAAGAAAAAAATCCTATAAACTTTATGTCAGTATAAAAATATTCCCTGAAGATGATAAAAAGGAGAGAAACAATTAGACTTCTTTTTGACAGAAAATGCCAGAATATAATATAGCAATAGAGAGAATTATGATATAAAAGGATTATGACTTTAGATGCCAATACGTATTTAACATAATCATTTATAAGGGTAATAAAAATTATCTTTACCAATAAGTAATCATTTATTTATAAACTATAAATTGTTACTCTTAAACAGGATGGTACTTATAAAGTTTAACAGCCACAGTTCTGTCCTAAAAAATTGCTTAAGGAAATTCTCAAACTTCTGGGTATTCATGAAAGACAAATTACTTACTGAGGAAATTCTTGAAATTCCAGTCATGAGATTATTGGAATAAGGAAGGTGTAAATCCATAGGGACTAACACAGAAAAAAAGCCAAAGAGGAGTCAATATTTTTGGAGGTTTGAAAGCATGTTTGAAATTGGTAACTTATTCCGTAGACCAAAGCAGGCAAGCTGGTTAAGTAATCATTCAACATTTAAACACAAAGTTAGCTCTGTCTTGAGATAGTGCTATATTGGGACTTAATCAAAAGTCTATATTTTAAAAATGGTGAGTTCAGACACACATATATTAGAGTATTTGATGTTGCTCTACAGCTCATTGATACTCTTTTCTTTTTTGATTTTTTTAAAATTTGTATTTCATTTTGAATAGCTTCTTATGTTTTGCCTTCAAGGTCATTAATCTTTTCTTCTGCCATGTCTAATTTGCTGTTAATCCAATCCAGTGCATTTTCCATTTTTATATTGTAGTTTTCACCTCTGTAAATTGAATCAGGGTCTTTTTAAAATCTTCTAGGTCTCTACTTCACTTTTTAAGGACATAGAATGCCTTTATAATAAATGTTTTAATGAATCTTCTCTTCTAATTCTAACTTCTGAGACAACTTTTGGTCATTCTCCACTGATTGATTATTCTATCATTTTGTTCATCCTACTTTTTTTTTTTTTTGAAAATTTTCTTCTGATTTACCTTGGACATGAATATGAACAAGAAATAAAACTGTGGTTTTGAAACTGCCATCATTGCCATTATTAGTAATGCAATCTTGTTTCATTTGTCTGTATTAAAATAATTGTTTCCCTAATATATTTGCTAGAAAATATTTGTCACTGAAATACACATTTGGTCCATTAAGAAACATCATCACTGTCTCCAGCTCCCACACAGCACACCAAGGGGCATTTAATAACTATAAAAGTTTATTTAAAATTTAATTCTATGCATGATTATTTACTTGAAAGGGAAGCATATGCTTACATATAAAATACCGACCCCTCCCAAACTTTCACAACTGCCCTCTCGTATATGTGAATATCTTTGCCCTTTAACATATTCAAAGCTTTTGTTTTATGCACTGAACAATATCATTAAACCAAAGAACTCTACAGAAAGCTGAAATCATTTCAGCTAAGGAGAGTAATTCTTAGGAAAAAAAAAGGTTTGACCTTCAAAGAAGAAATATCTGAGCATTAAACATTGAGGATTTTTAAAAATTGTATGGCATATTTTTATAAATCATAAATGTACAAAATGAGATGGTATATTTTTAAATTAGTAAGAGAGCAGCATAAGTATATATAAGTAGATAAATGATAAATAGATTAGATAGACATAGATAATGTGCTCTAAAAGGAAAGCACTGGTTTTTTCCCTTTATTTTGACAATGGCCAATTTAATTTATTTTGTTAAATTCTATGAAAACACTTCATTTTAAATTACTGTTTATTTGATTTATGGAATATATGTAAAGACATTCTTCTTGTGGTATTTTATTCATTCTTGTCTCTCTTCTTGCATTCTATCAAGTTTTCTTTCTCCAATCTTCAGCACTCATATGTGTGTATGAGTGCCAAGGGCATGTCTTTTCATGTCCCAGAAATCTCTCCCTGTTCTTTTAATCACCACCCTGAAAGTGACACCAGCTTTCACTGACCTCTTGTAGCTTCTTTATTCCTGAAGGAGTTTATTATGACTCCGAATCTCCTGCCACCCTTCCCATTCAATCTCCACTTCCTTGATCATTTTCTCCCAGTCTCATACTTTATTCTTCTGTTCCTCCTCTTGAAACACTGACAATTTTGATTTAGAAGCTGTGTGGTGTGACCTCTTCTGTTCCTTGAACTTACAGAGTATTTTCTTTTTCACCCACTTTATCCATTTCTCTGCTTCTGGCTTATTTATTCTTCACTGGGGAACACAACCATCAAGTTCCCTGTAATTAGGTTTAGATACGTCTCACTCCCACTCTTTGCCATTTCCTTAGTTTTTTTCCCCCTCTTTCATAGTTTGCTCGTAAAACTAAATGATTCCCCAAGGTCCCTGAGCACCACTCCCACACAGTCCCTCCCTACACTTCATTCAAATCTGTGTCTCAAGCATTTATCTTCTCAGTGCCTCCATTTAGGAAGGTTTCCTCAGCCCTATTTCCAACCCTCATTAAATCTGAGTTACTGTTTTCTCCTGTTCTGCCTTATCCCCATAGACCGGTTTTCAGTTCCAAGCACTCCATATGGAGCTATACACCTGCACTTGGGTGGTGGAAATGTAAAAAGGAACGTATATAGCCTGGAGAATCTGGATGTCAGAATCCAAGACCTGCTCCTATGCAAAACAAAGCAGCTCTCCCTCCACCCCTATGCTTCTTATTTACTTGTAATTTCTCCAAAGATTTGGAATATAGATTCTATTTTCTTTCCCTTACTGCTTTTCTGGTGATAAAAAATAGTCCCCATTGCAGGCAGGAAAGTAAGCTATTATCACTAGATGTCTTCCCGTCCTGTGCTCATAGTTCACTCCAAGGTTCCCCCAGAGCGCCCCACTCCACAACCTCCACCCCATCTTTATCTCTTCACAAACTCTCTCTGGTCCGTAGCTCAGCTCCCTACAAACTCAAATGTGAAACATGAACCATCAACTAGAGCACCATTCTTCAAAAGGTCAACCACCACACCAGGGAGCCAAGAGTGCCGACAACTGCAAGCAGGAGAATTGCATCCAGCATCCATGTGGAATCTAAGCCCCCTCTTGATATAGAGGTGGAGTGGACATAACCATCCCACGGTCCACAGGATGGAGGAATAGAGTATGGATTAGAGTGGACTTACTGATTTTCTACTGTAGAACTATTGTGATTAGTAATGGAAGAAATTGTAGCACTGATATGGAGAGAGTGGCCATGGTAGCTGCTGAGGGCAGGGAGAGGGAAGAAGAGATATGATGTGGGGGCATTTTCAGGACTTGGAGTTGTCCTGAGTGGCACTGCAGGGACAGATGCTGGACACTGTATGCCCTGCCATGGCCCACTGGGTGGACTGGGGGAGAGTGTAAACTACAATGTAAACCACATCCATGTGGTGCAGCAGTGCTCCAAAATGTATTCACCAAATGCAATGAATGTACCATGATGATCGAAGAGGTTGTTGATGTGGGAGGAGTGGGGTGAGGAGGGTAGGGGGTTATATGGGGGCCTCATATTTTTTTAATGTAACATTTAAAAAAATAAAGAAAGAAAAAAAATTTTTCTCTTGTAATTCCCCTAAAATAATTGTGAAAAACGATATGTCCTTGCCTCAAACCAAAATGCTTCATATGCTGAACATTGGCAAAGGACATAATTACCAGCAGATTCTATGTTTCTTCTATGTTCCTGATGTATTTCTGTTGAAATTTTGGACCTTCAGAGCCAGCTCATTCTATTTATGAAAAAATGGACCCCATTTAACTTAATGTGCTCAGCCACTCTTCATTGTCCAATCAAATAGCCATATCAGCCTTAAGTCCTATAGAAAAAAATTAATTGACTTTTCAGTTCACAAGCATCTGTTGGTACTGTGAGGCAAGGGTCTCACTCTGAATTTTTAAAGTGTTGGATCAGCGAGGCCGTTTGTCCTTTGGGTGTAGTGAAACTCCTCCAGCCTTTGTGACGGAGTTGTCCTTTCTGTCCTCTGGAGAGGTTGTTTTCTAGCTGAGCTTGCAGGATTTCCCAGCTTCAGTCCTGTTGGCATTTGGGGCAGGAGGGTTTCCTGTGGTGGGGTCAGCTCCACGCACAAGAGGCCAGGAGCACCCACCTCTCTTGACAACCAACTGTGTCTCCAGACGTTGCCGAGGGTCCCCGGGGGTGGCAGGGGGAATTATCCCTGTTGTTTCTGTTTTAGTTTGTTTTAAAATTGTATTCATGCAGTACAATTCAGAGTGTAAGGTTTATAATGCCTTTATATACGTAGTGAGAAATTATGGTAAAAATATTGAATGCAACAAATGACACAAGATTTGGGTTTGACTTTAGGTTGACTTATAATTCTTCACTGACTGCAAGGTGCAGTAGCTTTTTGTCTTTGTAATTCTTTCACATGCTTGGTGATTGTGAGAAATTCTGACAATATATTCAACACACTTAGGGATAATTCTCAAAAGAAAATTCTGGAGAATGTTTATTTTGTGCCTGTGTTTTCCTTTAAAAATTATACCTAGCACAAATAAAATTGAATCCAACCAAATCATTTAAATGCAATTACATAGAAAAGGGGTTTAAATTGGGTACCGCCATGGGAAAAATCTTAGCAACTGGTAATATAATTGAACTGCCCTCCATGGTGGGAAAAAACTTTGATAAGCGACTTGAGGTAATGTCATATTATCATCCAAATATGTATGAGTCCCCATCCACTATTGGAAAACTTCAGAGCCAGGCACTTCAGATTTCTAAGGTGTTGGGTTTTTAAATAAGGCACAATACTACTGTATTATGTAGCACCTCTGTGAGATCCTGGGAGCAGCATGTAATCACACACAAATATTTCTGTTTAGTACCTAGGAATATTCTCACTGCATGGGGCAAAAATAGCTATAGATAACCTTTTGTTGGTTTGGGTTGGAGTTTCCTATCATATGTATTATGGGAGAAATAATCCAGTTTTCAGAGCTTTGGGGATTTTGGAATTGCAGTTGAGGAATTGAGGATTGAAGTTTCAAACGGGAAACTGATATGGGGTCCAGTAGAGACAGTGGGAGACTCAGGAAACCTTCCCCCCAGGAAGTCATAGTTGAGCTGAAAATTGGCAGATGGGCAGAACTAAAACCAGGGAGGTTGCAGGCATGGTCTTCCCAGGCCCAAGGAAGAGCCCCAAGTCATAGGAAGAAGGGACCACAGCAGCTTCAAGGAAGAGAGAGAAAGGCAGACAACTGCAGGGCAGAGGGTGGAAGAGATGTCTGGGTGCGACAACTTATCTGCTGCCTTGAAGAGTTTAATCTCAGCCTAGAAGCAACACAAAGTTTCAAATGAGGCATTGAGATGAGATGGTTTTCTTGGAAGAAGTCACTCTGCCTTTACAAGTAGTGTAGAGTGAAAGGGAGATGAATAGTTGCTGGGGGGAAGGATGACCAGGTTCTTGATGCTGCTTCTATATTCCGCATGGCGCTTGGAGGTGGGGGGAGTATCTTTGCCCCAAGCTTCTCCCCTGAAAGACAGAACTGAAGTCCCACTGGCTCCATCTGGGTGTCCCAACGGCAGTTCAAGTTGTGTCAGGATGTCGAGAGATCCATGCTGGTCAAATGCAGCCAGCACTTCTCTTCTTGGCTTCATCCCCTCTATACGAGTTACTAACAGGTTTCTGGTCACCCAGACACAATCCTGGGGTTCTCTTGGACTCCTCTTTATGTCTTTCACACACACTTTCCCTAACCTTCAAAGTTTCCTCTTACCTTACCCTTACCAAATTTGTTAATCCCCTCTGATGTTAGAATGGAACTTGATGTTCCATTCCTGTCTTCTCTAGAAGGTGTGATGGTCAGGCTCATGTGTCAATTCGGCCAGGTAATGATGCCCAGTTGTCTGGTCAAGCAAGCACTGGGTTAACTATATTACAAGGACATTTCATGGACTTTAATCATCAATGGTTTGATTGTATAGATGGCTGGTTACATCTGCCATCAGCTGAAGAGTTTGCCATCAGCAATGAGTAATGTCTCATCCAATCAATTGAAGGCTTTGAAAGGAGAAGTGATTTCAGCATTCAGAGAAAGAACTCCCATCTCTACATCAGACAGATGGCATCTCCTGGCGGGGGGGGTGGGGAGGGGGGGGACTTATCAAGAACCTTCTTCTGAGTCTCTAGCTTGAAGGCCCTGTGAAATTCGGACTTGTGCATCCCCATGGTCACGTGAGACAATTTTATAAAAGCTCCTACTCTTTATAGATATCTCCTCTCAGTTCCTTTTCCCTAGAGAACTCTGATTAACACACCCTCTAACATAAAAGGGAGTAGCCCAACCATAACCTTGGCCAGTCGATCAAGGTCAAAGTCACCACTGTGAGAGTCAGGTTAATAGTGTGTATCCCATAACATGATGTGATGAGAAAGACACTTAACTTCTGTGGCCTTATTCCTCAAGCTCACTACTTCTGTCTAATTATAAGAAAAACATCAGACAAACCCAGATGAAAAGACAGTCTGCAAACTATTTGCCCAGCACCTCTCAAAACTGTCAAGGTCATCAAAAACAAACAAAGTTGGAGAAACTGTCACAGACCAGAGGAGACTAAGAAGACATGATGCCCAAAGGCAGCATGGTGTCCTGGATGGGATCCTAGAGAAGAAAGAAGACACAAGTATAACCCTAATAAAATCTGAAGTCCCGTCAATACTAATGAGCACTGGTGGGTTCTTAATGTGACAAAGGCACCATGAAGATGCAAGTTGTTAATGCTAGGGGAAGCTGGGTGACAGGTTTAAAAGAACTCTCTGTACTGCCTTGCAACTTTTCTGTAAATCTGTCTTATTCCAAAATGAAAAGTTAAAAAAAGGAAGCCTTGTTTCTCCTGTGTTTGATTTTGCAGATCATAGCATTCCTTCCCCTTGGGAGGTATTTCTCTGCCCCATCATGAACTCCTACATATCCCTTAGGACATTTGTTCTCAAGCGTTAGAGGCACTCGTGTTATGAGGGTTGAATTGCGTTCCCCCAAAGGCAAGTTCAACTCCTAGCCCCTAGCCCTGTGAATGTGAGCTCTTCTGTGAGGAGGGTGCTTGAAGATGCTACAATTTAAGACAAGACCAACATGGATTAGGGCGGGCTCTTAATCCAAGGTATCTGGTGTCCTTAGAAGCAGCAGATGTCTGGGCACAGTGAGAGAGGCAGAGGCTGTGGTTGAGTTCTGCCGCCATGAATTGGGGCACCATGGACTGCCGGCCTCCCTCCAGAAGCCAGAGGAGAGGCATGGAGTGGAGTCTTCCTTAAGAGGAAGCATGGCCCAGATTTCCAGCTGCCAGAACTGTGATTCAATGCAGACAGTCTGTGGCGCTCAGGCAGGGTGACCCTGGCAAACGACGACACACCGGAAGCACCACGAAACCAGAAATATTTGGTACCTTATATGCTGGCAGCTCTGGCACCTAGCACAGCATCTGGCATGCAGATGGTACTCATAAATATTGATTCAATACTGAATGATAAAAGTCATCTGGGCAGTGTCTTGAAAACATTAATTTCCCAGCCAAATTTCTAGAGATTCTGATTCAGAAAGTATGCAGTGGGTTCCCAGGAAGCTGCCTCGTTAGCCGGCACCAGGAAACGTTAGTGTGTGTGGTGGGAAAACCACACTTTGAAAGATACTGCTTAAAGAGCTCCTTCTGGCAACCTTCCTTAGGCTGCCTAGCCAGAGAGATGGTCTTGCCACTTCTGAAAATCATGGTAGTTCCTAGATTGAGCCATTCACAAAACACAGTATTCTGACATTGCTGCTAGGTTGTCTTTAAAATACCAGGCCTGCTATAGTGAGAAGAGGAATTGGGCTTAAACACAAAAAATATTTGGTGAAATGCAAATCTATGAACATGCACATAAATTAAGAATTCAGAACGTTGGAAAGGCATGTAAGACCATAAGAATGGAAGGGATGTAGTTTTCCAAGCGTAATATGGATACTTGAACCTATGGAAGAATTCAACAATGGACTCCTGAAACAAATTCAAAATTCACACAAATAAAAGCACAGGAATAACAGACTAAACTAAGGAGTTATCTTAGATGGCCTCAGGCCAATTATCAAATTCAGGATCTCAACACTGATATATTACTATTACCTAATCTCATGACCTTAGCCAGATGTTGCCAATATAATGATCCTTTATAGAAAAGGGATTGCCAGGGTTTGGTTTTGCCTTTACTTGTCCTGTGTCTTTTTTTTCTCTTTATCTTGAAAGAGTTCTTGAGTCTTTCTTGATATTTCATGACTGTATTTGTTTCCTAGGTTAGCAAGTGGATGGCTTAAAAAAACCAACAGGAAATTATTGTACTGAAGGTTGGAAGTCTGAATTCAAGGTGTTGATGGGGCCACATTGCTCTGAGTCCTTCCTGCCTCTTCCGGCTTCCACAGCACTGCCCAGCACTTCTTGGCTTGTGGCTGCAGCCTCCTCCTTGGCTTGTACCTATAGCCTCTTCCAGCTCTGCAGTAGTGCCCTGCACTCCTTGGCTGGAGGCTTCAGCCTCTTCTGGCTTGAGGCTATAGCACTTCAGTCTCTGGCTTTGTCTCAGCATGGCTGCCTTCTTCTCCCCTGTGTGTTCCTTTGCCTCTTCTCCTCTTCTTTTAAGAACTACAGCCCTATTGGATTAGGGCCCGCTGCCTCCAGTATGACCTCACCTTAACTAATTTCATCTGCAATGACCCTATTTCCAAATAAAGTCACATTCCGAGGTCCTGGGGGTCGTCGCTCTTTGGGGAGACGCAATTCAACCCATAATAGTGATATTGATGTTTTTGAAGAGCACAGCCCAGCTATTTCCCAGGATGTCTTTAATTAGGGTTTGTCTGGTGTTCATTTATGAATAAGCTCTTGAATTGCTGTTTTTTTTTTAAAGTTTACAGTAGTGTAGTTGTCACTGAGCTTGAGATAGCAAAGGGAAGACAGATGGCTGTGGAGTGTTGTGAAGCTTTCGAGATGAAATTCTGATTTTATGTAAGATGGAAGATTTGGATGAGGACTAAAAGTTAGTTAGGATAGGGGTCTTTCTTCATTCTACCCCTGTTCCAAGCTGACAACAGAGTCTGACACAAAGTTAAAATTTATCTTTTTGTTTTTTAACTTTTCATTCCCTCCCTAAGTTTTTCTTTTCCATGCCATTGTCTTGGGGGGGGGGGGGCGGGGAGTGGAACCACACCATGTGCCCTGTAGAATGTCTGCTATCTGCTAAGAGCATTCTCCTGGTGTCTTTCTAAATGGAATTTCCCTCAACAGAGTAAATAATAGGCTAGTGACATAGTTATCAGACCCTTGGCCAAATTCCAGAAGAGATACTTAAACAGATGTTTTGTAGGCTTTTAGAAGTACTTGTTAAAAATCAGCATGGGTTCACTAAATCCACATTTGCTAAGTTCTCCTAGTTTCCTTTTCTTGATGCATGACTGGCAGTCCACAGAAATTGCTGTCATGTTATATCTGGATTTCAGAAAAGTGATCGACAGGAAGCTTCCCATTCTTCCCTGACAATAGCATTCACCATCTCTCAAGCCCCTCTCCTAGGCCAAGAATTTTACAATCACTGGCTGGATTCCTTCCATGATCCTGCAAATCAGAGTTCTGGAATGAGGAAGATGGACATTCAGATTCCAGTTTCTTGACTGTGGGAACTCAAGGGCATTAATTAACTTCCACAAGTCTCAGCTTCCACATCTAGAACATAGAGATAATGATAAGACTTGCCTCACATACTCTTTGTGAGGATAAGATTACTGAAATTAAATGCAGGCCGAGCTCTTTCCGTGGTGCTTTGCATATAATAAGTTCTCGGTAACTGCTTGCTATTGTTATCACGACTCTCCCCGTTGTACAGATGAGGAGACTGAGGGTCCAAGAGACTATCTGGGGTACTATCTTCCAGCTCCAAGGTAGGAAACCAAAGCCGTTTCCACAGTACCTTGCTGCCTCCTTGTGGACAAGCCAAGAGAAAATGTGAGCTGGATATACATTGGCTTGTAGTTGAAATCTCAAGGTCCTGAAAAATGCATCCATGTCAAAGCTGGAGTGTGAACTCCCAAACACTGCTACTGGTTCCTCACCACCAGCTCACCTTTGTAGAAAATTGGCTGAAGCACAGAGGACATGTTCGTCAAATGTGCAGGTAGATGTAAAGAAACAACTCCAGATAATACTATTTATGGGTGAGGATTAAAGGCACACAAAAGATTTAAATAAAAATCTAAAGTTGAGCTGTGAGATTTAATGAACAATAAATGCAAATATGTTCCTGAAAGGATATCTTTTCTAGTTCAGGTAAGAGATAGGTGAGACTTGTGCATCTGTGTGAGTCTCAATAGTCTCTTGGCATCAGACTGAGAAACCATTAGAAGAGCCACTGCTGGAGCTCCTGGGACAATGCTCACCTCATGTATGGATCCCGCCCTGGCCCTACCACAATGGCTAACTCATAAATATCCCACCACCGCGAAGAGCTGTCCACTAAAGGATTTTTCTCTCTCAGTCCTGTTGAAGGAGCAGCATGGAGTAGGCGGGCCCTCAGGCAAGGATCATGTCCGATGGGTTAACTTTGATGACAGTCATGAAATCAGCAGGCATTGGAGAGCTCGTGGTGAAACGCTACATCACCCAGAAAAGCACAGGGCAGGTTGATTCCATAATAGCTATTCCTGGGTGTGCCAGTTCAGGAAGAGAGATAGGACATCATCCAGGAACCATGGCTGTGGCCCTATAATTAGCCTCGGAGAAGAATCCTGTCTTGTCTTTGGAATTAACTGCAACATCCGAGTGCTTGAACCAAGCTGTCGCTGTGGGACGTCACTTCTCTCAAAGCCCTTTGAGAGTGTCGTTTCATTTGTTCCTCTTTGCAAAAGGGCCTTGCTGTCAGTTCAAATGGGTTTGCCCATCTCATACTAGGAATGGCCTTCACTTGAAATGAAACGCTGCAATTATACCCAAAAGGGCATGGGATGGGATGGAGGTGATGGATAAGGACAGTGGGAGAGAAATGTCTGCTTTCAGATTTTGCTTTTGTAGTAATACTCTCATTCACCATTTCCATGACTGTGAAAAGCTAAGATTATGTAAGGAGACAAAGTACTATTTACCCTTGGGTGAAACTCAAAACATTTTGGAAAAGCATTCTTGATTTAAAAAAAAAAAGTCCATATACTTATATTTCTCCTCTCTTTAAATTTCAATGAAAAAATTTTGAATTTAAAATTTGAGCTATGTGAGATTTAATGAATAATAAATACAAATATTTAGAAAATATTCTATTTTAAATTAAATTTAAGATGCGGTCTACCTCATATCTCATGGGCTGCAAGAGCCCATGCGATAAGACTGCTAGTTTCAGTATTTGCATTAATGTCAGCATGACATCGTGAGCAAGCAAGTGAAATCTCCGGAAAATATCTCAAATTTAGATGGAATTCCTTCAAATCTGTTTTAAGATTTGGGCACTGGCACATATAAATTTAATTTGGCCCTGGGTCCCCAAGACCATAGAACAAAATAAAACTAGAGAAACTATCTATAAGCTAGTCCAAGAACTTTGCATTAATATCCCCTTTTTCAGTGAGCATGTCTGTCAACATCCTAGTGCATAATTAGCTAGGCAGGCACAAGACCAGACTGCCCACTTTTGAAGGGGAAAAACAAACAGGTAAATAGTGTCTCCATACAGTACAGCTCTTGACAAACTCACTCTACGTAATGCAGACGTGGTGTCTCACCAAAGACCACGTACCAACTCAGTACAACTACATACACAAAAACTTCGTATTTTGAACTGTGTAAGTATTGGCCGAATACTGTCTGTTCATTTAATCTTAGGGTTTTATATTCCTTAGACTATGATATTTCTTACATAAAGCATTTTGGGATTTCCTGAAAATAATGCTAATGACGGTATTTATAAATAAAATCTTTTCCGTCCTGGAACAAAGGGGGCATATTAGGCTTTACCTGGGAACCTTTCTTGTTCTGTCTCTGTATTGACTAATGGATCACAGGGTTCTAGGCTGAGTAGTGAGGCAAGGGGATCTGAAAAGGATTGGGTCAGAGATTGGGACAGCCGGAGGTCCTGGGCAAGATGGGGAAGAAGGCCAGAATGAAGCTCGGGCCATCTGAGGGAGAGGGAGGAAAGGGAGGAGCACAAGGTCAGAACCGCGGCAGGTAAAGATGAGGAGGGGGGTGTCCACGTACAGCAGCGGTGCGGATCCTAACAAAAATGGGTCTGAATGGGAAGGCGGGAGCTGACCTTGACCAGAGGTAAAGGTCATTTGGAACAAGACGGTTGAAATGCTGTCGTTCTAGATTTCCTTCTCCAATCTATTCTTCTTATAATCACCAAAGTAAATCTGAATTGTTCTGTGCTTTTTAAATGCAGTCTTGGTCACTTATTCCACTGGAAAAAAAGTTTGTTCTATTTATATGTAAACATGGCTATTTTTCCCTAGTCTGGAAAAAATGATGGCTTTGAGGTAGTTATTTGTTTGGTTTTTAATGTTTTCTTAGGTACTGCTGTGCTCCAACTAGTAAATGACTTGGGAACACAGACACACACATCTCCGGTTTATTTATTTAAAAATCTGTGTAGCCTTCATGAAAAATATAAAGCATGGGGGCTAGAGGGAAAATTAATTATAAACCTGTTTTAAATCATAGGAAAGCTATAATTCAATTCACTCTTTTAAGTGTTTTGAGAAAATGTCATAAACTGTGTTAATATACTGCAATGAAATTGTTTCACTGACTAATTCATTTACACTATGAAACCTCTGATGTTTCCCTAATTGATAAGTTAATTCCAGACTTGATAAATTGATAAATCATTTTAAATACACATGAATTACTTTTATTTACATTTGAACTTCCACAGATAGGGCTTGGATTTTTATTTCCTTAAGTAGGAATCAAGCATTCCATTACAACCACAAAAGCATGCTTGTGCAAATGGTTGCATGTATCAGGGAATCATTAGACTTTAACTTCTCCACATCCGTGATGGAGTGAAGATAGTCACAGCTTTCCTCGCAGGTCCCCCCAGTCAAGAGACATAGTCTGTTTCCCTACCCCTTGAATCGAGGTCAATCTTGTGACTTGTTTTCACCACTAGAATGCGACAGGGCAATGATATTAAATTCCCGTTGCTTCCTCTTCTGCTGCTGGCACTTTTGGGATGGCCACTGTTCCATGAAAGAGCGCTGTGGAGTGGAGGTCCAGCCCTCTGTCCCAGTCATCCCAGCTGACAACCCACACACGTAAGGGAGCCCAGGGACACCACAAACAGCAGAGCTGAGCCAAGCCAGTTGAGCCCTGCCCCATCATCAGCCCACAGCATCATGACCAAGCAGACAATTGCCTCCTCAGCCACTAAATTCTCGGCATCTTACTATGCAGCAAAAGGTAATGGAGGCAATAAATTGTCTCCTAAAAATTTGATGAATCCATTGCAAAATATATCTATGCAAATGCTGATAAGAGATAATAACCCTAAATTTAAACGTAAGCTAATTTAGAAACTGCAATTATACACTAATATTCGCTCTTTTCTTCCTGGAGGAAGATAAGGCACAAAATTGTAATTTATTCTTCTATCAGATAAAGGAAGAAAACAAGTTTCTCAGATAAGCAAATTTTCCCTTGATGCCAAATTTTAAGAGGAATTTATCCCATCAAGAGTTTATATAGCAGTCATGTTACAGAAAATACAGAAAGTATTTGGATATGTCTGATTCTAAAAAAGATACTTAAAGAGAGTCCAAGAGCTCTAGGTTCATGTAAGAGGGGTGGGTATTTCTGATGAAATATTTCGAAAGAGGAAAAAGTTTAGAAAAATAAAGCATATAGGTGGTTAATATGCCATTTAAACTGGTTTTCCATCTATCTATTATTCTAATTGTGGTTTTGATGGAAGTGGGATAATAAAAAATTCAACATTGCACAGTCTGTTCCTGAATGCCTTTGATAGAGTTATTTTGAAGGTGATGAAGCTGATGTTCTCCTATCAAAGGAAGGCTCCTGATTTGTACGTTAGTCAAGATGGAAAGTCATTCCCAACTTTGCACACAGACACATACCAAAATGGGTCTTCATTTTGATCAAGATTTATCTCATGCAAAGGTTAAAATTCAGCAGCATATACAATTGCTGAGTTGAGATTTCTTATTTCTGTCACTTAGAGTAAGAAAATAGTAAGTGTAGGGGCTATGTTGATCATTCCAAATATAAAAGAATAACTGCAGAGTGCTTGGGATGATCCTGGGGTGACTTGGATGTGAAATATACCCCATGTAGCATGCACTCACATCAAATTAAATGGTCAAAGGCATCTACCCTGCAGAAGTTGTAGTGTCTACATAGCTGACACTGTGCTGCTCCTTCCAATGATGGTTTTACACCAATTTCAGGGGCTCTTGGAGTCTGCAGATTGCATTCACACTGCACCTCCTCTGTCCTTTGTAATGGGACTTTGCAGTACCTCCCAGCAAGAGGTAGAGGGTAGCGTCACAGCCCTGGATTCTGAGTTCACCCTTGTTCACTGGTTTTGTCAATGAGCTGTCAGCAGTTGTGACACAAGCAGAGGTTTTAAAAGTGTATGTGCTATGCAAAGGAGGCCAGTGATCATCCTACTCTGGCCACATAAGCTGCCTCAGAAGCTATTCTGTGGCTGGAGTTGGAAACTCCATTTCCCAAAACCAAGGGAGGAAGAGACAGTTGGCCACCAACTTCAACTACTGATTAGTAAATTTGGCTGGCTAAAGTATAGCCCTAAGAGCAGCTAGTTTGAACCTGTTCAAGTAGGAAAGAGGTCGGCAGCCCACAATTTTGACTCCACCCCAGGCATGAGGGGAAGCCGGGCTACCTGAAAACTGCAGTGAGAGTAGGGACCTGTCTCTTTCACCCAGATCAGTCTAAAGCCCTAGCCTAGGCTTCAGATCCACCTCTGGCAGGGAGGAAATAGGCAGGCCCTGCACCAGCCTCTCCAGGTGACAGCAGGTACTTTCAGGTGGCACAGACTGAATTGTTGCAAGTCTTCCAGGGCAACTGCGGTCATCTTGGACCTGCACTGCATAGATTTTTGCCCACAACTGCAGCTCTATCCCTGCCCCAGGGAGAGGAGAAAGGGGCAACTACATATATTCTCTGAGCAACTACATATATTCTTGGCCTGTGACTTGGATTTTGCACATGGCTGTGGCCCTCTCCCTACCCCTGGCAAAGCTTCCTTGGTCCCTCAGGCAATAAGAGCAGCTTGAGCCTCCACAACTTACAGCACCAATTACATCCTCAGCTCCTTCTACACAACCAGCAAGAAAGAAAGGGCAGGAAGCCCTAAACTAAAGAGAAAAACTGCACCCAGAATAAATACATCTAGTAAGTCAGATGCCAAGACACCAAAAAAAATTACAATCTATACCAAGAAACAGGAAGACATGGCCCAGTTAAAGAAATAAGATAAGTCTGCAGATGACATAAAGGAGTTGAAACAACCAATCACAGCTGTTCAAACAAATCTTAAGAGACTCAATGGGATGGCTAAAGAGATTAAGCATACTAAGAAGACATTGGATGAGCACAAAGAAGAATTTGAAAGCATACATTAAAAAATAACAGATCTTATGGGAATGAAAGGCACAATAAATGAAATTAGAAATACACTGGAACCACATAACAGCACATTTGAGGAGACAGAAGGAAGGGTTGGTGAGCTTCAAGACATGGCCAAAGAACAGATGAAGAAAAGACAGGAAAAACTGAACAAGTTCTCAGGGAACTAAACAATAGCAAGAGATGTGCAAACATACATGTCATGGGTGTCCCAGAAGGTGAAAAGAAAGGAAAAGGGACAGAAGGAGTAGTTGAAGAAATAATGGCAGAAAATTTCCCAGCCCTATTGAAGGATATCCATGTCCAAGAAGCACACTGTACTCCCATCTGAATAATTCTGAACAGACCAACTCCAAGGCACATAGAAATCAGAATGTCAAATGCCAAAGACAGAGTTAATTCTGAGAACAGCAAGAGAAAAGCAATGCATACATAATAGGGATACCCAATAAGAGTAAATGCCAATTTCTCATCAGAAACCATGGAGGTAAGAAGACAGTGGTATGATATATTGAATATATTGCAAAAGAAAAGCTTTGAGACAAGAATCTTTTATCTGGCAAGATTGTCTTTCAAAAATGAGAGTGAGTTTAGAATATTCTAAACTATTTACAGATAAACAAAAACTGAGAGAGTTTATAACAAAGAGACCAGACTTGCAGGAAATAGTAAAGGGTGTGCTACAGTTTAAAAAGAAAGAACAAGAGGCTTGAAGAGAGTCTAAAAATGAAGATTATATCAGTAGAAGTAACTGAAAGTCTCAAAAGGCTGGTGAAAATAAAACATGACAGATAAAACCCAAAGGTCAAAGTGGGTGAATAAAGAACTTCCTTTACAGTCATAACATTAAAAGTTAATGGATTAACTCCCCAATCAAAAGACACGGATTGGCAGAATGGGTAAGAAAATATGAGCTTTCTATATGCTGCCTACAAGATACTCCCCTTAGACCCAAGGATACCAATAGATTGAAAGTGAAAGACTGGAAAAAGATATTCCATGCATGCAGTAAAAAAAAAAAAAAAAAAAAAAAAGCCAGAGTAGCTATACTTATATCAGATGAAAGAGACTTTAAAAGACACTAGTAGGGAAACAGACTTTAGCCCAGTGGTTAGGGCGTCCGTCTACCATATGGGAAGTCCGCGGTTCAAACCCCGGGCCTCCTTGACCCATGTGGAGCTGGCCCATGCGCAGTGCTGATGCACGCAAGGAGTGCCGTGCCATGCAAGGAGTGCCATGCCATGCAAGGGTGTCCCCCGCGTGGGGGAGCCCCACGCGCAAGGAGTGCGCCCGTGAGGAAAGCCGCCCAGCATGAAAAGAAAGTGCAGCCTGCCCAGGAATGGCACCGCCCACACTTCCCATGCTGCTGACGACAACAGAAGCGGACAAAGAAACAAGACGCAGCAAATAGACACCAAGAACAGACAACCAGGGGAGGGGGGGAATTGAATAAATAAATAAATCTTAAAAAAAAAAAAAAGACACTAGTAATGTGCTATCTGAGAAGGAAGTTAAGGGGCCAGGAATCCATTTACAATAACAACGAAAAGAATCAAATATTTAGCAATAAACTTTTTTTTAAATTTTTTAATTCATTTTGTAAAAATATTACATTCAAAAAATATGAGGTCCCATTCAACCCCACCCCCCCCTACCCCCCCCCACTCCCCCCCCCCAGCAACACTAACTCCCATCATCATGACATATCCATTGCATTTGGTAAGTATATCTCTGGGCATCGCTGCACCTCATGGTCAAGGGTCCACATCATAGCCCATACTCTCCCATGTTCCATCCAGTGGGCCCTGGGAGGATCTACAATGTCCGGTAATTGTCCCTGAAGCACCACCCAGGACAACTCCAAGTCCTGAAAACACCTCCACATCTCATCCCTTCCTCCCATTCCCCTTACCCATCAGCCACCATGGCCACTTTTCCCACACCAATGCCACATTTTCTCTGTGGACCTTGGATTGGTTGTGTCCATTGCACCTCTATATCAAGAGGAGGCTTAGATTCTACATGGATACTGGATGCAATTCTCCTGCTTTCAGTTGTAGGCACTCTTGGCTCCATGGTGTGGTGGTTGACATTCTTCAACTCCATGTTAGCTGAGTGGGGTAAGTCCAATAAATCAGAGTGTAGGAGTTGAAGTCTGTTGAGGCTCAGGGCCTGGCTATCATATTGTCAGTCCAGAGATTCAAATCCCCTAGATATATCTTAAACCCCAGCACCAACTACAATTCCAGTAAAGTAGCATGAAGTCTTGTGAAAAGAGATCCCATCTGTGTCCAGCTCCATCACGAAGAAACACCAGCTCCAAAGAAGGGCCAACTGACATGGCAGTGAACCCCATCTGCCATGACCATAGAACCTGTGGGTCTCTTTAGCCCTCAAAAGAACCAATATCTGGGGTTGTATCTACTTTATCTGTCTCTGAGACTCTGCTCAGGTGTGCATAAGGGCAATCCTTCTGACATCCTCCAGACTCTTTTTTAGAGACTCATAGCCATATAAACTCATTTGTCCTTTCCATTTCCCCCTTAATTTAGGTCAAACAGCATTTTTAACTCCTGTTATTATATGTAGACAAGGATATTCTGCTGGTCCACGTTGAACCTTTAATTCAAGGTCATTTTCTAGTTGCATCATCAGTTGGTACTTGGTAGTGATCCCTCAGTGCCAGGGAGGCTCATCCCCAGGTGTCATGTCCCACGCTGGGGGGAAGGCATTGCATTTACATGCTAAGTTTGGCTTCGAGACTGGCCACATTTGAGTAACATGAAGGCTGTCAGGAGGAAACTTCTAGGCACAGTGCTGCTCTAGGCCTTGTTCTTATTTCAGGCATATAGGCTCACAAGCAAGTCATTAGTATCAGGGGCTCACTGTTGGACACTCATTCCTTCCTGGTCCTTACTGTTGCACCTGGGGGACTGCTGCTGCTCCCCTAGGGACCATGACAGAGCACCCCCAGCCAGGAACCCAGTACCCCCTCAGCTGTAGTTTTTAATTGTTGCCACTATGAGTATATCCAAACATTACCATGCACCCTGGACATATGCCCTGTATAGCTCCCTGTCAACCATATATCACCTGTCAATAACATCCTATACCAGTATTCCTCCGCTGCCATTGTTGAACCACTCTGTGATCCAAAACTTCCTGAAAAGTGAAGCCCAATATAATGTCAGGATCCCTTACTAGTAAAATGGAATATAGCGATGGGTTTAAATGTTAGATATAGAATACGTATTGATTTGGAAAAATTCTACATCCTATCTTTTTCTTTTCTTTTTTCCTAATTATTGAGCTTCTCTTCACAAGAGCCCTAGATCACAGTAATTCATATATACAATATACAGTACTCCCACACATCCACCTTAAAACCTTTTCCCTTCCACAGCGATATTCTTATAACTTATTCATATCATATTTACTGAAACTGATGTACAGAGTCTGAGACAATAGCTTTCAAACAAGGTGACATCTGTGCTTACATTGTGGTCCATACTTTAGGATATACAGTTTTCTAAATTTTTAGTTATCCTATGTTTTACATTATGGTTTACATTATTAGTCTGTCGTCCCCTATATGTTTATGGTGTAATATTACATGATTTATATCCATCCTTGTGTACTCTCACGAAACTCCTCTCTTACCCCACATTTACCTTGGTTCCATCCATTCAACATCCATTTTCCCATCCCCTTGGGACCCACAGTGACAGCCCACCTCCATTTCCCGAGGAGCCACGTCCAGAGATACTTGCAACAGTGTTCAGGGCCTGACTTGCTCAACTGCCCTAATGCCCTGGGAGCCACCCTTTCTCTCGAGAGATACAGTTCCCTCTATTTGATGGCATTATTCCTCCCCAGGATGTGGGTCCACCCCCATTCTCACTACTTGGGTCTCTACCCAATGGTACAACCCACTCTGGCAAAATGAGCATTCAGACATTCCCCAGGAGTCCGTCCCACATCAGACCATCCCCTCCGAGCATCCTAAACAGGTAACTCTCCTAATTATATTTTGATATGATTTTCTCAGCATTTTACTCTCAACCAACACCTGACACTCTCCTATGTTCGTATGTTGCCCCTCCCTCCCCCCAATTTTTGGGCAATATTACCCATCCGCCCATCCCCAGCCCCCCTCAAACCCGCAAAACCCCACCCAAAGGCAACCCCTTGCCCCCATTTTATCTCTTCTTTGTGCTCATACTTACCGCCACCTCATCATAGATTCCACCCCTGCAGACATCGACTCACATCCTTCCTCCACCCTCCGATTTCCTGTAAGCCTATCTTCCAGTCTCTAGCTCTCTGAGGCAGCTTGCTTATTTCATATCATTGAGGTCATGTAGTATTTGTCCTTCAATGCCTGGGTTGCTTCACTCAACATAAGGTTCTCAAGATTCATCCATGTTATCACATGTGTTTGTAGTGTATTTATTTTTACAGCCGAGTAGTATTCCATTGTATGTATATACCACATTTTATTGATCCACTCATCTGTTGATGGGCATTTGGGTTGATTCCAACTTTTGGAGATAGTGAACAATGCTGCTATGAACATTGGTGTACATATATCGGTTTGTGTCCTTGTTTTCAGTTCTGCTGGGTATATACCCAGCAATACCAGCAGTGGTATTGCTGGGTCATATGGCAAATCTATGGTTAGTTTTTTGAGAAACCGCCAAACTGTCCTCCAGAATGGTTGGATCCTTCTGCATTCCCACCAGCAGTGGATGAGTGTTCCCCCTTCTTCACATCCTCTCCAGCATTTGTATTCTTCTGTTTTTTTCATAGCTGCCAATCTTATGGGAGTAAGATGGTATCTCATTGTAGTTTTGATAAATATTTAGCAATAAACTTTATCAAGGATGTAAAACATTTGTATGCAGAAAACTACAATGAATTGTTAAAAGCAATTTTAAAAGACTGAAATAATTGGAAGAAAATTCCATGCTCATGGATTGAAAGACTAAATATCATTAAGATGTCAATTCTACCCAAATTGATATACAGATTCAATGCAATCCCAATAAAAATACCATTCTGACTCCACCCCAGGCAGGAGGGGAAGCAGCGCTAACTGAAAATCAGTGCTTGTAAGGGCCGGCTTCTTTCCACCCAGGTTGGATTGCAGGTCTAGCCTAAACCCCAGTCCCACCTCCAGCAGGGAGGAAGCTGGGGGGACCTGCATCACCTCTCTGAGAAACTGTAAGCCACACTACAGAGGCTGGTGCCCATCCTACTCTAGGAGTGCATCCTGCCTCAGGAGCAATTCTGTGACTGGAGGTGGGAGCTCCATTTCCCACAAACTGGGGAGGAAGAGACAGATGTCCAGTGACCTCAGCTACTGATTAGTGGACTCAGCTCACTAAAGTATAATCCTAGAGCCAGCTAGGGTCTGAGCCTGTCCAAGTGGGAAAGAGCCCAGTAGCAGCCATCTTGACTCCACCCCCAGCATGAGGGGGACCCTGGCTGACTGAAATCCAATGAAGTTAGGGACAGATTTCTATCCACCAAGATCAGACTGCAGCCCTAGCCTAGGCTCCAGCCCCACCTCCAGCAGAGAGGTAGCTGGTGGGACCTGCACCAGGCTCTCCAGGCAACTGCAAGTGCTTTTCACTGGCAAAGGCTGAATAGTTGGACACCTGGGGCTGCATCCCCACACCCCAAGAGAATAGGAGAGGAGCTTGGTATCCTCAGCCTCTCCGGGCAATGGCAGGAGTTTTCATCCCACACAGATTTGTTGAGTGCCTTTGAGCCCATCTCCACATCTGTCCCCCCACAGGATAGGAGGAGGCTGTTGTTGCCTCAACCTCTCAGGGCAACAGTTTTGGGCTGCTCAAGTCTGACTATTGGGCACCTGTGGCTCCTTTTCCATCCCCAATGGGACAAGAGACAGACTGTGTCTGCCCAACCTCTTTGGGTAACTGCAGGTGCTTTTGGCCCATATAGCCTGGTCTGGTGGGTACTTGTGTATGCACCCTCATCTCCCAATAGGAAAGAAGGGAGCTGATCTTTCCACAGCCTTTTTGAGCAACAGAAGACCTACAGCCTGCATGAACTGGACTACTGGATGTCTATGAATCTACCTTCACCCCCAATTGGATAGGAAGGTTTTGGTGTCTCCACAGCCTCTCTGGATAACAAGGAGAAAGGTGGGAGAAACTTCATCACTTCCTGGGGCAACATGGGCAGCTTCAGCCTCCATAGCTTACAGCACCAACTACATCCTTGGCTCCTACTACACAACAAGCAAAGGAGAAAAGATAAAAAATCCCTAAACTAAAGAGAGAAACTGCACACAGAATAAATACTTCTGGCAAGTCAGATGCAGAAACACCAACAAAAAAATTACAATCCATACCAAGAAACAGGAAGAGATGGCCCAGTTAAAGGAACAAGATAAGGCTGCAGATGACATAAAGGAGTTGAAACAACTAATTTTAGATGTTCAAACAAATCTCCTTAATAAATTCAATGAGATGGCTAAAGAGATTAAGGATATTAAGAAGACATTCGATGAACACAAAGAAGAATTTGAAAGCATAAATAGAAAAATAGCAGACCTTATGGGAATGAATGGTACAATAAATGAAATTAAAAATACACTGGAGGCATATAGCAGCAGATTTGAGGAGGCAGAAGAAAGGATCGGTGAGCTCAAAGACTTGGCCTCCGAAAGTGAACAAACAAAAGAACAGATGAAGAAAAGAATGGAAAAAATTGAACAGGGTCTCAGGTAACTAAATGACAACAAGAGACTTGCAAACATATGTGTCATGGGTGTCCCAGAAGGAGAAGAGAAGGGAAAAGGGACGGAAAGAATATTTAGAGAAACAATGGTGGAAAAATTCCCAACCCTAGTAAAGGACATAGATATCTATGTCCAAGAAGCACAACATACTCCCATCCAAATAAATCCAAATAGACCAACTCCAAGACACATAATAATTAGAATGTCAAATGTCAGAGAACAAGAGAGAATTCTGAGAGCAGCAAGAGTGAAGCAATGCATAACATATAAGGGATACCCAATAAGATTAATTGCCAATTTCTCATCAGAAACCATGGAGGCAAGAAAGCAGTGGTATGATATATTTAAGATATTGCAGGAGAAAAACTGCCAGCCAAGGATTTTATATCCAGCAAGATTATCTTTTAAAAATGAGGGTGAGATCAGAATATTTACAGATAAACAGAAACTGAGAGAGTTTATAACAAAAAGACCAGCTTTGCAAGAAATACTAAAGAGAGTGTTACAACCTAAAAAGAAAAGACAGGAGAGAGAGGCCTGGAAGAGAGTCTAGAAATGACAACTGTATCAGTAACAGTAACTAAAAGTGTCAAATACAAAATGACAGACAAAATGCAAAGATCAAAATGGATGAAATAAGAACTGCCTTTACAGTCATAACATTGAATGTTAATGGATTAAACTCCCCAATCAACAGACACAGACTGGCAGAATGGATAAGAAAATATAAGCCATCTACATGTTGTCTGCAAGAGACTCACCTTAGACCCAAGGATACCAGTAAATTGAAAGTTAAAGGTTGGGAAAAGATATCCCATGCATGCAGTAACCAAAAAAAAAAAGCTGGGGTAGCTATACTTATATCAGATGACACAAACTTTAAAAAGCAAAACTGTTATTACAGACAAGGAAGGACATTACATATTAATAAAAGGGATGATTCACCAGGAAGAAATAATCATAAATATGTATGCACCTAACCAGAATGCCCCAAGATACATGAGGCAAACACTGGCAAAACTGAAGGAAGAAATAGATATCTCTACAATAATAGTTGGAGACTTCAATACACCCCTCTCAGCATTGCATAGAACATCTGGGCAGAAGATCAATAAAGAAACAGAGAGCTTGAATAATATAAATGGACGAAACCTAATAGACATATACAGAACGTTGCACCCCAAAATAGCAGGATACACATTCTTTTCAAGTGCTCATGGATCTTTTTCCAGGATAGATCATATGTTGGGACACACAGCAGATCTCAATAAATTCAACAAAATTGAAATTATATGAAGCACTTTCTCTAACCATAATGAAGTTGGAAATCAACGAGTGACAAATAAAGGGAAAATTCCCATATATATGGAGATTAAACAACACACTCTTACATAATCTGTGGGCCAAAAAAGAAATTTCAAGAGAAATCAATAAATATCTTGAGACAAATAACAATGAGAATACAACATATCAGAACCTATGGGATGCTGTGAAGGCAGTGTTGAGAGGAAAATTTATAGCCCTCAATGCTTACATTAAAAAAATGACCTAGTGGCAGGTAGTAGATTGTTAAAGGAGATAAGAGGAGGGCTGAGATGGACTACTGATGTTTAACGTATGTGGAAGTTTTAATTAGCTTTAATGTAAAAGTGCTGAAATGTACAGAGTTAATGGTAACACATTATAGTGAGTAACAGCTGGTTTATGAATGGGAATGAGACTGAAAATGGTAGTCTGGGGATGTAAATGTCAATTGAAAGAAAGCTAGAGACTAATCTAGGGACTGAACAACACAGTAAACCCAGAGGTGGATGAGAATTGTGGTTGATGGTACAGATGCAAGAATGTCTTGTGCACTAGAGCAGATGTATGTCACTATTGCATGGTGGTGGGAATGTGGAAAAGCATGGGAAAAATACAGTTGGAGTGACCTATGTACTGTGGTTAACAGCAATACTGTAATATTCATGCATCTATGCCAAAGATGTACTTTGTTGATAAAGGGGGAGTATGGAAAAAGTGTGCCAAATGTACACTATGGGCCATGCTTAGTGGTAATAGTCTGATAATATTATCTCATAATTTGTAACAAATATTCCACCATGGTATGGTATATTGATGGAGGGTTGTGGTGTGGGAATTCTACACATGTGCATGATTGTTTTGTAAGTTTAAAACTTCTGTAATAAAAATATATTCAAAAAATAATAATAGGGTGGGTTGAGGGGGAAATGTACCAAATGTAAGATACAGACTATAGTTTGTAGTAAAATTTTGATTATATTCTTTCATAATTAGTAACAAACATCTCACAACAATGCAAGGTGTTGGTGATAGGATAATGTATGGATCCCCATATGATGTTATGCATATTTGCTTTGTAAGGTCACCATTTTTACTACACAGTTATTGTTTAGGTATGTTCATGTATAAATGATATAATAATAATAATAATAATAGGGGGGGTTGGGGAAAAAATACACCCAATGTAAGATTCTTTCATTAGTAGTACTATGTTGAGGATGCTCTTTCATCATCAGTTAAAAATGTTTCACAACAATGCAAGGTGTTGGTTGTGGGGTGAGGTATGGGAGTCCTGTATGATGTAACACATTTATTTTGTAAGTTCACAGCTATTACTCTACACTTATCATTTAGGTACGTTTGTGGATGAATGATAGACTTTCATAGATTTTTTTTTTAAGTGCATGTGGTCCCCTGGGTGCTCCTGCTGCCCCAGCCCTGTGCCGAGAGCATACCTTGGAGCCTGCTGGGAGAAAGGATCCTGAGACCAAGGTCCTGCTACCTCAGCGGATAACCAGACACCTGCCAGCCCTTAGCCGAGGCCCAAGGAGCAGCCCCACCCAACACAGCCTGAAGGTCCAGCCCACAGACTCAGAAGCTAACTAGATGCATTTTATTTTAAGCCACTGAAGAATGGGATGCTTTCTATGTGGGATTGTTACAGAAGATACCTGATAGTTTCTCAAGCATGCCCTTGCTTGACTGATAGGCATCAAAAGCACCCAACTAGAATACGGAAGTATATGCAGGCATTACTTTTTGCTGTGGCATAAAAACATGTGCTCAGTCTAACTTTTGGTTAAGTTAATAAACTTTTTAATATAAGAAGTTTAGGGTTCAATTATGTTTTATTCCATCTGAGACTAAATGCTGCGTTTATAAGATGAAAAGGTTATCTATCTTTGAGATAAGCTTAAATTAGCCTACCTAATAAACCTACCATTGACTAAATCAACAAATAATAGCAGAATTTTTTTTCCAAAATCTTCAAATGTCTTCAGGATGTTGGCTGCATAATCAAAACTGACAAGGCCCCAGTGTTTACAGAACTTACATTCTTGCCAGGAAGATAAAGCAGCATAATGGACCTTGGCTATAGAATGTAATGGCAGTATAGCATGCCTAACTTTGGAGCCAGAAAGTCTTGGGATCAAATCCTGACATGACAGTTAATTGGGTTTGGGGAATTTGGATAAGTTACTTAAACTCTCTAAGCATCGGCTTTCTCATAAAAATGGAGCTATTAATATGGCTCCATGCGTAGGTTGCTTAGTGAATTAAATCAAATGTTATATTCAAAATGCTTAGCGGAGCACCTGGTAGATATTTAACTGTTCAATAAATTATAGTTATTATTATTAAGACTGCTTGCTCCTCACATAAGCCTGAAAATTTAGGAGCAGCAGTTTATTGAGAATAAAATTAGTGTAGAATTCTGATGAGCTATGCAGAAAAGTAATGAATTACAATTTTTGTGACACAGAGAGTTGTCTCTAATTTGTAAATTGGGCAGATTATTTTTTGATTCATCCTGAGCAACCCATGCTCAAGGATTGAGGTCTTTCATTTGAAGCAGGATGGAAACACATCTGGGAAAAAGACATGTCCCAGAGCACTTTTCGGCAAGATTGATTAATCGTAAAAATCACAATGGATGGTGCAAACAAACTGCTGAGGCTCCTCAAACCATGAGTGAATTCTAATCACACAAAAACTTTAGTAATTATTAAAACAACAGCTCCATATTTTCTTTTAACTACAATGCCAGGGATAAACATAATTACCTACTAGGGAAAATGGAGACAATATAGAAAAGTGAAAACAGGAATAAAATAGAAATCTTTCTTTTAGAGCATAAATGTTTTAGAATGTTACCTCCCAATTTTCTTTCCTTTTGACATTTAAGGGAGACCCACAAACTAAATTGGAAATTACTCCTCAGAAACTCAATGCATTTTCTTTTTTCTTGTAAAAAAAGAAAACAAGGTATTATTTCACTCTCTGTGACAAAGGATGCTGAACAATGAACTCCCAGATTCCAAACAAAACATTTCAGTAAAATATCAGAGTTATTGCTTGCACCCTTAGAATTGTTGTAATAGACCTTGACATTTTTGATTCCTGTTCTACTGAAAGGTGAGAGGAAAATGTGCACCGTTTCTGACATAAACAAGATTGTTTTAAACGTCCCTATATTAGCAGGTGGAAAATATGCTGATAAAATGCTTGCAGTAGCTTGAATAAAAAAAGAAAATACATTTTCTGGTTGATCTCTCTTTCCTAAAAAAACTGAAATTTTCTCTGGCGTTTTGAGCATGCGGTCGTTCCGATCTACCTATGCTATTCCTTTGGTGTTCAAAAAACGACCATGGGATGCTCCATGTCAGAATAATCCTTGAATCATTATGGTAGAATTTACTGCATTTCCTGATACCGATTGTAATTAGGCACATGAAAGTGCATTGGGTGCTTTACAGTATGTCCAAAGCCTTCACTGGTTATGGATCCCACAGGAAGTTGGGTCCAATCTGGGTGGACCCTAGCTGAGAAGGCCACTGAACAGCTAAACGGTCAATTTCCATTTTAGGATTTTGGATTTCCTCAGTGGACCTCTTCTCTGCATTATGAACCCAAGTAGGTACCCTGCACTGATATGAATCTCTGGGGCCCCATAAAGCACAGCGTCTTGCCTGGGACTGATAAGATCTGGGTCATTCCAAACATATCTGGACCTCTAGGTCTACTGCTGAGCATCAACGTCTCAACTGGCTGGCTCAAGGTGTGTGGCAGCACTCAGCCCATCACACCGAGGACCAAGCAAACCTTCAACTGGTTGAAGGAAGTGGCTAGTGAGCCACTTCTGTGACCAGGATCTAAGCTACATTGAGAAAAGAGGTGTCTATTTATCACACCATCACTGAACCTTGTGGAGCAGAAATATAGAAACGACAAGAGATCTTGCAGTGAATGTGCCAAAGATATGAGTTTCCCTTTGAAGACCCCCTGGAGTTATTTTCCAAAGAGAACAGAATGTAATAGAGTGATGAATCAGTGCCTGGCAGAGCCACACGTCTTATGGCAGCTGCATAACTGGTAACGTGCCAGACGAGAGGGAAATTCCTATCAGAATTATTGCTTTAACTCAGTGTGATAGATATTAAAAATACAGAGGAGAGATCCCAAAATAACATCAAAATAACTCATAATCATCATGGTTTTTTCCTAGCCAATAACCATTTTTTCACCACGTATTCGGTTTCTCTCTGCCTTTGCTAGCAACACATCATGTTTTTGACAATTCCTATTTGGTGACCACTCAGTGAATTTAAATTTTACTTTACCTGACTTCAGTTAGCTGAATGACTGATCTACTATACAAATATACTAAAATAATTGGTGGATATTGGTAGCTTAATGGGATTTCTCTCACTATGTCTAGTTTTTCAATGGGGGTCTCCATGTTTTATTTCCAGAGTCTGTGCTTTGCTAATTGCAGATACAGGAAGGGCAAGGAAATTTGGCCACTTTCCCTTCCCCCAAATTTACATTGTCTCCACACTGGCTCCCTGTATCTTCTTGATGGCTCACCCTAAGGGAATGGTTTCAGCGTCAGGAGAAATGTTAACCAGTGCTCTGAATAAGAACGTAGAAGCCCATAATGGGCAGATCCATGAACAAACATGGGTAGGATGAATATCAAAGGTCGTCCCAGATAAAGCATCGGCCCTTAAAATTACGAAACATAAAGTTAATCATATTGATGAGTTTTCAGTTCTTTCTTTGCCTCACAGTTTAAAGCAGTGGGGATTAAATAGGAAGTATGTGGGAAACTTCCATCCATCAGGAGAGATGATTAGAAACTGTTGTATGAGACGTATGTATTGGAACAAGTGGAGATGATTAATCTAGAAAAGAAAAGGCATGATCTCGCTGTCGAAATATCTGAATGTCACACAGTGGAGGAAACAAACTTATCCTGTTGACTCTAGAAGGCAGAGCTAGAACTCATAGGCAAATATATTGCAAGGAAGCAAATGTAAGAAAAGTGATGGCAAATGTTCTAAATACAAGAATTCAAATATTATACTATTTTAAGAAAGAACGTTGACTAAGATAATCACAATTTATATTCAGAAGATTTCCCAAAAATATTGAAGTTTTGTTCATAATTGTATTTCTAGTATCTTCCCCGGTGTCTACAGCATAGGAAATACTCAATAAATATTCTTGACATTATTACTTTTGTTTTAATGATTAATTCAGGGCTTTCCAAGACATTAATAAACTTGTGGAAGACCGAGACCATATATCACTTGCTCACTTCATTACTTCCCATAGTGGACTTACCCCTGACATAGTAGGAACTCAGTTAATATTTAAGCGAATAAATGAAAAGGAAACAATCAGATCACTATAATCATTACCTGATGGTTAAATAAAAATAAAGACGTTGGAAAGCATGTAGAAAAAGCAGGTATAATTGTATTAGGAACGCCTGTGAGGCAATCAGTAATGCTAAGCCTTGCATTTAGACCTCACAGAGCTTTCTGGAATAGAGGTCTGTTGCCAACTTGTGTTATCTACCAGAAAATGGAGACTCTGGCAGAGATGTGAAATCTATGTCCCAAGAAAGGCCTAGATGCTTCTGCTTAGGTGGTTTCTGGACACCAAGAAATGTGCAAATGGCTTAGGGCTACATTTCAATCCAACAGTATATGGACATCCTGTCTTTTAATACAATTACTTATTATATAGAAAGATTTTTCCTTAAATAAATAGACGCACTAGAGAAAGTAGCATGGGATTAAACGAAGACTTGTGAATGAGTCTTTTGAGGTATGTGTAAGTCATACTATAGACTCCATTTGGGAATGGGTAAGCTGGTTCATAGACTCCATTGGGAATGGGTAAATTAATCTACAGACTCCATCAGGGATAAGTAAGTTAATTTGTAGACTCCTTTAGATTTGGGTAAATTAGTATACAGGCTACATCTTATATGGGTAAGTTGATCTTGAGTCTCCACTTTGTATCAGTAAGCCACTCTATAGACTCCAGTGGTAGGTGTAAGTTATTCTGTAGACTCCAGTGGGTTTAGGTAAGCTGTTTTCCAGTCTCCACTGGGTATGAGTAAGTTAGTCTGTAGACTCCAGTGGGTGTAGGTAAGCTGTTTTATAGTCTCCACTGGATATGAGTAAGTTAGTCTATACAGTCCAGTGGTAGGTATAAGTTATTCTGTAGACTCCAGTAGGTGTAGGTAACTGTTTTATAGTCTCCACTGGGTATGAGTAAGTTAGTCTGTAGACTCCAGTGGGTAGGGGTAAGCTAGTCTATAGATTCCAGTGGATATACCTAAGCTGTTTTGTAGTCTCCATTGGGTATGAATATGTGAATCTATAGACTCCATTGGGTAGGAGAAACCTATTTTATAGTTTCCACTGGGTATGAGTAAGTTAGTTAATAAACTCCAGTGGGCAGGGATCAGCTAGCCTATAGACTCCAGTGGGGATAGTGAAGCTATTTTATAGTCTCCGTGTGTATGAGTAGTGTAGTCTCTAGACTCCAGTAGGTAGGGGTAAGTTAGTATGTAGACTCTAGTGGGTAGAGATAAGCTATTTTATAGTCTCCACCGGATATGAGTAAGCTAGACTATAGACCCCTGTAAGTATGGGTAAGTAATTTTATAGTCTCCACTGGGTTTGAGAGAGCTAGTTTTAGGCTCCAGTGAGTAGGGGTAAGTTAGTCTATGGACTCCAGGGTGTATAGTCAGGCAATTTTATAGTCTCCAGTGGGTATGAGTAAACTAGTCTATTGAGTCCATTGGGTATAAGTAAGCTGTTTTACAGTCTTCATTACGTCTGAGTAAGGTAGCCAAGAGACTCAGGTGGATAAGGGTCAGCTAGTAGATAGACTTCAGGTTATAGTTAAACTATTTTATAGTCTCTACAGGGTATGAGTCAGACCGTCTGTAGACTCCATGGGGAATGGGTAAGCTAGACATGTACATGTACTGTCATGTACATAGTTGCATCTACATGAAAAATGCACAAATGAGCATGAGAAATTGTCAGGATGACTCAACATTCTTACAGAAGAAGCATCTGAAGAAGAGAGTCAGCAGTGCCTCTTCTGTCATCCACTGAGAATGCACTTGGATTCTGCAGTGAAGTCCCATTCTAGCCAGAACACCAAACAAGGCAAGAGAAAATAACCTTCAAACTGTGCTTGCTCATCAGTAATCAGAACCACAACCAGTTCTTAACTTTAGTTCCAGTTTCAAATAATGATAATGCCAACATTAAGTAATTATAAGAAGTCCTTGGCACTTGGAATCTCAGGTAAATATTTCAGTGAATGTGTGGTTGGGTGGAGAATACCTCTTAGACCCTGGAGTAGTTCATGGTATTGGGAGTTTGGGTAAAGATACTTGCCTGGAAGATGTAAAGAATTTTGGCATATAATTGAGATGGTTCTAAAGCTGTGTACTGATAATTTTGTGGCATTTAAATTATTACACGAGTGTAAATTCAAAGGTTTTAACAGAGAACAAGCACGAATTTTTAAAAATAGTCTACCCCTTTGGTGTAGATAATACACCCATATATTAAGAATATATAGAACATTTTGGTATAGTTATAGCATTATTAATTACAACAAAACAACAAGCAATGAATTTAAATACTTCAAAGTCACACAGTTTAAAATGAGTCCTTATATGGATCAATAATGAAAAATCACGATTATTCAGAAATAGCCTTTCATTATAACTTGTTAGTGTTGTTTCTTTGTTTGCTAAATATATTATTATTATTACTTTGCTTTTTGTGGCTATTTTTTCTCAAAATACAGCCAAAATCAAGAATATTAGACACAGTATATGTTTAACAAACTACATTAGGTAAGGTGTATGGGTTTCAAGAGACTTCAGGAAGCTTAGGCTATTTATCTTCTATCTTCATGAATGCTTCTTAGTAATTTAGATTATGGTCCCCTGCGAAAGGTAGTTGAAATGGGTTATCTACCCTGCTGTTTTAGAAGGATGTCATTAGTGGTATTTTAGACTCCCCAATTTGTGTGTTTTGAGAAGCTCTAATCATATAAGAAGGCAAACCCATCCAGTCAATAATGACAGTAAGGGATAATTCAGATGGCGATGAGATCACAGTGGGTTTGGATAAGGACTTTGCTCTACCCAACACCCAACAGTCACACTATGCTACTGAGCAGAAAGTTACATTTTCAGTTGAAGATCTATTCCCTTCACAGTTAGTAGGCATTCGAGGGTCTGTGCAGCCTGCCCTTCAAAGTAATTTTAGGAAGGATAAATGAGGGAAACGGACTTTGGCCCAGTGGTTAGGGCGTCCGTCTACCACATGGGAGGCCCGCGGTTCAAGCCCCGGGCCTCCTTGACCCGTGTGGAGCTGGCCCAAGCGCAGTGCTGATGCGCGCAAGGAGTGCCGTGCCACACAGTGGTGTCCCCCGCGTAGGGGAGCCCCACACGCAAGGAGTGCGCCCCATACGGAGAGCCGCCCAGCGCGAAGGAGGGAGCAGCCTGCCGAGGAATGGCGCCGCCCACACTTCCCGTGCCGCTGACGACAACAGAAGCGGACAAAGAAACAAGACGCAGCAAAAAGACACAGAAAACAGACAACCAAGGGAGGGGGGGGGAAATTAAATAAATAAAAATAAATCTTTAAAAAAAAAAAAAAGAAAGGATAAATGATAAATTTCTAAGGAAGGCAAAGAAATTGGCAAGGACCAAAATGATGCTAACCAATGTCTTAGAGCAACCAAAGTGACTCTGACATATGTTCTCTACTTTAAAGAAGAAAAAGAAAAATCCAAAAACGTGATCCAGGAAAAACAATATAGTCCCAACTCCAGTACAGCAAAACCTTATTCTTGACTGTATAAAAGGTTTTTTTCTCTGCACACTGGACTCTGTAAGAAACAAAATGATTATTCCATTTACCTATTGCAAAGAGATGAGTTGCTTAAAATACAGAACTGATGATGTGTTGAAATTAGGAGACTTTTAAGGCATTAAAATAACCCAGGGAAGGATAAGGTCCAAATCACAGGCTTGTTTCGTAGCTTCACTGAGCCCTGACAGACCAATTTAATGTTTGAACATCATTAAATTGGACGTTTCTCATGCAATTTAGGACTCCCATGTCATAACACAGGGGATTATTCAGGATTTGGACTTGAGGAGATAGACAAGAGGTTTAGGAACAGAAGGGATTGCATGGTTAATAAAGTAGGTTGTAATATTCTAGAACATTACCCCACTTTTAAAGCTACCAAGATCCCAAAGATGGAGTAGACGTTGCTACAGACTTGGTGGACAGGGATAGATAATTGTTGCAGAGCTCACATTTGTTATTTTACCCAATATGTGCCTGGCAGCAATAGATAAGCCCGTTTCTTTTCCCAGCCACCTTTCTCCCCATTCATTTCCTCAGGAAGATAATTACAGTAGCATGGAAATCCACTGAAGGAATTCAGAACTGACTCTGCCTATTAGGCCCTTAGAACAACAACTCCCCAATAAATAATGGACCTTTTCTCTTTTCCTCTTTCCATCCAAACAGGAAAAAAAGTTAGAGCTATTTAGAACCACTCATGCTTTCTCAAACACAAATACACAAAAGGCATTCATTTTATATAAAATGATCATTGTAAACATAAAGTAAATACATCTCAAGATCATTTTGACTTATGGCACTCAGTTATTTCTAATATTTTTTTAAAAATAACAAACTTACGTTTCAAATATATTGACTTTATCTTATTGGTGTCTTTAAAAAGAACTAAGGTTGTGTTTAGAAGTGTGAAAACCATGTAAAATTGGCCTCCCAAAAAAATGAAATGAGCGACAAGATGTTGATGGGTTAAAATTTGAAAAAGGGATTTTCACTGGACTTCATTTTGTCTGGAGATTCTCATTTGTACCTAATTTGTGACACGACATTTTTATTCTCCCACATATAAGAATTGACGAGCTCTGTTACAGAGTAGTTCAGCTAAGCCACTTTCATTTTGGGGCCATTTTTAGTAGATCCCCCACATATAATAGTCTACATAGCTAACGGGGAAAAAAATTTATTGGAATGATGGTACAAAGTATGAGACTTCTGCCTGGTATATGCATTCACCTGTCACAATAAATGTATGGAGATACTGAAATTTTTAATTAATGTGGATGTGTTAGAGAGAAACCCTCTTGCATTCAGCCAGTGTTAGAGAATTATTTCAATCCCAGGAGGATTTCTCCATGAATAACCCAATGGCCCTTTATCATTACCATCCACATGTAAGTCACTGTACTTCCTAGTCAGTATGTGGACAGTTTGCCTCTGAACTTCTTTTTCCAAATACTTCAGGTATCAAGGGTATGTGAAGAAAAACATGGGAATTGCTAAGTGGGATATGATTTCAAGAAGAAGAATCAAAGGAGACTCTTTTGTCTTTAGTTTACCATCCCACTTTTCCAGGTGATAACAACACAGTAGTGATGAATCATAATTATTCTCACTTGGTTTTCATAAATTTGGGATCTCATTTTAAAAGGGACTTAATAAATAGGTAAACTCGTGTTAGTTTTCTCAGTTCACATTCCCTTTAAAGTGCTCAATTAATAAAGCAACCTCCAAGCCCACTGGAATCACTGATTTAAAAACTGAATTCTGTCTTATTTGTTTAAAGTTCCTTTATATTTGTTAGACACATTTCAGTTTCATGGGCTTTTGTTTCTTGTCTTCTCTCTCTCTCTCTCTCTCTCTCTCTCTCTCTCTCTCTCTCTCTCTCTCTCTCTCTCTCTCTCTCTCTCTCTCTCTCTCTCTCTCCATTTGAAGTTAATAATTTTAAGAGTTTCTATGGTTTCTGTCGAGCTTATTTTGATGTGATCTTGAGTAACAGCTATGGATTTCAGTATCTGATAGCAACAGTTAAATTAACACGGCTCATTGAGTCATTCAAAATGTAAATGTATTTACTGATTTATTTCACTCTTTGGCTTGTGGACAAGAATGCAAACCTTCTGCCTCATGTTCTATCTGGTTTCGTAAGGATAAATATAGAAGATGTAAAACCAAGGTGCTTCTCTTGATCTTTGTTCTTCTTTAATAATTCGGAGATGTGAAATATTCACAGGATACCTTTCTTAAATTACCTGCCATGTGCATTCATTACACTCCACCTTAATATATATGTATTCCTAGAAATGTATTCATTGCAGTTTATATATATATTCTCTAGAAAGAGAGGGTTTTTTACATGAATACTTTATCATCAGGTATGGAAGAAATTTTGTTTTTCCACAGCAGGTTTCCATTTTGCTGAGTTTAACGTAACTATTATCTTAGTAAAGTATATCCACCTAATTTCAGACATGTGATTGATTAGATTACCTGTGGTTTTCCTTTATTTTCTGGCTTATCTAAGAGTAGGGAGATAGTATAACATGCAACTGAAACCCTGTTTAAAAATGGAAGAGCTAAATGTAGGCTTAGGGTTTGCTTTATTTTGTCTTGCTTCTTTGAAACTCGCATAAACTGGGCCATGTGTTTATACAGAAACCACAAAGTAAAGCATTCTGAAAGTTGCGCATGGCGAAGAATCCCAAAGCACATCCTTTTGTGAGAAGCCGAGATGTCAGATGTTTCAAACAAGCACCCGCTCTTTTAAGTGTGATAAAATGTCAGATCGCACAGACATTATTCAATAACTGACTTCTGAGCAATCCGTTTAATTGCTCAAGAAATGCAGCAAGTCTTAGAAGACAAATTATTGTGAAAAAGTGCTGAGAATGCTCAGAGTATATTTTCCTTTCCTAGCGGCCAAAGCAAATACCAGGCAATGGAGTGGCTCAAACATTGGGAATTTACTGGCTTATGGTTTTGAATCTAGGAGAAGTCCAAAATGGCGGCGTCATCAAGGCAATGCTTTCTCCCACAAGATGGTGGCATTCTGGGGCTGGCTGCCGGCAACCATTGGTCCTTGGCTTTTCAGTCGTGTCAGAGTGCATGGCAACCCCTCCTGACTTCTCCTTCTCCCTCCAGGTTCCGTTGACTTCCAGCTTCTGGCTTCCCTTCTGTGCCATTCCTTATAAAGTCTTAAATAATAGGATTAAGATCCATCCTGTTTGAGGTGTGCGATAACCTTAACTGAAGTAGCCTCATCACAAGGTCCTATTTATAAGGACCCATACCCACAGGAATGGATTAAGTTTAAGAACATGCTTTTCTGGGCTACGTTGCTCCAAGTCACCACAAAGTAGGTCCGTGGCACTTTCCTCTCCTTTGTCTTATATGAGATTATAACATTCCAGACTCCATGTTTGAGAAAAAATGATTCTCATAAAGCTGGGTTGTTTACCAAAAGACAAACGAAATTTGAAAAAATACTCTCAAACATTTATACTATATTTAGTGAATTTCCATTATGATGTAGGGAATATCTATATCTGTTTACGCTTTATTATATTTATGCCTGATATGAGAAAAGAATGAGTGCATGCAGATGAAAAAAATAATTGCTCATTCAAGAAGTTTTCATCATCACCCTTTCTACCTTTTCTTCCCTTAGTGCTAATAAATTTTAGGTGATTTTTAACATATAGACTTTTTCCATTGTTGCCACTATCATTGTTTAAACCTATTTTGAGAGTTTTATTATACATATGGGGGACCTGAAAGAAAAATAACTCTACTTAATATTATTTTGTCTGAGAAATACAATAGGTTTCTCGGGAAAGGAGCACTTAGTGGTAATAACATTTTACTATGACACATTATTAGTTTATGATTACGTGAAGTGTTCATTTCTGACACAGTAAGGAAACCTGTATCCTCACTGTGCTCTCAATTTAAGCGAAATTTCATGATTTCATGTTTTCAACAACCCCCTACTTAATTTCTGGCACTTCTTCTCCCCTACTGGCAGCTGCTGTCTGGCTGCTGTAACTATTAATACATCCAGTAATGGTCAGGGGAAGTAATTCAGGGAAATCTTGACTTAAGAACAGCTAACATGAGTTTAGTGAAGCAGTGTCTCCCCATAACTCTTAAAACATTTATATAAAAAAATAATATCATAGACGTGGATAATTTTTATCGCAATGTCACAGAGTCTTTGTAACGTTTTAGTCATATGCAAAAATTAATCTTTTGTGAAAGATGTGAATGTTGACTCATCCCCAAATATACTAATATAAGGAGTTTTAAGGTCGGCCACCACCTGAAATGTGTATTTGAAATGCACGTGAATCCTGAGAGCTCTTAGAGTGATTTCCTGTAATATTGGGAGGCATTGGCAGAATGAAATCACAAATCCACATGTGTTGAAACATGAATTATGCACAAATACTTCTTTGGGGCATAGGACCAAGTGATGGTGAGAAAAAGAACAGATGCTACTTCTGTAAGTTCACAATGTAGCCGTTTCTCATTCTGCCATACAATGGTTTTCAGAAACAAGTTGCTGAGTTCCTTTTTCATGATTTCAATCAACTGTGCACTGTGTTGAATGTGCTGTTTTGATTTGCTTCCGATAAATGACTATGATGAATTCAGTGATATAGCTATAAATATCACATATATACGATGTCATATTTGCCATGGGTATTGGGATGTGGTATACAAAGGGAAGCAGGTGGCACCTCACCCTTTTGTTACTACAAAGCCTGCCTCCCACAGCCCCTGCTGGTTTGCTCTGCCCGCAGGAGGACGAGAGGGGCTTGCTGGAAGAACTCCACAGGCTGGCAGGAAACTGAAGCCCATCAGAGTGCACACCAGGTAGAGGGGGCTGCTCTGGCTGCCAGGGGAACTAGCTGGGTGGGGAGCCTTCCCTGTTGGGTGGGAGGGCATATCTGGTGAGAGCAGAGGAACTCACAGTTAAGAGTTTGGGGGCTCTGTGAGGCGCAGAGATATCAAGGCAGAATTTGAAACCTTCAATCTTACAAGACAAGGTCTGCTGTGCGGCTTCCAATGAAACAATATTTTTTAAGATGATTTTTACCCTGGCTGGGCTCATTTGCCTTTGATTTTTTATTGCCTCCAGGAGCTTCCACCTGGTTTGCTGAGTCCAACACCAGCCATCACTTATACAGAAGAGTGAGGAGCCTCGGGCTTTGCGGTCCTCACCACTTGATCTCATAAAGTCCCTTCGTTCCTGCAGTTTCCCTCTTCCGCAGGCAAGTCAAGCAGCCTCCTGTCCAGTCCCGCGCTGGTTGAGATCTTTCCTGGAGATGGCAGTCCAGCCTGCGACCTCAGGATGGCCCCTCTCATCTCTCCTCCCAGTGTGGCTCCACTTGAAAAGCAGTATTGGGCGTTTTGCGTTGGTGAGCGTTCATCTGGCATTCTGCCTGGATGGGAGCCCCTGCTCTGACTTCTCCTCACATGCCTAAGTTATCCAAATGTCCCGTGCTTACCTTTAAGCTGATGATCCTAAATAGATGGCACATCCTCACAGGAATGCTTCAGAGGAGCACCAAGTTGACAGAGCTTGGGAATCCAAAGATTCCAAGGCTCCTTGGGGCACCTCGATAGAAGACCCTTATTTCGTCCTATGTGAATAATTGCTCATAAAGACAGGGCTTGAGAGACCTTTGCAACAGATGCAGGAGGCAAATCGTCGTATTTAACAGTCTCCATTGTAGATTAAAGTGACCCAAATGCAAAGTGTCCCCCAAACAGACACACGTGGGTTTACTAATGTTACATAAACATGTACTATTCAATTAACTAAGAGAAGTGGATGTGGCTCAACTGAAAAAGCATCCACCTACCATATAGGAGGTCCAGGGTTCAAAGCCAGACCTCTTGACCTGTGTGGTAAGCTGGCCCACGTGCAGTACTGATGTGCGCCAGGAGTGCTGTGCCACGCAGGGGTATCCCCCGTGTAGGGATGCCCCATGCGCAAGGCATGCACCCCACAAGGAGAGTCGCCCCATGCAAAAAAAGCACAGCCCACTCCGGAGTGGCACCACACACACGGAGAACTGATGCAGCAAGATGACGCAACAAAAAGAGACAGATTCCCAGTGCCACTGACAAGGATGCAAGTGGACACAGAAGAACACACAGTGAATGGACACCGAGAGCAGATAGCTGGGTGGGGAGGGGAAGTAAAGGAGAGAAATAAATAAAATAAATCCTAAAAAAAAAAAACAAATTATTTAACTAAGAAACTATAATTATTGGATTGTATAAAAAGATACACTATGAAATAGTTGACATCACAGATGATCAAAATACGCATTAAAGGTACCAGTGAGGAGCTTTCACGACATTACCATCAGAAAAGCATGCAATGAGGTAATTTGATTAATAAAGATTTCTGCAGGGCGACCATTTTCAGATGCTTTCTCCCTCAGGATTCCCCTAGGGTGTGTCATGGCAACACGCAGGATGGGCAGGGGTATCTTCTCAGCCATACCTGGGGCTTGTCCAAAGGACAGGAGACTGAGTAAATCTGGGCCAGGACTGGAGAGCAGCTCTTGTGTCACGGTGCTGGAGCTCTTTCACCTGCATCACCCAGCTTTCAAGGCTTCTGTTTCTGACCCTGTGTGTGAAATCTCTCACGCCCTAAGCACCTATCTCTACATCTGCTCGCCGCTGGAGGGGCATCTCTGCATGGAAACGGGAGAAGAATGAATTTGAAGCAGGGCCTCGTTCCCAAACCTGGCAGGATTTCAGAGTGAGCTGGGCATCTCCAATTCCAAAACGCCCGGCCAGGCGTGATGGCATCTGAATCCCAGGTCAGAAGGTAGGAACGGGGACTTGTGCGCCCCTTGGTTAGCCGAACCCGAGGGGGGTGTATTTCGTCCTCGCCTCGCAGATGCCTCTTCTGTCCCTGCTGGCTGTGGCCTCCTTATCTAATCAGCCTCTGTAATCATGACGCAGGCTGAAGTGGTGGGAAGAATGCTGCCCATCTCCAGCCATTCCCGCTATGAGGATGTGTTTAGGCGGCCCCGCCTGGAGAAGATGGGGGAATGGCCCCAGTTCTGGAAGCCACGAGATGCCGGGGGAGATCCTCACTTTTAGGTTCAGACCGGGCTTCAGATTCCGCTTGTGTCCTTGGGCAAATCAATGAACCCCTTCTTTTTTCATCTAGGAACTAATACAAATGCTCTCACATCAGCATGTCACTGTCAAGATGAAATCTGCATTAAATGTAAAATCTTGTTCACAGTATCTACTCGATAAATATTGGTGTCCCACAGATTTCCATCAGAAAGGGGAGAATCAGTAGATACCCTCTATTATAGAACACAGTTGTGTGATGAAACCTAGCTCTGACTTCTACATACACAAGTGCATTTTGCAACATGTGTATATGTGAGTCTTTATGTAGGTTAGATAGGTAGACAGATACGAAGATAGATATAGAGAGAGATGATGATAGGTATGATAGATAGAGAATTACATAGATAGGTGATAGGTATAAGATAGATGATTATATACATAGATGCTAAATATAAGATAGATGAATATAGACAGATAATAGATAGATGATAGATATAGAGGGTGATAGATAATAACACATACATACATATATGAGAACTTGATGAACATTCATATATTCACATTGTTTTTACTTATATAGAGTTAGGAGTAAACAGTGTGAACTAGCACTGAAGCCTCTTTTATAATTTTTTTAAAAATGACATTAATGAACTTTCCTGGTAATTACCATTTTTTAGTCTTCTGATTTTTAACTTATATAGTTCTTGGTAACAAATATGCTTTCCTTTAGTTTGTTGTATATCTATGCATGGTTTCTATGCCTCGGTGAAAACGCCAGCCACGTATTTTCTCTTTTCTTTCTGTGAAGACTTTCTGCAGAGCTGTGAAGGCAATATAGAAAATAAAAGATAAGCTACCGCATGGAATAAAATCCATAAAAAGTCCTTCCCTATATTTCTGCAAGCAGCATCAGCCGCATCTTTCTGCACAGGGCTAAGTTTATCACTTTGATGAATCAATGGAAAAAGCCACCCTCCAGTGGCACCCTGACAGTGTAGGAGATTTTATTTTTCAAGTAGGTCATAAAACGCACCATTTATACAACACTTAGCTACACGGTGCTATGCAAAGAAGAGCATGTTAAAACAAAGAAAGGCCTTTCTTAAGGAGTTTTATATTTAAGGCAGGACAATGCAAGTATCTCTTCTCAAAAATCTGCCTTCAAGAATTCACAGTTTAAATATAGGAAGAATATCAAGGAATTGACCCCCCCCCCTGGTTTACCAAATTGGGGAGATTTCTGCTGTAATATTATTCCTAATAATGGAACGAAATACAAACAGCGTTGCTAGTCTAACAGCAGCTAACCAGAGGTTCTTAACCTTTTTTGTTCCACGGACCCTTTTGCCAGGCAGGTGAAAACCACGGATCCTTTACTAAGTCCACATTCTACTGTGCATGATTTAAAAAATACATTATATCCGCACCAACATGTCCCCACAAGAATCTTTTTTTAAAATTTCAATTCAAGCTCACGGACCCCTGGTTAAGAACCCCTGAGCTAAACCAAGACAATTATCAGCACTCCATACATCCCTTTAACACACAGTAACCAGTCAGTCACCAGTGAAATCTCGCAAAGTTCATTTCATAATAGTAAACGCCAGATGGAATAGATAGGATCTGGGGCAAGAGCCTATCCAGGGCTTTCTCAGAATTGGCACGATTGACATTTGGGGCTAGATCACTGCTGTTCTGGGGACTGTCCAAGTGCCTTGGAGGATGTTGAGCCACATCCCTGCCCTCTACCCAGCTGCCCAACCCCCCTGCCCCCACTTGTGGCAACCAAAATGTCTGGACACATTGCCAAATAGCCCCCCGGGGAAGGAGAAGCAAAATCGCCCTCATTCAGAAACTCTGTAATTCCCGAGCTGCTGATTTTTAAATGGTGATTTTAAGGTGTCCCAGTGATTCCAATTGGCAGCCACATTTCAGAACCAGCGATGCATCCCATAGCTGCTCCAAGTGTGGTGCCAGCAGCATCAACCTCTTAGAAGTGCAGAATCTCAGACCGGGGGACTCAGAGGCTGCATTTTACCAAGCCCACCTGGCTATTCCTGCCCACAGGTCCGATCAGGGCATGGCTCCGGACCCCTTCGCTTTCTCTTCTCTGAGAAGACTGGACACCCCCAAGGACTGCTGCCGAGGCAGGCAGGTGAGCAGGTGCGTCGGCCACACCAGGTTGGGCTGGGGAAGACGTCAGACCGTGGAAGGAGGCAGTAAGTACGTCGGGTTCTTTGTGGAGTTTATGCTACTGAAAGAGACTCCAAGAGTTGGTTGTGGATGGATGACAAGAAGCAGATTCATGGAGCAAAGTTGAGTGGTGGTGGAGGTGCCCTTGAAGCTGGAGCTTGGAGAGCTCAGTCCCCCTCCTCCGAGAGCTGGTTTATTTATTCCCTTTGTCACCAGGAGAGCTGGGGTCCTACAGTGAACCTGCTGTTCTTAAATTAGCTTGAGAGGGTTTCTCCCCTGGCAGCTAATTATACACAGCAACCAAAATTAAAATTCTGTTTTACTCTAACAAAGTTAGGGAGGAAATGTAAAATAATGGTAGTATTCTCTTCCTTTAAGCTTAGGAAAATTCTATAATAACATGTTGTCTGTTGGTAAACTCTTAGGAAGGACCATTGGATAAGATGTTTGAAGAACCATAAAATTAAATATCTACTATGCTCTCAAATATTGTTTTGAAAGACATAAATTGGGAAATAAAACAAAAGAGATAACTGGCAACTCAAGTGTTAGTAGGTAAATTAGTAAGAAATTTTGCTTCATAAACTGAGAGGGATATTATACTGCTATTAAAATGATAATCTCTAAATTTTTATAACATTAAAATTAAATGATAAAAGCAAAGTAACAAAATTTTATCCTTGGTGAGATTGAAATGGTGTACACGTAAGGAGAAGTTTGAAATGAAACATAAAAAATGAAATTTGTTTGATTTAAAATAATGAGAACATGAGCGTTTTTGGGTTTTTGTTTTTACAAAGTTCGATAGATAAAAATGTACATGTGAGTCTAACATCCCTCTGTTCTTTGAAAAATCCAGGAGACCACAGTTCTACTGTAACATTAAACATGAATTAAATGGTACCATTTTTAGCTGTTATCTTTTCTTAGCAAATTATTTTTCAATCAACTATAAACAAAATGTAAAGGGATCATGCTTGAAATGTAAAATATGCATACGAGAAACGTAAAATATAAAAGTTACTTTGTCTATAAAATTGGAAGTGTTGGGGGATTTTAAGATTTTATTTCTTTCTATTTTATTTTATTTTATTTTTTGATTAGCAAAAGTGCTAATGGGAAGAAATTGTTGCAGTTAATATGACCTTGGGTAAACTACATAAACCTTCCAACCCTTTGATTCTTCATTCACAAAATGGCAAGGTCTGTAAGAGGACTGGCACAAGCCATTTTCATACAGAGTTTGATGTGGTCCCTGGCCAATTATTAGCATTGGATGCATGGGTATTGTCATTGTTAAGATAGTTTCCATTATTGTGTCAACAGTAGGTCCTTGTGTGAGACAGACAATTCCACTGTTGATGCTTTATATTTTAGTTAAGTACTCCAGCAATCCAAATCCTTCGTAGTTTTGAAGCTATTTCCCCCCCTATAAATGCATTCCTAGAAAGTTAAAGTCAACACATCAGTGCTCAAAAGCAGGGCACACTTTAGTCCTTGGTCAAGTAGAATATTACAATCAGCATCTTAGTGGCAATTGTACCATCTCAGTCTAAATGTATTTAGAATATTCTTCATATATTTTTATTATGTTAATGAGAAGGGTATGTTTCTTTCTTTAAATATTTGATTTTAAAGAACAATTTCCATATAAAATGATTTAATTAGGTAAGAAGTAATAACTCTCCTTGACATTTAAGCAAATCTCTGGGTTTATAATTGAAGTCAGCAGGGAAACAATGTTCAGCTAACTGAAATTTTATGCAGCAAACCCCAGTGGAAATGCCATCAATCTATTATGCCATTAATGAAAATATTGTATGCTACTCGCTGGGCACGAGTTCTCCGTGGGTCTCATTTTGTGTAACTTGTGGGTCAGTTGTTGTCTAACCCTTTGCTCAAGACCATCTTCTCAAGGATGTTTGTATAGTGAACAGCTTTGGAAAGAAAATAGTGTTCTCCTCCAGAGCAAAGGGCAAGAATGCCTACTCTCCATTATGAAAGACTGACGTTCCTTAAACTCAAGATTCCTTTCCCTCCTTTAATGTAACTTACTGCAAGTGTAGGCATCCGTCTCAGCCCATCTGCCTCACCCTTGTGAGAGTTTGGGGCAAGCATTACTGAGCCGCGTGCTACGCCATGAGTAATAAACTTTCTTTTGTTTCTGACCCAGGAGTTTCATGTCTTCTGCCTGATTGCATGAACCTGTGATGGTCTAGCTTGTTTATTTGCAGGTGGGGCAAAATCTCAGGTCCTTCAGTCTTTGACATGTATAGGCATTGGCATCCTCAGCCACCAAGATGCAAAATGCTTGAAATTCTAAGTAAAATTTCTTAGAATTTGAGAGTGTCAACTTCTCAGCATGCAGATTTGCACTAGCTTTATTTTTAGTTCCTACCACCCTGGGATCATTTTGAGGGGGCCTCTTCCAAAATCTATATATAAATTTTTATTTGTAAAGGCTAGAAATTTCCTGACTTTTGTTCTGAATACTAATTAAAACAGTGGTTCTCACTATTGGCTGCACATCAGTCTAGAGGAGGGGGGCTTTAAAAGCACCTCAATCCCAAGAGATAGCAATACATCAGAGTCTCTTTTTAAATCGCCTAAGACAATTTTCGATGTGTAGCCAAAATTAGCCTGAATTTGCAAAATGTGGTGACCTCCCGTCTTGCCATGTGTCATTTCAGCGCTTCTCAATCTTTAAGATGCATGCATATCACCCAGGGATCTTGTTAGAATTCAGGTTCTGATTTGATAGGTCTTGAGTGGGGCCTGGTAATCTGCATTTGTAACAAGTTCCCAGGTGATGGCATTTCTTCTGCTTTGATGAGTACACCTCAAGTAGTGAGGTCATGGTTGTTATTCCCTCCAAAGAAAGCAAAACAAAATGTAAACATTTCAGCTATTGAGATGAGCACATACCGAAAATGACCTTTTTTTTTCAGATAAAAAGTATGCCGAAGGATGAGGCTATGCCAAGGAATCCGCAAACTCCTGTCACTCCATCATATGCACAGATTGTTGCCACACCAATCAATGTCTGCTGCAGAATAAGGTCCGTGCAATTAAAAGGCTCTTACCAACTGAAGCTCCCTGCCTTGCTGGGCACTGATCTAGCTAAGCGGGACTACAACTCCAGAAAAATGCTCTCTTTCTGTGGCACTTCCATTGGGATGCCTTTGTCGTTGGGCTCATTTTCTTTTGTACACCATCCTGAGGAAATGAACATTTCCAATGAACTGTCCCATGGGTCTCTTCCCATGTGGGTCATCACAAATGGCCTTGTCATGGTTTAAAGGAAGAGTCACTGAGACAGAGAGCCCACAAGCTCCAGAGGAAGCACCCAGTGGGTGTTGACATGAGCTCCAAAGGCAATTAAAACAGTGAGCACAGAAATGGGAATGTGTTCAAACACCACATGCACACTCACTTCACACCTGTTTCCCTTCCCAGCAGGAGGTGAAAATTGGGAAGCTATTGTTAGCTGTGCGATGAATGCGACTGAGAAAGCAGACACATGCCCAAGGGTCCGTTGCACACACTGCCTGGATCTGTTATCTCAAGATGGCAGGGTGTGTGCAGTAAAAGAGGACAGATGAGCTACCGTCTCTTCAGCAGGTCAGAAGGATGAGGGGGTCCTGGGCCAGTGGAGGGACTCCTCAATAGTTCACAGAAACAAAAAGATGAAAACATAGAGAAAAAAATGGAAACACAGCCATAGCTGTAGATGAGTGAATGCCAAACCAGAGAGAGTAAGTAATAAACATAGCAGCACCAAGACATCCATGCATTTGTCCCCACATGCATGTGGGATGTGACTCAAGCTCCCAGGATGGCAGAGCATGTAATATTCAAAAGGGATACATGTGCTGTAAGATAATGGTGTCAGATAGCACATCCAGAAGGCCCAAAAGGGATACAACCCTGGGAATCTGACATGGGAAGCACAAAGCAGGCTACTGAGATTGGGATAAGTGGACAACTGGAGGTGAAATAGGAGCATTACTATGAGTCACTGCTCACGAAGAAAAAATGGAAGACAATTCCTCAGCAGGAAATCGCCAAAGATTTAGCCACCGTAATAACCAAAAGAAGCCACTTTCTCGTAGCAAATAAAGCGTAAGACAACGTCTTGCCCGCTGAAAAGTTTGCAGCAGAAAATGCAATGAATTAATATTAGCTGAGTATTTTTATGTGCCAGGTGTTTTCACATGCGCCATCTCTTAATTTTCACAAAGCCCTGTGAATCATTCCTTTTCACAGTTGAGGCAGCTGAGACAGCACACGTTTAATTATTAATAAGCTGAATCTCAGGTGGGAAGTGACAGAGCTGGAAATTAAGGTTTTCAAGTTTGTAAAAAAAAAAAAAAAGGAAGAGATTTATCCATTCACACCAGGTACTTGATTAGACCACAGATGTGTTCCTACACCATGGACAGCTATATAAATGGAAATATAGTTTGAAAGTTTTAATGTTTTAGATAAGAGTCCACAATAAATGCAGGAAGCTGCCCTTCCTGAGAATTTGCCTCTTCTCTGGAATTGTGTTTTGTAATGGGAACTCATCTAACATTAGCTATGACCATTCCCCGTCTGCACGTGAGGGAAGTGAGACTGGGTCTTCGCACATCTAGAAAGAGGCAGAGCTGCCCTCTTCCCTGCTCAGTCTGCACTGGACTGTCACCCTCTTTCCTCTCCTGCACATCCTTCCTCCAGACGACAAGTCGTGTTTCCAATCGTCAACCATCTCTTGGCCTTACCCAACTCCAGCTCTGCAGACTGATTCAGATGCTCTGCGCGCATCTAGCCCTTTCCCTTTCCACTGCCCTGTCTGTATTTCCAGAAAAGAGCTGCTTCAGAATCCTGTGCTCATCCTTGGTTTCCAAAGGCAGATCCAGAGGCTAATCATCATCAGAATGAGATGGCTGGGCTCAGCATCTTCACTTTTGTCCAGGACCATGGAGCAGCTCAGAGGCTCTATCAGTAAGAAGGAAGATGGGACGCCGGTGGCAGATGGGAGCCTTTCAAAGCGTTTAGATGCTATCAAGTAGACAATTCATCTGCCCCGCTATCATGCACCACCCTCTGCTTGATGGGCCCATAAAGGCTACTTTCCCTTCCCCAGGGCAGCTTTCTGCTTCATTTTTCTTTGGATCAGACTGTACTATTAGGCTGACTCGGAAAGTGGTCTATAATTCTGCTGGCAATGCTTCTGTGCTCCTAGACAAAAACATCAGTGCCCAGTAGTTCCTGAATTGAGATATTGCTGCTAATCAGAATAGAAGAATCCCTAGTGTCTTGAAAACAGAGCAAATATCCAGCTCACAGACTTAGTCCTGCAACAAGTACTTTGACTTGAACTAAACTGATGTCAGGCAAAGAAGTTGTTATCAGAAGGGTTTGGACTTGTATAGGGGTATGTGACCGGCACGGAGTATCATTTTACTGCACCCATTTGATAGCTATTTCTATGGTGTGGCTCATCTATTAGATATCTAAGCATGGGGAAAGACCCGAGGATAAAATTGGTTAGAAACTCTAGGAACGCTCTCACACAGCGACTCTTTCTGCACTTTGCTAAGTGAAATGTGAGAAGCAAGGGCCATAGTTTTGCTTTTGATAACCTCCAGTTCCCAGTGAACTTGTGTAATTTGTGATGATAGTAAGTCTTGGCCAACAGGTGTCCCTTCCAAGATGTGGTGAGGACACCTTGTCTGCCCATCTGGCTGAGTTGGGGCTTTGGTGTCATCTTGAAGGGCGATAGGGTGTAGCAGAATTCTATTCCAGAAAGGAAATAAAATAGGAAGCCTGCCCCTTCAGTCCCAATAGTCTATATGAAAGAGTGGGGAGGCAGAGACTGTGGTGATCAGAGGCCAGAGTCCACATTTCCCCAAATATTTTGGGATGGGGCTACATAAACAAGGATATGGAAAATTAGCACCTACCTCCATGGTCCCTGCTGGGGAGCCCCCAAGGCTCTCAGACAATTCTAAGCATTGGAATGCCAGGAGTATTGGGAATAGTGGGGGCGGGGGGCAGGTGGTCTGAGGGACACTTCTTGGTAGATTGGCGGCAGGGTTCCCCTGAGCCCATGGGGGACACATAGAGGACTGGGAGGGTTTTGGAAATATGGAAGTGATAAGATGGTCTTGGAGTGAGCAAAGGCTAGCAAGGAAGGGAAGGTCTCCATGTGCAGACTTGGAGACCAGGAACTTGGGGCCAAGACAGCAGGCTGCAGGTCAGGGTGGGCTGCTGGCCTATCATCCCAGCTGACCAGACTGACAAGTGTCACCTCGGTCCAGAAAGCAGACCACACAGAAAAGAGAGAGCATTCAGGGTGTCCACGCAGATCTGAGACCCCCTTCTTCCCAGCACCTTGAGTCATGTTGGTTTGCCTAAACACACAGGGTCATCTTGGGGAGCAGCATGAAGCAATGGAAATGTAAACGACTGGACATTTACCCCAACAGTCATCCAAGCAACTAGGTAAATGAAGGAAATTGTCATAATCTAAATTGATGGGTTGAGAGATTGGGATTATCTCCTACTCTCCCTGAGATGAGTAAGATTAGCTCTGCTTTTTTAGGAAAAATAAAGAAGGCATGTTGGCTTTGCACATCTGTGTCTAGAAGGAGAACATTTTCAACTGGAGGACAGCAAAGTGGGGTGCAAGTTCCTATGCTCGATCTCTGACATCTTGTGCAAAAGATGAATCAGCCAATAGGTTTTTACAGTGCCAGCATGTAGGTCCTGTTCGATGAGAAGGTGAAGCAAAGTCAAGGTTTAGTCGTACCCTGTGGTTCCAGTGGGAGAGGTACAGCCCTTAAGTTGCCTGCAGGAATAATTGTTAGTAGGCTCAGAAGTGAGTTGTGAGATTCTGGTTATGTTTATCAAGGCTCTTCTGTCTTTCAGGAGCTCTGGGCAATAAGGTTCCCATAAAGTCTTTATGATAGAAACACCGCAGGGCTAGCTATCGGAGTGCACGCTTAGAGTCGTGTTATTAAAAACATATTTTTGCTGCAGAGTTTTACCAGAACAAAATGTCTTGCTCCGATTGGTCTTAGGAGAGATCTAGCTAGTTTAAAACATTAAGATTGCAGAACTTTGGAAATATACAGTTTTATCCATGCATGCCATTAGAGTTTGTACACAGTCTTCTTTCATAGAACATCCGTTAAGAAAGCACACCTTGTATACAGAAATAATCTTTTGCAGGTGTAGACTTCTCCAAGTATTTAGCATAAGCATATGGTGACTTGGGATTTTTTTTCATATTCCTCATGGCTTAATTGCGAAAGAAATCTGAACCATCCTCTACATCATAGTTACAAATGAAAGCTCTTTGTTTTTCTAGATACATTCCAGGGAAATATTCCATTTTAACCACAGACCATCTAGTGTGGTAGCCATGCAGGTCATGGGCAATTGAATGTTGTAATAATTTTAGATGAACACAGGACTGATGCAAATGCCTTAGCATTGTTGTTCATTCATCAAAACCCAGTTCTCTGGAGGAATTCAGGGTCGAGTTCATCAACTCATTCTATGAAATTGTTCCACACCACCCAGGGAGCATTTCCACTAAGTTGGAAGCTTATAAATTTGAAACTTAGAAATTCGGGGAAATGAATAAGGCATTCCCTCTTAATAAAACATGCTCTCACATGTGGAATGAGAGTGTTTCAATCCTATACACTCACAAAATTATGAAAGCTTTAGGTAACCCAACAACTGAATAAGCGCCATGGGAAGAACAACCTACCTCAAAAATAGTTGGAGACTTTTTGAAGGATTGGGTCCAAAAGTCATGTAGCAGGGATTTTTGATGACACAGGAATAATTTCAAATAATTTATGGAGAAACTCCGTCTTCAAAACTTGGAGCCAACTCCCCATTCCTTAAGTGGGGGGTGTCCAGTGTTACTTCCTTCCAAAGAGTAGAGGATGGAAAGGGAGGGGGGGAAATTACATTACAGTGGAAAGTCTTGACAAACATTAATTCAATCGGCGATCAAGTTCAAGCTCCACGATAATCAATCATGTTGCTAGCATGCACTCTTGACATGATTTGATGAAAATGGCAGTTCACCTCTGTGCTCTTCCTCCCCCAAACCTATAACCTCTGTTTAAAATGACAAAAACATCAGACAAATCCAAATTGGCAGGCATTCTAAAAAATGCCTGACAAGTGCTCCTCAAACAGTCGAGGTCATCAAAATCAAGGAAAGTCTGAGAAACCGTCCTAACCAAAGAGACATGGAAAATAAGCATGATGTGGTACCTTGCCTGAGAAATGTGGAAAAACTAAGTATGGCCCTTAGTTAATATTAACGTGTCTCTATTGCTTTATTAATTGTGACAAATGTACCATACTAATATGCAATGATAATAATAGGGGAAATTTGAGGTGTGATATAATGAAAATCTATATACCACTGTCACAGTATTTCTGTAGATCCAAAACTATTCTAAAATGAAAACTTGATTTAAAAAGTAAAATATTAAAAAAGTTTTATGCAGGCAAATGCCTTTTTTTTTCTAAGTTTCCTGCCAAGAGCTGCTCAGAGTTGATGTCCTCCATTTCACAATGCTCTCCTTTTCTTCTGGAAAGGTCACGTGCATCCTGCGCCATCTCTGAAGATGTCCTAAGTTTTCGTTCCCACATCTAAGGTACTGTTTGCTGTGCTGTCAGGGGCAGGTTCCTGTCTCCTCAACCATATGGGATGCCACCATAGTGCATCTCTCACAAACACCCCTTCTTCTCCTAAATTCCTTCAGCATTTTACTGGTACCTCTGCTTTGGAGCTAGATGCTTTTGGCCCTAAATTATACTTGGTTACTTTAAAGTCCGAGGAAGACACAGGGTTAACTCTTCTCCTTACTTCTGTACAGGGCTTGGCATGAGGTACCATGGACAGAGCACAGCAGGCACTCCACCAGTATCTGCTAAATGAATGCGCATAATTAATCTGAGGATAGTAAAACAGTCACAAAGAAGAATGGCAATTCTGAACCCTCGAATATTGCCTTTTTCATCTCTGTTTTTCCAGGCTTTACTCCCAGAACTCTTTCAGGGTCGACAGATAATTGTCAACATGTTCTTAAAGATTTTCAAGTAAGGCAGGTCTGCGAGCTTCTGCAAGACTCCCTTACAGAATACTAAAACTTAAATGTATCGAAAGAAACTCTTCTCCCTCTTTAACCTAATTCATGTCTTAGGCATTTGTTCTTGACCACTTCTCTCATTTTTGGTAAAGACAAAATGTAGCTGTCTGTCCTCTTAAGCGCACTTGGAGATCGTTGACTTTTCCACAGCTTTCTTAAGGCCAGACCGTAATCCACTAAAATCTGATTTCTGTTAGTTCCCTTTTTGATTGTCATAAACTTTTTTGAAATTTCTAAAATCCTCAGTATCTCTATTGTCTTTAAGGCCTGAGATACAAATCTGAACATGTTATCTGATTTTTTTCAGTCAAAAAGAAGAAAGGAAAAACATCAAAACTATGTGATTCTTTTTTTAAAATGGTCTTATTTACATTAAACCTTCATTGTTTTCAACTGGAAACTCACTAAATTACTATTTTAAAAAAATATTTCGGTGGCCTACAATGAGCTCCTGGCCGCAGTCCCATCACCTACTCTCTTGTTCCACTCATCACTCAAGGGACTTGGCCCCAATATTTGTTGACTGAAGCTGTGTCCCTGAAAGTGGCTGCCTTCCAGGAGAAAGACATAATGGTCACAGAGGGAGCAACCTGCACATCGGGCTCTGTACCTGGGAGCGCTCCATGCTCTTATCAGTTTTTCTGTAAATCAAAACTGTTCTAAAAGATAAAATTGATTCAAAAAAAAAAAAACAGAATTGGGAAGTGGACTTGGCTCCCTACCACATGGGAGGTCCAACGTTCAAACCCAGGGCCTCCTGACCCATGTGATGAGCTGGCCCACACGCAGTGCTGATGCTCGCAAGGGGTGCCGTGCCACGCAGGGGTGTCCCCCATGAAGGGAAGCCCCATGTGCAAGGAGTATGGTCCATAAGGGGAGCCGCCCAGTGCGAAAAAAGTGCAGCTTGCCCAGGAGTGGCACCACACACATGGAGAGCTGATGCAGCAAGATGACACAACAAAAAGAAGCACAGATACCTGGTGCTGTTGACAAGAATAGAACACACAGCGAATGGACACAGACAGCAGACAACTGGGTGGGGGGCGGAGAGGGCGGGGAAGGGGAGAGAAATAAATAAATAAACCTTAAAATAAATACATAAATCTTAAAAAAAAAAAATGGGCTTGAGTTCAAGGTTGGATTACCTGGCACACACTGTTTAAGCCTTTCAGATGTTTTCTAGTTCACCTTGGGGCTACCAGTTTGTATTTATTCTCTAGCATTTCCAGTCCTGCTGCAATATACCCTGGTGGTTAGAATCTCTCTTTAGGAGGAGTCGGCAAGGTGACTTCTTTTCAGAAGGGAACACACACTTATTCAGATCAGATGGATAAGCACCAGTTCCCAGGATGCCATCTGTTTCACATTGATATACTAAAATTTAAGATGACTGTCATGGGTAACTTTTGATCTTCCGAGTGAGAGTATGGTCTGCAAACAGGTTATCATCAATCTCATGCTGCAATAATCTGTAATTGAATGGTCACTATTTCTGTCAGCAAGGTATCCATTCAAGTAATCTATTTGCTGGGTATTCTATGATGTTAGGGTCTCGTTCAACTCAAAGACAGCCAACTCTTCTCCAGAATAACATGAGAACTTTGAATGAGAACTCTTTGTGGAATGTCTCTCTGTACTTAATTAGTGATGGGAACTCTGTTCATTTATAACAGTAAATTATTTATTTCCAAGAATTGAGTGCATGGCCTTTCCAATTTATGTCATTTTGTTAGGGATAAAGGAAGTTCAGCATTTAGCATTTAGGCAGGGGTAAAACACCCATTCCTCTCATGCCTTTTGGTATCCAGAAAGACACCATCACATTAGACATTTCAGAGTAAAGAGGGTGTGGTCATTCATTGAGGGAGACAAGCAACCCATTCTTTTGTGCAAAAGGAGACTGAAATGGACATCGCACTCTCTTCCATTTCAGAATGTGAAGCCCTTGTTTCAAAATAAATCATCATAATCAAGAAAGGAGGGATTGTTTCAAAACAGAAGGGTCCATAGGATTCTATGAGGTTCTGAATCAGAAACCTTCAAAAGAACAGTGGTGGTGGGAGGGCCTCAGAATTTTCCGTTAGATTGTGCTGCTTAACAGGAAAAACACCACTGCATATGAGGATGGACATTTAAATCTCCACACACCTGATTTGAAAGGGCTTTCTTTATAAAATATTTTTATTGAATAATTTTTTTTCCTGGAAATTACAGAAACATCAATTGAAAAATCTATTCCTAAAATAACCTATGGATTGTGGGGCAAATCTTTTCTGGAGTAAAGAACGCCATTTTTTGGAGGTCAGAGCAGGGGTTTGGGGCTAAAAACCACAGGTTGATAATTTCTCCTAAACAGTTTCCTAAGGAAAAACAAGCAAGAGAGAAATTGTCTTATGTTTATGCCCTAAGAACTTTCAACCTGAGAAAGTTAGGTTCCCTTTAAGATTCTCCCCACCCCCTTTGTTTAAACCATTTTCCCAAGCTTTGGGACTATTTGCATGTGTACAATTTCCTATTAAACAAAGGGCAAATTCATTAATTCATCAGGCCGGCCATCAGGCACAGATATTTCCAATCCTGTAGGTTAATATGAAACATTGATAGAAATCAACATGAAAAATTACTGTCAGAGAACAAGAGAAAAGGGGAAAAAGAGAGAGAAGAGAGGCCCTTTCCTCACTTTTGTTTTGGGTACCAAGAGCTCAGAGTCAAACCTTGTGTATGATTGTGGTAGATACCTTAGCTGAAAACTGTAAATATAAGTCTCCTCCTCTCTTATCTTTCTTGGTTTTTGCCTTCTTACTCAATTCTTAGTGTCTTGAGACTTCTCTTTTCGGAAAATCATGTACTGTTGAGCATCTTCCAATATTGGTATGATGAAATATTAGAGAGTAAAATGAGATGACTTTGCCTGACAAATCTTTATTTTTTAACAACCTAATCTTCAAACATTCAAGAACTCTAGACCAGACATCAGAAAATCATTTCGGTCAAGGGCCGGGTAATAAATATTTTAGGTCTCAGGGGCCATACGGTGTCCATCACATCACAGCTACTCAACTCTGCCGTCGTAGTACCAAAGCCATCACCAACAATGCATAAGCAAATAGTCATGCTGTGTTCCAATAAAACTTGATGGGCGGTGGCGTTTGAATTCCATATAATCTTCACGTATCATGAAACAGTACCCTTCTGTTACTTTTCTTCAACCGTTTAAAGCCATGCAGACCACTCTGAGCTTGTGGGCTGTACAAACCCAGGGAGTGGGGAGTGGACCCCAGTTACTGACCACTGCTGTCAGCCACCCCTGGGACCAAATGTAAAGAGATGCCCTCTGGCTTCTACAGCCTCAGTTCTAGTTTGCAGTGCTCTTTAGTAACCAGACGGGCATCTCCTATGTCGTCCTGTTTATTTAGATTGGTAGGCTTGTCGTTTGGTCCGTGGGAGCATGGGGGTTATTTACACTTGTAGTCAAGTACAGGTTTGGGAAAGATAAATTGCATATAGAAGGAGAGTGGCAGGCCCATGGTATGGAATCTGAATCCTTGCAATGGTATTCAAAGGAACATCTTGCTGATTTTTCCCATGATAGAACTAGGAAATAACATTTGTTTTACTTAATAAGATGCTTATTCTGTTTTTGCCTCTTTATAGTGCATAAGCTTTATCAAGAATGCATTGCTCCTTCCCCCCAGCGTGGGACATGACACCCGGGGATGAGCCTCCCTGGCAACGAGGGACCACTATCAACTACCAACTGATGATGCAACTGGAAAATGACCTTATACGGAAGGTTCAATGCGGATCAGCAGAATATCCATGTCTACATAAAATACCATGACTTTAAAATGCTGTTTGACCTAAAGTAAGGGGGAAATGGAAAGGAGAAATGAGTTTATATGGCTACGAGTTTCTAAAAAAGAGTCTGGAGGCTGGCAGAAGGTTTGCCCTCATGCACAACTGAGCAGAGTCAGAGAGACAGATAAAGCAGATACAACCCCCAGATATTGGTTCCTTTGAGGGCTAAAGAGACCCATGGGAATTATGGTCATGGCCGATGGGGTTAACTACCAGGGCAGATGGCCCCTCTTTGGAAATGGTGTTTATGTGTGATGAATCTGGACTCAGATGGGATCTCCCTTCATAAGACTTTCATGCTAATGTGCTGGAGGTGCAGTTAATGTTGGGGTTTAAGATATATTTAGGGGATTTGAATCTCTGGACTGACAATGTGATAGCCAGATCCTGAGCCTCAACAGACTCCAGCACCTACAATCTGATTTATTGGACTTACCACACTCAGCTAAGATGGAGGTGAAGAAGGACAACCACCACACCATGGAGCCTAGAGTGATTACAACTGAAAATGGGAGGATTGCATCCAGCATCCAGGTGGAATCTGAGCCTCCTCTTGACATAAAGGTGCAATGGACACAACCAATCCAGTGTCCACATAGAAGAGGTGGCATTGGATTGGGAAAAGTGGACATAATGGACAAAGGGTATGGGGAAAGGCAGGAAGAGATGAGAGGTGGAGGCGTCTTCGGGACATGGAGCTGCCCTGGATGGTGCTTCAGAGGTAATCACCGGACATTGTAAATCCTCACAGGGCCTACATGATGGAATAGAGGAGAGTATGGGCCATGATGTGAACCAATGTATATGAGGTGCAGAGGTGCCCAAAGATGTACTTACCAAATCCAATGGATGTGTCATGATGATGGGAACGAGTGTTGTTGGGGGGGCGGAGAGGGGGGGTTGGGGGTGGGGTTGAATGGGACCTCACATATATATTTTTAATGTAATATTATTACAAAGTCAATAAAAAATAAAAAAATTAAAAAAAAAAAAAAGAATGCATTGCTGGGAAACGGACATGGCTCAACTGACAGAGCGTCCGCCTACAATATGGAGGGTCCAGGGTTTGATCCCCAGGGCCTCCTGACCCATGTAATGAACTGGCCCACGTGCAGTGCTACCGCGCTCAAGGAGTGCCGTGCCACACGGGGACACCCCCGCAGTAGGGAAGCCCCACACACAAGGAGTGCACCTCGCAAGGAGAGCCGTCCCGCTTGAAAAAAGAGCACAGCCTACCCAGGAGTGGCACTGCACACACACAGAGCTGATGCAGCAAGATGATGCAACAAAAAAGAGATGCAGTTTTCCAGTGTCGCTGGATAATGCTAGTGGACGCAGAAGAACACACAGAGAATGGACACAGAGAGCAGACAGCAGCAGGGAAGGGGAGGGAAATAGGAAAAAAAAAAAAAGAATGCATTGCTCTTGCATCTTTTTCCTGAAATTTAGTCTTTGGCTAAAAGTTGTGGAATGCCACCAAACTCAAAAAAAAAAAGCCTCACTCCCCACTTAACCTTTACTTTTCTACCCCCAGAAATCTTCCTTCTTCTGGGATTCCCATGAAACTCTTCTCAAATATCACCAATAAACTCTTAATGAATAAATGCAATGACCTCTTCTCAAATCTCATCAAAATGATGGAGTAACACAAGTAGAGCCATTTTGGAATAGAGAGATGAAAATCTGGATATTGTCACTCCAATATTGGAAGGGCTGTTATAACTTTTTCAAATAATTGCCCATGATCCTCAAATTCTTTGTTTAAAGGTTGCACATAAGCCTCCTTTATCTACTTAACAAGCATGTATTGATTACTGATTGTATTCTAAATATTGTGCCTCATTCTAAAGAAATAAGCATCCTTTTCTCTCACACATAAATAATTACTATTGAAAATACCTTTTCACTTATTTAGATTTTATTTTTTAAAAGAGTTTGGTAAAATACTAAGTCCAGTTTTGCTGCTATCCTAAGAATTTTTAAAATCATTAAATATCTAGATCTGGCATGTTCCGAAGCTATGGTGAACACTTACATCAAAATGTCAAGATTTTTAAAATTTTTCAAATTTCATGTGTTCAGCCCTGCTTTAGCAAAATGCATTGCAAAGTTATATTATAAATACACATCCAAATTGTGAAATATGTTAACTGCACACACTTTCAATTAACTTGCCATTTAAAGTGCGAATATGATATGAAATAAATGAAAGCTGATTATTTTAGAGTTCGTTTTTCAATGTGACTGTAACTCTGCCATTTAGACCCAGGTAGCAGGCAATTAAACAGTAAAACATCATGACTACCACATATATTTAAACTTTAAAATTAACTCACAGAAGATAGCTTTAAATGATGATTGCATCATCTATAAATGACTGTAATCCAACTTCATAAATATTGATGAACTTGCCAATTTTGACGTCGCGGATATTGAATTTTACTACTTTCCATTTGCAGTTCTAAAATCAGAATTCTTCTCTGGAACTTTGCAACATTCCACGTGTGCCCCAAACAGGTTACATGTGATAACCTGGGTAATAGCAAAGAACAAACTTGTGAATAGCACTCTCTCATCTGTTCTAGCTTCATTTGCCTTTCAGCTATATCTGAAGATACAGGGCCTTCTTACTCGGCCTGAGAGAGTTCGTTTCTGTGAGCACACACTTGGCTATCAAAAAAACACAATTTACAAAAATGGGGTGGGGGGGGTAGGGAGTGGGGTATATGGGAACCTCTTATGTTTTTAATGTTTTTTAATGTAACATTCTTTGTGATCTCTTAACTTTAATTTAAAAAGTGTAAAAAAGATACATGAAAGTTTTAAGAAGTGTTTAAGTTTGAAAAAAAAAATGAACTTCTGGTTATATTAAAACAGCATTCTACTAACAGCGTATTTCAGAACTGCACCCAAGACAGTGAATGCTGAGGGATGAGTTAGCCACATGTTCTAAGTCTGAAGAGGACAGACTGTATAATAAATATGACACCGAACCATGAAAGCAAATGAGTCAGCAAAGGGATAAGAAGAATGTGACTTTTCTCTCACACAGTCTTAAAAGTGCATTTTGGGGTCGTAGAAGATTTACTTTATTTGTTTTTTGCTGTGCATGTGATGGAATATTTGAATGGTGACTACATTTAATTTATGGATTTATTCTAAACCTGGATTGCTATCATTTAAACATTGCTGGAAGTACTTCGGCAGAGGTAGAAAAGTTTCCCTTGAGTAGCGACTTGACTCTAGCTATTTGACAATTATTACTTATTTTTGTTATTCTAGAGAGAGTTGCTCAAAGAGGAGTGTGAACATTTATTTTTGTACTTTAGTGAGAAGGCTTGGTGGTCTTTGATGCTGTTCCGAGCCTCTCCGTATGTATCCATTTAAATCCACAGATATGTCAGGAATTTACGTAGCGCTGAAGGAAACGAGTAAATCCTCAGATACGTTGGGAATTTAGGTAGCCCTGAAAGAAACAAGCTCACGCTCAGACCTCTTTGAGCATTCTAGTTATTAAAGGTCAAGTAGAAGCACCCCTTTTGGCCCTGGACATGGGTTGGAGGGACCCTCCACCCTTCTTCTGCTCTGCTCCATGGAGCAGCAGCTGTGGTACCTCGTTCAGGGTCCAGGCGTGTGGTGGTAGAAGAATGGGCTTCTGCTTTAAACATTTCTGGTTTTGTGCTCTGGCTCTGTAGATCAAACAAGGGAGAGCAATTTTCTGTCTGGGTTTCAAAGGCATTATCTGAGACTACAGAGCCTACAGTTAGAGCACCATGTCCACCTTACCAAGAAACCCCCTCCCACTCCCTGTGTGCATTAGCTCCTGGGGTGGGGACAGCACACCCAACATCTCTTGGGTTGATGCACATTGGTTCATCCATACTCCAGGAGTTCTCTTGGGTCTCCAGCTGAAGTGCTTGGAGAGATTAGAGTTCAAAAGTATAAACCAAGTCAATAACAATGGGAAGAACTCTCCCACAAAGGCGTCTCGGTGGTCTCCTCTCCTGGGACACGTAAGAAATGGAGGCAAAGTGATGTAGACTTGGAGAAGTCTGGAGCCCGCTTGCTCCCCTCAGGCTCCATGTCATCCTTTCCCACACAGAAAAAAAAAGAACAAATCAAGTTGACAATAATGGGAAGACACACCAAAAACACAACTTGTTTGGATTTGAGGGATTAAGAAGCAATCTGCCTCCTGGACTCAATTTCCTGCAGAATCTGGAGGTGACCATTCTAAATCTGGCATAACCTGGGCAATGGACTGGGGACAACTGTTGTGTGGGGGTAGGAATCTGAAAGCCTGCCCCATGTAGCATTCAGGGGTTCTCAGGAAACAGGCAGTGTGCTCAGAGGGGCCACATGAATTTCCCTTGATGCTGCAGGTCCAGGCTACAAATCTGGGTTTTAACATCAACTTCCCCTAAGAAAGCAAACAAACAAACAAACAAACAAAAATCCCTTTATATTTTAATTGTCTCTTTGCTTTTAGGTATATCTTGAAGTACCTAGGAGCTAGAACCATGTGTAAAGGATTTGCCATGCTTTCATTGCCTTCCAAAGCCCCTGGTGAACAGGAGGCTCTCAATAGATAGTTTTTGATGGAAGAACGTATTTTGTGGATTTTTTAAAATTTTCACTCAGCAACTTGGCCCTAATCCTGATTACTCTGTTGAATGCACACTTTGTTTTAACCTGATCCTAGTGGCATAACACAAATATCTTACCCGTTTTCCTAACAACAACAAAACACTGATGAACCTGTGCTTTTGTGCTTTCTTTGATTGGGGGGAGAATATCTGAGGAGGTATTGCCATCTAGAGAGCTATATAAAAAGAGCACAATTTGGAAATTGATGGCTTTATTTTAATACCAATACCATGTTTTAGTCGGGTTTTAATTAATGCAAATGCAGTGAAGAATAACAGAAGCTTTCCCATGCAGTGCACCTTTCAACACTTGAAAATGAAGTTTTACTAATAAGGTAAAATTACCAGTTGATTATGATAATTAAAATCTTATGGATGTTAACTATGAAAGTATAGATGGATACCCAATGATTTTATAGAAAGAACCTTGATGATCTTAAAGTAAAAAAAGTGGATGCTTAAACTTAAAGCGTTTACGTATCTTTTAATTACTAACATTTTTCTGATACATGACATTTCATCATGTGCCCTCTTCCTTCAGCCATTCATTAAGAAATCCCCATATTTCAATTAGCTCAAACTTTCTAAACCCTGTATTGATACCATAATTTTCATAGTTCCTTAGAAGAAACTAATACCTTTTCAGTACATTTTTTTTAAAGATTCATTATTTATTTATTTCTCTCCCCTTTCCCCTACCCCGCCTCCCAAGTTATCTGCTCTCTGTATCCATTCGCTGTGTGTTCTTCTGTGACCGATTCTATCCTTATCAGCGGCACCGGGAATCTGCATTTCTATTTGCTGCGTCATCTTGCTGTGTCAGCTCTCCATGTGCGCAGCACCATTCCTGGGCAGGCTGCACTTTCTTTCCCACTGGGCAGCTCTCCTTATAGGGTGCACTTCTTGCACGTGGGTCTCCCTATGCGGGGGACACCCCTGAGTGGCAGGGCACTCCTTGCGTGCATCAGCACTGCGCATGGGCCAGCTCCACACGAGACAAGGAGGCCCGGGGTTCGAACTGTGGACCTCCCATGTGGAAGGTGGATGCCCTATCCACTGGGCCAAGTCCGCTTCCCTCCAGTAAATTTTAATGGTTACTCTGAGGACAATATATGTTGTCAATCGTATTTAAATAAGATTAAAACAAAATTCAAGCTATTTTGATAAATAATTATTTAAATATGGCAGCTCTGATTTGAAATTTATCAAGTGATTTTGGCTACCCAGGAAATGCCAGAAAAGGCATTCTAATCTAGGGGCATTACCATGACACAAATGGCAAGATATAAAGTGATAAACTTCAGTGAAGTTCATTATCTTGGTGACAATTCCTGAATCACCCTTCAGCATAAATGTCTCCACCCCTCTTTGCCTTTCCTTATTCCTGCCATTATCAATTTCTCATATTGATTACTCTAAAGAAAGCAGTGGATCCATTGGTTGTGATAACTCTTTTTTCCTCCTTTGAGTGGAGATTTTTTATTAATTTTTGAGTATTTTAATTTTTGAAACTTGATGTGTATGTATTTCTTTTTACATTTTTTTTATTTTTAAAGAAGCTTTAGTTTACATAATTGTTACATAAAAACTATAAGGGACCTCCATTTGCCCCCCTCCTTCCCCCTCCCACACTTTCTCCCATTAACATCCTTCATTAGTGTGGTACATTTTTTGCAACTGATGAACACATATTGAAGCATTACTACTAACCATGGGCTATAGTTTACATTATAGTTTACACTCTGTCCTGCACAATTTTGTAGGTTATGACAAAATATATAATGGCCTGTATCTGTTATTGCAATGTCATTCAGGACAATTCCAATGTCCTGAAAATGCCCCCATATTCTTCCCTCTTCCATTCCTCAGAACCTCTGGTGGTCACTATCTTTATATCGATGATAAGAGTTCTTCCATTGCTAGAATAATAATAAGTCTATAATAGAATAATAATAAATCTACTTTAGTCCATTGTTCATTCCCAATTGTGAGGATTTGGGGATGGTGATGCCCACTCTACTTTTAATTGAGAAGGGGCTTAGATAGCATGGGGCAGATGAATGGAGCTGTGCAGTTGCAGACACTCTCTGTTCTTTGGGATGGAGGTTGTCCATCATCATCTCCTTGTTAATTGTCCTGGGTGAGTCCAAAGAACTGGAGAGTAGGTGCTGCAACTCCGCTGAGATTTAGGGCTCCACTGGCACATTGGATGGACCAAAGATTCAAGTCTCTGGGATATATATTTATCAAATATAGTGTTAATTATAGATTTAAAAAAAGCAGCAGAAAAGCTATGTGGAGGGAAACTATAAGTGAGTCTAACTCTATTACACTGGGGAGCATAAATTCCAACAGTGACAGGGTGCCAAATTCCTGAGCTATCTACCCTGTTTATAGTGTCTGGATGTCTCTAGAGACCTCAGGAGCCCCACTATTTGAGTCACTATTTACCATGGCAGTCAATGAGATCCTCCTGAGACTTGCATAAGTATAACCTTTAGAATGACCTCCCAACTCACTTTGAAATCTCTTAGCAATACAATTCATTTGTATTTACCATGTCCCCCTTTGGGTCAAGGTCTTTTTCCAGATGCATTGTTAGTTGGTGCTTGGTAATAATTCCTCAGTCCCAGGGAGGCTCATCCCTGGGAGTCATGTCCCCTGCTAGGGGAAAGGTAGTACATTTTTAAGCTGAGTTTGGCTTAGGGAGAGGCCACATTTGAGCAACAAGGAGGATTTCAGGAGGTAACTCTTAGGTAATATACAATACTAGGCTAAGTTTCAATTTCACGAGGAAAGGGTCATAAGAAAAATCATCAATGTCAAGGGCCTGGCATAACGGTCTGTCTTCCTTCACTAGGCACTACCCTTGTACTCAGGGGATTCTTGCTGTCCTATGAGAGAATATAGTAGAACTCCCTGATATGGGAATTCAATATTCCTTCAGTTATTGTGTGGATCTCCACCCACCAAGACAATGCCTCATGAACCTTGATGTGGCTTCTGGGTTTAGACTCCTCCCCCTTCTCTGATAGGGCAGAGGCTTCAGCTGAAGTCTTCAGACTTGTCCTGGTTAATAACCTTCCTGGGCTTTCTTTCCAGCTCTTTTATTTATTGAGAAAGGAACCTAAGAATCCTTCTAATAAGTTCCCATATGGGGCTTCAAGTAGCAGAAATTTGTTTCTGTTTCTTGAAGCCAAAAGCATCCTAAACTAATACATGTTTACATGCCCACCTCTCAAAGAATGAAGAACTCTGCCCAGGCTCTCATGGAGGCTTCACTTAGGTAACTATACATCACCTTAGATTCAGGGATGTGGCTATCCACATCCCTTTATAATATGTAAACATCAGAGTTGGGGCACATCACAAGTGATTACAATTACTTGTGTTCACATTTTTCTCCCATTTCCTAAGAGGCCTCTGAAGGAAAAGCCAGGGTTTCATCCACCTCTCCCATTTCTTAAGAGGTCTCTGAAGGAAAGGCCAGGGTGCTTTGTACTGGGTCAGGGTTATTGTAGGTTTCCAGTACATGTTTATTTAATGAAAGCCTTTTAAAGACTGCAAGTAAATGGACCCCTTTCTAGAGGCATCCAGGGATCCTATTCTTGAAAAAGGAGAGAGAAATCTAGCACCAATAAAAGAGGAAATAATTTAGTGTATGTAGCCTGAAAAATATTTAGGGTAGAGGTATGTATTAGTCAGCCAAAGGGGTGCTGATGCAAAATACCAGAAATAGGTTGGTTTTTATAAAGGGTATTTATTTGGGGTAGGAGCTTACAGATACCAGTCCATAAAGCATAAGTTACTTCCCTCAACAAAGTCAGTTTTCACCTGTTGGAGCAAGATGGCTGCCGACATCTGCAAGGATTCAGGTTTCCTGGGTTCCTCCCTTCCAGGGTCTTGCTTCTCTCCCGGTTTAAGGTTCCTCTCTTCCCAGGGCTTTCTTCTCCTTGGGCTCAGGTTCCTCTCTTCCTGGGACTGGTTCTTTTTCATCTGTGAGCTTACTTCGCAGGGCTCTAGCTTAAGGCTTCAGCAACAAACTCCAACATCAAAAACCCTCAACTCTGTCCTTTGCCATGGCTTTTATCTGTGAGTCCCCAACCACCAAGGGGCAGGTACTCAATGCCCTAATGATGTGGCCCAATCAAGGTCCTAATCATAACTTAATCATGCCCAGGTACAGACCAGTTTACAGACATAATCCAATATTTATTTTTGGAATTCATAACTACATCAAACTGCTACAAGGTATAACAGATATTGAGAGTCTACAATGAGAAATTATATTCTGGGTACATTGTATGCACTATCCTTTTTTAGTAGAGAGAAGAAAAACACAAACATGTCCAAAACCAGATAGTCTGTGTCTGGATGCATTTACATGGAGTGGGGAGAGGAAAAGGTTAGGATAAGAAGAATCAAAAGAGAGGAGAGATGGCATGGTGCCTTAAAACTCCAATTTCACACTGTCTATCCTTTATCCTGTTTTTTTTTTTCTTCTCTTCTTTTCTTTTCTTTTTTCTCCAGCAGTTACCACAATCTAACAGGCTATAATGTTTCATTCACCTGGTTTGTGATCTGGCTTCCCACATCCTGCATGTAGTCTCACAAAGGCTCCCCTTGTCTTTCTTGCTCACTCCTGTATCCACAGAACCCGTCCAGTGCCTGGCATAAAGTAGGGCCTGATGGTATTGGTTGAATGTTTCATGTTAAAGTAAAAGGTGTGGGCAGAAGGGGTAGAGTCACGTGAACTTTGTCTATCCATAAACTTTTCCAAAGAAGGAGGAAGAATCATGACACTGAGGAAGTCACAGACTGGAGCCACATGCTTCTCAGTTTCTATAATTTCTTGCAAACTTCTGGCTGGCAGGTTCATCAGAACCAGCTTTTTTCCCCAAAGAGTAAAAGGGATGGTTAAGGGGGGTAGAAGAAAGAGAACAACATGTCTATCCACAGCAGGTTCACCTTCTAGGCCATTGCTAAGCTCTAAATGGGCTTGGTGGTCCCCGCTCACCCTCATATTTCCCCATCTGCTTTGGGGTGTCTGGTCCTCTTTTCACAAGGAAGTCAGATTGCGAGGTCTGTTAGAACTCTTCATTTGCCATAGGAAATAATAACCTTAAAATCAATATCTCTCCATGAGATAACACCCGCCTACTTAGGTTGTTATTAAGGTGTAATCAGGCATTCACCAAGAATAGAAAGACCTGTGAACATTCAGTGCTTTGAATACAAGCAGGAAGTTAAGGTAGAAAGCAGGCACTGGGCTGCTGGAGCTCAGGAGAGGGGTCACCTCCAAGGCGGAGGATGCTTTGGAACCTTGCGAAGCCTCTGAGGGACCCTTGCAGGTGTCCACTACACAACGAAAAATGGGATTGTGCAGTGAAAGGAGACGTGCAATGAAGCAGTATTGATAGCTTTAAGGCTATCAATCTAGGGACCTCTCATCTAACTGGTGAGGGTCATTTTTTTCAAAGAACTACTTCCTAATGGGGCCTTTTTTCCCAAACCAGGGTTAATTCTACTCAAAGTGGGCAGTGATTAGGACTTGACTTCATCATGCAAGGGTCACAATGCACCTGCTAAAGGTGAATCAGATGAAAGAGGTAGCTGAGAGTGAGTTGGAGTTGAGGGTGTACCACAAAGACTACAAATAATTAAAAACAAAATTATTCAACTTGATCGTTTTAGTGAGAGCAGAATATATTTACTGAAAGACAATGGAGAGAGCACAGATATTTTAAAAATAGAATGCTTCATTCCTGCCTTTCGGATAGCTAAGGACGGAATAAAAGACAAAAAAGCGGAAGGCGGGGACGTCGCCTGGCGGAGGAGAATAGAGATGGAAAGAGTTGATGGATAAAGAGGCAGAGAGGCAAACAGACAGACCCCCTAGGATAAAACGACCCCAGACACCCAGGCACGACATAGAGATTAAAACAGTCAGGGACTGTTCCTCTTGGGGAGGAAACTTGAGGGACAATAGAACTCAACCCACTCAGGCAGCCGGGGGAGGCTGATGTGGTAGAGGGTGTGCCGGTCACCTCCTCACTGAGCCCCTTTGGGTGACTTTGGGTAAGTTTCCTAAGACCTCCTTCAGCCTCCGTCTTCTCATGGATAAAATGCCCATAATAATAGCACTGTCTATTGTTGCGGATTAAAGAAATAACGAAGGAGACGCCTTCAACCTGGTGACTGACACCTGCTGACCTGGGAAATAAAACCTCCAATGTCTACGATGCCATTCACGACAGGAGATGGAACGGGGCAAAGCTTTGGTGAGCCCGATTGCCCTTCGAAAGGGGAACTTCTCTCAGTGCCAAACGTCGACTCCCATGCAGGAGACCGTCCAGCTGTTGCCAGATGTTTTTAAAGAGAAGCCAATGCTCATCCTGACAGTTACCTTGATTTTTAAATGATTGCAACGTGTTCGAATTTTCACGGCTCTGAGCAGGGCAGAGGTCTCCATTGAGGTTCTGTAAACATCTAGCTGACCACCAGTTGATGATCTGTATTAAAACCACAGTGTTTCCTCTTATGATCATTACCATACTATAATTTTATGAATATAATTATGATTATTTTGCTTGTCTTTTGGGTGCAGGTAGCTGTCTTCGGTGCTACAGAATCTATAAGAGAGAAAATAGAGCATATAACATCATGAAAATTTTTAAAAATAAACTAATAGGTACAAATACTTATGGTTAAACACTGTAAAAGGTAGAAAATCTTTCAAATGATAGATGAGTTTCTTTTTAAACACAACCACAGTGTGTGCTTTCTAAAGAGTAGCTCCTTCTTGATAGTCCTTTTCTAAATGGATTTCAGATTAAATTAGATAATGCCTGTGGAGAGCTTGATAGATGTTAGTTATTATCAATGTCAATTATTGTTATCATTATTTTACATTTAATCAGACAGCTAACATTGTCGTGTGTGTCAAGTTTTAAAACTGGTTTTAAATATTTCACAGTTCCTCAAGGTTAATGAACTTGACACCAAATATGTAAATTACAAACAGTCCCTTAACAAGTGATCAAAGGTATTATATCTGAGGAGACGTGATGCAATGAAGGAGTAAAGGAGAGATCCTAAATTTCATCGATAAAGCAATCATTTAATGACTTCTGTAAAATATGGTGCTGTTTTAAAGAAAGAGTAAGTTCATAGTCCAATTACACATCACATGGGTGGGTAACACCCTTCCACTCACTTACTTGGCTTACCTTGTGCAATGCAATCTTTATACTCACCCTACAAGTTTACTGTTATTTTGTGCCCATTTTACCCAAAAACAAAAAAGAAACTGAGGCATACAAAAGTTAGTTTATGCAAAATCTCACAGGTAAGAAGAGGGCAGTCAGAATTGGCACCCAATTACTCAAGATTGAGTCAATGCTCTCAACTGCATTATAAACTGACTTTCTAGAGCTTTTTATACTGATAGGTTATTGCCTTCTGAACCATAGCGTAAAAAGTTGCAAGAAGAAGAATATGCATTGTGCAATTCAACTCATCTAAATAACATAGTAATACATAATATATGTGCTTTGTGTGCTTATTGTCTAGAAGGACATGCAGAAGACTTTCAGCTATAGGCACTGTCTTCCAAATTCCTTAGCTTTTCCAATTTGGTTTCATGTCTCTTTTTCTTGTTTTGAGAATGTTTTGGCATGGTTATTCATTTCTCAGCAGTCATCCATCTCTTTATGAGTCTACTTATTTGTCCATTCATTCACTCACTCATTGTTAGGAATTTGTTACTCGAGATCCAAGAAGCCTATTACGTTTCTAATTACATCTTCTTTAAAATTCTTATCACCCTTGGCTTGTGAGACTTTCCTTCTGCCTCTCCCATTTTTTCGACTTTGAATAGGAATGACTGGCTGTGGAGGGGAGATTTATTCTTATGAGTTTCACAGTCCCCTTTCACTGCCTGCTTCCGAGTGGCGTTATCACTGACCTTACTGGCGGCAGTCTGTTGACAGCCCTGGTGGCAGTGGAAGACCAGGCAGACTTCTCTCTTCCTTATGGCCTGTTTCTGTGTGCACCTCCTCTGCTGAGGTCCTGAGCGGTGTCCTCTGTGCTTCTTTGGACTCGAGAATGTTCAGGCACCACTTGGCCTCCTGTCCACGAGGGAGGCTGGCTTCTGTGCCTCTCTAGGACGCCTGTGCAGAATGGAGAGAGTGCAGGGATTTCATCAGAGCAGAGAACCTGAGGCCAATGCCCCAAGTGTCACAGACATGCTATCTTTCTTCTGAGCCACTGGCTGTCGGTGTTTTCCTTGAAGCACTGATAACAGACCCCAGCCTCCACTTGGGACCTCAGGATAATTCAAGGCCAGGCCATAGGCTCCAAACATCATCAGTATGCTCCAGGATGTAATTTTACTACAAAGAGGGAGGGTGAAAGGTGGGGGCAAACTTCCCTCCTTCCATAACCCTAGCCAGAACATTTTCAGTATTGTCTTTTTTTTTTTTAGATTTATTTATTTATTTCTCTCCCCTTCTCCCCCCACCCGGTTGTCTGTTTTCTGTGTCTATTTGCTGCGTTTTCTTTGTCCTCTTCTGTTATTGTCAGCGGCACTGGGAATCTGTGTTTCTTTTTATTGTGTCATCTTGTTGTGTCAGCTCTCTGTGTGTGTGGCGCCATTCCTGGGAAGGCTGCACTTTCTTTCGCGCTGGGCGGCTCTCCTTACAGGGCACACTCCTTGCGCATGGGGCTCCCCTATGCGGGGGACACCCCCGAGGGGCACGGCACTCCTTGTACGCATCATCACTGCACATGGGCCAGCTGCACATGGGTCAAGGAGGCCCGGGGTTTGAACCCGAGACCTCCCATGTGGTAGACGGACACCCTAATCACTGGGCCAAGTCCGGTTCCCTCCGTATTGTCTTAATATTCCAGCAAAGGAAGGCACAATACTTTGCTTAATATTTCCACAGTTGGTGGCTGTTTTTATAGGCTGCTGTTCACCATGTGAACATCCCTACCCTTTTATTATCTGAATTTGCTTAGGATGGATGCACATAAACAGGGGCACTGAGTCAAAGTGTATGGGGCCCTTGTACAATTGGATACTTATTTCCAAATCGTTTTCCCAAGGGTTGTACTGATTTACAGTCCCGCCAGCAAGGTTCAATTCCAGGACCTGTTAATCTCATCCGTCATAGCATGTGAATCCTCGTAAGTCTCAATAAAAAAGGAATTATGGCTAGGGCCTTTTTCCTGTTTTACTTCGTAAAATTCCCACTGCTCATCATAAAGTTTGAAGGATCCTTATAATAAAAAAAAAAAAACTTTAAAATGGTGAAAATGCATGAGCCATTCTCTTGAACCAAAGACTTCTTTGGGGATCTCTTTCATTTGCCTTGAGTTCTTTAAAGGCTTTACCTCACATGGGCTTCTCCAAGTTTTATCTTCCCCTAGAGCTTTCCGGATTCCTTAGAGTATAGTTATTTCTCCAACTGCAGAGTCAAAAGGCAGCTAATTTCTCCAGGGAAATGGCTGGTTCTCCAGCACATTTCAGGAGCATGAAATCACTTCAGGTCCTGAGGCCTGGTTTTGACGGGGCAGCCCCATTTTAATTTTTTGCTTCATTTCATAACGAATTAGAAGGGTAACTTTTTTTGGCTCCAAGAGTTTTCCATCAGCAGCTGAGTTTACACTTAAAAGTGATTAAGTACACTATGAAGAAATGGAATGAATTTCAGTGTGCTTGACCGTTCTGGTCATATTTATGATCATTGTGACTTGAAAAGGAAAACCTAATCAACTGACACATGCTCATTGGTGAACATATGTTCCCTTTGGAAACATGCAACCATTTTTTTGTTCTGATTTTAATTATATGTATGCTATTTCAGTTCCCAGGCAACTACATTTCGATAATGAGAAAGAATTTGAAGCTAATTTGGGTCCCTTGTAAATCAGTTTTCTAAGATTCCCCAATGGCAAGGATAAGCACCCTCTGCCCAAGTGAAGCTTGATGCAGTTATATATAGCAGTTATATATATATATATATATATATATAAAATCAGACTCTGCCATCAGTGATTCAGCCTTCTGTAGAATCATTTACAGTTGCCTATTGTATTACTTTTCTCTTTGGCTGTTCCTGAACTTTTTATGCCGGGCATTTTTCACAGTGGCAGAACTTACCAAACTGGTAACATGAAAAGGAGCTAGATATGGAAAAACAAACAGAGTGCCTGTCAATGGCCATTTGTAATGGAATCAACAAAATGAATATCCTTCTGTATTAGAAGGTCAGTTTTTGTGGTACTGCTCCAACAAAACCTAGACTTCTTTGCCCTACTCCTATGGGATATCTCCCACTGAGAGTACAAATAGTCCTGAACTTGACCTGTCCTCTTTTCCTACAGAATTAACCTAACCCATAGCCTAATGTGGATTATTCTGGCAAAGCGGCCTAGTAATAATTCTCACCTTCTGAGGAGATTTTCCCATCTTGCATTGAAAGTAACACTTACCATGCTCTTGAGCTTAAACCAAGCTGTGGTGTTACTTCCCAGTGTTTTCAGAAGCCGGAGTCCTGAGTGACTAGTACACTTGAACTTGTACTAGTACACTTGACTAGTACACTTGGCGGGCAGGCATTTTATTACCCAGTGTTGACCCACTAAGGGACAGGTCAAATAAACATTCTGTCTGAAGTGTAATTTGTGTTCTTACTTCTCAGAACTCCAAAAATCCCAAGAGCCAGATTTAACATACACCTTGATTGAGCGCAGCGTGTGCTTTTCCTTCCAATAAAACTCATGGCCGTGAGGGCGTCTCCCAGCCTTGCTGCTCTCCCAAAGTGAAGGGAATGTTGGGAGAGGCTCGGATTCCATGCTTCGGTGTCAGCTACCTTACCTTAGGGCAGGGATGATGCACCTCAAAGTCCTCAGTGCTACGGACATTTCGGGGTGGATTTTGGGGGGGCATGCACAGTAGGATGTTGAGCAGCACCTCTGGGTTCCACCCAGTCTCTGCTGTTGCCACCTCCCCTTCCCTGAGACCCTGAATGAATCTGGATATTGTCAAATGTTCCCGGGGGTGGGGGAAAGGTTTAGAGCAAAATCGCTCCTGGTTGACAAGCATGACTTAAGTCCATGCTTCTGCAGGAACCTGACTAGCTAGCCATTGGGGCTTTCCAGAGGACGCTTGTTCACATAGTTGAGAGTTTGCATTACTATCCTTCAAGTCCATTATCCATTCCTTCCACATCTCCCAACCTCTGTTAATCCTGGGCAGTGAATTTTTATTTCAGATATTTTACTTTTCACCTCTAGAAATTAAATTCTTTTTTTAATCGTCCAGTTCTCTCCTTTTTAAATTCAGCTTTTCCTTTAAGTCTTTGCCCATTTTGGGCATATTTATAACCACTCTTTTAAATTCCTTCTCTGATAATTCCATCACTTTTGTAATTTCTGAATCTAATTCTATGGGCTTATTATTCTGTTGGAAAATGTCCTATATTTTCACTTCTTGGCGTGTCCGGAAAATTTTAAATTCCGCTGAGTGACGTATAAATATTCCTTATTTTAGCATCTGGATTTTGGTTTATTCCTTTAAGCAGTTTGGAGATTTGACCTGTGGTTTGGTTAAGTTACTTGTAGATAAGCAGGGATGCTTTCAAGATGTGTTTTTTTTTGCTTTTTTTTGTCTTTATTTTGTTAATGTTACATTAAAAAAATATGAGGTCCCCATATACCCCACACCCCCCTCACCCCATTCCCCCCCCCCCATAACAACAACCTCCTCCATCATCATGAGACATTCATTGCACTTGGTGAATACATCTCTGAGCACCACTGCACCTTATGGTCAGTGGTCCACATCATAGCCCACGCTCTCCCACAGTCCACCCAGTGGGCCATGGGAGGACATACAATGTCCAGTAACTGTCCCCGCAGCACCACTCAGGATAACTCCAAGTCCCGACGCCCCCACATCATATCTCTTCCTCCCACTCCCTGCCTCCAGCAGCCACCATGGCCACTTTCTCCACACCAATGCCACATTTTCTTCTATTAGTAATCATAATAGTTCATGAATAGAATATCAGTAAGTCCACTCTAATCCATAGTCTATTCTTCCATCCTGTGGACATTGGAATGGTTGTGTCCACTCCACATCTCTATCAAGAGGGGGCTTAGATTCCACATGGATGCTGGATGCAATTCTCCTGCTTTCAGTTGTAGGCACTCTTGGCATAACCATTGTTCTCAGGATAGTTTGTCTTTACTTCTACTTCTAAAACATGGCCCTGCTGCAGGCTCTACTGAATGTCCTGGCGGTTCACGTACTCTCTCCTCTCTATGATTGGAACTCTCACATCTTCCCGCCTTCCAAATGCTCTAGAAATTGTTTTTTTTTTCCGATTCCTAGAGACGTTCTGCCCAGACTCATGGACTTTATCCATATGTACATATGGCTTAGCTTTTAGCATACACAGCATGAGGGTATCCTATGCAGGTACCTAGAGACCTTTTTCTGTGGTGCTCCACTCTTGCTGGTACTCTGCCCGGAAACTTCTCGCCACCTCAGCCTCCCCAAACTTGGCTGTCTGTCTCTCAACTCAGCAAGATTTTCTTTATCTGCATGGCATTTCCCCTCTCTATCACAGTCTGGAAAGTTCCTCCAGGAACCAAGCAAGGGCAATTGCGGGACTTACCTTATCTTTTTTTCCTTTTCTCAGAGATCACATGTCTGTGCCTACCATTGTCCCAATGTTCATATATTTTGTCCAGTTTTTCTGGATGTTTACAGTTTATCCCTTTTTGGTGGAAATCCCACCAATCCTCATAGTGATCTAGTTTAAATGTAGATACAATATCAGGATCGTTGCATCTGACAGACATCTCTCTTCTTTTCTTTTTCTTTTTCCTTTTTGTTATTTTATCTAAAGCAGGCAACTGAGTTACCCTCCAGCTTTTCATCCCAGTCATTTTCTTCTTAGACCTTTTCAGCGATAATTTCTTCTTTAGTTATTGGTTTGTAGGATGTCTTTCCTTAGGGCACTGCATCTTGCACATAGTAGGCTCCCTAAATAATTAGAAGTAGTAATCTACTTGAAATAACTTGTTTTTACTAATTTAAATAGTGAGCTTTCAGCCAATTAAGTTTATGAATTAATTAACTAACTTTCATTTTTCCAAACGTTTCCAAATTTAACCATGTATTTTCTTGTATTAATAGAAGACCAGCTCTTTAAGGATTTTTCTTAACTGGGATTTGTCAAAGATAATTCTGCATTATTTAGCTTAAAATAGCAAAACACAAAAGTAAAGCTCATTTCATGACGTTTATGTTTCAGGAAACAGTTATCAAATTATATGACAGTCATTGCACGAGTAGTTCATTCTAGGCCCCAGAGAGTGTCAGTTGCCTTTATTCAACAAATGTTCTGTGTGTTATTTTGTGTGTGCATAGTACTATCATAGATGTTCAGGACAAGTAGATACAAAATTGGTCTCTTTGCTTATAGTGAGGAGCCAATCCAGAGCATGAGATATTATCTAGAGAAGCCATGGTGTCTGAGCGTTTATGATGAAAATGGGAGACATGGTCGATTTTAAGTTATGTGGGAAAGCAACTAGAAAGATAAGCTGAATCCAAATCATCAAAGTCTTTTATTGTCTTGTTGAGAAATAATGCAGTTATTTTTAAGGGAGAGAAGCTATTAAAATCAAGCAGGAAAATAGTAGGTAAAAAGAATTTCTTTTGGAACTAAATCAGGAAAGACAGTGGTAATAGAAAAATAAGTTCAGGAGGCTATTAAGATAGCATTTTTAGAAGATGACAATGGCTTGCTTTAGATTGTGGTTGGCAGGATGATAATTAATAGAGGAGAGGCTATATATATATATATATATATATATATATATGTAAATGTACTTGGTTTCAAATCAGATACACGGACTAGAGGAAGGAAATTTAAGTTTCCTAGCTCAAGCCTTGGGAACTTAAAAGATAGAGAAGTCAGACCCAGAGGGACTGGGGTGGGGGCAGAGGGGGAAAGAAGTTCAGTATTTGATACACTAAGATTTAGTAGTATCAAGACATTCAAGTATAGCTCTCCAGAATGGAGGTAGAGACATTTCTGGATCACAAGCGAGTGTGGTTAGGACTGAAATCATAGATGTGAGAGTGATCTCACAGAGGTCACATTTATAAATTCTTTCTCTTCCATTACAGCGTTCCAATCTTTCTGGCAGAGAAACCAACAGCTAAACTTTAATACTGCAAGGCCTATAAAAATAAATTAAAATTAATATACCTGAAATTTTAGGCTTGCTGAACTATATACCACCTTTTCAGAATTTATGATCAGGATGTTATAATTAATTTACATCTACTCTTCTGGCTCATTCATTGGAATATGATATTGACCTTGTCTTAAGACCCATCAACTCAACACACTACATTGCACAACATGACATAGGAATGATTAGAAAGCTTTAATTCAGACCACCGTTCTTAGCATCTGTTGTTATTGTCAGCAGCCTCACGCCACCTTCATAAAGAGTGGATTATCATAGGGGATGGACAGAGTGGGTTGTGCATCAAGAGCTGATCCCAAACCTCACTGAAGTATATCCTTAAATGATTTTTAAAGCTGACATGTAGTTTAGGACCATAACATATATATATATACGAATATATATAAATATAAATATTAGAGGTAGTTCAAAATAAGAAAGTCTATGGAAAATGAAAAGGTGACTGCAGTCAGTTTTCAAATCCTAAAACTCTAGCTTATCCTATAAATTCTGAATTCAAGAAAAGACTGGGAAATAAGCTACAAAAAATAAACTGCCTGCCCAGAATTGCCTTTTAAAATACTGTGCTGAGAAAACATTATGGATGTGATTGTTATTTCTTTTGCATGGGCATGCTACTGTTTCAGATATATTCCTATTTTGAAATGCGTGGAAGCCCTCCTGAAGTTGGCACAGCCTGTAAGAAGGAGAGATGCATCTAACACTTGTGGTTCTATAATTGGGGCATGGGCTGGTGCTAGCTAAACTCTGTTTTGGCAAATTAGACAGAGGGTAAGGGGTAGCTGTCCCCTGCTCCCCAGCGGCATCATGCTAAGCTTTGGCACACAGGGAGGCAACCGGTTGCTCTCACAGGGCATACACTACAAATTTTGGGAAGAGTGATGGACAACCGGGAGGGGTCAGGGCAGATACCAGTGAGGACACCTTGAGGATATGATATGCACCAGTGGGGGCCCATGATTAGCCCTTAGGGAATGCCCCTGAGCCCTGTGGGTTCCTACTTTGTCTTGACCCCTTTCAGGAAACTGAGACCCAACCGTTCACCAACACCCGCACCTATAGTCCAGCCCGCAGCCTGTCTGAATACCAGAATCAGTACAGAATGGGACATGCTCTCATCTGACGTGTCCTTCATTTGTTCTCTAGCAGCACAGAAGGTTGAGAAAATAATTTAGCGAAATATTGCCTTTTGCCATAGCCGTCACTCAACCGAGTGACCAGACAACAGAATGGACTATTTTTAACAGAATTTATTTAGAGGTTTGAATGAACCATCAGTTGTTTGCAATAAACAAAGTTCAAGATTAGGCAGTGGAACCAGAAACACAAAGCGCTAAGCAGGTGCAGTCTCTGTGAATCTTGTTTTAAGGATTGGCAAACATTCCTCTTAGACTATTTTTTTTTTTTGAAGGTTTTTAAAGTAACATTATTTTTTTTCAAACTTTTAATTGTGCAATAGAGAAAACTGAAAAGCACAAGAAGCAAAGAACACAAAAGTCATCCAGAATCACAAGCAGTTTAGTTTGACATAACCTTTAGGTCCTGTGTGTGTATAGACACAACGGAGCATACATTTTTATCTAGTCAAGATCTCACAGAATGTATCATGCTTTATCACACATCATGAATATTTACCAACTCACAGCCCCAAAGCCATGAGATATTGTGATGACCAAGAATATATGACACCATCTCAGCGGGAAAAAAATGTATTCCTTTCTTGGGGACAAAAATATCAACAGGCCTCTATAGATACTGGCAGAATTACAAATACTGTGCTCCCTTAATAATGCTCAAGTTAAAGTGAGACAAAAGCAAGAGTACAATAAGTATAATGCTTCTAAGAAAATTCATTATCAGATCTATATTGAATTATTAGCAAGAACATATGTTTCTATTGAATTAACAATGTTTTCCTATGGTATAGCCAAGAGATGCTCACACACTGTTAGCTTCAAATGGAAATATGAACACATCTGCATATACCCCTCCCCCTGCCCTTCTGCAGCCAATTTAATGAACAAGTCCTGGTGCATACTGCTCAGAGGTGGTTTAACAATTCCACGTCAAAAATGCTTCTATTAACTAAAAAAAAAAAAAAGATATTTATAAATTCATTAATTCACTAGCTCTACATTTTATCATACATTGTCACCTCAAGATATCTAAAAAGCTTAGATGTGAAGTAAAGTATGAACCATATCTGCAATTAACACAGGTATTTTTGCCAAAAAATGTACTTATAGAACTATGGTTATAATCTACAACTGTCTTCTAGATATAGAGTACTACCAAGGAGCCCTTCCCTTTGCCCTTCCTCATCTTCCTCACCCACCATTTCAAGGTGGATGGACAGAGGTCACTCCCAGAAGACAGTACATCCTAAAACTAACACAAGAACCTTTATATAGGGATTATTTTACTACCTCTATTTTTTACATACTTTGGACATTAGGTCTTGTCCTGTAATACACAGTAATAACTAAAATGCCTAGAGAACAATGGTCAGACAATCTGAACTTGTCTTACAACTCACAGGCAAAGAACCTTCCCTGGGCACTTCTTAGACTATTTAGATAGACATTAGAGCCATGTTTCTCATCTGGGGGAGATTCCCCTCCCCCCCTGCCCGGGGATATTTGGCAGCGTCTGGAGATAGTATTGGTTGTCACAATTGCTGCAGGAAGGTGCTACTGGCATCTAGTGGATAGAGACCAAAAGTGCCGCTCAACACCCTACAATGCACCCAGCAGCCCGACCACAGCGAATTACCTCGCTCGAAAGTCAGTAGTGCTGAGGTTGAGGAAAACCTGCACTGAACCATTCAGGGACAGGAAAACTAAACCAGACATTATCTTCACCTCCCTCCTGGTAGATGAGTACTTTTTACTTCACACATTCGCAAAACTGTAGAACATGCCAACCTTCTCCTCAAGAAACATCATGGCTTGTAATTATAGTTGCCCACTAAAGCATATCTGGGACAGCAAGGGGAGTTTATTTAGGTATTCCTATCATTTAATCTGGGTTCTCCTAGACTTACCCAATCCTCTCTCCTTATGATTTGTTAATTTGTCACTTTTGTAATCTGTACATTCTCGAGACAAAGCTTTCTTGGAACTTCTTCTCTTCTAAGGGAGTCTCCAAACATTGGCGAATGTCCACTGGGGGCGAGCAAAACTAGTCCCTGTTGAGAACTGCTGATCTGACCAAATACTTACTTGATAACTATACGTTCTTTATATATTTACTTGTAAGTTATGCAAATAACTCTTATATATGTAGTATGTGGCAACTTCTCTATCCCTGTAATAGGGAGAAAGAGTAGGTGTACTTTTTTTTTGTGGTTGACAGCAGATATATATCTGATTTGTTCCAGACCAAAGAGTCCACGTTCAACATCCTGTTTCGTTCAGGATATTCTTCCCTTTTTAAACTTATCTACATTCATTTTGAGGCAATTACTGGAACACACTTATCAGTTTAACTTAATCAAATATGTACATTCCTGTTTTGTTAGAACACAAATCCAAAATAACAAGTGAATGGGGAAAGCTTATCTTTTCCACTTAAACTTATTATTTCTGCCATTATAAAAAAGCTTCCAGTGTGTCTATCAAAATGAAAATGCAAAGGGATGCTAAAGCAGAATCAATATTTTAATTAGAGTTATACTGGGGTACATGGATTATCATCCAAGCTTTCCCTTTGACCTCTGACCTCTCCAGTAGGAGAGAAAGGGTCAGTCTCGAGAGTTCCTCAATTAAGTTTCACAAATTGATATGGATTATTGATGAGGTTCCTAGCATGAAACACCAGAAAATTCACCCTCCAGTGGGCTTAGCTGATGGGGAAACCCAACCAACAGTGAGGCAGCTTTGGAAACCACCTCTTTGCTGATTGCCCATTTCCTCTGATCAAGAAAGTCCCCATAAACCAGACTCCAGTGAATTAAGTGCAGTGATGAGGAGGTAGGCTTGCCTGAACCCCAAGTCTGGGAAATGGTCAGCTGCACACATGGTTTCCAAGTGTCAACTGGGAGGTTGGACAGGCCCCATGTCAAAGTTGGGGGTGGCCAGTTAACTGCAGAAAGATGGGAAAACTGGCAGCGGGAACCACTCTTCAGGCTTTCTCCAGAAGTTTTATGTACTTATATATAGTACTTAGTTACAGTGCAACACCCGATGGAAAAGATCCTTCAGGGATGTCCAGCCCAGTCAAAAAGGTGACCCAACTGGTGGAAGAAGCGGAGAAGCTTCTCGGCAGGTAAAGTGTCTCAATAATGGCATGATGTGGGTGGATTCCTTTGGCTAGGAGGTTCTTGAGGAAGGTGCACTCTAGGAGTAAAGTGTTCTGAGCCTCTGGGTTCTGAGTAGGTTACCCAAACGGGACCTACGCCCAAGAGACCAGGGAGGGGCCGGCTTCAAGGAAAAGGGAGCAAGGTGGCCAGCAGAACTCAGGACTAAGGCAAAGTCCTGTTTGAGCCTTGAGTCACTCTATCAGAGCTGGAGCAACATCCTGTGTCCCAGGTGACTCCCAGCTTATCCTCAGGACGGCACACGGTGTGGTTGCAGAACATGGACTGTGAGGTCCATCCAGTGTGGAAGACAACCTCACCTCCTGACTGCAAGGATGGGTAGAGAACTTTGATCCCAAACCAGAGACTTCAGAACAAGTCACCTAAAAACACTAGGTTGTCAAGGTTTCCACATTTAAGGAAGAATCTGCTATTTCCCACTGAAGCAGAAATCATTCCTTTTCTGCTTAAATCTTTTGCCAATTTATTTTCTAAAACATGCATCGGCTCTGCAAAGGATTTATTTTTAGTACCATCTACAGTTCAGATAAAACTTCTCTCCCCTTATGAATATAAAAATAGAGAAATCCATATCAGTGTGGGGTGCTTTTTTTCCCCTTTTTTGTCAGTTAAATTATTAGTATTATTCTCTACTCTCAAATCAGGAGCTTCGGGACTGTAAATAGGCCAGAGGCACTGAACCACAAAATGCATTCTGAGCAAAAATAGCGTTTATTATCTTGACAAAAGAAAGTAACAATAATTAGTCCATGGGTATTTGCCAGGTATCCTCTGCAAAGGGTCTCTAGACCAACCTAATGATAATAATGTAGAACATTAGAAATGAGGAGGTTAAAATGATAATCAACAGGAGAGGAGAACAGTGAAAAACCCATTAACTTTGAACAAAGGAAGATAACTATATGTTGTCCCAAATACATTTACTTAGTGGAGTAACCCTGCATTTTACTCTCTGAGGATTATTTTGTGGCACAACAGCTCCAAGCATCAAAGTAGCAGCTGCGACCTTTAAGCAGGAAGGAATAAATGCTCCAAATCACCAGTTTTCCTGGTGACTAAATAAAAAGTTAGGGCTGCTGGCAGTCAATGGGAAGAGTTGAAGGGAAATGAGACAGAGAACCTGTGCAGGAGAAATAAAATTAAGATAAATTCAGTATGTGGCTGACCCTTGGCAAAGTCTGGTCTGGTTGAGTGATTTCCTGGATGATACTAGAGATCTCCAAAAGACTTAAACTCTGCAAAGTTATCCTCATTCACCTGCCAGGGTGCTTGAGATGACACTCACTGAAGGAGTTTCTTAAAGGTAAGCCAACATTTCCAGAAAGGAAAAAATTTTTTTCTCATCTTTTCTTTTTTTTTTACAATCAGTGGTATTTGGTACAATCACATAGTTTTACATTCATCACTTTTATCATTATTAGAACATTTTCATTATTTCAGTAATAATAATAATAAACAGACAAGAAAATTCCTCACCTCTCAATCTCTCTGTTTCCCCTGCTGTACATAGCTACTATTTCTGGAATTCTTGCACAATTATTTATTTGTTTATTAAGCAGTTTTATTGAGATATGTTCACATACCATATGATCTACCCAAAGGGTATAATCAATGGCTTTTAGTATAATCACAATGTTGTACACTCATCATCTCAAAAAATTTAGAACAATTTCATTACTCCAAAAAGAAAGACTCCTTAGCAGTCCTTCCCCAGGCTACATAACCACTAATCTGATTTCATCTTTATAAATGGACTTATATTTACATTTTATACAAATGGAATCATACAATATGTAGTACTCTGTTTGATCTCCTTCACTTAGTATAATTTTTTGCCTGATATTAACATTTTGTGCTATTAACCTACATTTGCTCAGTTTCATAGAAAACAGTCTTCTATACGCAATTTTACCAGAAAGGACATTTTTAAAAAATCGATGTATGTGAGATCCTCAAGGCAACAATCTTCTTGGACAATTGAAAACCAAGCAAGGTTTTTATGTTGATGCTCAGAAAAGCATGCTGAAAGCAGAGGGCTCAGCAAGAGAGGGCAGCCAACGTCAGCCTGACTCCCTCGAAATTGTTTACAGCCTGGGCTAGAGGTTCCCAAATTTTCTCAGCTTACAGGGCCCTTAGTGTCTCAGTAATTTTTGTCATGGTGCCTTCAGGCCAAAAAAAGACATCACAGTTCTGTTTAGAAGTAGTTGGTCCAAACAGAACTTAATATGAAATTATGCTCTAACAATTTAATAACCATCTGAAAAAAACATGTTAAATGGAAAGAAAAAAGTATATTTTATGTCATTCTTAAATGACTATGAATACTATTGATGGGAAGTCTGTTCCTGTTAAGCATTGTACAATTTCAGAATCACATTGGATGCACCCACTCTCATTTCTTCTTCTACAATGTTGTTTTTATGCAGCATTTCCATTTTTTAAAAAATTACAGCTAGTGCCAAAAACTCAGCTGTGCAATGATTTGACACCATTGAAAAAAAATGCAGTGAAACTGAAACTCTGAACTACCTCCAACCAGCAATTTGCTGGTGTCTAACTGAAGTCAACTAATTCTGTGTTTTCTCAAACTTTTAAATATCTATGGTATCCCTATTCTTCTCTGCAGAACCCCTGTGAATTCACTCTGGCACCCCAAGGCACCTTGGTACGGAGTTTGGGAACAGCCAGAATAGCTCCTTACTTGAAATGAATTGTGTTTATTCACTGAGCTCTTGATTCTTTGGAGCGGCAAATAACAATTTCCATTAGATGGGAAGATGTTTTCAGTATGTCAAAGGCAGAAAACATGTTAAGAGCCAAAAATACATCATTACCACACAGTGCAACATGACAGGATTGGATTGTAAAGGTGAATTTCTATTTTTAATAGGTGATAAGGAAAAATAGTAGCAAAGTCATGTTTGATCGTGCTGGCGGTTCACTGCAGGTGTGCTCAGAATCAACACCCATGGGGAAGGGAGAGGAGCAGAATTGAGCAGAGGGAGAACTGGTCTACCAGGCAGTACTAGCAATCTCGGTCAACCAATCCTGCTGCAGGAGCGCCGAAGCTGGGTACCCCTGAAGATTAGTTGGAGATTGGAGAAAGGGAGCCAAGCCTTTATACTCCAACTCTGTCCAGTCATTGAGTGGAGATTGTACCTGGGACTGATAGTACCTTAGACCAGGTGTCTCTCTTCCACCAAACAGAGATAAACCCCTCCCCACAGCTGGGGGAATACATGCCTCTGTCCTGAAGGCAGTGGGCGGGGGTCTCTGCAGCCCACCCCAGGGTATCCTACAAAGCCACATACACCACAAGCATCGCCAATTTACAAATACTAAGAGTGGGATCTTCACAGTTAAGAGGGATAGTCTTAAATAAATTATATTAGGAATGCCTCTAGGATACTGAAATTTCTTGGAAAGATACTTGTGAGCTGTATTTAAAGTTGAATATCAAATGAATTTTTGGCTTTTCAGAGATGGAGGTACTGCCAGTGGAATCCAGGCCAAGTTGAAGAGTTAAGAGAATCTCCCAGCATGGGGAGGAAAACACGTGAACGCCCTCCCTAGCCACGTAGTAGAAGCAGCTGTTACATTCCACTTGATGGTAAGGTAAATCCTGGGTATGGTATTAATTTGCATTTTCCTATACATCATACAAGAACATTTCCTTATGCTCATCTGTTCTATAGAGTGAATTTTATAGGGCTATCAGTTGCTATTGGAATTTTTTTTTAGGAGGTACTGGGGATTGAACTGATGACCTCAAAGATGGGAAGCAGGCACTCAACCACTAAGGTACATCCTGCTCTCCAGGGAGAGTTGTTTTTCATTTGTTTCTTTGTTTTTACAAAGTACTGGGGATCGAACCTGGGACCTTGTACATGGGAAGCAGTAGCTAAACCACTTGAGCTACATTCGCCCCCTGCCATTTGAATTTTTAAGTGAAAGTAGTTGGTGAAGAGGAAGGGATAGCATTATTGTTTAATGATCAAATTCATAACCTTGCATTCGGCGCTATGGGGAAATTATTTTATTCCTTGACCTCTCTTGTGGTTGCTAAACCTTATATATGAAATGATTAAGCATATAATATTTAAAGTACAATATCCATCCATCCATCCATCATTTATTATCTAAAGAACTACCTATACCTATCCATCTATCAATCACATATCATCTCCCTATACCTTCTGTTAATTAGATGTCTTTTTACATTCTCTGTTTTAAGAAAGTTTTAAGATGCTAATATGAGGGGTCAAGAAACTTTCTGTAAAGGACCAGATAGCAATTATTTTAAGCTCTGTGGGCCATGTAGTCTCTGTTGACACAACACCTCAAATCTACTTTTGTAACTAAAGAGAAGCCACAGAAAATACATAAACCAATAGGCATGGTAAGTTCCAGTAAGACGTTATTTGCAAATATGCTCACAGTGGTGGCTTGGAGTTATGTACCCCCAAAAAACATGTTCATAACCTTAATCCATTCCAATGACTGGGAAGTTATTGTTAATAGCACCTTTTGATGGGCTTACTTCAGTTAAGGAATGGCCCAAATGAATCAGGAAGGGCTGTAATCCTATTAGTGGAGTCTTTCTAGAGAAAAACCACAGAGTAAGAAGCCACAGAAGGTGTCAGAAACTGAAAGTCAAGGGAACTCAGAAGAGAAAGGAGGGGATGCCACCATGTGCATTGCCATCTGTCAGAAGAGTCAAAGAAACCCATGGATCGCTGGTCAGCCAGAAGGTCCCGACCCCAGCAGAAAGCCAGCCTTCCAGCCTCCAAAACTGGGAGTCAATTCATTCCTATTGTTGAGTCAACCTATTCTATGGCCTTGGTCCCAAGCCAGGGAAGTAAGACATCCACATTTTGTAAAAACAGGCAGTGGGAAGGATTTGGCTCACAAGCAAATCCCTGTGCCAACACTTTTCATGCTGTACTATATTTGGATCTCTCCAAGGTGGACATAATAAATCTTCATCGTTTAATTTAGTTCCCACAAAAATCCATATGCTATAATAGTGATGTGTCTAGATGACTCAGGTTCAGAGGTATAACTTGAAATAGACCAAATGGCTAGCAAAGCAGTGGGGCTGCTATGTTCAAGTCAAGGTCTTTGGGTCTTTGAAACCTGAGGGCTTTCCACTCCGCCATTTTGAAATGGTATCTGGATCCCATTCAATCCAGATAAGTTGCTCTCAAATATTGTCAAGAATATTAGTTTCTTGGGATAAACTGGTGAATAAATGAAGAGGAGCTAGCTGTTTTACTATACCCCTTCCAGGCACTGTAGGGGTAAAAAAGAAAAGATGAAGGCTGTGAAAGATTCTGGAAAATCAAAGGACACCTAAATTTTAAGTTTCTTCCTTTCACAAATGATATCTTCATTCACTTTAGCTTTCCCACACAGGTCTTAGAACAATATCACCCATGCCCAACAAACTGTGCAATAAGAATTTTGTTGAAGGAACGTCCAATGCTGTTATTATTCTTATCTTTTCCATAGTACAGAAGTATATTGATTACCTGTCATTTCTAAATTCTTCATGTTTTGACTGCCACAAATTCTCCCCTTGGGCCCTTTTACCTCTAGTCATGGCTTGGCATACAAGGATTGCATAAACAAAACAATCCTTCTTTGGAAAGACAAAGCAATTTTCCATTTTAGAAATACTCAGTTTCTTTGTATTCTCAAAGTCTTTCTTTTTCCATTGCTAAGAAACCTAGAGGCCTAGAACTAAAAGGAAATACCTGATATTGTGTTCATAATAAGAAAGCCAACAAACACACCCATAAATCCAATTAACATTTTGCTATCACGACATAACAAAATAATTGGGAAGACTACTTTGTTTTTTATCTTTGTTTTTGTTTCTTTTTAAAGATTGTTTTTACTTATTTCTCTCCCTTCCCCCATCCCCTCCCCCACCCAGTTGTCTGCTCTCTGTGTCCATTCGCTGTGTGTTCTGTGTCCACTT